>NC_134968.1:5741798-7075235 GCF_965638725.1 Aptenodytes patagonicus
GCCCACGTTCTGCCCCAGCGTCTGCGCCAGTGTCACCGCCATGGCCGCCACGTTGCCGTACTGCGTAGGAGGGATGGGGGAGTCACCGGAAGGACCCCCCCCTCCATCCCCAGCCCGCTCCCATGGCGGGTCTCGCCGCACGCACCTCGTTGACGCCCCCGGCACGGGCAGGTGAGCAGATGCCCCCCACGAAGGCGGTGCCGCTGCGGCTGCTCTGAAACGTCCGACCCCTGCGAGGAAGAGGACGGTGGGGACGGGGGATGGCAGCTCCTGGCCCTGGGGAGGTGACGCGGCCGCGGCGCTCACGAGAAGAGGTGGACGGTGTCGCTCTGCTCCGCCAGCCCCTCACGCCGGTACTTCACGAACTCGTTCAGGGTCTCCAGGGAGTCTTCCCCCATCCGGATCCGGTCCTCCGAGGCCCACGTCTCCATGGCCACCAGCACGATGCGGGTGTTGAGCTGCTCCTTGTAGATCTGCACGGGCGAGGGGATGGCGCTGGGGACAAACCCCCGCCCCAGGACAAACCCACCAGGTGCTGGGGACCAACTCCCTGGGGACAACCCTCCCAGGGACAAACCCACTGGGCACCAGGGACGAACCCCCTGGGGACAAACTCCCTGGGGACAAATCCCCCAGGAGCTGGGTACAACCTGCCCCACGGACAATCCCCTGGGGACAAACCACCAGTGGGACAAACCCACCAGGTGCTGCAGACGAAACCCCTGGGGACAAAACCATCAGGTGCCGGGGAAAAGAACCCAGTGGGACAACCCCCCTGTGGACAAACCCTCAGGGGACCAACCCACCAGGTACTGAGGACCAACCTCCCGGGGATAGACACCCCCCCCCCCCCCCCCGGGACAAACCCACCAGGAACCGGGGATAATCCCCCCAGGGACAAACCCACCAGGTGCTGGGGACAAACTCCCTGGGAACAACCTCCTCCAGGGACAAGCCCCCTCCAGGGACAAGCCCACTGGGGACCAACCCCCTGGGGACAAACCCCCCAGGGACAAACCCTCTCTCACCATGTCGGCCAGGTTGACCACAGACTTGGCGAAGTTGCTGGTGAGAACCACGGACTTGCGGAGCTGCAGGAACTGGGGGAGCACCAAGGGCCAGGTTGGGCCAGGGGGGCCACCCCAACCCCCCACCCCGCTGGCACCGGGACCCCCCGTGCTTACCAGCTGGTGGTCGTTCACCACCGCCAGCTCGATGTACTTGGTCTCGCTGTGAACCGTGTGCTGGGCTCGGCGTACCTGCCAGCGGGAGCCCACGGCTGAGCCGGCTCCAGCAGGATCCACCTTCCGAGCCCCAGCGAAGGGGCTTTTTGACCCCCTTTGTGGCTGCCCGTGAACCCCGCGGGTGTTTGGGGTGCACGGAGCAGGGAAGCCACCTGGGTGGGCTCGGGGACGGATCCCCTCTGGCTGTGGCATCGCCGGTGCTGCACAGCATCCCTGAGCCGCGTGGGAGCAGCATCCTGCAAACACGTCCCCACCACCCATGAACCAGCCCAGCTGCACCTGCGGCAGAGCTGTGCCGTGGGCGAGCGGCAGCCAGAGGCCATCTGGGGTCAAAGAGTCCTTGTTCCCTGACCCATGTCCCCTGTCCCTTGCCCAGTGTCCCCCTGTCCCCTGCCCTGTGTTCCCCCATTGTCCCTGCTAACCTGCCGCCGCCGCCGCAGCTTTGGTAACCCGCCCGCGAGGTGCTGGGTCAGTGCAGGGAAGAGGCAGCCTGAAGGGAAGGAACAGAGCTGGCGGGACAGAGGACACGGGGCCACCGGCGCCACCATCACCGGTCCTCAGGGACAAGCGCCGCTCCGCGCAAAGGCTCACCCGGTCGGATGCAGCTGGGGACGCGCTGGATGATGTGTGGTTGAAGGCCCTGCCATGGGGAGAGGAGTGTCACAGCCACGCATGGACATGACAGTGTGGAGGGTGGACTGCCACATCCTGTGTCCCCAAGGCTTGTACCCCAGCTGCAGCCAGACCCATAAGGGGAAACTGAGGCAGGCACATGGTGGGTCCCGGTGCCACCACTCACCTGCCCATGCTCGGCGCCCACCCGGGGCTCGATCAGGTAGGTGGCTTGACCATCTGAGAAGACCCCGCTGCCAAGAGAGACGGGGGTGACAGGGTGCAGGGGGTGCAGCACCCCCCCCGACCACCCCTTTCAGCCCGCCCGGCGGCGGGGGTTACTCACCGCAGGCCCTGGCAGCTGGAGAGAGCCACGAAGGAGCGGGGCTGCCCCCGGATCCGGCCCTGGTAGTAGCAGTGCTCCCCGCGCCCTGCCAGAGCGGGGAGAGGCGGCTGAGCCGGCCAGACCCTGCTCCTGGGTCCCATCCTGCCCATTGCTGTGCAGGCAGTTGCCCCACTCGCCGGCATGCCCAGCAGCCCGCACCCCCAGGCTGGTGGCTCTGGGGTTCGCTGCCTGTCACCCTTGGGGTGTGCCTGGTGCCCACGGCACCCGGACGGGCACCCACCACAAGGCTGGCAGCGCGGTGGCATGTGCCAAAGCACCCTAGGGATCACCCGTCGTGCCAGAACCCCTGGAAGGGAGATGCCTCCCCATCACCCATGGGGGCAGCACCCTGATGCAGGGGCTGGGCACCCCAGGGGCAGGGGGGCACCCCGAGACCACGCGGGTGGAGATGCCGGACTGCCAGTGGCCACTCCTGGACTTCTCCTGGATTTAGCAGTCTGCCACCACGACCCCAGAGCTGGCACGGCACGGCACGGCACGGCACGGCACGGCACGGCACGGCACAGTGGTACAGTGTGGCACAGCATAGCACGGCGTGGTACAGCGCGGCACAGCGCGGCACACAGCTTACCATGCTGTGGCTGCCGTTGCTGCCTGCGCCGATGTGCCGCTCCACGTAGTGGGAGGCGAGGAGGTGGCTGCAGAGAGCAGGCGGGGGGTGAGAGGCCGCAGCGGTGGGGAGGAAGAGGAGGAAAAGGAGGAGGGAGACGGCAGCGGCCGTGGCCCTGCCAGCAGCACCCTCATTGTGCACCCACCCACCACCCATGCACGTGGCATCACCCTGGCATGGGACCCCCCCCCTGCTTTGGGAGGGTGCTGGCACCCCACGGGCCCCTCTCCCCCCCACCTGCACAACTCACCCCCCTGTCCCCAAGGACCCCCGGCTTCTCCACCCCCTCCCTCCTGCCGGGAGGCAGCAGCAGCCCCACAGTGGATGCCCCAGCCCCATGGCGGGTGCCCCCCACCCTGCCAGGACCCCCAGGGCCACTCACTGGTTCAGCTGGAGATCGAGGGTGAAGGCCGAGCCGAAGGCGCGCACCACGAAGCTCACCCGTGCCAGGTGCAGCCCCTGCAAGAGCCGGAGCCGTCAGCCCCCCCACGCTGGCCCCCCAAAGAAAATTAAAAATTAAAATAATAAAAAAAACCCCAACCCAAAATATGCACTCTCTAAAGGTGCACTTTTATTTTTAACCCCCAAAAATTCAACGTAAAGGAAAATGCTGTTTTTTTGCTCCAAAATCATCACTCCCGCGGTGCTGGGAGGGCACCCGCAGCCAGTCGCCCACCTCCTCAGGAGTCATATTTGGGTGGGGGCTGCTGGAGCATCCCCCCCGCCCCGGCAGGCCGGGCTTGGCCGCGGCAGTGCCGAGCCAGCGCTTCACCCGCCCTGCGGCGCCCGTCGCTCCTGACCTAATTCCTGCCGGCGGCAGCGGGAGCTGCGCTCTGCGGCACTGGCCTGAGACCTGGCAAACTCGCTGCATGGGTGAGGGTCCACCACCGGTGGCGTGTCCCTCGGGAGCCCCGGGGCTTCGCACTGGGGGAAACGGTGGCCAGGAAAAGCCAAACCTTTCCTGGGGTGCCCATCCCCTTGCTGGGACCCGGGCGCAGCTCAGGGACGGTGACGTGGGGACGAGGACTCATTTGCCACCGCGCAGCACCCTGGGGGCGGGACGTCCCCGGCCAAGACCGCGTCCACCAGGTCAGGCAGCGCGGCTGGGAGAGTCTCACCGGGCTTTGCCAGCGCTGTCACTGGGCCCCAACCCTGGATCCCCCGGGATCCGCAGCCGCTCCATCTCCCCGCGATGCCCTGGCTTAACACCTCCCTAAAATCCTGGCAGTGCCGGTGGCGGCCCGGCCACCCCCCGGCATTTCCCGGCGTCCAACGGTTTTACTTAACGCCGGGTTAAATCACCTTTGCGGCAATTGCAGCTCATTATTTCGCCTTTCATCCGGCGAGGATGGGGGGGATCGATGCGCGCCGGCCTCTGCAGCCGCCACTACCTCCTTGAAAGCATCAATCCCTCCCTGTGCCGGATGGGACGCATGTGCCAGCTCCCCAAAACGCTGGGCAAACCAGCCGTCAGCCCCAGGATGAAGGTCACCAGCCGGCGCGGATGCACCGAGCCCAGGGGGTGAAACCGGCTGCGGTTTGGGGGACGGCACCGGGTGGGATGCATGGGGCTGCTCCCACGTGGCCTGGATCCATCCTCCCCGGCGCCGGAGCCATGAGCCCATTCATTCTGCAGAAGCCCTGCCTGCTGCCTGCCTGCCCGCCCGCCCGCCCGCTCCCATTTCATCTCTCCTAACGCCCGCGTGCACCACTGGTACCCAGATTTAATGGGATTTCGCGGCACACATCGGTGCCCCGCTGGGGGCGGGGGGGGGATGGACAGCAGCGGCATGGTCCCCAGGGGGATGAAGGCTCCGGTTCGGGATGCCAGTGGCCACCTGTGTGCCGGGGTGCGGCCGGGCCGGCGACGGCAGCTGCCTGGGGACCTGCCCACACACCCGGGGACCCCAGAAAGAGCAGATGGGGGGGTTGTGGTTCACTTACGGGGCCTCCTCCTCCTCCTCCTCCTCCTCCTCCTCCTCCTCCTCCAGGCTCATTCCTGACCCTGGTGTCCAGCTGATGCTTCTGGACTTCTTCTCCTGAGCTCTGCCCCACCAACCTGCTGGGGTGGGTGATTTGGGAAACGACCCGCCCGTCCTGCCATCCGGCCCAGGGGAGCCTCCGCTGCAGCGAGCCGGCCTGTGCGGCGGGACCTGCGGGCGAGGGGAGCCGGTCGCAATGGCCCAGGGAGGGCTGGGGACACGGGGGGCTGGGGACGAGGAGGGATAGGGATGGGGATGTGCTCTGGGGGTGACCCAAGCGTGGCATTGCCTCCCGAAGGGGACACCTGTGTCCCGGATGGGATGCCCAGGGGACGTGGAGGGTGGGTATGGGGACATGTCCCAGGGGGGACAGCTGGGGGACATGGCGAGGGACACCCAGGTATGGTGGTGTGTCCAGGAGGGGACACCCAGGAAGCGTGGGCTGGGGGGGTGCCCAGGGGACGTGGGGGACCAGTATGGGGACACATCTGGGAGGGGAAGCTCAGGGGGCCTCAGATACAGTGGCACATCCTGGAGGGGACCAGGGGACATGGATGGCTGGTAAAGCGACACATCCCAGAGGGGGGCACCCAAGGGACATGGGGGCACCCAGGAACGCCACTGCACCTGGAGGAAGGTGTGGGGAGGGTGCTGGGCACAGCAGCACATCCTGGAGGGGATGTCCAGGGGACAGGGAGGGCCGGGATGGGGACACCTCCCGAGGGTATGTCCAGAGGACATGGGGGGTGGGCATGGGGGACACATCCCAGCAGGAGATGGAGGGCTGCTATGGGGACACCTCCTGGAGAGGACACCCAGGGGACTTGGAGGGCTGGTAGGGGGACACCTCCTGAGGGGACATGGAGGGCCTCTATAGGGACACCCCCCCAGAGGGGACACCGAGGGGACAGGAAGGCTGGTGTGGGGACACCTCTGGAGGGGACACCCAGGGGACACGAGAGGGCCGCTATGGGGACACATCCCAAGGGGACATGGAGGGCTGCTATAGAGACGTCTCCTGGGGGGACACCCAGGGGACAGGGGAGCCGATATGGGGACACATCCCGGAGGGGACATGAGAAGCTGCTATGGGGACGGCTCTGAAGGGGACACCCGGGGGACAGGGGTGCTGGTATGGGGACACCTCCCGGAGGGGACATCCAGGGGACCGCTATAGGGACACCTCCCGAGAGGACACGGAGGGTTGGCACGGGGACGCCTCCCGCGGGGACACCCAGGGGACAGGGGTGCAGGTGCGGGCCACCCCCGGCGGGGACCGCGGGGGCAGCGGGGCGGCGGGCGCGGGGCCGGGCGGCTGCGGGGGGGGGGGGGGGGGGGGCGAGGGCCCGGCCCCTCCCGGGGCGCTGCGGGGCGGCGCTGCGGAAAAATGTGTCGATGCAGCGAAAAAGCCGCAGCGGCGGCGGCGGGGCCGGGGACCGGGGCCGGGACCGGAGCGATGCCGGGACCGGAGCGGCGCCGGGACCGGGACCTACCTGCCCGCGGGGTGAGCGAGAGGAGCGCGGCGAGCAGCCAGCCCCGCAGCGGGCTCATGGCTCCCTCATAATCCGAGCGCGGCCGCGCCGGGCCCGCGGAGCCGGGGACCGTCCTGCCCGTCCTGCCCGTCCCTCCGCCCCGGGCCGGGCAGGGAGCGGCCGCCGGGCCGGGAGCGCCGCCCCCGCCCCCTGCACGCGCGCACGGCGCCGGGCCCGCCGCCCCCCACCCCCCCCCCGCCCGCCGCCACCGGCACCGGCACCGGCGCCGGCAGCGGCACCGGCAGCGCCCGCCCCGCCCCGGGGCCGCCCCGCCCCGCCCCGCCCGGGCCCCGCCGCCCCCCCCCGCCGGGCCCCCGCCCGCCCCGGCTGCCGCAGCACCGCTGGCACCCCCGCGGCACTGCAGCACCGGCAGCACCGGAGTCCCCGGCCGGTACCGGGACCCCCCAGGCCGGTGTCGCCCACACTCCCCCCCCCCGCCCCGGTACCGTGTCCCGAGCCGGTGCTGGAGCCCCCGCCAGCCCCTACCAGGCTCCCCAGCTGGGACTGGAGCCCCCGCCAGTACCCAGCCCCCCCACCGGGACTGGAGTGGACAAGGGCCCCCCCAACCAGTACCGGCCCCCCAGCCAGTATGGGACACCCCCAACCAGTACTGGGCTTCCCAGCCAGTACCAGATCCCCCCCAGCCAGTACAGGACCCCCCCACCAGTACCAGATGCCTCCATCAGTACCAGACCCCCCCTCCCCACTCAGTACCGGCCCGCCCAGCCAGTATGGGACACCCCCCACCAGTACCGGGCTTCCCAGCCAGTACCAGAACCCCCCAACCAGGACTGCCCCCCCCCCCCCCCCCCCCCCCAGCCAGTACAGGACATCCCCACACCAGTACTGGCCCCCCCAGCCAGTACCAGACCCTCAGCTGGGATTGGAGTGCTCCAGCCAGTACCAGACACCCCTCCCCAGGCAGTACCGGGACCCCCAGCCAGTACAGAACCCCACCACACCAGTACTGCCCCCCCCCCCCGAGCCAGTACTGGGCCTCCAGCTGGAATTGGAGCCCCCAGCTGGGACTGAAGTCCCCCAGCCTGTACCGAGCCCCCCCCCCCCCCAGCTGGTACCAGACCCCCAGCGGGTCCCGAGTCCCTAACTGGTCCCCGGCTAGCACCGGAGCCCCCAGCCAGTACCAGAGCCCCACCAGCCTGTACTGGAGCTTCCAGCTGGTACCAGGCCCCCAACTGGTACCGACTCCCCAACCAGTACCAAGACCCCCAGCCATTATCAGAGCTCCCCAGCTGGTACCAGAGCCCCCCAGCTGGGACTGAAGCCCCCCAACCAGTACCGAGCCCCCCCCCGCTGGTACTTGGTCCCTAACTGGTCCTGGGTCCCCAGCTGGTGCCGGTGATGGCTGCGGGACCCCAGCTCTGAATGGAGGCAGGGGTCCCGGGGGAGGATGCTGAAACCGGGGGTGACGGCACCCACAGCACTTGGGGAAGCGGGTCAATCCTGGACCATCACCGGTGGGTGGGTGCTGTCACCCAGGGGGTGCTGTGGGGTCCCCACCCACAGCCAGGCATAACCCCCAGGAAGTACCAGAAACAAGGACCCCCCCCTTGGGTTGTCCCAGTTTTGGGGGATGCTGCAAGGCCACATTCCCCACCTGGGGATAACAGAACAATTTTTGGGGGAGAAAGCCCCAATAAACTCCTGTTTATTGCAGCTGCGGGATGGAGGGGGGGTACAGCATCGTGGGAAGGTGACGCTCAGCCCCGTGGGGGATGCAGCACAGCCAGGGGCACCCACGGGAGGGACTGTCCTGGGGGGCACAGGGGGCTCCGACCAGCACGGGGGGGGACTCATCCCTCCGTCACAGAGATGGGGCCGGAGGTGGGACAGAGACCTCCCGGAGATCATCAGCCCCAACCCTGCTCCCTGGGGGCTGCTCAGGGCCGTACCCAGGCGGGTGCTGGGTGTCCCCGCGGATGGCGATGGGCAGCCCCTGCCTGCGTTTGAGCGGGGGACGAGGGGCACGGCTGAGCCACCAGAGCGCTGGGGGAATTCAGGCACTTTGGTGTCCCTCAGCTCATTCCAGAGGCCAACTGTCCCAGAAAGGCCCCAGAGCTGCCCAAAAAGACCAAGCCAGGGGTCCTGAGCCCCCAGTTCGCATTCCTCACCTCCTCCAGGATGACTCATCCCACCTTTAAACCTTTTTGACCCATTTTGCGTTACCACTCTAGCTAAAGCCCTCCTGTGCTGCCTCGGATCAGGCTCCAGCACCCGGGGAGCCCCCCACATCTCCCAGGGGCAACGCCACGCCGCACCCCACCTCTTCCTCCCAGCACCTCCCACGGCCGCGATGAACTCAGGGAAAGGATTCCGTGCGTGTGCCAGCACCCAGTCCCTCCCCACGGGGCATCGAGGAGCCATGCCGGCACGTGTCCGCCCTCCCCATGGATCCTTCTCTTTTCCAAGCACCTTCCTATGGACCCCCTGCGCCCGCTCTCTTCTCCCCCCAGAATTCAGGTGCCCGCTGGTACCCACGTGCCTTTGGGTACCCGGTGGCAGCTCTGCAGCTCAAAGCCACCCGCGAAAGCACCAGGCTTGCCTTGCTGGGAAGTTTGTTGCGTCACGGCGGTGCAACAGGCCCGCTCCCCGCCCGCACCAAAACCCACCTTGACACCCTCATTAACAATGGCCGCTTTGGTTTTCATCGCTTTTGTGCAAAAGTGGGGGACAGAAGCATTTAGAGGTGGAAGCGAAGGCAGGACAGGGCAGGGACATGCCTGAGGTTGGGGAGCAGGGAGGGGGGGGGATAAGCCCCAGCCCTCCTCCTTTCCCCTCCCCAACCTCTGCCGCTCACCTCGTTATCATCAAGGCTTTGCAGAGCCTTAATGAACTGAAACCTGCGGCAGCTCCAGGATGGAGGGGGGCAGGTTCGTCTCAGCCTGGTTTTAGCAGAGAGAAGCTGCTGAGGGGTCACGCTCAGGTTGGGGGGCTCACACCCACCCCCGCAGCATCCCCCCCACCCCCTGTGCACGGGGGCTGGCACGCGCGCAGGCAGGGAAGCATCTCCCACGCTGGTTTTGTCAGACAGCTGCACGGGGAAACAGGCACCGGGAAATGCCAGTTGTCTCCTTGGCCACGCTGTGGCGGTTCCCAGCTGCCGAGCAGCACTTCCAGGGCAGACCTCGCCCGGATCAGCCCCACGTCTCTCTCCCGTGAAGCTCGGCCCGGGGCAGGCAGGGCTTCAAAGCCATGACCTGCTGCCCTCAGGCCTTCATCTTCCTCCACGCAATAATCAGTCACAAACGCAGCAACGAGGCGAGGAACCTGCAGCATCAAGCACAGCTGAGCTGAACCGGCATCTGCCCTGCACTGCAGGGGGGCCTGCAAGGTCACCAGCCTCCAGCAAGAGCATCTGACCCAAGGCCTGAACAGTCCCCGAGGGTCCACAAAGCAGGTCCTACAGTCCCCAAGACCAGGGACCCCCATGATGTAGGTCACTGGTCGACATTAAAAGGGCCAGGCAGCAACCAGGGCTCCCTCTCCCCTCCACGGAAGGGCCAAGCTTGGTGGAGGACAACCGTCCTCACCCCGCAGCTGATCTCCCAACACCATCTCTGCTAACGCCCCAGGGAAGCTCACTGCCTCCTCCATTGAGCAACGCTGCCATGAGGTAACCCAGTCTCTGCAGGGGACAACTGACCACCCTGAGTTTTGGTCACATCCACCACACTGGCTGGAGGGACCCATTCCTGGCTCACCCTGCAGGCCAGGTCACCCCTTTTTACTGCCTGAGGGGCACAGAGCTGATCGCTCCCTCCAGGAGACTGAGCACACCAAGATGTTGGCCGCTTGGTGCATCAAGACCATTTCTACCTCTTCTCCAGGGATTATCTTCCAGCTGGGGCAGCAAGCAGCGACAGAGACACGTCCACAGCAGATTAAATTAAAAATTAGCAGGACCAGGTACAGGGCTGCAATCTAGGACCTAGAGTGCGAGTCAGACTGTTGTTCCTCTTGCCTGAGGGTAACAGAACAGCCAGGGACAAGGAGATGAGCGTGGCTGCTTTTTGCTGCCGACAGACTGAGCCCACTCCAGCTACAGCCCCGTGTCTGGTGTGGTTCAGCTCCTGCAGCAGCTTTGCTCAGCCCTTCATAACCTGTACAGCTGCTTCAGTAGGTAAAGAAAAGCTGGAGCTTGGCTGTTGCACTGGAGAAAGATTTAGCTCAGGAGGAACCTCTAAAGTCTCATATCCAGCCTCCTGCTCACAGCAGGGCTACCTTATCCAGCTGCTCAGGGCTTCACTTCAAGCCTTGAGTGAAGGAGGATGGCTGTCCTTCACTCAGGGCTTGAAAATCTCCAAGGACAGACAAACCCCACTGCCCTGGGTGCCTGGCCCAGGGCTGTCCCACCCTCCTGGGCAGGGAGCCTTTCCCAACCTGTACCTTGGAAGCCCTAGTTTGGGACATCTGGCATCACTGAAAGGTTGGCTCCATCCTACTTGGAACTGCCCTTCAAGAAGTGACAACCTGCTTTTAGATAGCCCTCAGCCTCCTCTTGGCAAGGCTAGCCCAGCCCCGATCTCTCCTCAGCCCCACGCCCAGGCAAGGTCAGCAGTCTCCCATGACTGCTCTCCAGTTTCTCCACGTCCCTCTTTACGTGGGGCCACTCACACGTGGCCACCCCTGTGCTGGGTACAACAGCTTCCCACAGCCTGCTGACCACATTCCTCAGGCAAACCACGTACAGGGTGATGTTATGTGACCAGAGCCACCGCTGCCCCCTATTCAGCCTGGTGCCCACCATCAGCCCCAGCTCCTTTTCAGCAAGGCTTCTGCCCAGTCACCATCTAGCATCTACTGACGGACGTTTCACGCAATTTCGAGTTAGCTGTGCGTAAGGTCACCCAGTTTCACCCAGTGTACAGCAGAACAGGATCTCGTCTTCCATTTTATTTCAAAGTTTAAAAGTTTGGTTAAAAAAACCCCAACAAGTTAGTACCAGTTACAAACATCTGTAAATACACAAAGATATCCAGCAAAACCCCAAACCACATGAAGAACACAGATCTCACCCCCAGGGCCCTCCTCTCCACCGTCTCTGCACCTCCAAGGACTGGGCGAGAGAAGGAACAGGCCATGCTCTCAATCTGGAAGGGCAAAGAGCATATTCCTGCTGAAAAGACACTTCCAGAGAAAGACCATCTTGTCAGCAGCCCAGCGAGGAGTTAAAGAAGGAAGCTATTGGCTCTAAACATTACCAGCAGAGAGGAGGGAAGATCCCAGCCCCTCTCACAGCTGAGGACAGTGAAACCACCACATCACCCATCAGGTCCCAACAGAAGAGCTGCCCAGGCTGTCTGCGGTGTCTGGAGACCACTGTGCAGCTGACAGTCCTCGCTCCGGCTCTCGGCTGTATCTCCTGGTCCTGACAGGGAGGGTGGCTTGTTAAATCCCTTTCCAGCCACTTCACAGCTCCAACTAAGGGCCCAGGGAACAGCCAGGAGGTGGTTTTAACTAGTCCAGCTGCCAAAAAAGGTCTCAAGTATGGGGAAAGAGGCTCCTTTGGTCTCTGTGCAGCAGTTCAGGCAGTTCATGTCCTCTTTGCCTGCCCAGGCAAGCTCCGACTTCTGCTTCAGGACTGAGCAGAGCTGAGACTCATACCCACTGTCCCTCACATTGACATGCGTCCTTTGGAGCAAGTCCCTGTCCACAGACTGAATCCTGCCATCCTGGACACCCGTTAGTGTGGAGAGCAGCTGGACATCCCAGTCTGACTCAGAAGAACTTTTGCTGAAGTCGTGATCAGCCCGCGCATTATGTGGAAGAGGCTGAAGGAGCCCAGGGCATGGAGCCTGCTCTTTGCTGTGGCCTGGGAGGTCAGGTAGTTCGGGTGCTATTTTTTCTGCTGCTCTGACACAGAGCGAACAGCAACATCTGGCTTCAGCTACAGGCAGTTTTGGAGAGGGCAACTGGCCAGTAGGACAGCTGGTCTTGCTCATTGTGCTCTCCAGATCAGAACTATTCACATTTCTGGGTGTATTTTCATTCTCTCCTCGGAGCTGCTTCCCTTGGGAACTCACGTTCGCTCTGCTCCAGCCATGCTCGCCAACAGTGCTGGCTGCCGCAGCCTCTCTGGGATCAAAACCCACAGACACAGCTTCAAGGGAACCCGGCCGTGATGCAGGGTCCCCAGGGTTCCCACACGGGCACAGGTCCAAACCGAGGGAGCTACAAGGTCTGTTGGAGAGCTTTGTGCTTAGGGGCAAGCTGCCAGTTTCCACCACACTGGGCAAGCCTGGCTCAGACATCTGTCCTGCACCCTGCACACCCATCCCACCATCCACTGGACTTGTCTGCTTATACGGAGAGAGGCCACCACCCAGCTCCAGCCTGGGCTTCTTTCCCACCTGGGTGCTCTGTCTGGAGGAGAGCTGGCGTTTCCTGGAGGCAGGCAGTGCTTGCAGAGGACGGCTGATAGACCCGAGCATTTGCTGTTTATGAAGTTCAGATGAAGAAGCAACTGCCTCTCTGACATGAGCAGCCGCTACGCGAGTCCCCCAGCGCAGGTCAGGAGCCAAGCCCGAATCTGTATCCTCCACCGCAGGCTCCTCTGTGGTGCCACGGGCAGCGCAGACCCCTCTAGTGAGTCCTGCTCCAACAGGCAGCCCCAGAGAGCAGTTCTTCGACAACCCCCCTCCTTCTCTGCGATTACTGACTCTGTCCCTGGGCAGACAAGGGGAGCATCCCTTGGTCTTCTGGCCACGATCATGCTCAGTATCAGTTAACAGTTCCACAGCACCCTGCTCAGGCTGCTGCCTTTCTTCTCCCAGCTCTGCTGTCAGCATCTCAGTTCCTCCAGTAACTTGTGCTTGAGGCACTAAGCATTCATCTGTCAGGCAGGACCGTGGCACCCTGAGAAGAACCATCAGTTAATGCTCACTCTCTCTAGGCCTAGCAACACCCTCCCCCCAGCAAGATGAAGCGTCTTCTGCAGTGCAGGATGCTTGAAGGCCTTGCTCAGGAGGCAGTGAGAAATTTTAGGCCAGTGAGGCTCAGCAAACAGTGATACTGCTGCTGGCAGAGGAGATGGGCAGCACGAGGGATCTCTCAGCCTTCTCAACAGCCCAGGGCCCAGGCACAGAAGTGCTACTAGAGCAGCAGGGTTTGTATCAGACACGGGGACAGAAGAGATGGGCTCAGCTGCCCTTTCTAGTTTAAGAGGCACTAGAAGTCCACAGGGACTTCCCTGGAGCAGAAAAGCCGCACAGAAGCCACAGAAACCGAAGAAGAACATCTCCCATGGCTCATCTAAACCTTGCCCGGCAGGTGCCAGGTTGGTCCTGCAGTCAGCCGCAGCCCTCTGCTTCCTGCTGGCTGATTCCCTGGCACAGGGCATGAGCTAGGGACCAGTACCAGCATGAAGACTCAGGCCCTGTTCCCGCGAGCGTGCCATGTGGCACCATGGTGCTTTTTGGCTCCAGGACTTACCAGATTTGCAAAGACTTACTTGGCTGACTGCTCCACAAAGTTGTTGGTGAGCTGTGAGATGACATGATCCACAGGGGCATACTGTGAGTCGTCCAGTGCAAACCGCTTGTGCTGGGGGCTCTGGAGGTGCTGGAAGGTGGCAGAGGCCCTTTTAGCAACACTTGTCCTTTCACAGTAGGGAAATTTGTAGTAACAGCCACTTCCCACAGCCTAACAGACTAGAGGGCAAACAGCCTTTTCACCAGATAGAGCCATTGTTTGGAAGCAGATTTGGGAAATGTAGGCAACGCTGTTACCCCCGGTTGCTTACAGCAAGTATTCCGTTCCCATAGACACCTGCTGATGAGGAGGTTGTGTCTATATCTAACAGCAGCCTACAGCTTTCCCCAGGAGCTAGTAAAAATGCAGACTCCAAATACGTACTGTCTATCACTAAAGGCTGGGCTCTGAAAGCCACATTGTTTGGCATCTTCCAGGAGATAAAAAAACCTCTCCAACTTTTTAACCAGCCTATGCCCCCCAACTGCCATGGAACAGGCTTCCCACCTTACAGATCGGGTAACAGGATGATCCGTGAGGCTCTCCTAGCCCCAGAGATGAGCATGTCATGCTCCAATCTTCAAAACCATTGTTTGCCCAGACCAGGAGGTCAGAGCAGATGTACTATGGCTTTCATCTACAAGGCTGATCCTATGAGATATCGCGAAGGCTGTATGTATAGCAATCTGCCTTCCTTCCAAAAGGGTTTCTTCTGATAACAGGCACATCATGATTAATGAAGCCGCTGAGTGGCCCCCATAACTTTTGCAAGGAACCAGGTCCCAGGGGAGCCTTTACCTTCTGCAGCTCTTCAAAGGTCTCTTGGCAGCACTCACAAAATCCCCTCTTTTTCTTTGGCACAGTGACTGGTACGGATCGGGGGCTCTTCTCCCCCTCGATGCGCATCGGACAGTCCTCCACACCCCTGCAAGGTAACAGCAAAGATCTTCCCTGCCCTCACTTGACAGCATCAGCAGGTACCAAGCTGCGTTAAGGGCCAGGGAGGCAGTGCTGCCCTTGAACTACAGCTGTTTAACCCAGAACAGGGCTCCTTTCACCTGCATCCAGAAGACAAGTGCTTCTCTAAGTCCCAGGAACCAGCAGGGCAGCAGTTAGCAGAGGAGTTGGGTTAAAAACTCGCACAGAATGAGCTACAACCTACCTGGCTCTGCAAGAATTAGAGAGGCTTTTCAGAGGCTCAAATGGGCTGGAGCTTTTGGGTGCCAGGAAGTTCAGGTCAGGAAAGCTTTTGAACTGATGATGGAAGGGTCGGAATTGCCTGAAAGCAGATCAGGACATCAGACTTCTGGCAGCAATAGCATGGTTAGAGAGCTGTCCCTCCCGCAGAGGGGCTCAAGGTGCTGTCTCATTTATGATGGGATACTGGCTATCGCTGTCCTTTCATTTGGCTGTTCCAGAGATTTCCCATTTCTCACTGGAAGTACTAAACCTGATTCCCAGCAATGGCACTGATGGGGGGGATGTTTTGGACAGAAGGCAGGCTTGCCTGCTCAGCTAAAAACCCACCTTTTGCCCCTGAGGTACATCAGCAGCAGCCAGCGCAGTATTTTCAGCTACGCAGCAGCATGGGAAGGTTTTGGTTCCCAGACGACATCTCTCTTCACACTTTATTGCATGCAGCATGTAAAACCTAATATTTGACTCTGCAGCTGCCTTAAATGTTATCTTCAGAATAATTAATTAGCGCTCTGGATACTGTTAGAGTTACAGAGTTGTTAGAAACACCACAGAGATCAGATCCTCTTGTGCAGGATGTTGTAATCAAGTTACAGGCCCTGACCTCATGCGCTTCAATCTCTTTCCTCATTTCAGAGGACTCAAGCAGATTAAGTGACCCACCAAGGATCACAAACGGAATCTGAGCAAAGAAGTAAACTCTGTTGTCAGGTCTCGTTTAGCACCTTTTTTCCCTCCTGACATACGAGCCACTTAGATTGTTTCTCTAAACTCCATTTGCCTCCCTCTAGGAGAGTGTCAGCTTCCTGGTGTGTAACAGGGTCTTCAAAGAAGCCATGCTCTGCCTCGTGGACAGAATATTCCCTGCAAATAAAACCAGTAAAGGACTCCCTCCCTGGTAGCCCCTGAGGTTTTAAGGTGTGATATTTAGAAAGACCTCATTTACCTGCTCTGGTCTTCAACCTTCAGAAAAGGGGGCTTCAATTTTCCTGCTAGAAAGAAAGTTGGTTATTACAAGTTGCCCTGGCCAAACTCCCTACTTATTCATTCATTCCCCAACAGAATTGGGCTACAGAGCCAAGCTCATCAGTATTCCTGACACCTGTGAATGCCAAATGATGGCTGAGCACAGCCAAAACAGCTCTTTGGCTAATCTACAACAGCCCTCTCACCTCCAGAGTATTCAGTAGGGTGACCAAACCCTAGAGGCAGCCCAACAGTGGACTGTTTCCACCTTTGAAAAAACATCCAGCTAAGCCCCTTGCATCTTTAATGTCTACTCAGCCTTATCAGCCAGTGGCCTAACCCCAAGCCTCCAATTCTGACTCGAATCCTAAAAACCATCACGCATCCTCAACGCAACATGCCGGCAAGCACTAGAGAGGAGTTTATAAGAAAAAAATTGCAGCAGCAGTTGCACAAGCACAGAGCTCTGCATCAACCCTTCCAGCACCCTTTACCTTTACACAACAGCCTGGAGTTCAGAACGGCTCAGGCCAGGACAGTTAAGTCAAAGCAGTAAAAGCTGCTGGAGACAAACCAACGTGCTGCATAGCCAAGCCTGGCACGAGAACACTGCTAAAGAGCAATATCTGGCCTTTGCTTGGTCCCTGAGGAGGGCAAACAGCAGCTATGCTTCCTAGAGAGGCATAATATATATTAAGGGAGCAGAAGAAAGCCTCAGCAGTGCATTCAGGGAAAAGGTTTTCAGAGCCAGCCTGGGAGAAGAGGCTACCAGGTCCCTCCTGTCTCACAGGTATGTTCAACTTGCAAGTGATAACATTACGCTCAGCCTGGAAATCTGAGTACAGGTCCAGTTAAGAAACAAATCAACACCAAGGTATTCCCACAGGGTGTCTGCCTGACCCTGAAACCAAGCCTCTCATGCCTCCCTTATTGCCTCTGAAGGGCAAGGTGTTTTGTTTTCTTGTGATCCTGGCACTCAATGATATTTTCTCCAAAGAAATTTTAACCTCATCCTCCAGAAAGGCTGAGTCCAGCTGTCCTCGCCAGTTAGTTCCTCGAGCCTCATCCTGAGCTTGCATCAAATGTGCTGTTATGTCACTAAAGTAGCTATTTAAGTACAGGATCAATTTTTCCACATAAACACTGCCAAATGCTTAGCACTTCTGAAAGCAAGGCCACGTTTAGGGCCCCAGATAAAACTCAGACTGGTGCACAGGTCCTGAGCTCTCACGGCAGAGTGCTGAGCAGTGACAAACGGTTCAGCTGTCACCACAAGTCCCCAGGCAGGGTTCAGAGTGTGCGACAACGAAGAACTCTGAGCTTGCAGCAGACAGTCTGCCTTATCCAACAGCTTTTCGAGCCTTTTTTCACCACCTTCCCGCCCCAAACTGGAAAAATCACACACAGAATCCAGGTTGGAGTCTGCTCTGAGATATTACTGAGCATTCACTCTCCGACGAGCAAAGTCAAACAAGTCACAAATTAATTTACGTCACTGGTGCCAATCTCAGTACCACAATTGGCTCTTGTCTAATTGCAGATGAGAACCTGTTTTTTTCCCCCCCTCCCTCCTCCTTTGGAAGTGTTATCCCTAGATTGGTGTCTCAGCAGTACATTTCAGCCTAACAGAAGTGAGTGGGTTGTGAGGAACACGCTCTCCTCTGTAGGATGCATTATTCTTCGAAACTTCGTTTGAGCCAGTGGATTCAACGTGCAGTGCCAGCAGCACAGTTCTTGGGTGCCTTGGGATTCTGGGAGCTGCACTGCAAACGGTTTATGGGATTTTTAAAAACACTGCCCGAAATCAAAGGCATAACATCCTCAGCTGTATTAGGAGGCTGCAGCTAGACTCAGACAAAGAGTTTCAAAACCCATTCAAGAGAAACTGCCTTAGCAGTTGGCATATTTCGGATTGCTGAAGTTTCAGATGGATTTTCAAATTCTAAACGAGGCTTCTTCAAGCAGCTCCGCATCTGAGTGTAAACAGGAGCACAACTTCTGGGCCTACCTTTGCGAATTTTTGATCCGGATGCAAGGCATTTTGCCTAAAGGAAAAAGTGACACATTTAGTATGGGAGTCAGCACAGGCCGAACTGTAATTACTGATCCCAGAGCAGCAAAGCAAGATTACAGCAGTCTCACCCACCACTTCAGAGGTCCTGCATCAGAGACTATATCACCTCCCCCTGATATTTTGTCTCCCAAGTTACCTAGAGTTACTTTAAATACAATATACAGGCTGCCACTCTCTGATCTTATGCCCTACCTTCTTACTGACCTCTCCAATGCGTTAAAAAATATTTCAGAAAGCTGCATGTGATCTTCCTTTTACCCTTAGTCCCTTGAAGGTCAAAATAGGTATTAGCTGTGCTACGGATGAGGTTGATAGCTAACAGCTGCCTCATTCTCATCTGTGTTTACCCTCACTTTATACAAGGAAAAATTCTTTGAATTTTGACATCTCCATCAGTAAACAGAAGAACCAGACTGCCCAGTGTTGGATGAAAACCTGGGAGATCACCCTGCTTACAAGCCCAGTAGCACTAGAGGAAGTAGAAGGATTGCTTAGAGCTACCAAGGGATCCTGAGCGCCTCAAATTGGGCTGGAGTTAGGTCAGTTACCTCTGTCTTCTGGCACCGTTTCCTTGCTCCCGAGACAGCACGCAGCAGCTGTTGAATGTATGACAACATTTCTGCACAGGTGGGATGTCAAAGAGCCATAGCTCAACAAGCGAAGATGAGCTGTTCCTCTCCACCAACCGCAGCACAAGTGTAACTCCCCATCCGCACCGGGAAAAAGCACATAGCGCCTGAGCCTGCCATCACCTGGCAGAGCATCACCACTACACAGTTAATTTGCCCAAGAAGAAGCCAAGAAAGAGTGCTTTGAGGGACGGCACCCCACTTTGCTCTTTCGCAGAGCTGGAGGCTGGCTTTAAGTCTCTGCAGAAATGAGACACTGTTAGGAATTTTGCGGCACGCAGACCAGACCCTGACAGGCTTGCAACACCGCTGCGGATCAGCAGAGCTGGCTGCTCAGGAACGTGTACTAGCAGCGGCTGCCTCCATCACGCATCCAGACAAGCTCAGCCACAGCTGTATGTCACTGTCACTGGACACTCAGGAACCTTTTACTCCAGACCTATTATTAGAATCAGAGTTTCACCATCTGTCTTTCCCGTCACCCCCTCCCCATTCATCACTGAGACGGGAAGCGCCTTCCAGCACAGGTCCTCAAACATCAGCACTTCCTAATTAAAAACGACCAAATCCTGCCATTATCATGATCCCTACTTCCAGGTCAATTAGTAAAAATGGTCTTTTTGGAACAAATTAATGCACTGACCAAGCTATTAACATTTTCTAATATTACAGCTTCAGTATATTACAACATACTCAGCGTTTGCTATTGTAAATGTGACAGTAGCATGTTCTATACATACAAGGAAATCTGATTTTTGAAGCGCAGACCTAGCTAGCCATGGCCAGGATGGCATCAGTCAAGTACTGGATATTGCTCGCAATTTCTTCCTTCTCCTGTACCACGCTTGTTACATCTCTTCTGCTCCACCTGTCTCAAAAACCACTAATTATCGACACCTAAATTTCAGCCTACAGAGAAGGATACCATCCACGTGCAAGATCTGGACTCCCCACAGGCGAGCGTTGGCAAGGATACTGCTGCCACTGCAGGTGTCCTGTGCAAACAGAGAGGTTTGGCAAGGTACAGCTCAAAGCAGAGACGGCTGTGTGAGCACATGCAGCTCTAAATCTAGTTTAGAGAGGTTTTTTCTGTTGCCCAATTGACAGACCATTGCGTAGCTGTTATTAAAATCAGGGCACAGCAGAAAAGGTTTGAACTCATGCTTTATCTACCCCAAATTAACAGTAGCATCTAGGTCAAATTTTTAATCCCTGCTATAGCATGAGCTTCTAAGTGGGCACTGAGATTCTTTTGGCCACTTATGATATCAGTGAGAGGACTGCAGGGGAGCCTTTTGCCCCAGCTATGTGGCTTTAGTTCTTTCTAGGCTAAAAATTCATCTAACAATGGGTCTTGTGTTAATAATTCTCTGTGTTGAGCACTCAGATCACTGGGACAGGCCTTAGAAGTACTTAACATGGACAGATGACAAGCTCCATGAAGAACAGTGCCCAGGAGCACTGCATAATATTCTGCAGAGCCACAAGCTTCATACCTTTACCAGCCCCAGAATTTGCTCCCTTCAGCAGGCAGGGGCTCTGGAGAAGCAGCTGGCACTGGTTCTGCACTGCTCAGAAGTACTTTGAACATACCCAGCTAAAGAAAAGCCCATCCACACGCTGCTCACCTGATTCTTCATGGCCTTCTGCAGCAGTTCCTTTCCCCTGCTGATCAGGGCCTGCAGAGAAAGAAGCCAAGTACTACATTAAAGCAAAGAGCTACCAGGCAGCGGCAAGCTGAGGACAGTGTGGCTGTTCAGTAAGAATGATTTCTAGTGATACCCGCTCTCTGCTGGGGAGAAGAGTCTGGCCAAGACTTCATCTCAAAGACAGCAGGACTGAGCATTTCCAGGGAACGCAAAACTGCAGAGGCACCCATTAGGTCTACACTAAGCAGCTGTTCAGCCAAGGCTTGGCTTTTATTGAACAGCAGTGAATAGTCCAGAGTGAGCCAAGAGGAAGTAGCAACTTAGCTCGGAAACTCTGCCTGCCACATCCCAGCATGCTGGCAGGGGTTAGGAACATCCTTGCTAGCCCTTCCTGGGAACCAAGTCTCATTTGCAAGCCAATGATTTCAGCAAATAGATTAATCTCTTTGTAAGACAAATGGACAGCATTGTGAGCAAGGACAGGGGAACAAACACCACGAGTGAGTGAAACCCCTGACATCAGCCCAGGCTTCCCACCTGCAGGCGGTCCAGATCCAGCTGGCAGAGATGCCCGTGGCCTAGGCTGGGGTAGTAGGCTCTCCCCGCAGTCGCAGCTTCCAGCGGACACCAGCGTTCAACACAGGACACTGGAGCTTTGGCCACAAGCACTACTGACCAGAAAGCCCAGCTCCCGCAGGGTGAATAGGACCTAGAGAAATCCCTCTTGCAAGCTGCCCTTGTAGATCTCCTTCCAAGTTACACTGGCCTTGCCCTACCGGTGCCTGTGAGCACGCATCCAGAACCTGCGATGGTTTTATCTTGTCTATGTTTCTCTGGCTTTTCTAGACACACCTCTGCATCCGGACAGATTGCCTATTCCGTTAGGAAGCCAGCCAAGCCCTCTATTTCCTCTGCCATTTGAGTAGATACTCTTTGTTTACTAGCTCAAAGCCGTGATATGCACATTTGAGCAGACAACGATACACAGAGATTAGAAACATCGGTACGAATATGAATGGCCAGATCGGGGGGGGGGGAAGATGCACAACATGTTTGCTCAGGGCAGGAACAACTTTACCTTCCAACACTGGTCTCAGGTGCTACTCTATAGATCCCTGGGGCCAAACTTTGAGGTGGCCTAAACCTTTATAGCTCTTACAGTGTCTGGTGGCTTCTGGTGAGGTCTGGTATGGTTCCCTTTGGAGGTAGAAGGCATTGGGCTCGTGGCTTTTGTGTCCTCTGAAGTTACGTTGCTCCACTTCTCAGCCTGAGTCCTGGCTTTGTCTCGTTTGGCTTCTTTGCTGCTGGAAACCACGTAGCTGACTTCTTTGCTTAGGAAGCTTTCAGTCACCTACAGCAAGAGGCAGAACAGAGCAGCTCTGAAACCATCCAACAACTCTGAGCTGGAAGAGTCCTGCTAAGCAAGAACTACTGCCTTTAGCTTAATCCCCCACACAGATAAGGGGCAGCTGAAAGTACTCATCTCTACAAGTAGTTCCTTCTTCCAGTCCTTACTGCTGTCTCATGGAGGAAAGGAAATCCTATGATGCGCAGAGAGCGCACACCCTAGAGCTACACTGCAAATAATCACCAGAACTGTCAGATTGAGACTTCCATGACGATTTCTACCATTACCTACTCAAACAACCGTTTCAGAAAAAAAAAGCAGTAGGTGAGAAAACAACCCTGGATGTCATGCATCAGTGTGGAAGAGCTCTGTTCTCAGGAAAACAAAACACATTTTAGCAAAATAAAGTAGAAAGTGAACAGCTGGGACAAGCAGCTCCACATAGAACAGGACAGCAGGGAACTAGAAAGCCAAAACACACGCCTTTGCACAGAAGCTAGAAGTCCGAGGAAGAAATGGAAAACCAAAATTTGGGATACTAACAGTAGGCTTATCAGAAACTCAGCAGAAGGCAGACAGCCATGGGGTGCTAACGCATAGGTATGAAGCCCACAAGACGACAAAGATCTGAGCAGTCTGAAGTCACGGCTGCTGAATAAGCCGGTTCTGCTGCGTTACAGAATCCCTGTGGATCGAGATCCCAGACCCACCTGTGTGAAGTGCCACATGCAACATTGCAGGCTGCCCTTTACTCTCACAGAAGAGAGTAAATCAAAATCTCCCTGTCCAAATAATGCTCTGTCATCAGCCCTAGGTCAAGGCTAAGCTCCGGACATCACATGCAAGTCCAAGGCCATAAGATGCTCTTAACGTGGTCCTGAACAACGCACAGGGCCTGGGTTTGGGTATTACTATTGAAGAGCTGTTTTATAGATGGTGGCCGCGGTGCACTTGAATTCAGTATCTCCACAGGAGCAAGAGGAATGAGAACTCCACTCCTGGTGGACTGCATTTCAGAGAAGGAAGTGCCCCAAGATGATGCTTGAATAAGAAGCTAGAGGGACAGTCAAAAGGCTAAAATCATTTCCAAGTAGTGTGGCAGCTACGTAGAGAAATAACTGACCGCTGCGAGCAAGCGTTTCTCAGACTTGAAGACGCACAGCTAAATAAGCTACAAGAAGGAGAGCGTCCCTGAGTGTTGATGGCACATCCAGGGGAGGACAGAAAGAAATCAGCAGGTTCAGCGTGAGGGTGTGATTAAAAAAAAAAGCACAAGTCAGCTTCCCCACGTGTCTCTACAGCCAACACATGATCCTGGCAGCAGAGACAAGAGCTAAATGAGTATTTTACACCTGTGCGTAGCACTGAAGGACTTAAGGAAGTTTTGGGGTAGAGGTGAAAAGATCTGCCTCAAACAGAGAGATTAAACAGTCTGAAAACAAACAGTAACAACTGTTAGGACCAAACTGTACTTAAGAGTCATAAGGAAACTGAAAGATGAAACAGATGAACAACCAGCTGCTGGGCACAGCCCCTGACCTCCGTTCCAGCCTGAGTGACTGAAGCAATACTACTTTTTAAAGGGTCTTGAGAGAGGCTATAAGGAATTGGTGAGCAATATCAGCACCAAGGAAACCTGGAGAGGCCACAAAGAATGCCACATGGATCCACCCAAACAACAGCTTCACAGGGGAAGGGTCCAGATGGCTTTTCTGGGAAAGCCATGAGAAGCACACAGCTACATGACAAAAGAGACTTGGCTGACGTTATCCTACTTGACCCGATGTTGAATTCCAGGAAACACCTGAAAGTCCCACAACTTCCCTAAAAATTAAGCTGCCACAGGCTGTTGTGAGGGATGAGGGGGAACCAGGCAACCAGTTACCACCACCCAGAAGGTGCTCCCGTCACCGTGCGACCAGTTATCACTGACCGGAGGATGCTCCCATCACCAGGTAACCAGTTAGCATCTACTGGAAGGCTCTCCCATCACCATACAACCAGTTACCACCACCCAGAAGATGCTGCCAGCACCGGGCAACCAGCTGCCACCGCCCAGAAGGCAGGAGCAAGCAGGCACTTTTCATAGCAGCTGGTCACAGGCAGACCCGGGTTGGGCCGTGCTGCCCAGCGCCCCGTGAGGGGCCTGGAAAAGAGCCAGCAGCGAGGCGGCGGGGTGCAGCGAGGGGAGGAAAGCGGCAGGCAACGGAGGGCGGCCTCCTTCCCCGAGCGGCTCCCCGGCCGCGAGGCGAGGCCCACCGGGGACGGGAAAGGGGAGCCGGGCGGGTGCGTTACGATGTCAAGTCGACACCGGGAGCAGCCAGGAAAATAAGGAAACCGTTAAAAAAAAAGAGCAGATAGAGAAACGGAGCGAGAACAGAGGCGGGGCCGCCTCAGCCCCCCGGCGCAGACGGCCCCGGGGTGAGGGGGGGGCCCCGGGAGCCGCCGCGGCCGCTCACCCCGCCGAGGCGCCGGATGGCCTCCGCCAGCTCCCGCGCGCTCCGCCCGCTCGGCAGGTCGAGGTAGAAGGCCTTCCCGCGGAGAGGCCGGGGGGCGGCCGGGCCGGCCATGGCGCCCTGACGGGGAGGCGCCGCCGTCGTTTAAATTCCCGCCCGCCCCGCCCCTAACGGCGGCGCTACGGCGGCCGCGCAGGGACACGCCGCTCCCCGCGAAGCCGGCGCAGCGCCTTTGCCGCTCCTGAGGGGAAGGAGGGAGGCGCTCCGCGCAGCGGGGCGCGGTCCGCGGGCACCGGCTGAGCCGCCCCGCTGGGCGCCGCCGCTCCCCGGCCACGGGCACGGGGGGGGTTGGTCCCCTGAGCGCCGCCGCTCCCGCGCCGGCACCGCCACAAGTTCGTCCTCCGCGGCCACCGTCGCGCTCTCCCCCCCCCCCCGACTCGCCCCGCGGGCGGCCGCGTGCGCATGCGCGGCGGCGGCGGCGGCGCTCCAAGATGGCGGCGCCCGGCGGGGAGGCGGCGGGCGGCTTCGCGGCCTGGCTGGCGGCGCGGCTGGAGGCGCTGGGCCTGGACCGCGCCGTCTACGGTGCCTACATCCAGGGGCTGCTCCGCGAGGAGGAGAGCGACGAGGAGCGGCTGGAGGCGCTGCGCGGCGTCCTGGCCGCCTGCCTGGTGAGGGACGGGCCGGCGGGTGCCTCTCACCGGCGGCCGGGCCGGGCGGGACGAGCCTCCCGGGGTAGGAGGGCTGGTTCCGGCCGGCATCGCCGCCTGGTCCGCGCCCCTCAGCTTTCCGTCTCCCTGCCGGGACTCACCCGCGCCCCCGGGAGGCGACGGGCGGCCGCGGCCTCGCTGGGCCCGGAGGCTCCGTGGGGGGCTGGCGTGGAGAACCGCGGGGGACACGCGGGCATCGCTCCCCTGGAGCCCTCGGGTGGATAATCGCCTTCCCCGGAGGGTCCCCAACATCTCCGGGGGCCTTTCCGGGTCCTTCAGGTGTTCGGAGCTTATTTGGGGTTTTCCGTTTGTTGGGGAGGGGGGTTTGTGCCGGTTTTGAGGCTGATCGGAAGCTTTGTCAGCCGCTGTGGAGCGCGGCTGTTCGCGTGGGGGAAGAAAAGGGTCGCTTTTTAGTCGTGTGGAGGACACAGGGTTTAGCCTGCGAGCTGGGTGGCTTTCTGGTAGTGCCCAAGTGCGGTTTAAGAGGTGATTTTTGACGACAGATCCTCTGGAGTGGCTCAACGATAGCTGCGTTAGATGGTTGTCCTTCCTCCGGCAGATCTCATTCCTCACGGCACGCTGTTGTCTTCCAGGAGTCAGGCCCTTGGGTCGGGCTGGAGCTGGAGTCCGTCTCCCAGCTGGGACAGAGATTAACAGCGCTGCCAGCCGTGCGTGGGCAGAGGCTGGAGCGCTCGGGGGTGGGCAGTGCTTGCCTCTCCCCCCGCCAGACTTCTGGGAGAGAGTTAGGAGAGTGCAGAAAAGAATTTCTCTTCAATAGTCGTCTCCTTTGGGGGCTGTAGGATTTTTACAGTATCTGTATTTCAGGATGTTGCATAAATGGATGTTTTGTAGCGTAAAACGTCAAATAGTGAGCGCGCGCTGCTGTTGGCAGTCTGCTCAATGGCTGTCGCTGATTTCCTCCCAAAATGTCTGTATAGGAGCACAAAACCCAAAGGGACTTGGTCACTACAGTCAGCTTTGTGTTATCATAGGTAACTATATCATATAATTCTTTCCGTTCACCAACTGCGTGCCATTTTAAGTTGGTTTTCCTAAAAGATAGAGCACCCCTTCACTGCCTTCCGTCATCCCTTCCCCACCCTGGGGCACCAGCAGTACGGTAGTCTCTAAAAGAAGTGTAACTGTGGCAGTGTAGCTTTGTGCCTAAAATAATAGGAGAAGGAAACAGTGCATCCTGCTGGCGTTAGGGGCAGAGCAAAACGTCTTTGGAAAATGCTGTTGTAAAATAGCTGAGGTTAATTAACTTGCCTGTAATTACCAGACTTGCTTCATTTCATCGCCAATGACAGAGCCCGTGTCCGATCCTTGACCACGCCGGTTGCAGACTCGCAAGCCTGGGGCGGGCCTCGCGTTTCGCTGTGCGTGCTCTTTCCGAGCTCTGGAGGTACGTAGCGTGGTGGCCGTCCCTTGCCCCGCAGTGGGCTGCGTTACGTTCTGGTGTTCCCCCTTTTCTCTTCAGTGCCGAGTTACCCTTTTGCGCTGCCGCCCGGTTTGAGAACCGGTGCGGGGTTTTCATGTTCATCGAGCTCTGGGCTGTCTTTATCCTGTACATGTCGCGCCGCAGCCCCGTTTCTTCTCTTCATTTTCTTCTTTGTGACACAGTCGCAGCTGACTTCTGCTTCATTCGCAGTTTCGAGCTCAGTTTGATTTTTCTGCAATTCTTTTGTCTCTTGAACCCTCAAACTTTTTAATCACTTTTTTTAGTCGGTGCATTTTTTTTTTCTTTAGTTGTAGACTCTGCTTATTTCTGCATTGACTTTCGAAAAATCTTTTATTTGGTTAATTTGGGGCCTTTCTTGCCAAGTCTTTTATCTTTGTTCTATACACAAATTCCAGGTAATTTTTTGTTTGTTTGTTTGTTTTTGCCAACCCTCATGAAAATAAATTTCAGGTGACCTCTGCACTCGTGTCCATGGTTCCTCAGTCCTGAAAATGTCATGCATTCGTTCCCTGAGTTTATTCAGACGTGATTTCAAATCAAGAAACTTAGAACCGAGATCTGTTTCTGTTCAGTTCTTCTCTTTAAACCAGCCAGATTCCAGATCACTTGTATTTTCCATAGTTAATTTTCCTCTGTATTTACTAACCTCTACAACAACATTGTCTCTTGTTTGGGGAATACTAGATGAAGATACTTGGTTGTGGCACCCTCAGCTCCCGGCACTCCACCACTGTTAGTAGTGTTTGCTCTTATACGTGGGAGGCACAGAGGTCAGTGCTCTGCTAGAGGTCTCCATCCAGACCGCAGTGAGACGGAAGGGTGCTACAGCAAGCAGCCTGCGCTGCGTGGCAGAACTTCTCTTTGCATCCTTCTGTAACAGTTGAGTTTTGCCCAGGCTGCCCCATCACGTCTCTTTTCTGTGGCTTCGTTCGTGTCCGTTCACGCGCTCTCATCTCGGTCTTTTGTTTCTTCCTTTCTACAGCTCCAAGGCTGTTTTTTCATCGTTTCTGGGATCGCTAGAACATCTCACTTTTGTGTTCTTCTCCCCTCATAGGCCTGCTCCCACCGATACACAAATACCCGATTTGTTTCTTACTGCTCAAACCCTCGTTAAAGGTTGCGTGGGTCTCTGCTGTCATTGTTAGTCTTCTGCCGTTCATTTTCCTTCCCACTTGCGGCCATTCCTTTATCATCACTTGCCTGATTTTCTTCCTCCTGCACACTGAAACCAGGCACCCAGGAAATATGTCTCCCCCAGCCTTCTCTCCTGGCTTAACATAAAGTTGCTTATCGTTTTGCCAGCCTTGATTCCAGTGGGCCAGTATTCCCTGCACTCAGGGGAGCCCATCCATTGAGGCAGATCCTTTTACTATGAGTGTTTCTGGCGCTTAAAAACCTTCATGTCTTCCATGTCCTTGAACCATGCTGATTTTTGTTATCTTTTCATGACTCACTGTGTGTCTGAGGGCTGGAAGGGTCCCTCTGACTGGCACTTGAAATGGTGTTTCCATGCACATCATCCTTGTTTCTGGTCTGCTCATCCAACATGTGTTCCTGTGAGGACCTCAGTGTCATTTCCCAGTGGGAGTGGGGTCAGTGGGTTCTTCCAGAACTAAACCACCTGTTCTCATACCTGATCTTAGCAGATTAGGCATCATCCTGTCCTCTGGATCTACTCTCGTTAAAGGCATGTTGACTTCTTAAAATGGAGTCTGGCATCGGTGGGAATCACAAACCCTTTGTCCTTCTGCTGTTTCTCTGTTTGAAGATCACCTCCTCTCACAGCCTTGAACATCCCGCCTGTTTGTCCTTGCAGCATCTCCTCCCCAACCCGGGGACCTTGTTCAGTTGTGCGTACGGCCCTGAACAGTGCTCATGATCTCGGTGCTTGGCTGCTTTGTGTGATGGTATTGCTGCGCGTCGGTTCTCCTGCCATCTGCCTGTTATGCGCAGAATTTTGTGCTCAGCTGTTGTAGGCTCAGGGTGGGAGGACTTTATTCTGAGTTGCTCTTTATTTTTATTGGAGCAAAAGGTGGAGAGATTTTTGTGTATGTTTTTATCTCCTTGTCTGTCCCACAGTTGTGGAGAACTCAGTGTTTTTTTGCTCTCCCCCATGCAGGTGAGCTTTGCTCTGCTGGATGGGTAATGTTTTCTGTGCAGTCTGTCCTGGAACTTGAAGGTGCTTTTTTTAGGTACCTAGTGCCCAACCTTTCAAGATGAGGATCGTGAACTTGGTGTCTTTTGGGTGGGAAGTCTGTGCGCAGGGGTTTGGTGTGCTCGTCTGTGAAATGCCAATTACTGCACGCCTGGCTGTGAAAGGTGGGGAAAGGGGCAGAGGGTGGCGGTCTGGTTCCTACACATGTACATAAGAAATTCTTTTCTAGGCAGAGTTTATCAGGTTTGCTGCCTCTCAGAGCTAGCTTTTGGCATAGGCAGGGTAGGCGATGGTCAGGGCTGGCAGAACAGCTCTGGTGAGAGGTCACCGTTGCTTTGCTGCCTGATTTGTCCCTGCTTGAGTGCAGTGCTGCTGCCCGAGGAGAGCAGGAAGACTGTAAGGATTTGCAGGCAGTGCCTGGATCTAGCCTGAGCATCAACAGCTGCAGTGCACCGGCCAGACCTGCCAAGGTGCAGGGGAAGGGGATGTCTCAGTCCCAGCTGGCTCATTCCTCAGGTGTCCCTGGCCAGCTAGTTTCTGTTTGATATCAGCTCTCCTCAAGCCCCTCTGCCTCTCTGCTGCTGGTTTTTCCTAAGTGGTGGGCAAACCCGATTTAATGTTAATGTGCAAAATAAAAAAAATATTGAAGCTTCCTGCCCCTGTATGTTGTACACATACATCTTCCTAGTGAAGTGGTCCTGGCTGTAACTCTTCAAAACACTTTTCTTTTTTATCAGGATCGTGTTTCTTGCCTGGATTCAGCTTCTGTAACCTGAACTCACGTATTGGGCAATTCTTGCAGAAATGCTGGGACCACGTGTGCTGAGATGTGGTAGTGTGTCGCCTGCCTACGGCTGGAACTTGAATTACGGTGTTGATCATCCCCCCAGCAGCTGTACGTAGGCACTGGGGAGAGAGCTAGTCATGGTGGAGCTCCACAAGCAAAGGATCTGGTGATGGGAATACCGCCCTGTTGCTGGTTGCATGCGTTTCCTTTCTCCCTGTATTTTAGTCTTCCTCAGTAATGAACAACAGTGTGAATGCATTCCACTGCCACCTCTAGATCATGTTTAATGCTCCAGACAGGTCAAGGGGGACAAGAATATCCCTGCTAGTGGGAGGAGATGGTCTATCAGTACCACCAAAGTGGTTTCAGCTCTGTACTGGCCCTGACCCATGTTTTATCCAGTCTTATTTATTCGCTTTAGTGAGATTGGCTTGGAGGTGGCCTTTGAGTAGCTGGCTGTTCCATAGCCTTGCTCAAGAAGAGAGATGATGCTGGGCAGTAGATTTCTAGAGCAAAGACACCCCGATTGCCTTTCTTTGGTGTTTGTAGGGCTGTTGCACCTAGAGAGCCAGCCGCTATGAAACCAGCGTGTGTTGTTAGAGCTGTTATCATGTGAAAAAGTAAACTGCCGCAGTGATACGGCATCGCCTGGCGCGGTGCAGAGCTGTTGGATGGCAGCCTTGACACCTTGTGTTTGCCTAGCGGGTCAAGGCATTCTCTAGTCCTGAGCTGTGTCAACAAGTAAGTGCATCGCATGACTTGTGTCATCCCAGGTCAACAAAAGTCCTGTGTGTGCATTTAACGACTAGATTTCATGTGAAAAGCTGTATCGCTTGTTGATGATGAGCCTATGAGCTTATTCCTGGGTGTTCAGATTCTCTGCAGCTGGTACTTTTTGTATCTGATTCGTGCTTGTTTAAAGCAGACCAACTTTGTTCCAAGACTGAGAAGTCTCTTTTCCCTTACTAGGAAGAAGATCTCTTAAACGATGTTTGCAGGGAAGTAGTCGAGAAGTGGTCTGAATCTCAGATTGTTGACGCCAAAGAGAAAAAAGAAGGTAGTGTCGCTGCTCGGTGTGCCTTTCCTCGTGGTATGAGTAATTTGCAGGGCCTTACCAAGATGAGAACTGGGTGTTCGTCCTGTTAGGAGTTAAAACCAACGCTGCTAATATGTTTGCAGATCTGACTTGCTTCTCGTTGCCATTGCTGCTTATTTACTGTTTTGTCTTGATATACGAAATGAGGATGAGTAGTTTCACTTTTGGCTCTCCCTAGCATTGTACTGCTTTTTGGGTTCGCAATCCTGCAGAGGAAAAGCTCTTTTTTTTTTCTGTAGGATTTTTTCAATTTCCTTTTGCAAAACACCTAGGGCTTTATCTCCGTTCAATGCTAACAATGTAGCGACGGCAGCTGGCGCGCTGATGGTAGATGCAATTATTATGGTATAAAATGCCTACGCTACTTCAGTTTATGCTGGTTTGGAAAGCAGGTGTTTTTGTACAACTACAACTGCACCTATGGAGAGCTGTGCTGTCCCTTCTGCTGCTACTTACCCCAGTACCCATCAGGAAAGCATCCTTATTTTCCTCTTTCAAAATCTTCTCTTAAAACTGTCCTTTTTTCCCATAAATGCTTGTAGGGGGGGAAGCTCTGTGAGGCTGCTGCTATCCGTACTAACGCTGCTCCTTTCCCAGTCATGTATGTAGTCCCACCATTTCTTTGTATCCTCTCTGAATTCATTCCTCGTCTTCAGCTGTCGGCTCGGGAGCAAAGACCTCCGTCTTGTTCTTGTTCATCGGGGGAGGCTTGTTCTGGTCAATGAGCAGAGCTCTGGAGTACAATGAAGTCATACGCTGGAAAGATTTTGCTGGTTTAAGCATACTGCATGGATCAATTAGTAATCTTCCAACTGTACGGACCTAACCGTAGCCCGTGACAATGTAACATCCTTTTTGGCTAAATCCTGCTTTTTGTTTGCTTTGCATTTTTTTTTGTTGGTTCTGGTTGCAAACAGAATATTGTCACTCACTGACGTCATTCTAGAAATAGTTCTCCCAGTGAGCCCTTACCATGAGGCCTGCGTTTATGTAGCACTTTTCTTGTCTAAACCTCAGCATTTCACAAATACCACTCACCTCCTCTTTACAGATGAGGCAGCTGAACCACGCAGCAGTTCAGTGGCTCTCCCCTAAAATTCATTGAAGCCTGTCCTTCGCCTAACCTTGCCTTTGGCTGGGGACAGGGAAAAGTTACGCTATTCTGTGCATTAAATAAAATAAATCCCTCTTTTGGGGACAAGTGATTGGAATTGCTGGACGACTCCTGCTCATACTATTGGTTACCTGCAGGGATATTTCTTACTTGTCACCAAAAGAAGGTAGCAGTATGTGGCTCGGTCGTTAGAAGTGCAAGGATTTAATTATTTCACTGTGGTTCCATAAAAGGATAAATCCCCAATGAAGTCAATTATCTACTTAGAATAACAATCCTGAGGATAAGTTATTAACAAACTAAAAAAAATTCGGTGTCAAAACCCAAATGTCATTTTAAGAAATGGGCTTCAGAACTTCAGTATTAGAAGGAAAATCCACTGTTCGTTTCCCTAGGTAGGTGGAAAAGAAAGAGTATTAAACTGATGGGTCACTTTGGGTTTTCAGAATTTCTATTTGATGTGGTTTTAAGTACGTTGTTAAATAAACATATGTAGCCGCTTTTAACCAGAGGAGAATGCAATTTGGAGTCAAATGGATTTTCATTAGCAAGAGTCTTACTGATTTCAAAGTTTCATTGTGAAACTTCCCTTGCTCCAGGAAAAATAGCGTCTGATCGTGGCTGCGCACAGCACGGGGGAATTCCTCCTCGCGAGGAGAAGCTGGTGTCACATCAGCGCATCAGACGCCGTGCTGGCCTGAACCACCTCCTTGGTGGCTCTTCAGCAGCTCCTGCTCTCTCAATCCTCAGATTGACTTCCCAAAAATGGCCGGCTTGCTGTGCTCTGTGCGTTGACAGCACCACTAGTGACCTTGTGAGAAGGCTTGTGGGAGGAGGGTGGGGGATATTTTTGGGTGAGACTTCTCCCTTTAGCTTGGTGCATCTGTCCCCAGCGACAGCTGCCTCCCCGCAGACGGGGGACTGCCTGTGACAGTGGGACAGTGCCTTTTGGGGACTGCAGATGTAGGAAGCAGCGGCGCCTGGCATCTGTCAGCTGGGACTTCACTGCCATGTCTGCAGGGACTGACTGATGCTCTGACTCTTCTCCTTGCCAGATGAGATCCAAGCCATCGCCAGCATGATGGAGAAGCAGGCCAAGATTGTGGTGAAGCCGAAGGAGGTCTCCCAGGAGGAGAAGCAAAGGAAAGCTGCCCTCCTGGCCCAGTATGCCAATGTGACGGACGAGGAGGAATATCCTTTTCCTGACCCAGTCGGGACTCAGTGCTTTGAAGGACAATGTTTATTAAAAATCTCCTAAAACAACGCCTTTACAGCTTTGCAGTGTCTAGTGGGGAGAATTGGGGAAACTTTACAATCTTCCTTCTCCACGATAAAATAACTTCAATGGAAAAAAGCATGAAAGCTCCTAGTTTGTGGAGTGCCACGAGCAGATGCTCCTTTGAGGTTGTTTCTCCGCCATTACCACACTCCCCACCAACACGTGCTTGGCTGGGTAAGGTTTGCCCGGTCAAGGTGTGTTGCAGAAGAGGAGTGAATCGCCTCCCGGTAACTCTGTGCACGGTAGTTAACGAATTTATCTCTTGCTTTCTGAAGAGAAATCTGCTGAAAAGATCCTTTTTAGGGAGAGTATGTGTAGAGTGAGAGAGTTTAAAGTTAGCTCTTCGTAGTGCTGAAGAAGCAGCTCTTCCTTGAAGAGCAAAGTTGAAAAGGAGGGCATTGTACCTGGCACTCCAGCAGGTGGGAGCTGAATGGGGGGTTTTGGGGGGTTTTGTGCTTGCCTGGTCTTGGTCTGCATGAGTGTTTAGCTTCTTCCTCGTGGCTTGATAAAACAGTTACTTGACGTGTTTTGAGTTAAGCATGACTGTATAGAGGCGCGAGTTCATTACTGATGTCCATATTTCCTTAATTCTCTCACTGGCGAGGATGAACAGGATGGATCCATTGCGACAGCAGTAAATATTGGGTCAGAAAAATGTATCCTTTGAATTCTCAGTGACCCAGGCTTTTTGGAAAGAAGGCAGCTTCCACGGTGAGTTTCCCATCCTTCCTTATCTGTGCTGATACTCCCTGTTTCTTTAGGGCCACCTTTTAAGTTTGGTGATTCATTTTTCTTTTCACGTAGCCTGACCTTGCTCGTAATTAAAGTTAGAGGTCCATCTGCTCCCTGCCCTGTGTGCACAGCTGAGACTGATCCTGTCATTCTCTTTTCTGTCCTCTATTCCTTCCTTCCCTCTTCCACCCTCTCTGAATCTTCACAGAACATGCTATTAATAAGGATAATTCTCCCAGAACACCAGCTTAATGTTAATTGGTGTCCAGAGAGGTAAATCATGTCAGGAATTATTAAAAGTGCAACAGAAACGAAACTACCGTGAAACTCGTGAGGCCGTGGTGCAGCCAAACTTTAATGGTGAACAAGGACCAATTATCCCACGTTCTTCTCAAAACAATAATTTGGGACAATCCTTGAGCTCACCAGCTGGCAGGTTTAAGATGGAAGTAGGTTTTTATCACATAATTAAAAAGCGAAACCTAAATTATTCTTGTCCCTACATTACTGATGGTTAGGAGGAAGAGACGGTGGAGGAGACACCCACTCACTCTTTCTGATGCTCTTCCCAAAGCATTTGCCACTAGTCGCTGCAGGAGAGAGGACACGAGACCGTGGTGGTCCCTGGCGTGAGCTGCCTCATCCGTTCCCGTGTCTGCAGCCTTCCTCCGTGGCCGGCAGGACGGGCAGAGCTGCCCCAGCCAGCGCTGTGTGGCGCCGTTCCCCTCCCGTTAGCTGGGACTGTTGGGGAGCTAGAGGGAATGCCTTGCTCCCGCTGGCTGTCGGCTCCCGGTCCAGGGGGGATCAGCTGTAATCACAGTGTCTGCAGTTACGTATACATATGTACACATACGTATATGTAAAAACATATATGTCATATACACAGCTGTAGTGAATCCACTCGAGGAAGCTGTACCATATCTATTGTTTTTCTTCCTCTTGGGTTTGTAGAGGTTTTACAAATTTTTTTTTACATATCAGTCTTAGGAACCTGTAGGCAACTTGATTTTTCTCAGAAAAATCCTTTTCTAGGGAGTGTGCACATGACTTCTCTATTTGGAAAAACAAAGAGATATTCCTTTTTCTTTCTCCGTTTCTCATTTCTCATTCCCAAATGCCTTACCTGCTTGGCGAGGAAGCCAAAGTGGGAGTCAGAAGGTGAAGGTAGAATAAACCAGCCCGCGTGCTAGAGCCAGTGTCTAGTTTAGAGCTCCAAAATACAGCTGCTGAGTAGAAGCTGTGCGGCTTCAGCCAGAGCGTTGTCAGCCCTTAACACACCACCAGCGTTGTTCCGAAACACAAACGTGGAGGATGTCTTGAATGCCAGGAAGCTGGAACGGGAGCTGCTGCGAGATGAGTTCCAGAAGAAAAAAGAGCAAGACAAACTCCAGCGAGAGAAGGATAAGCTAGCCAAGCAGGAGCGGAAGGAGAAGGAGAAGAAAAGGACACAAAAAGGCGAGCGGAAGCGATAGCTGGGGTTTTCCAGTTGGACTCTCAAGGGATAAAATTAATTACAAATATGGTGTGTGTTTAAAAAGCAGCAGAAATTCTGGGCACGTGGCTGGCGAGTGGTTCTTTGGAAGTGGTTTGGTTTTGTTTTGTTTTTTTGTTTGTTTTTTTTTTTTTACATAGCAAAAAAGGAATTTCAAGCACCTCTTAAACTTGAAGTGTGCTATATGCTTGTGGTGTCAAATGTCCCAGTCGGTTATTGTGGCCAATGTCTGTACCAAAGAGCGGTGAAGTGATTATGTCTGTGTTTTAAATCAACCAATTTTTACTTCTAACCACTTCAAGCAAAGCAAAACAAGACATAGGAGAGGGCTTCCAAGCTGGCTGCGTCCTCCTGCCGGCCTAGATTTGCAGCAACAGGGTGTTAGGATTTGAGAACAGAGCAGAGCCCCTTTCTGACGCGTAGTTACGGACATGCTGCTGCAGGGCGAATGTGAATTTATTTACACTAGCCTAGAAAAATGTATTTGCAAATACATGTATTTATGCTGCCAAGAACAGCATGCGTCTTCGTTCTGGCTGAGCTGAGCGAGCCTCAGCGAGGGCAAGTGCTGTTCTGCAGCAAGAGAAAGGAAACGTTATGAAATATATATGAGTTGCAGCTATGAGACTGCGTCACCCATGAGCTCTTGGTAAGGGAAATGCCGCACTGATTTGAGCATCAGCCAGAGCGGTAGCAAATCAGTCAAGCCCTTATGCTGTTTTAAGACTTTATGCTGGTAGCTGGAAAATGGTGCTCCCTGATGTTTCGTGTGGGTGAACGTCAACTGTTATTTCTGCGGTGGTTGCCAGGGCGAATGCTTTAACGCAGGCTCAGCGCTGAGCGGCTGTAAGCGAGTTGGATGTGCTGGGTTTACAAGCCGGCTGCTCTCACCGGGCACAGCTGCAATCGGGAGCTGCTTGTGGGGGCTGAACGCTTCTCTTGCCCCCGAAGGGCTTGTTACCTGCTGTTCCCAGCCGTTTTCATGATGGTGTCACCTGCCTCTGGAGAGGAGAACACTAATTTCTGTAAACTGAGTGTGAAGGAGGACCTGCAGTGCTTCCGGGGACGCGGGAGGAACTGGCATGCCTCACCCCTGCGCTGCTTCGTGCTCTGGCCGCCGTGTTCACTGGCGAGGTGTGCTCCTGGCAGCAGGCGGCTCCTGAGCTGCTGGCAGTGCCTGTCCCCGTTGCCTGCTTTCAGCACCAGTCTGATTAAAAGGTCATGCCTCCTGTTTAGCTGCTGCAAGTGTGAGTATCTAACTGCTTTATCTTTGGAGTTGAATAATAAAACTGGTTGGCCAAGAAGTGGGTTCCTCTCTGTCTGAGTGAACGTCGTGGTTAGCGATTGCAGTGCCCGGTGGGGGAGCTCGGACCTGTCCTGCATCCTCAGTTTCCCCTTACCCAGCAGCAGTATTTCTGAGGGCTGACTGTTGCTGTCCTCGTTTATTCACACCTCATTTCCCGAGGCTGCAGTGCCTCCCTTCACCTCTTCCCCTGGGCCTTGCAGGGCAGTGAACAAGCTGTGCTTGTCTGCAGGGCTGGCTTCTCTTCCCAGCCTGGGGCGCCGAGGTGGATCCTGGCTGCAGCATTGCATTTCTGGGTGGTTCACACAGCTGCCGGTGTGCAGGACCGCAGCGGGACGGGGAGGCGGGGGCTATCGAGGGAGAAGAGTGTCACAGCAACAGCACCGCAGAGGGGCTGCTCAAACCCCAGCACCGCGGGACCGGCTCTCGCTTTCTCCTGCAACCTGGAGCCCTTCGCACACCCCCTGGGCTTGAGGCTGGGCTCAGCACCTGTGCCTGAAGCAGTCCTGGCCACACGTGGGTTTGAGGAAGCTGCTGGTTCTCCAGGGCGATTTAACACTTCCACTCGCACCTCAGTTGCTCTGGCAGCAACAGCAGGTGGTAGGAGTCTTGTTTTTTTCCCCACATTCCTATGCTGGGTACCAAGAGCTCTGCGACCTGGTACTGAACTTCCCCAAACCTTTGCTTCCAAGCGGAAGGCAAGCTGAGGGCTGGAGCTTCCCATCTGCACTGATGCCGGCACACCGGAGGCTGTTACAGCTCAGTTCTTGAGACCTTTGGTTGTAAAGGTCCAGAGAAAACAGCTGCGTTCACTTACTCGTGACAGGAACTGAAACCCCTCTCTCTGCCTGTTACTGAGCTCAAGAGCCAAAGAACAAAAGGCTATGCCGTGAGTATGTGCCAAAATGTATACATTCTATAGAAGGGTGTATGGATTTAAGAAGGGCGCAGTCACAAGCACACTGTGGGAACTCCCTCTCTCAGAGGGGCAGATCACCTTTGCTGGTACCATTCATACCCTAACAGGGGGTTAGTTTGTTTGTTGTGCCTGGCTAGCCAAGACTTCACTCCCACAGTTAATGAAGGCCCTTTTAGGGACGGGGAAGCAGGAGCAAAGGGAAGATTCCAGCCTCACGGTTTTCAGCAGACATCCTGGGGCAGAGCAGGAGAACCACAACCATCCAGCAGCACCTCACTGAGGCAGCTTCACCAGCTTTTGGTGTTGGAAACCCAAAAGTGTGCTGTAGTCTTGCGTAAACACACAAACACATGCATCAACTGTACCTGAAGGGGTCAAACTGCCCCTGGGCCGTGAGCCCATTTCAGCACAGTTAGTGCTTCCCCGCCCGGGAGGCTGCAGGTCTGCCTTCAAACCCCAGAGCTGCTGTAACCGAGCGTCGATAATTTTTCCTATTGATTCAGTGCCCAGACCAGACGTTGCTCCTGGAGAGCTGAACGCTGATGCTAAACTAATATTCAAGATATTCAGGAGTGCATTACTGGCATCAGCACCAAGAAATTTAGAGTAGGAATAAATACTCCAGACAGACTCCTAAGATTTCTAGTGCAGATACTGAAATGATTGCATAAGCTTTCTCTGCCAGTACCGAGCTTGTAACAAACGAGACACTTGCAGGGAAAAAAAATCCACTATTTTGGCTTCACTGCATTGATACAATTTTTGCCTTGGTTTGTCTAAAGTTACAGTCATTTCTCTCTACAAAAGAGTAATTTCAGTATCACCATTCCTTTATACCTCTGTGACAGATGCACTCCTCCTGTTTGAACTAACAGAACTTTGGTCCAGGCAGATGCTCAGCAAGTAGGCCTACCTGAAGGTAATCCTATTGTGTGAGGCTATCAGTGAGAACTCAGCACCAAGCCCCCAAAAAATGGTTTGGCTGCAGACGGGCCTGATAAGCGACCGAAACTGCATGAACACAGCGGAAAATCTGACTACAAATCAACCACTTGACGCTATAAAGATCTGCAGCCATCAGGGCCCTTGAGCTCTCCCCTCCAGCAGCGGGCTGCGCGGCGGGGTCTCCCCTTGAGTAGGGACGCCTCTCAAGGTTACCCCTCGAGGCTGAGAGATCCCTTACCTGACACCAGGCATCGATGGCTTGGTAAGGGACATTTTTTGCATGCACGTAGCATTTGAGATACGTATAGTAAGCTTACGTGATTATCTTTGTATCCCATACTGACTTTCAGTATAGTAGAGTATTGACCGCCAATCCATCTGTACTTATTAAATATTTTACATACCTAAATTTACTGACTAGAACTCAATAAACTAACTACTAGATCAGATTTGCCTCCGTGATCTCCGATTCTTCTCCTGCAATAACCTCTTAACATACTTCAGTAACTAACTGAAAATTACAATCCCTGTTAACAGACGAAGTTCTAGGAGCTGAGGCTATGAAGACAAACACTCTTCAACAAAATCTAATTTATTTCTTACCAGACAGACAAAAGTCAGTACAGTATTGCTTTTAACATCAACGTGTCCTAGGTTAAACTTAACAAACCTTAATGCAGTGACTTGCGGTATGAAGATGTGCTTTGCTCTCCTGCCCAGATAAACTCACTCTGGCAGTGCTTTTGGTCATGTCAGTGATCAAAACGGTTACTCCGCTTTCTGCTGCATTCTCATTCAGTTTCTTTCTCACATCATCTAATGACAATTTATGTGGTGCGATTACACCTTTTGCATATCAGGATTTCCAGAAATAGGAAGAACACAGACATTTAAAATATCAGGGCATCTAGGCAAGGACAGCTGAATAAATTTAATCCACACATTATAAACGCGATGCTAGACGTGCTAAAACCCCCTATCTCCTGAGCCACATAATACCAACATTTCGTATCAGTGAATAAGTTACTTATATTCCGTACAGATTAAGATACGCAGAGAAACACCAAGTACCAATAGCTGTCAAAAATGCAGATGTAAACTAATAAGTCTAAAATATGACAACCAAATTTCAAACCAAACTAGTGAAAGAGTAACTTTAAGAAAACCTAAATTTCAGAACTTTGTGATACCTCTTCAAATTTTAAAGTGAAGGTATTAAAAACAAGGCTCATTATTTCAGCTGCTGCACAGCTTTTTAAAGGATAATCCTGTGTGCATGTCATATTTTGATTATGTTTAAATACTTTAAAACAGAGGTTCTTTTTTTCCCAAGAGCATGCCCAAATGATTTGAACACATTCACTAAATTGCATGGTTTCACAACAGCAATTTTGTCATACCAGTAATTTAGTAGAACCCGGTGCATCTCCTTTCACAAACTTAGATTCTAAAATATCAAATTCATAAATATTTATATTTTAAATATTTAATTGTACATGAATATTGGGTATTCTTAGCATTTTTCCCTCCTGTTTCCAGGTATTAGTTTGATAAGGAAACCATTTTTACATCACAATCTTATCTGATACTGACCGGACACCCCATTAGACAGACTATAGTCTTTAAGAATCATTATTTTAAAATCTATTTCCTAAAGCAAAACTAAAAGAAGTTACCGGAAGAGTTGTACACCAGGGTTCGCCTGCAGAAGTTAAATAATATCTTGGCTGTTAATTAATTAGTCTGATTCTTTTTTAAGTTAACATTCACCAGTTCGGCTTTACAATATTCTGACGCTGCCTGTAATGTTGACAGTTTAAGTAGAACCCGAGAGCCCTTAAAGCAAATTCAACTTCTCGTCAAGATACAGCTTTAAATATGAATATTAGTAGTTCAAACTTTACAAATAATTAAGACGACTAAGTGTATCATCTCTCATACATACAGACTGTGGAGTGTATTTTTGCATGCAACCGGTATTTCGTTAGTGCTTGCTTACTTCAGCCCTCTGATTTAGGATGCTGCAGCTGTTCACATTTTCGCACACTTTTTCTTCAGGTTGCACCGTCTGCCGAACAGCTTTCTCTGGATCTAGTCTTCCAGCTGAAGATTTCGGTAAGGTCATCTGGAACGCGCACCAGAGTGTTGTACGTGCTTTACGTGTCGCTACGCTCATCTCTTTAATTGCCAAAGCAAGAGCAAACACATCTGCAGGGAGGAAACAGCATTTTAATCTTTATTATACGGGTCATCAGCAAGCACTATTTGGGATTAATTCACTCTGGCAATGCTAAAACCAGCAAAACTTTTTAGGCCCTTTTTGGTGTCTGATTTTGTGTCTGTCTCTTTATAAGGTTGTAAAAGTTGAATCTAAGAAAGTAGTGATTTTTAAGCCCTCATACAAAGAGGATATGGCATTTAGGTACTTATTTTGTTAAAGCTCCTACTTAGCTGCCACCTATTATCAGGAGCACCTAAAGCCTTACGGTCAGCTCTGTTTTTGAAAGTATTCCATGTACACACATACAAAAGGCATCTCGCCCCTTCCTGTGCGAGCTCATCGCTGAATGTTCACAGCAACCCCTCCAGATCCACAAAGTGGATCCTTTGCCCATCTTATTAAGATGAGCGAAGGAATAGCTCTTTTATGGCATTTTATTAAAGCATACAGATCATGTTCTGCAAAAACGCGTCAAACCCCACCACTTCAAAGAGTAAGGTGGTGCAGTGGTCCATTTATTCAACAGCAATGTCTTAATGCATAAATAATGCTTTGATTTTAATTCCAGCCTGTGTGTGAGGAAACAAATTTGATATCCTCTTCTAGGCATCAGAGTTTCAGCCAGAAAATAACTTGCATGTTATTTTGGGGTAGGGGCACACTCACTCCTTTTGGAGCTGGGTCACACTACACTGTACGTTGGGCTGCACAGAAAGCACGTGTGCACTTGCCTCCCTGGTCAAACACTTCCATGGAGTTTAGAAGCAGTGGAAGACTTTAAGTCAAAGTCTGCTCTTCCAAGCGCTCATGCTCAGTAAGCATGACTGCAGTTTCATTTTATTGCAAAAACCTGGCACCCACCTTCAACCAGTATTCTTAGAGTCACTGTTCCAGGTGAAAGCATTCCCCTCCTGGCGGTACTAGGGCTGCCTCAGAAAAGGGCAGAATTTAAAGGCCTGACCTTATCCCCTCACCATCCCTCTTCACCAGCTCGTCTGGCTCTCACTCCATGAGCTGGTTTGTGAAACCCATTCTGAGACATCCCTCCTTCCTTCTGCACAGAGTGACCGCTGATTCCTCTACAGTTACCACTGCTAAGCAGGAGCGGTACAGAAAATTGATTTAGGTAACTGTGAAGAATCACCACGAAAATCCACTTGTCCACAAGTCTCAGCCATCCAAAGAATTTTAGAAGGTAGTATTTGGAAGGATAACTCCAGAGAAATAAAGGACAGAATACAGAGTGGGAGGATGTGATTATCAGGTCTTGTATTTTCAAAATTCCAATTTCCACACCAAGCTTTGTGGAATCAAGAAGAGACCACAGGAATGGTGTCATCTGGACTGTCTAGAAGAAGCTAAGAAACAAGTGACACTTACATAAATGCGCATCTCAAAGCTGTAAGATAGGGTTGGCATTTGGTTCACTACCAGGGAAGAAGGGAAAATCCCACAGTAATAAGGAAGAGTTGTTTTAAAGTCTTTGGCTGAATGCAGTGCCTGAGGGTTACAGACATTAAAAAAAGTCTTTTCTCCCCTCAGAAGATGATCTGTAACATCTATATCCTTCAGAAAGATCTTGAAAACTAAATCTAGGGCAATCTCAAAGCAGAGGTATGCTCAGACAGCTCTGAAAGGCTTTACGGTTGTTCTGGGTGACAGATGGCACTCTGTAAAACTCTTCTTACGGTCACTGTGATTTCTTCCAGAACTTCATTAAGCGGTCAAAAACATTTACAAACAACTGCCAGATACCTCGTACAGTTCCACAACTTCAATGTGTAATAGTAGAATTTTTCAGACCCACGTTGTGCATGAATACAACCGATATGAGGCAGCTCAGATCCCTCTGCTTCCCACTGAAGTAAATCTTGTGTTGCAACTAAAGTCGGGGAGCTGGGAGTAGAGAAGACTGTGGCTCATGTATGAATTTTGTTTAAATCAAAACTCCCTGGATCAGAGAACACAACAGACAGGTCCTGCCTGATAAGATAGATACTTAATATCAGATGGAATAGAAAGGTGCTGTGCAAACAGGGTTGGGCTGCAGAAGACATCTTCTCAAACAAAACAGAACTATTAACAAAAAGAAAGCTCTGCCAAAGAGAGGAGATGCACAGCTTCAGACATTTTCCTCAAGGCTTTCCCAGACACGCAGTAAATATAGTTACTACATTCAATAATCTACTGTTCGAAAAATCCTCCCCAATTGCCACAATAGGCTAACACATCTTGGAGACAGCCAGTATGGAGGATGAGAGATAGACAAAGAAAATGCAACCCTTCTAGTTAAGTAATCATATCCCACTTCTTTCTCTTCTCAAAGCAGCTGGACCAGGGAGCAGATCTCGAGGTCTGACAGCTACTCTTTTCCAGATGACTCAGTTCCAAAGAGCTCACTGATCTTGTTAAGAAGTAGTGCTGAGTACAGCCAGTGCCAATTATGTTCATGGGCTTAAACACCCAAAACCCCCCTTTGTCTTAACAAGTCACATAATCTTCAATCAAGGTAAAGAGAAACAAGAATGATGGTGAACAGGTGGAAAGAAAAATTGCTGTAGTGCATCTTTTGAAGTAAACTTGAGAATTAGAGAACTGCATGACGGGACACCCCAAAGGAGTAAGATAATCCATCTAATTCAGTTGTGGAAAGAGAGGCAAGAAGTGAACAGAGGACTCTCAGAAATGTAAGAAAGCTTCCAACACAAAGCGGTAGGTCAGAGCACCACAGGGAGCAGGAATTTATTCTGCCTCACATCTAAGAGAGAAGGGAATCTGCCATTCTGCCTGTGCACTAGTGAAAGACTAAGCTGAGTATTCTGCATATTTTGGATACCATTAAGAATAAAAACATTCTGACCAATATATTTTTGTGTATCCAAAATATGATTTTTTATGTCAATCTACAACAGAACATGCTTGAAGAGGGAATCCGTTCATAATGCAAGGCCATCTTGGTCTCTTTGCACAGATTCAGCATTGAGATACCAAGGAAATTCTACGTAGAAATACAGGGCTGGAAGGGTGACGGGAACAGGAATATGAGGGACAGGGGGAAGAAAGAGGCAATAGCTTAATATCATCTCCAATCCCAAATGGCATTACAAAAAAACCCCACTACCTTTCTATTACTTGCTATTTATTAATTGAGTAAATGCGCTCCAAATTGATTTAACACATTTATCTCTAAAACCCAGTTTTAGTGTCCTCTCAAAACCATCGTCTAAAACCCCATACAGTCTGCCTTTCTCAAAGCTCTAGACACTGAAAAATAAATTAAAACTTTAATAAAAAACTCCTCACACTTATTTTTTTTTATAGACTTGCAATATGTGTAGAATTTTTCAGCTACCTTATAAAAGTACGTAAGCATAGTTATACCTCTGTCATCTTGGCATCTGGGAGCTCCTTGCCTCTGTCGATTTGAAGCATTTACAATTTCATCTTTTCTACGTGACTGCACTACATGAATTACCTCCAGATGTTTATCAAGAGCAGTAGAAATGTTAGCATGAAGGGGAGAACTGCGAAGGCGCTCCATTTTTCCCAGTAAAGTCACAACCTAATGAACATTTTACATGTTACAGGAGTTCACACTGTACTCATCTAGACTTACAAGAAAAATAACCAGATTAGGAAGAACAGATTAACGATAACCATTATTTTCTTTTGAGAACACTTCATAAAGTTATAGTTGAAGTAGTTAAATTCTTACCTAGGATTTCTTCTTCTCCAAAACCAAAGCTGTAGAATACCTGGGTGTGCACAGCACAACAGCAAAATACCCAAATATTAGGACACCCAGCTTAGTAGTTAATAACAGATACATACAACTTTGAGACAACCATGTAACAGGAGGTGGTTCCATGACAACGTGCATTCCTCTGAATCAAGACCACTGTGGTCCTCCCTTCCATCAGCACTGCTGCAATTATCCGTGTGAAAACCAATCCCGCAAAGACTGGCCAGTTTTCACCCAGATGAGCTCCTTGTGCTGTGCCAGCGCAAAGCGATGGACAGCGTGGGAGAGCAGCAGGCTCAGTTTGGGTTTGCTAAAGCTGCTGTGGAACCACACGCATAGGCTGACTTTCAGGATGGATACTCAAGACTACAGGAGCTCTTTCAGAGAATATCGAGCAGAACCACTCAAAAATCGTTCAGTTTTGATTAGTTAATTGAAAATCTGCATCTTTGTTGTCTTGTTTATCTTACAACAGCCACATTACTACGAATTTCCCCTTGGTGAGCAATTCCTCAACTGTGGTTCACAGACCACTGAAGAACCTGGTTACTAGTCTGCAGAAAGAGATAAAACTAAAAATTCCAAAATGTTAATGTTTACTGGACAATGGCTACACTTGATACCCTATAAAGAAGCCTGATGATTAATGGTCATCCACAGGTTAAAAATAAGAAACAGAGGGTCTGGGAGCACAGTGCAAAGCGACATTCTTGATGTTTCCTTGCAACAGAAAGACTGTAGGCTGCCTAGGAAAAGGACTGGCATGGAGTTTTTAAAACATAAGAAAGAGTGGCTTTTAAAGGCACTTGAACCGGGACAATTTGCCCAACCTGCCCCAAGTATCCTCAGAGCAGGGTGCTGGCCAAGACAGTTATTTTGGTAACAGCATCCACAACAGCAGAACAGAGCAGCCTACTCCTTGCCAAGGGCTCAGGAGAGAGCATTCAGGAAGGAGCAAGCTCTCACTGCTAGCCTTGTCCTGCTCGCCCTTAGATCTGGCGAAAGCCTGGGGGGCGAGGAAAAAACGTGTGCAGTTTATTCCTGCCTAAGTTACTGTGACAGCAGCAACAACCAGTAAACTCAGAAAGTGACATTTCACACTTGTAAGGAAGCTGAGAGCTTAAAAAAAAAAAAAGTGAAGGGAGAACTTCACATGAACAACTGAGGAATCAGTCACTAGGATAGGAAACTAAAGTAGGTAAGATTGTTTTAAAATCACTAATTTGTTTCTGAAGAAAAAGCCAGATTTTAAGGAGTGGCATAGTAGGATTACATATGCAAGTGAAAGAAAGCAAGATGAACCTGACAGTCATTTCCCAGTCTTACTTAATAGTACATCCACATCCACAAAAGGACTTAACGTTCTGAAGACCTGGTTTTCAGGTACCACAACATTATCCACAGATGATAGTTAAGTGCCTATGTTCTTTATACTAAGCCTGGGAGAAGTGCCAGGTGTCTAAAAGCAAAATCCACAGAAGTCAGCAAAGCTGGGCTGCCCCAGCAACCCAACGGGAACCACTGAAGGCTCAAATGCTTGCTTTCCCATCCCCTCAGGTGTTTCAGAAGTTCATCCTGCACTCCCAAGAGAGCTTCCTTCCACTCACGACTCAGAGGCATTAACTAAACCTGCCCTTCTCTTGTAAAGCACAACTGATCCCTTTTGACTGTCACAAGGCTTGCCGAGTAATTCAGATCCTTCACTGGGAAAAGCAGCAAGCCACCAGTGACGCTGAGGCTGACTGCTGGTGTGGCAGGGTCCCAGTGCAGCAGCCAGCAGAGCCACAGACCCTGCAGTCCAGAGGTGAGCATACACCATGGGATAAGGACTGAAGTTTCAGGCCCAGCTTTGATGACAGTTCTTCACAAAACAATGGATTTGGAACAGGGACTATAATGCTTTCCCCAGCCCACACAGATACCCTCGCTACTAGAAACAAGCTTGTATTTCCTGTCTCTGGCAAAAATCATTACCAGTCCAGAATAGAAGAGCTTCAACAGGACAAGCTCAATGTCCAGCCTCAGAGTACCCCACAGTGGGGTGACATGGTGTTCTCCAGTTACAACAGAGCTGTGGATTTACATCTCCCCAGACACACGAGAGATGAGATACAGTCTGGAGAGAGGAGATCCGGGTTTAAAGTTTGTTCTCTGACTATTAAGTGGTTTTAATAGCTACTGATGACATAGTGAAGGAAGCTTCTGTCACCCCTCCATCAGCTATGCTTTGTTCTGGAACTGAAAGCAACTGCAAGTGGAAGTCTCAAATGAGAAAACTAAAGTAAAGTGCATGACCACCAAGAGGATTTAACTAGATGCTCCACACTATGAAAAGTTAATCCCAGATTCAGCCAGCTCAACTTCCACTTGAACCTTTGTACCAGCATTTCTCTTTGGCCGTCACTAAGCTTTTTGATGTTAGAATCCAGGTTCAACAGCCCCACTGTGCTTGTGAGCATCCTTGAAACTACTTTTCAGTTGCTACCTAACAAGTGTTTGAGGTTCTATAACCTGAAGCTTGGTTCCTCAAATGGCTAGAGAAGATGAAGACCTTCTTTAGATGCAGTTTTAAAGTACTAGGACAAGGACAGACAAGCCTTCTGAAAGTGGAAACTTCCTAACACTGTTCTTTCGGGGTTCATAAAACACTAGTTTAAAAAGTGTACAGTAAGCCTATCAACACATTTTTCACTATACTCTACTCAGCTGTATGAACAAAACCAGGCAGTTACACAAGACAGATTTCAGCAGGCAGTGAGCAGACATGGCTCCACGGCTTATTTCACCTGTGCGAGACAGGTAGGAAAGACTGCTTCTTACCACCGCTGCCTTGGGAGCGGCTGACCTCAGCAGTACTGGTTCCTCCAAGAACCAGCATTTCTCAGAACAACAGCTACTGCCTACTCACGTCCCCTCACAGGGGCAGGTTTCGGCATCTGCGCTTTCAGCCCGCATTTCTCTTCATTCTGCAGCATGAGCATCCTGGCTCTGGCCTCTCAGCCTCCGAAGAGCCAGATCAGACCCTCGCTATTCTGCTGGCAGCACAGATCAGCTCTGCTTGTGCTCGCCTCCTCCCTCTAGTCTCCCTTGCAGAATTCTGTGCAGACTGCTGCCTCACAAAGAAGCACGATACTGCACACTGGCACCATCGTTTGGCCACAGAGCTCAAAAGACACCAGTCACGCTTGCCTTACAGGTTATGGCTGTTTGGTTTAAGCAGCAAACTAATGACGTAGAAATTCAGGCTGAAGCTACAGGAGATAACCATTCTGCATTAAAAAAATACAAGACTCTCAAGCAAATATATATCGAAGTCTTACAAACATTAATTAAACTTGCTTTTTTCCCCCACAAATACCTCCTCTAATACAGTGTCTACAATTCTATAGTGAGCATTTCTGTGCTGAGCTGCTCAAAAAAGAAAAGCCCAAGTGTCAGGCACATCTTAGAGCTGTGCAAGCAGTTAGGCTAGATGACTGGATTCTAGCATCTCATGCACGCTCTTGTACTAGAAAACACATCCTCCTGGCATGTATGCACGTAAACGTGAGCCTCAGCTACTCAGTGGGTTCCCTGGTAGCAGTGGCAGTGAACCTGGAGCTGTAGAAATTCTAGCAGGGACTGCTGAAATATTATTCCCTGCATAGCATTTAAGAACAAAGCTATTTTGGGAAAAGCTGCTCTGATCATCTTACATATCTTATAGTGTACTCTAAGTTCTGTGTGATAAGTTCAATAGATTTCTTTCTTTTTTTAGTCCTACAACTCACTCTGGCTTGTTCACGTAGCTGATCCACAATTAAGCGATCAACTCTTGATGGGTTTGATGTCAGCCTTGGAATCGGAATGTTGTTAGCACTGGAAACCTTTTTCCCTTGGAAATTCTTAGCAAGAGCTGATTCAGTCTGCATGAAAACAAAAGAATAACTCCCTAAGAATATAAGCTGCAAAGTGTGCTTCATTACAGAAACAAGAAAAAAATATCAGATATACAATTTCTTTCCCTTAGGGTTTTGGATTTTTTTTTAAGCAGTTAATGAGGATTCAGGCATTTGGGATTTAACCATTTGGTAAGACAATCACCTGTTTTAAGTGAACAACCGCTTTACTCAAAGCAGTTGAACTAAAGTAATTATGCCAACATAATGCGTTTCAGAAGTGCTATGTCTTCTCACACTGACTACAGCCTGTGCTAATTTTGCCTGTAAATAAAATGGAGGCAAGTTAGAATTACAAGGCAAAAAGGAATGAGCAAACAGGTGTGGACCTCATCCACAAAATTAATAGAATTTTTTAAGTCAGCAATTAACCTAAATTTTGTACAGATTAGTCAAACTACAGAAAGCTTTTGTTTTGTTAAAATGAAATCATATTTTATTTAGCCATCAGAAAATTACTTTGAAACCTGACCACAAGGTTTCAAATTTCAATCTCTCTCACCACATTGTTATGTCACTCTGGAACACCTGTAACAATATATAGCTATCTAAATCTGTTTTAAAATCGCATTTCTTAGATTGTCTTGTGGTGGTCCACATAAAGCTGCAGCCTAATTTTCTCCACCATGTCCCCCTGCCACGCACAGGTCAACTCTTTCTCTTTTGCACTTTTCTATGCAAGCCTAGACACCAATCTCCCCTCCTCAAGTCAAGCTCATTCTCCCCCTAACCCCTCTATTCAAAGCAACAACCGGCTTTTGTCAGGAAACACTTTGGCAAAACAGCCCCTGTGTTACACCCCCTCACAACAGCGCTTCCACAGAGAAGCTGTCAGCCAAACAGCCCGGCCCCACCATGCCCAGGTAACATTTGGTCAAGCTTCCCTCTCAAAGTCGCAGCTCCAGATCGTTTTTGAATTTCAATACCAGCTAAACTGGTGAAATTAAGACAGCTTTTACATTCAGCAAGGGTAGCCTGAAGCACTTCCGCTGATGACCAAAAAGGGCAATTGCTTTAAGCAGGGCTTCATGCAGAACTACCTGAATGTTTTAGTTCAAGTGTTTTAATATTACCCTTTCTTTGGCCTCCGTTTCTGGGGAAAAAAAAGAGCCCCTTCAAATACATCTTAGGTTTAAAACTTCAGGGAAACAGGAGGCGAGAAGAACTCATTGAAAGAACTAAAAGTGTAGGGCCTACGAATTTTAATTAATTCTTGAAAGGATTAAAGTTTAGTCCCAATTCAACATATAATTAATGGATTTGCTTTCAAAGTTTCCAGATGCATTGTATTTATTATGTTAAAAAAAAAAAAAGTGTAACACGGTTTTGTCAGTCATATAACACACCTTCCCCAACACAGAGACTGAAAAAGTCACTGGATTCCTGCTTTAAGTGCAACATTCAATACAACATTCGTTTACAACATTAGTTATGCTCCCAACCAGGCTACAAACCTTCAAAACTTCTGTTTTCAGTCCAAATATACACGGAAGCAAACTCTTGTAACTTTGAAGTCTCATTAAGTATTTCAACTCGTAACAGTGAGAATGACCCATGATCTCTAACTGGTCTGAGCAGGATGAGATCTAAATCAAATCTGTCATATGGCATATTAATTTATTTTAATTTGTTTTACCTTCTTTCTTTCTTTCTCCAAAGCTCTCCACTGTTCATAACATTCTTCTAGTCTAACATGAAGTTCGCTGGCAGGCCCACTACGGGTTTTAACTTGCCTCTGAAATCCAAACGCTGGTACAAAACCACAAAAAGAACTGTCGCCATACATCGTATCGTTAAAATAAGGGTAGAAGCGTTTTAAATCATCGCGGGAGAGCAAGTTGTGAGACTCCATCAGAGGGACAATGGAACGGCCAAACAGGCGAGCTGATCTCAAGGGAAATGCACTTGAACCAAGCTGATTATGTCTAAAGTCACCCATCATGCAACTGTTGGAAAAGCTTGGAGCCTGTAGGCAAGTCGCAGGATTGATGGCGTTACCGTCTCCGCTCCCCTGCCTGAGATTAAACGGACCCTGAGACTCCACTAAATCTTGGTACATGCTCTGCAACAACCCATCTGCATGTTTGTGTCCTTCCAGATCGTAACGCTCACCCTGTGGCTTCAAATGGAAACGGTGTTTGTTCATATTTTCAATGATCCCAAGCTGCTGAGCTGAATAACCCTCACAGAATCCATTTGGCTGCTTTAATTTCTTTTCACTTAAATACTCAATGAGATTCTCTTCTCCACTCCTAACTAGTGCTTCCATGCAAGCAGCAGACCGAGCTCGTTCTGCAGTGCTATAACCAAAATCAAGACTTGAAAAAAATGAAGGATTATCTTGACAGTACTTGTGAAATAAATTACTATTTAAAGGGAAATTTGAAGATGATAACTGAAGAAAATCATTAGAATGACTGGAACTTTTTGGAAAAGCAGGTAAGTGATTATTCAGTTTCAACAAAGGACTTGGATTCTGAAATGGGACAGAAGCAGCGGTTTTAGTTTGAATGTTCATCCAAGCTGGCCTTACATTAGTACCTGCTGAAGGGTTTCCTGAGTTTGATAGTAATGGAAGTGATTTACAGTATTCAGAATTCTGAAGATCGGCCTTGGAAAACTGCTGCTTTTCTACACCATTCGCACAGTCACTATTCCCTGGACAAGTTGCGAAAGATTTTGGTCCATATTCAAATTTTTGCCCAAAATCAGTGCAGAATGAAGCTTCATTTGCAAACTGTTTTTCTGATAGAAGTCCTACAGCCTTGGGAAACGTAAAGTTTTGCTGATCTAAAATTGTATCTTCTATTTTTTTCTGAGTTCCTGATTTAACTTGAAATAATTTAGTATAGGGTTCTGTGTCCAGAGATGGCGCCTCAATGGTTCCATTTACTAACTTTTTATTTTCTTGGAGGCTACAATTGGTGCTCTTGTTAGGCTTTGCTTTACTAGCATGAGAATATTCAGTGTATCTACTATAATCTGTGTTTTCATTATATCTGTGAAACTGCGGAAGAAACGTTTCTGCCCGCTTTTGGTGCAACTGCGCATCTGTTCCTTTGGGACACACCTTCTCCCTTCCGTAAGAATAAGCATCGGCTCCCGAGTCTTTGATTACTTCTGAATACCCAACTTGGGGTGTAAAGGTGTTTTTTGTGTACAGATAGTTCTGATATACGGGTATTGTCTTAATATTCTCATTAGTCTGCATGTTGCAACAGTTGGCATGATCATTCCTAGAAGGGTATAAACACTGCTCTTCAAGGTCTATGCCAGTAAACCCGCGATAACATTCGTCTACTTTTTGCTGTGATGCAAGATTACCACTTTGCAAGTACTGTTTTTCAGCAGCAGATACGGATTCGCCACTATAAAAACCCTGTTGTGAGACAGCTCCAGCAACTGGTCTTTTAGTTTCTGGCAACAGGTCATGGTGGTCTACGATTCTGGTTGCATTCATGGGCCATACTGACTTCAAGTTGGAAGGGCAACTCCTTGAAAAACAAGAAATACACAGTTAGATTCTGATCTGTGGTGCTCCTCTTCCATTCCCAAATGCAGAAAAGGTTTAAGAACCCAATTCTTCCCCGATCATTTCTCTCGACTGATTCAAAGATGTCTTACCCCAACTTCTATCCACTACTGTCACCACTGCAGTTTTCCTTAACTAGATGAGAGAACTGATTCTGGCTTGTCTAAACCCACCCATATGCCCTAGGAGCTACGTACAAAGCCTTCAAGCCTCAAGCGATGTGTACATACCAAATTACATTCAGTCAATCCCGTCAAGAGATTTACTATCTGTCACCACTAAAATACTCCTTGTTAAGCAACAAGGTAAGACAACCATACTTTCCGAACTTCCCACAGCCTTTCAAAGTTGTGTCCTAGCACTCCAGACAAAACGCTTCTCTGTATCATCTTGCTTATAGCTTCAGAATTGCCTGTGTTTTACACTGGCTTACACTGCTTCCTGCAGGTAAATCAAGAATAAGCATCTCGGCACACTTCCTTTCCTTCCACTAATTACCATGAGTTAACGCAGGACAATCACTGCCTGTCAAGGAAAACTGTAAACAGACTAAGTAAAAAATGGAATTGTGCCTGGAAGTCATTACAGTCACAGCCAAATTTGGCAGTACTGAAAACAGAAATCCAACCTTAACTGTCTGAAGCAAAGGAATTCGTAAGTTATCTTTTGATCAAGACTGACTCTCTCTAAAGTTCGCCCTCACTTCAGCCACATAACTCAGCACACATACAGAAATCACTGGAATTTTGGGAGAAGACAGAAAGGAAGAGTGGTGCCTGGCTTGAGAACTGGGTTCCTTTTCTTATCCCTTAGACCTAGAATACTCAGATTCAGGCAAAAGACCGCGAGTGTCTCTAAGTGTCTTGGGGATGCTGGATCTGAATCCTTCTGTGCCAAGTTGTTATGACTATCTAATGGTTTCTTATGGTGCTAGAATATAGGCATAACAAATCCGACATTTAGATATGCAAATATTGCTTAGGTAGCACTAACATCAAGAAGTATTCATTTTGCATGGAATTCTTCCCTCCTGCCAGTTCAGGAAAGTGTGAAAGAGTATGATTTCGTGTTTTGTGGATTCTTTCTGTGAATTGAAATTCATTAAGAAAGAAACCTAAAGTCTGAATTCAGTCTTGATCTAAAAATAGGCCAAGGCACATATTCAGGGAGATTTATTTGAAACAAGCATTGTGGAATGCTGTATAAGGACTTATTTAAAAAATGCCAATTAAAAAGTTCTGTAAATACCAGAAAGCCAGAAACTACCATGTAACCTGAGCACCCAGAGAAAAACTTTCAAGTATCACAACCGAAATATTAGAAGATTAGGGGGAAGGAAGGGAAACCGTAAAGAGCATGAGGATTTGCCAGCAGCAGATGCAAAGATGACTAACAGAACACGGATACGGAGATCAGCGAGGGTAGTTTTTGTCAGAGGAAGAGAATGCCAGCAGCGCTTGCATGGCAACACACTCACCCCTCAGCACAATATGGCTGTGATTTATCTTGTTCTTCCAAGATGTTAGACACAAGTCCATATAAATCTGTTTCACTGCCATAATCATTCCTTTCAGGTTGAACCCTGAAGACGAATTGCATATTAATTAAAACAATTACTTCATTCAAAATAATTCATAAGCTAAATTTAAAAAAACAAACAAAATCCATCTGCTCGTTCAACACACACATTCTCTCTCTGTCAAAAATGATTACCTGGACTTCATATTAATCTGAGAAGCAGCAGGCTGCTTAGTATCATCTCCATAGGTAGACCATGGTGCATACAAAAGGGAAGAGTCCACTGGTGCAGGGTACTCTGATGTTGAAAGGGAAGAACTGTAGGTCTGAGGTAGCTCTACATTTTCTTCATTCTGCATTTTATGTACAATAAAAGCACAGATTTTAATATTAAACACATCAAATTGTCATTTCATCATTCTAGGTGGTTGTAACCGAGTTCACCCTTGGAGTAAACAGAGCATGAGAAGCAAGCAAGCCACATACTTTTTGACACAATGCTACAGGTAACTTCTGCTGGTGACTCCTGCCCAGCACATATACACATAGGAGTAAAAATTCGGGGCCATGTCAGCCTAAGACGTCTGCACCGGTTTCTAACAGATGATCACCAACAGGAGTCAGGAGACATTCCCTTCCTCCCAACTGTTACAGGTTGTTTAAACTACTGAAGAAAACTTACAGCCAATTCTTTTCTGGAGAAAAGGTCTTCTACCCAGTTTAAGTGAAAAGGAGCAATTGCTTGTTTGGTTTAAACACGATATGCTTTCTTAGCTCCTAGTAAGCGAAAAAATTAACGGTGTTTTCACAGGGTTAAATGTTAAAGACACACAATATACTCCTTTATGGAGCAAAGTAGTCTAGCAGCTACAGAAAACGGCACACGAAGCCAGGATTTATTCCCAGTAAGACCTTCTGTGTAACTATGGACAGGTCTCTCTTCTTCACATTTCAGTTCCCCATGTCTGTAAAATACTTCTGTAAGCGAAGAAAGATGCCCAGTTGCTGGACTTAAGGACATGGAAAAACAAAGCCAAACGAGTCTCATATAGAGTAAGTAATAGGTCTATTATTGAAGGTACTGGGAATGAGTTTCCATTCATTTAATTGAGTCTTTTACCTCAGTGAAAGTTTATGGCTATGAAAGGCAAAACGAAAAGAGCGCTCTGATGTGCTTAACTGTCCTGGCATTTTCTACTGCTCACACTAAGAACCCCCTGCTCAACAGGCTGGTTTATACGAGCGTTTGGACTCTACGTCTGTGGTACGTCACAGAAATATCTGTTGCAATACCTAAGCTTCTCCTTCTTACTGACTTCTCAGTTTTCCTAAAAAGTAATTTGCTCCTTACTTTGTCTACAATTGTTTATGCTAACAGAAGAACAAAGAACACAGTGAAATACAATTTTACTGAACACCACATATTCCTTCATCTGTGACTGTATTAAAAAAGCCACTGTTCTTTCTGACTAACATTATGACGATGCAGATTTATTATGAATAAATCAAACACGGCGATTTATGTTCGCCAGTATAAGCTCTGTATCAGAAATATCTTTTGATCATTTTGTTTACAAGCAACCCGAACTCTTACACAGATATAAAAAATTAATTTATAATCAACTGAACCTGTAATTTGTAGCAACCATATAGCGAGCCAGAGCCTGTCATTATGCTACTGAATGCATCAGTCAGCCTGCCGCCAGCTTCTGCGCTACTCCAGCAGCGACTGCCACCTCTGAACGCAACTTTAGGCTATGCAAGACAAGGAAAAAAAAAGTGGTAGGAGGACATAATTATACACAGACCTGAGAGTTGTAGATTTTATACCAACAGTAGCTTCTTTAAGACTTTAATATACCTGTGGATTCTGCTCATCTGAGTTTTCAGGTAGTTAGTTCTACATATTGACATTAAAACACTTTCATGTTTACCCTTAGAGAAAAGCTTAACCCAACAAACCACAAGAAATTCACAAGGTGTTTAGAGACAGAGGAGGTGCAGGTTAAGAGGAAACCTGCATTCTCTCTGTTTACACTAGCTGAGCTTCCGAAGGGCTGAACCACCACAGAAGAACATCAACTACAGAAGTAGAATTATCATCCCATTCACCACCAGCAGCAGCAGAGTCATTTAGCCTTCTGCACATCGCCAGAAACCTCTCATCCTTTCATCACTGTTCCTATTACAGCGGTTATGTTACACGAAGGCACGTACGTGCATTTTCAGATTTCAGGAGCTAGAATTTTGCTACAATACACACACCGGGAGCTACGGTGGAAATCTGCCCCATTCTGTAACTATGGGAGAAACAACTTCTACGTAAGAAACACCCCTCTCCCCATCACCAACCTGGAAGTACTCAGAAATAGGTGGCCAGTGGGAGCAAGGAATGAAAACAAAATGTTAGGCATCTTTTATTCCCTTCTTCAGAAGGTGAGGTACACAAGGAAAATTTAAAGTTAAAATAAAATTAACTAGCTAAAAAAACCTTTAGCTCACAGGTAAAAAAAAAAGTGAAGTTATTTGCATAATATTTAAAATATTACCATAGCAGCTCATTTGAAATGCTTATTAAATTCAGAAAAAGTTCAAGTTTCACAGGACCAGCGTTCTGAACGTATCCTGAATAAGCACTCCTCTCTAAAAAGATGTTCTTCTGTAACCACCCGAGGATGAAAACAGAATCTACGTCTAACGTATGCAGTCTACAGCATGATCTTCTTCTAGTTTATGCTGCAGTTACACTGATTAACAGTTTTTTTCAGACACATTTTACAAATATGTAAACATGCAAAGTCAGTGTGGAGCACAGCTCCACTTCTTATACTAATTACGCCATGTTTTCTCCTTAGTTACCTCCTTGTTCAGCAAGGACACCTAGCACTTACATGATTTGTCATCTCAAAGAATGAGGAAACGTATAGGTACAGCGAGCAGGTACAGATTTGTGGCACCCCCAAACCCATCAAACCATACATGCTCTTTTTCCCCAACTTGAAGTTTTTCGGGACACTGAAAAGTGTTTTCCTGATAGTTTTGAGCTCGGTTTCACAGCACCCGTTACCACAAGACAGGCCCAGGTCTAGACGGGCCCGGGCCTTGTGCGGCTCCGCGGCACTAAGCCCGGTCGTGGCAGCAGGCACACTGCGGGGGGAAGGACGCGAAGCCTCGCCCAGCCTCAGCCCTGGTCGGTTACCGGCGCCCGGGCGAAGCCCGAGCTCCGGGACAGCTCCAACCGTCCGCTGGGTTTCTGACAGGAAGAGTTGCACGGCCCAGCCTCTCCCCAGCCCGTGGCGCGGCCCCGTCCCTCACCTCCATGGGCGACCCCCGGGACAGCGGCTGCGACGGCGGCTACCGGCAGCGCGCGCGGCCACCCCTCCCGCGCGCGGCCATGGCGGGCCGCCTGAGGCGACGGGCGGCCGTTAGCCTCGCGCAGGCCAACCGCCGCCCCACCCCGCGCGCTCGAGACGATCGGCCAACCCCTGAGCGCCTAACCAATGAGGAGCCGCTCGGCTCCCTCGCACCTCCCCGCACCGCGTGACCCTCTCTGCTCTCCACGCGGTTGTTAAGACATCGAGAGCCCATGGCAACAGAGCTTTATTTCTATTGGCCCCTATCCGCCAACACCTAGCCAATGAAAAATCAACTCGCTCACCCGTCCCGCCAATGAGGGGCCGTGAAGGCGTTGTTCACCCGGAGACAGCACCAGGGCCGTTAAAGCTGTCTCGGCCGCTCCCGCCACACCCCCCGGGCCCGGGCCCGGAGCGGGGCGGCTCTGGGCGGCCCCTCCGCGCCGGCCGCTGCCCCAGCACCTCCCCTGCGAGCGGCCCGGCTGCCGCGGGGCAGGCGCCGGCCCAGCTGCTGTGTCGGGGCAGGGCCTGAGGCAGCCCCGGACCCTGTCACCCCCTCAGGGCCTGTCAGCCCCGGGTCCTGCCGCCCCCGGGCCCTGTCGGCGAGCCTGCCCTCAGCTGCTGCCACCCCGGCTCCGCGCTAGGGCAGTCCTGCCCGGGGCCAAGCTGCCCCCGCGACTCCGCAGTCCCGTGCGCCGCCCACGGGAGCAAGAGGAAACCCCCGTTACCCAGCACCGGTGATGGAGCAGTCCCCGGCCTTGCACCGCAGCTCCCTGCAGGTGGCGGGGCCTGCTGGGCTGAGACCTTGCCGGGGAGTCAACGGCTGAGGGTGCCCCAGAGCCCCAGGGCTGCCGGGTTTGAAGGAGAAACCATAGGAAACCTGATGGAGGAGGGAGCCCAGGGTCTCTCTGTCACCAGCTCTTGTTTCCTCATACTCCTCATCCTTGTTGCTGGCTTAGATATTCTGCCAAGCATAGGAATATCGCTGTTTTCACTAGAAAGGACTAAAGAAAACCTAAAAGCCCTGAAACCATACCACACTCTTGTTTCACTTCTCAAGCTATTTTGCTTTTTCAGTTCTCAAGCTATTTTGTTTTTCACTTCTCAAGCTGTTTTTACGGGATCTAGGGACATTGGGTGTGCTGCCATCTCTATTTGGGTGGATAAAAGCGGTATGCAGATAACTTCATGAGATAGGGGCATACATTTTTTAATGGATTGTGGGCACTTGTGTTGTGATACATCTCTCTCATTCCCCGGTGCCCGCTAGCCTCCAGCCTTCTTCCTCCCTTCAGCGTGCTACCAGCTGGCAGGTTCACAGGGAGGTGAGCGGGGCGAGCCTGCCGCTGCCGGAGGCAGCTGCACAGCACTGCCTGGGGGGCCAGATCCTGCCCGCTGCGCCTTCCTACACCCACCCAGGGAGCGGGGCCACCCTGCCTGCCCGGGGATTCAGGACGTGGATGTTGTGTCTGCTGGAAGCCAGGGATGAAGGTCTCGGCTCCACAGCATGTGCCGCTTCATCCCTCCCTCCCTGCCCTGGGGAGGGGCTGGCTGTGGGGCAGAGCTACGGGATGTGCCCTGGCAAAGGCGCTGGCCTGGTTCAGAGCCTTGTGCCCAAAGCTCCTCGAGGTGCAGTCCTCTCACCCAGGGAGACAAGTCGCAGCTGGAGCTCAGGACCAAGCCGGGGTGGGCTGGGGTCCCCTTTGGTCCCGGATCTGAAGAGGAACCAGTGCGACCTTCGCGTTTGGTTTGGGGAGCTTTGCTTTTTTTCCTCCTTTGAAAAGGGGGAGTGTGGCCGCTCCACCCTCGCTGTCCCCTCAAATCACTATTTCCCGACAAGTTCAGAGGTCTTCCAGCGTTTGTTTCTGCAAGAGACTCACTCAAGGCCGCATGGCAGAGAGGTTTGGGAAGCTCAGAGCAGTGAGAATCCCCCCAGAATTGTTATCATTCAGCCAGAGTTCACTGCTGGGGGTGCAGCAGCACCAGACTCCTCCAGGGAGGACCCTCCCGGCCAGACACCTTTGCCAACTTCAGAGGAAATTGATTCTGCCCCTCTATTCTGCTCTGGTGAGACCCCCCTGGAGCACTGCCTCCGGCTCTGGAGCCCTCAGCATAAGAAAGACACAGATCTGTTGGAGTAGGTCCAGAGGAGGCCACGGAAATGATCAGGAGCATGGAACAGCTCTGCTATGAAGAAAGGCCGAGAGAGCTGGGGTTGTTCAGCCTGGAGAGGAGAAGGCTTTAGGGAGACCTTCTTGCAGCCTGTCAGTACTTAAAGGGGGCTGATAAAAAAGATGGGGACAGACTTTTTAGCAGGGCCTGTTGCGACAGGACAAGGGGGAATGGCTTTAAACTAAAGGGGGGGTAGATGTAGACTACATATAAGGAAGAAATTTTTTACGCTGAGGGTGGTGAATCACTGGCCCAGGTTGCCCAGAGAGGTGGTGGATGCCCCATCCCTGGAAACATTCCAGGTCAGGCTGGACGGGGCTCTGAGCAACCTGACCTAGTTGCAGATGTCCCTGCCCATGGCAGGGGGGTTGGACTAGATGACCTTTAGAGGTCCCTTCCAACCCAAACTATTCTATGATTCTGTGAAATTGCTGTTTCACTGGACGCGGGTCGCTTTCACATGTAACAGAGGCCGGGAAGCAAATCCCCACCAGTGAGAACTGCCCAGCAGTTACCTGCCCAAAGCCGAGGGGTTATTTGCAATATTTAACATCCGCTTTTCAGAGATGTTTCCCCAGCGCAGCAACTTTTGTTGGGGAAGAGACATAGACGGAGAAACGCTGCTCAGCTGCTGTGCAAGCGGGAAGAACACGGTCTCACTGCGGGAAACCGAATTCTTGCACTGTTCAGACCTGCCCACAACAGATTTAGGTATTGACTCCGTTTCTTTATCCGCCGATTCCTGCACGCATACTCTGCACTGAGGTACATCCATGGCCTGAGGTATCATCCACTTTGGCCCACTGCATTAAGGTGCCCCCAGTTTCCATGAACTTGGCGTTCCCCTCTGGGTTACAGTTGATGTTGCTATCTGTTCAAGGCAGCAAACCGGCAGTTAAAATCAGTATTAATATTATGTTGTCAAAGCCCTGTGCGGGAAGTTGATGTTACAGGCTGCTAACGCATTAAAGCTTGCTCCCTGAATTGATTTTGGACATGAGGAAAAATTTCTTTACTGAAAGAGTGGTTAAACATTGGACCAGGCTGCCCAGGGAAGTGGTGGAGTCCCCATCCCTGGAGGTATTTAAAAGACATGTAGATGAGGCGCTTAGGGACATGGTTTAGTGGGCACGGTGGCGTTGGGTCGATGGTTGGACTCGATGATCTTAGAGGTCTTTTCCAACCTTAATGATTCTATGATTCTGTGATTTCCAGGCTGTTGAGGTTGGCTTTGGAGAGAGTATTGAACCTTGCTTTGGAGTCCAAGCGTTTGCCGCCTTCCTCCCTCAAAGCAAAATCAAGACTGAAGACCGTAATTGGAATTTCATTCTCCCGCAGACCATTACACAGGGGGACGCAGCTCTGCGAGCGAGCGATTTTCATCTCTCACTCAGCATGAGACAGTTTATCCAATATGATCTGTTGCTCTTAGGAGTGAAGCACTATTTCAACCAAATCCCCCACACAGATCCAAATCCAGAAGTCTGCCTGCAAAGATTCAGTAAGTGCTCAAACGGAACCTGGCTGCGCCAGCTCCATGTAGAAGCAAGAGCTGCAATGAGCAGAAGACACCCACGTGGTGAACGAAGGCCTAGCAACGGGCTTTAGAAGCCCCAAGCCCTCCTTACCAAAGAATGAGGTTGACTCCAGGCTTGGACATGTGCTGAGAGACCGCAGCAGCAGCTCTGAGATCCCATTATCTGGCTTTCAGGCTCGCACACAATTGTAATTTTGTAGCACAAAGCATAAAACCACGCCATTAGTATAAGCCAGATGGTACTGAATGGAAAACCACTTCAGGAAAAATGGTAAGCCGTTGGGTGTTCTAGCGGAGGAGGCCGCGGCACCCCATTTAAAGCAGCTGCTGTGCTGACGCGCTGCCTCTCTGGAGCAGCGCGGCAGATTTAAAGTCCCTTTTTCCCCACGAAGCACTGCAAACCCGCTCACTGAACGCTGTTTAGGACTCCACGCTCAGGGGCCCAGGGACGTGAGGGGTCTCCGAGCCCTGACAGACCCCTGCCGATGCCAGTCCTGCTGCCGGCGGGGGGTCTGCCCGGAGGCCTGGCCCCACTCAGTGCTCACACCACAGGGACGCGGCCCTGCCACCCACCCCAGGCCACCGCCCCTTCCCTCGGGGCAAGGCCTGCCCCATCCCGCTCCCCGGCCGGGGGAACACCCAGTGTCCCCAGACCCCAGCCCCGCCTGAGGCCGGCTCTCCGGCACCCGGGCCTGAGTGCCGCGGTGGAGCCCCCCCCCCCCCCGCGGCGTTACCGCCGCCGAGCCCGTTACCGGAGGTCGGGAGCCCCCAGAGCGCAGCACCCCCGCGCCCGCCCGCCGTGAGGAGAACGGCGGCTCCTCCCACACCGCCCCGCGCACGGCCCAACCGGCCAATCTCAACAGCGTTCCGGGCTGACGTGCAGCAGAACGCCCGCCCTCCCCGCCGCTAGGCCAATGGGAGGGCCGTACCGGGAGGCTGCCGTCGGTGCCTGGGCGCTGCGGGCGGAACGGCCAATCCGAGGCCGCCGGCCGTGCAGGGGGCGTCACCGCCCCGCGCCCCTCGGGGACCCGCCCATCCCCGCCGCGGCGCGTGCGCTGCGCCGCCCCCTGGCGGCCGCGGGGCGGGACCGTCGCTGCGGCGCGGCTGTCAGGCGGCGCGGCGCTGCGGGCTGGGCGCAGCGGCAAGATGGCGGGGCGGGTAAGTGGGGGGGGAATGGGGACGGACCCTTCCCGCCCTCCCCGGCCCCGCCGCTATCCCCCCTCCGCTTCTGCTCCTCGCTGGGCGCCGGGGTGGTTCGGTGGCTTCTCGCAGCCTCGCTGCCGGGGTGGTAGCTCGGCCGTGGGGGGGGTGTGGGGTCCCCTGAGGGTGCCGTGAGGCTGTGGTGACACCCCCCCCCCCAAAGTGGTGGTGGGGGGCCCTGAGGGTGCTGTGGAGCCGGGGTGGCCCCTTTCCCTGTGGGGAGGACTGTAGCGTCCCCCAGGGGTGCTGTGAGGCTGAGGTGGCCCCTTGGTGATGTGGCCTGTGGGACAGGACTGTGGCGTTCCCTCAGGAGCGCTATGAGGCCAGGGTGACCCCTCTCCCTGTGAGTGTGAGGCAGGATTTAGGGTTCCCTAAGGGTGCTGTGAGGTTGCAGTAGTCCTGTGGGATGCAGGGCAGGATTTTAGGGTGTCCTAGGGTGCTGTAAGGCTGTGGTGATGCCGTGGTGCTGTGGGGTGAGCTTCTAGGGCTCCCTCTCCCTATGGGGTGTGGGCAGGATCGTGGAGTCCCCTAAAGAGTGCTGTGAAGCCCTAGTGACCCCTCGGTGCTGCTGGCAGGATTTAGGGTCCCCCAAGTATGCTATGAGGCTGCAGTGGCCCTCAGGCCCTATGGGGAGCAGGGCAGGGTTTTAGGGTGCCCTAGGGGTGCTGTGAGGCTGTGGTGACCCCTCTCCCTGTGGCTTGTGGGGCAGGGTCCTCTAAGGATGCTGTGAGGGTGGGGTGACCCCTTGGTGCTCTGAGATGTGGTGCAGGATTGTGGGATTCCCTGAGGGCCTTCATGAGGCTGGGGTGACCCCTGTCCCCATGGCATGTGGCAGGATTTTAGAGTCCCCTAAGGGTGCTAGGAGGCCCTGGTGACCCCTCGGTGCTGTGGGGCATGGGGTAGGTTTGTAGGGTTCTTTGAGGCTACTCTTTGCCCTGTGGGCATCAGCCAAGCATCATCCTGTGACGTGGGTCCAAATTGCGTTGTGTTAAAACACACCTTAAGGGTTGTGCAGTGACTTTTATCCCATATTTATTTAAAAAATAAAAAATCCCGTATCAGTGATGGCTTAGATAACGTCAGCAAGTGGCCAAAAAGACCTTAAAATGTGAAGGAACATTCACAAGTCACATCACTTTTTGTAGTGCCTTGTATATCCCCTCTGTTTTCAGGTGTCCATCTCTAACTGCTGCAAGGTGCAGTTAAGATTGCTCTTCTCTTTGCTAGGAGCTCAGTCATGTTTTGCTGGATATCAGCTTGTGGAAGTCACATTTGTCACTAACGTCTGCTTCAGGCTGAAATCTTCTGTCTTGGCCAAACAATTCAGTGACTGAGATCTTGGGGAATAGGTTTTCTGATAGTTTTTTGTATTATGGTTTGTCTGGTGGATACAGCGACAGATGGTGCAGTGGTGTGATGCAGAGCAGTGGAGGTTAGAACAGTGGTGAGAAATTTGGCCCAGTGATAAGCTGTGCATCACAGGTGAGCAGATCTACTTGAGTGCCACCTCTAAAATACTGCTGATTAATGGAGAAAAATATCGCATGTTTTGTGGTCTGTCTCTTATTAAGAGCTTTTCTTCTGTCCCTGCTCCAGATACTTGGTCTCACTTCCTTGCACCTTTTTTCTTCATCTCACCCTTTGCAGCTAACCCAGGAGAAATCTCTGTGTTTTGACTAGCTTTTTTTCAGCTTTCTGTTGCCAGAAATGGGAGCCCAGTGCTTTCATCAGTGGTAAGATCATTTTAGCCATAATGAACGTTGTTCTGAGACTCCTTGTAGCCTAAACCAATCTGGCTGCAGTGGTCTTGTCTTACCCCCTACTCACTTGCTCCCCTGAGCCTTTTCAGCGTGCTAAGTCGACAGAAAACTATCTGTGTAGTTTGATGAATTAGTTTTCAGTTGCCCTCTTGTACTGGAAAGGCTTAGTGAACAGTCTGAGTGCTGGAGGTGGAGACTGGGGATGTGGGGAGGAAGGAGAGGGATCACCCCCAACTTTTTCCTGCTGCTGTGAGCTTTTGTGGTACTAAACACCTGAAAAAGTGTGCCTTTATTTGGGCAACTTGGAAGCCTGGTGGAGGAAAGGGGGGACTTACGCAAATTTAAGAGAAAGATTGGAGCTTAATTGCCTCGTAATCTGGCAATTCAAGTGGATGATGCTTTCCTTGGGTTACCAGGAAGCTTCTTACTAATCAGTATGTTCATGATTTATCTACAAATATAATTGTTGCAGAATTATCAGATTATTTAATACTGTAAAGAGAGTTCTTAAGCAAAGTTTTCGATATCATTTTCTGAGCTTGATCCAATCTTGCAGTGTGTTGAATGCTGTTAATGTAAATGAACAAACAAGCTGCCTGCTCTCTCCAGCTTGTATGTGGGGTAGCAGCAGCTCTGAAAAGGATGTGGAGGTCAGGGTGAGTAAGCAACAGCATACATTTCGGATGTGACATTGGAGCTATTGTGATCCTTGTCTGTATAAATAAGGAATAGTAGGTAGGAGGATGGAGGTGTGTGATATCTCTAGGTACAACAGGTGAGTCTGATACTGGAACACTGATGCTATTCTGTTGTCAGCATTTTTAAAAGGTGCTTAAACCTGGAGAATGGGTAGAGAAAGCTTCAGTGACTACTTCTGGCCTGAAAAAATGCCCTGCAATGCAATTTAGAGCTTAGCCTCCTTTATTAGACTCATGTGATTTGATTTGTGTATGTATAGTTTTACAGAGAGAAATGAATGGCTTTCTTGATGTAGAAGAGAGACAAAATCTTTAAACTTCTAGTAGCGTTTTAAATAATTTAGACAAATGATAAGCCAAATCTTACTAATTGTCTAGTGCTGTTTCAGGTATTTTACTCTACTCCCTTAATTGCACTGGGTTTCCTCAATTGCCAGGAAGAGACAGTGATTAATGGTGATTGAAGTTTACAGGAAAAATAGTTTATGATGATTAGAAATAATGGCTGTTTCCGTTACAATTTATTCTGTATCTCTCTCTGCATGGTAATCATTAGGCACGCAAACAGAGCACTGAGTCTTGCCAAGACATCAGCCGGCATCTACTACAGAAGAGGGAATGGCGTAAAGCTCTCTAGCTGTGTCCGTAGTTGGTTATGGATCCCTTCTACCAAGACTGGACCTCTGGAAGTTAACTGGTGCTGTCTGTAGCTAATTGATTTGAACGTCATTAGGAATTAGTTCTCAAAGGGATGCAGAAAGGCCAGATGATTTCTCTGCCTCGTTCCAGCCAGTGTCAAGCTGTTGATCCAGAACGAGCTGCATTTCTGCTTTTACTGTACCAGATTGGAGAGCAACATAGGGAAATGGTGTGGGAAATGAAGCAGGGCTATGTGGCTACAGCTTTACTCTTGGAAGCTGGCAGGAGGTCTGGCTTTGTTCAAAGAGGAAATCATGCATGCTGAATGTTGATTTGGTAGCGTGGATGTTGGTGATGATCCCCTATCAGAGAGACTGGAGTGGTTTTCTTTAAGGAATATTAAAGTTTTGTAATAGCTGCAACTTGTATAACAGTTCATGATGATTAGAAATAATGGCTGTTTTATATTGTATAAATGGTATAACACCTTAATGTTTCTTTATTTGCTATTTGGGACTCATTTGGAGTGGTATTGCCATTAGCGCAGTAATAGGAGACGCTTGCCTGTTTGCTTCTCAGAAGAGATTCGTATCTATATTGAGTTGGAAATGATTTTGGTTTCGCTCAGATACTAGATGTTGGTTTACTTTGCAGAACTGTGCCATAACTCCTCTGGAAGAGCCTGTGACTTGAGCAGAAGATGTATTGCCGACATCTGTTGAAATCAACTGTCAAACTGAGAGAGTGTAGCAGTAGTGGGAAGGGTGGTGAAGGACAGACTGTACCCCTCAGTGTTTTGTGGTGCTGAAGGCATTGCTGGACTAACGCGTGCTCTCTTGTAGTCCTTGCAGTCAATCCCAGGGCAGTTTTAGGTTGGATAGTTTGGTAGAAACTTTGAAATAATGAGGGTTGGATTTTGTGTTTATGGGTTAAAGCTGTAAAGTCTGATTTCTGCTAACATATGGAATCAGCCTTCATAGATGCAGGCATCATCAGGCAACTAAAGAAATATTTGTGAATCAACTTAGTTCTTTCTTGCAGTGTGGTACTGATCCTTCTGTCACCACTTATCTTTTTGTAGTGTTTCCTAATATGTTAATATGAAGAAACAGGTTTTTAGCAATGTTTTAGGGAAATGGGAGAAAACTAAATCTGAATCTCTGTTTCTGAGATCACTTCTGCAACTGCGTATCTGTCTTGTGAAATCATCGCAAATAGACTTGTATCCTTCTTACAGGACTTCTGCATTATAAAAACCCATGCTAAATTATTTAGAATAAAATTCTGACAACCATGTGAATGTTGGTGGGCATGGGATATCTGACCCATGTCATCTTTGGTTAATTTGTTGCTTGGCTTAGTGTTGCAGAAGCAGTGTGTCCAAAGCTTATACCTAAAAAGACAATGCAATAGGGAGATGTCAATGCTGCCTCTCCATCTACAGTTTTGGGGGTGCTGGTATGTCACACCTCTTTTTTTCCACTGTGGACAGGCCAAAATGACTACGTTTTGTTAAGAACTTTTCTTGGTAGGAAAAACCTGTAAAAATCGAAGAATCCTTTTGAGGATCATTTCAAGTGTGAATTTCTTAAACATTACTTTTTTTTTTTCCATAGCACAGCAAGATCTTCTCTCTTCCTATCCTCTGTTCTGTGTCCTGTACCTTAGCACACAGAGGTCATTCAGAAGACCCTGTGGTTTAGGAGATGCCCTAGCTATGAATTTGGAGGAAATTCTGTCATAAAATCAGATCTGCTTGAGTCCACAGAAAACCAGTCCTTAGAAAACAGTGGTACTTATATTTTGCTAAATTACCCACCAGGCAGGACATGGTTTTCAGTGGAACAAAATTATCATTGATTCCTTTCTTTACATGAAAATACCCAAAAACCCCCTGAAAACTAAAATATAGGTCCTTATGTCATGTTTTGATCTTTTTTTGATCCAGGAGTTGGTGGACACTGTCCAAGTACACTCACAAGTGTGAGAGAGGACAAGCTTTAGGAAGACCTGGTGCAGTGAGTGCTAGCTGACCCCTGAGCAATGTGACAGATAGCGATGATCTTAGTGACTGCAGTATTTTTTGGAAGGACGGGGTTCAGAGTGTGGTCTCTACGTGATGCAGTCATTCGCGTACCTGTCAGGATGCTGTCTCAAATCAGGGAAGTTCTATGGCAGCAACCAGAGTTTTGTGACTAAATTTCTGTATTGGCCTTCTTCAGAAGTTTTCTTGACCTCCAGGAATTGGAGAGTTGTGTGGGAGAAGATCTGCAAACAGAAAAATTCAAGCAAGGAACACAGTTGCTACAGTTAATGGAAAAGCTTTCAACACAGTATCCTATTACTCAGCGTTTGAGCCAGCTGATAATACTACTGTGTGTTAAGTCAAGGCTGAATATGTAGTTCTTCAGGCACGCTCTTGCCCGGCTGCTGCACTGGTATGCTCTTTCCTGTGTATGTATGTCAGATACTCAGTTCAGGAAGGTCGAATGTTTGCAGCATAAAAAGGTTTAACATGTTTCTCTAGTCTCCTGGGACTCAATAAAGCCATGACCTTCTATCAAAAAATCTGGAGTAATTTATGCCCTAGAGTTGTGTCAATTTACATGCTTTTTCTGTAGAAAATACAGAAATACTTGCAAGGTGTTGCATCTTAAACACAAACTGCTTGTAATTGGGTAGCATTTGGTACATTAGTCAGTGTCCTGGAGAAGTTTAGTGCCAGATGCAGCCCATCAGCGGTAGGGTGAGTTGCAAATATGCAGGGATAGCAGCATCTCAGGCTTTCACAAGGCAAATTCCAAGTTTAAGGGGATATTTTTAACCTTTTCCCTGTTGCCATTGGGTAACTTTTCTAAATAAATGGGAAGAAATTTGCATCCATTAGGTGTTCTCACAGCAAGTGTGTCAAAATCCTGTGACTTGCATCCTAGGCTAACATCTTAGATGTGGTTGTGTGATGTTTCATTCCTGTAAGCATTTTAAGAGGTTTAGATGAAACATAACAAGTAGCAATTCCCTGTAATTAAATTGTTGATCATCTTGGCTCGCGGAAGAAATGTGAGGCAACATCCACTCCAAAAATGGATGTGTTAATTACAAATGCACATATTCTGGGTTGTTATTGCTTAATTGGAAGGTGGAGTTGATGTTCATGCTAAACTGTCAGGAAACAGTTTCCTGGTTATATGGCACAGCAGCACAGGTAGAGAGATATTTTCTGACATCACTTTACCAATCATATTGTAAAGAACTGGTGTGGAGAATGATGTCTTTGGGCAGAGCAACCTGTTTAATTAGATTATAGATGCTATATGATACTAGTAGCTTGTAGAAGTTCTCCTTTAGTGCACTTGTTTCTCCTGCTCTTCTGGATCAGGCAAACCCTTCAGTCTTGGAACTGTAAATTGTATTTCTGATAACATTGCAAAATAATGGAAACTGTACGGCCACATTCCCAAAGCTACGTACATCTTCTTAACTGCACTGGGTAAATTAGTGTTGGAGTTACAAAGCTCCCATTGCAGAACTGAATTTGTTTGGCTGTAAACTTTGCAAACAAAGGGTAAGCAGGAGTCACCACCCTCAAAAACAATATCCTGTAATTGCTAAGGTAGGCACTTCTGTCCTAATAAAGTGGCTTTCATATGCTAAGATGGAAGTAATTTCTAGGTTACCGCCCAGGGCCATGAGAGGCGTGCACGTCTCCTGTTAGATAAAGAAAATGGAAAATGTGTTAAGCATATATTGTATATAAAGAACTGCCAGTGAAGAGTAGTTGGTGTCTATATTGCTAACCCCCACTGACGATTGGTCTTGACCTTCTTTGCTTATGGAGATAACTGTTATCAGATGAGAAAGAGAGTGTTACCTGTGGTGCAGGCACAAAACAATGCAGGGAAAAACATTCCCTGTCTCATTTCCAGCCCTGGATGATTCGGGAGGTGGTGATGTGAACTCTTCCCTCTCCCATATTTTGAGCTGTTTCAGCTTCTGTGTCGGCCGGCAGCTGGTGTGTATGTGGCGCAGCCGTGTTCGCCTTGGTGCCTCCTCGGCCACCTGAGCAAGCACAGGAAGGTGATTCGTACTGGTGGGAGCGTCACGTTTGGGGGCCATGGGAAGGAGGGTTGCATCTCATCCGTCATTCTTGCCTGGACTCTGTGTTGAGGCTGTCTTGTTGTTGGCTTGCTCAAAGTTCCCTGGCTTTGACAAAAATTTGAATATTAGTTCTGAGATTTTAGCTTTCCGAACGTGTTCCTCTTTTAATAGGAGAAGAAAATTGGAATTTATGAGCTTGTTGTCAAGAGAGAATGCAGCTCCTTCCTGGCAGGTATAAAAGCTTCCAGCAAAGTAAACTAGAGGCCAAATGGAGCAGATGGAAAGGCCGGTCCTGAGCATCCAGTCAAGGGCTGCTTGTCCTGGGGGACAGCATGGTTAACCTGCCGGGCACAGCAGGGCTCTCTCTGAGTGATTGCAGATCTGGGAAGGAAACCTGTCTTGCCAAGCCTACTGTTCCAAAAAGTTATTTGTAGGTGTTTGATCTCTTCTTGTAGCTGCAGAACTCTGGAAGCTTTATTCATGGGGTTTTTTTGTTTTTTTGTTTTTTTTTTTTGAAATGTCCAGAAAAACCTTCTGCAAACTAGTAACTTTTTTTTTTTGTTTTAAATTTTAGAAACACAGCATTTAGGACATCTCCTGTTGCTGAGTCTGGTCCCTGTTGTAGGCATCATGTTGTCATTCCTTTCACAAATATTACTGAATGCCTTCTTTAAAGGAGTTTTGGTTTTGTCGTTACCATTTCTCACTTTAGGCTATTACAGTGCTGGCTTCCTCTATCAGTTAGGAACCTTTTCTTAACTGCTACTCATTAGCTGTGATAGCATTGCTATCATTTTATACCAATTTCTTCCGTCCTTTAGTGTAGAGTTGTTTTTCCTCTCTGTTATTCAGCTCCATGGTGTATGTAGAGAGAAAGTAGTCATAATCCTCTTCAGGCTTTCCTATGCTGGGAGGGCTTGGTTTGTTGCTTTCTCCCAGGCTATTGCTGACCCAGCTCTGCTGCAGCTTGTCTTTCTGCGTACTAGTGCTGGTGTTTGTCATCTGTGTGCAGCTGGCTCCTGATGTTTGCAGTTTTAATGTTCATCTCAGATTCTGTTGTCACTTGGTCCATTGGATCTTTATATTGGGCAATGCTTCGTGCATGTCTGCTTTCCATCAGGAGCATTGTCTTGGATAGCACAGGGTCTACATATCATCATCTCAGTTCCCTGTTTATCTTCAGAGCTCCTTTAATAGCATAATTCTTCCTTTCAGTATTCAAACTAATTTTATTTGCAGACTTTTAGTGGTGAATGAGTGTTTGACTTTGAACACCTTTGAGTCAGCCACGCTACCACACAGCCATCAGGCAGGCAGGCATCTGCTTGGTCCCTAGTAAATCATGTGGTCTCATTTTTCTCTTGACAAACAGAAGGAATATTGGAGTAGACCTCTGCGTAGACATGGATTTAATAGCGGATGCTGCATGACCGGTGATGGATGCCTCTAGCTGAGGATGCTTTAGAAAGAAGGCACTGCCTCAGATGTGGAGTCACCTGCCTAGAACTTTGCTGTCCTTGGAGCCTCCTCTTTGCATAAACCAGAACAATAAGGGGAGGCAGGGAAGACTTCTTTTGCTACTTTAAGCTGAATATGTCTATATTGTGGACACGGGCATAACTGCAACCTGTGAAGGTGTATATGGGTCACCTTCAAACTAGTATTGACAGCAGTGTAACTGCAGCAGATGGCATTCACTGTCAGCTGCAAGGTCTGCTCTGGTGGTTTGCTAGAACTGAGCTTTATGTTGTCTTGCCTAGATGCTAGTAGAAACCTACTAGTTAGCTTAAAATTAGCTTGCGTAAATTTACTTGAAGATTTCTTAGAAATACTCTTAAGGATTTTGCTTTCTCTGTTCCCTGATGTGTGGTGTGCAAGTGCAGGCAGTGAGAGTGTTGGATGGCAGAGAAGGGGAGAGTATGCAGGGTTCCAGGAGTCCTTGTGCTGGTGTCCTGGGAAGCTGGAACCCAGAATGCAAGAGCTTAAAGTGTTCCTTGACAGTACTACCACTTGCATATGACAGCCCTCCAGGCTCCGGTGGCTCATGTTACAGCTTTGGACTGCTGCATTTATGCCAGAAAAACTTATTCAGGAGCAGCTGATGCCCACATCCTTGCTGCGACAGCTCAGTTGCTTGACAGACAAGAGAAGGATCCCTGTGAGCAGTAGTGCTGGGGATGTGAGCACTGGGGTGGGGAGAGAGGGGGTAAGAGGAAGCCCCTGCAATTCACTAGAACAGTGTGTTCCTCCTTCTTGTCTGGGTGCTTTCCAGTGTGATCATCATCTCTTAAATGACCAGATTTCCTCAAAGAGTCCCTTGTATACTCATGAAAACCTGCGTCCATTGAGTGATGCCCTTTTCTTGCATGAGCTGTATTATGTTAAAAACACTTCTGTATATTGTTAATGTATCAAAGTTCTGCAAAATGGTCTTGGAGCTTGAGGAGGGCATGTACTGGAGAGCTGGGAGCACAGCATAGATTATAGATGCGGTCTGAAATGTTGGTCATTGCCAAGGGAGAAATGGGCTTCTGCCAAACACCCCAGAAGGAGAGTGCGCCGGGCTATGGGATGGCTAGCACAGTCAGTGCTGGTACTGCTGCAGAAGCAGCTACGTTATTTCATGTGTCAGATACCCAAGGAGGTTTTGCCACGCATCTATCATATTGTGGAGCTTGCAAAAGGAGCACTTCATGCTGGATTTGAAATGCGTTCCTTTATATTTATGCGTTTCCTTAACACAAAGCTTGCACGTTCCTGGATGAGGACAGGAATAACACAGAAGAATGGCAACTTTGCCAGGCGCTTGCTGTTAACGTGTAGGAAGCAGTTTGTCAGTAAGGATTAAAAATGCAGTTGAGGACTAGTGCTGTAAAAACGCTTAATCCAGGAGCTCTGTGTTCAGTTTTCTCGAAATATCCTACCTAATGCGTTTTATCAGGGCATGCCCTTCACAAAATAGTCCCCTCACAAATGGAAGGAGAAATGATAAAATGGTGAATGCTTTTTGCGTGAAGTGCCCAAAGATGGTGAGCCTTAACAAGCAGGTTGTGTATTTCAGAAGTCCACTGATGTTCGTATTTTTTTTATTACAAGAATATTTAATTAAGTCTCTTATTACACTTGAGATTCAGGTAGATAAATCTGTTTCAAGGCTGAAAATGGAATTCTTTTCTGTTGTCACATAAGTCAAGGGCAATTGAGCATTATTCAATAAAAATAATAAATTAGTCCTTTTCTAAATAGCAAGTACTCTAGAAGAATTGCATTACGACATAAAAAGTTGATTTGAGCTATAGGGCAGGCTTGCTTCAGTCTACATGGAGATGAATTTTCTCTGATTCTTTTCTCAAATGGCCCAGAGGGTAGGGGGGAAAGATTGAGCAGGATGTTAACCCATGGGAAATTACCTGGATGTGTGCGTTAGGATCAGTGCATTTCCTTCTCTTGTTGCTGGGATTTAAGGGTGTCTTAAGAGAGAATCCATTCTGAATTGCTTTTAGCAATAGGTTGACACTGACAAATAGTTTCTGTTGCACTGCCTGCAAATTTGTATCTGACAAAGAAAATAGTTGTGCTTTGATTCTAAAAATAACATCCTGGGGGGTCAAGTTTAGCTTTTCTCCAAATTATTTTTTTTCAGTCTATAGCTAATGTTAGAGACATCTTGCCTTTGCCATCCTTTTCTCCACTTCTGGAGGCATTTTGAGCCCAATTTTAATCTTTCAACCACTGTTTTGTGGAACAATTCTGCAGAAGCAGATGGGGTCAGGGATGCAGGAAAGGGCTGAGGTTTCTCTTTGGTACTCCTCTCCTGCACTCCGCTATATGCTGCTGCCTCGTAATGGGATGGGGCAGCCTGGGCTGAGAGTGGTGGTATTTGGTTATTTTAGCTGCTGATTCCTGAATAATAGTGGAGGGGAAAAAAATTGAACAGATACTCTTGAAATAGGTTTGCTCCTTTGACTTTAGGGGAAAAAAAAAAAAAGGAGGGGGGAGGACACCCCCACAAGATTTGTTGCAGTAATTTTTTTAATAGTGATAGGCTGGAACTGACTTTAACTTAATTGTCTTTTGTTTGTTACTGATCTGTGATGTTTCCTATAGAGTAGGAAATATTATTTGCATTGTGATATTTCTTTTGAGAAGTTTTACAGAGAGGTTCTGTGGAGTTGGATAGCAGCTGGCTGGGAATGAAACCTTCCTGTGGACTTTCAGTGCTGCCCTGTACTGCATTGTTCAAAGTACCTGTATCCAGAATGGATGTGCTCAGATTTCAGTTTTCAGAGTAAAGTGAGGGAAGAAGAAAGGTAACATCTTTATTCTACCCTCTTTTCCCCACGCAGTCTCTCTAACCAAGCACAGCAATGTGAGGGAGGGTTACCCAGGGTTGTAGTGGAACTGCTCTGTCTCTAGGCTGCTTTGCCTTACCATCTTTCAAAATATCCCGATGTCTTGTTACTCGCCAAGAAATGCCTTCCAATGAATGCTTTGCTACCTGGTGGCATGTTGCAGGGTTCAGGGAAGTTGCATGAACACCAGGGTTCACTAGCAAGTTAACAGTGTTTGCCTTGCAGGCTTTCTCCTAGGTAATTTTTGGGTACTTTCCTAGGTATGATAGAAAATATAAGGTATGCTAGACTCACAAAATGCAGAGCTTTTGGGTACAAACATCTGTATCAAACAGAAGCATTTGGAGAAACTGTGAAGAGAGAGAGCAGCTTGTCGATACTGGTGGACTATGCTCTCAGAGTATGTTAATACTCAAGAGACCTGTTTGTGTTTTATGGATTTACAGAAGTTTTGAGGCTTGGCTTAGTAAAGGAAAAATAAGATTTTATTTGATAGTTTTTTTCTCTCCCTCTTTCTCTCTTGTAGTCTATGCAAGCAGCAAGATGTCCCACTGATGAACTGTCATTAACCAACTGTGCTGTGGTGAATGAGAAGGACTTCCAATCTGGGCAGTAAGTGTGCACTGTTGCTCTTTCAACTTTTAACTAAAAGGAATTGTTTGCAAAATTTGGATGGAGGTGGAATGGAATTTCAGATTTGGGAAGGTGAATATAGTAGGTTAATTAACAAAACTTCTGCGTCTTTACAGACCAAAACTTTACATATGCCTCCTTCTCAGAACTGGAGATACTGAAAAAATGGTAATTTTTTCTCTGAAGCATTTCTTGCTTGGAAACTGGATCTGCTTAACTAATTATAATCACTATTTTAATGAAGGACTTCAGGCCTGTTTTGATCTTTTTGTTTCATTTTGTTTTTGCTGTTGTTCCTGTTACATACTTAGAATATTTGAACTATTTCAAGTAGATTTTTATCATTTAATTGTGTTACTAGGGGCATCTGCTCACTTTCACATCGTGTTGGAGTGCTGAGCAGAGTCAGTAGAAACCTTCTCTTGTTCTAGGGGTTTTCATGCACAAGAACAAAAGGGGAAGACAACCAGAATGTGGGCACAACATTTTGGGTTCTTTAATTACAGTTCTGTGGTGACTGATGGAAGCTGACTCTGGATTTTACTTTTGTGAGAAAGGAAGAAAACGCATTAATTTTTCAGCCCAGCCCACAGACAGGCTTTGTATTAAAAGAAGCCAATTCAAATAATTAGTTTCCTTGCTTTGCTGCAACTGTATGGTGGCTCTCTAAAAGATTTCAATATGTAGATTATAGACAGAAGTAAGTAATTTCAGCAGAAAGAGAGAGCATCGCATGCAGCAGAAGGCGGAAGAGCTTGGGTTTGAAAAATGGGAAAAAATGTTCAAAAAAGATATGAATGATACACTTAGGGCCTTAGCATAAAATACCAGTCCCAGATGAATTCTGCTAAGGATGGAGAACGAAGTGTCTCTGAACTGTGGGGAACAAGGGAGCGGTGTGTTTTTAAGACTTGACTCTTTTTGTTCTGTCAGCCTGCTGTGCTGCTACCCTGGAGAGCTGTCCTGGCCCTTCAGTGATTAACTGAACTGTGGTTTCACAAGCTCACCTGTAGTATAAACTACCAAAACACAACACACCCCCCCCCCCCCCCCCCCAACCAAACAAACCAACAAACCACCAAACGAGCACAACTTTTACAGTCAGAAGCAGGCGAAAGTATCTGCTTGGACAGGGTAGTGTCCTGGTATCTTCAAATGATGTTTTTTCTCCAAGTAATTTTTTTTCAAAGTAATTGACTTACAAAAATACCTGAACTGAGCATTGTACCTCATACATTATAAAAATGTTAATTTCCTCAAATGTGAATGTCCTGGAGGGACCCAGCTTCCAGCCCTGCAGCAGCTGGCTGCTTTCCTTTCACTCTGAGAACCCTCTTTCGTCGCATGTATGGAAGCATGCAGGAAACAATGTCCTGAGACTTGCCTGGTAAGCAGGCTGGCCGTGATTCTGGCTGCACTGATTCTCCCTGAGAGAGCTGCTTATTTCTAGAAATTGGGGCTCATAAAGAAAGCAGCATATGTTTGGTTGTGAGCAGATGCTATAAATTGCTTTGAAAAGTGTAAGGCTAGAGTACAGAGAAACATCATGATATTCAGCTACTACTGAAGGATGTAGTCATTCTGCTGCATTGCAGATATACTGAGCAAGACCATCCTTATGATCTGCTGCAGTAGGCTGCACGCAGTCAGCAGATTTGGTTTGTATTGTCCTAACCATGACTGGCTGCACAGAATATTTTTTGGTAACAGTTACACAAAGGGCTTTGCTTTAACACTTCCATTTGGTGCTCATGGTCTAGAGCTGGGAGATCTCACCTTGGATCCGTGAGATGGCTTATCCCCAAGATGCTACTGTAGATCTTTTCATGCTTCATTTTCTGCATCCTGTAAGTTGGACAAGTATGAGTCACCATTTTGTGATGCATGAGTTCATGGGATGCAATGCATTATTATAGTACTGTGTTGGTTTGATAAGTTCCACCGGCTTAAGTTCCTGTGACATACTTCTATCTTGAGGACTCCCAATGTATTTTGGAGAGAGAAACGAGTGCTGGAAACACCCTGCCCTGGCTTCCTCCCAGACTGTCGTCCCCTTCACTGCCTGGGTATCTCAATGGCAATTTTTTTTAATGCTGAGAACTGACTAATTGTTCTTACCTTTTATTCCTGCCTTTTACATGGGAAGACCATCCCTCTTATCTCATGCTAGTTTAGTTATCTGAAGAGCCCTTGAGGAGCCTTGCTGAATAATTTACAGGGGTTTCTAAACATGCACCAGAGGGATATCTGCCCATATTGTTCATATGCTTACTGGCACCTTTGCATAGATATGTAAGTTATCCTCTCCCTTAAAAAAGCTATGCTCTTTCTTCATGAACATAAAAACTAATGGACCCACAGGTTAATATTATCTATTATAGTTTCTGTTGGTTTGCTCAGCCTGGCCAGCAGACTTACCAACCGACAGTTTCCTGGGCCTTGTCTGGAGCCCTTAAGAATTGGCATCACAGCCACGTTTTGGTTCTGATCGGTTCAGGCAAGGCTTTACACATGAATTAGGGCAGCAGTTTCATCTGTTAGAGCTCTTGTGAGATAGCTGGCCCTGGTGACTCATTGTTCCTTTTGTTCATTTATAAGCAGAAGCTGTTAAGGAGGCTGAGATTTCCCCCGTGTGTCTCCATGAGCTCTCCAAGCTCCTTCATGGTGAACATCAATGTAGGAAAATGCATTTAGTTTTTCCTGTTATTGCCTTATTTTGAACATTCTTAGTACTTAGGTTGCTTACAGCCTGTTGGAGACTACCTGCTCCTTCTGCCTTTGAGAAGAAACATGGTTGTTCCTGTGCCTTTTGCAGATTTTTCTCAAAGAACCTGTCAGGATTTGACCTTTCCTAATCTTCTCACTTGGCTAGAGATTTCTTTCAGAAAGCTGATTTGTTTTTTTCTTGGTTTTTTTTTTCCCCTCTTTTTTTCTTCCTGGCATCCATTTGCCTGCTGTCAGGCTCTGCTATCTTTCTGGTATGCTGGGAAAGTTTTTGGTGAATGGTATGCTCCAATGTAGTAATTTTAATTTGTATCAAATCTCTGTGGATACTCCTCCTGCCCCCGCAGTATTTTTATCAGGTATCCTCATTTTCTTGCATTTCGCTTCTTTGAAGTGAAACCCAACAGTGGTGGAGTTTGTTTCTTCCTGCAGAGATGCTGAATCTACAGACGTTGAAGTCACTGTTGTGTTTCGAGCCAAACTTAGTGCACTGCTCAGGATCCATCTCAGTCTTAAGAAACTTTAATCTTGGGTCTTTTACTGTCTGAGCTCCTTCTAGTAGTGTTACTTGTCATCAAGTGTATTCTTGGTGAGGTATTCCAGTATCATAGCTGGAACTTGTATTTTGCTTACAGGCATGTTTGTCTAACACTGCAACATAATACCTTGCTTTCCAGTTGGTTGTGTATTGATATTAATTTGGATTACTCAGGCTGATGCACTCTGTGCTGGAAGCCTCCTCATTTCAGGCCCTTCTTCCTGGACAGCTTGTGTATTTTATCTGCTACTCAATTTAAAATGAAACAGTCCTTGGAGCAATGTTCAGTCTGGGAAGGATCATCTCCCTTGGCCTGCTGGCAACATTCTTCCTAATGCAGCCAGGGATGTTGGCCATCTTTGCTGCAAGGGCATGTTGCTGGCTCATGTTCAACTCGTTGTCCACCATGATTCCCAGGTCTTTTTCTGCAAAGCCACTTTCCAGCCAGTTGGTCCCCAGCCTGTACTGGTGCATGGGATTATTCCTCCCCAGGTGGAGGACTTTGCATTTTCCTTTATTGAACTTGATGGGATTTGTGTCAGCCCATATCTCCACCCTGTGAAAGTCCCTCTGAATGGCAGCACAATCAGCAGGTGTGTCACCTGCACACTGGCTAAGGGTGCACTCTGTCCCATCATCCCGGTCATTACTGAAGAGTTCAAATATTTTTGGCCCCAGTATGGACACCTGGGGTAGGCACACCACTAGTGAACTGCCTGAAGCTGGACTTCATGCTGCTGATCACAACCCTCTGAGCCCCAGAGGTTCAGACTGTTTTCAGTCCACTGCACTGCCCGCTTACCTAGTCTGTGTTTCATCAGTTTGTCTGTAAGGATTGTTGTATGAGGCAGTGTAGCAAGCATTGCTAATGTTGAGATAAATGATATCCACTGCTCTCCCTTCATCCTCAGAGCTCGCCATTTCATCCTAGAAGGCTATCATATTGGTCAGGCATGATTTTCCTTTGTGAGCCCATGCTGACTACTCCCAGTCACTTTCTTGTCCTTTAATATATTTGTTTTCCAGGATTAGTTGCTCCATCACTTTCCCAGGGACTACGGTGAGGCTGACCAGCCTGTAGTTCCTTGGATCCTCCTTGAAGATAGGAGTGACATCCGCTTTCTCCCAGTCCTCAGAAACCTTCCAGGATCACCATGAAGCACCAGTAAATGTCTTGCTCTCCCTCTGTAAGATTTATAGGGAACCATACCACCTATAACAGGTTTCTAGATTTACACCTGGGACAGGAGGAGAAGGAAAAGGAAGGGTGCACGTCCTACAACTGGGGTTTTAGGCAGCTAATGGGTGATTTAGGGCCAGAACCAGTGAAGAGTCAAATCACTGGTCCACCTGACAGAGGACGTATGTATCATTGTGTGATACGTTTAAAATGCTTTCTTACCCTGCTATGCCATCAAGCGCTAGCAGTTTCTGGAAAGGTTTTGCAAGCTTCCCTGTCTGTTTGGGCTAAAGCTAGTGATGTCTAGTGGTTTTGGCTATGCTGGCCACACATTTCCTCTAGTCTCAAAGGGCCATATGTTTTTTCCTACCATGTGGCTGAAGCTGTTAGGCATACACGATGTAGCCAATGTATACGTGTGTGGCAGATCTGCTTTTGGATGGTGCTGGATTCACTGTGCATATGCAAATGAAAATATACGGAGCATATGTGCATGTAATACATTCACTGCCAGGGAGGGAGGATGGCCAGGAGCGTGGGCTTTGGCTGTTAGCATAGTTCATCTAGCCCTTAGTTTCTGACCATGGATGAGAGGGGAACACCACAGGTCGCATAAGTTGGTGACCTCATATACCCTGTGGGTAATTAAAGTACAGGGAGTTGTGAAGAAGATGATGAGGTGGAACCTGATTCCGCCATCTCCCCTGCCACCAGTGCACACAAATCCCATCTTCCTTTTGTTTTGCTTTCTTATGCCAAGAAGAAGTCTGCCTATGACATGATAAGAGCTATCAGCCATAGTCTGAGGATAACTGTAAGCAGCTTTTGAGTCTCTTTGCTCCTGACAGCTTAGCTTCTGAGAGTGACAGACAGGCACATGCAATTGCTGCTGCTGTGTCTGCCCCTGACTGTATTGTTCTGTTTTTATAACAGTGTTCCTGGTCTTCAAGTGCTGTCTGAGTTCCAAGGTCTGTTGTCACTAGCAAACAGGAGGAACAGCCTCGGGGCCTATGTGATTTTACTTTTTGTACAAAAATTCCTTCTGTTTTTTTTCTGCAATCAAACTTCTAAACAATATACTAAGATACTTGTATAGGCTTTGCATCTATTTCTTGTTGAAATCGCAGCTGGGGTATACTGTTTGTATTGGGGTAAAATATTAATGCTTTGGTGTTAAACGCTTGAGATGTGAAACCAGTGTTGATTTTTAGATACAGCAGCCTTGGTCTTTGTGGTTACAGTTTGGTTCTCCCACATTTGTGTATTGCAATTCCTGAGGTAAAGGGCTACTGGTGGGGGAATGTAAATAGTAATTATTAGTACAATGTCTTGCAGCTGGGCTTTTGAGATCGCATTATATCACTTGAAGGTGATGGACTCCTGTGAAAGACTGCTGTGTGCCTGCATCATGGTGTAGGTCTAAAGCTTTTTGTTTTTTCCTTTATAGAACCAGATATGAGCTGGCTTGTTTCTTTTGAATTCTTGCAGCATTGGGAGCAATGCAAAATCCTGCTGGGTATATATCAAAATAAAATACTGTTCTCTCTTCCAGACATGTTGTTGTGAAGACTTCTCCCAACCACAAATACATTTTCACGCTGAGAACCCATTCCTCAGTTGTTCCTGGCAGCATCGCGTTCAGCTTGCCCCAGGTACTATATGGTTTGACTTAGTGTTTTGCTATAGAATAAGCAAAATCTCTTTTGAGATAGGATTGAAGATGACTGTTCTAATCGGAGGGAGATGTCTGCATAAATGTGTGCTACCAATTTGATTCCTGATAGCAAAAATGCAAGGAGACTTTTACTATAGCTGAAGCAAACTTGCTTATATTACTTTGATCTATTTTTAGTGCATAGTGGGATAAAAATACTAGAAGAGGTGTAATTCAACCTTTTAAAAAAACACCAGAAACAAACTATTTCAAAAAGAAAAGCCTAAGCAGTGTCTGCTATTCTTTGTGTATTTTTATTGTTCCCTGGTTTCCCTTGACGCTAAAGGGTTTTCTTTGCTGTGTTGCTCTTTTAAAGACCGGCAGGAAGTTTTATTGACTATATTCAGTCATTGTTAGTATTTCTAGATGAAAAGTGCAATGTAATGCATAAAATAGATTTAACTTGTCTCCTCTTTCTTAATTAAGTCGAGTTATCACGTGTTAAATGATGGTTAGAGTAAGTAATTGATACAGTTAGCTTCTAAATAGAAGAATTAATCTTGTAGCCTTTAACTGGCTTACACAGTGAGTTGCATAACGTAAAACTGCAACAACCATGGTCACTGATTTAATGCTATCATATTTTCCTGCTAACACAAAATTTATTTCCTCAACAGATGACTTGACATAGGCCCCAAAACTTCTTTTTGCTTTTTGATGTCTTGTTCAAATTCAGATTTGTCTGGATGAGTGAGTGAAGAGGATGCTATGTTAACCATATGTCTAGTTATGATTTGTGATGCCCAAACTGAAAAACAGTTATCAGTAGAAGATATTTGTATCGCAGGGTTAAAGTAGATGCATTCATGGTCTAGGGTTGATTTTTGTAGGTTCCGGTAGTTATTTGTAGACCCGGGAGAGGCCTTCTGCTAAGGAATGAGGTAGGTTGCTTACCCCTAAAAAGTAACTATGGTAGCAAGTGTTACAGCTGCTGGTATAGAAATGTTTCATTTGAGTATTCCTGGTGTTAGTATTCAATTTCCAGTATTTCCTGAAGCCTTGGATAATTGCAACTAGCATTACACAAAAAGTGTGTTTCCCTCATGTGTTGACGGAGGGTCATGTGATGTGCACTTAGGCTCTAAGACTTCCAAGAAAGTCTGTTGTGCATTCATTATGCACATGAAGTTCTTGACCACCTTTATTCTGTAATAATCTTAAGAGTCTTAGGCCTAAATACCAAAAGCCATGAAAAATTTTGTATGCTGCAGAGCCCGAAAGACGAAGGGCCATGCAGTGATGACAAACTTCTTGGCAGAAGACACCCAAATGAACATAGGAATTGAGCTATATCTCTTGCCACAGAGAAGATCCTAACTAATCTTTCTAGCAGAACTTGGACAGCTTTCCTTCCTGTCCTGAAATTTGGTGAAAGGCTTAACCTGGAGGGTTTAAGCAAAGCCCAGTGTTTGCAGGAGTACCAGTGTGCCTGCCCACCGTTCTTGTACTGGTGGTCGCCAGTGCCTGGTACTTCAGGTGAAGGTGAGTTTAGGATATCTTTCGCTGAACGATTGGAGTGTCAAGGGAGGGGGAGACTTCTTCCTGGCCTTGCAGGTAAACAGTGGAGGCTGTGAAACATGAGATTAAATATGGAAACATAATTTGTTTTCTCTGTCTTGGGAATACCAGTAAGTACACGTAAGACTTCCTGCTCTGGGCTTTGATTTCTAACAGGTTGATCTCTTATGTCAAGCGTATTCTTTCCTTAAGCTTGAACCATGAACATATTGGAGAAGACATATAGGGGGAAATTTTCATTTTTTTTATAAAAGGCCGTTGTATTCCTTCTCCCAGACTTGTTCCTTCCAGATAAAAAGCCAAACATAAATGACCATTAAGTACAGCATTTCAAATGCAATCTTACCAGAGCCTTGTGTAATGGTACTTACATATTTTTGTGATTCATGCCTCTCTAAGGCTTAGATATTTGAGAGACTGTGAATACTGCATAGCCTGAGATGTGGACTGTAAATACACACTAGCCAATCTGTAGCACAGGGGCCACTGGAAAAGTACCATTTTTGCAATTATCAAGCCAGAACTTTTGGCATAGTAAAGGTCATAAATTTTCGTGTCGCATAATTATTTAACCATTTCTCACTTCTCATGCAGTTCTGTGCTGCACAAATCTTTTTAGAGGAATTTGGGGGGACCTAAAGGATTTGAACAGTTCCATTCTTACTAGTTCTCTGAACAAGTTTTGTTTTAGGTAATTTTATAACTTAAAGCACGTTACAGCTATTTCCTACAGCTATTATATACATGTAAGCTTTTAAAATTATGGTGGAGTGTATAGCAGGTTTTCTTGCCTGTTGCACTACCTCTTGCGTGATCAGCACTTGAGCTTTGGTAGAAAATAAGCAGAATGACAAAAAGCCCTATCCAGGATGGTAACTTCTGCCTCCAAGATGGTGGGGTGACCAAAAACATAAAGGAGGTTGGACAGAACAACCTCCTGAGGTCAGAAAATAGAATTATTAATAGAAATGATTCCGTGTTTTTGACTTGTTTCCTGTTAATTTGGGGGTCTTTGTAAGATCCCATTCTGCCCTTTTTTGCTGCTGCTTAAGGTTCTCATGGGGGAGCCTGTTTTTCTGAGTGAGGGTGCTGACTTTGAGTGGGCACTTGTTCTACTGAAGGACAGGCTTTCTGAAGTTTTTTGTCTTGTTTTTACAGAGAAAATGGGCTGGACTTTCCATCGGACAAGAGATAGATGGTAAGTCAGACAGCAGCATGATCATGATGTATGTTTATAAAAGCTGAATTCAGTGTGTCCATACTGAAGTGAAACTGAATTGGAAAATGTCAGATCTTCATCCCCTCTTCAGGTAATGTGAGGCCCTCATTAGTGAAAGGGAGTTGCTCTCGTACCTGCAGGCTTTCTGTCTCTTCACATTTTCAAACTGGAGGACTGTTTTGACTGTTACCTTCAGACGTCTGCTAGTATATCAGCATAGCTCTGTATGGGACATCAGTGTCCACATGCAGATGTGAACATTTAACACGTCCTGGATAGTTGGTTCTTGTGGCTTTGGAGAACACTTATCAGCTAACAGAAAACAGCTGTTGTTGAGGATATTCTTGGCATCTAAATTTGAGTATTGAGAATGGGGAAGTTTTAGTGCTAAGGCCTGCCAAAAGCCAGCAGTGTGCTCTGGGTAGCTGGAGTGATGAGCTTTGTGAGTAGCACTGATGTTTTCACCAATAACTGACCAGAATATTCTGCAGTATAATGAAAGGAAAGGGATGCCATCTTGAATTTGTACAAATTGAACATTGGCAAAGGCTCGTCAGGCTCAATTAAGACTTGAAATTGGAATACAGATGTTCAAAGAGGAGACTGATTTGTGTCTCTCAGCGTGCATGCTCTATCTTTCATTTATTCGTGCTGTCTGTCACTGTTACCTCTGGTTTATGAACGATTGCCATCACTGTCAGTTATAGGTGCTGCTGTTTGGTCTGTCTGCAGCTTCTGGAGTATTGACCAAACTCCCGGCAGCAGCTGTTGTTATAGGAGGGTCTTCATGTTCTTCAAGGTAACGGATCATGTCTGTTGTTTTGACTATCAGGAATTCCCTCTGTGCTCCTGGGGGCAGCCATCTCATCCTTTTCTTTGACCAGCTTGCTGTGATGAAGCCTGCTGTAGTGGTTGGCTGGCTCATGGTCATTGACGTGGAGCAAACTGTTTGTTAGGCCACTGTTTTGCCATTTGAGGTGTTTACAGTGATTCCAAGGAATTCTCCTCTCATTTGAGGATTGTGGGCAGAGCTGATGACTGCATCCTGTGTCAAAAAGTGAGTAGGACCTAGACTGAGAAGTGGTACAGCTGTGGATGTGAGGTACTATTAGGGAAGCTCACTCCTTGGCTGTTTGTTTTCTCAGCTCCTTTGGTCTCGGCAAGTCCATGGGCATGAATCACTTCACTTGAGTGTGAAGTCTGATGTCTTTGTGGATCTCTCTTTGTAGTGACAAGCTAGAGTGGGTCTGTTTGCCTCTACACAACTAGATGCTTCACAGAGCTTGCTTGGAAGCCATTTGTTTTTGCTAGCTGATTTTGTTTTGTTTTATTTTTTAAACTGAAGAATAACCTATAGTGAGGGGGGAAGACCCCTAAATTAATTTGTTTCTCACCCTTGTTTGGTTGCTGGTCAGTAACATGTGCCAGTTGGCTTACAGATAAATGCTTTTTAGTACTAAAGTTATTTGGGGAAAGAAACACTAATATTCAGCATGATTAGCTGTTAGAGCAGATTTGTGATTGTACTTGTACTAGACCTTGCTATAAACTTACCAACTATGTGGGAACATGTATTAAGAAAAATAATGCAGTAATTTTATGCAGAGTGACTAAATGTCATATGACTCCCTGCTGAGTATAAAGGATTTGTAAAGCTATCCTGCAGGTAGGGAGAAGCATTCGTAAAGCTAGTGATTTACCAGAGCTCTCTTTTTGTCTTGTTCCCCTAATAATGTGAAAACTATGTTTTAAATGTCAGTTTTAAATGCAGTCCACTGCTTAGTGGTATAGTGAAGCTGAGTCCCGTTGAGCCCCTAATGATATGGTAAAGGTTTTCCAGGTGAGTGAATCTTGTAAATTTGCCTTTGTGGAAAGGTTGAGTGCCTTGAGTGGATGCAGTTGTCTTGCCTTGAGTGCGGTTCAGCTTCATCAGCTCCCATGTTACAGTTGGAGATGCACCCCTGGAGTCGGAGGCCGGCTGCCTCAGCTGCGTTCTCGGCTCCGGGAGATCGCTGCTACCTTCTCGGCCTGCCTCTCTGTTTCTGGGACGTTAACAGGCTTTTGAAGCTGGTGCTGTGTATTGCTTACTGGACTGCATCCCCAGTGGTGCATTACTGTTCTCCTTTGTACCAGACATCCCCAGCATCCAGTCCTTGATGTAAGGACTATTCATATTCAGTTGACGCCTCAGTTCTGTGATGGGACTGGATCCAGGGACTGATATTCTTTCCGGAAGCTTTTGTTTGAAAAAGCCCTGAGATTAGGCAAGTAAAAGGAAATAACTGCCCTGAAGTGACCTGTAAGGTAAGAAGAACTCCTGTTGTGCCCTTGCAGGACCAAAGTTCCTCCTTCATTAGCTATGGTTTATATGATAACCCTGCTGCCATATCCCTTTTTGAAGGAACTAGTTGATATACCTCAATTCAGGAAGTGGTTTAGTGTTTCATCTTTATCCCTATTTCCTGGAAGATCTTTCTTTGGCAGCTCATTTCTAGGTGGCCTATTCTTATACCAGGAAGGACATTAAATGTGCATGCCGTGATGACCTATGTGTCATCTGGTAACAACTTAAGCAAGAGACAGGCTCTCTTTATTCTCTTAACTTGAACGAATCATGTATCATAGCATGCTGGATGCTTGTTTTTATGTCACGTCTTCCCAGGAGTCTGCAGGTTTATTCTGGAACCATCCTACTGCCAAGAGGCTTGATAGGAAATAGTAGGTTATGCGTGAAGTACATTTCCCTTATTCACCTCCTACTACTTTGTCCTTAGCTGTGACTTCTGTATCAGATGAGACTTTCTTCTCAAGATTCAAAGCAAATCTATAATGTTCCTCAGTCTTCTGGAGAAACATTTGCTTCTGTGCTTCGCTGCAGTCTGGTTTGTGAATTATTAGGACTGTCTGCTTTGTGAGATGCTGTCCTTCTGATCAATTGTGCTGAGGCAGTATCCCTGAAGTTGTGGACCATGCTCTTCTTTCCTTTCTATCCTCTTTCCTCCAGCAGCAACAGCCCTAAGTGGCCTCTTGTTTTTGACATGATGCAACTTGAGACCTGTGTGGATTAGGTGCAGTTGGCAATGACTGTGAAGTACCTTCCATGCCACTTTGCTTTCTGTCCCCTTTCAAGGGCCGTTCAATTGATTCTGCATTACTGAAGGTAGCCTGGGGCATGTTAGGATTGGCCCAAGTGCATCTCTGGGGTAGGGGCTATTTCTTCTGTGTCAGAGACAAAGGGTAGTTGATGCTTCATTCTGGGCTGTAAAAAACCTGATAGATTATATTAGTGCACTTGAATTTGCAGGTAATCTAACTTTCTGCTACCTAATCTGGAGAAGAGCTAGTCAATCTGTTACTGCAGAAAACCAGTTATGACCTCTTGTCATTGCTTTTTTGGGCAAGACTACTCTTAATGCTTGCTTTTGGGCTTTCTGAAGACGTCCTCCAAACCCTTAGATGTAGGTATAGCTATCATGGTACTACAGCATGTATGAATTTGCTTTCATTGTCCTCATCCCTCAAAGCTTGTATGGTGTTTGAGCTGTTTTAAAGGAGACTATTAGAGTTTTTAAAGAAATGTGGGTATTTTCAGTGGAGATAAATTTGCTGTATTTTTGATCTTGTAGTAGAACATGTATGTAAGAGGAATAAGGGTCTCTATCAGAAATAATATATTCAGTTTTATTAAGTACTCATTCTGAATGGAAGAACATGTATTGCCAAACTTATAGTATGTTTAATATATTGTGGGGGGACCTTGCTGTTCTGAAATGTGCTATTTCTTTTTTTTTTTAACAGTTTCCTTATACACTTTCGACAAGGCTAAGCAGTGTATTGGCACAATGACAATTGAGATAGATTTTCTGCAGAAGAAGAACATTGACTCCAACCCCTATGACACAGACAAGATGGCGGCTGAATTCATCCAGCAGTTCAACAGCCAAGCCTTCTCAGTAGGCCAGCAGGTGTGGGTTTTCTTTTGTTTTTTAAGGCTAAAATGTTCTTAAGTAACATGCGCATGCTTGTACTACAGTGATGTAAAATACTGAAGAATGCCTAGGTACTGACTGTGCTGCAAAGGACAGCTAATAGGCAGAAATTGTTTATTGTGTGAATGGTTTCTTTATGAAAAGTTGAACCATTGTGACTTTCACTGAGAGCATGAGCAGAGTGGTTTAAAATCTACCTTTTCCTTATCTAAAGAAATCTGTCTTTCTTTGTGAGGAAAATCCCAAGGCTTGGGAGAGCTGGGTTCTCTCTCTGTTGTGGCCTGGTTGGATATAAGCATGGCAGCTCCTGGAATCTTTTGAGAAGTAACTTTTGTCTTCCTTCTATATAAGATCAAAATGAACACCAGTTTTAATTAATTCTCAGTAGCACCTTTCAAGTGCAGTGTATTTTATTGTAACATTTATGGCTACTCCACGGACTCCAGTAGTAAAAGAGGTATGAAACATTTGACTTAGGGATTTCTGAAAGCTGATGTCCCTATAATTGAGCCTTCTCAGCTCTGCAGCAGATGGGCTTCTGCCCCTGTGAACATCTGCGATAGCCTCTGGTTTGTCATATTCTCAGGGCAGGTCGAGGTCTGTCTCTCATAGTAGTTTACAACTTGCAGGGTCTGAATCTTAAGTCAGTTGCAAATGTAATCTTGGGGGAAAGGAATTGTGCAGAGACAGCCTGCTTTTCTATGGGATGGACCCTACTTCTTGTAATATTCCTTATGTCTTTCATTACTCTAGCACTATTTTTGAGGTACCCTTGTCAAACGGGAATGTGAAAGATTGAAAAGATTTGAGCTAAATTGTTCTCCTTCCCTAGCACCAATATTTAACGTGAGAGAAAAATGTCAAGAGATGATATAGAACATCTAGGCAGGGAGAAAAGGGGGGGAAAGAGAAGCTTTTCTTGGAAGGAGAATTTTTCTTTGAGTTTTTCCAATTGACTTCATGTTCTGCTACTTTTGATCTGTTACTCTTAAGTATGGGACATGAAAAGGACACGTTCAGTCCACCAGACCTTTACAGGGTAAAAACTACGTGGAATTTGTTGGGTCATAAACTTAGTCTTCAGGTCTCTTTCTCTTCAAATCTTAGTAGCCTTGTCAAAATCCTTCTTAGCTTTTTAATGAGTTAAAATCGCCTTCTGTTTTTTCTTTCCACAGCTTGTGTTCAGCTTTAATGACAAACTTTTTGGCCTGCTGGTAAAGGACATGGAAGCTATGGACCCCAGCATTCTCAAAGGAGAGTCTGGAGCAAGCAAAAAGCAGAAGGTAGGCTCACAAGAATTCATGTTCATTCCCTAGGGACTGCAGAGATTCAAGTACTGGTCAGATCTTGCTACAAGGAGGAATTTAGGTTACTTGTATTTGGAAAAGTTGCACGTTTGTTTCATCTGGCTGCTTCTTTTGCATCAGAGAAGATAAGGAGCATTGTTTTCAGTTTAATGCAGTCTCCTGTGCTTGTGTAGTTGGGAGCTTAGAGTTGCACCCACGAAAATGCAGAGCTGGGGAAGATACAAGGGATATCTTCTGGTCTTTATGTACTAGTTCATGGAAACCTTCTCTGTGGAGCCTTTGTCTTCCAGATATGTCCAGTTTTTATCTTCCTTCTGTAGAAAGTACATGATTTTATTTTCTTCTTTGCTTGCTAGATCTTGCTGAAATAAAATGGTTGTTTTTGAACTAAACAAATAACTTTAAAAAGCCAAATTATTATACTTGATGAGCTCCTGCATTCAATGTTGTTAGTTTTAGAGGAGGTGTTGGTATTTCACATTCTTCCCAATGATTTTGTAGTGGAGCTTTTGCTGCTGTTTTTTGCCTTCTGAGATGTGCTTGGAGATACCTAAGAGGCAATCTGAAGTTGAGCCTAATAGCTTAATGTAATTATTTGTTTCCCTCCCTTTTGCAGATTGAGGTTGGTTTGGTTCTTGGAAACAGTCAAGTTGCCTTTGAAAAAGCTGAGAACTCCTCTCTCAATCTGATCGGTAAGTGCCACTGTATACAAAGAGATAACTAACGCTTGAAGTTTGCTGCTTTTCAGGCCTCAGAGACTTGTATGCCTCAAAGTTTGTTCTTCTGGTTACATCAGTTGACCTAATCCATTAGAAACTGCATCTCAAAATGTCTCCCAGGTATCTGTTTAAACTAGCAGATGACTGGATTTGATCCCTTAGGAACCTGTCACGCCCTTTAGAAATCAGTTTGTAGATGCTCAGGACTCTCTTGAAAACCACTGCACTGAGAAGACACCATTCCTCCAGTAGACTTTGCTGCTTCTAAACAGGGGCTCTATAAAAGTCGCTGTCCTCCCAGTATGAAGCTCCACAACTGACCAACGTACTAGAGCAGTTCTGTGGGTCTCTATACCATCTTATCACCACGGTGTATCTAAAATACACAGACACAGAGCTAGGAGGAGAAGAGGTGAGTGTGACTTTGAGAGATTCTGACAGTAGCAAATTGAGTTAGATAAGTGGAGACGTTAACCTGCACTCCTAGGCCTAGATGAGAAAGTCACCATGGAACAGTAGCTTCAGCAAAAGTCAGCAACTAGTTGGAATATTTTAACTCTTTAAAGATCAGAGAATGATATTTTCAGGGACACTGACAAGCCAACACCTCTTTAATTAAATTTAATTAAAACAGCAGGGAAATAGGAAATTGAGAACTTTCTTGAATGTGTAGCCAAAATTTCAAAGTGAGTGCAAAACTTCTGAAAATCCCATCTCTAATGAGATCTCCCCTTCAAGGAGAGAAGACAGCTTCTGAAGAACACTTCAATTTTCTTGACTTCTGAAAGTCCTGCTCTTCAGAAGCTGATGACAGCTGGAAAACACAGCACAGAGGGTTTGTTGTGTGTGTTTGTTTTAACTGTTTACACAGCAAGATTATTAACAAAGCTATGAGCTTTTTTAAAAAGAGACAGTTTCTAAAACCTCAACAAAACAAATCTTTATGTACAATTTCAGACTTTACTAGCAAAGAAATCAGGGAATAATTGACGTGTCTTCCACGTACTCGTTTAGAAAGAAGCTGGTGTAGGGCTAGGGAGGAATCTGGTGTGTTCCCATAGAGCAACCAGCTTGAATGATGAGGACCTGGACCACAAAGTGGGCAGTGAGGGCCCCTTCCCTGCAGTTGGCTTTGTGTGTGCCCTGGGACCATGGTGGCTGTCCTGCAGAACAGATACACATTCTGTTAGTCTGGCTGTTCCTTTTCTTATCAGTGTTATGAAGTGGATGATACTTAGCAAGCCTACGGTTGCAAATACCTCCCTTGCTGATAATATGGCTCTAGGCATTCTTTTCTGGGTGTGATTCAAGTCCTGCACTTGAACAGACACTCTTATTTTTCTTTTTTCTCATTTTTCTTTCCTATTTTGTTCCCTCTTCCCAGAGTCTGTGAGCTAAGAAAACTTCTCCTTTTGCTGCTGCTCTTCCGCAGATAAGTGGCAGGTGAAAGCTGCTGTGAGTGGGAGTTCAGTGAACCCGGCCAGCTCCGATAAGCGCTCAGTCGAGTACTCAGCTGAGTTTTAATATTATTTTTGCAGTAGGCTTCAAAGCACAGCTCTGCTTGACTGTGAACGCTCAGTACTTTGAGTATTTGTTACAGAAATAAAACATATGAGGGTAGTAGCCACTTAGGGAAGCAGAATTCAACTCATTCAGCATTGCAGAAGCTTATGGCAGAGGCTGAGTTTTGATGCTGCCCTGAAGTGCAGCATCTTCCCTCAAATCTTCCCTCAAATGCGAGGCTGTGACTTCATGTTCTGTAGTTGTCTGCTTCACGTGCTACAGTAGCTCCAAAAAATGAGGAGACATGAGGCTGTTGTGTAACCACATACCTTGCATCTTATCTGAAAGCACAGCCAGTCATCTGTACTGAAAAAAAACCCACCAGAGGTCCGTAGGCTGAATTGTAGATGACTGTAATTAAGCATATTAACAAGGATACAGATTTTAGGAGCACCGAATGAAATTTGCATGGGCAATTAGTTCATACCTGTGATTACATGATTACAGCCTGTTTAGTTTTTACTGTGTTTTGATAGGACAGCTTGAAGTGAGTATTAACATAATCCAATTTATTGCATCAGAGCAAGCAGTGATATTTTACTTGGTTAATACTCAAAACCATATAATGACCTGGGATCTTCCTCCTAGCATGTATAGGTGTGAAGAGTGGTCCTGTGGGAGAGCTGATTGATTGGAAATAGGAATCCTTCACCATGATTCAATTTCATTGCCTCCAGACAAGAGAAAAGAGTTGCTTATGCCTCAATTTACTTCTGTCAGATTGGTGCTTTATTTAATCTCCTCATTGATCTGAGGCAGAGCTACTTAATGTGCTTTGTTAGTCTCTGGAGAATTGTAAAGTTGTGAATAATTAAATTCTGAGAGAGGAGAATAAAAGTAAAGTAAGTGTCACTGAGCACTGCCTTCAATAAAGGGCCTTTATTTTTTTCAATAGAGAAGAATTGTGATCATTAAAAAAAAAAAGCCAATTCTATTTCTTCTACTTAGCATAAAATCATGTGTTATAAAACCAATGAATGATGTTTTAATTCAGTCTGCAATAATTTTATTGTGATCCGATGCAGCCAGAAGGGGGGGGTGTAGGCTAAGCTCTACGGGAGGAGGACCATCCCTGGCTGAGCCGTTTGATCTAAAAACTGTAGTGGAGCAATGAGATAATAAATACACAGTAATCAGTGAACCAAATGCTCGCTGCTGCCTTGCATGGTACTACATATTAGTTCTATAGGTTATACATTCTACCATGTTGTCCCTAATGTGTTAGTTAGAGGCATGTTCTTGTTTGTTTATTCTGCTGCTCTTGGAATTGAAGTATTGATTCCAGCTGTGTTTAGACCAAGATTAATAGCAGTCTAATTCAGCTAACACAGAACTTCTATTTGGTGTATTTACTGGACTTCTAGATGCTAACTCATTATCCGGCTCAACTTGAAGTATCTCTAGAAGAGGTTGTGGAACAAATCAGCAAAATGCACTGTTGCAGTTTGCCAGGACTGGCTTTTTAGGGGAGATAGTGGTCCCCAGGACCAATCCTGTAAAGCACCGTGTAAATCTAAAAATACAGGACATCCAATTTCTGCATGAATTAAGGATAACCTTCAGTCTTCGCTTTCTCCCTGGGTTTTTATATTACTGTTGGTTTCTCTGGTAGCTAAGCAAAGTGATGTTGCTGAAAGCCATTTGGAAGCGTTGATCTAACTGACAAGAGTGTCAGTGCTTGTTTATAAATACCCTTGAATAAACTTAAGGTGAGACTGCATGGATTTGACAGCATCTCAGCAGTATTCTTATAGGAGCATTTGTGCTTGTTGTCTACCTCCTAAATGCCCTGGTACTTTAAAGCTTCTCTGGAAAGGGAATGAGGAGCTTTGTAAGACTAAAAGTCGTGTGGTTTGTCAACAAAAGGGAAAGGAGGACGGTTACACTGTTGCATGGAGACTACAAAACCTGTGCTTCGGGGATCTGGCTGAACTTGAAGTAGCTCTAGAAGAGGTTATGGAACAAACAGACAAAATGAACCATAGTGGTTTGCCAAGACTGGCTTTTATTCTTCTGAGTTGTAAAGGAACTAGCTGACCTCATAGTTGTTTTGTGTAACCTTGCTTAAAATTGCTCTGGTATCTGAGGACTGGAAGATGGTGAATGTGTTGGCTGTTTTTAAAAGGATTCCAGAGAAAGTCTGGAGAGCTACAGATCTTTGAACCTGAAATCTGTACAGAAAAAATTAACAGAAACTGTAATAAAGAATCAAATTAGTGGATACCTGTATAGAGATGATACACTGGGAAGGGTCAGCCTGTCTTCTGCAAGGGCAGTCCTACTTTGTGATGCCACTGGAGTTCATTACAGGAATCAAAAAGCTTGGGGGTAAGGGCTAACATAGTCTACTTGTTGTTCAAAGCTCTTCCAGCAAAGTTCCGTATCAAAGTTTCTTTAAAAAGAAACTAAACAGAGATCTGTAAGAGAAGGTCCTTGCATGAGTAGATGAGTGATGAAAGGGTAGAAGCAAACAGCCAGAGCCAGTAGAGTTCAGCATGAATCTCTGCTGAGGCCTTTGCTTTTCACTATAATTATTGAATAAACTGCAAAAAAGACTGAGTAATGAGGTGACAAAGCTTGCTCTTACGGAGCTCAGTGACTCAGAAATAAAATGGCAGAGGAAGTTTGATATGAATAAACATAAAGTGATGCATGGGAGGAAGAACACTTCTAACCGGTTAAAAATGTTTGCTGTTTTGGGCCAAGATCCCAGGTATGATAGTTTCAAGGAAATGCTGGACCCATGCTCAGTAGCAGCCTGAGCCCTGTTAAGAATTGTTAAGCATGGTTGTTAAGAATTATTACATATTATTAATAAAAGAATGTGAATGAAGCACAGCATAATTTTGTACGTGTATTTAAGATACAAATAAACCATAGTGGATGCAGTTCTAGTCAAAGGATGTAGCAGAAATAGAGAAGACAGAGGAGAACAAGGATGCTCAAGTGTGGAGCAGCTGCTGCGTAAGGAAGGAATAACAAGTGAGGGCTGCTCTGCCTGGAAAAGGCACGACTGAGGAGGATACAGGACAAGCCTAATATCATCCCAGGTAGCCTGAAAGAGAGTGGATACTGATACTGTTTACTGTCCCTTCAGATATAAGACTTGGGGGACATGAAATGAAGCTGGTAGGAGCTGGCTCAGACACATGAAAGGAGGTGTTTGGTTGTGCAGCCAGTAGCAGTCATGGTGAGCCAGATGCTGTAGGGCAGTCTGGGTACTAAGGTTACATGGGTCCAACAGGACCTAGGTAAAATTGTGGCAGAGAAATCTACTGTGGATTCTTAAATACATAGGAGAAATCCCTGAACAGGATGGTTGGAAGGCTGGGAAAATAGTTTACTAAAGTAAGCCGAGTCTCTGACTGCCTTTGCATCCTTGTCATAGTGCGTCCTCCTGGCTAACGTTTGAAACCAAGCATTGAGTTAGCTGGACATGGGTCTGACCTGGTAGAACCGTTCTGGTGTTTGTACTTCTATTTGCTGTAATTCTGCTGTGCTACGTGTTTGAAACAATTTCTTTTTTTTGCAGGTAAATCAAAGACCAAGGAGAACCGCCAGTCAATCATCAACCCAGACTGGAATTTTGAGAAAATGGGCATTGGGGGCCTTGACAAAGAATTCTCAGATATTTTCCGACGAGCTTTTGCTTCTCGAGTTTTTCCACCCGAAATTGTGGAGCAAATGGGTGAGTATGATCTGGAGAAGTATGGCTGGGGTTCAGGATGCAGGCCTGTTTCTGGTTTGTAAAGACTGGATATAAACTAACAACCTTATGATGCTATAACATGGCAGTTGCTTAGGGTTCTAATAGACTAATAAAGCCTTTTCTTCTGTTGCTCCTGAATGTCTCTTGTTACTTGGTGTCGTGGTTTAACCTCAGTCGGCAACTGAGCACCACGCAGCCGCTCGCTCACTCCCCCCCTGGTGGGATGGGGGAGAGAATTGGAAGAGTAGAAGTGAGAAAAACTCGTGGGTTGAGATAAAAACAGTTTAATAATTGAAATAAAATAACAACAATAATAATAATGTAATAATAATAATAATACACAAAACAAGTGATGCACAGTACAATTGCTCACCACCCGCCGACCGATGCCCAGCCAGTCCCTGAGCAGCGGCCCCCCCGGCCAGCTTTCCCTCAGTTTGTGTACTGAGCATGACGTCCCATGGTATGGAATGTCAATATGGCCAGTTGGGGTCAGCTGTCCTGGCTGTGCCCCTTCCCAGCTTCTTGTGCACCTCCAGCCCTCCCAGTCGGTAGAGCATGGGAAGCTGAAAAGCCCTTGACTAGTGTAAGCACTACCTAGCAACAACTAAAACATCGGTGCGTTATCAACATTGTTCTCATCCTAAATCCAAAACACAGCACTGTACCAGCTACTAGGAAGGAAATTAACTCCATCCCAGCCGAAACCAGGACACTTGGCTAGAAAGGAGAGACAAAGAAACAACATGAATACTCAACACTGTATGTGAAATGTCTGAATGAATGAGATACAGGATTTAGTTGAATACTTTTCTGTTGGAACTCAAATGCTCCCTATTCTTCTGAATGCTTCGTCTATTCATAGCAGTGAGTCTGAATGCTCCTATTCCTGACTTACTGGCTATGGGCTGTCTATATAGGTCAAAGGAAATTCTGTCTTAATGATCCTGCCTTATATATTAAATATCTGTTGTCCTGGCAGTTGCACTATAAACCTATGTCCTTCTCACAGTGTTAGCCCAATAAATAAAGTATCTTGTGTGATCTATGCTTGGTCAGATTTGAAATGCTGGAGAGGATGCACAGGCCATGGCACGTCTTGGAGTTTGTGAAATAAAAGCACAGATTCTAAATATAACTTTTTTTTTTTGGGTCGGGGGAAGGAGAGGCAGTCCCATTACTTTGTAAACATGTGCGGGCAGGCAGATAAACGGTACTGGTTTTAATTTTTAGTAAGCAATATGCAGCTGCAGATATCTTATTTTGTCACATAAAGTGGCTGGGGATGTTATAGCTGGTCCTCGTTCTCTGAATGTAATTTCTGTGGGTTCATATTTAAACTTGGAATCTGTAGCTGTATAATTTCTGTGTATGTTTATATTTCTTGATCCACCTTCCCTCTCCCCACAAATGAAGCGATCAAGATTTTGATTACAAAACAGGTCCTGTTTGTGTGTGGCTGTGTAAAGTGTGTCCGTTTCCAGTGCTTGAGGAATTGATGTTAAAGTTAACTTCCCTGTGAGGTGCGTTAGGTCTCTTCTTAGTGATTTGAACACTTATGGAGAAACTCTGAAGAAACCCTGTAGGCTAAATCCAATTAGTGCATGATTCTCTCTCTCCTGCCTTTTTACTTCGTATCGATCTGGTAGCCAAGGCCTTCTGGGGGTTGATCTTGGTTCTCTTGGTTTTTGTGGCTGCGAGCAAGTCATAACTTCTCTGCCTCTGCTTGAGAATATCAAATGCTTAAATTTGTTAAATATTTAGCTGCTCTGCAGAGAGAGGAAATGAGAGAAATAGTGTTGGCTATGGAAAGAAAAGCTTTTACCTAGGTACTCTGTTGTGTCCAGTTCAGAAATGTTGCTGACAGCTGGCTTTTGGATGGACCGGCATCCCTTACTTGAAATATTTTTACCTTTTGAAGCAACTATCATATATATTCATGGCTGCAGTAGAGAGTCCTTAGCTGTGACCATATGTGAAGGCAAAAGATTTAGACTTTGGGAATTCTCATCAGTGTTACTGGACTGTGATGAGAAATATGTTAGTAGACTAGAGATAATTAGAGCTTGTTTTCATTTTGCTATAGCTTCACCTATTCAACTTCCCTGGCTGCATGCAATCTGGCAGCATGTTAAGCAGTCATCTGTCAGACTATGATTACATTCCCTTGGTATTATCATTAGCTGAATTAACCTGGCAGCTGGGCACTCTTTGGTAACAATGTGCAGCAGCTAACTTTGCCATGGGAGGACCTACATCTCCAACAGGTACCTCTGGAGAAGGTCGGAAACCTTGCTGACTGCAGGGTGAGGTTGTGGAGCTGCTTTGCAGGGTATGCTGCTCAGATGGTTCCTCTTGTTAATTGGTGTTGCTTAATACAGGAAGAAGATTCTCTGAAGGACCACTAGTATTTTGATTACCCTGGGCAATGAATTAAAGGTGTGCCGTATTATTTATATAAATACATATACCCTTACTTGTGCGTGTTTACACACATACTACACAAAGAAACATTTTTCTGGTAAGAAGTTAGACTCCAAACAGAGCTTTCTAGCTCTCCGATTAACCCTAGGGCTAAGGAGCTTATCTGAAATTTGAAAAAACAAAACTTTCTGACATTCATTTTCTTTGCCTTAGTTATAACTTGCTCTTAACTATATTTCAGATCTGAAATGTCAGTGTGACAGCTGTTCACCTTTGTATATAATTTATTGGGAAAGGAAAAGAAAGAATTTGCTTGCTATCTGGTGCTCACCCATTTCTGTTTTTTGCCCAGTGCTCACAGACTGCAACTTCCATGCCAAGTGCAATAAATATTTCTGTCCCGTAACTACATAGAGGCTGTATAGACCGTTCAAAAATTGCTTGCAATTTGTGTGTGGTTTATCGCACTTCCAAGGAATGTTCTGGGTTTGGAGCATATAAATCAACATTAGTTAACCATATCATCCAACAGTGTAAATACTACTCTGATGCTACAATCTTTGGTTTATCCAAGAAAAGAAATCTTAGATCAACTTCAGCTGGTCATTAAACCTCGCCATAGCTCCCTGCTGCCCTGGAAAGGGGCAATTTACTTTTCCCTACCCATGCTTTTTCCGTACGCATATCTACCACCTCTACTGTGGTAGCTTTGGGCTTGTATGGCTCTGTAGAGAGCTAATACAATTGGAAGCAAAAAATACTACTAATAAAAAAAATTTATAGGGTTAGCATTGAGCTGGATCAGCTCCCTGGTTGGCTTGATGTGACATAGCGACATGAATGCCAGGGGCAGCAGGAGGAAGGCAGTGGGCAGTAGGGGTAAGGTCACTTTTGAACCACAGTGGGACCTTCATCAATTTAAGCTGATTGCTTTTAAGGCTACAGTTTCGCAGTCATTTACTGGAGATTCTTTAGCATTACGAACGTTGGCGGTGCTGTTATCTTTCACCTAATGCTTGACTCTTAATAATCTTGTGACTGCCAAATGGAAATAAATCCTGATCTGGATGAGGATTGAGGAAGGTGTCTTGAAACAAAAGGGGCACTCCTCTTTAGTGCTGTCCATGAGGCCTCACTGTTGTACGAATGATACTTCTGAGGAAGGAACTTTACACTTGCAGGGCACCGATGGAGGTAAGATAGCAGTCACTTTCTTTCTGAAAGACAGCCCTACAAAAGCTGTGTTTCTAGGGAATCGCCTTCCTTTTCAAGCCCTGTCCAGATCTCTGTGATGTCCAGCTCATAGTAAAGCTGTGCAACTTCATGGTGAACTGCAGACTGGTTTTGCTTACTCTTTGTTGCAGTTCAAAGCATCCTCTTGCTCAAGCTAAAGCTCCTTTTATTTGATAAATATTATATTTTTCTAAACTGTTCCTGCAGATAAGCCCTTTTTTCACATCCATGTTAAATGCTGTTTTTTCTGCTGAGGCTTTAAATTCAGCTCATTCAATGGCTTGTGCCATTGTCTAACATTAAGATTGCTGAATACTTATTATAACACTCTTCCCTCTTCTTCCCCCCACCCCCCCTCCGACTTCAACAGATGTTTAGCCATTTGGACTAAAGTTTTTGATATTTTGTGCCTGGAGCTGTAAATTTCAACAAAACTGAAAAGCGTTTTCTCAGACCTGAAAAGAAAATGCTAGTACTGAACTTGTTTTTCTTTTTAAAGAACACTCTAGTGTCTCCATGCATTGAAACACAATCTTGACTTTCAGCAGGGAAGTGATTTTTATGACTTAGGTGGCACATTAGTTGTTGTAGAGGCCGCTGAAAAAGCAGATTCCGTATGTACATGTCATTGTTACTGTTTAATAACAGGTATAGAAATGTTTGGTGTTACAGATCACATTCCTTTGAGAGATTGAAATGGAACCCAATTTCTCCATCCTCTCCTGTTACCATCAATAAGTATGTTAAATCAGACTTTTCCAAGGTGATTTCTATTTCCTGGTAACCATCTTAACTTGTGCTCTGACCTCTTGGGATCAATTGGTTTCAGTGCTCTGTATTTTTGAAGTACAGCTCACTATTTAAAAGTGAAGTATTAACAAAACACAAGATGAACATTCAAATTAGCAGATACTCAGATATTATTTTCTTGTATTCTGCCTGTGAAGTGGAGGCTTGTCTTTTAAGGTATCTTAAAAATTAATACATTAATGTTCTTGAAGTACTCAGATACTATAAGAGAAGAATAATAACGGAAAGGATCTCATCCAGTCTATTCTTAAAATAGGATAATTTTAATGAAAAATCAGTGTCAGGCATGTCTAACCCGTAACTGAGGTGACAGAAATGCCAGAACCTCTCAAGGCAGCCTATTCCACTGCTTGGAGCATCTTTACTGTCAAAATTTTTCAAGTGTTTATTCTCAGTCTTGCAGCAGTTCATTATATATTGTTTATTTATTTTATGTTTTTGGACGAGGCTTTTACATACTTGTCTGTTCGTGTTTCTCTTCAGTATTCTCAAGGCTACATCTCAGGTTCTTAAACCATTTCTCATAGTCATAACCTCGATCACCAATCATTGTTGTTTTTCTTCCCTTGGTCATTCTTCACTGCTTAGAAGTGTGGTGACCAAAACAGGGGATGGTAACTGAGGTGCTAATCAATTCCAGATCAATGGGCAGGTTTTGTCTGTGCCTTGGTGTATGTGCCTGTTTATAATCCTCAATATGATGATTTTTTTTTTTGTTTTGCAACATGCAGTTAATTATTCCTACCCCAATGTGGAAAGTTGTGCATCAAATTACATTATTTTTAAATGAATTTAATCCTGCCTGTCAGTGTATTTGTAGATCTTGGCATCGTAATGTGCAGATTTAATAGGTGCATTCTGTTCCATCTTCTAGGCTATTAATGAAAGCACCACATACCAGTAAATCCAGGATGGATCCTTTCTTGTGCTTTAAAGTTTGTGGTTTTTTTTTTTCCATCCACTTCTCTTCTACCTTTAACTTCATTCAGCCTGTGTTTTTCCTACATGTTTGTGAAGATGTATAAGACCTACTTATATCTTAATGAAAGTCTAAATCTACCTCTATTGCTTTATTTGTTTTCTCAAACCCTCTGTGTGTGACCTCCTACTCTTTCCTAGAGGGAAGTTGTTTCAGTCTGATCTAATAAATTCCTTCTGGCTATTTCTTGTATCCTTGTTTTCTTCTACCTACTTAAAAAGACATTGTGCCAGAATTTTCCAGGAATTAAGTTATTGTGATAGGTCTATACCACACAATCGGAAAATAGTTGAGGTTGAAAGGAATCCCTCGAGATTTAGTCCAATCCCGTGGCTTCCTTCCTTTTCCTTTTATAACATTATGGATGACACTTACTTTCTTTCCCTCAGCGTCTCACTCATCCTGTCCAAGTTCTCAGTGACTTTGAGATGATTTCACCCGCTCTGAGTGCTCTTGGGTGAAGTTCATGCCCAGGTAATCTGCAAATACCTAATACTCCCGTGGGCTGTCTCTTGTTCTTTTCCTACTCCTATTTCCTATTCTTGCCCATTTGTCACTGATATTAACATTAGCTGCCACATAACACACGAAGTCTTCATTCATGTAAAAACGTATTTAGCAGTTTGAACTCAGCATTTTCTGTTGTTAGCTTTTCTTCTTTATGGAGAAGTGGACCAATGCTTTCCTGGGTCTTCTCCGCCTAACGTTGATTATAAAATGAAGCTCGCTCCTCACTCTGAAGCACATGGTTCCCTGTGGCCAGTGGGGCTGAACCTGGTCACTTAACTCTTCCTCCATATATCTAAAAAGACCTCTGTGTCACTTTCTTTGGGGAGGACAGCTAAGAAGTATCTAACATCTGTCTTTTCTCTCACCTTCTTAAAACCATAGAGATTGACTGCAGACCGCCCAAGCATCCCCCATATTATAGAGACTTGAAGGAAGTGAAGAAATTAATAATGTGAGGAGAGGTCATGTGTGGCTGGATAAATAGTTGAGGGAACAATAGTAGGAATAGCTGGTCCACACTCACAGTGGAGGAGGGTCGCAGAGTTCTCTGCTGTTCAGTGTGTTCATGAATGACTGGGGAAAGGAAGCTGTTGAAATGAATCTGAACTGAAGACTGAATTGCAGTTGGGGTCTGATGGATGCACCCATGAGCGCTGTGGAAGCTGGCCCACTTCATTGCGAGGCCACTCTCAATTCTCTTTGAAAGATTATTGCAATCAGGAGAAGTTCCCGAGGACTGGAAGAAAGCAAGTGTCCCCCCTATCTCCAAGAAGGGCAAGCAGGAGAAGCCAGGTACTACAGGCCTGTCCGCCTCACCCTCAGTCTCTGGAAAGGTGATGGAGCAACTAATTATGGAGACCATTTCCAGACAAATGAAGGACGAGAAGTTGATCAGGAGCGGTCAGCACGGATTTATGAAGTAGAAATTGTGTTTAACCAACCTGATAGCATTCTACAATGAGATGACTAGCTCATAGGATGAGGGGAGAGCTGTGGATGTTTATCTCAAATGTAATACGGTTCTCAACACTGTCTCCCATAACAGTCTTGTAGAAAAACTGATTAAAGACGGACTAGGTAAACAGGCAGCACGGTGGACTGAAAACCGGCTCAACTGCTGGGCTCGAAGAGTTGTGACCAGCGGCACAAAGCCCATATGGAGGCTAGTCACTGGTGGTGTTTAACCTCTTCATTAATGACCTGGATGATGGGACGGAGTGCACCCTTAGCAGGTCTGCAGATGACACAAAACTGGGAGGAGTGGCTGATGCACTGAGCAACCTGCTTTAGGTGAACCTGCTTTGCACAGCAGGGTTGGACCAGATGATCCCCAGAGGTCCCTTCCAACCTCAACTGTTCTGTGGTTCTGCAGAAGGATTTTCCAAGGCTGAGTGACTCAGCAATAAAACAACAATGAAACCTCATGTTGATCAGTGAAAAACGGTGTGCATGAAAATCACAGCTTGTAAGATGCTAGCTGTGCTCATTTTTCACTTGAGCAAAATTTTGGGCCTATAGGAGATCTACGAAAGCAATTGCTCAAAGGCTCAGTAGGGGTCAGTCAATTCCTACTTGAATTTGGTAATTATTAATAAGAATTAAATAAAACCCCACAAAATAGAACATAATTATGCCACTGTGTAAATCTGTAGTTTGTTCACGTATTGACTTGCTGGATGCAGTCTTGGCCTTTGTATCAGAAAGGATGCAGTGAAGCTGGAAAAACTGTGGAGGAGGGCATCAGGATGGTCGCATCAGAAAAGCTTCTGTACATAGTGTGAATTGGCTTGAAGATCTTCAGCCTTGGAAAGAGACCAGTGGGAGGGATATGAGAGAGAGGGCTTCAAAAGTCCGCATGGCCAGGAAACAAAAATGTTCTCCCTTTCAAAACAGGAACGTGGAAATGTGAAGTGAAGGCCGCAGATGGCAGGCTTGGAAGGAAGGGATGGGGCTTTACACCAAATGTGCTGCAAGGAATTTCTGCATTTCTGTGTTGATGGCCATAGTCATCACCAGATACTGAGAGGACTCTTGCTCTCACTTCATATGGCTGCAGTTGTGGTGTTAGTTAGCAGGCATCGTCACCACCGCTGGGCAACCACAGTTTTTCCTCTATCTGGAAAAACAGGCCTTGAGACATCCCAGTGACCCTGTTAAGTTGATACTTGTTTACTCTGTAATGCTCTGTGGGTAAGTGTTCCATAAGGCGTTTACAAATTACATCATGTTGACTTTCTAAGTAGACAGAAATGATCCAGCTTTATTCAAAAAAAAGTAGAAAATGCTGATGAGATTTATGGCTATTAACATCCAGGTGGGGTATGACTGTAAACATCAGCTGCTGTGTTCAGCAATCCATCCACCAGCTCTGCATAATCTTTGTCTTAAATTAGCTACATTTTTGTAGCTCCTCTGTTAAGAGGCAGAGGCATTTACTCTTTTTCTTTTTTTGCTGCAGTGATGACTTCTTTTAAAGATTGGTTTGTTTTGTATATATTCTTATCAAAATCCCTTTTCCTGAGAGTCATGATTTTGTTTGTGTAGCCAAAGGCATTCCGTTGGAAGCTTCTCTAAAGCTGATTTATTTTCATTTTTATCACATTCCATCAGAAACTGATAAATGTCCTGCCATTGCCATAAATCTAGTTATTGCCTCCTTATATATGCACGCATTAAACTTCTCACAGCCAAACAAGATACGATGAGAAAGCTATTTTCAAAGATCTAGGAAGAACTTACTGACTTGGTTGTCTTCTCTTTACAGTGGCAAATGATTTGATAGATCACGAAAACTGGCTATTGAGAGTCCACTTAAAATAAAAATTTCTGTTTCAGGTGTAGCTCTTTGCCTGTCTCAGCTTTGGATTAAAAGCAGAAACAAGTTACTTCAGTCTTGCTACTTGTCAGTAGCACGTAAATCCTACAGGAAGATTAACTGGAGGCAGTGATGTAGGCTGGAATAATGCTGAGCTTACAGGACGAGAGGAGGGGGAAATTCCACCCAACTATATTTTTGGGGAAATTTTGTCTGTGTGGCAGGTGAAGTCTGGGAACCCTGATCTTACTCTAACCAGCTTGAAGATTAATGTGCAAAGATAAGCATCTCTCCCTGATGTATTCAGGATCGGTACTTTACTATCGATGCAGATTCCCGATAGGTGCATCTGAGTGATACAATCACACCAGAATGCTTTGATTTTAATTAAAAGGGGAATTACACTCCCAAGTAGAAAATCCCTATTATACTAAAACATTTCTTCTGATCTTTCAAAAAAAAGTGAATAGTGAGAGGTGAACAAATAAACTTTATCTTGTCTTTGGGTAAGTGACATTCTGGTTCAAAATAGTGTTTGACTTCTCTTGGTAACACTAGTAACTCTCCCATTCTTACCAGTTTTTATGATTTTTCCCTGATATTTTGTGTATAATGTTTGCCATATTGGTGTATTTTAGTTCCTGTTAACATACCTAGTCAGCCTCTAACTGTATGTCATTAAATTGCATAATTAAGTATCATGTTACAGGAATGACCTTTGATTTGGAGTCCTAATGGTAAACTGAACGAGTTAGAGATGTCTGCGCTGCTAATAATTTGTGTTTATAAGATTCTCATAATAGTATTGACATTTGGGCTGCATTGGTGAAATCAGCAAAGGGAAGATAAACTTAATCAAAATTCCTGTGTGGTGCATAGGATCCCACTGTGATTTGAGACATAACATTTGTAGTTTGTCATCACCTGTCTATTTTAATAAAGTCCTGCTTGTGTTTAAAACTTTAATTTTAGCCAGGTGAAGGTAGCTATACAGGGAAGTCTCTACTGGAGTAGCTTGTGGCAATTTTATTTGAAGAGGAACTGATTGCTTTGGTTTCAGGAATGTTCTTCCACCTGACTGAGACCCAGCTCTCAATGTTGCCCATTCAGTGGCAACCAAGTCTTGCAGCAGATGATCAGTAATGTCCTTGATGTTCAGATGTGGGGGAGCACACGTGTGTTGTTACTTGGTAAAGACTGAGCATGGACTACTCAACACTGGTTGAGCTTGTCAGGGTAAGGTTTGGTAGTTGTCAAGTTGTCTCTGGGAACCTGCTGTGTCCCAGAGCTGGTATTTTTGCTCTGGAGGGGTGAGTAGCTAATGGCATGGTACAGCTGAGGACTTCAGCAGGCAGCTGAAGCAGTGGCCTACCTTTGACCAGCCTTCTTTCTTTCTTTCCTTCTTTCTTCCTGCAACAGCTTCTGTCCTTTATTTTTATTATTTATTAGATAAGAGATGATGCTTTCTCATGATAAGCAAGTTTGAACAGGAAGAGGGTGAAAATCCTAGGAGGCTTTCTAAGCAAATTTGTCCAAAGGCTGTCTTGTTTCACCAGAGTCGTCCAGCTGTAATGATGCCGGTTTGCCCTTTGCTTTCCATATGTTCCCACTATGGGAGATGAGACTTCAGGTGCAGTGTGTTACAGCCTTAGCCCTTTGCTAAGGCTGTGTGAGCTCATGCAGAGGGCTTTTCAAGAAACTCAATTTTTTTGGGCTGTAGAAGAGAAGCTTCTAGTGGGTATAACTAGGTTGTACCTCCTTCTAGGAGAGAGATTGTGAATTGCAGGAAAACTAGGAAACAAAAAAAAAAATAGGACCAGGCTGTTCTTCGTGTTTTTTTTTTAAAAGCATACTAGAGAAAAATGATACTCTCCAGTACAATTTTCCTGCCTCTTTCAGGATGGTCCCAGGCCTGTTTGTGTACATGTGCCCTGACTTGCCGGTAGCCTTTTGATAGCCTCTCTTGCTTGAGCACAGTGGAGCTGTCTGAGCATCAGTTTGCTTGGGATTTCCCTTCAAAGCATCACTCATCATCGAAATCCTGCTTTGTGCTGTTTGGCTACATAGGTGATCATGTTCCTCCGTGAAACACGTTAACAATACCTTTCGTGACATTGATTTGACAGGAATAGCTTTTAATTTATCTATGCCTCATTCGTTCCTGTGTGAAATTTGTCTTTACTGACAGTATATGTTGTTTATGTTTTTGACTCGTAGATGCCTGAAAGTTGACTAATGAATTCTTCTTAGCTAGATCTCTTGATTTTTGTAGTGAATTTTTTGTCTGTGGAGAAGCCCAGAAAAATCTTTCAGCTTTATTACTGTGTTTATTCAATGCAGCACTGTTGCTCTCTGGGGTTTTGGTAAGGATCAGACGCTCCTCATAGCAATGCTCTCCTGAAACTTCATTTTGGTGGATGAACCACCTGAAAGAGAGAGAGAGCAGTGCATGTGGATAATAGAAATTATTTTGTATTGAGCAATTATTCAGATTGAAATTAATTGTTTATCTCTGTAATATTCGGGAGTAAATGAAATCACAGTTGAGTATCGGTAAGTTAATAAAGGAGAAAAGTACTTGTTCTTTCAAGGCAGAACATTGCTGTGAGGTCTGTGCAGCCGTGAGGACTCTGTTGTATGGGGTGAACCTACCACGTAGCTGAGACAAGCCAGAAACTAGGAGGGAAGTCATTCTGTGGGTGTCCCATGGGTGACAAATAACTTGATGTGCCCAAGCTTGTTAACCTTTTGATGATGGTAGAAACTGAACTCGGGTCCTCTCAGTCTGAGCTCTGTGCCATCAATTTGCTACTTTTTTGGTTTTTGCTTTTAATGTGTATCTTAAGCACTGCAGGACTCTTGTTGGTTGGTTTGCATCCTTAAAAAAGTCGAAACTGCAAGAATGTAGTATAAAAGGAATGCATTATGAATGTCATCTACAGCATGGAGCAGTTTCCACTAATTAATGTGTTGCTTTTTACCTCAAACAATTAATACTTCAAGATTTCTAAGGTTTTAGATAAATTTTCTAGAAAAAAAAGATATGTTTTTTTAATCTTCAAATATAGTGATATCTTGTGTTCCTTGCTTGTTGTCCGGAGCACATGTGTAGGGATTTTGTGCAGCAGTCAGATAGAGCAAGAGAAAAGGAGAAGGTGCTACTGAATTCCCTACCTCTGTAATTAAATGCCTGTGTTCAGAGTCTAGATTTTTGTCGAGGCAGATTCTAAATGTGCTGTTTTCCCATAGGCTACAGTGGCTTCCTCAAGGTCTCTTTCCTTGGGATGTCCTCACCGGTCTGGTCGGTGAGGATGACAGTGACATGAGTTATTACTCTAGAGGAAGGGCAGTAGATGCAGGAGTCTGTCAACTTGTTGGTGCCGTGTATGGCCAAGATGGTCTAAAACATGAGGACATCTTGAGTATGAGTATGTAGGCTGAGTGTTTTGCTATCTGCACATCTTTCTTTTCTGTGGGCAAAGTGAAGAGATATAGTGAGGAACTAATACTTTTTATTGAGCTTGAAATTGTGTAGGAAGAAATAAATTACTGAAATACCTGCTGTGTCCTAAGTGTTGAAAATCAATTTGTTTATTCGTAGTTTTGTGTTTACTCTTTGGTCTTCAATATCAACTGGAAAACAGAAAAAGGAGGTCTGCTGGAAATACAAAGATCTAGACAAAATAAGTTATATATTTCTCTCTTCTATTTCCTCACCACTTTGTGACCAGACAATATCTAAACTCGCTCTGCTCCTGAATCTGTCTTGTACATGTCTTTTAAATTGGGCAGTCCATAGCTCCTGTGTCTTTTCTTCTCTAGGTAACTTCTATTTTCCTTTGCTGTTTTTGTAGTTAGATGCCTCTTCTATGAAACTGTGGCTTTCTACTTCTTTGAGGCTTTCCCTGAGTCTGGTGCTCAGTGTTTAAAACCTGGTGCTGATACATGATCTCTGCTCTCCTATTTCAGGGTTTTCCAACACCAGCCCCTCTGGATTGCTCCCAGGAAAAAGGTTTTGTCTTGATGCAGTTACTTTTTCTGTCTGGCTAGATCTTGTCTAAATGCTGATAGTCCCATTAAACGAATAAAACAAACTCCATCGTAGACACGTGCTGGTACCACGACCTCTCTTAGCATAGTATAAGGCACAGCATGAAATATTCAGGCATAAGGATATTCAGACAATTGATAAAATATGTCTGGGGCTCACAGGCTGTATATCAAAAATGAATCCTTCAGGGAAACCTTTCTTGTTCACACTTGGGAACCTCTATCAGGAGTTGTGTGCACACTTAGGAAACTTGTGCCCGTTGCTGACTGGGATGTGCCCAGCATTAGCTTGCATCCATTGTACACTCTGTTTCCCTAGAGGAGAGAATTTAAATGCCCATGCTCATGCACAGTGATCAAAGTCCTGTTATTTGAATAAATTAGAATTTTTCAGGTCTTTCTAGTTACAGGTCAAGCTTTTTGGGCTGATGGTTCTATTGGTTCTTAGAAGCCTTTTTCAGTTTTCTCAATATTTGTTCTATAAACTTGGAATCAGAACTAGATGTGTTACACGGGACTCATTAAAGCCCAGTACAGGGGTAAAAAGTTAGGCGTTACTACATGATATTCCTTGTTTTCCCTTTCAAGAATCAGATTAATGTGTTTGATCTATGTCTACGCTGGGAGCTCACCGCCAGTTGAGTAACTGAGGGTCTAATGCTTCATTTTCCTTACATACCTGAAAATTAAACTCAGTTGAAACTTTTCTGTGAAGGAAGGCTACCTTTGTAGGCACTGTGTGTCCCTCTAGGAGAAGAGAGAAATGAACCAGATGCAGTACATGCTTGTCCTAAATTGCTAGTGCATCTTTGCTTGGTGTTCAGGGCGTATAGTGATGTAAAAAAAAAAGTATCTGCAGCCCCACATTACCTGGGGATGATCAGCATCCCTGGGACCTACTCTTGCGTTTTGTTGAACTGAAAACACGTTCATATGTTTACCAAGTGATCTCTGTTGCTTTGTACTACTAACCAGAAGTTACAATTCAGGCTTTCAGTCCTTAGCTATTAACTTAGCATGCCTAATGCATGGGAGAGCATTTGTGCTGTTCTACGGGTTGTTTTTCCTGGCCGTTGCCAGATCATTGGAATGACTCTGATCCAGTCTGGCAATTCTGTGTTTGAATTTCACTGATAAAGGCACCGAGCAGAGCTAAGGCTAATGCACATCTCTGCCAGATCCCTGTAAAAGCACCCCTACTGTAAGCAGCAATTCCCGCTTTACTATATTGCTGTTTCCACTGTAAGCCTGCTTTCTAAACTTGTTCTCTCTTGTTCTAGGCTGCAAGCATGTGAAAGGCATTCTCTTGTACGGACCTCCAGGCTGTGGTAAAACACTTATGGCGAGACAGATTGGCAAGATGCTGAATGCCAGAGAACCAAAGGTGGTCAATGGTCCAGAAATCCTCAATAAATATGTGGGCGAATCTGAGGCCAACATCCGCAAGCTGTTTGCTGATGCAGAAGAAGAACAAAGAAGGGTAATGCAAACATAGATAAACAGCATGGTCAGTATGAATGTGCCTAAAGAATGACTGGAAAGGAGGTTTATAATCAGAAAATTGCTGCTTGCATTAAAAGACTGAGTCACTGCTTAGCTTGTGATTATAGTTATTCCTTGCAAGTCACTGAATATTAGTGTTCTACAGATTCACACAATGTCAGTTGAAAAAATGATTTTAGAACCTGAAAAGGTAGCTGGTCTTCTAGCTAGCTATGCTGAAGATGGACAGTTTGTTTAAATTCCATGTAGAGTTATTTTAAAGTAATACAGTGGGGTCCATCCTATTTGGGCTATGCTTTGTATTATGTGGTGTGTCACCCGCTCAGAAAGTGCTTAAAAGTAGGATTGCAAAAATTTTGCTCTTTTTTTTCTCTTTTTTTTTTTTTTTTTTTGTGGGGGAGATATAATTAATCTATTTGGATTTTTGCTCCTAAATACATACGTGGCATATAACACAGGATGAATTTCAAATAAGCTTTCACGGTTTCAGGTTTTCGGGTTAGAGGCTTATTAGTATAAGTATATTATAATCCTTGAAGTGTTATAATCGATACATCATTTCTTCTCAGCAGAACACTAATGGATGAGAATGGTGTCTCGAAACTAGGGAGTATAGATCTTTGAAACTGGAAGTGGAGATAAAGATTCTGTTTTTTCCAAACTTGTTTTTTTTATCCATTACTTTAGCTGGCTATCAAAAGCCCAATCTTTAGTTTGAAGGTGTAAATACTTATTTCATGTGTGCTATGGCAATTTTTCTCTGCTGTGGATCACTTAATCTTGACAAGATTTTCTGGTAAAGAAAATACAATTTCAGGCAAGTCACAATTAGATAGAGGGAAGTCTTTTCAGAAGACATTAGCAAAGGACACTGTATCCCTTTAATTTTATTTACACCTAACAAGAGTGCAGATTTTGCTAGTGGCTTGAAATAATTTAGTTTCCTTCTGCAAAATATTTATTAATCAATAAGTCAGCTTTGCACGGTAACCCATACTGATGTAAACAATCTCCTTCTCTGTGGTTGTTGCAATATAACCGAAAGCTGTGAGCTGCTTTTCCGTTTCAATAACACACCTGTTAAAATAGACTTTATATTGGCTGGAGGGGATGGTCCTGATGACAAGTTGTGAGATTAAAAAGGTCTCGAAAAGGTTGGTATTGTAATGACTTGTGTCTGGGGCAGATTGCCAGTGACAGCACATTTACCCAGTGTTAACATGGTCTCCACTGTCCACAAAAGATGTTTTAGAGGTGGAATTTGAAGGGAAAAAGCTTCATAATACGGTCACAAAAAGTATCCTGTTCTCTTACCAGCTGCAACTGCTTCACCTTTGAGTGAACCTGGAAATAAGCAGTTCTGTTCCTGATTGGCACTGAACAAATGGACTCCTTAAAAATATTAAGAACAAAGCTACTCTGGCAAGCTGTATATTTACTAACTTTAGTACAACCTGGGGTATTTCCCACATTGGGTGCATCCCTCCACAGATGTGCTTTGTTCTTCGTCTCCCTTTTGGAGGGCTTTCCCAGATACTGAGTACTGTGACCCTTTGTGTGTTCCAGCTTTGGACTTGCGCTTTTCTCGTTCAGTGTAGTCCTCTTCCTTGAAACACTGCTTTTCTTACCAATGTCAGCTGTGAAGTCCTATGTTTGGGCAAAGCCCCCCAACCACGCAATTTTGGAGGACGGCAAGATGTTATTCTGGAAAGGGGTCCGATACATACATAATGTGATACTAAAACCACTTGGAGGTATCGATGTTCTGTATCTCCGTGGCTGAGCTTGTTGAGAAGTTACTATTTTGTTTGGATTGCTTTCAGCGATGACATGTGGCATTCCTGACATGTTTTTTCTCTCCAATAGCTTGGAGCAAACAGCGGCGTGCATATCATCATTTTTGATGAGATTGATGCAATCTGCAAGCAGAGAGGAAGCATGGCGGGTAGCACTGGAGTCCATGATACTGTTGTAAACCAGTTGCTGTCTAAAATTGATGGAGTAGAGCAGCTCAATAACATCCTAGTGATTGGTATGATGGTGCTTACTTTCCCTGTTATGGGGTCTGGTTGAAAACTGCTGATGTTTTGCTTGCTGCAGGTCAACTAAGTTATCATTACTGGCATGGGATCTGTTTGGACTGATCCAAACTGAATGACTGCTATTTAACAAGCATCAGTAGCAGATTTAAAGGGAGATGGTGCTGAAATTGGCTGACATTGCTGCTTTCAACAATTTCCTCCTTTAGCTTTTGATAACGAGTGTTTCATAGTTTAAGAAAACTTGCAAGGAATGATATCTGTTGATGTATCAGCATATGAAGGAGTGGGGCTTCTCTAGCTGTGTTGTCTAGTTGTTCTGGTGCCAGGAGCCCTGCAGATACAGTCACAGATACAGGTTTGATCCCTGTTGCCCTGACTCTACTTCAGGGCATGACTTTTCCAGTATTTCTGGAGATGGGTATCTTTTGTCTGTTTTCTTGAGACTCTTTGAGGTATCTTCTTAGCTCTATGGGCTTTATTGAGGAGTTGGAGACCCACTCAGTAAACTCAGATAATGCCTATTTTGTTTTTAACTTTTAATTTAGGAATGACCAACAGACCTGACCTGATTGATGAGGCCCTGCTGAGGCCGGGGAGACTGGAGGTGAAAATGGAGATAGGTAAGCAAGTTAGCGTATCGCAATATGTAAGCTCACATGTACTTACAATGGTAAAGCAAATATATATCATAGTGTGAACAATTAACCAGGGTGGCATAGGTGCTAGACTTCATGCAGCTCCCTCATAATATTACATGTAAATTTAATCAGCAAATTAAAATGCCATTTTAGACTTACGTACTGATAAGTCATTGACCTGGTATCAGTTTCTGTCCAGCAGAATGGATAGGTATGGGCAGGCAGGACCCTGAATCTCTTGCATGAATGAAAGGAGCCAAGTAATGGCACCAGATCATTCCTAGGTGGAAACTGCAGAACTGTTGAACTTGTAGAGCAGGCAAGTACAGTGTGTGAGCAATTCTTGACTTGGAGGAAGGGCAGATCACTTTATTTGCATGAAGTGGTAATGGTGACTTTCACTGCAGGAACTGCAAATATTAAATAGCATTGGCTATTGGTTTCTGAAATCAGCAGGTCTGGATTACTTGCATCAACGGAACTAAAAGTGGGCCGAAGAGCTCTGTTAGCCATTTATTCTAGTGAGCTGGAAAAGAACGCTATCTGTCAGTAACTTAAAAGGGACTTTTGTAATTGTACACATCTGCCTGTCACCAATGCAGATTAAATAATGGAATATCTGATAATGTAGGATTTATTAAGAAATTAAGGGCAGATTCTCTTAGATTTATGAAAACAAGTCTCTGACTTTGCATTTGAGATCAGAAGTTGGATCAGTAAAGATCATGGTGGAGTCTAAAGGGTGACTAGACTGTGGTGCTCAGTGCTGAGGTTAACAATTCATAGAAGAATGTTTGAATAGAGAATAGCCTGGGACTGATTAAAAGCTTAATGATGCTGTCTTGCAGTGAGAAACTCAAATTGGTTGAGATACATGTTTAATTTAAAGATTGGAAACGCGGTTTCAGATGTGTAGTTTGGAAGAGCTCATAAAACATTTTCCCCTAACCTTCCACAGACATGCAAATGTCACAAAATATTTTCTATGCTCTGAGCTAGGCACCTACTATTATAATGGTAAAAATTCTTAAACTGTAGTGAGTCACAAAAAAGGAACAAGCAAGGCCATGAGTATTAATATGGTCTGTTTCCTTTCAATTGCAGAAAATCAGATGAAAATGTCCATATAACCCTAAAAATCGTATGATATCATACTAGAGTGGCAGGCAAAATTGTAATTGTCTATGCTGGTCTGAACTGTCAGGAAACTCTTGAAATCTGATCTATCAATGTAATCTTAAGAGCTCGCTAGGGATTTTTTCCCTTATCCTTAAAGGGTAACATCACTCTTTGAAAGAGCCAGAAACAGGAAAGAGTTTTTGTGATAGCTGAAAAGGAAAGATTTTAGGCAAAAGAAGGAATGAGGAAGTGAAGCTGATGACTTCTGAGGCAGCCGCAGAGGTAACCCGGGCATTGAGCTGATGCTGATACTCCAGAGCTAATGCTGTCCTTGAGTACTGTAGGAAACAGTTTGTATCGGGCATTACTGTGCATGTAGCTCATGCAAGATGTGTGGACTGGACTAGAGGTTCAGCTAGAGCACTAGCTGTGGAGCACAGGCAGCATGGGTGGTTTCAAATATGCTGGAGACTTAAGAGACTAATACGTTTGTTAGGTGCAGGAAGAAATATTGAAAGAGGCTTGTGCCTATTCCTGGCACAATACACAAAAAAGGAAAATTGGGAAAAGAAGTGTATAGCAGTACATAGAGAATTATTAGAAGTCAGGCTGATGAAGAGAGAATAAGTATTGGCAAAAGCTGTAGCCAGATACAGTCTTTACAAACTAACACAGCCACAAGGAATTGAAGGAAAGACTCAATAAAGAAAGTGTGTTTTAGGGACGAAGAAGTGTAGCCACAGTGAGAGTCGCCTTTGAACAATCTCATACTTGAAAACAAATGCCTAATAGCAACTGGTATAAGTAAGCCCAGGTGAGACTGTATTGCAGGTGTAGTACTTGCATCTTTAGTTGATAAAAGTTAATTAGATTAAATTGATTCCAGGGACTGAGCAAGACATCCCTAGAATAAATGATCAGATGATAAGGCCTGAACGCTGCTGGGGACTATGCACATTTTAAAATGTCTTTTCACATACCCTCAGCACAAACACTAAATCAGTGCTAATTATCAGGTTCTTGTAATAAAGGCTGTGAAGGTAGGTTGGAAAGTGAGCTAAAGAACAGCATGGTTTTACCAAGATGATGATGTGCCAGACTGACTTGTTATGCGTTCTTTCACAAAAAGTCTTTTCTGTGTCTTCCATTATATGCATTTTAGAAGGGACTTGCTAAGGTGCAAGCTGGGAAACTATCACCTCAATTGGAGAAAATGAATATTGTGTGAGAATGGTATGGGCCAGGTGAAGAGTCAAGTCGAGACCCTGAGTTGTAGGAGAGTGAACTTCCAGTTGATTAAGTAATTAGGATGGGACCCCCTGGGAAACTGCCCTCAGGGATAAAGGAGCAGAACAGAGCTGGCAGCTCTTTAAGGACATTTTTCTTAGCACACAAGAGCTCTTGATTCCCATGTGTAAGAAATCGGGCAAGGAAGGCAGGAGACCAGCATGGCTCAGTAAGGACCTCCTGGTCAAACTGAAGTGTAAGAAGGAAATGCACAGGCAGTGGAACCAGGGACATGTATCCTGGGAAGAATACAGGGACACTGCCTGGATGTGTAGGGATTGGATCAGGAAAGCTAAGGCACAGTTGGAGCTGAATTTGGCAAGGGACGCGAAGAATAATAAGAAGGGCTTCTAAAGGTGCATTGGTCAGAAAAGGAAGATTAAAGAAAATGTACACACTCTGGAGTGGGTCCAGAGGAGGGCACGAAAATGGTCAGAAGGCTGGAACACCTCTCCTGTGAAGAAAGGCTGAGAGAGTTGGGGTTGTTCAGCCTGGAGAAGAGAAGGCTCTGGGGAGACCTTATTGTGGCCGTTCAGTACTTAAAGGGGGCTTATAAGAAAGCTGGAGAGCGACTTTTTACTAGGGCCTGTAGTGACAGGACAAGGGACAATGGTTTTAAACTGAAAGAGGGTAGGTTTATATTGGATATATGGAAGAAATGTACTATGAGGGTGGTGAGACACTGGACCAGGTTGCCCAGAGAAGCTGTGGATGCCCCATCGTTGGAAATTTCCAAAGTCAGGCTGTACGGGGCTTTGAGCAACCTGATCTAGTGACAGATGTCCCTGCCAGTGGCACAGGGGGTGGACTAGATCGTTAAAGTTCCCTTCCAACCCAAACGATTCTATGATAATTACAAGGTAGGAACTGGGTTTAGGGATGCCAAGGGACTGACTAGATTGCCTTTGTGTAAGGTGAATTCCTGGTATGGAAGCCTGAGAGCAACCAACTTGGAGGAACCCTGAGGGAAAAAAACTAAGCATTCCACTTTTTCTCTCTAGTTTGGTGGTGATGCTCATCAATTTGCTGAGGATAATTAGTGTAATTGAATGTTCTCAAACAAAAAGCATTGTCAAATATTCTACTTGTAAGAATGAATTGCTCATGCTGAGAAAGAGCCTTTGGAGGTAGGACCATTGAGGAGAGGGAAAGGCTTTGCTGCAGTTGCTGTGCTCAGGCACTGAATGACATGCATTCTGTTTAAAATCTCAGGCTTGCCAGATGAGAAGGGTCGATTTCAGATTCTTCATATCCACACAGTACGGATGCGGGAACACCAGCTGCTGGCTGAAGATGTGGACGTTGCAGAACTGGCAGCTGAGACTAAAAACTTCAGTGGTGCTGAATTAGAAGGTTTAGTTCGAGCTGCTCAGTCTACTGCTATGAACAGACACATTAAGGTCAGTCCTGTCATCTCTCACTGGGGAAAAAAAAGGGAAAATAATTATGTTTGGAGTCCTTTCTTGCATGTTTACTTCCAAAGGGGTAATGGCATCTCAGCATACCTTAGGAGATGAAATTCTTACGGACACCACCTTTTCACTGTGCTTTTACATGGTTCTGAATTACCTCTTTCATCTCCTGACCTCCAAGTGGCTCTTGCATAGCTCAGTGGGAATGGAAGGTGATTGTTTGTCAATGTATTTTGATAAAAACTGAAAGGAAGGTCTTGAGCTCAGTTTATGGATTGTACCTAGGAGGTAAGAGGTGAAAGTGAGAACAGCCAGTTGTATGGGAGGGATCTCTGCTGGAGCCTGTGCAGCTCAATATACTCATAAATGATCTGTAAAGAGGGGGGGGGGGAAGCAAGGTTACAAGCTCATAGCTGTTTTGTGGTCATAAAGATGAAGGCCACCTATGGAAAACTGCAGAAGGCATTTGAAATAATGCAAGTGCACAAGATGTAGTCAGTGAATTTAAGTGTGCACTGGGGAGAGAAAATTCAAAAAGGTATAGGCAGTGATAGGGACTGACCTGACCATTACTTGGGGGCAAGTTCTTGAAGTTATAATGAACTTGAAATAGCAGCTCAGTCCTTATCAGTGAAAAAAGCAAATGCAACATTAGAATTTACTGGGAGAAGTATACAGAGCAAAAGTGAGGCTGTGATTATGTCACGGATAAAATCCCTGGTATATTTGAATCTGTGCAGTCCTGGGACACCCACCTTGAAAAGGTTATGGTAGAACTAGGGTATGGAAAGGCAGTAGGGAAACTCAGAGGTATGGGAGGGTTTTCATTGGAAGAATGGTTACACTAGGATTTCTCAGCCTGAAAAAAATATGGTGAAGGGTTATGAAAAGTATGTGAATAGTTTTGGATTGGATTGGAATCAGTGAATGGGGAATGATTGTTTATTCTTTCCTAATACAAGAACTCGGAGAACAGCAAACGATACCAGCAGGGCCATGCTCAAAGCAAGGAAAAGGAGAAGCGCGTTGTGTGAATAAGTATTTAAGCTGTGGAAGGAATCTTTTACTTCAAGATGTCACTGATGCTAAAATCTTGGTTGAATTCAGAAGGGACTTGTATAATGTCTTCCATTTCAAATAAGGAACTCACTTGATGATCATCTCAGTGTGCGTAGAGACTTGTAATGTTCTCAGCTCCCTCCATTCTAGAGGAACATTGCCTTGCTTTCCCAATGTTTGCTGATTATGGGACGTCAGTGTATCTTTAACTAGAAAGGCGTTAGGGACTGTGAAATGTCAGGTTATATTAATCCAGATGCAAACCACAGTATTCGATGGTGTTGAAATACGAGATGATTAGTTCGTGAAGAAGGAGGCTGAAAGACACAGCCCCTGTGCTCTAGTGGCCAAGAATTGGTGTGAATTACTGCAGAGAAAAGCCTTTGACATCAATTCCACAGCACCGGTATGTTTTTAAGTAAAAAGTCTGTTCAGCCTCGAATATGAGGAAAGCAAATCATGCTTTCATTTAAGCAAGAGAAATCATTTGGTTGCTTAGATGTTTGTATCTCTTGGGAGCACTCTTTCTAAAGGAAAAATGGCTCTTTCTGCTAATTTTTCTTGTATAGCCGTAATACTTGAAAAATTATTAATTGTTTCCTCTAGCAAAAAAACACAAACGTCAACCGTTTCTCATTTTCTTGTGTTCTGTCTCAAAAAAAAAAATCAGCACCTCTGGAGGTATTTTCATCCCTTCACAAGCAAAACATTTTCCTTAAATAATTAATTTTGCTTATAGTTGATTTTTTTTTCAATGCTTGAATTTTGGGTGAGTTTGGGGACCATTAGTGTTTTGATATATTCCCTGTTGTGCCAAAATGTCACAGTGGGAGAAGAGAAAATGGCAATGCATAAATGTAAAAGAGCAGTCCCCTCCTTTAGGTTGGTGTGTGATTGACATCTTAATAATATATGTATGTATCTTCCAAATGTGAAGCGGCCACGCTTTGTTTTTCTTTTTAAACACTTTGACGTAGTATTTTTGGATAATCTTATTGTTTATTCTGAAGATGTCTTCAGCTAAATGATGCACTAAGGTATTTTATTCTCCTCTACGAGTACTGCAGAATTTAAAATATACATCATAGGCCTGACCTAGTTTTCAGAAACACCTACGAGAAGCAAGAGCACAAATTGAAAATCAAGGGGCATTATTCTTCTGAATCTTTTAAACTCTTCTGATAATCTCTCAAAGTGTGTGTGTTTAAAAATTAAAACATATAACTCATTAAAGGCTAGGAAAGAAAGAAAAACCCCTGTTTTTAAGTGTACAAACAACTTCAGGAATGTATTAGTAGTGTTTCAAGTACCTTCACTTCCCTCTGGAAAGTAGAAGAGTGATCAGCCTGTAATACGCTAGTTTGATATATTTGGCATCCTTTATTTCTGCTTGGTAGGTGTTTTTGTGAGAAGGGACTCTCTCATTTCAGCTGTCCTCTGGAAAATAGTTATTTGTTTGGCACAGTGTTACTGGCCAGTTCCTGAGGTTGCTGTTTAGAGGCTGCATTTGCTACTCTACAAGACAAACATAATGTGATTATTTTTATTATGATTTTTCCTTCCCATGCTTAAGTGCACTACTCCTTGTTCTTGTAGATCATCCTAGTCAGAAGAGAATGTCTCTGAGACAGGTCTTTGAGGGTCAAAGTTATTTGACTTGTCCATCACCTCGGTCATAGGCAAAGGTGATAGAGGTTGCTATGCCTTCCAAGAAACTCCTTGAAATCCTAAATTTTTACCTCCTGAGTATAATGTAGGGCCATTACACTCTCAGGTAGAAGCAGGTGGTGTTGTAAGACTCAGGTAACTTTCAATGAAAATTATACTTGTTTTGGAATCTAGAGAAATTTGTTGTGGTATAATTGGGAAATTCAGAAATTATCAAAAGCCTTTCAAGGCTGCACTTTGGAGGAAAAGAATGAAGATCTTTTGCCTCATCTCTATGCTACTTAAAAATAGGTTTCTGCCTTACCACTTAACAGTTAGATGAATTGCTTTTCACAGATCAACTTCTGCCCCTCTTGTGACTAATCCTTTTTCTGATATCTCTAACTCCACTCGGGATCCTCAGCAGACTGCACCCATAGGATTAGTATGTAATAGCCAGTGTTTGTATGCCGTTGAGTGGAAAAGTTGTTTCAAATCCATTTAATTCCTGATTGCTGCCCAAGGCAATGAATATACTTGCAGATCTACAAATAATCCTAGTAAATGGAGCCGTTCCATATTGTGGAGCTGCAGCCATATTCAGTAATACATCTACAGCTGTCTTTAAAGTCTACAGACATCTGAATAAAGTCTCCAGCTTTAAAGGCTACTCTCAAGTTCTTTTAAAGAATTAATAACCTCTTCTGGCTCCAGTGTGAGCAACTTTGGGCCTCCTCCTAGTGGTACCTGTAGTTGTGATTGAGAAATGATTTACAAGAGAAGATTGCAGTAGTGCTGTCTCTACTGTGTATTTGCTTCCAATCATTAGCTTTTAAATATTGCTGGACGGTTTGGGATTGGCAGAAGGTAAAAAGGTGATGCTTTTCATTTAGAAAGGAGTGCAATATCAGTGGAGCTAACTGCAGCTTATTTATTCCAAGTAATACTGATAGCGCTACCTTGGGAAGATTCATGCCTTTGGTTGAACTGAAGCAAAAAAAGACAAAGCAGAAAGAAATCTAATATTTACCAGTCCCCTTAAAGACTTTCTTGTACGGAGAGGAAAGCACATGGTTTGAATAGAAAACCAAAACCTCCTGAAATAGAGGTGTGTGAATAATTCTTATTTTTGGCTTAGTTGCCAAAGATGGTGTGGGTAGATTCAGAGTTGGGTTAAACCAAACTTTAATTTGTCTTTCTGAAAGAAGTCACACAATGAAGGAGGCTTCATCACCTTCCCATCCAGCACCCAGAAAGCATAACGAAGAACTTTTTCTACAGCCTCTAAATGGAAAGAGTAGTTCCCTGCTGTAAAGGGAACCTACATAACTCCAATAGCTTTTAGCAATTTAAACTTAGGTGAGATCAGTCCCACACTGGGCACCAGTCTGAGCCTCACTGACACTTGGTTTATGTAGTCAAGGTAGCACAGAAGCAATAAGGATGGTGCAGAGCTTCCATCCTGTTCTTAGCTGGGATGGCTTCTCTGAAATGTGGTGTCATGGCCATACTCTTCACTTCAGCTTTCCACCCAGTGGAGTGGAACAACTGTTACTTAATGACTTTGTGGGGCTGGCATATGGATGTGGCTCTGTGAAGATGATGATTGCTCCAGTGGTATGCAGCACATGCCCAACAAATGTCCTGTTAAGAAGCATTTTTCTTATTGACACAGACCAACTACAAGGTTGGATCCGCGGGTGGAAGTTGATAAGGGGTTGTGTGTGGTACTGCTGTACTGAAATGTCTTTTATTGCCTTTATTAGGCCAGCAACAAAGTGGAAGTGGATATGGAGAAGGCAGAGAGCTTGCGTGTGACAAGAGGAGACTTCTTTGCGTCTTTGGAGAATGATATCAAACCAGTAAGTGGGCACTATGTCACTTCTGTAACAGTCACCCAGTACAGCTAATGACATGAGGTAGCAACTTCCTTCTGGGATCAGACATGCAATGGTGCGCCATGGGCTGACATACCGTGTCCTGTGTTGTAGGAATGAAAGTAGGGAGCCTCCTTCTGCCTGCAGTGCTAAGGCTCTGTTTTGTACCTTTTGTTGCATGCAAGAATCATAAAAAGGAATAGAACAAACAAATAGAGCAACTTGGAATTTCTTCTCCTTGTTGTATGTATACTCTCCCTTTTAGGCTACTTCAGTTAATGAATGACAGCTTTAATATGGACTGTAGTAGGAGGTTTAAGCCTCATTTTTGAGAATTGTCTTTAAACGGCATGGATTCAGAACCCATTGGCAACTTGCACTGATTAGAATTTGTTTTAAGGGTATAGGAAAAGATGTTTCTAAATGTGCATGGTCTCCAACAGTATTCAGTGTTCAGTCCTTTGAACTGAAATGCTGTGTGTCACCAATGGGTCTTCCAGTACTGACTGTCTCACTTAAGCATCTTCCAGAGTCTTGGTCCTGGTCACTTCGGTGATGTTTAATTGTTTCATGTTTTTTCTGATGTGATGCAAAATTTCTCAGTAAAATAAATGTTCCCTCTCTTAATACAGGCATTTGGAACCAACCAAGAAGACTATGCAAGCTACATCATGAATGGTATTATTAAGTGGGGTGATCCAGTAACAAGGGTATTGGATGATGGGGAGCTGCTTGTTCAACAAACTAAGAACAGTGACCGCACTCCTTTGGTTAGCGTTCTTCTAGAAGGTAAATTTAAGAAAAATATATATATATAAAAAAACCCAAGCGACTTCTGTAAACTATTCCTATCAGTTGCCCAAGTGGTCATCTGTTATATCCTGCAACTGTACGTAAAAGAAACACATGGGAGGAAAAATAGAATTGGTCTCTTTCCTTTTACTTGGGTGAAATTGCTTTAGATATTAAAACTGGCTTCTCAGCCTGAGAGAAATCCTGTTCTTGGAACAATGGAGAAGTGAATGTACCCAGTTAATAACCTAAATGTGGATGTTTTACAGTGCAAACATCTCTAGCTGAGTTAGTTGCCTAAATTCTCTTTGAAGTCACTGGAGAGCTCATCAGTGTAATTAGCTGAGTTCAAACAACAGTTCATCTGGCCACGTTTAGGTGTCTGCTGTTGGACAGAGGTGGATTGCCCTCTATCTAGACTGTTATTGACAATGAATAGTCAAGGAAACTAGTTCCAATATCTACGTTACACATATTGGAGTAGAGTCTGTTATTTAGCGCTTCCCTCTTTCTTTTCCTGAAGTCAAAAAATGTGGATTACCACTATTGCTTAGCAGTCTGTAGCTTTGAAATTAACCTTGAATAGATCCCCTGAATAATTCTGTGGGCTTGTGGCCAACATATCGCTTGTATACAATACCTTCTTGCACTCCAAATTGATTTATATTGGATGTATAGATTAAGATGTGTCTTTGGTCTCTGTTTGAATTATTCTGGTGTGAATTCAGGCAAATAACAAATTGTCTTTGTCAGTATTTATCTGGCATTCATGCTGTTGACTGGTTTGCCACAGTACCTGCAGAAATCATATTTAGAAGGGGCATAAACATAGTTCAAGAAGTTTCTCCAAAATACAAACACATGCTAATTTTGGTGCAGTGGCCAGTCCTACAAAATGTGTAATGTCCTCTTTTGTGTTGGTTTCATGGCAAATCAGTCTGCATGTGCTCAAATAGTATTAATTTCCTTCATCTGGAGGATTGGATTGCACTAGGAGTTAGTGTGTTCCTTCTGCAAGTAGAAGAAAATGTCCTTTCAAAATGCAGATACCTCTGAATGATATTATGAACAGGCGTCAGATATCATCCGTGCTGAGCCTTACCAGACCTGTTTTCTCCCTTGTTTTTTCATTATGTTTGTCCTTTGTTTCAGGTCCCCCCCACAGTGGGAAGACTGCTTTAGCAGCAAAAATAGCAGAAAAATCCAACTTTCCCTTTATCAAGATCTGTTCTCCTGATAAGATGATCGGATTTTCTGAAACGGCCAAGTGCCAAGCTATGAAGAAGGTACTTATGCGTCCTACTCTTTTGCTTGATTACAATCCAATTCTATGTTCTCTAGTGGACGGAAAAGTGAATTGCCCTTGTCATTGTGTTTTCTGCTCTCTGTAGGTCCTAAATTCCTGTGCATATATTTATTTATAAAGTTGAATGGATGTTTTTGTGGCACTGACACTAAATGACTCAGGGAAAATTTCAAGGCTCTGTCCCAGTTGGGTCTGATGTGTAGTCAAGACTAACAGTGGAATAAAACACCTGATCTATGATGAGCAAGTCTGGAGCTCTGTCTGCAAAGATGAAGACAGGAAGGGCTTAGGGTTGCACTTGGAAAGAATAGATCCTGCCTGAATGAGACTAGGAACAGTTTTGAGGTGGTAATGTTTAGTTAAACAAGATTTTTAACAACTTGGACAGCAGGGGGAATGCAATCAAGTTGAACATCTTAAACAATTTCAAGTAGCCAGGTGGAAGGAAGGAGATTTCATTTACTGAAGCAAGCTAGCACTTAGTCTTCTAGCTGAATGATACTGAATGAAGCATGTAAGTGAAATGTTACTCCGAGATCAGTTTGTTGCAAGATTGTGTAGTTTCTAGGAGAAGCTTGTTTCTGAAGAGAAGCTCTAAGTTTCTGAAGCTTGCACTGAATGAGACAAACAGGCAGGGACTCTTCTTTCTTTGCCATTTTTCCTCATGTGCTCATAGCTGGAAGCCCAGTTTGTAATTTAGATTCAAAAAGGAGCCTTTTGGACTTCACTTGAATCAGCGAATGCTGGAGGTAGGCCTGCAGTACCACTGATGTCCTTGGTGCTACTTACTGTTTAAATCCAAAGCTTTGCAGGATGCTGGTTTGCTGCTCTATAAAGGGTGATGTGGAGGCTTGATCCGTACCTGAGTAGGTCTGTTCTCCCTGCAGTATGCTGTTATGAAAAGTAACCAATATCCAGCCTGGGTAGAAAAGCTTCATAACTGCATTACAGTTGTGGGGGATTTGTGTGTGTATTGTTATATTAGCAGCATTGCCCCAGCTCCAAAAAACAGAGGAAAGGTGCTCTATTTTGTGCATTGCTTACAATTAAACGCAGGGCAGCTGGCTTTTTTGCAAAGTGTATGAGGTAAATGAACAAAACTGAGCTCTGAATTTATTGATGTGGCAGCGTTTTATTAAATGCAGGGAGTCTCCAGTCTCTTGGTACTTACCTCTTTCATTCTCTGTTTATTCCTCTAAATACTGCTGTGTTTAGCCAAAAACTGCGTCAACAGGTCCTATCCTGACTATTGTAGTTTTGCTACTGAGATTTAACAATGAGTCATTTTGCTGTTTTTTAGATCTTTGATGATGCGTACAAGTCCCAACTCAGCTGTGTTGTTGTGGATGACATTGAGAGACTTCTAGGTGAGTTAGGACGATGAGAGAGCGCTGTGTTGCGTGCTGTGCAGAAATATTGAAATATTTGCAATATTGAAATATTGCAAACTGGAAATGATGTGGAACCATTTACTTCAGGAGCCTTGAACTGTTTTTGATACAGTGAAGTGGTTTAAATGTGCACCTGCTTAGTGGGCATTAAAATGCATTTTTCATTTCAGATTATGTCCCAATTGGACCACGGTTCTCTAATCTGGTGTTGCAAGCCCTTCTTGTACTGCTAAAGAAGGCCCCCCCTCAGGTAAGAAAGTAATCGAGGGGTGAGATGCTCTATTCCTATAATAATTTTGACAGTGGAGAGCTTTGTGTCTTGCTGATAGCTGCTGTGCTGCCAGTGGTATTAGTGCTATTGTCTCTGATTCAGTCAAGTTAATCCTAGCCTGCTGCTGTTCATTCGGTTAGACATTTCTAGGATAACCACAAAGGATTCAACTTTAATTATCTAATTACTTAGGGCTGAATCTTCTGCAGTTAGCCCTAGAAATACTGAGAACTTTAACCTTCACCATGTAAAACTTAAACATGCAAGCTGTCTGCTTTCTGATTAACTAAGGAACCGTTTAGTCCAAATCAATCCCTGGCTCAACCACGTGCTCCCTCCTTATTTAGAAATCAATTTCTAAGTAATGTATGATTGTGGATATCAGGGTTTTAATTTGTTTTTAACTTGAAATTATCAGGTGATAATTACAATGGGTGAGGAAAGCTTAAGATCTTACATCTCATGCTGATCCTGTCTGTTTGCACTTTCTGGCTTGATGAGGTTTAAGAACATCACAAGTGATAACGTTTCTGAAGCTTGCACTGAATGAGACAAACAGGCAGGGACTCTTCTTTTTTGTTTGCCATTTTTCCTGTCTTTCACTGGAATTCTGCTGTGTGTGTGTGAAAGTATCTGCATGAATAAATAACATTAACAGGAAAACCTTGAAAGTTGATGTCAGGAAAAAGCAGAGAAGCACAGCCTGGATGAACTCAATTTTTTTGTCATATTTAATATCCTGGAAACAGTAACGTATGTGTGAGTATTGTTTTCATTAGAGAGTTTGGTGAAAAGACCTTTCAAATATAGAACTTTGAACTAAATTGTAATGTCACAGGCCCTGAAGTTCCCCTTGTGACTGTCAACCTGGGAGAGCAAAGATTTCTCCCAGTGAGCTTTCTATGCCATATGAAGCCTCTAACATAAAACCTGGATTCTGTTATCACATGTTGGCACAGAAAGGCTGCCTGTATGCAACAGCACAACCATTTTTGATCGTCATAATTTCATGTAATCATTGACCTATTGCTGGGTATTTCCACAGTACCAGGAAATGATTGTTCCCATAAATCAATAGGGGAAAATAGAACTTGATTTGGTTCAGTTGTCAAAGGAACTTAACATATTAAATTGTCCATTTTATCATTGCATCCTCTGAATGTATTTTGCTGCTTAGATGCACTTTTGTTGGCACCCAAGTCTCCCTGAAAGCAGGATGCAGGGCTTGAAGCTCTCAGATATTTGCCAAGTTTATGCATGTTGCTAGAGATTTGTACTTCGCAATGTTTGAAATGCCCTTGAGGCTGGAAGACTTTGGGTTGACAGCCAATATTACGGTGACTTAAGCCATAAATTGTTGGAGGGTAGAGAGAGAGTTTTCTGAGGAAATGTCACTGTTTGATTGATGATGTGGGTTTTTTTTTCTTCTTTTTTCTAAGTGTCCACTATTGGCTACTGTGGAAATTAGGACATTGGGTTAGACGGGCCCTTTGGGCTGACCTAGTTTGGCAGTTCTGATGATAAGGTTCTTCCTAGCTTGTTTGTTTCTTGTGAGCTCCCTGTGATAGTCGTGGCATGTAGGGATTTTTTTAGTTAAAAAAAACAACAGTGTATAAGAGGTAGAGTCATGCAGGAAAAGGCCTTTTCTGCTGTGAATGTTTACTGTGAAAAAGACTGAATTTGGGCATGGAGACTCTTGAGGTTTTTAAGCTCAAGTGAGAAACTCATGAGGGAGATAATACTGCCGGTTAATCAACACCCTTCCAAGTTCCCTCTGAGATGACTGGTTCCCTTGGGGAGCAATTTATTTGGAAGTAATGGCTGGTTTCAGGGGTTTTGTTGTAATTTGAGATGCAGATACATGCTTTAAATGTACATGAGTAGCATCAGTGGTACTAACCTGCTCCATGAGGTCAAACCAACACGAATTTCTGTGGGATTGGGATCATGGTTTAGGTTCATTCCTCGTAAAAAATGGAGTGTCCTGGGACATGCCAGACGTGTCCCTGTGCTGAGAGAAATCGTTGGCAAGATGCTGTGGAGACAATACCTGTTCTCCATTGCTATCAGGCTCTTTACCGTTTCACTTGTCAGAGGGGCCTGAAATACAGAGTTGATGTGAAAAGCTTAGAAACGGGAACAACGAAGCAGTTGAAACCGCAAGCAAGGAGTGGGAAGCGGAGGGTGCGTTTCAGCAGCGCAGCTCTGCTGCTCCCATCTTTGTGGCCCAGATTATGTATTCACACGGTGTTGTCACATCACTTGCAGAGACTATACTTAATGTGCAAGCAGCTTTCTACAATTACTGTAGGCTACGTGTGTAAGAGGAACATTTCTGGGATGAAATCTTATTAATTATGCATTGAGGTATATGTCTCTGTTGAATTGGTTTATGAAAGCTGCCTCCCAGACTCCCCTGCTCGTATTGAGGCTATATTATTTTAACGTGGTATGGGAAGGGCAAATACTTGAAGCTTCTGGTTTTCTGGGCTTTCTGGCTTGTTTGTACTTTGCAGAAGTTTTGAGAGTAAACACGTTAGACTTTAAAGAAACTAGAAACATCTCTGAATTTGCTTTAAATTCCCGGTCACAGCTCATGCTTGCTAGTTCCACTCAGCAACGCTTAAATAGTGGTATCTATTACTACTAGTTCAAGAAGACTGAAAAACACTGCATTTTGTTTAGCATCTGTTTTTTAAACCAATTAAAAAGCTTTTCTAAAATGGATTGAAGAGAAGAAAATAAACCATGTTCTCCTGGGTCTTTATTTCAATCAAGTTTCCCTGTGTTGTGCAGGAGAAGAGACTGGGGGGGGATAGAAAGACTGAAAAGGACTGTCGCAGCAGGGAGCCAAGCGGGAGAAAAGGACTTCTCTGAGAACTAAGCAGCAGCAGCTCCGAAAGCCGAAGCTGCTTCATCTACATGCAGAGTCACACAAGGCATGGAGACACTCACCAGCCCCACAGAGGTTTCACATGTGCTTCCCTGCTGGTTCCTGTGAAAAGCTAACAATTGGCTCAAAGGGTGAAAGACCATTGCAGCATCCCCGCGCTAAGCTGGATGTACAATTTGTGCAGTGTTATGAAATGTCTGGCTTAGCGAGATGCTCTCGACCACTCTTGTGGATGCCCTTCCACTGCTCCCAGAGGCCCCCAGCCCCTTTCCTCTCTGGGACACTGGAGGCTTTTGCTGATTTGTGAAAGTTGACGGGGGAAAGGGGGGAATAATCTCCTTGTTTGATATAATCCCAGATGCATTCCTGATTCCACGTCACTTGGTGTGAATTGGAAGCAACTCCAATCAACAGTGACGTTACCTTTATACTTGTAAACCTGGGGAATTGTGTTTTTTCCCATTATATGCGAAGAATTGTTGATACCCCAAAACACGTGCATAAAAATATACAAGGGTCCAAATTTGAGTGAACAGCTGGTGGGTGACCAAGAGAGGCACTTCAGTATCCACCAATACTTGGTTATAGCATAGTTCAAGTTCCCCTCAACTCCCCTTGATTAGGGCTGGCTAGATTTGCTGAAATTCTGTAACATGAGACTCCACTGACATGTTGAGACTCCATTTGCTTGTAGCAGAGTCTATGTAATTCTTCTATGTTCTAGTTTGTCTTCGGTAGTCAATGCAATAATATGGTGCCCATTAGGAAGAGAATACTGTGTTAGAATAATCAATCTCATAATGCTTGAAAATGTAGTCGTTCAAAACTACTTCCTCTTTTGATCTTTGAGTCCCATAGTTCTCTCCATGATTATATCCTTTATTCAGACAAAATTCTGTAGTAGAGAGGTGAAATCTGGGGTTATCCCACTTCTTGCAGGGCAAGACACGCACCTCTCTACTGGGTATCCCCCCATCAGTATAGAGGGATCTTGGGCTCTGAACTGGGGCACTTTTATTGCCTAAAAATGGGCAGGATGAATCCAGACTTAAGTGACGTGCCTGTATCTAATCTCTGTTGATGGAAGAACTAGGCCTAGGACTGCCCTGGTAATGAGTCTGACACCAAATGATTTTAAGCTGTTGAAAAGCCATGTTCCTCCATACCTGGTAGTTACTCTCTTGTTATGCCTGATTTTTGGAAGTTCAGCTTGAATCCTGGTCTTCTATGGGCTGAACACGTGGCACGCTGCCTTTGCAATGGCTGCTGTAGAAATTAAGGATCAAAAATGTGAGTATTTCTGAAAATGGGGGCACTTTAGCAGTACATCTCCCAATAGCAAGAATAAATCCAGTGATATCCTGTGGTGTGTTGTCACTGCAGAGTAGCTGGATGAGGGCAGCTTTTTCAATTTGGCTTGATGGCTTTTCATGCTTTTGTGGTAATGCCTGGGGCAAAACATTTCTGACTTGTAGGTTTTCCACTTGTTTGCTGAGCAAGTTGCCTGAAACTTTGAAAAGTACAAGGGACTCCTGACACTTCATTTTCTTTTAGTAATTGATACAGCAGAGATTATGCTTGTTTTACGGTAACTGGTTTTCCAGTGGGTCAAGTTTAAAGGTAGCAAGTTGAAGCGCATAGCTTCTTTTGAAGAAAGCAGGGAAAAAATCAGTATGTTTTGGGTGGAGCTGTTAAAAAATTTTAAGCACTGTTTTGCTGAGTAGCCATGAGGAGTTTTCGGCCTTTCAGTTGTCAGTGGTTCAGGGTCCTGAGCATGGATCCTAACAGAGACATCTAAAAATTGCTGATGGATCTGACCATTGATCTATTAACTTGTCCTGTTGCTTTTGAACCTTGTTAAGCTTTTGCCATTCTTAGTGTCGTGCTTGCTTGAGTTCAGCTGAACAGTATGGTGAAGGCAAACATCCTTTTGTTCAGTTTCAAACTGATGCTTCATAATTTCCTGTAGTGCTTCCTAGTTTTTATTTTGAGAAATGGCAGTTTTCCCCCTCATCTCCTCTACACCATCTATGATTTTATAGACCTCTCTGTTTATCCCCCATCAATTTACTAAGAGTCTATTTAGGGAAGTTATTCCATATTTCTGACCATCCCCATTGCTTTCCTCTGATTTCTCCAACTCAGTGATTTATTTGAAATTGTATTTGAAATGGCTAGGATTGCATAGTGTCTTAAAGAGCACCCTGGTTTCATACGGTAGAATAATGACTTTTGTTTTACTCTTTTCCCATTCTAAAAATGTCTGAGTGTTTGCATTTTGAGTGAGGTTTAGCATTGAGCTGGTGTTTTCACAGAACTTGCCACAATGACTGATTCCAGTGGCTTCCTAAATGGTAATAAGTCATTTAGAGTCATTTTTGTGTGTGTAGTAATTGTCTGCTGGCCTGATTTACAGCAACTTTGGGATTCATCTGACTAAATGTGGCTGTCAGCGGTTTGGTTTTCTACGACTGAACTAGTTGTTTAGAAAATAGTTTGCTGTATGAATCCAGAGTGTAGGCAGCTTTTCTGGGAGGAGGTACGTGTCATCTGGCCTCCATTAACTAAGAAGGAAATGCAGAGAATGAGATCATACGTGGACACCTGAAGTTACAGGAGGTAAATCTCACCTCACTAATTACATTTCTGTGCTGCTTACATCCTTTCATGGCGAGACCTTTTAGTCTCTGATGAAACCCCAAACTAGACTCCATTTTTATTATAATCAAGCATGGACTTCATCAATGTCGAAGTTGCTTGGGTAGCATCCTTCAAGCAGTTAGTCTGCAAGTTGTTATTCCCTTGATTGATGTCTTATCTGCTGTGCCAGGCATTGTACACATGCTCTTAGCTATATTTTGGGAACAGATACTGCCTTGCTGGCTGCAGTTGAGTGGTTTTTTTCCCCCTAAAATGCTCATAGTTCATGGGAAACTGTTATTAACACAATCCCTTACCCAAGCTGTTCTGGATTTTGAGTTACATACAATAATAAATAATTTTTTAAAAGAATTGCTATAGCTTGTAAAGCAGATCGGTCTTGGTGGCATAGCATTGCATGCATTTGTGCTTGCAAGAGGGGGTTGGTGCATGTTTTGGAGGTCTCAGTTCTGTTCAAGAGTCTATCTTTGGCTTCCTTTGTACCCTAGTACCTTACCTGTATAACGAGAAAACTGTCTGAAGGTGCCTAACAGCATGCATATGACTTGCTACAATTTTTTTGAATAAGGTAGGAGAAATTCTCCTTACAGGGCTTATACTTTTTACTGAGTTATAGCATACATAATATCAGATATATCAGCATTATTTATGAATTGAACAAAAACTCACTGAGGACAGTGTGTTGAGGAAATATAGAGCAACCATGAAAGCAAAGTAAATGAGAATCGAGATGAAATTTTCTCAATTAAATCTGCTGATAATCCCTGTCTCTGCGTTCTGAAGATTTTAAGCATGCATCGGTTCTGCTGTCACATGTGCTGTTATCCCAAGTATATCGTAGCAAGTTGAAGGCACCTTTTAACCTTGTCCTTGGGTGGTAACTTCAGAGCAAATGTCAGAGGTGTTTGTACCACACTTCTGTGGTTCACCAGCAGGTGATGGTTCAAGTGTTCTTGGGGGACTAATTTCACACAACTTCCAAAGATGAAGACCACTGAAATTTTGTCTTCATGTAGGCAAAAAGCTTTTCTGTTGCCGAGCTTCATTTATTTTTCTTGGTCTGTTAAGTGCTTTAGCTGAAAATGAGCACCTGATGGGGCTTTCTGAATTCCTTGTAGGAGCGAGGATCAAATGCCATTCACTTAGTCTCCACTGAGTGCATTGTTTTTTCATTTTTGCATGCAGGATCTTTCTGAATTGCTCAGATTTGGCTCAAGCTTGTAAAATGATAAAATATTCTCCTGGCCTTGCTACAATGACCATCAAAAAGGAGACAAATAAGGTGCAGTTGTAAAGCCGTGGACATGCAGAACGTGGTGGAAGCAGCAGCCTACAGAATAGTTGTATTTATGCTTTCTGCAGACATTGTATGCCCTTCTCAAGGCTACCTACAGACATTTTTAGACACTCAGACCTTTTTCTGCTTGCTGTGTGCCGTCAGCAGGCGAGTTTTGTCTAGTAATAAAGCATTCCCTATTCCCGCTGCAGTTTTAAGCCTGGTGTTTCTGTCGTCAGTTCAGGAATTGGCTGCTTTTCCCCATTAAATTACCCAGTAGGTTTCTGAGGATTTCCCCCTCTAAAGAGGTGTCTGAGCTGGTGAGCGTGGTGCCTCCTGAGATGTAGACAGTGATTAATACACAGAAGTGTTAGCACAGTGTTTCCCTGACAAAGCCTTTGTGTGAAGCTCGTGACCTGGGGCATGCTCTGGTTTCAACCTGCCAGGCATTACTTCCTTGTGCTGTCTTAGGCTAAAAACAAACGTGAAGTGAGCACTTCAGTTCGTTACCAGTTCTGGTGCTTTCTCATTGTCCATCACCCAAAGCAGGAGTGTAATCTGCTCAAACACAAAAAGTCAGTGAATACAATGGTGCTCAGGGAAAAACAAACAAATGCTGTGAAGATGCATCATCTTCATCGAAGATGTATTAAGTTTAAATAAGTTTTCATCCTTTGACAAAGGAATGCAAAGCACTTATGAAATTAATTCTGGCTGCTCTGTGAGGATAGCTTTTAGGTATTTGTTTTGTTTTTTTCTAATGGTGAACAGAGTTTTGTGTCATGAAGTTGAAATATAGAACTTTACTTTTTGTCTCTGAGCATCAGCTAAACTTCTGTACAGCACATGAGGAGGATACTTGGCCAGCCAGGCCTCTCCTCAACCCATGGGCTCCTTGTGTAGTGAATTGGAAAAGGGACTGATCACAGCTGATAATCCCAACAGCTCCTTCCATCAGCCAACGTTTACCAGCGTCTGAACACTGCATGGTAAAATTCAAATAGCATTGAAATGGCATTTGCAAGATGAACTAACAAAAGTTGATTTTTATTGGCAGTTGATGTTTTCCATTCATTGCTCTATTATTTATAAACCCTGTTATTGCTCAGGCCAGCTTGGAATTGGTGTGTGCACTGTTGGTTTGAACTCAGAGGCTGCCAGATGTGGTACTGTCCTTTTATACAACCACACTGGCAATGGGTAGTCTTATGAACTTACGGCAACCTCCGCTCTTAAAGCGTGAGCTGTAAAACCATTAGAACTGTCTGTACAGTGGCAGAGAATTCACTGTACCCACATGATTTCTAAAGACAGGCTGTTCCCCCGAGAAGTCATCTGTAATTCAGCTTTTGGGAGTGGGGGTTTCCTCATGCTTTTAAATTTAATGAGTATTCAGCTATTTATAATGATGAATTTAGAAGGAAAGGTAAGGTAGGAAAGCTGTGAGTATGGGTGGGTCTTCTGTGTACCACAATTTTTGGACCCTGTTGGTGGCATTACTCCTGTCTTCTGAAATCTGATCCTAGTCTTGTATGGTTGATGTTGACTACTTCAATTACTGACAGATTTAATCCTATTAATTTTATTTTAAGTGGTATTTTTACACGGCCATTTTTCATTTGTAGTTAGCTGAAACTTCCCAAGGCTGGTTCCTCTCTTGTTTTTCCTTTCTTGACACTTATTCCGTTGTGTGGACAGGGTCGCAAGCTTCTAATCATTGGAACCACCAGTCGCAAAGATGTCCTGCAGGAAATGGAAATGCTGAATGCTTTCAGCACTACAATTCATGTGCCCAACATTGCAACAGGGGAGGAGCTGATGGAGGCTTTGGAGGTGAGAAAAAGTTCAAGGATGACAAACAAGCTCAAAATTTGCTGGAAACGAGTGATTTTGCAGTAGCTCTGCATTTGGGAACACTGTCCCGCTTAACGTTATGTCATAACGTAACAGTTCTAAGGCTTCTCCTAACTACTTTTTCATACAATAAATTAAGGCAAAATGAGAGAACGGTAGGTCTAGGGAAAAAGTTTGTGGAGTGGATTGAAAGATTCCGAGGGCATGGAAGTGGGTCATGAATATCATTGGGACACTTAAACTGAATGTGCCTGGAGGGCGCCAAGCTCTCATGAATTGGAACAACATCAAATTAAGGTGTTTGGTGCTGAAGAGATTATAGGTTCTTTATAAATTTGTGCCCTTAATGGTTTCTTATTCTATGCCATAGTGGAAATTGTAGTGAATATTGAAGGCTGTTAAAATAAAATTAACAGGCAAATCTTTTGTGCAAACTTGCAAAATTGTCACAATGATATCGCCACCAAAGCCTGAAAGACACAGACGCTCTTGCAGCGGTTTTGAAAACTTACTGTGGCTTGAGTCACTGTGTTCCTTCTAGACTCTAATCTGGAGAAAACCTAGAATGCATCATAAGAGAGAATCACTTACTGGTCAATTCGAGATGTTATGAAAAGAACCATTATGGAATAAAAGAATCTAAGTGTTTTGCTGTGTCTAGATATATTGCAACAAATTTTCCTTCTAAGCTAGAAAATGCTTTCTAGCTTCTCATTCTCTTTTTCCCGAGTTAGGTAGCATTTTTCCTACTGACAGTCTCCTGTTGTTGATTTTTTTTTTTTTTTCTCTCTCTCTCTTCCCCCCCAGCTCCTGGGTAACTTCAAAGACAAGGAACGCAGCACTATTGCACAGAATGTCAAAGGGAAGCCTGTCTGGATTGGTATCAAGAAGCTGCTGATGCTGATAGAAATGTCATTACAAGTAAGAATGTTTCTGGTCCAGGAAAGACTGGGGTAAATAGAGAAGTCTTAGAAGTTCCTACTTCTTTGCAGACTCCTACTTTAGCTGTGTGGTAGCAGCCTTTGAATCGGTTTAATTGAGAAAAGAGCTACAGTGAGAAGAAATTTTTTGAACAAAGAGATCACCAGGTCTTGGTCCACAGAGAGATCTTTAAAAACCACAGTGCCTATAGGCTGTTTAGAGCTGCACTTCAGAGAAGAGCGTCTGGCAACTGGAGGGATTGGATTAACTTACCTTTCATGAAATTTCTTCTCTACACCCAGCATGTTAAGATTGCAGATAGCAATCACTTAGGATTTTTTTTTTTTTTTGAGAAAAAGGTGCCTGTGCAGGTGTATGTGCTCTTTCCCTGAAGAAGATAAATCTGTCAGGCTGTTCAGCTGCTCTTCTCTTTATTTTCCACTTTCAGCACTTTAAAGAAAATAATTGCAGAGGGTAGAAATATGTAGCTCTTAACCCTCCCCCGCACCCATCATCTATGCCTGCAAGCCAGCCATCAAGCTTGTGCTCGACAGTATATGCATGCTAAAAATGAGAGGGTGTAGCATGCCGCCCTAATCCTCCGCGGCTGACATTTCAGCGCCCTTCTGAGTCCTTCCCCCCCCTTGCACACACTCTCTTTTCACATCAAATGGATTTAGTGCAGCTGAGTGAACTGTCCTTAGATCTTCCTAGGAGAGGCTGAGCATAAGCTAAGAGGCATGTAGTTTAGCAGCATATAAGTCATGTATCCCTCTGTTCACTATTCACAATTCTGTTAAAACTTGCACAGCACTAAGGATATGCTCTGACTGGATGTCACCTCAGGGAATAAAGTCATTTATCTAGATTACTTTTTCCTCTTCTTCCTTGGCTTTTAATTCCATACCTACAGGCAAGTCAGTAAGTCATTGCTCACATGTATTAAATGTATTTAAGGGGCGCAGGCCTTCAGGGACTGCCTGGCTCTGTTGCAGTCCATTTCACTTAGCCTTGACAGTGGATTCCTTCTTCTGACAGAGGACGTTTTCCTTTGCTGCTTTGACCTTACGTGTTGGTTCTTTTCAAAACTGAAGGTGAGGGTTATGTAAATTATGGGCTTTCCTGAATCTGGAGCATGGGTGGAAATGCTTACCCCAGCCTCGTTCACAGCATTGCCCCATGGCTGCACACCTATGACGCTGTAGATAGGGAGTCTTCATGCTGCCCTACACTCTGCAGACAGGTAAACTGGTCTTGTGCATTTTTTTTTAACCAGACCACCGTTCTGTAGATGAGTCCATGACCAATCAGGCTGGGAGAAGGCAGGCAGAACTGTGACTGTGCCATTTCTGACAAATTGAACAAGTGTAAAATGAAGGGCTGCTGCTGCTGATATAGATGATTGATAATCCACCTTTGCTACTATACATGGATGGTTGGTAGCAAGGCGACTTACGTTATTACACTCAATTCAGGTAATTGTGTAATAGCACAGGTAATAGCATGTGGAAGCTAAATGTGAAGAAGTTCTGTTCCAAAAGGTCTGAGGTGTTTACATGACTCCATCAGCTGAACTGCTATAAATATAGGAAAGCAATACAGGCTCTCACTAAATAGGAGAACACTCATATCTGAATGCATTGAAAGACCACAATGATATCTAATTTGGCTAGCTTTTACAGGAAAGCAAAATTTCAACAAATTCAAAACAAGGCTAGTTCCTTTTTTCACTGAGCTGGACCACAGCTTTTTAGAAAGAGATTTGAATCTGAAACCCCTTAAAAATTCCAAGTGATGGATGAAATTTCTCAAAATTCAGCTGATTAGATCCCATGGTGAATGAATTAATTGCAAAAAATGTGCACCTAGTTTCTTTCTCTGCAGTCACTGAATCTAACTGTGTTTTTTGTTTTATTAGACTAGTAAACCCAATATATGCTATATGTAGGTATTCTTAAGCTGTTCAAATGACTTTCAGTTTGTTTCAGACTAAAGTCTTGCTGAACCAGTCTTTCAATATCAAAATCCTTTCTTAGAGTACCGTGAACCACTGCATTGCTCTGGTATCTTGGGTTGCTTTGTTACCTTGATTACAAGCCTTGTAAACCCACACTTTTTGGCAGCTTAATTTCCTTCAAACTATGTTTATTGCTATTTCTGGCTTTCTTTAATGTCGAACTACTCGTATTTAGTGTCACATACTTTGGTCATCTTGTGTACACCAAGTGTCCTGGAATGATGTTATGTTCTTGTCCAAAAGAAGTCTTTGATGAATGGATACACTCATGATTTGCCACGTGAATCCAGAAAAGTTTAGTTTTGAAGTATCCTTGGCTGCAGTACATGGACCACCTCTCAGTGCTATCAGATGCCACGCTAGCTTCACCCTGCCCTGATGCTGCAACCCTACCCTGGAGTGCTGCTGGATACATGAGCCTTCTTTTTCCGGAGCTAGGGGGCTGGTTCCTTCTGCTTATTTTGCCTGCCTGTCTTGTTGCTCTTGGACCTTGCTGGCAACACTCCAAAAACCAAGGTCTCTCTCCTTCTTGGAGCAGGAACCTGAATGAGCCAGGCAGCTTTCCAGAAAGCCCCTTTTTGCACCTCCAGTATTTCCTGATTTGGTAACTTCTGTTTAGCATAAATAAAACTTAACTTAATCTAAGCTGTTTATCTGTAATGTATTTTAACTTACGTGGGAACTTATTTTGAAAGGTCATCATATAATGTTGCCTATATTATTTTAAACTAAACGCTGTATCTGGACATACTAAGAGTTATGACGGGTTTACAGGAGTTCTGTACTACACAAGGGCATGCACATCTTGGTGGAGTATCTCTTCTTCTCTGGACTGAAGATTAATGAAGTCTCTTCAGTTGCCTTTTTTCCTAAGGGCTCCCAGGCATGTCCTGGGGATACTGCATTACCTAGAAAGGAACAGCCATTTTCTTGCCACCTGTCTGAGCTGTGTCACAGAGTCAGTCTCCGCACTGTTCTTCTGGAAAATCTTTCATCTAGTTTGACAGCAGCATTTCTCCTTTCACAGGGCAGTAGAGGGTCTGTTCAAGAGTCCTGAACCTGCTTCCTCTTTGCACTCTATTAACACCATCTTCCAGGGCAGATCAACCTTCTGGTTTTGTGTCTGCATTTTTTAATAAGCTATTTGATCAAGTTTGCCTCTTTGTTACCTTTCAGCTTCCTGCTTTAATCTTTTGGGCAAGATAGTGTCTGCAGATAAATGCTGTTCCTCCCAAAGAATCTGTAGAAACTGTGTCAGTACAGTTTATGGACAAAGTGTCTTACCATGGCCACTTTCTTACGTCTGAGTGAAAAGGGGTGGGGAGGCAGCATCTTTGATTTGGGAAACAGAACACTGGCATTGGCAAGTTTGAATTTCAGCTGGTGGCATTAGTACAAATTTTCTAGGAATCAAAAAAAGAGATTTGTTTGTATATATCCATCTCGGATCCTGTTGTTGTTTTTAACAGAACTATCTGATTGGTCCTTTGTTGTTATTTCCTGATTGTGGCGACTTTTCCATGGTTTCCTAAGGTTTTCACTAAGGCCCATCTTCTTTGCAGGTAGATAATACTCTTGATCCCTGTGTCAGGCAGTGAAATAAGTAATCTTAGAATAAGCCAGGCCCTTCGACTGTTCTGTGTGACATTCACTTTCTATCAGCTTTGGGCTTTCCGTCGATGGTCAGATGCCTTGCTCCATTCTCAGTGTTCACGGTTCCTTGGGTCAATCTGAGATGTGAAAGATTCTCTCTTTACTGAGTAAATTGCCTGGTTTTGTGGCCTCTGCAAAAAGTGTCTTGATTCGGTATGGAGTGCAAGTACTTAAGCAGTGAGTTGCTCTTCCTCTAACCATCAAGCCACCTTTCACTGGTTTGCCTGATTTGCAGAATACTTAAGATCTTAGAATCACAGAATCATTCTTATTGGAAAGGACCTCAGGACGTCATCTAATCCAATTTAGACCTTCAGAAAGCATATGTGTAGATGATTACAGACATCTCACCACCCTCTTCGTCATCAACATTTGATGGGAACCAGGCCTTTCCAGCTCCGACAGGAATGGATGAAGTTTGGGTTTTGGACTGTTGCCAGCAAGGTCCACTTCTTGGCAGTTCATTTGCCCAACTCTTCTAGCTTTCTCATGGAGAATCTGTCTGTGAGTTTGGACCATAGATGAGAAGTCAAATCTGAGGACTTGGTGAGCTGCCACTTGAGTAACTCCTCTGAAGAAGTCCTTTCAGAAGTAGATGTCTTTACTGCCAGTATCTACAAAATGCCATGTGTCTTATCTGAGAAGGCCAGGGATCCCTCTCAGATGCACTTTTCTACTCATGGTCAAAGATCAAATGTGTTTTGTCCTTTTCCTCAAATCCCTTTCTTTTATGGGCTGTCTGAAGCTTGTTGAGAGAGTGTGCACTGGTAATTTTTTTTGCTTAAGCTTGGCCTTGGCAGCTCTGGTTCCCAGGCTTCATTTGGCTGTCCATGTAACTTGAGGTTTCGGCCACATTTGAACCTCCTGTCCAGGACTTGAGTGAGTGCTTCATCTAGCTCACTGTGCAGGTGGTATCTGGTTCTCTAGGGTAAACTGTTTGTGACCTTCTTCTCTTTGAGTGAATGTCATGGGGAGCAGGAAGGTACTAAACAGATACACTCTGCTAATTGCACCCATAGCATTTTTTTCATCTTTGTCTAGTCCATCCCCCTGCTCTGACCAAGCACGATCGACTAGAACAGGTTGCTCTGGGTCATGTCCGGTTGGGTCTTGAATACCTCCAAGGATGGAGACTCCATAACCTCCATGGGCAGTCCCTAATAATGTGTGATCACCCTTGCAATGAAAAGATTTCTCTTCTGTTTTCATGGAACTACATTTCAATTTGTGCCTGTGACCTCCTGCCCTGCCAATGGGCACCACTCAGAAGAGTCTCTCTGTTCTTCTTTACTCCCTCCCATCAGGTATTTATACACATTGGTAAGAGTCACCCTTCCCTCCCCAGTCCTGAGTCTTCTCTACTCCAGACTAAACAATCTTGCCTCTCACAGCCTCTCTTTGTATGACACATGCTCAAGACCTTTAATCACCCTTGTGACTCTTTGCTGGACTCTCTCTGGTATGTCTCTGTCTCTCTTGTACTGCAGAGCCCTGAACTGGACACTGTCCTCCAGGTGTGTTATCACTGAGAAGAGGGGAAGAATCATCTCCCTCGATCTGGTAGCAACATTCCTCCTAACGAAGCCCAGGATGCTGTTGGCCATCTTTGTTGCAAGGGCCCATTGCTGGTTCACATTCAACTTGTCCTCCAGGACCCTCAGGTCCTTTTCTGCAAAGTCACTTTCCAGCCAGTTGTCCCCCAGCCTGTACTGGTGCATGGGGTTATTCCTGCTTAGGTGGAAGACTTTGCATTTCCCTTTGTTGAACTGCATGAGATTTGTGTCAGTCTATCTCCATCCAACTGAGGTCTCTGAATGACAGCACCAGCATCAAGTGCATGAAACACACCTCCCCGTTCTATGTCATCTGCAAACTTGCTGAGGGTGCAGTCTGTCCCTAAATCCTGTTTGTTAATAAAGAAGTTAAACAATATTGGCTCCCATATGGATGCCTGGCATATACCGCTAGTGACTGGCTTCCAACTGGACTTCATGTCACTGATCGCAACCCTTTGAGCCCAGCAGTTTAACCAGTTTCAGTCCATTGCACTGTCCCAGTTATTTAGTCTGTACTTATCAGTAAATGACACTTTGTTTGTGTGGCCACCTGGAGTTGTGGTCACACCTTTATCAAGTACTAGCCATTCTGGAAACATCCAGAAATGTAGGAAGAGAGGTGGTTGAGTTGTCACAGGACTATAGGATAAATGAGGTCAGAGGGGACCTCAAGATGTCATCTAGTCCAGCCTTCTGCTTAAGCAGGATCAGCCATGTGGTCAGACCAGAGTCCTTTGGATGGGGAAGATCTGAGACCCTTTGTCAGGTGAGAGTCACAGGCTTAGCCTTATAGTGTGGATTACACGTGTGGATTCCCCCAGAGAAAGGGGGCTTCCGAGTAATCAGTGTTCAGGGTGTGTGGCCCATGTGCATGTACTCCTATCCCAATTGCCTTCAGCCTTTCTGACAGAATCATAGAATCATTTAGGTTGGAAAAGACCTTTAAGATCACAGAATCCAACCATAAAGGTAACACTACCAAGTCCACCACTAAACCAGGTCCCAAGTGCCACATCTACACATAGAAACGGGAGAACTGAAATAGTGACAGGTGTGCTTTCCCCTTGTAGCCAAGTGCCGACTGGGAGAGATTGTGGAGAAGATTTAGGCTAGAGGGATACTGCAGACACCGTCTTTCTAGTCTGTGGTTATGTGGCACAACAGTCCCTCTCTTACTACCCATGTGTTACACATTTCAAACATTGCTTTAGGTAGTGGGGTAGCCTTTCTTTTCTTCTGGGATCCTGAAGATTACCAGTATTCCTTTGCATGTTAAAAACCCAACTTAACTCAGTGATCCTCAGTAAGTTCTTTTAAATCATCTTGTTTCAGTGAATTTATTTTTCTGATCTAAAAATAGTTCAGTAGTTGGTATTGAGGTATTGGCCTTGCTGACATATTTCAAAGTGATAGGAAGTTATACATTTTTAGGCTTTTTCTTAGCACGTAGCAGAAATCCTCATTGGCTGTTTCTTCCCTGCCTGCATCACTGGTAATACTGCTGTTGGGTTTTTTTTGGTGTTGTATCTTCTTCCAAGCTGTTTTTAAAGACATTTGTGTTGCCCTCAAATGCAGTGATCATGGTTTTAAATAGATGGCTTCTTCACATCTGGAATTGGTGGAAATTTTCCTTTAGGAATATAAAACGTGGTAGAGGAGTTCAAGAGCCCTTGTTCTGCCTCTTTGGTGGGAGGCCAGGGCACATGCTGAAACTTTGCTTCCCCCCTTCAAGGATAAGTCCCAGTTTTATGTTTTAGTAGAGCACTTGCCTGTTTATTACCAAGGGGGTGATAGAGCTGGGAATCTTACAACCAGTCAACTTCATAGTACTGAACATTTACTGAATGTTTTCAGAATGACCCCCTGTATTTTCGACAGTGTGTTAAAGATTCAAGATGTTGATGAAGATCACAGAATGGACAGAATTTGGAGTTTCTAGGCCAAATGAACTGTTGCAATACAACACAAAGATACTCTGAGAACCAATGGTCTCCGATTTCCAAATGTTTGTAGTCCTAACTCATTGTATCTTGCTGTAGGCATGGCAATTTGCCTAGTCTTTTACTTTGGAGTGCAACAAGCCCATGCATAAGCACAAAGGACTGATGCAGTTATACAGAAGTTGTGTCTTCTGATGGCAGCCTGAGTCTCTGTCTCTTTAGTAGCCTTTCCTCCCACTTCCCTGTTGTCTCTATCTCAGTGCTGGGGGAGAGGCAGGACTGATCTTTAGGGGATGTTCCTGGTTGATGGAGCCACAACACAAGTTGGTACTGCAAGTTCTGGAAGTCTTTTGCTGTGATTCAGCTTTCCCTTATGTGCTAACCCACCACGCACAGCTCCTCTCCTCTGGTGCTTTGCTGCTGGAGCTGTAGGGGGGAAGGAAGACAGAGGAAAATTGAGGACATCTTCAATCCCTTCTGCTCCCGACTGTTTTATTTGCTGCCCCAGCTCTGGAAAGGGGGAGATAGAAGCAGACACAGAGTGGGCCTGGTTGGTGCAGAGCCAGGCTAGAATTGGCAGTGTGGGATGAAGCTAGTGTGCAGATTGCCATCAAAACAGAAGCACCTGATAGAAATGCTTGTGTGTGTTTCTAGTCTGGCTCATCTCCTAGCTATGTGAGCATGCTAGGCTTGTGCTAATCATTTTTTTTTTTCTCTTGATGCAGTGCTGTATCTGCACTACTTAGCTGCAGAACTTCTGGACGAGCAGGCTGATCTCTGGCCAGGCCAATGCACGGGCAAAGCAAACACACACACACACATATGCATCTCCAGCTATCTTTGTGGCCTCATTTTCCCATTGTGCTACTTGGAAGATTACATCATATTAATGGAGATCTGTTTTGTTTGGTATTTAGATGGATCCTGAGTATCGGGTGAAAAAATTCTTGGCTCTTCTGAGAGAAGAAGGAACGTAAGTACTTTTATTTTGAAGCATTGATTAAAATTCTCTTCTCCACTCAGAAACAAGCACCTCTTTGAGGGGAACCTGCAGTGTAGTATATCTGATCTCATTGTTGGCCCCTCCTATGTTTACGGAACTGTGTATCAGATCAGTTCTCCTTATAGCTATATGCCAGTTGTTTTGGGAGGTCCTGAAGACTTTTTGAGAACCTGCATGCCTGAATTCTCTGCTTTTCTTAATTTACCTGTGACTTTAAAATATAAGTGAGATATTGGACCACAATTTAGCTTTCTTTAACTGAAGTAAATCAGAAGAGATTTTGCTAGAGTTAAAATCCAGCTGTTTATCTAAAATCTGGAACTTTGATTTCTTGTATTTCTTCTGTCTGAGAGAAGGATGTCCTACTCTTTCCCCTGTAGGTATCACAGGGAATAGTTGAGCCCAGTCTTGACAGTGGCATCTCCTAGAAAATGACTTTCTAATACATGTAGGGCAGTACCTGTGCTGGGGAAACTCACAACAGTATCTATCCTGGCTACATGTGAGTGGGTTCCAGTGTGTGCTTGATGCTTTTATACATGTGCATGCTTTCTTGATGGATTTGGCTTCTTTTGCAAGAGTTCCTTCCCTAGACTGAAGGTGGACCAAGTGCAAGATCAACAGCTGGAAAAGTGACCAACCTGGAGAATATACACTGGGATCTTTACTCTTCTGTGTTCAACACACTGGACAAACTGAAATGCTCCCCTGTTTCCAAGAACCCAATGTGGAATCTGCATGTTTAGTGCAATACAATATCTTTATTCTTTGTCTTTAATATACTGATGTCATGTGGAAGTGTCTTCTAGAACACTGTGCTTCTGTCTCTGTGCAGGCGAGGCTGCATTCTCATTTGATTTTAGCATGGGGGAAATGTCCTGTAAGTTTTGAAGCTAACGCTCACTTGTGTCCAGCATCCAGTTGCTATGATAAGGAAGAAACCCTGTTTTCTAATAAAACCTGACAGTCTGTGGTGAAGGCATATTAAAGTACTACTCTGTGTTATCCTGATCTGATGAACGCTTTCTTGTTATGTCATCCTGTGCCTCATTGAACATTGAGACCGGGCTGATAACCTGAAGACAGTGCCCACAATAATTCAGCTCCAGAATTGCCTGGATGCTAATACCTGCTTTCTTTTATACCCAGGTATTTTGTGGCCCGATGAGAGGGACTGGCTAGTGGCATTAGGGACTGGAAGAAGGCAGGGAAGTATGTTGATCAGAGTAGAGGAAACTTCCAAATCCAGTATTTAAGGCATCAAAGCTTCTTGTTAATTCAGTAACAGTTTTAGAGCTGCTGATTCCAGCCTGAAAGCTCTTCATGAGTGCAATGTAGATGGCAGCTTTGGTATCAGCCAGCCTCATTGTATCCCATTTTTCTGCCATGTTACCAAAGGTTGAAATTCCTCCTAGAGATGGAGAGGAAGCCAAGCTCTGCAGATGCACAAGATGTGTATTGCCATGTTTTTGCACTGAAATAAAGGAATGTATCAAACTTTGCTATGTGGTCCTTCCCCAATAGTCATCTCACGTCTATGAGATGCTGTCGACGATGACTGCATGAGGCTACTCCCCTCTGGTTCTTTGGCTCCACATGTTTAATAAGGTTCATGGAACATACCTCAATTTGGTGGGGCATGAAATCAAAGCCATTTATGAGATCTTAGTCAGTGTAGCTTCCTAAACTTGACCAGACACACTGCTAAGGGCTAGCAGCTTGTACCCAAAGCGGTGTTCCCAGGGAAGGAGGGTGCTTCACATTCTTTCAGGCCCAAAGGTGAAGGTCCTGTAGTCCTTGGTGCATAGTTAGAGCAGCCGGAGTATTTTAGTCATTCCACTCTGGTTTCTTTTCCTTTGGCAGTGCTGTTGTGTTGTGATGACATTGCAAGTCCCAGTGGTTATTATTCCCTCTCATTTTGTGTACAATCTTGTGAATTTATTTGTTCCTTTCTTTCCTCTGCTAGTCCTAGTGACAGCAGCATACGTTAACTTATATTTCAGAGTAAATGATGTAAACCTCATTGTGTCTTTGTCCAGAACTATATTGATGAATAAATATCTTGTTTAATTGCACATTCAATGGATTCAATAAAAAGCACAATGACTTGTGATGATCCGGGAGACATCTGTGTCTGTGGTGCTAGTCAAACAAAGGTGTATATATAGAGTGCTGATGTATGGCATGAAGATAACAAAGTTATTTCCAGGCTGCTGATAGCCAGAGGGATGCTCAGTTTGTACCTAAGCATGGGTGGGTTGAATACATCCCCAGCCTGGATAGCTTGACCACAGGTAGTCTCAGGTTGGCTGAGAAGACCTCTGGTCCAGCCCTTTCTAGAGTTTTTGGACCTTGAAGTGCTGATGAAGCCCCAGAGATGTATGTGTGTGTGCAAGTTAGGTGTATCACACTTGAAGAAGGACATGTTGGAAAACCAGAACAAACTGTTGGGTATGACATCCCACCCATTCCAACCTATTCCGAGATCTCCATCCAAGATGTTTCCTGCAGGCGGCAGAAGAGAGTGACTCCTGGCACCCCCTTCCCACCACATTTGCTCATGACACACTGCTGGGCAGTGAGAATATAGTGAGAACTATATTGCTTTAAACAGTTCTTCATCCCCTTCCTTACCCTGTTGCTGCTTTTTCCTGAACCTTCCAGAAATGTTACTGTCTCACAAGTTGAGTTGTTAACCAAATACATTTGAAAGTGTCGGGGTGGGGTTTGGGGGGATGGAGTGTGGTGGAGAAAGGCTTGGGGTGATGGGCAGACATAGAGAGAGCTTCCGCTCGTAAAGCTCTTCAGCTCAAAGCCCCCCGCAAGGGCAGACTTCGCTGTCTGCGCTGTTAGCAGCGCGTCGTTGCTGTTCCTGTAACTTTGAAGGCATCACTGCTGCCATCCAGTAGGAGATGGCTCTGGCAGAAGCATGATGGCTCTGGCAGAAGCATGCTGCCTCCGACATGGTGCAGTGAAACGGAGCTAGGAGTCGTTCATGCACAAGCAGCGCCATGTTTCAGGCAGCACTCTGCAAAAAGGCAAATGTCATTGTTTTGTGTATAAATTGGGGAGCAGTGTAGGCATGTAGAATGATTTTTTTTTTTTTTTTTTTTTACTCTTCAGACAGGTATATTTGAGGCCAGCGCTGTGGAAAATTGTGTGCCCTTAAAAGTGTCGTTAATGTATGGGAGATGTTGCAGAAATGCCCGCAGGTTTATTCATGGACAGGAGAAGATGTTTTTATATGAGAAAATTTGGATCTCGGTCTGTCCAAACCATCAAAAGGTGATTCAATGACAGCCTGCGAGTACGTTGGCGGGGGGAGAATATGAAGTCTAAAGCCTGTTTTAATCCAGTAATCTCGTGCTGAATGCACACTGTGAGAAAATCTTAGCATTCAGCTGTAAAATCTCCTATATTTGCTACACTTCACCATCATCGTCTTGCATTCACATGACTGTCACGGTGCATAAGTAGCTGGATGACAACCCACCACTCCCGTAGATGTTGTTCAGCACGACTTAAAGGACCTTCAGAGGCAAACCACACAAGCTGGCAAATGCATATTTTGGTTTTTTACCTTCTCTTTAATGACGTACCACAAAAAAAAGCAAGTTGAAATATATTTTTCTCCAAATATATATATTTATATAATATATAATCTTAGTTAACTCAAGTATATACATTGTATAATAAATAATGCTTATAAAAAGAGAAATTTTCTGAATATAAAATAAAAAAAAATCGACCTCTACAACTTTATACAAAACTTTGGATACAGCAGATTGATGGAAAAGATCTTCCATTCAGTGCTAGAATACCTGGCTACAGTAAAATAATTACAAGGCAATAAATGTTCTATTTAATATTAAATACCTTTTCTTGATTAAAAAACAACAAACAAACAAAAAAGGGATTTTGTTTAAAGTCAGGTACTTGGAATCTTTCCAGACACAGAATTTAATACATACTTTTAAATAGAATGCATATCAGAAGACGACTTATTTCTGAATCGGGGAGGTTTCTTAGAGCTCTCCTGTGATCTTTAATTTTAGAAAGCTAATGCTTCTCAGGCTGCGTGAATCCAGGAGCTCTTCATCGTGCTCTACAGAGGAGGGACTGAGAATTTTGCTCTGATTCTCTCCAGCCACAGGTTTGAGGGACAGGGCCATGTTCTGTGCTCCATATGAGGGGTCTTTCACCCATTTTATTGCTGTTTGCAGTGCCATGTACCGCTTTTTCCCATGGACAGAGAGTGAGTGGAGTAGAAGACACAGCTTTAATGGTTTAGACATATTTCTGTGTTAAATCACTGACGCATGAGAAGTGGTATTGGAACATGGTTATTGGTCCTCGTCATCTGTTGAGGAGCCCACCAGGACAGAGATAATATTTATTTTTTTTAATGTCAAGGGTCAATACGCCATGAAAACGTAAGCCCAAAATGAGGGGGCACGTGGTCAAGGAGGGGGATGTGGCCTGGGCAGCAGGTGGAGGGGTGAATGCTGGCTCTTCTGCGCTGAGATGGGTCATGGGATGTCTGTGGCCACACCTGGGGCCTGAATCCCTGCTAACCTCTGTGCTTGATGTGGACCTCTCGTGATGTGGACCTCTCGTGAACAAATTGCTGATAACTCAAGAAATCCTATGGGAAGGAAAGGGTCTGCCTGGGACTGTGCTGTCGGATAAAGGTCTCCCCTGTCTGCCCTTGCCTCTCTTTTGCTGGATGAAGTGGTTTGAACAAGTCTGTCTGACGGGAGAAGGCTGGCGAGAAGGCTTGGACAGAAATTTCTTCTTGCCATGGCTTCTGCCTCCCTGTCCATTACTGATGCTCAGAGCTGGTGTAGCAGCTCGCCTGGCGGGTACCCTGTCCCCAGAGAGATGCTCTGAGCTCACTCTGGGATATAAAGTCATATTAGGGAACGCTTAGTAAATAGGTGCATCAACTGGGTGGATCTGCCCAGATCCTTAAAAATCTCTCTTGGGCAGCTGCAGGGCAAGGAGGCTGCTGGAGTAGTGATGCATCCCCTTGTAAGAAGTGGCAGCCTCACCAGGTGTGATCTGCTCTTCTCCTGGGCCAAATGCCAGAGGATCAGCTCTGGGCTCTGATTTCCTGCCGTCCTTCTCAGGGGGGTTATAGGAGATGATTTGAGGCTGTGGGGAGCAGAGCGGGCAAAGGGGAGGTGAAAGGAGAGGCTGGCTGTAAGGCTCTGTTCGCGTGCTCAAACAGGTTTGTTTCTCCAACATCATCCCCTTGGAGCAGGAAGGAAGGAGCCTGGCTGGTGTGGGGAGTTGGCTCCTTTCCTCCTCCTCACCACATCTGCCGAGACCAGGATGGCCATGCCAGCAGGCAGGGGAGCCTGTATTTGCTCAGCTTTCACTGTGTAAAATTCATTTCCACCTGAAACCCCCGTATTGGCATCTACATGGGCCAGACCTCCGGAGGAGGACAGAGCTGGAAGCTCTGTGCATGCTGTGTTAGCAGCACACTGACTAGTGTGGCCATGCCTCGCTTGGACCTCTGCTGTCCCTGCTTCTCCCCAGACAGTCTGTCATGCCAAACAGCCCGAGAGAAGTCAGCAGATCAGTGATCTAACGTGCCTGCAGCACCAGGTCTAGCCTTGGGCCGCCCTGTGTGGGTGAGATGCCGAGAGCCTTCTCTGCAGCGCTGGTGCTGGCTGTGTGAGGGTGTCTGCCCTGACCAAGGGCATTAGGATTTTTTTATGCCATCCTTTGAAGTGTGAGGCCACCATGTGGGGGCTGATCACAGGGTTGATGGACCCCTTGGCCCTGCTCTGGAGCAACCTCCCATCGGTTGGAGACCTACCTACGTTTACTTGCAGGTGTGGACGTCGTAGACGCGTATGCACTCCTGGCAGCTCACGTAGCAGCACCAGTGGAAGATGCAGTGACACTTCTCCTTCCGTTTCTCAGTCCTGGTGTTGTGGCCACGACCGCAGCACAGCAGGTCGCAGCCGTCGATGCCATGGGAGGTGACATTGCATGTTCTGTCCCTTGTCCCAAAGGAGCCCGTCTCTGGGTTGGGCTCACAAAAATTGGGGGAGTTCTCATAGTATACCAGATCCCGCTCTGTCGGCGGCTTGAAAAGAGCGTACTTGGCCCTAAGAGTTTCTACCCATCCCCGAGATTCTCGGTGCTTTTCAACCACCATCTCAGAGGCGCTGTCGTATTTATCCTTCAGGTAGTCACCAATTGCCCGGAAATCAGGCTGGGCCCACCAGCAGGTCTTGACCTCGCAGCTTCCCGAGAGACCGTGGCACTTGCACTTCAGGTGCATGTGATCCAGGATGGTCTGTCGGGGGAGAGAAAACAAAGCGGTCAGCTTATGATGCCCAGCATTTTCTTTCAGTCACCCGCCTTTGCTACCTGCATTTAAATGTCTGATCTGAGCTTGGTCTGGAAAGCGTAGGCTAGTTGTAAATGCATGGGAGCTTTGGTGTGTGGCAGAAACATCTCTAGACGGAGATGTCGCACTAGAAAAGCATGACTGAGATGGGTAGCTGCTCTAATCATCTATCCAATCCAATCCAATCCAATCCAATCCAATCCAATCTAATCTGATCTAATCTAATCCCAAGATCCAGTTCTTTCAACAGGGTCCTCCCTGTCGTGTGTGCGGACAATCAGAGCCCAGAGAAGTTGAGGGTTGGAGGATGTCTCTGACGTGTGGATGTAGACATCCCCTTGTCCTAGCTTTGCTAACAACCCTTCATTTTATGCCCCGAGTCTGACAGTTTGCACTAGGAAGTAAATGAAATTGTGAATCTAAGGACATGATGCTCTCTCTTCCCCAGAAACCTCCTCTGTGTGGAGCAAAATAATCACCGATTTTTGTTAAAATTACTAGAGTTTGGGTTTTTTTTTTACAGGAAGCTGTCAGTCATTAACACAAGTTAGAGATTCAAGCTTCTACCCTTCCACCTCTGCCTGCTGTGGTATGGAAAAGCGATATCTAGTGTTTGCTTCAAGCACTGTTTGAAAGGTCTCGCTGTAACACGGTTAAAGCGTGCTGGGTTTGCAAATGACCTAGAGCAGGCAGTGGCCCAGGTACCTGCTGACAGCAAGAATAGAATAGAATATTTCAGCTGGAAGGGACTGACAACCATCATCTAGTCCAGCGAATCACTGGGTGGGACAGTGTTACAACGGGGAGCATGCAGAAAGGAGTAGTTCGGGAGGAAAGTCCTCCCCACTGTTGACCTGGGGTCTTGGGTGGTTGAGTTAGGTTTCTACGCGTTGCCAGGGGAGATGTTTGCACTGGAAGCAAGGCATGTTTTAGCTCTTCTTAACCCCCACCCATCTGTTTGGAGAGAGTGGAAATGCTGAGCCCTGGAAAATAATCCTAGAAAGCTCCTGCCTGGGCATTGTTGTGGTCCCATTACATCGGGGGGAGCCAGATTGGGCCATCCATGCAGGCATGGACGACCAGCTCTGGACCTCCTGAGCACTCCTGAGCACTCCAGGACTCCTGAGCACTCACCGTCCTGCCGGCCTCGTTGTTGTGTCTGTTCATGGCTGAGCGGGCGTCTGGCCGGTTCTCTCGGGCATCTGCGAATTCCCGGGACACCAGCACGCCGAAGTCAGCATCCTCGCTGCATCCCCCCCATTTCCAGCCATCTCCTGGAGGTCCTTTGTGGTGGGAGTCACAGCCGCAGATCGTGGACGTGCCCTCGGCACAGGAGCGGGTTACAGCGAAGGCCACCCCTGCCGACGCGATGGCATGGACAAAGGCAGACTCTCGCGTGGCTGGGAATAGACAGAGTCCATGGGATTATCAGTCAACATTACACTTTTTGTTTTCCTTCCCAACCTCCTTCAGCATCGTCTAAATCTCATTAAAAAGCAAAAAGTTATTTTATTAATTTTTTAATGAACATTTTCTGAATCAGGTGCTGCTGGTGTTGCCTTCTGAAGCACGCAGGCGGGAGTAGGTGGGAGAGAAGTGTGACTCCAGCTCTGTGTATCACAAGTGCAGCATTTCCCCCAAATACAATGGGTGCAGGATTTGATCCAGCACGGGTGCCGATGGGTGCACAAAATGTCACTAAGAGCTTGAGGGGCCTCAGAAGAGAGTTACTGGAGTAATTCCTGGTCTGGAAACCCAGAGAGGGACTCCATGTTAGTCCAAGGGGAGATGAAGAAGCTCATATACATGCTGAAATGGGGAAAGGTTTCAGATGATACAGGACAGACAATGGCAGAACACAGCCTAAGAGCTAGTAATTACTGTTAAATGTATCTAGACTAAACAACATGTGACTTTACAGCAATGGAATAAAACCAGCCGAGGGTGTGAAGATAACCTTGAAGTTGCTCATTAATTACTGAACAATCCTGGAGAAAATCAAAGCGGACAAAACTCAAGCCTCTTCTTTGACTCTGTAACTATTGGCACGCTCCAGGTACGCAGTTGCAGTGAATGAATTTCGGCAGGCCCAAAAGAGCAAAGCTGGGGAAAGTCCTGAAAACATTGAATGCTGAAGAAAGGGTGAAATAAATTGCCCAGGATGTCTAGGTGGACTGGGAGCTGGGAACACGAGCATGTGCGGATCCTCTGTGCTAAGAGAGAGAAAATGTTTCAGCAGAACAAAGATACCTGGGCAGGAGGTGGGGACAAAACAGAAAATCCACATGAATATGAAGGTGCAATGGGTTTGCTGAACTGGAGCATCTCTGTCCATCACCTCTTCCACCTGTGACCATGGCAGGGCGACTTTCAAGCCCTCCCCTTCCCTGGTCATTCTGTGGGGCCCTGACCTGGACCTTGGACAGCAGCAGCCAAAATGCACACGGGTATGGGGAAGCCAACAGAAGCCATAAAGATGTTTACATCGGCTGGATGTTATAGCCAGTTGGGTCTGAGAAGGACAACAAGGCCAAGCGGGATGGGTGGGAACCAGACCAGAACTGCCTGCTCTGTGCCTGGAGCCTCCAAGCTCACCTCAAGTGTCTGAAGCCAGGGAGCTGCTGTTCTTCATCATGAACCAAAATCTCTCCAGCAGCCCTGCAGCACCCTCTGCCTGAGCATTGTGGCCCTCCCTTGCTCAGTGGTGGTTGTCGTAAACACAAAGAACATCTTATTCAGGGTGGGTTGTTCTGGATAGAAACGACCGAAGCCCAGTATTGAAGTGCACCCCTGAGATGGCAGCGTGGGTGGCTGTTCTGAATAGCACACCCAAAGCAGGAAGTGGCATGGAGCCATCAAGGCAGATTTTCTTGGTCTGCTACTACCGGAGGAAGCTTCTGAGATATTAGAAGCACCAAATAACAATACTGTGAGACCTAGACCTAGCTTTAGAGGATGCGAAAGGAGATGACCTTGTCCACTTAATACGGTGGCATTTTCCTACCGTGAGGTCTGTGAGTTTAATGTCATGTTTCTGGGAGTCTTGCACTCCGTCCATAAGTGGACAATACACTGTCAAATTGAAAGGATATTATATATCTGCATTATATATCTTGGTATGTTAACTCTTCAGGAGGGCATTGAAGAAGTTGTGACATGCTCTGAACTGAGCTGGTCTTTTCGCTGGTGCTTTGACTGACGGCTCTTCCACTGGTTTGAAAGCAGGACAATGGCTAACTTTGAATTTTCATAGAATCATAGAATCATAAAGGTTGGAAAAGACCTCCAAGATCATCGAGTCCAACCGTCGACCCAACACCCCCATGCCCACTAAACCACGTCCCTAAGTGCCTCATCTACACATCTTTTAAATACCTCCAGGGATGGGGACTCAACCACCTCCCTGGGCAGCCTGTTCCAATGTTTCACCACTCTTTCAGTAAAGAAATTTTTCCTCACGTCCAATCTAAACCTCCCCTGGCACAACTTGAGGCCGTTTCCTCTTGTCCTATCACTTGTTGCTTGGGAGAAGAGACCGACACCTGCCTCGCTACAACCTCCTGTCAGGTAGTTGTAGAGAGCGATGAGGTCTCCCCTCAGCCTCCTCTTCTCCAGACTAAACAGTCCCAGTTCCCTCAGCCACTCCTCTTGTTCTCCAGACCCCTCACCAGCCTCGTTGCCCTTCTCTGGACACGCTCCAGCACCTCAACGTCCTTCTTGTAGTGAGGGGCCCGAAACTGAACACAGTATTCGAGGTGCGGCCTCACCAGGGCCGAGTACAGGGGCACGATCACTTCCCTACTCCTGCTGGCCACACTCTTTCTGATACAGGCCAGGATGCCATTGGCCTTCTTGGCCGCCTGGGCACACTGACGGCTCATGTTCAGCCGGCTGTCGACCAACACCCCCAGGTCCTTTTCCGACAGGCAGCTTTCCAGCCACTCTTCCCCAAGCCTGTAGCGCTGCATGGGGTTGTTGTGGCCAAAGTGCAGGACCCGGCACTTGGCCTTGTTGAACCTCATACCGTTGGCCTCGGCCCATCGATCCAGCCTGTCCAGGTCCCTCTGCAGAGCCTTCCTACCCTCGAGCAGATCAACACTCCCGCCCAACTTGGTGTCGTCTGTAAACTTACTGAGGGTGCACTCGATCCCCTCATCCAGATCATCGATAAAGATATTGAACAAGACCGGCCCCAAAACTGAGCCCTGGGGAACACCGCTCGTGACCGGCCGCCAACTGGATTGAACTCCATTCACCACAACTCTCTGGGCCCGGCCGTCCAGCCAGCTTTATACCCAGCACAGAGTACACCTGTCTAAGCCGTGAGCCGCCATCTTCTCTAGGAGTATGCTGTGGGAGACGGTGTCAAAGGCCTTACTGAAGTCCAGGTGGACCACATCCACGGCCTTTCCCTCATCCACTAGGCGGGTCACCTGGTCATAGAAGGAGATCAGGTTGGTCAAGCAGGACCTGCCTCTCATGAACTCGTTTCAACCCAGATTAAAGCCCAGCCAATTTATATCCTTTGTTCCTGTGCTCACATTGACTTTCATCTTCAAGTAGCTTTTAATGGCCCCTGCATTTACTTCATGGTGCTTGCAGGGAGCAAAACTTCCATTTTACTGTGCTCAAAGAGCCATATTTGTTAAGTCTTTCCATAAAAAGTTGTCCATTACACTCATCAGCCTGGCTGCCCATCTCTGCATCTGGGTTTGATTCCTCTCTCCAGAAGGGTGAACAGAAGAAAACTCTCCCTTCCAGCTGAGGACTGACTGGGCTGAAGGAGAGTAAGTCCTACCACAGCTCAAACAGCCCAGAGAGGTCTCCTGCATTAGGACACAGACTGGCAAGTCCCCTGTGTGTTTCCCTGCTCAGCACAGTGACAGAAACTTTGGTCCCTGGACTTGGAGTCTGGGTTCTTGCAGTAGTGACCTGGCTGTTCAGCTACAGAGCTCTGCTCAGGATGTTTTTAAAGCTTTCTTGTTGGTTTGGTTTTTTTTTTTTTTTTAATTTTTTTATAAAGCAGACAGTGTTGTACTATTTCTACTCATTTAGAAATCAACAGGAGTTTGACCATTGACTTCAATAAGGCTGTGCTAAATACAGGCTTTCCCAAGCCCAGTCAAAATAATTTCTCAGTCTCAACTTTCTCCTTGGGGACATCTTTTGGTTCAGAGCCTCTCTGGTATGCCGCAGTCTGCAGAAGTACAGCACCCTGGTGAATGACACTGGAGTGCTTTAGCCCTACGTGCCATCTTATAAAGGTGGAGACTTTAGGTCTCTCAATTCAGAGTAGATGTTGGAGTCAATGCAACCTCACGCCCGATGTGCAGGAGTCCAGGGAGGTGCTGAAGGCAGGTGGTCAGGGGCTGCGGTGTCTGGGGTACCATTGCTGGTGGACGGTGCCCCTGGGTGCGCTGCAGGAGGTGTTTCCAGCTGCCTCGTGGGTGTAGCTTGACCGAATGATCAGGACAGTCATCAGTGGATGTGGGACAAAGCTAGAATTTTCTGCTGGCTCAGACCAACGATGACCTTGGAGACCATCCCCTCCTTCCAGAGCAGGAGCCATGAACCGTCTTCTCAGTTGCCCCATGCATCCCTCACCTGCTCTTGCCTCGTGCCCTGGGGAGGTCCTCTCTGCATCAGGTCTTGCTCCTTGGCCTGCAGTTTTCTCTACAGAGGTGGGGTCTAGCTTCCAAAAGTCAGGCATCTCAAACTGAGTTAATTTCACCCCGTGCAGGCAATCGAAAGAGGCAGCTCGTGGGTATGTGCCAGCTGTGGAAACGCACATCTCTCCTCTGCTGCAGCGTGGGGAACTCAGATCTAGATGCCAAATGTGATCCTAAACCAGGGCTGCTCAGTCCTGTCTTTGTTGGTGGGACCGCGCTGTGGTTTTCACTTTCTCTTAATTCAAACTCTTCTCTCCTTGCCCTTCCCACCTTCGATCCGCCAGCAGAGATCCAGCCTCTACCTACCAAGGTTTTCCTTAGACATCTTTCACCAACTGCCTATACTGGGACCACTGGGGGCTACGGGCCACCAGTTGAAGATCACTGCTCCAACTGGAGTGTTTCAGCCTGACAAAGGCTATTTGGGTGGCCTATAGTCTAAAGCAGATCAGATTAGAGGAGCTAGCGAGCCCTTCTGGCCTCAGACCAGGACAGCTCAGGGGCAGCGGGGGAGGACACGAGCCGCTCTCCTTGCTGACGTGCCTTCGCTTTCCATCCTGGGGGGTGTGAAAAAGCGATGGGCACAGGATGGAGAGTGACTGCACGTTTTGTAAGTCTGTAAGTCCCTGTACAGAGCGCGGATGCTGGGATGGGAGCTGAGCTGGGGCTGGCGCTGCCATGGCCGTGCAGAGACACGATGCAAGCCACCCCAGGGGGCTGCACCCCTCTCGCAGCTGCCCCTCAGCAACCCCCGCGCCCCTGGGTCTGCCCGGCGAGCTCTCCACACGATGCTGGGGCGTGGGGGGGAGCGAGCTGCAAACACAAACGCCTCGCCTTGAAATTCTCCCCTGGGTCTGGGCAAGGAGCCGGGAGAATTTCCCAGAGATGAAATGCGGGAGCAGCGTTCCCAGAACCAGGGGAGGGGCTGGCGAGGGAGGATTAGAGCCGTCTTGACAGTGCACCACTGCGACTGTCTCCCAGCCAGGCCCGTTACCTGCTGGGACACTCAATTTGCCATTGTTCCCGCGGTGTCACACTGTATTACCAGCATAATGCAGAATGTTTCCGCCGGCCAGCGTACCCACGGCACAGAGCACTGGCATTCCCCAGGAGCACCTCGTAGCAACGGGGCAATGTTCCCCTGTCCTGCCGTCACCCTCCAATCCCGCCAGCCCGGCTGGGAAATCCCTATTGATGGCTCTCCCCAGCCCCCCGCCACCGGATCAGAATGGCTAAAGGGCGTGTGAATGCTGCAGCAATTTGAAACGACTGCAGCGCTGGGATGGTATCGCTCGCCCTGCCTCACAGTAGGGGAGGAAGCTTAGCTCTTTCTCATCGGTATAAGCTTATTTTTCTCTCTCCCTCTCTCCTTTCCCTCCCCCTCCCCTTAAGCTGTTGAGTTTATATCAAGACGGCCCCTGATCCCACACACCCCTGTTTAGATGCAAATGACTGCAAGTGTCATGGCTGAGAAAAGCCATGGGTTATCGTGGTACGGGTCTGCCTTTTCACAGCTCGTGTCAGGGGCTTAGCCGAACACACAAGGACCTCCAAAGGAACCCCGGGCCCAGCTGCCTTTTCTGCACCTGGCCCCGCTGCCGTCACGCTCCTCGCAGCCACGCATGGCGAGATGCTGCCCTGGCCGGCACCACCGGCAAGAGGCTTGAGCCCGACGGGGGTTGAGGAGGCCCTTTCTGGAGAACTGGTGGCATCTTCCTGGAGAGGGAGAATGAGCAAAGGGCAGCCACGCTGCGAGGAGGCAGGGGGAAGAGCGGTTCCCTCGTCCCTCAAGATGTGGGGAAATGTATGAGCTTGCTAAGGCTCCTGCCAAATTCACTCCTGCAGATCCAGTCCTGCCTGCAGCTCAGAGACCTCTTCTCCACCCCAGGAGTCGGTCTCCAGATGCCTGTGGGGTGTTCCTGCCTCGTGCACTCACAACCAGCTCTTTCTGGCCACTGTACTTTAACCAAAATCCCAGACTTTATCACTAATGCGGAGAGTGGTAATTGCTTGCCCTCCCAGAGCAGCAGTAAGTCATCTGGCTGTTGGCTCAACCTTGGCTTTGGGGTAGGACTTGGCTGGAAGAGACATTGCCTTTTAATAAAAACTGACCTTATTTTAAAAAGAAAAGGGAGGGAGAAGAGAGAGGGGGGAAAGCAGGTTTTTCTTCCCTCCTTGTCCCAGACTGCACACCTGCAGTATAAATCATCTTGGAGAATTTGCTTGTAAAAACATGATCTTACCCCACATTCTGGGGTTGGTTTTTGGGTTGGGTTTTTTTTTTTTTTTTCCATAGCCCAGGTTAGAAAAAAAGGCATGCATAAAAGAAAACTTGCAGGAAGATCATCAGTGGCCCTAGGAAACCAAAGCCTCGCCAGCTACAGCTGCCACATGTTTTATGGCAAAAACCTTGTGAGTCTGAATTTTGGGTAGGGCACATGGGATGAAATCGGGTCGGGCTCGGCAGGGCCCTTAGCCAGGGTCAGTGTTCAGCAGCCCCCAAATGGGAGCACTTCAGCACCCCAGGGGTTTCACTGTGCTGTATTTGCTGTTTATTGCTTTGCTGCGAATTTGAAGCCATGCAAGAGATAGTGAGAGGAGAGATTAGAGTCGTACGGTGAAGCTGGGAAGAGAAGTGAGACGGGGATGTGATGGGGGGCTGTGGGAGGACCAAGGGGCAGGAATCCCTTGGGCTATTTCACAGAGGGATGCCCTGTGCTCCCACACTGCCACCAGCCCTCGAAGCCTGGATGATGTGCCCAGAAGGAGGAACCAAGAAAGGCTTGAACGCGTGTGCTGTGAGAGGGTCTGCACAGCCGAACCACAGCAAACGGCTCTGTCGTTTTCCCACACTCCATTGCTCTTCAGACTAAGCTCTGCTTGAATGGAAGCAACTGTGATTAACATTTTTGCAGCTCCTTTAAAATGAAATTATCCTCAATTTCTTTTCAAGCTGTATTAGAAATGATTTTCCATCTATTGTAGTGAGAACTACGCCTTTGAAGTTTTTTCCAAAATAGCTTCAATGTACCTAAGGGAGTAGTAGATGAGATTAACCTAAATGTTGCTCTTTGATACTCAGAGGTGATTTCATCCAGGTAGTTATCATAGCTTAAACACTGGCTATTTTGGGCTTAGTATTTAATGCCTATTGGCCTAACGCACAGCGCAGACTGCAATAGTGATTGTCATCTTATTTTGAGTCTTGCTATTAATTAATGATTCTTAGTTTGTGGGGTTACACCCCTCCATGTGTCCTGGAAGCCAACAAGAAGTGAACACAGCAATAGCTGCCACAGATGCTCAGGGCTTGGCCAGGCGTAAAACACGCAGCCGGCAACGATCACAGATATCAGTTCCAGGTTATGGGCTCAAAACTCTTGATTTCTGTTGTTGCTGCATCTAAGGAAGATGGGACAAAAGCCTGGGAGAAGGCGATGCTGTGAAGGCAACAGAAGTGCCCAGCAGCCCTACCCGCAGCCCCCTTGGCAGGGACGAGCAGTGTTGGTCCCCAGATTCATCACAGCTAACGAAATCTATCAGGGCAGGACAAAAACCTTTTTATTGCCAACGTTCTCTCTCCCTTCAGCTGAGAAAGCAGTGGCTGAAAAAGTTATGTGGCTATTCCTGCTGCAAACTTTGGGAATCGCAAAGGATTTCCTAGTGTCACTCACTGCTACATTCATGAAATGAGTCCCATCCCGCCTCTGCTCATTAATTCTCAAGGCAGCAGTGAAAAGACATTAGCACATTTAAAAAATGTAAATAATAACCACAGTCAAATGGGTTGGACTTTGATGTATCGCTATCTGCAGATGATACTCTTTATTTTTAACTGTTCTACTTACAGGTTAGTGAGACACGAGAATAAATACATTTTTCAAGCTAATTGCCTGGCAGTACTGTCTAGGAGACTATTGATGCGTCACGGTTTGATCGGGAAAGCTGTTTAACAAATGTGCTCAATAATTTTCTCCATCTGTCAGAAGAGTTTCAGAGCTATGGGTGATATTTTACTTTGTCAGCTTGGAGTGCACGGAAATGTTGAGGCATGTCCACACGTGAGGTTTTGCTCTAGTCCCTGCAGCCGAAAGAATCTTAAAATATTAATCATAAATTCAAAGTTCAGTTTGCTCATTACGGGGAGGATGGTTCAAATCCAGTTTTTAAGTGCTTTCATGCTGACAGAAATGGTGGTGAGAGATTTTCAGTGCCTGAATGCTATAACAGTTCTTTCATAATGCGTTTAAAATTTTTATGATAGTTTTTTATGATAGCTTTTAAGAAAATTAAAACTTTCTGATCTAGTAAGTGCTGAAGTTTAGGACATGCTTTTATTAGGCAGCAAGTTATAGTGTGGCAAGCCTTGGTAAGACGTTATTTGATAGTTAATACAGCAGCTACCCCAAAATACATCCTGGCAAAACAGGGGAATTGAATCTCATGGCCCTATTAGCACTCTAAAATGACTTTACAATCCTGATTTCTGCAAAGAATCACACTTTAACTCAACTGAGTCATTTTCACTGGAATATACTACTGATGTTTCAGGAAACGGTACCACTATTGGAAGGCTGAAGCTTGAAAAAAATACCATGAACTGTTTAGATGCAGAATATTATAGCTTTGTAAGAAAGATTCACCAGGAGATATGCACACTCCAGGAGACTATTGGGAAATAGTCTAATGTCCTAGATTTCAACCCTCATTTCTCTAATTTCTTAAAGACCATACCAAAAGCTTCCCATTTCCAAAACGTCACTGGAAAGAATAATTTCTTTTTCAATAAACAGACTTCACTGGACTGCAGAGACTCAGTGCGTGTCAATACCAATGAAGCTGGAAATGGTTTTGGTTGCATTTATGAAGCTGTTTTGGTTGCATTTATGAAGGACGTTATCTGCAGACGTCCCTTGTGCTAAGCTTGGCATGGAGTCAGTGAAAGGCATGTGGTGGACACCATGGCTTTCATTCCGCCCTTCTTGTATTTGACCAACCGCCTTCAGAAAGGCATTTCTAGTTTGATCCTAATAAGCAGGATCCTGGTACGGGCAGAATCCTGAGAACATGCAAATGTGCAGCCCCTTCTCCCTGGAAATGGGGAAGAAGGCATAACGAGAAACCTCCCGGAGGTCCTCAAACCCGCGGTGGTGGCATGGACAGTGCAGGTGTGTTTGGAGTCAGATGGTGCATGGGAGCAGCTCTGAGTCCCCACGGTCTGCAGGCTCTTGGGGAAGGGGAAGAGAAGGCAGTGCCCTGGACCAGCTGCTGCTCCAAGCAGGCAGTGCTTCATTTCTACCCAGAGGAGCTCAGTGCATCAAATGTTCAGGGAAGGTTCCTCCAGAAGGAGCAAAGCCGCAGCCGTGAGTTGGTGCTGGTGACTTCCACGTATCATTCGCTTTTGTCATCAGTGCCAATGTACAAAGTCATGGGAGGGGATGGAGGGGAGGGGAGTTTTTTATCCACCATATGGTTCACTTTCACGGGAATGCTTTTTAATCTAAGGTCTTGGTTTGCTAACTGGACATCTGGGATGTGGGATAGGTTATCTGCCACCGAAGTCCTGCAGCACCCTCCCTTTCAGGCCATATTTGGCTGCAGGCTAGGGTTACAGGTGCCCAGCTGTCTTGGGGCCCAACATCTCACTTTTCTCAGTGCAATGCCCAGGCTGTGATCTCACTGGGAATCCCAATTTTATCGTGCCTCATCAATGTGCTTCCAGTGTGCCTGATCCATGCCAGTGGGTCTAGAAAAGTGGCCTTTCAGGAGGAGGTGATGAAGAGGAGAAAGCACATGTGTTTGGAGAGAGGAGAGGGAAAATATGTTTATTCTCCCCCTTTTTGTTCCCAGCCCTGGCTATTTTGGGCCCATCTGTGAAAAGATATGTTGAAATCCCAGCTAAGTTTGGTCAGGATTTCAACCATGGCTTCTCAGTGGCAGGGGAAAATCCTGCCCACTGGCCTTCTGGGGCAGACAGTACATGCTGCAAAGGACCTGTCTTGACCCCAAGGAACTTGACCACAACCCCTCTCCATGGATTTTCCCGTAGGTCTGCTGGACCCTGTTGTTTGGATGCGCTGCACGCCCTGGGCAGGGAGGATGGAGCCCATGATTCCAAAACATGTGACCATGCATGGGGCTAGACCTTCCCCTTCCTGTACTTTATCCTACTGAGAGCTCCTGGGATGGGAACAGACCCTTCCCTCATTACCCTTCTCGATGTAACACAGAAAAAAAATTGGAAAAAAGAAATTGGAGAAATTAGGGTTGAAAGCTAGGACATCAGACTCTTTCCGCAGTGTGTTCCCAGTAGGACATTTGTGGCGTGGGGTGTTCAAAAGCCAAGTGGAGGTATGACGGCTCTACCCACCCTGGCAAGCCCCTTCCCCCACAACCCCTTGGCTTCCCTGTTTACCTTTGTCCAGGACCGGCCCGAAGATGGCCAGGCTGTCGTCAATGGTGGTGCAGTTCCAGCGGCGGCCCCGGAACTGGTGCTGGCACTCCTGGATACCCAGCTTCACCCCCTCGGCCACGCTGGGCATGATCTCAATGTAGTTGCGGCAGAAGCGGAGCTGCTTGGGGACAAGGCCGGGGATGGAGCCGCAGAGGATGGGCTGGGACCCCAGGGAGCTGTACTGCTGACCTAGTGCAAGGGACCTGCAAGGGACAGAGGACAGCGTGAGGGTTGGGAAACCAGCTGGCACTACTGCTCCTGCCCCTGTGACCATCCCAGGGGGAATTTGATGAGCCAAGGTGAACCAGTAGTTCAGGGAGACAAAGTACTGAAAAAGAGGGATTTCATAAGAAAACAAGAGACTTCCTACTGAATAGCAGTGATGTGATCTTCACACCTGAAGACACCCTGGTCCTTTGTGGGCACAGAGGGAGGGACTCAGCCCCCTACATGGAGGCACCTAGAGCCATTCAGTGTACTCCCAAGTATCTGAGACATCCCCATGGGGCTGGTGGATCTGACAAAGGACCTGCAAGGAGCTGTATCCTGGGGGACCAACACCTGGAGGCTGGGGAATACCCCAGGGTGTCTCAGCTGTCAGGAGACACTGATGTGAGAGCTTCTGAATTGTGGTCAAGGTGGGAAGTGTCCTGTCCAATGCCAAGTTCATCAGCAGAGGGATTGCCATTTACTGGAGAGGGGCTGCTCTGGGGTCAGGCACGTCAATGCCACACGTCCCAGGCTGTCTTGACACCTGTGCAGATGGTCCCAGCAGAGTCTGAACCACCACAGTTCCACCCTGATGGACATCAGCCTCTAGCTGCAGCTGTGGGTCGGGCAGGTGTGCTGGTACATGGTGAAGGTGCTGAGGGCAGATTTGAGAGGACCTTTTCCTACTGGTCCAAGAACCTGTCATTTGCCCAGCATGAACTATGTGGGTCAGATTGCTTATTTGGCCAGAAATTGTCACTGAAGGGTGAAGACACATATTTGCTCAAAGAAGCTCTGAGATACCTGCTATTACACACAAACAAGGATAGTCCTACAGCTACTGCCTTGCTACGAACCAGACCACCCTGCAGTGTTCCTCCAGAACATGTGGTCAAATCTGTGAATAAGCAGCTGGTTCCGTAACAGAGCGGACGCGATGAACTCAATTGCTTCCAGTACAGAAACCTCACAGTCCAGATACTAGCATAGACAAATATTAAAGAGCTTTGATTTAGTAAGTCCATATTTCTCTTGTACTAGGGAGTCCACAGTTGGACACAGGACTTGAGATGAGGTCTCACCAGTGCTGAGTAGAGCGGAAGGATCCTTTCTCTCTACCTGCTGGAAAGGCTTCTCCTTGTGCAGCCCCAATGGCACATTGCTGCTTCATGTTCAAATTTTTGTCCACCAGCACCCCCAGGTCTTTCTCTGTACGCTGCTTTGTAGCTGGTCGGCCCCCAGCCTTTACGGGTGCATGGGGTTGTTTCTCCCCAGGTTATTTCTCCCCAGGTCCCTTGGTTGAATTGCATGATCTTCCTGTCTGCCCACGGCCCAGCCTTTAGAGGTCCCTTCAAATGGCAGCTCAACCATCTGGGGTATCAACCAGTTCTCCCAGTTTTGTTGTGTTTTTCCCTAACTCACCTGCCCAGACCTGAAGATTGCACGTGAGCTAATCAGATATTTTATAGTCATTGGTTAATTCAAGTTGGGAGAGACCTCAGGAGGTTTTTAGTCCAACTTCCTACTAAGAGCAGGGCCAGTTTCCAAGTTAGATTAGGCTTCTCAGGGCTTTGTCCTTCTAGAATTTGAAAACCTCCAAGGACAGAGATGCCACTGCCTTACGGGATCTGTGGTTGATCATCCTTGTCCTGAACTGCCCATCCAGCCTGGATTCCCAGTTGACAACCCAGTTGACAACCCAGTTGGTGAGCTGACACCAGTAATTGGTTGAATTAATTGCACACTAATGATTGTAGGATGGGAATCCTGTAGTAGGGAATCCCAGGGGACCTGCCCAGGAGAGACATCTCTGCTGAAGACACTGAAGGAGAAGACCTGACTCCCACCCTGGCTGGGAAGCGCATGCCTCTAATCTCTGCCCCAGTGCTGTCTTCCACCACGGCTCCCTGCTCAACCATCTCTCAGACCTGTTTCTCCTGCACCTCTCTGCTCACCTACCCAGCAGTGGGGCAGCTGCCCAAGACTTCAGGACCAGAGCACTGCATGCAATGTTTTGACTCCATCTCCCACACCATTGGATGGGACACACAGAAGAGGGGCAGCCAGATATGGTTGGGAGGCAACACAGCGCAATGGGCAGCACACTAGGACTGGTTCCCAGAGCTGCTTTGCGCTTCCAGCTCCCACCAAGTGCAATCTGATGGGGGGGAGCTCAGCACTGCTGGGAAGACTGGTCAGCTCCAAGCAACAGTTGTGAACAACCTTAACTTCATTCTCCATCCAGCAGGGCCAGCAATGCGGGGAACAGGCAGGAGAATATGCTGTGTTTCTCTGGACACCGACTCTCGCAGACAGACTCCAGTCTCAGGGGGGTGGCACGCTGTGAGATGCTTTCTCCTGCCTGGGTTTGCACAGTGGTAGAAGTGAAGTTCATATTCAGTGTCAGAGTTTACAAGGATGTGCCTGCAGCAGCAGTTTTTCGCAGCAGTGGTTGTGGAGGGTTGGCCTGGTGTGCTGGCCGTGAACTCCACACCATGTCATGCATGCAGGTTAATTGTGCCACAGCTCACCAGCATAAAACCTGTCCCAATTTTTTATCTGGATGAGCAGTTGGATGCCTCAGGAGCCCACAGAAAGCAGCAGTGTCCTTGAGGGAGTAAGAGCTGGGACTTCCCATGAAGTTCTGGGGAAATCCTGGGAGGATCCACCCTCCCATTCAACCACAGACTTGGTCAAATCCCTTCTTTAAACCCCCAAGCCATCTCATGACAGACTTCCCTGCCTGGAAGGCCTGACTGGAGATGTGCAGTCAGTTTTGGTCCATCTGTTTTGAGGTTGGAGTTGCGATCTGTTGCATGAGAGAGGACCCTGGGGAAGGTGGAGGCTGCTCTTGGTTGTATGTGGTCACACAACCAGCTGGTGAAGTTGCTTACAGGAATCCATCTGCTTTTGATGACCCATTCCAAGCTTTCCCAACTTTTCCTTTTCTTCCTCTTTTGCAAGGTCTCCATCATTCCTAAGCGTCTGCTCTTAATTTTCCTTGTAGATGATTACTGAGAGCACCTTCTCTCCAGTCATGACCTAATTTTCATTTTTGTTCTCATGTCAATGAACTTCTGATTTCCCCACTGCTGATCGTTCTTAGACAGATATAAAAAATCTCACTCCTCTTGGCCCATCACCCCCATCTACCCAGAAGTCCTGGGAAGACACACTGGTCAGGGCACTGTGGCTAAGGTGCTCCTGGGTCCCACGGACTGACGATTTCTCTATATAGTGGCTGAGATGTGAAGATGGAACAAAACCTATTTGAAACCCAGATCTGAGATCCCAGGGGCACATCTTGGCTCTGTGTGGCTCTAACACAGAAGTCGCACAAGCTCATGGGGGGGAAGCAAATACATTAGGAGAGGAAGTATCACAGGGTGAATTTGGGATAGAGAAAGGACATGGACAATTCTTAAAGCACAAAACAAAACTCCAAGGCTGCCAACTGCAGGAGCTACAGACCCCACACTTTCCTGTCTTTCTTTCAATGCTAGTGTCCTTCCTTGCTGCCTGAGCCTATATTTCTCGAGTTCCCATCACGTCAAAGGCAAATAGCTGTTTCGTACCCCTGCTCCACTGCCCCCAGCTTTACCCGCAGAAGGTGACAGACGCATTTTCCCAGCATCAACTCGCACACTCAAGGGCAGGAGCCATAAAAGCCAGAAGCTCTGCTTGACTGGGAGACTCCCTTTCATTGCTGCCTGTACAAGTGTGAGCGGACAGATGTGCACATAAAGGTAGGCTTTTGTGTGTGTGAGTGTGAGTGCAGTGCAAAACACAAGGAGCATGAGTGCCTATGGCAAATGCACGGGAAATCCCTTTTCTCTTTCTCTGCTTAATCCCTTAAATCTCTCAGGAGTCCCGACACTGTCTGTCAGGCCAGTGACTCCTTTTGTTCCCATCCGATAGTGCTAGACATAGCAGAGCTGTGGATCCAGCAGTCTCGAGTTGACTTTCTGTGATTCCCATTGGTCTGGGATGAGCTTTTGAAGCCCTGGGAGTAAATGGTCTTGTGCAGATCCTCTTTCCGCACATTGCCGGCGCGTGCATCCTTGCATCCTTGACGAGGTGACTCATGTTTTCGCATTGCTTCAGCATGGAAGATACTGTGCCCACCCTCTCAACTTCATCCTTCCTACAGAGATGGCCAGCAAACTCATCTTCTTCTATTTGGGCCACTGGTTGAAAAGACACAGCGCGTCAAGAGAAATTAGACCTAGTAGTATTTGAAAGGAGCAGGATTTGGCCAGATTAGAACTGTGCCAAAACATATGAAAAGGAGTTTTTAGGATGAACACTAAGAAAGGTTTCCTGCCAGTGAGAGCAAAAGCTGCTAGGACATTTCTTCTTTCCTCTCTGCAGGAGACTAGAAGCTGTATCGCTCGGAGCACTCAGGACTGGACTGCACAGTGCACCATGGGCTGCCCATCCGAGCTGGGTTTTACCAGCCAGAGACAAACCTTGGTGAGCTGCTCCTCCTGTGGAGCAGGGGGATTGAAATCTTCACTGGGGGTGATGCCCTGCTTGGCTGCTCTCTGGCAAGAAAGCAGCTTCTTGGAAAGAGGTTTCTCTATCCACTGCTGTGTGTGCAGGGCACGGTGAGGGCTGAGCCAAAGGGTTTGCTCACACGTGTTTCACATTCCAGTTTCATGATGAAAAAAAAAGGAAAGTGAAATGCCGGGAGGGGACCAGCTTACTGGGAAACAATCTGGCATGGCCACCCCTTTCTCTTTCTTCTGCAATCCCATAAACCTGTTGCCATCTTTAATGGATCCTGGGAGCCCAGCTGGACAGACAGGAACCTGGGTTTTTCCTGTCTCAGCCCTGGAAAAAATTGACATTTGTGTGAGGAGTGTATTCCAACCTCCAACAAGCTCCAAAGTGGGGCAGCATCTGTGCTTGCTGTGACTGCCTGAGGTCAGTGTTGCAGCTTTTTACTTGAAGTGCAGGGAGAAAATTTCTGGTATGTGCTGCTAAGGGAGTGTTTTCTAGCTCTGAACTCAGCAGCTGAAAGCGGTTGTATCTGAAGAGCAATTTTTCTTTTTTCCCACTCTATCAAGGACATCACCAGCCCTGTGGCCAGCTGGGCAGGAAGCTCCGGGCTGTAGAGCTGCACGTCTCCAAGGGTGCATCTTGTGTCATGGAGATGGAGACTCCCCACATTGCAACTCTTCCTTGCCTCTCCCGAGGGATCTCCCACATAAATGTAGACATGCTATAGGGATCCTGTACCCCACTGTGCCATTTCCCTTGGCAAAATTGTTAGAAAGAGCTTATATTTTCATCCCTGGAGCCCCCAGCACACCTGGAGATCCATGCAGAAATACATGGCTGTGAGCATTGCACAGAGGATGCTGGTGGTGATGACTCCAGTGATGAAGGGAGGTCACAGCAACCGCTGTGCCCATGGGACATGTAGGTTAGTAAGTACCATGTGCTCACAGACTCAGATTTCCTCTGGCTCCCTCCTGCACCGGAGCCAGAGCAGACCTGCGCAAAGAGCCAGCTCCCTTCAGGGCTCTGCGGTGTGAGTGCCGGGGGGGCATGACACTGTCACCTTCTCCCTTTGTCTCAGCATCAATTAAGTAACAACTACTTTTCCTCAATGCTTTGAGAGCCACGGCTAGCAACACTCCTTGAGGGGGTCCAAGGACCTGGTACAAATGAGGCTCTTTTAAACTATGATATTTCCTCCCACAGCAACCCAGGTCACAGCAGCATAATGTTACAAGGCAAACATCCGTCCTGCTTGTGCCCTCTAACGTCTTCTCAATGCCCCATATCGATCCCTGCAATTCTTACAACACACTAGGAAAACTATGAATCAGCAGGAGAAAACCAGATCACAGTTCAGATCTCGTTTGCCACCCGCTGTCTTGGAGAAAAACTTTCTCTGCCCGGAGGGTTTTTCATTGTACTATTTTTAGACATATTTAGCATTTTCCAATTCTGGGCCATGTTCTGCTTAAAATGGACAATTGTACAGGCTGGCATCCCACTGTTCTACAGTGCTGAGTGGCCCAGGGGTGATACATTGAAATGCACACTGGGAGCCAGGAGTTTTCATGCTGACTCTTTCTCTTTACTTAGTGCTGTATGAGCCCTTCCCAGCTCCCACAGATTTTGCCCTTTTCCCCTTCCTAGCAGAGGCGTCATCACATGCTTCCTTTTCAGGTAAGTAAAGGGCTGTGCAAAATCACTGCAAGCAGAGGTGCATGATGAATACAAACCTTCCAGCTGGAGAGCCAGACCCTGTTCGTTTTGTTATGGTACATTTTGAAGTGTCTAGCTCAGCCTGATGCAATGCTCAAGGTGTTTTTACCAAGTGGCAGATGTTCATTTTAAGATCGTGAATCTCACCCCAGCTTTGACAGAGGTGTCCTTATACGCAAACAAGTGCCTCCAGCTGCTAACTCTGTTCTGCTGTCTGACCTTTGAGGGGGTATTGTATGTGGTATAATATTCATATCTTTTAATTCTTGTAATTTGCTGACTGCAGCCCTTTGTGAACAGGGTAAGACACAAATTCTTGGGTTTGTCTGAAGATCAAGAGCAGCAAGAGGGAAATTTTTGCAAGTCAAAGCATGTAATATATATGCACATATGAGCTTGAGAAATGCTAGGTCTTGACTGAATATGGAGATCAGACAAAAAGATGACAGAATTCAAATAAGGAACATTGCAGTTTACTAGGGAATTGGATAGCTTTAATGAATCCCATGCCTTTGCTCATAAATCACCCACTATTTAATCTCTACTGAACGTGTCTTGAGTTTTGAGTTTTTCTGTAGAGTGGGCACTTGTGTCCGTGCTATGAGATATCGCCATTACTACAGACTCTTCACCAAACTTTGCAATCATTGGCGGGCTCTACGAAACAGACAGGAACTTCATTTTTTTAAAAAAAAAGAGGTTCAACTGCCTAAGCGTTAGAGGCTGATCACCCACACAAGGGCTAGTCCCACGGGCATGAGTGTAGATGTACGGTTTTGCTGTGTTACTGCCCTGGAAAGTCTCTATAGACTTTACACACCAGTGTGATGTGACCTCTTGAACAAGAGAACTTTTTTTCCAGTTCGTGTGTTCAAAAATTATCTCATTAAATAGCGTGTATGAATTGCATGACCCGCACAAAATTCAGCATCCCACAAGGCCAGATTCTGTCCAATTAAGATTCTTGCTTAATTAAGTCACACCTAAGGGCTACAAACCTTTCTAAAACCTTCACAAAGGCAGAAGTTCACCTAGGAATCACTCCCAAACCTGTGGCTGCTTAGAAGTAGGCTAAGCATCCCTTTGAGAGCTCTCCCAAAGAGACATCTCAGGGTATTTATATCCCTCTAGGTCCTGGGTAATTTTTATTTATTGTCCATGCAACCCAGTAGTGCTTCCTCTATGATTTGTCTCCTACCTACAGCTGCAAAGCCCTCTTCCAGCAACCTCTTCTGGGAGGGCTTAATCCTTCCTCCAATCACCGCAGGACAGAGACGTTCCCAGTGGTGGGGCAGTGCCCCATGGGAAGATCTGTTCAATATCTTTATCAATGATCTGGAGGAGGGGATCGAGTGCACCCTCAGTAAGTTTACAGACGACACCAAGTTGGGCGGGAGTGTTGATCTGCTCGAGGGTAGGAAGGCTCTGCAGAGGGACCTGGACGGGCTGGATCGATGGGCCGAGGCCAACGGTATGAGGTTCAACAAGGCCAAGTGCCGGGTCCTGCACTTCGGCCACAACAACCCCATGCAGCGCTACAGGCTTGGGGAAGAGTGGCTGGAAAGCTGCCCGGCGGAAAAGGACCTGGGGGTGTTGGTCGACAGCCGGCTGAACATGAGCCGGCAGTGTGCCCAGGCAGCCAAGGCGGCCAATGGCATCCTGGCCTGTATCAGAAATAGTGTGGCCAGCAGGAGTAGGGAAGTGATCGTGCCCCTGTACTCGGCACTGGTGAGGCCGCACCTCGAATACTGTGTTCAGTTTTGGGCCCCTCACTGCAAGAAGGACGTTGAGGTGCTGGAGCGTGTCCAGAGAAGGGCAACGAGGCTGGTGAGGGGTCTGGAGAACAAGTCTTATGAGGAGCGGCTGAGGGAACTGGGGTTGCTTAGCCTGGAGAAGAGGAGGCTGAGGGGAGACCTCATCGCTCTCTACAACTACCTGAAAGGAGGTTGTAGCGAGGTGGGGTCGGTCTCTTCTCCCAAGGAACAAGCCATAGGACAAGAGGAAATGGCCTCAAGTTGCACCAGGGGAAGTTTAGACTGGATATTAGGAAAAATTTCTTCACCGAAAGGCTTGTCAAGCATTGGAACAGGCTGCCCAGGGAGGTGGTTGAGTCGCCATCCCTGGAGGTGTTTAAAATACATGTAGATGTGGTGCTTAGGGACATGGTTTAGTGGTGGACTTGGCAGTGCTAGGTTAATGGTTGGACTTGGTGATCTTAAAGGTCTTTTTCAAACTAAATGATTCTATGATTCTATGATTCTGTGATCTTTTGCAAAGACCAGGGGTGGTCAGCCCATGTTGTTCAGGGGCACATAGCATGAGCTGGTTAGAAATTTGGCAACTTGCTCCATTCTCAGAGAAATGTTGATTATTGCCAGAAGAAGACAAGGAGAAAGCACTTAATGGTGTGATCCTCTGATCAGCATACGAGGGTTGGACAGCATGTACCCTGCCTATAATCCCAGCTGAAGGGAGAGGCGCCATTAATGCATGTGCTTTTATTTTGAGATATCAGAATGATGATTTCTCAGGTATTGCTAAAAATTAATGCTACAAAGAAATGCTAAAGAGAAGACTGCTTAGGGTCTGGGGAATTAGAGGAAGGGGCTAGTATTGTTTTATTTTAGCCTCCAATCAACACTGATGTTGAAGTAGCTATTGAAACACATCCCAGGCTAAATCTACATTAAGTCAAATGAAAAGCCCGATATCTGTGCACAGAGGAAATTGTTCTTTGTAAACAAAGATTCTTTTTGTGCTGGCTGGATACCAAATGGTCTGGTTATTCTGGAGTGATAATCTCATTTCCCAATGATCTATCACTCAACTGCGCTGCAGGTATGGAGGCGGCAAAGCTCAGTAAAGCCATTCTTACAGATGATGGTGCATCACCAAATAACGCCTGGCAATGGGCACTAGTTTAGGGGTCTCTCAAAGTGAGCCAAAGCACAAATACTTCACTAAAGAAGGAACTGCAAGCCCTGTGGCTGCTCTCTGTGAATCCTGCAGCATGCAGCATCTGAGCAAGTTGGTGCTGAAGTCTGCAGCGGTCGATCCACTCCGAATTCACTTCTGGGCTTCCATCCTCCCTATCATCAACTGTGTTGTTTGGAAATGGTGTCAAAATAATAAAATATATTCTGCAAGAGGTGAAGGCATCGGGTCCTGCTAAGTATGAAGAACTGTCAAATCACAGAAAGGCACCAGTGAAGTGGTGACTGTCATCTGCTGATGTTATGTTCAATGGGAAACTAAAGTTGGGAAAGTCTGGGCTGCAGGACACCAGCTCAAGCACCTGGGATCTGCTGACAGAGACAGAGGAGGACAAACAAACTCTTCAGTCTGGTCTGGGGTCCTAGGAGCTACTACCACTTCTTGGGAAGTGAAGCAGTGCATAATGGATGGAAAGAGTGGTTGTAAGCAGCACTTGTGTCACAAAAATTGCCTCAAGGTCACCTGAGATTGGCAGTTCAAGCAGACAAGAAAAGAACAGGACTGGGCAGGCAGCAGCCTCCAAAGAGAGACGGAGCATGCAATTCCTCTGACCAAACGTGGGGGTCTGCCTGGCTGAAGGGGGCTGAATACCAGGCCTGACTGTAGACATGCAAAGTTTGGGGAGGCAGGTTGCCCTGCCCTCCTGAGCTGGTGGATTTGCTGCCAGCAGTGGTCGTGTGGCCACCTGGAAAGTCCTCGCTAAATTGTCTCTTCCTCAAATCTGTTGGAAAAAGAAGGAGTGAGGTCCTCCCAAAGGCCCTGCACTGAACAGGTCTGGACCACTCAAAGTTGAATGGGTGATCTCAGCCCCATGGCTCGGTTACTGATGCCAATGCCTGGGCTGGCCATGCCAGCCTCCTGGGAGCGGAGAAGCCAATTTCTTTAAGGTCCCTGAGATGGGGGTCCCCAGGCAGTTTCCTAAGGGCTCAACAAACCTTGTCCCAGATTATTGCCAACTGAGCATTGAAGCAGGGTGGTGAGTCTGGCAGAGACACTGCAGCAGGAAAATGAACGAAGTGCCAACAAGTGGATGGATGGCAGAGAAGGCAAGAAGAGGCTTGCCCTGTAGACAGACTGGCAGAGGCTGGATTGCTTTAAGCTCTGAGCATTTAATCCCAGGGAGACATGAATAGGAAGGTTAATGGGTGCAGTAATACGGCAAAAAGGGAAAGTCAGGGAAGGAAAAAGCCAGGATGAGGCTCAAGGAAGCATCAAGGCGAGCGTTGGAATGAGGCAGATGGGGAGGAACTTGCCCTGCTCAGTGTGGGTGGGCCTCTGTGAGTGTTTACACTCACGGGAATATTAGCCATCATTTTATGTATTTCAACCATTAAAAAATTGCCAAAGGGTGCCCAATAACCACAGAGCATCCCTCCTAAAGAGGGCCATCCTGTTTGTGTTTTATCTTCTTCCTCCACTCTAACAAAAAAGTCACTATTGTCAGTGGAATGTGGTTTCCCTCATTCCCTTGATAAAATGCATCCAGATTCTGCAGGTTTAATGAAGCTTAGGGGCATATAGGGGTGCAGGGGAGATGCATCACTCAAAACCCAAACAGTCATTCAGGGCTTATATCATGAGATGGTTTCTTAGCTGAAAGTAGGAGTTACACATGGATGGTGTGATCAGTTTTTTTCAATGTCTAAACCCCAAATGTGTTTTCTTCAATCTCCCACTGACCTACCAAATCATCTGCATCATATTTACCATCTCAAATGCCTGAATTTTGCAGATAATGTCCGCTGCTACTGACATGGTAATCCCAAATTCTGTCTGCTGGACTGATTCTCATGGGCAGTCACAGGGTGCTCACACCAGTGCCAGGCTGAGCCCACATGTGTTGAGTGGCAACAGGGTCCTCTTCCACTGAACGCATTTGGATTGGGATGAGCGCATGGCACATGAGAGATGCCTGGCTGAACCCCACCTCTGCCAAGGAGATCCAAACTTTGGTGTCTGAGGGCCATGTCCCAGTGGTGGGACAGTGAATCTGGGGCAGGACCATCTCCTTCTAAAGTTGCTTCTGAGCATGCAGACTTTGGGAACCAGGTGTTTTCCCCACTGAAGACTGGTCTGCTCTACCTATGAGGTTAGGACTCTTGTTCACACTCATGTTCCCACTCTCAGGCTAAGGAGCCATCTTCGGTAGGAAGAACTGACTTACTGCCACTCCATAATCTCCATCTAGATCACCTCCAAATCTGGGACTTGACCCTTGGTGAACACTGGCCTATGTGGCTCCTGGATATGACAAACCAGTCCCCCTGGGTCTGGCCTGAACAAAAGGTGTTGTAGGAAGCCCTGTGATCTGAAGCTGCAGAAACAGGCTCAGAGGCAGTTCACTGACCTCCTTGATGCACAGCACCCCCAGGGAGCCCCGCTCTGGCAGGTAGAGGAGGAGGCAATGGCCTGTGATCAATCAGAGAAGGTGCAGAGAGTGGTTGAACTCTCGCTCAAAGATTCAGTGAGTTTTGGGGTTGAGAAGGAGAAGAGCAAGTGCAGAAAAGAAGAAGGTGTCCAGCTGCAAAGGATGTCTTCATCACTGTGGTGAAAATGATTCAACTCTTCCAGGGTTAAAAAACCTCACATTCACTTCTGTTTCTGATCCCACAACCATTCCTGATCCACAGGTCTCCAAAACCATCAGATTTTCCCTGATGGGGAAGATCTTCCCTGCTCCACAGAGCCCAACCTTGCACCACTAAAATGTTTTTTAAACTCTTGATTAAATGATGTGAATTTTTTGGGCACCATTTGTTTCCTATTACAAGGTTCACTCATAGTTCCTAACGGCGAAACGGCTGAACATGCCTAGTTTGAACCCAAATCAGTGGTTGCTCTCAACATCAACAAGGCAAACCACTTACTGGGCTACGTCAGTGTGGGGTCAGCACATCAAAGGAAGTTACTGTCTGCTCTTCTTGGTGTTGGTGACACCAGATTGGGAACTTTGCATCCAGTTTTAGGTCCACTAGTGAACAGGGATGCATAGAAAGTGGACAGTGTCCAAGAGATGCGACCATTATGGTCAGGGGTTGAGAGGCTGTGGTGTGCCAGGAGAGGTGGAGGGAGCTGGGCTGGTTTAGTATGCAGGAAAGGAGCCTGAGTGGTGTCTAACAACAACCTACAACTAATTGTGGGGCAGTTGCAAATCTGATGGAGCCAAACTGTTCCCAGTGGTACCAGATGCTATAACAAGGGGCAACAACTAGAAGCGGTGCTTGGAAGTTCAGGCTGGGCATTAGGAAAAATTCCCTTTCCAAGTGCCCAGCCAAGTGGGGGGTTCTCCATCCATGGGATTTTGTGGGGTTCAGCTGGACAAAACCCCTCCTGCCCTGGGATGGTGCTGGGGATGGCTCTGCTCCAGGGGAGGTTGGACTACAGACCCGCAAATGTCCCTTCCCACCAGCACTGCTCTGACTTGGTGTAACAGGCTCTGATTTTGGGGCAGAAGCAGCACCGTCCCCTCGGCGGCACGACTGTCATCTCTGGCAGTGATGCAGGAATATGCTGGCAGAAGCTGCATGAGGAGGACAGGACACAACCTGGGACTGAGGATGAGGATGATGGGAGAGCACAGCTCCTGCAGGAATAGTGAAGGCTGCAAACCCCTGTACCTCAGCAGCTATACAGACACAGGCTGATGAATAACTCTAAAATAATTACAACGTGATCGTGCTTTGGGTCAGCATTTCAGTGATACCTGCCTGTTCCCAGAGTTTGCTGCCAAGGCAAACTAGTAGACTGCATTTTGACAAGTGGAAAACAACCTCAGGTTTACACATGCACGAGAGCTGTTGCTGGTTGGACGCAGCAAATTCACACGCTAGCCTATTTGCAGAGACTTGTTCATGTCTTGTGCCCTCTGATGGGCTGGAGATGGCAACCCTCATCTGCGAGAAACATCCTTCTTCAGACAGGACCATTGAAAATTAACACCCAGCTCTGAAATATGCAGGATGCTGCAATTAACCCAAGTGTGGCTGAATTTCAGTGCTGCCATTCATGTGCTACTTGGTCTGCCTGGCAGGGACGGTTCTGTGGGGGGGAGGGATAATTGCCTCGCAGGGATTGCTACCAGAAGAGTTTAAGTTCTTTGATGTGAAAGACTTTAGGGAAATGCAAATATTGCCAGTACAAACAGGTCCAAACTAAGACCAGAAGTGGCTTCGGTGGGTGAAGGTTCATTTGGGTGATGAGATAGGTGCAAGGGCCAGGATATGTTGAGTGCTGTTACCCAGCATCAGAGTTTCAGAAAACATTGATTTCTTTAGCTTTCCTCCTATCCTGAGCGTGGCTGACACCGAACTGACGGGACCTCCTGTCCTCCCTGTCACTGGGACCAGGTTCACTTCTCACTTTAAACTCCAGGTGGCTGTAACCCAGACTTCCTGGGTAACTGGTGGAGAAAAGCAGGCACCGATGGGGCACAGTTAATCTAGTAGATGTAGAGTTACTGTAGAGGAGAGGTATCACACTCCAGAAAAGCTCCATTGACTCCACAGAGAATTAGGGAAGGACTTCTCTAATTAGGTCAGATGAACCTGCCTTTGAGTCCCGGACAGTGCACATGGGCTTTACTGGGTGAAGGCCAGCTACGGAGAAGAATGACCAAGGGCAGACTGCCAAGATCTGACCAAGGGCAGAAGGTTTGCGGTGAGATTTTTGCCACATGAACTGAATTAAATCTTCCTGTTTTAGTCCATTTTTTTTTTTCTTCCCTTATCTCCTTTTGTCCTGTAGGCATGGGATGAGTTGCGCTCTTATGTATGAACTTGCCACCCATCACCCACATCCCTGCATCCACTCTGCCGCTATTTTGCACAATTTTTACAGTATAGGTTGCAGCTGGGCTGCAATAAAATAAAATAGGATGTCTCACCTGCCCTCCCTACACGAGACACAGGTTTTACCCCTGCCACTGACTCTAGTTTTGGTTTTGCTGAGTTAGTGTTCTGACGATTTAGCAAGTCAAATTGGTTTTGGCTTTGATCAAAAAAGATGCCAGACCTGACACAAGTGAATGGGTGGGGGAGTGCTTGGCAGGGAGGACCAGGTGCTAGCAAAGGGAAGAGAGATGGAGCAGTAGGTCTGCCCCCTTCTGAGAGGGGTAAATGGTTAGACTGACTTTTTTACATCAGGTACCTTCTCCCTAGGTGGAAATCAGCTGAGTTTGGCTGAAGAAATGTAAAACCCCTAGAGGACACCTAATCTGAACTTCAGTATTCATCTCTTAGGTACTGCAATTGTATTTGGAACATGGAAAGCTCAGGAATACCTATTGAAAAGGAAAAAGACAGTGAAGGATTCCAAAGGATAAAGTTCTTCAAGAATTATCTTATTGGTGGTCACCACCTGGCCGTGACTGCCCAGCTGCCTTCTGTGGCGCTCCGCTTTCTCCTTGCCATGACAATACCTTTCTTTTCCCCAAGTACCGAGGCAGGAGGTAGGATGAACTGAGATAGGAAGTGGCCAGCTCCAAGATGAGTTGCAAGCCAGAAACAGGCTCAAAGGCATCATGACTCCCTGGCACTGACCAAACCCATGGGCAGCAGCGCAGGGATACTGCTGATACAGCTGGTGCCTGGCTTGCCGCTTTCACAAAAGGACACCCTTTTTGATACGCCCGTTGATATAAGAGCATCTACTCAAGACTGCAGTGTAAATGTACTATTGGGGCATGTCAAAGCCTGATCACAAATGTGACTTCTCTCACAGCAGATGACTCACGTAGCAGCCGCGCAGCGCTTTAATGAAGCTCGTGTAGGCTGTGAGTCATAGCCATCTACAATGGTATCTCCATGAGAATACAACCATCTCCTTTGACATTCAGCAAAGTTAAATAAGACATCCAAGGAGAAAGAGGACAGTGTCATGTTTATGAAATTGGATTACTCAGCTCCCAGGCTCTGAGGGTTGCCTACAGCTTCCATCCTGGACATATTAAGGATGGTTTTTGTACTTGTGTTGCCTTCATCGAGTTTTGGCCAAGTGTGTGCTGTCTTACCCAGTCAAGAGCACATGATGCTGCAGCCATTACTGCAGAAACTAGAGTGTTTTAAGCCTCCTTCTTGTTGTAAATAGGATGTTAAACATGGAAAGGGGACAAAAGAGCAATAGCAGTGAGCTGAGGCAGTGGCTTATGTTGACAGTTTGATTAGTCTATTGGAAAGACTTCTGAGAGATTATTTAGTTACAGTGGGAAGAAGGGGAAGATTAAGACTTTCTGTCCAGCAGAAGAGGGCAAGACAATGGCTGGTGAGTGGCAATTCAGACCAGCAAAATGCAAAGGCACAAGTTTCAAAGAAAAAGACAAATGTCCAACACATGTTGCAGATTCTCTAACACTGAGTGTCTTCAAATCCAGCCTGTGCTTTTCTGAAAAGAACTGTTTGAGCCAATACAAATGAATTCCTCACCCTTGGGGTAAAAGGATCAAATTCAGTGGTCACAGTACGCAACCCTCCCTGGCTTTGCAAGGAGCATTTTTTTTCCCTGTCCTCTGGGTTCATGAAGAGGGAGAGCCCATATGGTCTGTGTCTTGCTGTGATTTCTGCCATAATGGTCCTCTGCACATATCGATAGTGACTGCACTGACAGAGGCAGCAAAAGGAGAAGGATGTACTTGGGCAGCATTAGAGGAGCTTGGATCCAGCTGTAGCATAAGAGGGGGGCTTCTGGGAAATCAATATTCCTTATTTCATCTCTAAACAAATGTTAACTCCTCCATCAGCATTTGGTAAGATGCCCTTAAATTATTGGGTGATACACATGGAAGGACATAGGAGTACTATATGTAACAAGTTTAAGCCAACTCAGTAATTTGAAATAACATTATGATAACTGCAGACCAGACATAAATCCCAGAGTCCCTAGTGCAGGGGATGGAGGAAGGATACTGGGTTCCCCAAAATGGCTTGTGCTGAACACCCTCCCAATGCAATGGCACGTGATGCTGAAGTATTGCCCTTAAATTCGAAGAGCACTAAGGAAAGTTCCTCTGTCCCCCACAGATTTTTTTTTGGTCCTACATCCGCTGCTGGATCTGCTCTATTGCTTTCTGATCCAAACAAGCTTTGTAAAGAAATTAGCTTTAAACATTTTTCAAGTGCTCTGCCTGCAGCTCATGTTGCAGAAGCATCCATAGCCTGCAAACACCAGTGGAAACCTGGGAGCTGCTCCCACCACCCCAGGTGCCCCAGGCTAGTTCCCTCCCATCCTGAATTAACAGATTAGAAGAAACAATTGGAACATGTAGTCTGACTGTTATAGTGCAATTTAAGAACTTCCCAGACCTACTCAGCTTGGGGTCTATGACTTGTGTCTGGTTAAAACAACAAATAGGAATATTTCTCATATCAAAAGATAGATGCAGGACAACCTGACTTGAAGCAGGACAACCACCAACACTAGACTAGGCTGGCGATGGTTTTGACAAGCCAAATTTTGTAAACCTCCGAGGGTGAAGATCACCTACCTCCACAGGAACCTGTCCCAGGGCTGTGCCACCTCCTCGAGAAAAGAATGTTTCCTAATGGCCAACCTGAATCTCTGAATAAGTGTAAACTTGGTGCCTTTCCTTGTCTCCTACTAATTGTCTGGTATTGGACATAGTATATTCAAGGACATCTCAGCTGTCCTTCCATGGATGCTTCCCGTGTTCCTAAGGATTTTGAATAGGCACTGTTACAGATTTTTTCTAGATTAACAGACATTTCTGTTTGGGATTCCTCTCTGCTCATCCACAGAAGCTTGTAAGACTGCTGAGAAATAGCACTTTTCAGTGCTGTTCTCTAAGTCTACGTTCACACTGCTAAATGCACTTCATATGTTTTAGGTTTGTCACATTTCTGCTGGTCATGAACAACCCCCTCTAAGATGCAGCTGGCTCTGCGTTCTCCCATGTGGTGGTCCAAAATATGATTAACATTGCATCTTGCAAACATGGGAAAAAACTGGCACACCAATAGCACCAGCTTCAGCAGCTAGATATGGGAAACAATACCTTCAGCTGTAGAAGGTTATGGAGAAAATCCTCTTGGAAGCCCTGTCCAGGCACATCAAGGACAAGAGAGTGATTTGGAACAGCCAGCATGGATTTAACAAAAGCAATTTGTGCCTGACCAATCTGGTAGCTTTCTGTGATGAGATGACTGGCTCTGTGGTGGGGGGAGAGCAGTGGATGTTATTTACCACAGCTTTATCAAGACCTTTGAGATTATCTTCCATAGTATCTCTATGGAAAAACAGATGAAATACATACTAGACAGATGGACTGAAAGGTGGGTGGACCACTGGGCTGAAAGTCTAGTGGTCAATGGCTCAAAGTCTAACTGGCAGCTGGTTATGATAGGCTGGAGGGCAGGGCAGGTATTCAGAAAGAATATTCTCAACAGGGTGAGAAATGTGTTGATGGGAACCTCATGAACCTCAACAGAAGCAAACGCAAAGTCCTGCTTCTGGGGTGGGACAGCCCCATACAACAGGACAGGTTGGGGGGCTGACTCGCTAGAATGCAGCTTTGCAGAAAAGGACTAGAGGATCCTGGTGGGAAACAACTTGAACAGGAGTCCTTTGTGTCCATGCAGGAAAAAAGGTCAACTGCATCCTGGGGCTGCATTAGCAAGGCAGTAACTAGAACATGGAGGGATGTGATTCTTCCCCTCTACTCAGCACTTGTGAGACCACATGTGGAATCCCATGTCCAGTTCAGGGCTCCCTAGGACAGACAAGACATGGACATACAGGTGGGAGTCCAGTGGAGACCACCACGATAGTCAGGGGGCTGCTTTGAGTAGGCCCTCCAGATAAGAGACCAACAGATGATCCTTTCAACCTAAATTATTCTATGATACATGATTCAATGAACACTGCAAAAGCCTAGTATGCTCACCCACTCAGAGTGTGGCTGTGAAGTTCATAGTGATGGATGCTTTTCTCCAAACCGTAGATATCTAAAAGCTAGTTGTCAAAATTGCAGCTGGTTTTGCTGGTTTCTCCTCCAGTCAACAGAGAAGAACAGGCACCTATGGGAGGTTACTTTCCATTGCACTCCATGAAAAGTACCTGAGTCTGGAGGTTAACCCACCTCTATTGATGCCTCATCGATCAACTTAGATTGAAAAGATGGCTGGCTTAGGGAACTAACCTTTAGGTGTCCCCATTATGGCCATCTCCAGTAATGAGACTAGCATCTAAGCTAGTCACTCAGGCTCCCTTCATAACAAATGGAGAAAATTATGCACTTTTAGAACATGATCCACTGACCTGTTTTACCTGTTTACCTCTCCATGAGGTTCTCTAGACTGCAGTCTAGACATGTGGTCTAGACACTTGGTTTTAAATTGTGCCTACACATCTGTCTCAGATGGCTTTTACTGACTTTTCATCCCCACCAGGGTTGGATGAGGCTGCAAGCACAAACCATGAAGGGTACATTATCTTTTTTAAAAAGTAAGCAGGAAAAGCCAACGTGCTGTTAGAAAAGCCACAGAGATGTTTCTCACACAGGAACATGTACCTTACCCATAGCAATGCCCTGTGAAAGCCAGAAGCCTGCCCACTATTTACGGGGCAATTCAGAAAAGCTGTTTTGGAAGCCTTAAATGTCATGGGCTGTGCTATTTATTTCTCATTGCTCAGGGAGGGTTTGACTATAACAGGAGTAATGCTGCTCAGTGAACAGACTCACCCAGGGATGAGTCGGGCCCCGCTATTGGTGGTACCACTATCAGTACCACCACAGTACCTCTATCTCCGCACACACAAATGCTTGTGCAAGTAAATTATGTAGGTAAGTGAAGTGGCATTTGAGCTTCTGGGCAACAAGGGACTTTTCTGTTAAGACGAGAGCAGATTCAGAGGATGAGACATGGAATGGATGGCGTTAAAGGAGTCCAGCAGGTGAGCATTTAGCCCTGCCTTGCAATCCTAGATGTTGTGTGGGCAGGTAAGAGGACTAAAGAGCATTTCAACGATCTCCTCATTGGCCTGCGTGGAGCTGTGAAACATCTGTTAACTGATGGAGGAGCAAAGATGTTTTGGGATTGGAGCATCTGACATATGAGGAGGGGCTGTGAGAGCTGGGATGGTGTAGCCAGAGGAAAAGAAAGCCCTGGAGAGATCTTGTCAGTGTGTATAAATAACTGGTGGGAGAGAGCAGAGAAGATGCAGCCAGACTCCTCTGAGTGGTATCCAGTGACAGGACAAGGGGCAATGAGAACAAACTGAAACACATGAAATTCTGTCTGAACATATGAAAACTCTTTTTTACTGTGAGGGTGGCTGAACACTGGAACAGGTTATCTAGAGAGCTTGTGGAGACTTCAACCGTGGAGATACTCATAACCCGACTGGACGCGGACTTGGGCAACCTGCTCTATTTGAGCAGTGGGTTGAGCTAGGTGATCTCCAGAGGTCACTTCCAACCTCAGCTATTCCTTGATTCTGTGACTAAATATTTAATTCTTTGGCAACACACCATGGATTTATTGCTGAAGGACCAAAAGCATTGCTGTGGGGCTTTTGGGACAGATCTGACTGATACACTTCTGGGATTCATCACGCTGTGAGGGGAGGATGGACAGACACATGGCGGGGCGGTGGGGGGGAAGAGCACAAAGAGAAAAAGGATGTGCTAGATGGTTTGAATGCCATTGCCACAAAGACAATGATTCTTGCAACCACTCCTACCCGTTTGCCTGGTTGAGCTTTCTTAGACAGTTGGGGGCTGGAATTGTCATCTGTCTATCCAGAGCCAGCATAACAGCTAGGGCAGTTCTTCTTACCTTCCTCCCCATCTCTCATTTCTCCTCTCTCCTTCCTGCGTTCTCTCCGGTCAGTACTGAGATGGGAATTGGCAAGGCAAAAATCTCAAACTTCCTAACCTTGTGCTTTTTTAACACCTGGTCTAGAAAGCCTCTTGTTTCCAATTTGGGTGTTGGGTATTATTGGCTATTGGGTATATAGTTGGGTACTATTACCCAACATCACCTGTTGAAAATCCAACCCTAAAAGCCATTCTCTTTCTGATGTGAGAATGTCTCATCCCAAAAACGTCTTCCGTTCACACTCTCTTTGCTCAGTCATAACTTTCTTCCTCTATAAACCTCCTCCTCCTCCTCCTCCCCTTTGATCTGTTACTCACTGCAACCCTCTTGCTTCCTACTGTAATCTTAACTATCCCTCCTCTTCTCATGTCACCCACACCTCTGCTTTTCTGTTCCCAACCATCCCTTTCCCTCCTCCTCTGCCTCCAAGCCCTATTCCAGGTGCCAAAAGGTTTCTTTTTCTATCTCCTGGTCTTCATGCCTCTCTTGCTGTTTGTGTTGTGAGCCATGTCCCCTCCCTTTAAAGCTCCAGCTGTCTCCACAGCTCTGTTTTTCTCTCCTGAGTAATTTGATGTACTTTATCCTCAGCTGTCCTGGCAACATCCTTGAAGGGACAGCCTGGCCCCATGTCCTTTGCTACTGTCAACTCTCTTTGCAGTCTCCATATTGCCTTTACTCCCTCGAAGCTGTCTCTTTCTGCATGATCCTGACCTCCACATCCATCATGCTCGGTGCTTCCGCACTAACACATTGCCAGCCACTCTCTGTTCTTGTGGTCCTTTTTCCTTATTGTTGGGTGACCGCTGCTTCCTCCCCAGACCTACTTCTGCCTTCTGAGCTGGGCAAGTCTGAGCCCTGGCAAAGGCCAATTCCAGCTCCACTGGTGGGACAATTTGCTTTCCCCACCTGCTTGATCATGGGGTGAGGAAGCAGGCAGCAAGAGACACAGTTAGTCCACCCCAAATCTCATGTAACTTCCTGAGGTTTTTCCTCAACTGACACATCAGCCAATGTTCACATTTGCATACGTTTTTCATATTAACCCACTTACCAGGCTTTGGTGATGGTGACCACACTGTCTGCCTGGCCCTAGAGGCACCTTCCTTACCACAGTGCAGGAGCAAGGCAGTCCGCGGAGCAGAGCAGGACAGGAGGGTTGTGATAGAGGGGTCATTGCTGCAGCACTGATGGCCTTGAGCCTGCTGGTGATGTGAGCGATTGCTAGGGAGGAATCAGGGACAGGACCTGCAAGCTCCTCAGACCAGACTAGGTGTGATGCATGCTCCAGCTGAGACCTTAGGGTCTCAAGTGGCCTTGTGGAGAAGTCCTTCTCCCAGCTCAGACAGCGAAGGGAGCATTGTCAAATCCCCTTCTCGCTCGGTTTGTGGGATTGCCCAGCCAGAGAGCAGAGGGCAGGATCAGACCTGAGCCATTCACCTGCACTGAGACCGGTTCCCTCTAATGTCAGAAGCCCTTTGCCTGAGGAGTCCCCACAACAAAGGGCTTCGTAAAAGAGCAAGCAGATCCCTGTAGATTACTATAATTTCCCCTTGTCTGAGCATGGCGTTGAGCAAACGAATCTGCTGTTGCATCCCTCACATTATCTCTCTGCCCACTGGCGTGTGGATTAGTGTTGCTGCAGCAACAGCACTTTTGTAAGATGAGCCCATTCTGGGAGAGCTGCTCCAGTTTGGGTGACTCAGGGCTCTGTCATGGGCTTGAAAGTGATTTGGCATCTGCCTCCACCCCTTTGTCTTGGCATCGCACACGGTTCGGCTCTGACTTATTTGCCAGCAAATGCTGGAAGGAATTGGGGGGGGGGGGGGGGGCAGGGCTTGGGAGCTGGAGCCTGCTTCTCTTCCTAACAAACGCAGCCTGAATAAAGTTGCTGACAAGGGTGTGTGCCCAGGAACTGGGCTCCTTTGTTGTTTCGTGTATCAGATATAAATGTTATGTTCAGTAATGCCTGGTCAAAGCAATGTCACTCTCAGTTTAGAAAACACAATCAAGTGATTTGCCATGGGAGAGATTCTATTCTGCAGGGACTGTGATAATATTATTCACCCATTGATTTACATAAATGCATATGATTTGCATATGCAAATGGAGGCTTCCAGGCTGTGACTGCAATAAACACAGCAAGATTTTCAACACTGCAAAACCTTTCCTCCAAAGAGAGAGAGACACTGAAATTTGTTTGGAGACTTGCTCACTCCAAATCGGTGAGTCCTGGCAGGGCTGTAGATTTACATACGCACCGCGTGTGACCAAGGCCACCTCATTTGTCGGTGCTGTTGCCCCCCCTCGCCAACCCTCCCACTGCCAGTCCTGCCTGCGAGGCATTCCCAGCAAAGAGATAACCCACCACTTGGATTCGCCTTCCTTTCCTACCTCCTTCCCCAAGGGTGGCGCTAATGGAGGGAAATATTTCCTACCAGGGAGGAGGAGGAGGTGATGGGACACTCAATCCAGAATGGAGCATTGCAGAAATGGAGGGACGGAAAAGAGAGAGCTCTCCACCCAGGCCAGCAGGGATGTTGTCATCCCCGCATTGGTCAGCTAAGCCCTCTCCACATGCCTCCAGTTTGGGGTGTCACTTTGGAGAGGCCTTGTTAGTGGCTAACCTCAATAAGTGGTTAGTGCCAACTGTCTGGAAATCACCCACTGTAAGCCACCAACTTTGGCATTGAAAAGCGTCTGCCCAATGCTCAGATATTATGGAAACATCCAGTTGAACACCATAGATGAGAATTACTACATCCACCCAGCTGTCCCATAATTTGGGTTGTGATCTAAGATGGATGCCTTGGCTGCCTCTCTTTGGAGAGTCCTTCACTGTGCCCTGAGACCAGGACTGAAGATAACAGGGGTGATTCTGCTCCTATAAACAGCCTGAGGTTACCCCAAAAAGGACATACCCTGGCCTAGGAGGAAACAGTGGGTGTCATGGTCTCGCACTGAGCTTGGCTCTGGCCATCCTGGGCAGTATAGCTGAGACTAAGGCACCTAGTTCTGTCTCATCTGGATGAACTGGATCTTCAAGTGTTTTATGTCAGATACAACATAGAAAAGCGAATTGAATCTTCTGGAAACCAGATCTAGAATTAGTTCCGGTGGTTTACTGTGGTGAAAAATTATGCATCTGCCACCCCCTTTCCATGGAGAGCAAAGCAGCACTCAGGGAGGAGGGGTACTGGGCTCTAGAAAGATGTGAGACACAAACTGCCATGAATATTGCAGAAAATATTGAACCAGCTGACACACTGGGTCTGCTCCAAAGGTCAACATAGCCAGTGTTCTGCCTCCTTCACAAGTAATCTCAACTATATAGGGAAACACCATGAGAAACAAGGCAAGGGTAAAAGATGGCTTTGCCCAGTACATGTGGGTTCCAGCAGTGATGGGTTGTGGGATTTCCTGAGTTAAAGCTGAGCTCTGGACTGTCATGCTTAAGCACTACAGGTGGAGTGATTCTTAGTAATGTTCTCCAAGCCACTTCTCACCCCATGGTATATGTAGCCTCCACAGTGCTTCCTGGGAACAAGTTCCACAGTCTAATTACACACTTCTCAGTTCATTTTAAGCCCAAGGGCCAATAATTTCACTGGGGAGCAGCAACAAGCCTTTGAACAAACTAAACAGCAGATAGTTTGTGTGGTAGCCCTTGGGCCAGTCCAGAGAGGAAAAGATGTGAGAAATGTCCTTTACACCCTCCAAATGAAAAAGAGATATTAGCAGCATATGAAGGGGTTTGAGCCACTTCAGAAGTAGCTGGTTCAGAAGCACAGCTCCTCTTGGCACCTCGATTGCCTGTGCTGGGCTGGACGTTCAAAGGGAGGGTCCCCTCTATGCATCATGCAACTGACGCTACATGGAGTAAGTGGATTGCACTGATCACACAATGGTCTTGAATGGGAAATGCTGATGACCCAGGAATGCTGGAAGTGATCATAGGCTGGCCAAAAGGCAGAAATTTTGGAGCATCACCAGGGGAGGTGAGTCATGCTGAAGAGGCCCCACTGTATGGTAAATTACCAACTAACCAAGAAGCTGGGGGAAGAAGGAGGAACTGGGGACGTTTGGAGTTATGGTGTTTGTCTTCCCTTCTCACCATGTTACATGTGATGGAGCCCTGCTTTTAGCCCTGCTAAACACCTGCCTGCTGAAGGGAAGTATTGAATAAATTCCTTATTTTGCTTTGCTTGTGCGTGCAGCTTTTGCTTTATCTATTAAACTGTCTTTATCTCAACCCATGAGTTTTTGTACTTTTACCCTTCCGATTCTCTCCCCATCCTGCTGGCAGGGAGTGAGTGGCTGTGTGGTGCTTAGCTGCCTACCTGGGTTAACCCACAACAGGTTCTTATATCCTGAGAAATAAACATATTTTCCTAGGAACACTCTTGCCATCATTCTTGATCTACAAGGTCTATATTGGATTCACTCGTAATTGTCTTTCTCTGAGCTGCAAATCCAAGTTAAGTATCGTCTCCTCCTCTGAAGCCACTAAGCACTCTGTTTCCTTGTTGCTGTTGGCTTGTCTGTGTTTTTCTCATTTTATATAACATTTTTGGGAAATCAATGATCACATTGCAAACAGAGCTCAGGATGCATAAGCCTTGGACTGAAATAGTGACATGTGGATATTTTTTTTTTTGAGAACAAACCCAGCAACAGCTCCTAACAGACCTTTTCTACCACCTATCAACCAACGTGCTCCCAAAAATCTGGGCAAGGGGGTGAGCAGCAAGGCGCAAAGCTTGTAGATGTTGTACAATTCTACATGTTGATTACTGAGCACTGAACTACCAACTGCAAAGAACTCTGCATAATAAAGTCCATTTCCAAGGTGGTTGTAATAGAAAGTCTAACCTATATCAATGTTGTGCAGATTGAGGATCCTTTTCCCAATTTGCATTACTTCACAGTCATTTGCAATTAACCTGCCTTTTTATTATCCATTGAGTGTTATCCATTCCTGTCTTCTGTGGTTACCTTTATGTTGGACCATCCTGAGCAATGTGTTACATTTGCAAACTTCATCACATCTCTGTTCCCCCACTGCAATCCTTTTCAATATGTTGGACAGTGTGTGGCCTTGCAAAACTCTACTGACAACTTCTTACCAATGTAAAAAAATTACCTTTTCCATATTTTTAAACAAATAATCTGATTTGGAGTCAAGGGAAACATCTTTTACTCCTAGAGTTTTTGGTAAGGAATAGAGAAGAATAACATCTGTTCTTAAACATTTGATTATTGCCCAGAAATTTTGCCCAGAAATTTCTTCTTTTTAATCATTGGAGATCTGGCTTTTTTTTCTGTCCAATACCAGCTATATTGAGCTTAACTGAGTTCAAAGCAGCCTGGGGAACTGGGTGGAGGGATGGGGACCCTCTATTAGGTGATATAATGTGTAAGGCCAGGCAGAACTGGGCTGTTGACTTATTACTGAAAATTCATTAGTGATACCCTGGACCCTGATATGACTCAAGAAACAAAGGCTAAAAACACAACCCCAAAGCAAATGTTATTTGAACACCTACATCCTTTCCTACAGAAAAGTTTTTAAATGTAAGTCATTCCAGTACTCTGTAGAGATTTTTTACACCCAATTGTTCATTTCTCACGGGTTACCAGCAAGCCTTGAATTCACAATATTCAAAACCACATCAGAAAGCTGTTTTTCCGGTTCACGTATGGTTTCCACCCATGCAGCAAAAACAACACACATCTAATAGCCAAGGTCTCAAGGCTCAAAGTAGAACTCAGGTGTTTTCTCCACCAAAACCTAATCCATGGACAAGTCTCACCAGCTGTCACCAAGCCATGTTTCACAGTCCAGCTTTCTGGATGCTGGGTTACAGGGCTGCTGGGCTGAACGGAATAAGAGAGAAGCACAACTAAAACTCAGGCAGGGTTGGACACCAAAGACACAAGACTCGTAGACCATTAAGATCATGGATGCCGTATTGAGCCAGGCTACCTGGGCTGGACTAAACAAAAGTAGTTATTGCAGTGCAGGTCAGTAGAGTAGCATTAGTACTAGTGGTATGGTAGGAGACACCACCATGGCAATGCATGTCTGCCTCAGCTCTGGAAACAGCTGCGCTTATAGACAGCAGAGCTAAATGGAGTAACATAACTTCTGTACATCTGGGGACACGCTTTGTGTCCTCTGGGTATGAAAGACTGATTTTCAAGAACTTCAAGAACTAGACCATTTAGTGTGTAGATGATAGTGCTATCCCCAGTGTTTCTAATTCTCCTTGTAGTGCCTTTGTGCAAGCTCTCGTTTATCTGATCAAAGGTTGAACAAGGGTTGCCACCAAGGTATGAGACCACTGTTCATGATAAGACCGTGAACTCTGCAGACATGGCCCCAACGGATGTGGAGTGAGACTCCTTCAGGGGTTTTGGTAGAACTTAAGTCTCCAAAACTGTGATCCTGAACATTGCACCACTGTTGCCTTAGTTTGAGGCAAAGGCTCCCTTTTTGTAAGGGCTTATATCAGCTCCCAGACTCTTTCAGCTTTCTCACTTAACCAAACAGAAGCAACAGGCCATGCCCCACAAAAGCCACAAAGGAGATCTTGATTTCTGGAGATCTTATTTTTGAGAGATTTACAGGAAAAATGAGCAAACTGAAATGAAAGGTGAAAATATACAGATAAGCATAACTCAGTGTACTACATAAACTGCTTGTCAAACAGAAATGTGATGGATTTCATTAAAAACTTATTAAAGGTGATTTGGTTGTTACCAAAGATGATGAGGCCAGAGCACATACAATGCAATAATCAGTTAGAACTTAAAGACCAATGAAAATCTTTTGCAACAATGAAAACAAAAGAAAAACAACTACTGAAAGCATCAGCAATCATGGGAAGCACATATTAGGAAATCAGGTGAAAAACAGATCAGTGATGAGGGAATTACCCAGCTGAGGCATGGGATATCTGTGCTATTGGCTGAAATCTGGGCTGGAGGCTGAAACATTAACTCCTACAAGAAAATAAATAATTTTGTGAGGTTTGCAGATAAGTCTGGACCCAGCTGTGTTGTACATGCAGATGATGGGAGTCATCTGATGGACTGCAGACATTTCAGCTGAGACCACTGTCCTGGCTGGCCACCATAGTCCAAGGAGCAAAATAGGCACTCATCTCATTTTAGACCTCCACAAGTAAAACCCATGCTGCAAATGTGCCATTGTCAGTAAGGCAACTAGCTAAGATGAAGCTACCTGCGCTGCAGATATCTCCAGTGGGAGGAGAGGAATAAGGAGTAAGGAGTTGAGTGGCACTTGTTAGGACTCCACTGGAGCTGTGAAAAGCCCCTGTGATAGTTTTCAAGGATCACTGCAAATTTCTTAATTCTAATTCTTTACAATTGCTAGAAAGTAACTGCAGGAAAACTGGATGACTGTGAGACATAGAAATGGGATCAGAATAAAAAATCAAGAGTTTATCAGCTAACACTAACCCCTTCTGTTTTAAAGTTGGAGGGTCTATTTGCTGAAAAGGTGGAGGAAGATCTCCAGTGCATGAGCCAATGCGATGCTAGAGTGGCTCAGGAAAAGTGTTTCTCATTCAAAAATGAAAGGTGCAAGTACTGGGAAAGGTGCCAGTTAGACTTGATTCAATTTGTAAGATTAATTAAAACCCAGCAGGTTCAGAGCATTGTGAAAAAGACAAATTAGCAAATTAACAAATCAGGAAACCTATCTTTGGAAAAGGAATTACAAAGAGTTTGGCTCCTTTATCATAGCAAATTTGCTTATCAAAGCATAGTTCTTTCATGTTTTCAAAGATGGCAAAGCAACTACACTAACAGTCCTGGTGATCAACATTTTTGTTGTTACAGGGTAAATATTCCATTTTTCAAGCCTGTGCAGTAGAAGTCCTTTCAGCCGAGGATGGCTCGCAGTTTCTTCCTTAGGTGATGGTAGAAGTTTTCTTGACTAACTTGCATCAGCACTAGCCTATCTGTCTACTAAATATGTTGGATGGATGTATGGTCTGGAAACAGGCACCCTCTAGCCAGGGTAATGTGTTAGACAAGGGAGACGAGATATGCTTGTAAAGGACCACTATTTTACCCAGTGGTTTGCAAATACCTTCTGTTCTGGGGTTAATTTGGAATTACAAGTCAGAGTAAACAGTAAGAAACACAGTGCTCCTGGACTGAAAGAGGTGGGGACTCTCAAGATATGCCTAGTCCTAAGCTTTCTTTCCAGGTATTATCATAGGAAAAGCTGCAAATTCACATGCAGTCAATGCACAGACAGTGTTAAAAAGGCACCAAGTGTTAATTATAACACAATGTTTCTCAACCTGTGCCCCATGGTTGGTCCTGAGATGTGTTTTTTACCATGTCACACTCCTGACATGGTCTTTATCCTGAAACTTCCGCTAAATAACCTTAAATAATATCACCTGATACCCCCCTATATCAGAAGCTTTTCATTCCATTCAGTATCGCTATAATATTACCTCCAAACTTGAGTAATATTAAAACACTTCCATTTGTAGATACAAAATGAACCTCAGATCAGGTCAGCAAAAATAAGATTGCATCTGCCAACGGAAGGCTAAAATTAAACTTTGAGTAATTTAAGGAACACGAGCTGTAACTGTCTATATATGGAATATGTAAATTATACAGCCAAGTTCCTGACAAATCCTTCCCATTTCAGATCCTTTAGGAAAACCACTGATTGATCCACTGAGTGGAATTGGGAACTGAAGAAGAATGAAATTATGGACATATGCAGGAGCCGGTGAACATCGGATTTGTCTCATCCCAACAACAGCCAGTGGAAAACAGGTGTCTAGCCTGCAGTCATTGGGTGGCTCCAACTACCAATGGAGGAAAGAGACCAGGTGATTTCATCCTTTCCAAGATCAGACCTAAGACAGACTTTCTGAAGGTCTACCTTATAGAGAGGTAGCATCTTCCCATCAGCAGCAGACTGTGCCTTGGTGATTTCCATACAGTAGGATCCTATCTTTCTGGGAGAGAAATCTCATTGCAATTCTCTTGCCATAGATTATTATTTTAAGAAGTACCTTATAACCTTTTAGAGCTATCCCAGGTTGGGCACAATTTCCACTACAAGCTCCATTTAGAGCCATTGCCTTTAGGAAACTGAGAGTAAGAGTATGCTTAAATAAAGAAGGAATGCCAGCCTACTGGATTTTTATTTCCAGGTTTGACCATATCTCCTGAGACATGATCCTATCCATATGGACACAAATAAAATCCATGAATCCATCTTCAAAAAGCCTTTGGTATGAGCTTCATAATGTTGTAAAAATGATAATAGCTACTCAGAAGTATTTCTTGGATGCACAAAGGCCTTGACATTCATCAAGGACTTTGGGTGTGTCCACATTGCTGAATGGCTGGACTCTGAATCCAGAATTCTTTCTATTTTAATGCTCAAAAATGTTCCATATTTGATATGCTGTCACATATTAAAACCAGCCAAACACTGGTAGTGGGAAGACAGCAACTAGCAGCTGCTAAGACTCCTACTAGATGTGCCTAGGATGTTTCACTCAGGCTTGGCAAAAATTTCAAAACAGGCTCAAGTTGAGCCAAATTGCCATAGATACTACTTTGGCTCAACACAAGTCATGCAAATCGGATGTACAAGGCTAAGAGCATGTTAGCAGTGAGACATAGCTAAACAAATACCATTGCTAACCCTATGATTTTTATATGTTAAGCATACATTGATTAAGGCAGCTTGGTTCTCATGATGCAAAAGGGGTACTGCACTCTTCTTCACATTGAGATTTCTGTCGGCAGATGGACCAACAGCTTCTGTGTCTGAACAGTAGATGAGGTGTATTTCTAGGTGGCTGGCCTATCTGCTGGCGAGCCTTAGAAATTGAGATTTGTAGCACACATCAGATGAAGACATTTTTCATTTGAATACATTGCAGAGATAATTGAAAGTGCTGTGCATTATATCTGCGTATTTTCAATACACAGCACAATTCTTTAATCTTTATTATTTCATATTTAAGGTTCGCTTTTTAGTTCTTTAAAACTGGCTACATGGATATTTTCCTGCCTTTTCATACAAAATCCAGCTGCTGGTTTAGGTTGAACTGTTTGACTTGGCAGTGGAAAGGCCTGATGAGCATCACTGAGACCCTATCACCAATGTCAAGTGGAAGATAACCTTCTACCTCCTGGTTACCAGCCCTGGTGAGTATGTGGGCAGTGTTCACTGGGCCTCCAGGACAGCAGTGGAAATCAAGTGCCCTTAGAGTGTCAGCTAAATTATGAAAGCATAATTTAAAAGTCAGAAGTGATTTGGTGACCTCAGAGTCATGTCCTCTGAGGGTTCAAACTACCTAGGTCTGTACTGTGCCTACAGGGAGGGAGGAAGGGCTGAAGGCTTTCTTGCATCTCTCCTCGGCTCACACACCCAGTAGAGCAGTGACTGCAGTGCAGGAGCTGGAGAGCAACAGAGCCAAGATAAATGCAGTGACAAAGCATTAGCTAAAGACCTGTCATGACCTAGTTGAGTAGCAATGACTCATATCTGGGCACAGAAGATGTGTAGCATATAGCAGGGGTGACATGAGTCACCATCAGGTTTCTCCTTGGCACATGTGTGTTGGGCCATATGTTGCCATCATAAGCCTTGGGCTGTCACGTGGATGAGAGTTGCTTAGTTGTGTTCAGGGTCCTAATGAAGGTCCCACTGCCCATTAGACATACACTAATGGGGACTGAGTAATCCAGGACCTGTCTAACACTTCACATCTATTGTAGCACTACTGTTGGCCTCAGCAAAAGGTGTATCACAGTCACAGAAATGATGGCTGAGAGGATCCTTGGAGGTCCAAGCACCTGCTCAGAGTAGGACACTCCCCAGCACCAGCCCAGGGTGGCTAGGGCTTTGTGCAGTTGAGTCCTGCAAATGTCCAAGGAAGGAGCCTCCTCACCTCCATGGGCACCTGGCTCTGGGCCACACCACCCTGGAGCAAGGAGGGTCTCCTCATGCAAGCATGAACCTTTGAAGCCCCAGCTTGTGGGAATTGCCCTTTGCTATATTGGCTGGCACTACGGAGAAAAGATTGGCTCTATCATTTTTGTAAGAGCCCTTCAAGAAGCCATAGGCTGCTGTTGAACAGCCCTCAGTCTCCTCTTAGCCAGACTAAATGAGCCCAGGTCCCACCACCTTTCCTGGTGAACCGTGTGCCCCAGATTCTTACCATCTTGGAAGCATCCACTGGCTACTCTCCAGTTTCTCCACATCCCTCTTGAACTGGGGGTAGGGGGGACACTTCTCAACACAGTATTACAAGTGCCCCAAATGCCAAGCAGAGGATGACAGTTGCCCTCAATCTGCTGCCCACACTCCTCCTCCTAATGTAGCCCAGCATGCACTTCAGTTTGTTTGGGATGAGCACAACTGTGGGTTCATATTCCCGCTGGTAACCACCGTCACCAGTTCCCCGCCTGCATACACACAACTATGTTGGTGGGGTGTGAAGTGTCTACCTGCCCGCATCAAGGTGAGTGTTGACATATAGCTGGGGAAGCAAGTCAGCATGTAGAACAGCTGGTATGTGAATTTGCTTGTTGGTGGCCTCCAGCATCGCCAACACCCTGCAGCCAGCCCTGAGCTGGTGGGTCAAATGTCCCCCCTGAATTTTGAGTGCTCTTGCATGGGGTCCATTAGACAGGTGTTCCACTTTGTCAAATTCTGCTTTTAATGAAGGATTCAAATGAAACGCGATTGGTTTGCAATTAAACAGCCTCTTTGTGACCACTTAAATTTACTTCTAAATTTAGTTACAAGAATGGTAACAGAGATTTCTAGCTTAAGGGCGGAAACACTTTTAAGTCTTTATGTGAGTCAGAGCCCTTCTCCTTATGTTCATCTGGCTCCAGGCTTCTGTTGGCCCTGCAGGACAGAGTGGATCCCTGGGGCTGGGACACTCCAGGAGACATGAGTGGTTAGTTTTCAAAGGAATGAGGCTTCCTGATATTTAGGGAAATGTGTACATTTCTTATTGCTCTTTACTGTTGTGTTCTAGTAGCATTTTGAAGCTGTTACCAGCAGGACTCCACTGCACTGCACTCTGCCATGTAGGGGAGAGAGAAAACCGACAAGAGATGCTACCTGGCCATGCTAACACTCTGCCAAGACCTGGAGTATGTTGAGGTTCACAAGGCTGTACATCCTCAGAAGCTCTCCTCTGGCAATGATTAGGCTGCCCATGTGTGTTTGCTGTACAGGACAGACAATGAATCTGAATTTCAGCTTGATCATGAAAAGCTCTTGCTTTCATGGCATGGACTAACCGTCCCATTTGGCAGGGTGGTGATATGGATTCCCATGGGCCATGCCTGGCTGCAGAAAATGCTGAAGAAGACCTTTAAAACCACAAGATCCTGAATGCTTGTGGCCATTTAGTTATTGACAGCTGTTTTCATGAGCAGCCACACATCACCCCAGCATCTCTCCTCATTACCTCTGGCCTCACTGCAATCCCCAGGTGGCTTCACCTACAGCTCTGGCAGACAAGCTTTGACACATCTAGGGGCAGCAGTCTGCGGCATTACCCACCAGCCGCCGGCGGGTGTTAACACCCCTCCAGCAGCGTCAGCAGAAGGCGATGTGTGGTTTATGTGTCAACTCTTCCAGTTCAGAGCTTCACGTGCCAGCACAGGCTGCTGGTGGAGGTGCTTTGGCTTCGTGTACCAGACCAGGAGCCAGAGCAGCACCTCTAGGCTTGCACGGTAAGTACCGTCAGCTCTGTCACTGACAAACTCCATCATTATCTTAGTCATTTTTCCCCAGAACTGGCTGTATTTTAAGCTGTAGAACAATTATACGTGGGGTCTTTTTCTTCCTTTGTAGTGCTACAGCAGCTGGATTTGCATCAGGAAACCCACTCTTGTAGTCTGATGCTGCACTGCAATTTTATTCCTTTTGAATAAAGGTTGAAGGGCCACATGCCTATAACAAAACACAGGCTACAGGATATAAATGTTTTGAACCTTCAGAGAATGAAAAAAACAAGACTGCCAAGAGAATGAAGTCCCCCATTCATTCCAGCAATGTGAGACACTGAGAGCTAAAGAAAAGTTACATGTCACCTCAGACTACATCTACATGCAAATGGTTTTCACATACAGGTTTTTTCTAATAAGGAAGCTACTGTGGGACCAGTGAGAACATGTTTTTAAGTTTCTATCTGCCTCTTCCTAGGGGCCCAAGGCCACTGGGATCCTCAGCCAGCTGCCAAAGTCTCTAGCTTCCCCTGAAAACATTTCTGAGGGATAGAAATAAAATTTAATAACATATGACGGACAAAGCCATTCTTCCAGTTGCCAAGCCATCTGCTTAGAGGCCAAGAAATGCTGGATTGGAAGATGCACTTGGTGAGAGTCACAGTTATTGGCAGTGATCTACTAATACTGTGTCTTGAGGAATGATGAGAGAAGTGGGACTGAATATTTTACTCCCTGTTTACACCAATAATTCCAAATTTGGTTCCTTTGTCCAGGCTAGTAACACACCAGAGGTTTTCAAGACTTCTTGGTGAATGACCCTCATGCAAGAGGAGGGCATTTGGTGTTTCTTCTCAGTTCATGGATGGAGTTGTCTCCCTGATTGTCTTTTTCAGCTCCTGCACATGTATTAGCATCCTGGGAGTGGTTTCTAGTTTTTTACTGGGCCACAATATCTCTGTTGGCCTGCACTGACACAGCTCTGGCCATGGGCTAGATTTTCATCTAAATTCTCTCAGGACATTACCAGGAAGCTCTGGGCCCATCCATCAGTCTGTCTATATGCTGCATTGACCAGTCTTTCATACGTTGATTCCCCCCAACCCCAATGACTCAGATGTTCTGTTATCCATGCTGTCATCAGGGTATTTGGGATTAAAAAAATGACTGCAGATGTGATTGGTGTCACCACCATCCCTTCTGCTGGCTCCTAAAAAGGCTGTTGGCATGACCTGTCACTGCTGCCTGTGGGGCTGGGGTGCCAGCCACGACCCCGCTGCCCACTTTACTTCCATCCATGCCATCCCTGAAGGGTCAGGAAGAGCAGCAGTCCTGGTCTCCATGGCCTCACCACATCTCTCCATCTCTTCCTTCTCTGCCTCTCTTTTAGCAGCAGTAACCCAGACAGCATAAGTGTTGGACACATATCTGAGGAAGCTTTTGTTGGCTTTAGCTCCTCTTGTCAGCACTCTTGCTGGCAGTGAGGCAGATGACCTTTTCCCATCTGTGCCCCATTTGTTCCTTTTCACTGCTGTAATAGGATGGAAGCATGTGAAGAAGGGTTAGACCTATGACAAAATACCACCCCTGCTCACTGAAGGTTACATCTACAGTCTGTGCTACCCCTGGACCTTGCTCAGGCATTGCCTGGGAAAATGCTAGTTGGTTGGGGAGAGGATGATGTCAGGGACTTGCCAGCAATCAAACAGGCTGGACTGCAAACTCCCCTCTTGGCTTTGCAGCCCAGTGGCTCCACCTTCCTGCTGCCACCAGCGAGCCTGGACACTGCAGATCTGTATTTACACCACAAAGTCCTTCCTTTGCATGCCATCTGTCCAGACTGCTCCCCGTGCCAAGAGCTGATGGCTTGAGCCTCACTGCCTTGCCTATAATGTTTCACCACTGAGGCCAAGGGCAGGATCCACCCTCCAACACGATGGCGTACAAGCTGGAGGGTTGCTGTTGAGTTATGCTCTCTCTAGATAATATAACCAGATGGCCAGCATCCTTCCCTGGCCCCTCAATAAAAATACAACTCAGTGCAAATCCTCAGCAACTTCATCGTTTTGCTTTTATCCCTTCCACCACACTGTCATTGATGGCGTGCTTGCTGGCATTGTCTGACTGCACTGTGGAGCAGCCGGATTATTCCAGCCACCCCTAAACCCATTTACAAGGTGCCGAGACCCCATTCTCGTTGCACTTCTTTTCCTTGTGTGCATTCAGACACTTCCTCCCCACTACAGGAATAAATGTTTTTCCCATTTATGCCCCAAAAGCAGAAATGCTCTGTTTTGATTTTCCTGCCAAAATATTCCCTATACAGTAGAAAAATACCCAGAAAGGTTGCACCAGCAGGACCGGGCACTATCTGTCAGTAGTCTCGGGGTCTTGCAAGACAAACAGCCTTCCTGAAGGTCTTGTATTTAGCAGAGATGGGTTTAGCTGAGGATAAGGAAGCACTGATGATCTCCGGTCCAGCCTGGCCTGGAGGGTTGCAGGAGCCCAGCGCAGGGGACTGGGCTGATGCTGTGTTCCATCTTTGCTTCCCTCCCCCTGTTTTGGGGCGTGTTGGACCCTGCAAGTGGGACTCATCCCCCAAAGTCTGCTCTGTGTCTGCCTAAAGATCAGAGGATCAGGAAGACAACTGGAAAAGAATGCTTTTTTTAAAAGTATATATCACATCATGCTAGGGCACACTGTACACAAGATCTCAGTTCCACAGAGCAGATATTAAAAACCTTCAGTGGGACTGAAGGAGATGTTTAATTTTGTGTGCTGTGGGAAGCATTGTCTCTGCCTGAGCCGTTGGGGAGCCCTGGCCCAGATATTTGTGCCCTTCTGCTCCCTCGGCCTTCAAGAAACCTCTAAAACCCTATGCCATTTTTGATAGCCACTCAACCCTACGTGGGGCATCTCATCACATCCCTTCAGTGCAGCGGAGACTCTCTGGCACTTTAGTATTGCCAGAATCTCCAAAAAATATGCAAGATGCAGATCTATTGAATGAAATTCTGTGGATAGTTTGTTCAACTCCCTCCTTTCCCATGGATGCTGCTTACCATGCCCCTGGTGTTTCTGTCTTACATGTCCTCTGTATTGTTCATTTTGGGTGAACTTGTAAGGATTTTGGAGAAGACAGGGACATGGGGCAGAAACCTGCCTGCAGCGTCTTCTCCCGAAAACAGGGAGAGACATTTTGCTCATGGGGACATTTTCGCTTCATGGGGAAAAAAAAAGACCTTTTCATCAAGAAAATTTTGGTTCCTCGCTCTGAGAGTCGAAACCCTCCTTGATTCTGGCCATTAAATCCCGATTTATATCAAAGCCTGAGGCAGGTCAGGAGCTGGTGAGACCCTGGGAGAGCTGATGTCACGGCAAGGTACCGTTGCCCCATGCAGATTCTTGCCTTTAGAACCAGCCATGCAATTTTGGCCTGTTCCACAACCCACTGCGCACCCCCATTCAGACATGCTGGTCCCCAGATGAAGGAGAAAGGGGATGTAAGGAATCAAAGTGATGCTGTCTATATTTCAGCAGGGTCTCCTGTCCCAGGCTCAGATCCTGAAGTTAGGCAGCCATACTCAGGGCGAGGAAATAATTTAATTCTTCAAGAAAACACGCTGTGATTTAGCCATTTCATGAACCTGCGTAGCTTTTAAATGCTTCCTGAGCATGGACTTCTCATTGTATTCTCAGTCTTTCTCTACTGGAACTGCACATTTTCATTCTCAAAGTCCACGGTAATAAGTGGATCATTAAAAAAAAATTCAGCTTTTCCCTTCCGATTGCTAAATATTCCCAGACATGGCAGTCCATTTCCAAGTTCACTCCCACCTACTTCTTGCCATCTCCATGTTGGCACTGAAAGGCTCTAATTCAATAATTAAAAAAAAGACTTTTCTGGAAAGGCGAAAATAACCCAAGAATCTCAGTAGCACCAAATTCCAACATCTCCCTCTTTGCCCTACAGATCATTAGGCTTACAGCCCCTACCTGGCACATACAGAAACTTAACAAGATATATTCCCTTAAGAAATCCTACACGATAAAGAGGGAAATTAACTGAAATATTCTGTTATGCAATTCGCTGTCTGCTGTGTTTTAATGACCTGAAATGTTTTATTCTGTATTTTCTGTTCTAAAGTGCTTCTGATTACATTTTGTTAATATAGTTATTTATATACTGTTATATTTATTTTTAAAATAAGTAACTCAGGTTTCTTATCAGCCACATTATAAGATATAACCAATTCTTTTTAAAATTATTTTTGTCGTTAGTGCAAGGAAATAAGTGACATTTCCATAATTAAAAAGAACAAAATCCATCTTTGAGGAATTTTACTAATGAATATTTTCTCAGGTGCCATTTGCGTTCTCAGCTTATTTGCCAGACTAAATTCACATGACAGAATACAACAAAAGAAGAGAAAGAAGTCCAAAAACTGCAGCAGCCAAAAAGAAAATAGAATTAATTTTTTTTTTAAAGGATCGATCACGGTTTAATGGAAAGGAGGAAAATACCTGCTACACAGTCATGCAACAGACAAAATTCCTATTGCACAAGAAAATAAAACCGCATCCTTTTACATCTAAAACAAATGCCTATTGCTACAGTGACGAAAATGGAGAAATTAAGAGTGGTGGGGAAGACTCCATTTGCGCAAAGGGAAACCTAGACATTGCCCTTTAAAAATAACCCCCAAACTTTTCATGAATTACTGGTCAAATCTGAAGAAATTATGCTTAGAATCAAACATGCAGTCGTGGCCAGCTCAGCAGGGCGAAGGGTGAAAAGGAAGGAACACGCATACACACAAATCCCATAGCTAATAATTAATTAATTCATTAATCAATCATAGAAAGAAGGAAGGGGGGGAAGAAATCTTACCACCAAATTGGGTAACCGGCTAAGACCTTTGTGCCATTGAAGAGAAAAGATAAAATTAGTCCAAGCAGGTGGTAATCCATTAGTCCAGGCTGGTGCAAGGGGAAAATCTCAGTGAAGTTTTCAGAAAAACATTAAGTGCGAAAAATGAAGAATCCCCCTCCTTCCAGAAAAAAAAAAAAAAAAAAGAGTTAAACAAAGTCCCTTGTAGTGCGGATGACTTTCTGGCTTGTCAGAAACACACCTCTCCAAGCCTTTTCCCTGTAGATCATCCAAAAGCGTCTATTAAAAAGTGCAGGGCTTGGGGATGTCAGCAGGCAGCCAATCAGACTGCATGGCCCAAGGTAAGGGATGAGTCTCAGCTCAGGGCTGTCAATCATGCTCTCCTCCCCCTCCACCCCACAACTTTGTTCCTAGCCCTCACTCCCACAGACAAACCCTCTTTGCAAGAGACTTTACTGGGGCAGTGAGATTTTTGCTGGTTTTTTTTTTCAAATTTTTAAATTTTTGTCATTTTAATTTCACTTAGAAACCCAGGATGCACAGACCCTGCTTCTGGCTTGGCATGCCAAGACTTTGCAAGGTAAGGATGAAGGGTGGCCGTGACTGCGCTTAATCTCACGGTGGGGGTGAGATAGACAACTTATTCTTTAGATGGAGAGGGAGGTGAACATTAACCCTTGCAGGAGACAGAGCTAATGGGAGCACCAAAGAGGCAGAATAACCCTCTGAAAGTGTTGACGTGAGCCACATGGGCAAAACTGGTTATAAACTTTAAATAAAATCTGCACTGCCCAGGTTTTTCAAAGCGTGTGGGTGGGATGGATGGAGGGGGGAAAGCAGTGGCAGCCTGGTTTTCTATTGAGAAAAGAATGCTGTGTCATGGCAAGAGTGGAGCAGGCAGACGGGAAGATGTCCCATTAATGAATTTCTTGTGAAGTGCATCTTTGGATGCCAAAAGATGAAAATATTATCAAAACCCCACACACATAATTAAAAAAAAATCACAAGCATTATCACTTCTCTATAGAGGTTGCATGTTGTAAATAGACCCAACAAAGATTTTCCTTGAAAATCCTTGTTATTGCATAGAGACACTGTTTTTACAGGAGCTATTGTGTCAGAGTAGCAGACCTAGGGGACGACTCAACAGAATGGGACAAAGAAATGGGAGAAGTCAAAATGGTGCTTTTGCTCATAAAGCATACTCAACAATCACAGCTCTATTGCCTGCAGTGGAGCTGCCCAGTTTATAACCACCTGGAGATTAGGTGCTTCGGGAGTAGCCAGCAAATCAATTTATTGCAGAGCAATGGCTATAACAGAGGTCCAAGGTCCTATCTTTGGCAGCCCAATGCATCTCATGGTTTTGAAAGTTATAGACCTTCTGATATGAAGGCTCTGGGTACATATGCATTCCTTATTGCTATCTAATTACTGGGATGCACCTGCCTCATGCCTCTGTCTTTCTTGATTCCCAGTTCTTATAGATTTTAGTGTGTTTGGACACTGAGTTAGTGCAGAGCTGTCCTCCTAAGTGGTAATTGGTTTCCTGGCTATCATGCCTCCAAGAGAGGACATCCATCAGCTGGTCGCTCTGCACCTTACCTCTTCCACAGTCTCTGCATCTGCTGCAAGGACTATGAGGCCAAGCTTCTCCAGGCTTAGTCCAACGGGTTTTCCAGCTGTCTATGACCCATCATAGGTGTTAAACATGGTTTGTTCCTCCTGTGGGATTTCAAATCCCAGAGGGTATATTTGGTGTAGTCTATCCTGGCAAATCTCTTACCTGGCACCCAGCTATGTTTTATTGAACGCAATCACTTGGGTTTAAGAAAGCAATGATTTTTCAGATGAGCATTTGGAGACACATGGATTTAATCTGTTCCACTAAATTAAACGCTACCTGGGAATCTTTCCCAGATCTTGAACTCTATCGTCCATGTTTTTAGCTATGAAGCATGGATCCTGGCATGGGCCTGACCTGGCCAACTTGCACAGCCCTGAAGAAATTTGAGTCACAATTTGGGGTTAATGTGGAACAGGAGCTATTCCAAATAGACTCTTAAGATGTGACCCACCTCTTCTGGAGGTTAAGTGAGTTTAGCAGGATGGATGAAGGTGGTCCTGTGTACCTGTCTCTCTGGTTTCAGTGCCAGGGAATGGTCACAGGCACTTTTAACTTACTGGTTAAAGTAAGCCATGGAGTATGTGAATTGCCCCTAAAGAACCTATAAGTCTATCTAGCAAAAGCAGACCTTAAATTGCTACACAGGTTTGTACCTCTATTGGAGGATGTTTTGGAGCTGCACAAACAGAATAAGGATTAAAAGTACTGAGGGAAAGCATTTCCATCATTAAAATGTCAAACTGTTAAAGAGGCAGCAAAAGGAGACACTGAAGTGAGATATCTGAGGTGATACTACAGGTGACTCATCCCATGGAAAAGGACAAAAAATCCCCAACACTGCAGAAATCCAACTGGGGAAAGCTTCTGAAATCTGAATCGAATGATTGGTTGGACTATGTGTGGACACTCAGCCAGACAACAGGAAAAAAGATCTTTGTGGTTGAGATGTTCCTGTCCATCAGACACTGGGGAGCATTACAAAGTACTCTTTATCCACTTCTCAATGCTAGGATTTATAAATCAAGCCAATAACAAGCTACGAAGTGCTGCTTCTGCAGACAACCAAGTGGGGGAAAGTGACCTAAGACCCAAACCCAAAGTGTCGTTAGAATAAACCAAAGGATCCCTTCGGATGCCTTGGCACCTACAGTGGTTGAGTTTGCAGTACCACAATGTTAGCACAATACAGAAGGACCTTTATACTGACATATAACAAGACTTTATTTGCTGTTGTGCGTTGGGCAGAGATCTCGGCGTTGCCTCAGGAAGTGCTGCATTACAAAAGCATCAGAGATGCTAAAGCACCCACCCACACCCCAGTAACTGCTCAACATCATATTGATGTGGCCGCAGGCAGGTTTTGAAAGATGAACAGCATGTTGGCAAAGATTTGATCCCAAGCAGACTGAAGTCAAGGGAAAGCTCTCTATAGACTCTGACAGGTATCTGATGGAGTTTCACGAGTTGCCTGTTTTCCCACACCTTTTAACTTCTCCCATCCATTGCTCTCTTTGTCTGCTCATCATTATGGACTGTTTGTCCCAGCATCATGAGGAATTCGTGTTGTCCTACCTTTTAGGAAGAGACTGTGATTTGAATGTGTCTGCAGTTGCTTTGACTTGGAGATCCTGTGAGATCCTGCGAGTAGAAGGTACTTGTTGTCTCTAACCCTGTTCATATGTGACTCATAGTGACTCTTGGCTCCAAGTTTCTCCCACTGAAATGAATAGAAAAACAATGGCAGGTTTCAGTTGTGTCTTTGGTTGTATCAGCCTAGATCCCCGAAGCCTTAAAATGGCAGGCATGTCTCACCAAGGAGTATGACCTGTCTCTCAGGGATGAAGACTACGTTGTCTGTGAAAGGAACAGACTTACTTTCACTCTTCTCTGCTGTGAAATGAAAATCTGATGCGTACATGCTAAAATTATCCTGAGGATATTTCATGCTAGCCTGAACAAATATTTATAAGTTCTACAGCAAACATTAATTTTAAATGTAATTTCTAAGAGCAAATGACAGTTATCCAAAAGAGTGCAATTTCAAAATTTCACTCATAGATACCTCCTTGTGCTGCTGACAGTTTTATTTACTGAGGGTCTTTTCAATCACATTGGTCTGTCTAGTTTGGCAATATTGACTCTTATAGACCAGTTTCAATATGCCCAGAAATGAAAAAATTTGAGGAAGCTAGAGGTTTGGCTGCTTAAGAAAAGTCCTGTTGCCTTTACAATGTCAGTATAAAGGTCCTTCTGTATTGTGCTAACATTATGGTACTGCAAACTCAACCACTGTAGGTACCAAAGCATCCGAAGGGATCCTTTGGTTTATTCTAATGACACTCCAGCAAAGGAGCATTGTAATCACTATGAAAACATGCCTCTTCTTCCCCTCAGCACTCTAACTTTTGTTGTTTTTCCTTCTTTTAGCATTTCTTCCTTTCTCTGTCAGAATCTACCAGCAGGAAGAAATCAAGTGCCTGGGGAAGGTGACGGGACCATGGAGTCTCCTGGATTTGTTCTCACCATGTGTTTCAACATACTGAGCCACTGATGAGTGTGAGCCACCAGGAACTCAAGCCCTTCCTGGTGCAGTTCAGCTGCCCTTGGTGGAATTACCCCACAGTCAGCGTGATGTGAAGAGGATGACTCAAACCGCACAGTGAAGGGCAAGAGATGGATGACCTGGGATGACCTGACAGAGGGGGCTTAGGTGCCTGATTCGGTGTGTTGGGGAAGGCAGGGAATGTACAAGACCTGTGATCCATGGTGCAGCTCTAAGCAATGGTATCAGATTTGCAGGTTGACTCTGGTTCAGTGCTGGAGGGTGGTTTAGCTGTGTGCTAGATTTTGAATTGCACATTTGGGCACTTCTGGGCATGGCCAGAAACAGAAACTGAGAAGGTGGGTCCCTCAGGACCATAGTCCTTTAGGGTGTTTCAAGTCTTACAAGCATCTGAGTTTGTTGTTCTGAAGACCTAAATTTTGGTCTTAGTATCTGAAGTGGAGGTAAAAAAATTAGCAAATTAGTTCTTTGATGGCTCTAGCCATCAGTCCTAAAGTAAATCATTATTAAAAAGTATCAAAAGAGCTGAAGAAATCCTTCCCTAAAGCATGAATGAGCCATCTGAGTCCCTTCCATCTTAAACTACTCAAATCCTGTGTGTTTCTGAGGGCTGTGTTTGCTGCTAACATATGACTGGTAACACTAACATTTCTCTCTAAACTTACCTGTTCCTCAGTTTTCTTGGCCAAATGTCCTCTCTCCTAGATCCTTATGTTCCTTCTGGCTCTAACAGACTGTCCTCCTCTGCTCTTTCTGGTTCTTCATATCTCAGTTCATGTTAGCTGGGCACACCAAGGTAGTCATTACCTGGAAACAGCGATCCTGTATTAACACCTGAGAAGAGTGATTTAAAGACGGGCCTCAATGGATATTACATCACTTCAGGTCTTCTTTGGACAGGAACATCTTTTTATATTTCCACATATCTTCTTGATGTGCTCCATCACCAACGATCTGGGGGGTACGCTCCAGTGCGTTGACATTGCATGGACCAACTTAGCATATCCCTCACTCCTGTTAGGTGCCTCACCTCCATGTTTACTCCAGAAAAGCTTTAATATTCTCTCCAAGTAAGCTCGTGGCAACAGGGTTGCAGGAAGGCTGCCTTTCACGTTTGCCTGCCTGTTATGTCCAGTGGAGCTCTGCCTGCAGCTGATGTGTAAAGCTGTTAGGTGCCTACAGGAGAGGTAGCCACAGCAGAAAAGTATCCACTGTTATAGGAAAACGGATCTTCACCTGTTCAGATGAGCACCATGATGTTGCTTCTACTTGATTTTTTTTTGGAAATTCCACTTTGCTGAAGAGACAGGTATAAAGCAGGGGAAAGTCAGGCTTTAGCTGAAGGTCTGGTGGCTGTTGAGAGGTTGATAAGAGTATCATAGAATAGTTTGGGTTGGAAGGGACCGCTAAAGGTAACAGAAAGCTCTGAGTTTAGCAAAACCCTTTAGCATTGTTTTTAGTGTTTTAGGAATAACTTTATGGCTTTTTCCCCCTGCAAATAGCCTTACCTCACTCCATTTGTTTACAAACTATTCTAAGCCCATGGTATAGAAATCCTGCACTTAGGATATTTTTTGTCTTCCAATGATGGTAGAAACTCTTTTGAACCAAACTTTTGCTGCAATATCCCAGAAGATCTTGTGGCTAAGGGACTGGGACATCTGCTTTTTTTTTGTTTAGAAAAAAAAAATTACATTTTTCAAACATTGGTGGAGTAACTTGCTGTAGTTACCTGTTGTCATATCCCAACTCAAGAAACTTGGGCTGTGTTGTCAACTTTGCCAATGACTCCTCATATGATTTTGATGGCTCACGTTCCTTATCTGTCCCTGTATTTCTTGCTTGTAAAACTTGGGAAATAATTGCTTCTATGCGTATCCTATTATTTCCTTCAGGAGGGAACTGTCTCACCCTTTGTTTGTGCAGACCTGAGCTAGAACATCAAGGGACAGCTATGAATCACAGACAATAATAAAAATATTTTTTATGATTAACAGTACCACTGTTACTGAACATATGAGCGGAACTGGAATCCCAGTCCTTGTATTTGAAGGGCAGAATGAATGATAAATGGTGCTCCCCGTGGTTTAGTTTTTCTCCTCCTTTTTATAGACATATATCTTGTTCTGTGGCCAGGGGATCATAGGAAATATGTGAAGTGGAAATGCTGACTGCTGGTTCCTCCACCATTGCCAGTAAGACAGAAATCTTCTAAGGCCACTTCGTCTCAGTGCCTGGGTGCCACTGAACTGGAGCTGTTACAGACTTTGAATAAAAACGTCTTTCTTTCACTGTCACCTACTTAAATTCCTTTAGCACCTCACAGTTCAAACTCTGGTTAGATTTTCAGATCTTTCCTCTATCTTGCCATGGAGATGTTGAGAAGAAAAAAAAAAAATCACCTAATGAAGCCCTAAGATGCATCTTTTTTTAGTGACTATGACAACTTGGAACACAGAGAGCTAGCAATGAAACCCATCTCAAACTTCAGTAAATACAAGGACATAAATATTATGTTTGACTGGCACAGTTTTGCCTGAAATAATGTTGGCCCACATTGCATCATGTGGGGACGCTGCTTCAGCAAAGGACTTAGAAAGAGGCAGTATTTGTCATGAAAATCTTTAAAGTCTTCTCCATTAACCTTCTATTCTTCTATCCAAGTCTTCCCTACTCTCTTCTGAAGTAAAGGGAGATCCGAATCTGGTAGAGTAGGACACCTGTCCCATCAGCCATCAGTTATTAGTGGGAAAATTATTTCCAGACAACTTTTAGGGTTCTGTTCAGTCTTCACCTGAGCAGCTTCGGGCAGGCTAATGTTTAGTGGAAAAGGTCTCAGAAGGATTTCTTGCACATTGTTGTGATTTTTTTCATCAATGTGAAGCAATAGCTCAGGATACAGGGGAGGTATGACTAGGATGGTTGAGTATGTGTAGAGCCCTGATTGCCAGCATATGTGTACGTGGTCTACACGTAGGTGAATGTGAGCAAGCATAGATGGTTGGGGGTGGATAAGCATGTGTAGATCAGTGGTCATAGGTATATGAGGCCTTGCTGGCGGGGAAGCAGCCTCAAGGCAAGTCCCAGAGATTTCTGGGAAACAGTTCCATTGTAAAAAGCGCTGAACGGCTAGTGGACGTTGTCTCTCTGAAATTCTGTAGCAGGGCAATTTTACACCTTGTGTTTGAGGCCAGCCTTGCTCTACCAGAGAGGCAGAGCTGCTTTTCACAACTGCAGTAAATCTGACTAATTGGACTAGCTGAGCATATGAAGAAACTATGCCCCAGGTCTTGGGCTTGTTTGAAGACAGCTCTGTCTACCTTCACATCTGGAGGAATGCATCCCGGGGACAGGGGGAAGGGATGGAGAGCAAAGAGAGCAGAGTCATTCCTCTCCCTTCCTTCCTTCCCCAGGACTCCAGCCTAGAAATATCCTGGAGGCTGGAGAATACACGGTAAAAGATGAGACCAGATATTTTTTGCTGCAGGCTATGACTTTCCACGATGTTGTAGCTGGAAATCATGGGGCCCTCTGATGTAGGCAAGTGCTTGTGCTGTTGGAGCAAAAGGAGCCACATGCACTTACATCAACGTTGCATATCTCCTGGGCTGTTTGGACAGCCATGCGGTAGGGTAATGGTAGGCACTGCCACTGGAGCACTGCTAGGGTTGGAGACCTTCTCCTTGCTGAGACACTGCCACCTGCCCAGGCTGCAGTGCCCATCTATAATGTCCCCATCTACTCACACCCCAGTCCTGAGTATGCCAGCAGGGAAGTGTTATAGTCCAGCACAGCCAACTCAACACAAGAGCAGGGATAAGCAATATTTTTTTGCTTTTTTACACGGCTCCAAGGAGCTGCACCCCCACATGCTAATGCTACTGCCAAAGGTAGGGTTTGATGACACAGATCTCAGCCTTTCTTGCGTCTTGGGTTATCACCTGCATTCACAGAGTGGGTGTGAGATGCATGCTGGATCTGGCATTGCTGTGCATGGCCAAGACTTTGACTGTCCAAGGGCACGGTGCTCCACAGGTCCCTGACAGCCCTTGCTGTGCCTGGACACTTGATGCAAGAGGAGCTCTGCTCAGACTGGGCCTGGGTCAGCTATGTGCAGGCACGGCAGAGCAGGGATGCCAGGTCTGGGTTGTCCCATGCCCCTTCTGAGACAGCTCAGCCTGAAAGACCAGAGAATCACAATTTTTGCTTGATCACTATGAGGATGTTGGGCTGAACTGTAAGAAGATAAAATACTGGGAGGGACGAAGTGGCGGGGATGGGACAAATGTCCCGATGGGAAGCTGGGCTGGGCTTTGCTGAGCTGGGGCTGGGACTGGGCTTTGTTGAGCTGAGGCTGGGCTGGGGCTGAGTTTGGACTGGGCTTTGCTGGGCTGGGTCTGAGCTTTGCTGGTCCAGGGGATGAGAAAAGGAAAGGGCAGCTGGCTGGAGGCAGGCAGGAGGTCTGGAGTGGTGCCTGCAGAGCAGCCTGGTGGGGATTCAATCCGGGAAGTTTTAATGACACAACAACAACAACAACAAAAGAGGAAAGGGGGGAAAGGAAGAAAAGGCTCCTGCAGGGCTGGTTGCCACGGAGACCCCAAGGAAGTTTGAACCAGTCCTGCTCTTTTCACAGCCGCCTTTGAGCCAAGGAGGGAATTATGGCTGGCGATAAAAGGAGACATGTGGCCCTTTGCTCACAGGGACCGGCCTCTGCAGTTACGAGTCTTCGGCTCATTTTCCCCCTTGTCTCCTCCTGCAATTATACATTCGGATCTCAGGAAAAAAAGAAAAAAACAAAAAAAAAATCTAGGACAAGTTGTGCACCCTTTGCCCTGGGGACCCATCCCTGCAGGGCAGACCACTACCTCTTTCAGCCCATTATTCCCCCCTCCACAATGCACCGCCCCCATTTCCTCTGTAATTATAAAATTTTTACATGTTCAGAGCTGATAAACAGCTCGCGCCGTCTGTCGTCACACCAGCCCCAGCAACGATACAGCCTTCATGAGGAAGGGGGGCTGAAGACCTTTTCCAGGGGCGCTGGAGACAGTTTTCGTGCTTGCCACACTCTTGGGTTTTCGGGAGGGATCTAGCTGACCAAATGCCAGAAATTAAAGTGAAAGCGATAAATTCAGCTCTGTGCTGCCTCCTCCGATTTCTTCAGTGACAGTTGCATAATGCAAGCCTGAAGTTGTGTTGTAGTGCTCGGGTTATGCTCTTGGGTCTTCCTCATCATGGAGTTAGAGCTGGATACTTGCATTTCCAGTCCATGTTGTAATATGCTGCAAAAAGTCCTGCTCAGGCCCATTCGATGTTATACACAAGGGACAAAAAAGCAAAGGGAAGGCGGAGGTGGCAGCAAGAGAAATAAGTCTCCTGCAGGCATAGCACAGCACTGGGAGCAAAGCATATCTCAGCCTGCAGCTCTCACCTCCTGCCAGCTGGACTCAGCTGGGTTAACAGAGCCCAATTCTCCTTTTTCATGTGTTGTCAGGGGTATTCAGGTCTTCTTGAACCTTTGGTGCTGAGAGTGTCATGGTGAGCTATGAAAAAGCAGGTATGGCTGGGGACATGGGGTGGTGACTGAGGCTGGGCTCTGCTCTGCCTCCCAACCCTTAGGACATTGCTCCAGAGCCCATTTTCCCCTCTTGTGCTGAGCTGTGGTGTTGGATGCTGTGACAGGAGTGAAGCAGAGGGACAGAAGGGAGAGACTGGGACAGGATGGGTAACCTGCTTCTGGCTCTCACCCTACAGTAGCCTTCTGCTGCTGACAGCAGAGCTACCCCTGGAGCCAAACACTGAATGGGACTGGAGGGTCAAAGTGCCAATGCGGGGGCTGGACTGATGGAGTTGATATGATTGTGCAGATGTCAGTTTGTTTCCATCAGCTTCTTGGGTTTCTTTTTAAACCCAGAACTCTCTTTGAAGGGATCTTATTACCTGGAGAGGTTGTGGGATCTCCATTCTTGGAGGTTTTGGAGACTCAGGCAGACAAAACCATGGGAAACCTTCTGGCATTAGTCTTGCTTTCAGCAGGAGGTTGGATTGGAGACCTCCAGAGGTTCCTTCCCACCAGCACTTCTATGAGTTGATGATGTCTCTGTATTGCTTCACAAGTTAATTAACTATTTAGTCTAGTTTTTGTGCATGATAATAACACAAAACACTTAAATAGTCCAGAACACCTTCACAGGAGTCATCTGACCAACGGGTTACAAAGCCAAGATCCTGCTTGCTTGTTTTCCCAGGTTCCATGCAGCAGGTAAGGCATGTGGCTGGCCAGCTAAACACTGTGCATGGTGCAAGCAGAAGTATGTTCCCTAGAAGCTGTCCTGAAAGCGGGCACAGTCCTGGGATCACAATAGAAATTCAGACATGAACCCTGCCTGCTCACCAGAAGCTGAATGTCTGGTCAGCTGCCTCATTACCAGTGATGAACCTCTCTGCTCAGGAGGAACCTGCCCTTAATGAAGGGAAGTTAATATCATTAAATGAAGAGCAGCTGGAACAATTGAGAATTATTTGGACAAGTCTTAGTAGACATGTTTTTGCCTTTGCCAGGTTTTAGTGTTCTGGGTAGCTATGTCTCCCATTCCCGCTGCTGCTCCGTGGACACAAACCATGCTTCCCATCTTCTTAACACCCAAAGGCGCCTTTATTTCTCATCTCCTACCATGGTCCTGCTTTGCAGGGCAGCTGACAATTTCCAGGCTCTGCGCTTAGTGCTTTCGCAGTGTCTGAGGACACTCCTGCCTGCTGTCTTCAGACAGCAAGATGGCAAGAATATAAGGAACTTGCACCTCTCAGAGTGTGGGAGCATCATCTTTTCTGTCATGTGGCTTGGCAAGCATGCCACCCTTGGAGGTCTTTTTGCCAGGGGCAGCTGGAGCTTCCTGGAGCTAAAAAGCTACTGGAGCCTCACTTTTGATCCCTGTAAATCCACTTCTGTTCCATAACAAGGCAAAAAAGCCAACTGGAGCATCCCCCAGATGGTGCAGTCTTCTTTGTACCCACCCCACAGTGTTCCTAGTCCAAACAGAGTGGTGAGGGATCCTCAGGCCCTCCTTGGTGACTGCTCTGGCTTAAATTTCTCTGTCATAGTGTCATCACAGCCACATGTTCCCCTCCTGGGATTACCCCCTCAGCTAACCTGGTGTCCTGTTTGTGGGGCTAAGTGGTGAATCACAGCTGGCGACTGAGCTGCTGTAAAAATAACTTTTTTTGGGGGGCTGTAATCTCTATTTGTGCCACCTTCATATATTTCTCCTTTTGTTATCACATTTTTGATGGAAAATGCATACAGGAATGAGTAGGTTTTCTGTGTATTGGAGCAGGACCACTGGCTCTATGATCATGAGAGTGTACGTTTGTGTATCAGAACTTGGATGTGCAGCATGTTGTGTCCTGCTCATACTTTTGCAACCAGTGACTGATTCTCAGTTACTAGTGTTTCTCAAAGACCATCTTTATTTTAAAGGAAGACTGTCCTGAAATGCAATACAGTGCAGTAACTACTGCTGATCTGCAGACCAGCTGCACCCGTCCTATGCTCTCTGTGGTCTATGATCTGGGGAATAAGCGTGACAGGATTGGGGTGACTTGCCAGGAGAGCTTGGGAGTGTGGGACACAGTGCCATCCAGTGGACCTGCCACAGCTGACCATGTAGCATTATAATGTAGCATGTCCATTCGTGATGTGGGTTGAGGCACTGGGTTGTATATGATGCTTTCCTGGTGTCCCAGTGCAAAAAAACCCGGGCTGTTCAGTGAAGCACAGGTACCATATTATGTCCCTGAAAACACCTTCCCCAAGGCCTTGGGTACCTGGCAGTGCCCATCACATGGGTGTCTCAGCTGTGAGGGTGCAGGAGGACAACTATTCTGGAATAACCATACATGGAGGACTGGCCCATGGCAGCCCATCTCCCTCAGCTCTCTGGGATGGAGCTGCTCCAGGTGATGGTGGGGAAGCAAAATCCAAGTTAACACTCACCTGTGTGGTTAGTGTCGCTGAGGAATGATGGGAGCTCCCCCTGCAAGCAGACACCCTTGCACTCCATGCACCTCATCTCAGGAGCACAGGGCAAAAGCGGTTCGAGGAGAAAAGGGCTCCAAGCGTGGTAGGGTGAGTAGGTAGGGCAGAGAAAAATAGCGAGCACCTTTCCCAATTGTTTGGAAAGATTTCTCCGGGAAAAGCCCCTCCAAAAAAGGCCTTGCTCCTTGCGTGATCCTTGGGGGCACAGTACCACCTGCTGGCAATGAGACGGTAGCATAGTGAGAGATGGGACACAGGGAGAAAAAACAGCCCTGGCAGTTTGCTCTTTTCCAGAATTAGAGCAGGACTCACGTTTGCTATTCATTCAGTCCAGTTTTAAATATTTATGTTGCAAATTTAGACCTCCAAGTCGAGCCATCCTTGCGAGGCAGAGACTTCCCTCTCAGACAGTCAGAATCACTAATGTTCAGGCTGCAACGTTCTTCCAGCTGCAAAAGGAAGGCAATACAAATCCCAAAACAGAGCCCAGTTTACCAAATCTGAGTGAAGGGTTTGTATGGGTAGATTTTTATAGCTTTTTCTTTGGTTTCTTATTAAGCTCTAACTTGAATAGTAATGTTTTCAACCCCTCCCCAATTCTTCACTGGTGTGTGCATTACATCAACGCTTCCTACCTTCCCTCTCAGCCCGAATTTATTTCTGTTCTGTTCTTTTCTATTCATTTCAGCACAGTGTTTAGCCTCTAACTCTCCCAGGCTTTACCCCACTTAAATCTATTTGCCTAACAAATAGCAGATGATTGATTTGAGGCTGTTAGTAGTTTGTTCTTGTTCTCAGAACCCTCAAGTCTAGCAGCCACGTTCACTCTATTTCCTCTTATCACTTTCTTGCTCCTGTGCATTGCTGTTTGTCTTCTCCTTGGTTATTTCACAGAGCAGTTTCTGGAGTGTGCAGCTGATTGCAAAAGAAAGCTCTGTGCACTTAGCTACTAGCCCACACAATGTGGCCAGGAAACTGTGGTTTAAAGCAAACCCAGAGGATTCAAAACACAACTCTGAAAGTATTTGTTAAGCTACATGGGTTCAAATATGATCTAGGACTTGATCCCGCACTTGGAACGTGGTCCCACTGGTTGAGGATGGGGAAGGGGCAGGACAGTCTCTGCTTGGCTGCACTCCCTGGATTTCATTTTCCTAAACCTGACTCATCTATCAAAAAGCACCTGACTGATGAGATGTGTGTTAAGTGCTTTGGAAGTAACGATTTGTTCATACCTGCAAAATTATCAGCTTGTACCAATGCAGCACCTGGGAGTTGCAGACACACGTAGGTTAACTGGAAAAAGGACCAAACTGAAGACTATGGAGTTGAATTCAAGCTGCTTTGGGTAAGGTTCAGCTCACATAGGGTCAGATGCTGACAGTGCAGGGCTCAGTCTGAGCAGGGGGTCTAACGCCGAGTCCATGCTGTGGCTGAAGTGTTTGACTACCAGGCCACACGTCGGTCTGGGACTGGATGTTCTCAGGGGAAGCTTCATGAGATGGTGTGAGCTCAGCTAACAGCTAACTACTGACAAAAAGAGGGGTCTGCTCTCCACAACTTTTCTGCCTCTCTACCACAGAGCTCTCCATGGACTAGTTCAGCTCACTGATTATGGAGAATATGGCAAAAAAGAGCCTGTGCAAAATAGTGGTCAGGACTGCTTTGGGAGCAGAAGGGGGATGGAGAAAGGAGGGGGAGAGTGATTCCTCTTTAGGCAGCAGTGAGCTGTTAGACTGGCTCAGTTTGTCATTTATTGGCATCCTCAGATTCCCCTGTTGGAGCCCAGCAACTCTACATGGACTGCTTGAATATTAATTATAATCAACAGCTCTTTTCCATCCATCCAAGACACCTCCTTGGAGGCCTCTCTGAGCTGTTGGCCTTTTTCTAGGACCTTTGCAAGACTGACAGTGTTTTGGCATGACCAGGGATAGGTGATGACCTCCCCTCTACTCTCCTCTTTCCTCCAGGGTGCAAGGACTACCTTGACCCTGCTCTTCTCACGTATCTTGAGCAATCATAGAATCATAGAATAGTTTGGGTTGGAAGGGACCTCTAAAGGTCATCTAGTCCAACCCCCCTGCCGTGGGCAGGGACATCTTCAACTAGAACAGGTTGCTCAGAGTCCTGTCCAACCTGACCTTGAATGTTTCCAGGGATGGGGCATCTACCACCTCTCTGGGCAACTTGTTCCAGTGTTTCAACACCCTCATCATAAAAATTTCTTCCTTATATCTAGTCCGAATCTACCCTCTTTTAGTTTAAAACCATTACCCCTTGTCCTATCGCAACAGGCCCTACTAAAAAAAATCATACAGCTGTCCAGCCTCTGCTGGCCCCCTCTTTTTGACTCTGCATGCTTCATTGTTGGACATCAGTCTCACCAGCCTTCCTGGATGGCCCAACACACCATTTTATCTGGTCAAGTAACACCAAGATGGCTCACTTCAAACTGGGTCTGAAGAACACCTGATCACTCCATGTCCTTGTCCTGGATTGCTGCACAGACATAGAGTGGCAGGACCTTTCACTAGCAAAGGAAGGTGGAAATCCAAGATTTCAGTTTCTATCAGGTCCAGTCTGGGACTTAGGCTGGAAAATCTACCATTGCATGGTGAAGGTGGGTGGGCTCACAGTGCAGTTCAGAGCATCCCTCACACAGTTTCTTTTTGTGGTGAGGCAGACCCTGGTGAACATGTACTTCAAGGCTGCAAACCATCCCTTCAGGTCCTCTAGACACTCCTGCTAATGCTTCTTTTTATCTGCATCCATCTCACCTGAGGGCCCACAGAGCCACTGGATTCCTCATCAGTGTTCCCCTGCTCTGGCTAAGCTTCTGCCCATGGGACAAGCAGGTGCATGTGGCGACCCACCACCGTAGGTGGTTGCGGATCCAACTACTGGTCTCCGGCCCCATTGCGTCTCCAGACAAGACTACACTAGGAAGCCCCTACCAGCTACTTGGGTGCCCTCAGGGAGCAGTGGGCATTTCCAGAGGAGTTTCACCAGTTTCCCTTCTGCCTTTCTTCTTTTCAAGTTTTGCATATTTCTGATCCTTTGACCTGTCCCTTGCTTTCATTTTTACCACCTTTGTAATTTGATTTTACTTTTGATCTGTTTCCCAATTTTCCCGATTTTCTGTTTAGATTTTCAAATTTGGCTCATGCCCAGCAGTGACACTGTGCAAAAGCAGATTCCTTGGGAAAAGTACAAGAACAGAATGTGCACGTAGGGACGTTTCCCCTGAAAAATTTCCCAGATGCCAAGAATTTGCAGCTCAGGGACTTCCCCAGCCCAAGGTAGTGTTGCTGGTTTTAGTAACTGTTTTTTTCTCTTCCATAAATCTACATGGTTTCTCCTTAAACTGCATGCAAACATTCGGCTTCGGTGACATGGTGTAGCCTGCAGTCCCACAGCTCCTGGTGACAATATCTTGGTTGTGTGAAGAATTGCATCCAGTGTTGGTTGGTTGTTTTTTGGTTTTTTTGTGTTTTTTTTTTAATGCCACCAGCTGGCTTAATTTGATGCCCCAATCATTGTAAGTTCTTGTCCACCCTCTATCAGCCACTTGGTCTTGAAGACCTCTACCGTATCCCCATCAGTCGTCTCTTTTCCAAACTGAAGAATCCCAGCCTACTCAGTAGCTCCTTCTACCAATTGCCCTTCTCTGTCTTTGACCAGCATTGCTGTAACTCTCCAAACCTTTCCTAGTTCTATTGCACCCCTATTTGAGATGGGAGGGGGGCTGACCTGTGCCTGGATCTCAACTTAAAGTGCCATGAAATCAGACCGCTCATAGACAACAGTTGCTGTTTCTTGCCATTCCTGTTTGCATGAGCTAAGGAAGAACATAAGCCATCCAGATACATGATCAGTTGAGTGTTAGTAAAGCTGTAGATCAATGCTTAGGTCAAGAAGTACAGAAGCAGTCAGTGCTCCTGAATATTACCTGTGATGGGCTGAGGATTTATTTACTCCTTAGCTTATAGCTGGTGGAAAAAGAGCCATTTTCACAGGATAATGCAACACAATGGGACATGGGAGGAGAGATCTGTCTCATGATAGGAGGATGTCTACAATGTGAATGTCTATATCTGAGCTAATTCACTAGTTTCTCTTTAGAGACAATGAGTTTCCAATATACAGCAGATGCTTAATGAAGTACAGCCTTCTATAAAAATATCATCTCAAATCTCCTGCATGGTCATCACAGAGAACAGAGTATCAGGAATTACTGCTAGAGACCAAGACAGGAAACATATCTGGAATACATGCTATTCTGCTCTCCTCATTGACAAGGAAGACCCAGGAGAATCAGAGCAGGTACTGGGAAATGTGATGAAGATAATCAAAGGTACTGAATGATGGCATTACTAAAGGAGGGCTAGGACTCTTCAGCTGGAAGACCTGGGGTCTGTCAAAAAGATGAATGCAATTCTTACTTGGGCAGTTGCCAAGCTGCCCATGGTTGTAATTCCTAACAACCATGGAAAGGATCACTCGCAACTTGGGCAGTCCAGCCACAGTCAGTATACGCCATGGCCTGGAGTTAGGATGTTTGGTGCAGTCCAAGTATGTCTACTCACATTGCTGTGAGAGAGGAGGAGTTCAGCAGAAGCAAGAGGATCATTCAACATGCTGGGCCAAAGGTACATCAGAAGTCTTTTGAGGGTAGGCACACCATATGACACCCCAAACTCTAAGGATGTCAGGATATAAGGGAATCACTCAGCTGACATGCCTTGTTCCTAATTTTTGCTTTTTGTTACAATAAACATCCTGCCTAGTCCCTGTGAAATGCTGTGAGCAAGCTAGTGTTATTAGCATTAACTGTACTGTTAAGAAGAAGATTATGAAGTATTGCAGAAGTTGCGACCTGTCCCTTGGGATGAATGAACTTCCTATGAGTGTGACAGAAATGTGAAACATCGCTTAGGTCTTGAGGATGAGACATATTAACTCTGTGCTCCACAGAAGCCAAGAGAAGATTGCATCTGAATTAGAAGAGATGGCTTGATGGTGGTCTCACTTCCCCATCCACCTCCTCTTCTTTGGTGTCTCGTTATGCAGTCCCTGAGCAAGGTGCTTGAAAGCATTTGTGCTGGCCCATCTCAAAGTTTTCTTCTTCTGAGAAAGGAAGAAGCTTTTGTTTTGTGGGCTGACACATGCACACGCCATGGTCATTTCATAGGGTCTTGGACACCTTCTCCAAAGCATGGGACCTGCTGCCAGGATCTCTGATCAGGATAGGGTTGGATGGACTAATTTACAACTTAGATGAAGAGTGGGGTGGGTTTTGCAAAACTCCTGGGTGGGAAAGTGTGAGTATTGTTTTTGCCAATACACACGATCAATATCTGAGTATCAGAAATTCCTACAAAGCCAAACTCCAGCATATAGAAACACTGAGTGAGAATTTTTCTTTGGTTCTTGTGAATCCCTCAAAATACCTTTTCTGCAAAATCTTACAATATATGCCTCTTTCTTGTGATTCTAATAAAGTGGCAACTGAAATTCAGCTCTGAAATAAAATAATGTAACTGGAGAGAGATCTATAATGACGAGTCCCGAAGCATCCCTACCAGGAACTGGGATAAAGCAACATGCCAGGGCAGAAAACAACTGTTCTTCTTTCTCCAGTCTTCTATAGGTTTTACTGGCTTACGATCTCCATGACATAAACTAAGCCTTGGCCTTGCACTGTGCAGTGGAACGAGTGGAGCAGTTAGAACAGTCTTCTCACCCATACCAATAGACCCTCTCGGTACCCTTGCTGCCCTCCTATTTTCCCCAATTTTCCTTCCCCCAATTTTCCTCTCCCCGATGTCTTGTGCCCTTCTCCTCCCAAGTCCTCAGCACATCTGAGCCTCAGCCCTGCTTCTGACAAAGCCTTTTCCATTCCTGCTGTCAGCACAAAGCATTACTTGGCCCATGTGCTAAGCCACCCATATCCCTACTCTTGCTTCATGCCTACCTCCACCACCAGCTTGTCCTCCTCCAGGTCTGCCCAGTGTCTCTCCTGACACCTTCTTCTCTGCTTCAGACACCAACTTACTCTTCATTTTATCCTCTCTCTGACCCAGCTCTTCACTGATCAACCAAACTCCTGCAGGTTCGTTGCATTTTTCCCCAAGAGCATCTCTACAAATGTACTCCTCACTCCTTGTATGAGGCACCTTCCCTCCCCGTGCCTGGCTCTCTCACACCTCGTGCCCTAGACAGAAATTATGGGAAGACCCCCTGCTACAGTGGCTCCCCAATAAGCCAAGAAGGAAGAGAGGTCTGGGGACAAGATGACTTCTCATGTTGTCTCCTATGCTGTCCCTTTGACACCTCCTGCTGAAGACTTAATCTCCAGTTGTCCTGCCACAGTGACTTGGGATGAGAAAAGCAATAGGTACAGCTACGGTTGCCCTTCCTTAGCCCACCATCTCGCTCAGGTTTCCCTTTGCTGGCAGAAGGGGGCACGACCAAGAAGGACAGGGTGCCTACATGAAAGACCCCCTCCAGGGCATCAGACCATGCTCAGCTTGCCCACAACCTTGACCTTTCCTCCTGACAGCTCTTCACCGTGAACATTGCCTCAGCAGGACCGTAATGTGCACAGTCAGCTGTGACTTTATGGCCCCAACTCTAACACCATGAAGCATGGCTGCTCCCTCTGTCTGCTTTATAGTTCCCACCTCCTCCCCAGATGCTTAGATACCATTTGAAATTCCCTCCTTCACGGTTGTCTTCTGCCAACTGTAACTCTCCCAATATAAACAGATACTGTCAAAGGCGTGAAAATCTGGCTGTAGTTGTGGCCTCCAAACTGTATGGGAAGAAGCCTTTCTCACATCAGAGACACTTTCCAGGAGGCACAAGAGAGGTGTTTGTGTCCTCTTCCCCACCACTGCTTGCCTACCTCCCTTGGCAGCCCTCAGTAAGCTGGTCTTTCCTTAGCTATTCTCTGTCTAGGATTGAAAGATTCATACATCAGCACATAACAGTCTTCTGCTGGCACTTCATCGCCTGGATCCTGGCCAGTCCTTTTCATCCTTCCTCAGCAGGTCCCTGTGGGGTTGCATAGTCCTATGGGGTCTATGCCTCTTTCCTTCCCCTACTAGGCTTCATGGCATGCCTGGGAAGCTGACCATGTGTGTTGGGCAGAGCAGTATTGGACTTCCAAGAACTGCCAGAACTACTAGAAGCACCTCATCTGCCACAGCTTTGTCCAGAAGCCTCTGGACACCTCTCCCACCCCCTCTGATCTGTTGGCAGAGGTTCTGCATAAACTCTGCTCTGCCCATCAGTGTTCACAAAGTGGACTTCCCTAAGCCAGTTCACTTGGACTGAGGCAGGACAGCGAACAAACATCCAGGCAGCTCCTTTGACACACTGAGGGCTACAGGCAGTGCTGAGCACCTAGGAGTGGCTTAATGGTGTCACAGCTTCTCTGAGAGTCTGGGAGAAGGGACCTTGGCTGCTTTAGTACTCAAGGGTTTGGGACTCTGGTGCATCAGAAGACCCAAATTTGGAGAGCAAGTCCCAGCAGGAGGACTGCAGAGGCTGCACTGTAGCCTTCTTTGCCAAAGACATCAAGACTTGATTGTGACACTGGTGAGCATGGCATGGTGTTCTCCATGCGTTTCCACTCTCAGATTGGGAGGCAGGAGGTTGCCTTCTTCCTGAACTGCTCCCATGGTCTGGTGGTGTCTGGCTAGGGACATCTTGGCACTGTGGCTGAAGATTGCTTCTGAAGAATATTCCCGATGCAGAATAGCATTCTCTGATGAGCTCTCAGCAAATACTAATATCCATGCTTCCTTGATGCCCAGGCTTGTATCCTCTGAATGTCACGGTAGCAAGAAGTGAGTCAAGAAATGAGAGGGTTATCAAAAGCAGCCCCCCCGCTCCCAGTCATTGCTATACAATTTGGTGAAAAATAGCATCAAAAGACATTCTTATGCAAACACCCCTAAACAGGGGTAACAAAATCAGCAAGTCTCTGTGTCACACCTAATGAGCCCTGCCAAGAGCAGAAAAGGAGAAAAGCTTCTCAGAGGGGTAGGCAAAGTGGAACTTTGCTGCTCCTTGAATATTTGGGCAACAAGGTTAAGATTTGAGTCTGCAGCAGACCGGGTTCAAAGGGAAGGCCATGGGGAGTCAGTAGTGTCCTAGGACAGTGAGGAGTACTAGGTGTTGGGGAGCTCTGTAAGGGGTGAAGACAGTTGGGTTGCCCTTCTTCACCCCATTTTTCATGGTAAGACTCCCATCTTACCCCCTTCATGAAGCCACAGACCTTTCTGACATGCAGCCACACATCTTACTCTGCTTCCCTTCCCAGACAACAATCCTATTCAACCTCCTGTGCCTCCATGGTTCAAGACAGAGCATGGGAGGAGAGCAGGGCTTTCTCTTCTTACTGCAGTAAGACTGGTGTGAGATGGTGGCTGTTAATGTTGTCCCTACTTGCCTTAATCCCTCTTCTAAAGTCACCAGTCCTTGCAGCAGGGTTGTGCAGGCATGAGGTGGGACAGTCCACCTCTGTCATCCAGGCAGAGGCATGGTTATAGAGATGCTCTGCCCTGGGAAGGTGCCATGAGACTCTATGTGGGAAAACAAAAAGCAGCAGCTCAGGTACATACTGGAGAACAACACTGGTCTCAGTAGTAGAGAACAGGTCTCGGTAGTACCCTCCCCATCACGGACATTTGAGGATACTGCTGCAGGGATGGGAGTCATTACAGATTCAGCTGGAGTTCTGTAAGTGTCACGAGGAAGTGCTGCAGTTCACGACCTTGCACACACCTTTACACTGTTTGCAAAGCAAACTTCCCAGATACACAACCTGATGGAGGAGGGTGTGAAATGCAGCAGTGCACCATCAGCTCGGCAAAGTTGCCGTTCTCATTTATTGGCTGGGTAGACTGGTTTCAGACCTCTGTATCTGGCTATGTGCCTATCCAGAGCCCTGCCACTGGATGAAACTATGTGTCTCCATAGTCCTGTGATTTGATGGGAGTGTTTCCAGGGCGTGGGGGTTGCACCTTCCTAACATTTGTCCCAATGGCCACTATTGGGTTCTGGATATTTGTTGCCGAGTTTCTCTGTGAAAGTTTGTGTAGTTGCACTTGGGATGATCAGGCTGGGCACTAAACAATCCTTCCCCTGGAGGGTTGTGCATCCATACGACAAATGCCCAGAGAGGTGTGGGGATCTGCATCCTTGGAGGTCTGCAGGACCTGGCTGGACAAAGTCACGGCCATCCTTATCTAGATTTGACAACAACCCATCTCGGGACAGGAGGTTGGTCTGGAGACCTCCAAAGGATCCTTCCCACCAACATTTCTATGAGATGTCTGTTTGTGCAATGCATGTTTGGTTATCCATGTCTGTGGGAGCATGCTCCAGGCCATGCGTTAGGATCTACCTGCCATGTCCGTGGACATTAGAGCCATTGGCAGTGAGCCCAAGCAGAAGAAGGAATGTGTTCCTGCCTGGGCACAGCAGGTTCTTCTTCATCTTTTCCTTGATGCATCAGTTCACTTTCCTGCACAAACAGCTGCCCGCAGCTGTGCTGCACCACCAAAGGCAGCGGTAAGGCTTGGAAGTGGGATGTTCCCCTGCTGCATCCACCGTTATTATTCCATACGGCACCGTCGAGCATCCCGGAGCCTGGTATGGAGACTGCCACTACCCTGCCGTGGTCTGCGAGCCCACACCAAGGGCTGCCCTCGGAGCCCGCAGGGATGGAGGGACTTGGTGGGACGCGACCCGGCACGGCATGCCCGAGGGCTCGAGGGGCCGGCGGGTCCCCACGGAGCCCCGGGGGTGCCCGGCGCCGTCCGCCACGGCGTCGCCGGCGGCTGTGGGACGGGACGGGACGGGACGGGACGGGAGGAGGGGGCCGCCCCGCCTCCCGCTTAAAGAGCCGCGGCGCTGGGCGGCCGCGCAGCGAGCTGCGGAGCGGCACCGCCCGGCACCATGCGCTCCGCCGCCGCCCTCTGCCGCATCCTCCTCCTCCTCCTCCTCTTGCCGCCGCCGCCGCCCGCCGCCGCCTACTTCGGGTCAGCGCCGCCCGCGGGGCTCGGCCCCTGGCGCCGCCTCCGCGCCGGGGCAGCCCGGGGAGGGAGCGCGCAGGGTCCGCGGGGCAGCGCCGGGGGACCCCGGGGAGGGGGCGCGGATTCTCCGCGGGTGCTTTGCTGGGAGGAGGCGCGGAGGCTCCGCGGGGTTGCTCGGCTCTTGGGCAGGTCCTGGCCGGCGCGCAGCGGCCCGCTGCCGCTCGGAGCCTGGGGCGGTGCGGGAGGGGGTCCCGGACGGGCCGCGCACCTGCAGCGCCCGGCGCATCCCTGCAGCCGCCGGGCCGCGCTGGCATCGCGGGGACGGTCCGGTGCGCTGCGGCCGGCGGGCGTTGTGGGGGAGAGGGGTGGGAGAAAAGGGCGAGGGTGCTGGGTGTCGGCAGGAGCCCCCGCCGTGCTCCCGGGCACGCCGGAGAAAGGGGACGGGGGGAGGATCAACGTGTGCAAGAGTGGGACGGAGAAACGGAGTGGAAGATGCTATTAGCTGGGAGCAATAGGGAGAAAAACTAGCTTTCTTATACTCCTTGAACTGTGCTCCGTTTCTGTTCAGGATGTGAAATTAGCCCCGGACAGTTGCTGGCTTTGATACCTCTCTCCAGACTGCTTCCCTGAGGAAAGAAGGTGGGAGGAGGGGGCTGGCAGAGGGAGCCAGGGCTCAGCAGAGAGGTGTGGGTGACATGTGGGTGCTGCGGGGCTCCACGGGGCGGCAGGGGCTTAAAGCCAGCCCAGGGACGGAGGGTGTGCTTGGGCACAGAGAGATAGAGCTGATGCTTCAGCCTGGGATACTGCGCAGGATCACTTGGGCGCGATTGTCCCTGGGTGCGTGTCCTCCCCTCACATTTTAGTTTTCTTGGGTTAAAGGCGAAGCTGGGTTTTTAACAGGTTAGATCAATGGAGAATTTCCCTTGAAGAAGTGGTTTGTTTTGGTTTCTGAGTAAGCTGCTTCTCAGACAGGTTTTCAGACTCTTTTACGGTTACCAGAGCTGTTAGGTCACGTATCACAGTGAGTGCAGGAGAGACATAAACATTAATGCATTCAGACACTGCTGTGAGTGAGTGTAACACTCGGGACAGATCTGTGCTGACTTGCACTTGTGGAGCATCTTGGTCCCTCTCTGCTGATCCTCCCATCACATGCGAGACACTTCTTCCTACATTTGCTTGCAAGTGTCTGCTGGCTTGGCACTGCTTACCTAGGACAATGATTGGTATTTCATTTCTGTTGGAAAGCTTCCTTAAAAGAGCTGGATTTGAAGTTTATTAATGGTATCATTTAGCCTAACTCCTATCTAAGCACCTGCTGACAGGGGAGGACTCCACCTTTCTTGGTCATTCACAGTGTGTGAGGAGTTGGATTGCAGTGTTTGGCTTTCTAGTTACAGGGACATGTGCACATGATTGTACCCAGTGGAAGTGAATGTATTTGTGCTTCCCTTTCAGATAACTAACACAAAGCAGTTACTGATTATTGCTCTAGCTGGACTCCGTTGTTAAAGCATTTTGTGACAATGATCTGTTTGGTATGAGCTGCTTTCTGGGCATATGAAATCTGGATGTGCTGTCTTTTGACAATGCATAGCTTAGGATCTGAGGCTGTAGTTTCACTTTTTAGTGTTTTTTTCCTTGAGGGGTTTGACACAGGCATGTCCTGCATATTCTCACCTCTTCATTTAAAAATCACAAGAAGGATCACAAGAAGGAAACTACAGTCTAAGAACTCAGTGAATGTTTGATGGTGATTAATAATGCGATACATGGGTGCTTTCAAATACAAATTGGAGTCGATAGACTAGAGAGGAACTTGATTGTTTCAGAAGTCCCGATGTGAATGCCTGATATGGCTCAGTTTGGGAGAAAAATAATCTCACATCCAAACTACTACTGAATTGGAGGGGCCCTTAGACTCTGGTTCAGCTGTCTACTTCTAAGCTTTGCTGAATAGGAAAGACTTAGGCACATGAGCCAGATCTTTGCTTCCCAAACACTTAATTCGTAAAACCTTGCAAAGTTGTAACAAAAAGTGAAGGAGGCTTTCAAGTGGCTACCTGCAGAGAGAGCACCTGGGTCCTTTCTGTTGCATACAGTGGATTTCGCAAAGGTGAAGTATTGCTGGTTGACAGCGGTGGGGAAAATATCGAGTTTGATTCCACTGGGACAAAGGTAAGGCAAGAAGTATACAGAGTAGTCCAGCACAAATGGTCCAAGGGCCCGGGAAGGATGAAGGTCACATATAAATATACAAAATGAAGTCTTGCCAGAGTGAACACAGCCTTACAGTGGAGAAATAATGGCAGCTGTGGGCAGATCTCAGAAGACCGCATTCCCAGTATCTGGGGTTGTTTGGCTATCTGGTGTTAGTGCATCGGCTATGCTTGAATAGACCTTGAACTGCTGGTGCTGGGTCCAGAGGGGGTAAATTACAGCCTACTTTTAAGAGAGGAGGAGAAAATAAGCTGTGCATGAAATGTGGTCCGACTGTTGTTCAGGTTATGTTGGGCTTGCCTGGCTCATTAGATGCAGGAATCCAGGAGTGGCCGTCTCCCTTGCTTGTTTTGTTTTCACCTTTGCTTCAATCTTCCCCCATGCTGCAGCCTCCTGTAAGGTATTCCCTCCTTGTCTTAGCCATGCTTTTTCTTTCAGGATGTACAACTCCTTGGGTGGGTGGGAGTCTCTCCAGAGCTCATTGAAAGCCTTCAGCCTCCTGTTGCCTTCTTAGGGGCTGTGTTTCACAAAGTGAAAAGTAGTTTGGGAGGTGTTGGAGGGCAAAGAGCTCCTCACAGGGTCTAAGAGGGTCTCTTCCTAGAATTGGGTCAGGGCAGAATTCAGAAGAGACCCACCTCAGGTAGGACGTTGTTGGGTAGGCAGAAGCAACAAACTTGATTAAAGCCTTCCGCTGGGGAGACCTCCAGGGAGCAGGCTGCAGCATGTCTCATTCATGGGCCAGTTTGGCCTGTGCTCTGTGGGCAGCTCGTTCTGAAATACCTGTGGTAGGTACAGAGGTGCCAGGCTTCCTGGAATTTCACATGATGTGCTGTCTTGCTTCGCAGCTCCTCTTAATTCAGCCTACCTGTGTCCTCTGTATTTACTGCTAATTCTTCTCCCATCAAAGTCAGTGGCACAACTGTTGCCCATTTCATAATGGAAGAATTTTCTTGGGCCCTTAGAGAGTAAAAACAACATGTGACTTGCGGGTCTATTGAAGCTTGGGCTTGTGTAGTTTTGAAAATAGCATAACATGTCAAATGACATCTTAATGTAAATATGAGTACCTGTATCTTTCTAGAGATGGCAAGTAAGCTTTGGTTTTCATCCAGTTAGCGCAGTTACCTACATTCCTACGTTTTCTTTGGTAACCGTTTGTTATTGCAGCCTTTCCCTGATAAATCTAATGGACCAAATCTATTACAAACAGGGACTCTGCTGTCCAGTTCTGAGTGCTCCTGAAAAGATTGCTGAGGATGTTTCTCTTCCGTTGAGCTGATAAATTAAATGCCTATATTACTTACAGGTTGCATAACCATTCCTCAAAGTACAGTCTATCAGGAGGGCTACAGCATCTTTTGTTGCATTGTCAGTCACACGGAAAAATGGGATATTTAAAAAGAGTATATTAGCGGAAAGAGAGCAGAAACGGAAAGGGAAGGCAACTTTCAGCTGAGACTTGAAAAGATGGAGTCTGTAGATGGAGTCTGCAGTGATTGCCACAGTAGAGATGATGTGGGACTACAGATGCATTGAATAGGTAAGGCTTTTCACAGATGCTTTTTGATTATCTTCAGTTCCCAGATTCTCTTTAGTTGCTATCTCAGGGTATCATATTTTCTAAAAGATCATCCCACTGGGTGTTGAGTGTTTCATGTAGGGAACACTCCAGGGAATGTGGCCAGTCCAGAGTTAGACTGAAAATCTGATCTCCCATGTAATGGTTGACTGGACTGCTGGCCTGGGTTGGATGGTCAGCAGCAGGGAGTACACTGCCCCTGAAATCAAGAGCTACATGGAGATATTTCACATGATTGAGTTGAGAGGTGGAAGGGTTCAAACCAAGTATGTCCAGACTGTGGGAGCCCAGAGCAGATAAGGATGAAGAACCCAAGTGCAGTTAGAGTGACCCAAGTCAGCGGGTGTATAGGCACTAATTGCAATGATTCCCAGCTAAATCCTCACACCAGATGACACATACCTCTCATCCCAAAACAGCCAGCTCTTCCGATGTAAGATTTTTATATGCTGTTCCCTGTGGAGAATTCTTTTTAAAAACCGAGTCTGTATCTGGATACATCATCTGTTGTTGTTCCCAAAAAGGGTTTGCAGCAAGTAGAAAAGCCCATTTCCAAGGATTCCAACTCAAAACCTCCCTTAAACATCACTTGAATTTTTAATTCAAGCTCCTTTTCTGTGTGAGGAGCAGAAAGCTTGACAGAAAACCCAGAGGATAACAGGTATAAAAACACCTGCCAGAGGGTCTGAAATGACAACTTTGATGGAGAAAAGTAAAAAAAAACCTTTGAGATCAATAGTTTATCCCGAGCTGCTGCTTTGGGGATTTCTGCCACCTTCTGTGTAGACAGTGGGTGGTACAAAGCATAGGAGACCATCCCATTTAGTCAAGACAGTACCACACTGCTGCTGGCCATCCATTCGTCCGGGGACAAATATTGAGGATTAAATAGTGTGGCTTCTGAAAGGATTGAAACTCTATTCCACTGAGCTGTCAGGGAGAGAGGAAAGCTGAGGACCCGTTGTGCACCGTACTGGCCTTGATTTGATCTGTCATTGTCCCATATTCTCTTAGCCTTTCCTGAATGCTTGTTGCAGCTATCTGTGGGGTGTAGATATTTCTGTGGAACATGAAAGGCCCATGAAATCAGATATGGAGTACTGTTGTGGCTCCCTTTGATTTTTCTCCTTACTTGGGAGAGGTAGAAAAGGCATATTTTTAGGGGTTTTTAAGACCTTTCAGATCCAGAGGACATTGGGCATTGCACAGGAACAGGCTCTCATTAAAAGTCTCTTAAGCAGCTGGAATGTGGCTGGAAGGAGATTAAAGGAAATAGATGAATTTAGCAAAGTGCTTAGACAGAAAAGTAGAGAGAAATAAAAGGTTGAGATCCTTATTGTTCTTTCAGATTGCTAGCAGGTGTGCATTAATTCAAAGAGTTTACTTTTTTTGCCATATGATCTGTAGATAATAAACTCTAAATCATCCAAAACCGATGTGCAGTTTGCCTAACTGCAAATATCTGCATATTTTATATTTAATCTTGTAAGAATGTTCTTGTACTGTGATCTTGATCTGATCGAAATGTTAGTTTTACCCTAATAAAACACAGTTATAGTTAATCTAGTCAGAGCCTGCAAGCCTCTACTCATATGGGTAATCTTAGCTGTGTCTGTTACAACTCTGAGAGTGGCTTCTGCTCCCAGCTGTGCCACTGGTCAACTGCATGATGGGCAACTCCTTTAATTTCTCTGTCTATTTATCTAAATTGAAAGTTATGTGAGACACTAGTTTTGAGAGCTGTGTCTGTGTACCAATCTTATGCAATGAATCCTGATCTCTGTAGGAGCCTCCAAGCACAGCGTTATAATTTTTTCATGCTGACATTCACATGTCTTAGGTAACGAGTGTGATAGTTCGCATGAGAGAGACCTTCACTGAAAGGTATATTCCAAGTAGTTCTAGTTGCATGTCTTAGATTAACCAATTTACTGCTTATTTTGTTTACTCCTCAATGCATTATTTCCATCCGGTTATTTCCATCCTCCATTTCTAGAGGAAAAACAAGTTACTTTGTGTGTTGCAACTTTAGAAATTCACAAATAATAATAGAAAAAGAAGTATTAAGTAAGTTTGCCTGTGCAGCCAGCTATTTGTGTTGGATGCTGTATTACCTCTGTCAGAATTCAAAGTATTGCTGGATCCGATTTTAGAAAGTGTTTTTCCCATGAAGCTTTTGCTTTGCATAGTGTAAAAGATGAATTAGACTTGGTATCTTTGCTCTGTGTGTGGTCCCAGGCTGTATTTGCTGTGCACTATTGAGATTGCTCTGAAAATGGAATCAAATTCTTCAAAGGTTGTTTTTATGGTGCCTATCATTATCCTACTTGAGTTTTCCACAAATATTAACATCCGACATCCTTCAGGGTCTGGAGAATGGCAATACCACCTTCTCCCAAATCTCATTGGCCACTGGTGGGTCATAGGACATCCTTGAGATAATCCCTGTCCAAGATTGTACCAACAGCTGTTCTGGGTCACACCAAAGGTTCATGTAGCTTCACAACCTGGTTTCAACACTGGGTAATAATAAGCATGAAGGCAAAAGCATAAAAAGGAATAGGATAGCAGATAGTGATGCTCTGTCAGAATACTCTCCAGCTTCTGACAGTCTGCACCTCAAGAATTTCCTGTGTCAAAGTATCTTCGTGTTTAATGGTCCCTTATGGATTTTTGTTCCATGGTTTTGTATGAATGCATGTATACTTTAGCATCCCTAGTGTCCTGCATTAAGAAGGTGTCGTGATTTAACCCCAGCCGGCAACTAAGCACTGCACAGCCGCTCACTCACTCCCCCCACAGTGGGATGGGGGAGAGAATCAGAAGAGTAAAAGTGAGAAACTCGTGGGTTGAGATAAAGACAGTTTAATAAGTAAAGCAAAAGCTGCGCACGCAATCAAAGGAAAACAAGGCATTAATTCACTCCTTCCCATGGGCAGGCAGGTGTTCAGCCATCTCCAGGAAAGCAGGCCTCCATCACGTGTAACGGTGACTTGGAAAGACAAACGCCATCACTCTGAACGTCCCCCGCTTTGTTCTTCTTCCCCCGGCTTTATATGCTGAGCATGACGTCATATGGTGGGGGATATCCCTTTGGTCAGTTGGGGTCAGCTGTCCCGGCCGTGTCCCCTCCCAGCTTCTTGTGTACCCCCAGCCTGCTCACTGGTGAGGTGGGGTGAGGAGCAGAAAAGGCCTTGACTCCATGTAAGCACTGCTCAGCAATAACGAAAACATCCCTGTATTACCAACACTGTTTCCAGCACAAATCCAAACCATAGCCCCACACTAGCTACTGTGAAGAAAATAAACTCTATCCCAGCCAAAACCTGCACAGAGGGCTGCAAGTTTAACTACAGCCTCTGTACCCCATTTCATTTATTTTTAGTCTATCAATTAATAAGTTAATATAATTCCCCCTGGTTCTTGTATATTAGAGGTGGGAATAATCTTTCTTTACTCACTTTCAGGTCAGTCATGATTTTACCACCCTGTGTTCTAGTATTCCTTTTTCTCCTAGTGGAAATTGTGGAAGATATCCAGTCTATCTATTTGTCTTCATATACAAGCTATTTTGGAAATCTGTCAACTTTACAAGTCCAAGTAGACTGTAACATCTGGCTTATCCTTGGTCTTTCTGTTCAATGACTCCTTCAAAGACCTCTAGTAGGTTTATGAGGCATGACTACTTTCTACAGAAGCTGTGGTGACTCTTCTCTGCTGTTCTGTGTTTAGCCTATGTCCACTAATTCTACTCTATTCTTAGAGTTTCTAACAACTTGCCCAGTACAGCTCTGTCCTGTGCTGTGTAGATCATCACATCTCTTACAAAAATTTGAAGATCTGTTTGCCACCTTTTCTCCCTTTTACACTCACGCAGTTTTAAGCAATATCTTTTGCACCATGTTTTCCTTCCTGAGTCAGCACTCTGGTGTGAATATTTTGACATCCAGTGAGCTACAGAAGAACACACAGTCTTGACTTTACAGTTGCTACTTGAGGAAATGCATCAAAGCCCCTGACAAACCTGGGGGAGCTCAATAGCCCTTAGTTAAATTGTGTCTGCTTAAGGTCTGAATTTCTGGCTTTAGCTTTCATCCTATGTGTCTTTCTTTGCTGTTTACCACTAGTCTAAAGCACTGTCTACTATATCTTTTCCCCGTGAGGAGGGACTAATGGATTTCAGGCCAATATCCTAGCCCCTTGGGAGGAGCATATATAATGACAAGAACAAAAAGTGAGCATTTATCTTGCAATTCTCTGTTTTATCCCCATTTGAAGTCATACTATTGGACTCCCTTGGAAACAGAGCCACCAAGACTCTACACTAAAGTTCCTGCTGCTTCTGAAGCCCCCGTGAAAAGGAAGGGCTGAGAGCTGATCACATCTTTCATAGGAAGGAGATGACTAGTCTAAATAGTCACTGAAGCTACTACTGCTGTCTCAAAAATATCTGACAAGGGATGAATGCTCATTTAGCTGGGATGGAGGACACTAAAATGAGGATGGAGACTGGCAGGAGGGGAGCTGTCTTCGTTCTGAGAAGGGATTTTTGGGAGTTAGGATGCTTGGCATGAGTGATAGTTCTGTTGGTATGTGGACAATCAGTAGCTTGGTATACAGGAGTTTAGTAAAATTGCATATATGGCTTTCCAGCAGGGAGCAACTTCAGTGTTGTTTTATGAGGCTCTTAAACTCTTCTTTCCAGTGGCAGTTCCCTTTTTCTTATTTCTTCTCTCTGTGCCGTGAACTTGGGAAACTTTGCTGCATGGGAGCACAGCTACTGCATGGCAAATGGAGAATAACCACATCTCACATTTAACTTGTTGATGAGTGTGCTTTCCTGGGATGTGAGTGCTGGAATCCCACTACCAAGCAAAGTCCAGGTCTCTGACTCTCTGGGTGAGTGTTGTTTCTCCCCCAACTGACATAACAGCAACACCTCTTCCTGAACCCAGCATTGTCCCAGTGAGTTAGGTACAGTCTGAACATCTCTAAGAAGTCAGACTTTTGTTGACATCTAAGCCTCTCCCTGCCCATGCTGGTGTTGGCATATCTCGATCTTCTTGAGCTTCAGAGCTTGTGCAGAGCATGTGCTTATGCACCCAGGGAAATATAACTCCAATGAACATGTATATCGGCTTTTAAGCACCACAGTGAGTCAGGCAAAGCGGTCAAGCTTGCTCATCATGTGCTGGTCTCACTCTCTTGGGTCAATCTTGTGTCCCTCACCACAGTTCCTCCCGCTCAGGACTGCCATGTCCCTTGTGCACCAGCTGTTGCTGCCCTCTCTGTGCAGTGTTTGGTGCCAGATAGGGCTTTGAACTGTGCAGTCTGAATTGCTCTCTGAAGCTCATCAAGCTGTGTTAATTCCAGTGTCTTGGGCTGAACCTGACCCCAAATACCTGTCTCTGTTTCCAGTATTGCCTGTTTATCTCTTGGCTCTCACTGCAGCATCTCGTGTTTCTGTCCCCCAGTTCAGCAGTGACAACGGGATTAAGAGATTGTTCTCACTCACTTGCTTTCTAAAATTTAATACTTGCTGTGTGATTCACAATGATTCCTTGGTTCCTGGTTAGTTTGCAGGTCTCTGGATGATTTCCATGTGTTAGTTAATCACACTTGGGCCTAATTACGGATGTGTGAGTGCATCTGGAGGTTGTAGGCTACTGTGAGAATGAATGCAGAAGTGCTGCGGGTTAGGTCAGCTGAATTGTGCTATAACTCCCATGCCTGGGTAGACTGGATTGACTACAGAAAGATCTAGATAACTAGCTCAGAAATAGATGTCTATAAAGTATGTGGAGGACTAAAATCACAGCTGCAGTGCTTGACTTGCATCCTTCATAATGAAGGTTATATTCCTTATAAGAGTATGGTCTTACTTGAACAGTGGAGTGTTAGAAATGTCTGTCTTTTGCAGAGCCAGGTAAGTTTTCATCTTGGTCACCTCCATCGGTTAAAATTCTTTACTTGTGAACTGGAGTGTGGTAGGCAAGGTGGACACTTGTCACGTTCACTGACACAGACTTTCCTCTTCTCTCTCTGCCAGCACAGACTGGCATTTGCTGTGCAGAAACATACACCTGGGAACAGGACCAGTCAGACCCGGTCAGATAATTTAGCTGCGAAAGAGCCATGCTTTTACAAGGAACCCGATAATGGTGCAGAGGTGAAGAACCTCACTTCCTACACTGCTGTGGGGAATTGCTTGTTTGGCATTGTACCAGCTTACTTACTAGTGTCCATCTCCATCTGGTTTGCTCAAGCGCTGAGCTGTGCAGGGAAGATGATGGAGTCTGCACTGCTGTGGGGGTGCTAGCAGCCAGATAGTCTTTGTAGACGCGCTTCAGAGATTGCTCCTGATTGCATCCCTCCCTATCCAGCTTTGCTTGTCTGACTCCCACACTCACTTCGTGGAGCAGCATAGCCCAGTTTGCCTGACTGGGGGAGAGGAACAAGAATCAACTGGCTCATCTGTTTGTCCATGTTGAACTACCTGTGGACTTGCAAAGAAAACAATGGGGTTTGGGGAAGGGGGGACATGGTCTGCAAATGTTAATGTTGGAGCTGAGATGTGTCGAAATGTACGGTTTAGGAGGTTTCCATTTATCTGTCTGTTTGGTATTTTTCGGAGAGGGGGGGAGGTTGATACACTCTGTGATTCTCACCTGTTTGGTAATCAGTAGTGGCACTCCTGATGAGTGTTGTGCAAATGCATGACTCTTCCCAGTTTATTTGCAGCCCTCAAATCTTGCATCAAGATTTGCATGATGTAAAATAATTTCTGTGTGTTCTCAAGCTTCCTAAAGATACTAAGGGAGATAAATTTTGCAAGAAAAATATTGTCTTGCCATGAAAAGTGAAACCATTTGTCTCAAAAATTTGTGCCATTTTTCAGTTGAATCACATATAAACACATTGCATTTGGCAATACCTTTTTAGTTGACCTTTCCTTTAATTTTTCAGCAAGAAAATATTTTCCAGCAAAAGTCGTGCTTGCTCTAGAAAGGTGGTCATTGATAACGTCTCCCTGTTGGTCTTTCCTAGCTATGTCTAGTGGTATGGCACCAGTGCACACAAAACCCTGAAAAGACGTGGTTAATGCTTTATGGAGTTAGCTGTGACATACAGTGACCTGCAGCACCGCTGAGTAAAACAAATCTCTGTATGTGACGGTGAATGTACTGTGAAGGAAACAAAACTGCAGGGGTGTAAACATGTCCTCTTCACGAAGTCAAGAAAACTTCCCACCCAAGGTTGCTGGTGACAACACACATGCATTTCTTCTTTCTCCCCACAGTCTGCTACTTTGCCTTGGTGTGTGGTGGAGATGGGATACTAGATCTAATCAGTCTGTATTGATTAATCCTCTGAGCTGGTAAAGTACCCTGACCAGCAGCTTTCTCAATATTCTTCCCTTTGATCACCTTTTCTCCTCCATGACTGCCGTCTTCCATAACTCACTGCTTTTTCTGCTTTCTTTCAGCTTGACTGGGAAAGAAGCTCTGACCCACTTCCCATCCCTGGGACCCTCCACAAACTCTGCCCAGGGGAAGGTCCACGTGAAGCAGTGTGACTTGCTGAAGCTGTCCCGCAAGCAGAAGAGACTTTGCCGGAGGGAGCCTGGCTTGGCAGAGACCTTGCGGGATGCCATCCGGCTTGGGATCATGGAGTGCCAGTACCAGTTTCGCAGCGAGCGCTGGAACTGCAGCCTGGAGGGACGGACCAGCCTACTGAAGCGAGGTACAAGGTAGTCTTTTGTTTGCAGTATAAAATCTCTCTTGGTGCTGTAGCCCCTGGAATATGCACCTCAAATTAAGCAAAGTCGGGCAGTAACCAGGGAGTGCAGAGATCATCTGTTTTGCCTAGGATTGGGAGCTGTGCAATTTGGGCCCTTTTGCCACAAAATATGCCTTATCTTCATCTTTCCTGTGCGGTTTGTCATGGACTGAAAAGTAGAAGGAAGTTCACACCCTTGGCTTCTGGATTTTTGTCTGAGACCAGAGTTTCCTAGGCTGGCCATCTTCCTTGGCTGGCAATCAGGGATGATACTGTGAAAAATAAGGGTTAGTGCTTTATGTCAAGGGACATTTTAAGAAAAGACTCTTTTAGCTCTTTGGATATTTTCATATGTAAATCTCTGTTGTATTCAGATCCAGAATTTAATCCTAATTTACTGTTTGAAAAAGCTATTTATCAGCATTAAGGTGTTTTGGTGCATGTTTACAAATATCTCCTAAGGCTCTTTCACATATAGTTGGAGTTTCTGCAGAAGTTCAGACAGAGTGGACAGAAGAGCCACTGGCTTCTGTTTCACAGAAGGCTTGAGAGGAAGAAAATGTTCTGTAAGTTCTGTATTTGAGGTAGGAGGGAGCATAATAAATCCTTTAAATTATAAGAGTTTGAGAAAAATAGAATGAAGATAGACCCTGAAACTATTTCTTACTAAAAGTTCCCAGAGCATGCACGTACACTCTGCTGAACCTGTCCTCATCCAATCATGCCTGACCAGCCTATTACTGAGTTTCAGCCCTTCAATAATGTTTAGTAGCATTTACTGAGTTTCAGTCTTCAGTATTAATTGAGTTTCAGTCCTTTGATAATGTTTAGTAAGTTAATGTCTTAAAAGAAAAGGGCTGAATAAGCAAATATTAACTTTGATGAAATTAAAATGTTAATTTTAATTAGCATTGGGATTGAAACTTTTTAACATTTCCATTTAAAATTATCAAATTTTATTAAAATAAATATTAAGTTAATATTTTAGTAAACCAGCACATATAAGATCAGATTTACTTCATTGCAAGGCTCTATTGTGAATTTTTTAGCACACTGTGGAAGAAGCTGTTCATGATCATTTTGAGTGACTTTCTGACATCTGTACCTTCATCAACCTCAAAAAACTTGAAAATGACAATTGAATAATCCTCATCTTCAAATAGCTGGAAAACATTTAATTATCTCGTGGTGGCATGCCTCAACATTTCCATGGACTCCTGACTGACAAAATAAAATATCACCTGTAATTTAAAACCTGTTTTGGCAGATGAGGATAAGTGTTTGAAAACTTTTATTACACAATCTTAAGGATCAAATGATGATTTAATACAGAAAAGTATGCTATATACATCTCCTTTATGAAAGGACAGTTGGCTGGAAGCAATTATTAGTTCTCATTTTCCTTTAACTTGCAAATAGGTTAGTTTCTTTCACAAAGAACATGAACACTTTCAGTTGCCAGTTTTGATCTGTTTCTCACATATTCCTACTGCTGTTTTGTTGCTGCCTTGGAAATTGTTGGTCAGACAATGGGCTCTGCTACTTTCACCCAAGTAGTGATAGAGAGTTTTAGAAATGATTAAATCATTTGATATCGCCATGGTCCTAGAGAAACTGTAAAGAAAACCACACACTTTTTAACTGTCTTTAATGGTCTTATGAGTGCAAGAGGGGAAAAAAGATCATGTCCCAGTGAGATGATTCATTTTTGTAATAGGTGAAAAGCCACGCTTCATTTGCAGTGACAACTGAAAATCTTCTGTGACTGATTGGGATCACCTATACTTTTCCTGTTCCTACAGATGCCAACATCTTTTTTCCTGTATTTACATACTTTTAGTAAGTAAAAAAAATGCCAAGGGCTTTCTGGATTTTGAAATGCCAGATTTATTTTCACAGTCTGCACCATCTGTTGTTTTACATTGACGCTCCTCTGGATACAACTGGGAAACTCCTTTTGCACAACCTACAATCCTTCTATGACTAGTGCAGTCAGTTATGACGGCTATTACTCTTCACTGATCCATGCAAAATCCTTCTGAATTCCTTCTCCACTTCTTTAGAAATCCATGAAAATAGGTAGATTTAAGATTATTCTGGACAGACATTTCAAGCCATCTTGTTGGTGTCTTTATATAAAGTTTGTAAAGCAATGACGATCTTTTGGTTTCCAAGGTGTGCCATAAAGGCAGTCAATTGCTGCTGGAGGTCCGGTAAGCAGTATTTAATCTCAAACATGGTGATTTGGGGAAAATAAATACCTATAGCAAAGACAGCTCAGATCCAGTGACTCAGAAAAATCCTTCTTGAGAAACGAGCACTCTACGATCCTTCCCTCCGTCAATCCATTTCTTTGCTTCATGTTGGTCAGATTCTTTGATCTTCAAGCAGTGGTTTCACTGATATCATGAGGAATCTAGGAATGGTACAGCACAGGAGCGGTGGCTGAGAGATGTGGAATTTCCATAATTGGAGATTTTGAGAACTCAGTTGGGCAAAGCCCTGAGCAACTTTATCTGGCTTTGGAGTTAGCCCTGATTTGAACAGGAGGTTGTACTAAAGACCTTGAAAAGTCCTTCCATCCTAAATCTTTCTACAATTCTTTCTGGTCTGCTCTTTTTTTTTTTGTTGTTGTTTTGTTTTTGTTTGTTTGTTTGTTTTCCCCAGAGAGATGTGTCTTCCACTTGCTCTGAAATGCTCACACTATCTTTATTGCAGCATTGAAAAATCTTTGAGCATCTTGCCTTTGGCAGAATCACCACAGGGCTAAACTCCTCCTATTATAGTTTTCCTTGTGGTCTAGAGCATACCACACCACAGAACAGTGTCTTGCCATTGCAGCAAACGTCCTTCTGTATTTATAGGCTGCTGAGCTAAGAAATAATTCCAGAGAACTCAGGGGAAGACTTGGACATGTGCAAGGTCCTACCAGGGGGAGCTGGCTTGCTTCAACATCTTGAAATTCAACTCTGTGCTGGATGTTTGCAACCAAACTGACAAGCAAAGACATCTGCATTTAGATGTTCCCCCTTGCATCGTGTGTTTAAGATTTCATTATAGTCACTGGCAACTCAGTCAATGGGGTCAGGAGGGTGACTCATCCCTAAACCAGACCCTGACAGCCTGGGCATCGGGTCCAGGCTCCACTGGCTGTGGTGACAAGAGCTCCATTGACATAGTGGGAGGTTAGATAGCCAGGATACATGGAAAACCCACCATTTAGATCTTCTCAGATCATGTTTGTTGGAGCTGATCCCTGCTCATTTGTGCTATGTCCTACTGAAAATCCAGCTTCAACAGCTGCTCTGTTGCTCATTGTTATTCCACAAGGCCTTAAGGAGCATTCAGTTTTTCCTTTACTCATGTGATCCGTGAATTAAACAATTAAACAGTGATCAGTCCCTTATGACAAAGTAGAAGGAACCATCTTAGACTTTTCAGACAAGCATTTGGCAGCCTGGTGATATTGAACCTTTGCCATAAAAGGAGGTGGGAGGGGGGAGAAGAAGGAGACGATTTGAAAGTATGCTCGTTATCTTCAGTTACTGCTGTCTGCAGTGGCCTGACCACAAGCAATGGTCTCTGATTTCAAGTGGGTTGAAATCTGGCCAGCACTTACATGGAGTGCCACAGAAGAAACCAAACCATCACTGGTCAGAAATAGCAGAAGCAGTGTGGTATTCCACAAAGTCAGATTTAGCAGGGTATGTGGAGCTGACTGGTACTGCTAGCTTTATGTAGTATGGGAAAGTGTTTCCAAAATGCTCTCCTCTCTTCTGGCATCAGTATGTCAGACAGGATATTGGGAATCTGGTAAGCAATTGGAGATTAGCTACCGGAATTATTTTTCAGATTTTGGATCTCAAATGTATCTTATCCTCTCTTATATCCTTCATTTGGGTTAGCCACTGTTTGAAAATGTGTGAGCATCATGTTGCTATCCATAATCTGTATTGACTGTGTCCCATATCAGCTTTTCCAAAACTTTTGATGGATTTGGTGACATTTTTTCATTATTATTCCAATACCCTTGAGAGATTTTACAGAGCATCATCAACCAGCGAGCTTAGTTGCAAGTTACTTGTCCCAGTGATACAGCAACTAAAATGGTGAGGTAGGAAGCAGTTTGTTGATTGATTTCCTTGACCTCCTCCACATTTTCTTGACTCTCTCATCCATGTCTGTACTGTTGCTAGATCTTTCATCTAAAATTCTGGGATTCCAATGAGCTCCTATGAAGTCTATATTGAAGTTGCTAATGCAGCCTCTCCATTAAGTCCATGATTAGTCAATTTTTCATTCTTCTCACTGATAGCTATCAGAAGAACTCTTTGTCCTGTTCTCTGGTCAGATTTATGGTGACTTCACCCGGATCTCAGACCAGCCAGTGGTCTGATGTATTATTACAGCTGGATGGGAATTCTTTGGGGGAACAAAATGATGGAAAGATTTGAGGTTGGACTGGATGAATTCTAGAGGTCCTTTCCAACCTCTGCTGAAAGCAGGGCTAACTGCAAGACTAGATCAGGTCTCTGGGCTTCTCCCTCTCTTTTCCATTTTTGAGGGAAACAGATTTGTTTCCTTCTGACGTGGAAGGAAATTTGGCATTTTCCAGTGTGGAATATTCGTTTGCTTCAATATGTTTCTTTCCATGCAATGTGAAAGTGTTCTATTTTTCATAAACCAAAATGTTTCTGTTTTGCCCAATCTTATCCATTTCTGCACTCTGAGCTATTGATCAGTCACCTGTCTTTCTCTTCCTTGCTCTACTTCCTAAATTGTGGACTTGTTAAGCAATTTCCTATTAATAGTTTTAATTTCTGCAAATGAATTTTGGAGGAAATGTTAAGATTTTCCCCTGGATTAAATAGGAAAGAAATAATCAAACCAAAATATTTGGGGGTTTAGGTCAGGTTTGTGTCAATCAGTGTTTTCTGGAACTTCTGTGGAGCTCATGGGTGCCATAACAACATGCCCATTCCTGTCCGATTCCATGTCTTCAGACTGAATTTCTATTCAGGCACTGTACTTTCTTTCCTGGTTAAAATGTCATGGTGTGTCATAGTCACATACCTCAGGGTAAACATAGCCAAGCTGGGAAGCCTGCTTTAGAAAGGAGAATAGCTTCAGAAAGCATCACCACAGTCATTGGGAGTAGATAATTTACAGGGAAGTGAGAAAATCCACTCATGTGCGGGAGAGTTCGTCCTTCTTGCCCAAGATGTCCTTCAACATAGAACCTTTCCTAATCAAACTACTTGTAATCTTTCCATATGAATACTACTATACTGTGCCAACACAGTCCCAGATAAAAACATTTTAAAACAACGGGTCAGATTTTTAAAATATTTTTTCAGTCTCTACTAAATATTTCCTGATTTTAAGCCACAACATGATTTCAGTGACAGTTTGTATTCACACCTATCAGCTCTGTGGTGGGTATGAGGATGAATGGAGTTTCATGACTGTCACTTTTTGCAGTTGAATATTTTCCCAGGATTTTTTGGCTGTTGCCACCCCTCCCTTCATTCATGAGGGGTCTTCTGTCTCCATATTGAATCAGTCACAGCCACCAGGTGAGACTGGGGTGTTACTACACCAATTACTTCAAACATGATATTGAGATTCTCTGCTAGGAATGGTGTGCAGGTAATGGAAGAGTTTTGTCTCTTTGTATTTCTAAGTATTGTGCTTGGTTTTAGTTCGTGGACAGTCAGGAGAGCCAGTGAGGTGGATGAACACCTTATTTTGCCTTTTCTGCTCCTACCCTCTCCTAATCCTTCTCCTGTGCAGGTTTTAAGGAAACTGCCTTCCTCTATGCAGTGTCCTCTGCAGCTCTTACCCACTCCCTGGCCAGAGCGTGTAGTGCTGGGCGCATGGAGCGCTGCACCTGCGATGACTCCCCAGACCTGGAGAACCGCAAGGCCTGGCAATGGGGCGTTTGTGGAGACAACCTCAAATACAGCACCAAGTTCCTGAAAAAATTCTTGGGTCAGAAGAGGATTGGCAAAGACCTGCGGGCCAAGGTGGACATCCATAACACCAATGTTGGCATCAAGGTGAGGAGCTGCAGCAGCAGCAGGCCTAGAAAGAAGTCAGGACTCAATGCAAGTCTTCTAACCCATCCTCAGCCGAGGCTGTTTGTGGGAGGGGTATTCACTGCCCCTACTCACAAACCAGACCTGTTTACCAGTGTGTTGTGGACCTTATGGTACTGAGAGCTCCCTGGAAAGTCTCCTGAACTTTGGTGTGAGGAGTTGCATGTTGAATGGCAGAGTAGCATCCTGTATCCTCTAGTGGTATCAGGGGCTGAGTGACAGCAATATGCAGCACGGTAACGGCTGTAAAACTCACTGGCTGAATTACTCCATGGGTTATGCCACAGCCACAGGGAGTTTTGAGAAAAGCTAGAACTTCAGAGCTGGTGGGACGTGTGAAGTAGATTAAGGGTTGACACTCCTGAGATCAGTTTTGAGTCTGCTAGTGATTTGCTATGGAACTAGTCATGTCACAAGTTTGGGTCAGGGAGACCATTAGATCAAGCATTTTGGCCTGTATGTTACAGGCTAATGACTTATCATTGTTTTCCGTTTACTGAGTTCAATTACTTGTTTGATTAGAGCACTATCTTGATTTGAATATACCAAAGGGAATCCACCATGCTGGAGATACTCAGTTTCATGGTTGACTACTCGTGCTATTCCAAATAGGCTTAGTAAGAATTTGACTGGCCTCAGTATTCAGCCATTTGTCCTCATTCAGGCTTTCTGCTCTCTGGCTCACCAGTCAACTCTGTTGCCATTCCTCTGTTGTTTTTGTTTTTGTTTTTGTTTTTTTACTTTTTCCTCAATAAAATAGGAATAATACCAATAAAACTGAAGTACTTCCAGGCTGTCTGCAATCTGAGGTGTTGCCTCTACCCAGAACTAGGCTCATGGTCCTGGCAGATAATGACTACCACTTCTCTTCCTCATCAGGCTGTGAAAAATGGTCTCAAAACCACATGCAAGTGCCATGGTGTCTCCGGCTCATGTGCTGTCCGGACATGCTGGAAACAGCTTTCGCCTTTCCATGAGATTGGACGACTACTGAAGCTGCGCTACGATGATGCTGTCAAGGTCTTCAGCACCACCAATGATGCTGTGGGACACTCAGAGCTGGCTGGCCCACAGAGACACAGCCATTCCCCCAAGCACCCGGCTTCACCCCGCTCTACTGACCTGGTGTATGTGGAAGACTCCCCCAGTTTCTGTCGTCCCAGCAAATACTCCCTGGGAACTGCTGGGAGGACCTGCTCTCGGGAAGGCAACTGTGACAGCATGTGCTGTGGACGAGGCTATAACACCCAGAGCCGGCTGGTTACCTTCTCTTGCCACTGTCAGGTGCAGTGGTGTTGCTATGTTGAGTGCCAACAGTGCATGCAGGAAGAGGTGGTCTACAGCTGCAAACAGTAAAGTTAGTGCTAGAAGGTCAAGACAAGTCCTAGAGTACAAGAAAGCAGTAGGGAGAGAGAGACATGATTCTTTGCTGTGGGGTGAGGGCAAAGGCAAGCACCAAAAATGTCCAGTGCTCCTATTATCTCAGTGTGGAGATCCTCCGATCTGGGGAGAGCCCCTGTATGAGGGGTGAAAAGCAGAGGTTTTGTCAGGTATCAGATCAGGAAGGAGGGACAGAGAGTCGGGGTAATGTGGGGACAGCAGGAACACTGAAGCAGTCAAAAATACCTCTCTTGAGCTAAAAATTGTACTCTCATCTGCAGGAGTATCCCCCTCCTCCATCCCTCACTTGCACTTATGTAAATGTGTTGGGGTGGTGACATTGAAATACTGAGGTCTTGTGCCCTGGTTCCTGGAGAGAAGAGAATTAAGGGACCGGGGAGGCAACTAACCAGAGACTGGATCCTGATGGAGCAGGGACAACCGTGTTCCTGCACCAAGGCAAAAGGACTCTGGCAGCAGGGGATTTTCAGTGCTGTTCTCTGGGAACTGGTTGAATCCTTTCTGCTTTGAACTCAAAGACAGACTGTTGAGTAGTCTCATCTTGATGCAAGAATTGTGCCTCAGAAATGCCAGTTTACAAACAAATGGAGCTCATGTCCATCATCTCCCAGGTCTATAGTTTGGACGTTAGACTCCAGGTGCATTTTAACCACATTTTAACCTTGCTGTACACAGGAGACCTGGAATTGCCTCTGTTACGGTGCATGTATCACAGGAACTCAGCTGAGGTCTGTGAAGTTACCCCTCTACAGCATGCTGCCTCGCAGGGGGTTATTTTATGGTGGTGGATCCAGGGTGCTGGTGCCAATTATGCATCTCTCTTCCCCCCCCCCAAATCAAACTATCAATCGTCTTTTTGTATTATGTGCATCACTCTTTGCCCTGGTGCCTGAGGTGCCTCACATCCCACAGTTCTGCCCTGTGCTAATGACAGGTAAAATTTCTGAAAGGGAATTAGGAACCACAGGAATTGGGGCATCTTAAAAATTTGCAAGTCATGAGTGACAATCTCTGCACTGAGAAGTTAGATATATCTAGACAATGCAGGCACCTGGCATGAGAGAAGGTGTCCTGGGGGAAAGAGCACAGCCCATTACGGAGTTGTGATCCCCTGACTTTGAGTCATGTTTTTCTAGTTAAGTTGAACACAACAGAAACAGCCTGTGTTGTTTCTCTGGTTGTGTCTTAGAGAGCAGTCTTGGGAATGGCAGTGAGGCAGTCCCTGACCTGGCCACCAGGTACACATAGAGGGGTGTAGGACAACCTGTCTGGGTGTTTAGCTGTATTACAGTGCTTGGCAGTGTATTTGCCTGCTCCAGGTCTCTTCCTGGTTAATCCTGCAGCAGCAGTTAGAGTGTTTGTACTGTGAGCAGCTCTGGACAGTCCCTGAGATAACAAAGCTGCTGTATTTACTCAGTTGTGGTAATGGCTGTAAACCAGCAAGCAGGATGCCGGTGTGGAGATGGGCTGGTGCTGAAAAGAATATTTAAATCCTTAAGCTCAGATCAAAATTCATTGGCAATGTAATGGATGAAGATGCTGGTTTGGGTTGTTTGGATGGACGGATCCACAGGCTGAATTGGGCAAGGTTTCAATGTGATTGAATTCTCCTAACAAGCAGTAACATCTCACCTGTGTGCTCCAGCTCTTGAGTGTGGATGTGCTGAAGTCAGACAGCTCATCCGTTCATTTTCATATGCTTTGAATAATTACTTTGCAGTGATGAGTGTGTACTCACACTCTCTTTATCTTGACCTTGTTGCCCTTTGCTTTTTACAAATATTTTTGATTTCTGCTTCATAAAAGGATGGAAGAGAACTGTCTCAGAGCAGATCTAGCCATTAACTAGCTGTTTAGAGGCCACTAACACCTTCCCTTTGGCTAGCTACAGGTCTTTTAACGGGCTTATTCCTTTTTATCCTTTTTCTGGCTCAAGTTGACTTGAACTGAATTAAAATGCTTGTGACAGACACAATACTGCAAATTGGGTTAATTGGCCTTATTTTTTTTCTACCTCCTAAATACCCAAGAAATTAATATTGAGCAGACCATTATTTACATGTTGCTTTTAATCTTTTTGGAGTTGAAATCTTCCCACGAGTCTCAATGTTGAGCACTCAATGAAAAAACATCCTGATGTGTTAAAATTGTTAGGAGCAGGCATCATAGGTGAAGTGACAAAGGGACTAGCTCTGCTCTTGTCGTGGTTTAACCTCAGCTGGGAACTAAGCACCACACCGCTCGCTCACTCCCCCCCAGTGGGATGGGGGAGAGAATCGGAAGGGCAAAAGTGAGAAAACCCACGAGGGTTGAGACAAAGACAGTTTAATAGGCAAAGCGAAAGCCACGCACGCAATCAAAGGAAAACAAGGCATTCATTCACTCCTTCCCATGGGCAGGCAGGTGTTCAGCCATCTCCAGGAAAGCAGGGCTCCATCACGCGTAACGGTTACTTGGGAAGACAAACGCCATCACTCCGAACGTTCCCCCCCTTCCTTCTTCTTCCCCCCCAGCTTTATATGCTGAGCATGACGTCCCATGGTATGGAATATCCCTTTGGCCAATTTGGGTCAGCTGTCCTGGCTGTGCCCTCTCCCAGCTTCTTGTGCACCTGCAGCCTTCTCAGTCAGTAGAGCGTGGGAAGCTGAAAAGTCCTTGGCTAGTGTAAGCACTGCTCAGCAACAACTAAAACATTGGTGTGTTATCAACTTTGTTCTTGTCCTAAATCCAAAATACAGCACTGTACCAGCTACTAAGAAGGAAATTAATTCTATCCCTGCCGAAACCAGGACAGCTCTACACTCTTGATCTCAAGCCACCTGCCTCACTGACCTCCTGGCTTGTCCAGCATCAGAGAGGAAGGGAATACCATGTCACAGGAGGGTTATATGAGGATCCCATGCCATTGCATGGAGCATTCTCATTTAAACAGGGATTGGAACTCGGTGGGAGGAGAGGGGAAGCACAGTTTTGGGGAGCAAATGGAAGAGACTGTGCACTTGCTTTTATCAAAGCTGCACTTCTCAGTTGTCTACTGGCCAGTAATTTCTGGGCATGCACAATCCATTCTCCACACCCAGATGTCATAATTTGAGGGCAGCTAGGATGCTCCTAGGTGGTGGAAAGTGTTCTTGATGTTCTTGTTTCTTTTTATTTCCTCTTTGGGCTAATGTTGACGAAGTGAACGAAGGGGGTTCCAGCAGACACATCACTGCAGGTTGGGATTCATGCATCAGCCATTGTGCAGATCAGGCAACAGGACTTGCACAAGGTCACTGCAGGCAAGAACTCAGGATAGAACTGGTTTTCAATGGCTTAGTAAGTTCTGTCTGCAGGTTTGCCATGAAGTTGTTTGAAGAAGAAAAAAACACTTCTGTAACCTCCTAGTAATGTTATCTGGGCCAGTGTCACCTGCTGACGGCTGCCTCCCAGTCAGAGGTTATGAATCTGCTCTCTTCTTTCTTAAAAGAGCAGGGTGTTTGTGTCACTTTGAGTGTTAGGTCTTCTCTTAAGAGCTTTGTGTTCACTGAACTCCAAGTGACCCTGCTGAGCAGCATTATGTTTGACTCTTGCAGTAGGAACTGTCAGGCTGCACACTGGGAGCAGGTCTGTGAAGCTCTTATGTACTCCTGCCCTCCAAACTCAACTTGGACCTGTTGGAGAGGATCTACCATCCATCTCACACATAAGTGAAAACTGTCGTCTTCTCTCCCCAGTGACTCCAGTAACAGTAGATTTTGGAGATTGACTGAGGTGGCTGTTGGGCTACAGGCTAAACAGGAGCCTCCCTGGACCTGGCTGGTCTTTGTAGGGCCCTTGGGGTACCCTCCAGGTACCTGCAGAGTGCACTCATTTCAAAGTGAAGCTTTTTGTCTTGCTCAGACTCACTCTTCTGTAGTACTCCTGTAAAAAAGAGAAGAGAAAAACCACACAAGAACAGACATGTAGGCAAGTCTTTTAGTCTTCTCCAATGACCTGGTCCTGCTCTGGAGTGAGCGTGGAAGGAAGTAAGTTACTAAAACCTTTCATTTTGCTGTCAAGAGCATTTCAAATCTGTAGGCTAGTTCTCCCATCCTAAAGGCAAGGCTGGCTTCCACACAGCAGAAAGTGTTATTTTAGTAATATCCTTTATCTGGCTCCAAATGTTGCAGTGCTTCGAGCAGTAGGTGAATGCATTTCAGAGGCATGTTAGGTGTTTTGCACAACATACTCAAAAACAAGACCAGAAGGATGGTAAGATGATTATTTAGGCAGAGAGGAATATAGTCAGACTAGCAGAACTTGCAACTTCGGTTTTTTGTGTCCTTTGCAGCTGAAACACTGATGTCAGCGGGAACTGAAGGACAGGTTTCTGGCAAGGAGACTAGATATCTTTATTTAGGCAACTAGATCAAGCCCCTTCAGCATGGATATTTTGAACTGAATTGGTCCTTTGGCAGTCTTTCAGGCAAAGAAGACACATTTAAGGCAGAATTAGATACTGCTTTGCAGCCCTTGAAAAAAATCTTGTTTGTGTGCGTAGCCCATGTCATATGGACATTCATGCTTTTGAGGTGGTGTCACCAAGTCCCTTGTCACTGAAAACACTGGTGCCTGTGAAATGTGCAGGGATTACCTCGAGCAATGGAGGTTTTTAGCAGTGATCTGTGTTACTGTTTGAGCCGTGATCTGTTGAAACTGGCAGCGTCTATGCCATACCATGTTTTTGTCCAGTCTTGCTGCCAGCATCTATGAGGTGGAGCTGCCCTTTGTCTTGAGTGTTGGATTAGCACAGTCCCATGGGGATCTCACAAGAACTTTATTAAAGTCAAAGAATAATGTAAAGAAAGTAAATTGAAAGGTGAGGTTGTGCCTGGAAGTCCTGGCATCACACAGGAATTGTTGAATAAGAACTGGACAAAAAGATATTTCAGGGGAAAAGTAAGTACTGTTTTTTCATGTACCAAAGGGCACTTTTGTGCCTGCAGCTCCTTGCCCTGCATGGCTCAGAGCTGCTTGAGAAATGGTGAATATGGAGAAGATCTGAGGAAGAGATGGTTCATTCTGTGGTATTCTTGGGGTGAGTTTGGGCTCAGTTGAATATGGAGGTTTGGCATTTGGCTGCAGTAAATTTTGGTTGTTAGCTGTTAAGCCAAGTCTGGACAAGGAATTCTGATGTCCTCTGGTTTTGCTCTGCAAGCTTAACTCAAAGCCTATTTCAACCCCTCCCCATCACAGCTGAAAAGATTTCTGTTCAACCCCTGCCAGTCAGGACAGACAGCCTCTCTCAGTCTGGAAGCCAAACGATGAAAACTGATGGGAAATAAATCATTTAAAATGCTCCATATGAGGTCTGGGGAAAAGACTTGAGCATATTTTGAATTTGAGGCAATCGATATCACTCCTTTCGGTATCCTTCGATACTAAGCCTTTTAGAAATGATGCTACGGATAAGGGAGTGAAAAAGTTTGCTTGAGGCAGATAACTTGTTTTTCCTCCCCTCCCCTCCCCCTCCCCCTTCAGTTATCCAGGGCTGTTTTATCACCCAAACTTGAGGTAAATTGGGTTGATATTCAGAAATGTGATTTACTTCAACTAACAGCAATGGGAGTCTTTGTGTGACCAGTAAGCAAAACTTGGGTCTGTTCGGCGTTCAGTATTCTTAGCCTTGAATTGTATTTTCTTCAAGAATCAAGACCAAGCATCATCTTGAGCAAAGCTCTTCCGCCACCTCCTGGAGATATGGGATGTGAAGGCCTGGGCCTCCATTTGATCTGTGTGTGAACTTTTTAATTTTGCTGCACACCTTATGATGTACTACAAATCCAGTGGATGTGCTGCCTCTTTGGTTATATGTGCAAAGAAGTTACTGGAATGACAGGCTGGAGATATAAGGGGATCGCACTTTAGTCTTTACATGGAAATCTTTTCAGCAGCAAAGGTGAAAGCTTATGCCCTGGCTATAAAACAATTCTTTCCCAAGTGCAAATGTACCTCAACGTGACTATAGATGGTAAAAATCTGACCTGCACATGCTTTCCTGTAGATTTTTTTGATTCAGGATTAATCCTTTTCTCTGTACCTAAGGTCCAAGTAACCCGAGAACAGTGATAGCTCTAGTACTCCTAGCTGGCTGGGATCCTCGCTACCCACACGAGGGCTACTCTGCAGATACAGGTTACTCCCTGCCCCTGTGTGTACTTCCTAGTCCAGTTTTTATTGCATCTCCTGGTGTGTTGTGGTGCTGGGTTTGGTAGTAGTGGATCTAGCATGCTTATTGCAGGAGGGAAATAACAATCCATCAGAAAAGTTTTACTGAAGTGTATAAGTTCTGGTGTGGATGGACCCCACCATCCCCAAGTGAAGAGCTGAACCTGCTTGGGAAGAAATCACGTATCTGGAGGCTGCCCCATAAAATGATTAGACACCAGTAATTCCTTGAAGCTTAACCAGGGATCCATGCAGCACTGTTGCTGTGATGGAAGGGCAGTGCAATGCTGGGGTCAGGGGTGCCTTATTAGATCAACAAATAGGGCTGTGTAAGCCAAGAAACACTAATGAGCACAGTAACAAACCCCACTCATGCAGTAGCCACTTCTGCACCCTCAGACACCTTGTGTAAGACTGGAAGGCCAATTTGCGACAATAAAATATGTCACTTGAGAAAAAAAAGGTGGTACTTTAAGGGAAACAAAACATTTGTCTACCTCAAGATGCACAACTTTTGTGACAAGAAGTATGGATGTTATTTATATTTCTTATATATCCTCTAGAAAGAAAATGGTGCTATGGGTTTTAAGTTGCATTACAGTCCTGCTTGTACCTTGTCCTGATTTTTATATAATCCTTTTGATTAAAACATGCATATTTGTGTAGCTGGCTGTGTTGTCCAGTATTGCACTAGTGCCTGCGCTGCTGGTGTTCTTGTCAGTCAATAAATACCAGTTGTTTTCTAAGAATGTACATTTCTGCCTTTCAAGGAACATCCCCGGGAAATAGGTTTGAATAACTTCGTTCCTCCATTGGCACATTGACATTATTCCTTTAGTTCTCCTTTACCTGCACCCTCTCCAGAAGATAACTAGAAATGTCCATTTCTGCCCAGCCAACAGTAAGGGTTGCCCAAGTGGACTGAGCTCAGGTATGTTTGTGTTAAGGAGATGTGACACTAGTGAGACAAATCTTATCAAGAACATGTCAGTGGCATATTTCCTGTAGCAGCAAAACAAACTGGATGCTCGTGTACCTGGTTGCTCTGTTCTGCTGCTGGTGCCTCTGTGTCAGCTGTTTGGATGTGACTATTTGTGGAACTTGGCAACTGGGCTGATGCAACTGGTGCAAAAGTTGCTCAGCCTCAAAGACACGACTCCAAGGTGCCCTGTGCTCCTCAGACACTCCGTGGGGAGACAAGGGCGGTTGTCTGAGGGAAGCCTGTGGACATGTAGAGGAACACCAGATCATAGTTTTTGCAGGGAGGGATGATGGAGCTGGCCTTGTGCTGCAGTGATGACACCACACTAGTGGCTTTTCTTGCCCTTCATCTTGGGCACATGGGAGCTGCCAGCTCCAGCAGTCCTGAGCGATGGCTGAGAGTGGGTTTACCAGGTGATCCCAAATAGCTGCCCCAGACCTTGTTCTGGCACCAGGCCACCACAGCATGGTGACACCTCATCACATTGTGGCACTCAACAGTGACCACACAAGGTCAGAGGAAGGGCCATGGCCACAGGCTGTGTCTGATGCACATGCCAAGCTAAGCTCTACAGGAAGTGTGGTTAACTGTTGTGTCCAAGGCTCAGCGCACTCCATAGCCAATGCGTGCAACTGCCCAGGCCCAGCATGGCCCAGAGCTGCCAATCGTGGGCCACAACAGAGCCACTTCACACGGTGGTTTGCTTTCCAGTTGGGATCTTGTTGCCCCATCCCTCTTCCTCCCCCCCCCCGCCCTGCAGCTCACTCCTCTGCTCTTACATGTAACTTCTGAGTTTCAATTCTGGCCTGTTAGACGGGAGCATGGTGTTGCCCAGCCCTAAAGGTCCACATAGAGCTGTCCAGCTCCTTGGCATGTACCAAGCTGAAAGTGTGTCAGAAATACCATTCAGAGTAGTTGGGTTCTCTGGGGTAAAGCATGCCAGTGCACTGGGGATGGTAAATAATTCAAGACACTCATGGGTCGTCTCCCAACCCTCTGCTCTAACCTACTCTTCTGGCAGTCCCTGTTGTCTCCTAAGGTCTGCCTAGCTTGTCAACCGGAGTAAGTGCAGTCCTTGCAAAATCTGCTTCCCAGGAAAGATAAAGCAAGCAATATGTCTCCATGGACAGGCTTCACAAAGTCAGTGGCATTTTCTTGGGGACTGGATGAGACAAGGGGGAGCAGATCTAGCACTGGCCTCATGCTAGGAATGTCTGTCTGTCATAAGCACCATCATGCCTCAGGGCTTGCGTCAGTTCGGTGTCCCCAGGAATGCCCCCCACCCCACCCCAAACAGCACTACTGAAATGGGGTAACCACTGTCCCTGGAAGTTCAGGAAGAGCCACACAGCTCTCATGTATCAGCCTCTTTAGCTTCTTCACTGATGAGCAACATGTGGCTTCTTGGGGAGATGCCTGTCTTAGCCTTTCTTGGGGCTTGTTTTGCACCCTCAGTTGTTCCCAGTTAATGCTTCCCCTGCCTCAGTGAAGCAGTGGTGTCTACTTAACCTCCTCGGTGGATGAAGAGTGCTGACTCTGGGGATTTTTTGGGCAGATTGTGCCAGGGTGCGTTAAGAGTTCCTGCCCAGCTTGGCTCTGCTGTCTTATGAAGCAGCAGTTGGCTACCATGCTCTTCTGGATGCTCAGCAGCACAGCATGAAGTCAACAAGAAATCAGTCCTCAGACAGATCAGGAAGAGATGCTGAGGAGAGGCAGGCTTTGCCTGTGTGCTGTTTTGAGTCATTTGCAGGCTGAATCTGTCCCAGTATGTTGCCTTAAGCATATCCTTACTGGCTACTTTTGCCTGTCAGCTGTTTCATGGCACCAGGGCTGTTAGGTCCAGGGCCAGAGACTAAACGGAAACCTCAGATCTTGCTGTGAGAGGAAATGGTCCTAGAAGAAAAGGAGCATTGGTGGAGAATTGGGTGGCAGAACATGGTGAGATATGCCATCCTCCCTCGGCAGTGTCAGGCAGCACAGAGTCTGGGCACACAAGGGGCCAGCCAAGCCCTTAGCAGGCAGGTACTTTTCCTGAGATCATCTGTTCCTGGGCTAATCGTGATGTGAGGTATTTGTTTTTTCAGTCCTATTGAGCATACACAGAGTGGAGGGGTTGTGCATGCGCTGGGTGGGTGCAATGAAACCTCCTCGTGCTGCTTGTTCCTGTCGCAGTGGGATTAAAATGTCATGGGAAAGAGCTTCTGGCAAATGAGGCAAGTAGGATGCCTGCTCATTTGTGCGGCCATGCTGAAAATCCCCCGCCTTGCTGGATGGAAAAAACTGGACCATCGGGGCCGGACAGGCCTCCTGACTTTTTGGGAGATGTGCTGGGTTTGGGGCAGACATGCTGTGATGGCTCCCAGCCAGACCTTCCATCACTCTCCCAGACAGCGGAGACCTCCAGCAAGCTCTTTGAAGGCACAGCTCTCACTGGGCAAGAGAGCAGCAGGAGTCCCAAACACAAAAAACAGAGGGTAGTTTGCAAGTCACATCTTAGATATAGGAAATGCTGGAAATACCTTTTCTTGAGAGATTAATGTCTTCTAGGCCAGACTGCTTCTCTAAGTAGCATCATGGATGGTCAATGTCGCCTTGCTTTGGGCAAGCAGCTCAATGCAAGCACTTAATAAATAGCACAAATCAGATTCCTGTTTCATGTCAAAGGTATTAACCATCACTGGGTAGCTCCGGCAATTCCCAACCAAACAATTTTTCCCTCTCATCCACAATTGCATCTAAACTACTGTGCAAATCAAACATCCCCTACCATGGCAGCTGCAAAGTGTGTGAGCCGTGTGTCCTTAGCACAGCTTTGTCACTGTCCACATTTTCAACCTGGATGCTGAAATACCGCTCGATGCTCTAGCTTCTTCAGTGCCAGCATTTGCTCTACACATAGGGGTAACGGGAGCAACCCCGTGGCTGGAAATCAGCTGTCTACACCCACCTACAGAGCCTGTGCTCACCTGTACCACTTCTGCAAAACCTCTTTTTGTGCTCTGGTTTCTGTAATGGCAAAGCACATCCTGCCCAGGACTCAAGACTTGGGCATATGTTTGTATGTGCTTCAGATTCTAGTTTTCTAAAACTGAATGCTTTAGGGATTTCTGACCTAACCTTAGATGTCTGAAAGCTTAAGCTGCAAATATGAGTCAGTCAAGGGAAAGAAACAGGCACCTCCCAGAGCAGGCCATCTATATAAAAAATTTAGGGTAAATGAACTCTGCTAGCTTTTTCCCAGCTTATGCTAGTTGTAAATCCCATAACTGTGCCTGGGACAATAGCCTCTGCAACCTGTGATGTGTTTGCTAATGCCTTTCTTCTGCAATTGTCTGAAAGGCTTTGTGAAAAGTTTCTGCCAGGACTCATTTTCGAACTGTAAAAAGCATGATACCTGCTGCAGGCATTTCTGGACCTAGCATGACTCTCTTACTTCCAGCACCCACGTTGTCCTGAGGCTTTGATTAGAAACCTGAGTTGACAGTGTTGGATGGTATTGTCTCTGTCAGCTCCTAGCCGAACTACCCATTCCTATTAGCATCCCATGTTATACAGCACATTTTAAATATTAATGCCTATAGATAAGACATTTTGGCAGCCATACTGGATAGAAACTATCCATCAGAATATAAATTTCTGAAAGCTTTTTATCCCTTTTGTCTGTGGATAGAGGCATGTCAGTAATTTTCTGTACTTAATGATACTCCTCATTTCCTATCAAGATGCTTATTTTTCCCCTGAACTTACATGTCTCTGCTGTTTTTTAACGCAGTGTCACAAATGTTTTCCAGAGTATTTTGGAGATTCTTCTCCTTTTTGTCTCAGTTAGTGGAATATCAGGTCTGCAAATGTTGATGCCTTGGATCTATCAGATAGTGATGATATTGTCAATATCTGTTGGTAAAACATTTTGGATGCAGAAGTAAGTCCCAAGACCACATAGGAAAGGTCCCTTCCAAATGGTATGTTAAAACTGCTCAGCGGCTAGCCCTGTTTTAGAGACCTTGCAGAATCAAGATATACTACCTACAGGGATGCTTTTAACTGAATGTACAACAGGGCACTTAGATTTTGTCACCTTTGCCCTATCTGCTGCCAACTGCTTTCCTATATCACTACAGGCAGCTGGGAATTGATATTAGATATCAGATCCTAGGCCCAGCATGTGTTGAGCTATAAGACATTTGCTTTAGTGCCAGGTGCAGTATCATTTGTAGAGGCATCTGTGTTCTCACATTTCAACTGCTTTGCACCTCGATAGACCCCTGCTTATGCAGAGAAATTTTAGATGTCTGTGCAAAACTCTGACCCTGATAGGTCTGGTGACACGACTCTGTGTATGGACAGAATGAAGAAGCTGACCAAGACAACACTACATGCTGCTGAAACGTCCCCAAAAGGAGGTCGTCTTGGATTCAGCCCTTACCTATTAAAACAGTTATTCTTCTGAGTGACCTGTTGGCCCTTGGTAGGGCTCTGCTGTGAATCTAAGCTTGCCTTATCCTGTTGTAGAGATACAAATCCATGCCCTGTAGTTGCCTCAATACCACCTTCTTCTTGACTACTGCCTGACCTACTTTCCTGGTGTTCCTCCAATGTCCCTTACCTCACTTTGCTTTTTATTCAGTTTCTGTTCCCTCCCCCATCCCTGAGTCAACCAGATTCTTTATCCTTCCCTCTGTGCTGCTCTTGCCAAAACCCACCCGCCTCTTCCATTTCTCCATCCCCTCTTGCTTTTAGTAGGAAAGTTATTCATGGCATTGCACTGCCCCAGGCAAGCTCCAGTGCAAAAATACCTTGGGAGCATGGGGGCATGGCTGGGGTTAGCAGGGTAAGCAGGGCCAAATCCAGCCATACCTTGTAAGCAGGCTGCTCAACCACGCACATAAAAGACATATTGTATGTGGACAGGGAGAACAGTTGTTAGTCTCCCCGCAACCTGTGTGGTGGCTACAGCTGTGGTTTATGCTCATCTGCAAGGCACTTCTCTCCAGCTTTTGGGACTTGTGCTTGTCCTGAGAAGTGCTGTCAGCAGGGTGTGAATTGGAGTACTCATACAGTCACTCCAATTCCCATCAGAAAGTCCCTGGTCTGTGAGAGCTGCAAGATGTGAAAAGGTACTTGTCCCTTCCATGTATCTCAGCTACAGTCCAAAATCAAGGCTTGTTTTGATTTTCCTCTCTCTGTTTCAATTCTGGGGCAAGTTCCCCCGGTGTTTAATCCTTTTACCCCTCCCTGAATTCAGCAGGTCAAGCGATAGAGAGAAGGAAATGGAGGAAAGGAAAAAGAGCAGCAAGAACATGACTGTGAAACTGTACTGTCACCCAGCTGTGGGCACAAGTGACCCACAGGGAGAGCAGAAGCCAGGAGACAAGTGCAGATGAGGTGGGAAACCCTTTCCCAATCGTGTTTGCCAGCAGATGCTTGCCTGTTTGACTGGACAAACCCAGCAGCATGGAAGACAGAAATAAAGATCAGCAGCTTGTGCTGATCCAGGTTGTGACTGTTGTGTTACTGACTTGGGAGAGGGGGAGAATGATCCCCTCCCTGCTATCCAAAAACACCCTGAGGTCACCTGAAACCAGCACACTTTTATTAAAAAAAATCTCCTTAAACATGTTTTCCCCTCCTCTGCGATGAGCTGCTCTCCGGCTCACCCTGCGTGCCCAGAGGCTCTGAAAGCCACAGCCCGCGCAGGTGTTGTGGAGGACGGAGGGCTCTTCTCCCGCCCTGGCTCCGGAAAGGATGGGGGAATTGCTGAAGGGGGGGTGACACACATCAGGAACCAGAGCTGCCAGCATTACGTCTCACGTTTCCTCCTGCTCGGGCTGTGGAAAGAGCTGGGTCAGGTTTGAACAAGAGGTTTAGTCTGTGGCTCATAGCCCAAGGTCAAATGAGATTTCTGCAAGACAGACAGCGGCATGTCATATTAGATTGTTTTTACAGCGATAACCCAACGCCCTCCCGAACCCTCAGCCCCCAGCATCCAAGCAAAGGTTTTCAGGGGGACAGAGCAGCATGGCCATCCTCTCTTCCGAGGCATGACTCCAACATTGTCTTCCTAGCTGTTGTTGATGTGTCTGTGACCATGGGTAGCTCCCCCATGCCCTCAACTATTACGTTTTGGGCAGCACAGTACAAAGATGCCCAGGCTGATACTAGGCCTCCAGATGTTAACATAACACAAATATTAATTGCCATTAACATTAGTAAGTAAGGGCATGCACATTCCTGGGGAAGCTTTGGAGTATGAGTCTCAATTCCAGACAATGGACTGATGTCCCAGTCTGCCTCGGTGTGGAGGTAGAATTCAGTTTGACGTAAGAGCTTCCTGGGTCTTGGGAAGAGTAAGGAATAGTCTAGGAGCATTTGTTCCTCTTCCATCGCCATTGAGTGTTTTCCATAATTTCAATAAGAATTCATGTAAACCTCCAAAAAGCTCAGCTTCCAAGAGTGACTGAAGAGATTTTGATTGGGAAAGAAGATCACCTTTAGAGCATCACCCATCAACCCTCACTATGCTGTGAGCCAACTCCCCAGCCTATGAATGAGGCACAATTTTCCAACCTCATCTCCCTTGAAAGTTTAACTGGCTGGTCTGGCTTGGCTGCAGGGTCCACCATGTCATCTGCTTACAATTCTGCAAGACAACCCCTGAGAAGATAAAGCCTGTCACACAGTTGCTTACAAACTTGTGGCTGTTCAGGTTACTACCCTGGCTGCATTGTAAATCCCAAGGGATGAATTTGTTTGAAAAATCCAACCATTTGGATGGTTGTTTAAAAAGCAAACAAATGTACGAAAAGAAAGATATAGATTCTAATGCATGAGACCAAAGAAGTTTGGAGTGACTGGAGGCTATTCCTTAATCCTCCTGTACTTCGATTTATGCTTCTTTGATATGAAGAGAAGTAAATGAACAGACCTACTTCTCCTAGACTGAAATTCTCTCCTAGATTGAAATTCTCTAATAATACGTGGAAATACAGCAATTCTACAGCCCTCTTAGAGACCAGAGTTGCAGACCAGTGATGTGATGATGCCGTTATGTTCAACTGCAACAATTAGCTCCTTCCTATCCCTTTGGTTTCTACACAAGTTGTTATGTCCTTTTGTAGTGACTGGGTCAAATAAATTGCATCTGTGAAGTTAAAAGGAATTGGCTAGGAAGTTTGCAGGCATTAGCAATGAAGTTTAATAAATCTTGGGTTACTGGAGAAGTTATGGGGAGGAGGGGAAAAGGTCCTGTTGAATTGTGGACTGGTTTCATTGATGCCCAGAAAATGATGGAAAAGCTGACGCGAGATGTAATATAAATCTGTGTAGCTTTAGCTGCAAACTGCTAACTCACATTGTCTGTTACCTATTAGAATAAACAGATATCTGTTCTTGGAAGTCTCTTCCTTCCCTGTCTGCTGTTTATCTCCCTCTTTGATAAATTAAGTAGGATATGCTTCTCTTTTCTAGGTATGAAGGATACTTTCTGTATCTAGAGTCATTCATTTTATGTAGTGACAGAATATGTTCTGTTTTAAAAATCCAAAATAATTATTGCCCATTCTGAATCAATATAAATGAGACTAATAAAGCAATTGCAAGGGAATTATTCTCTAATAGGGATGTTCATAGAGGGGTTTGCTCCCGGCATAGCCACATTCAAAACATGCTGGTGATTGGACTAGCGTAAATCATTATCAGTAAAAGTTGCAGAAGACCTAAATAATCTTGTGTAATTAAAACCAGAAGCCAGGTTTAAAGAATACTCTGGATTGCATTGCAACCAAGCTTATTTAAATAGCATGGTTGGGACTTACCCACTTCATGCAAACACTGTGCAGACCCTTGAATATAAGCTTCTTGTCTAGGTCCCCAGCAGAGAGGAAGGCGCTTCTTGAACTCAACTCCCTTATTTCTCCATCAACTGTAGAAAGTCTTTAGGAGTGGGTTTTATCAAAGTGCATGGGTGTGTAGAGTTGTAGAGGGGGGTCCATCTCCAGCTGCAGTGTTGCAATGTTTATCCCCTCTCTAACTGCGGAGTGCACCATGCAGGTATCTAGCTCAGCATATCTCAGCTCCCCTTCTAGCTGAATCAGGACCTAGTCGATACAGTGATGGCACAACCTGCTACTGCAAACAGCAAGACACACAGATGCTAAAACTACATCCAGGAGAGGACTGTTAGGAATAGGCCCCTGTACTGGTAAAAAACCTTACTAAGACATTTTGAAAAAAGTGCCTGCCCCCTTTTTTCCCCAGTGATCTGATCAAAGCAATAGCATTCAGACCAGGCTCTGAAGAAAAGCAGACACTGAGAATGGGTGTGCTTCAACACCGGGTGGTCTTATATCTCTGTTCCTACTATTGCCTTTGGGGACTGATGTGGTGTCTTCTAGGCGAGAGGCTCTGCAGCCCATCCACAGTGCCCAGAACTACCTGGGAGCCCCCTCCCAACATGATGCCATTTCTTAGATCTCTGAACAATCTGCTCTGCTCAGCCTCTTCTTCCCCGATTAATAATGTTGCTGTCAGTTTGGATTACAGCCCTCTACTTTCTTTGTCTCAGCTTAAAATACTTGTGGTTTCATATTCTGTCAGAAGAGATATATAAGAGAAGTGCTTTGCTCAAAGTGCAGATGATGATGGAAAAGGAATGTGTTGCTACAAATTCCTGCAGGAGTCTTTATTGGTTTCCTCGGGACTTATTGAAAGGCAAAAATATAGGGAGGGAGTGAACAGGATGAAGGGAACGGAGAGCTTATGGGAGCTGCATATTGTGGCATTATGAGAAAGTTAAGACAAGCCTGTGGCTTGAACAGAGATAACAGTGAAAGGGTTTCTACAGTTATCTAGGTAATTTCTTTCATTGCTTCACTATTTGTCCTGTTAGGGAAAAAAACCCCCACAACACCCAAACCAAAACTGAATGCCCAACTGAATTTGCTTTTATGGAAATTTAAGTCCCTTGCTTATTACTGCATTTGTGACAGGAAGAAATTTCCTGTGACTGGTTGCCTGGCCATGGTCCTTCCCATGTCACAGCGATCCTGATTAACTTCTGCTAGAGGAATGCCTTTTCTTCTGCCCTAACTTCACAATATCAGCTGCCACCGTAACTCCTGCAGCTCACCAAACTCATTTCAAAAACACATAAGACCCCAAACTTGTCTCAGTTTGTAGGCAGAACCAGTCCTTTATAAATCATACATCTTAAGCAGCACCCACTCCACATATATCTCATGGGATTTATATCTTCTAGCTTTCTTGAAGAAGACAACATGGGTGTGTCATTTACCTTTTTAAAACATCATTTCCCTTCTCCTTATTTTTTTAGATTATTTCTCAGTCTCTCAGACATATTTTCACATGAAGTGCTGTCTTTCACTATATCTGCTACCCTGTAAATGAGGGATGTTGGTCTTAACTCCATTTTAGTTTGCCTTGCTAACTGAAACAACAGTTGTTCCACTTATCAGTCTAAAATTTTGATATTGGCTTAGACTGGACACCCATGTCTTACATAGCAAAACCAGCCCTGATTTAAGCTAATATCTCTGTATTCATGCTATTGCATTCTCTATGCAATGGAGATTAATTTCTAACTGGCAAATATTTGATGATTCGGTAGCTCTTCAAAGAAGATCCAAAAAATAGAAAAGTGTTAGATCTTCTAGGAATAAAATATGAAATGTGGATTTGAGGCTGACAAAGACTGTGGTGGGGCATAGGAGTATCCACCACTGTCCTTTGCAATGCTGGGATGGATTGAAGATGCTCCTACCGAAGTAGGGCATACCCAAAGAGAAATGGAGGTGGCCATAAACAGAATTCCTCCCAGTTATGGGAAGAAGGGTAAGTCACGACAATAAGATCAAGGTCAACAGCTAATTTCAGAGTTGGCGATGTGAGAATGGTTTTTGATGTTCCCTCCTCAGGGTGCATTTATTAAAAACAATTTATTTCTAGTAGATAAATCTAACTGTAGGGAATCCTTTTGAGCTAAAGACTAGCATGACTTAGACAAATGTCAAACCGAGAAATGGAAGAGAAAGTTGGGAGATTCTTGTGTGAACTCCACAGTTGTAAGATAAAGGAGGATAAAACAGTGGACAAGTTACATCACCTGGGCAAGCACGTGGAGAGCAAAAGTAAAAAAATTCCTGTGTTGGTGAACAGCATGGTGCTGTGGGCAACATGGACAATGAACCTTCTTTCAGATAGGGCTGAACCCCTGCCCTACTTGCTCCTCCTCACTCCCTTATCTGCATTATCCACATCCAGGAAGACGCTTATGGAGCTGCGCTGGTCATCCGAAATCATGCTAAATCTGGGTGGTTATATCACACCACCATTTGGTTCTTATCAAACTGTCCTGCATGCCTTGAAAAAAGCAATGCCTTGGAATAAAAAGGGAGAGAAAAAAAAGTGATGTGACTGGCTGTAGGTTTGTATATTCGATCTCAGTACTAAGCAAAAGATTCTGATGGAACATGTAATGGAAGAAGTGGGATTTGGATAAAAGACTGGTTTATCAGAGGACAATTGTGATAGACCAGTCAAACAGTTTGATAAAGCAACTGTTTTCCTAAAAAAAAAAAAAAAATCTGAACTAATTTGAAATGAGTTCTTATCTTGTCTTTTAACATGCAGGAAGACCTTGCTTGGTTGCCATCTTGGTTTAGAAAAGGTATTCTTTATTCCAGTATCCTAATCATTAACTAATGCAAATTCTCATAATACCAGAACCAGGACTGAACCGGGGGCATTGCACAAAGTTTCATAATTAAAATTCATAATCACTTCCTGGAGACACCTTATTGACATTGGAGGTAAATTATGTTTTTCTAACCTACTCCAGTGACTCACATGAAAACAAGATACATGAATCCACTTGCTTCTCTCTTAGCCACCAGGCTTGTTGCCCTCACACTGGAGCTGAACTGTTTTGGTGTGATCTCTTCTTGAAAAGTCCATGTCAGCTGTGTCCTAATTTAATGTGTTAATAGCACAAAGCTGGGAGGCACTGCCAAGACAGAAGTAATAGCGATATCCTGGGGCGTGTCTCTATGTCTCTGACAATGTGTAATAGAAAAGAAAGAGATGTAATTCAGGAGTATAGAATGGAAAGATGTACATTTACAAACTCCTCACAGCACCTTCTGCTGTAAATTTGGAGTTTGTCTCTGGAAAGCATCAGGGGAGAAGAAAAGCTTATGAGTAGAGTCAGTCACTGAACAGATCTGAAACTTCATATGATGCAGCCATGAAAACCAGAAAGTGAGATGTTCAGAGGGTGGGAAGAGTTGGGGCGGGGGAAGGAGAGGGGAATTGCACAAATGTAGAAGGCTTGTTGCCATCAGGTTGCTTCAGTCTGGTAGTGGCTAGTGGTTAATAAATTTGGCACCCATAAGAGTGAGATTGAGGAGGGTAATTTCTTACATGTGGCTACTGCTCTCTGCTACAAGGAGAGGACTATGACCCTGAAAGAAGTTTTCTGAGCATGATGATTCTTGCTTGTCAGAAATCACGAAGAACCGACTTAAATATTTTTAATCCAGTACGGCTGACCCTCTGGGCTGTAGTTGTTCTTGTGTGTTGCTGGATGACAAACGAGGGCACAGCCATCACCAACCACCCTTTACCATATGGAGGGGGAACAGAGGAGCAGATGAGAAATTCATCTGTGACCAAGCGCTAGTGTGGAGAACCCGAAGATTATAGAGCAAATTGGAGGATATGCCCTGCATATCCTCAGAGGCTTCAGTCACTGCCCCTGGAATAGGCACTAGCCTCATAATAAGTGTCCTCTGTTGCGTCTGAGTTATATTGAAAATGTCTGCCTCCCCATCCCAAGCCTGCCTGCCTAAGGCTGCTTTGAGCATGATGATTTTCAGATATTCATTTCTGTTTCAGCAGCCAGTTAATTGATTCAAGTGTTACTGATCTTGGTACTACCATGCACGACTTCAGTAAGTCTGTCTCAACAAAGTTCTTGTTACTCCAGGGTCTTGCACTGGTATCTTGAATGATATTTTCAATTGGGTAATTTCTTCCTGCCATGTAAGTCTATACTCACATCACCACAGGGGCTTCCTTCATACACAGAGCAGTGCCCACCAGATGGACCCTGGATAGAACCTGGACAAAGCACATTTTCAGTATTATTTAACCAGTTGCTTTCTCTTATAGAAATTATTTCCCTTAGGGGAATTTATCTTTATTCTAGCCTCTAGGAAGCCTTTGCACTGTTGGTGTCTAGCCCATGGGACATGATAGGAATGGAGCTATCCAGCTGTCTTCTAAGCTCCCTCATCTCTTGATTTTCTTTCTGCTTTCTTCTTCCACAGTTAGGCTCTCAACCCCTTCTTTTGTTCTCCCCAAATGCTCCTTTTATTCATTGGTCAGACAGAAGTTCCCTTATTTCATGTGTTGGCCACAAAATCCTTTTCTTTTGCTATTTTCTGTTGTCTTTTCTGGTCTGAGTTCGCTCACTCTTGGTAATACTTGGTTGTTGGCAACCCCACCTTGTGTCGTATATGAAGATACTTGACCTTAGATCTTGCATCTCTCCAGATTTGGAGAAGTTCCTCTTTGGTGGGGGCCAGTGGCTCTCGATCCTTTTCCCTCCCTGTGTGTATTTCCATTCTAGCACAGTCTTTCATCAAAATTGAGCATAGATGTTAGGGGTTGGGTAAGCAGTGAAATGCAGTTGTCTCCAGATTTGCACCTGGAATTTCTGGGTTTTTGTGTTAGTGCCTGGGTAGACGTCAGGGGTTGTAGACAGGTTGTAGATAAGACAGTTGTCCTGTTAATGTAAGAGTGGTTCCCTATGGCACAGGATGGGTATCACAGGAAGAAAAGGATCTAGGCGGGCACCGAAGGGGCTATGTACAGGGCACACTTGTTCATCCTTCCCCCATTCCTTATTACACCAGATACCTAAGAATAGCCAAACTGAGAGTCAGGGGAGCAAGAACAGGTAGGACAGGTCTGCTGTGCCTGTGGCCTTTTCATGTGCCTACACCTAGGAGAATGAGAGGTATTGCATGCCCCTCCATCGTAAGCTGCTGCTAATGATTCCTTCTGCCCGGAGGACACAGTTGGGATCGATGGAGGGTCAGCCGTTAGACATACATTTCCCAATGCCCAGCATAGCACGCGGGGTCAGGGAGCTAATCATCACTCCTATCTTGCCTGCCTTGCTGCGGTGTCCAGCCTAGGGCAATTGGAGGTGCATTAAAGATTAAACAAGAGGTGGGGGGTCTAGTGAGTGTGTTGGAGTAATTCCAGGGTGGGTGGGCAATGGTTGGCCCAAGCGAGTGGATTTCTGCTGCAGCGGCCCCTACTTTAGATCTTTCAGCCGAGCAAACCGGCGGCATCTCTGTTGAGGCAAAAAATGCCTCTAGCTAAAATTCCACTATCTGACCTCAGAAGGGCTCCAGCTGTTTCTGCCACCAACAGAGCAGCTAGAAGAAGAGTTTTAAAGAGGTTGGCCATGCTGAAAGAGAAATGCACTTCTTCAGAGGGCCTGGCAGGACTGAGCCTTCCTCTTCCTTGCTCACTCCTTTCAGCGTAAGTGCAAACACAGTGTGACCTGAGTGTTGGCTATTCTCAGATGAGTGTCTGTCACTTGCCAGCACCATGCCGTGTGGATTTACTGCAGGACCTTGGCACCTCTTCTAAAGTGGGAAGACTAAACAATTGCCTTGCTTGAAATACTCATTCCTAATGCCTCCAACCTCTAAAATCAGTACATTGCAACTCCTGTCCCTACTGAAATAAAAACATTTTCATGGGATTAGGAAAACACCTTCCATTTGAGGTGTGCTTAGTGGCACAGGGGCTCATCCCACGACTCTGAATACATTGGTGTCAGTCTCAGAGATGATTTAGGCAGGCAGTTCACACACCTTCCTCCTTTGCAGGGCTAATCAGCGTGTTGCATGTTAGCATCTAGTGTTAACAAGTCTATTCAGACTCCAGTGGTCATGGGAGTGCATTCATATCTGGCTTGGGTACCTATGAGTCATCACCGGTAGCTGTGCCTTTAGAGGCTAACTGAAACGCTTGGCACTTGAGGAAGGTAGGAAAATGGTATGGCTGGCACTTAGCGATGCTGTCGAGCTGTGTGGGCTCAGGAAGCGGTGCTGGCTGATTGCCATCCTGCAGACCCTGCCCTTCAGTTCCCCAGATCCACAGCTTTTCTTTGAGCCTTGAATTCACAGCCATCATTGTGTAAATAGCAAAAGAAGAGCAGAGGAAGAGACTCATCCAGAGTAATGTGCTGAGTCAGAGTTACAGCCATGAGGAAAATGCGGGACCCCCCATTCCTTCTGGCAAGCATTAAAAACTGTCCACTTCAGGGATAATCAGTTTCAAGGCTTGCCATCTAGTGAAAGAACCTTCCTAAGGAGACTTGACATGGTGAGGGCTCTTTGTCAGAGCTTCCTTGACTAATAATTCAATGTCCCCACCTGAGATAGTTACTCTGTGCTCCCTTTATGGTCAGTGGAAGAATCAGGCCCTCAAAGGATGAATGCTCTCTAAAAAAGGCCAAATGAATTGCTCCGAGCCTTTTTTGTTCACTGAGTATGAGCAGAGCCTAAGGTGACTGGCTCACACTTGACATCTCACTTTCCAGCTCCAGGACTGAGATGAATCCCATCCGTGTGGTCTCAGGCCCTGGACACTCACCTGCATGCTCCTCTTGCTGATTGGGGGTAATGTTTTCAATGGCATTAGATGACATTAATTGAAACAATTTTTAGCTGTGCTGATCTTCTGTGATTCCTTTTGATCATGGAGCTTCATGCCCTTCAGCTAGACTCAACTGTAAAGCATCCTCTCAACAGGTTCCCATCTAGGTTTGCCATTGCCAAAAGAGCAATTCAGAACATGGGCTGCAGTTGCTATTCTTATAAACTGGGCATTATGTATTTTGTGTGATACAAGGGAAGAGTTATTCATTTACTGGAATTATCCTTTTATCAAGTCAGTTTCCTATTGCATTTCACCCTCCATTGCACTGGCAGTTCATTCTTTTAACAAGGCTGTTTCTATTCTTGAAAGTATATTTAAGAGGTTTTGCAATTTTACCGTGAAATACAGAGCGTTTCCTTTTCTTTTCAAAAATGTGTTCCAAGCATCCTTAAATTCCGGAGAACTTGGAGCAACAATGAACAAACCTATCAAGAAATTAAAAGATAACAAAGAGGACCTCATGAGAACTTTCCCTAAATTGTCTTTGAAGGAATCTATTATTGTATTTTAATTTTAAGCACTTTTTACTTGTCAGATTTATTTTCTGTTTCCTGTTGTAGCCTTTGTTTCCCCAGTCCCGACTTGTGCTGGAAATCTCCTCCTGGGTCCTTTTGTAAACTTCTGGTTAGACTCATGAGAGAGATTCAAGCAGTGGTGACCAAACTCTGCAATGCGCGATTTGAGGTGTTCAGTCATGCACAACCCCAAGTACAACATTTGTGAGGAGTGGATTGCAGGATAGCATGGGGTAACTAATCAGGCAACAGGCAATGCTAGAGCAGAGAAGTGAGGCTTAATTCTGCCTCTCTGAGGGTCATAGGCAGAACACGGGAACAGCATTGAAGCCATGGGCCAAGTCAGGACAGGAATCGGGAAGTGGGGTTGAAAGCTAAAAGTCAAACCACAAATTATCTTGCCGCTTTCCAGTAGCTCATTGTGAATTAGCAGCAGAAATGCCCGTGCTGTGGGTGTTTGTTAATCAAGCATGGAGATAAAGTTCCAGGAAGGGCAAATTTGTCCCCGGTACGAGTGAGCCCTCAGTAGCTCCACTGGCTCTGCTGGGTCCCCTCTGAGTGGGCTCCTCTGCACACATATGAAGAGATTTCTTCATCACAGCTGCATCCTGACTATTTCACAGGGGCTTGTATGACCACTTTTTGGTTCTTAGCTCTTACATCCTGGTCAATTACAGACTGTAATTTCTATCAGATTTTTTTTTAAGATCAATCAAATCTCTTCCAGGGCTTGATCAGTCGGTGGTCTGGGTGGGGGAGTCTGTTGTGTGGGCAAAAGCTTATCATGGGAGGTTTTAAAAGGACAAGGGAAGTTAGGTATCTTCATGGAGGAAGACAAAGGGAAGAGGGTCTTTTTTAAGCTAAGATTTTAAGATGATGGACCAACATGGTGGAGAGCAGCATGTTGGAGATTTTGTGGGTGAACTTCAGTTCTGGCAGCCAAGCCATACTAATAAATATATCCCGTGGATCTTTATCTATGTATTTTTTCAGTTCTTCTTGGCCCATGTCTTGAGTTCCCCTCAGCCTCTTCAAACATTGCACCATATAAGCAGAAGCAAAAAAAAAAAGAGATGCCTTTAGAACATTTGAACCCACAGGTGGAAATTACAGTTGAAATAAAAACCTGGTTTGCTGCACAGAGGAATATATTATAATATATTGAAAGAAAATTCAGCAAGAAGAACTCAGCTGAGAATTCAATCTGTGAAATTCTTCTAAACTCAATTAACCTACTCCAATAGTTCTCTCTGAATGGGATGATGAGAATCAGTCAAATTTTCTCCCAAGGACTAGAAATAGTGTGCTTGTCAGAATAAGTCTCATGAGTAAACAAAGCAGACAGAAGAACATAACAGTTATCCTGGATTAAAAGTCCACCTAAAGATACTCAGGGATGAACATGTGAGCAGGGCAAGCAGGTAGGAGACTTCCCCAGGATGTTCTTCCAGTCTCCAGAACTTGCAGTGCAGGGACTCACAGAGGAAGACATCTCTGGAGTAACTGAAATCTCTTCAGTAAAGAGAAAAAATAGATCATTTTAGTCAAAAGATCAGACATGGGCAGGTGGGGTGAAATTGCCTGTGAAAGCTGATGTTAAGAACTAAATTAATTATTTGCAGTGGTTAGGGTGGCTGTGGAGAAGGGCAAAGTGGAGATGGCTTGTAGCAAGTTGAGCAACCACCATGCTGCACTTGTAGAAGCAGAGCAAGCTGGATGTCAGCCCTGGGTCATTGGAAGTTGTGAGTCACCAGCCGAGCTTTTGATGAGACTGAAGTGTTCAATCAGGGGAGAGTCACGGCATGATGGGCTATTAGCTTGGTTCTTGAGGTGGCCGCTGCTAGATTAGCTTCTCATCATGAACTTCCACGATACTGATGTACCTTACCAGAAGAGGTGTCTCAGGGGTGGACAGGCCAGCGCAGCTGGATAGTCCTCTCTTGAAACAAGGACATGAAAGATGTGGGAGCTTCTTATGCCAAGAGGAAGTTCAATCTCAGTGCAGCCAGCCAGCTCTCACTGTGTTAATTCAAATAGGACTGTATCCACTCTCATGGTGTGAAAGAATTACGCAGCGTGCATCATGGGGTACATTAAATAACTAGACAGTGTCATGTTTGGTTCATAACACTGGGACTGCCAGTTCTTCTACATGGGTATTTCATGAGGGATGAGGTCCTGTCACCAGGGACAGGTAGATCTCTGCTGACACATGGGTGGCCCTGTTCTGTATTGGTCCTTTCTCAAATACAGATTCACGGGTACCTCCTGCTATGTAAATGCCCTAGTGCTTCATTGACTGGGCTTCATTCTCTACTCATCCTGTTCCTGTTTACCTTCCTTAGAGATTTCTCCTGGCCACAGCCAGGGACACAACATGGAGCTAAAAGGATCTTGGACTTGATTTGGATTTGACAATCCTGTGTCCTCATGTCTAAACCAGGAGGGCTCTGTACAGTCTGTTCATCTCTCAGCTATGTTTAGGTATACTGTTCACACTTCATGTAATACTGGGAAGAAATAGACACCTGTCTTGCTGCTAAGGCATTGATTGAGAATGGTTTATAAAAATATATAATTTGTGATGTAGTTCAGCAAACAAAACCAGTGACCAGATGAAATATATTCCACTTTGTCTAAATGAGAGTGAATGGCTAGTTGGCAATGAAAGTGAAAGACAAGAGAAGAGCCCTTCTACTGAATTGTATCAAAAAATAAGAGTTAAAGAGAAAGTAGGTTCTTAGACAGCAAGACAAATTGAAGATCCCACATCTACATTTCAAAGACTTCATTGTCCCAAGGCAAGACAAACAAAATGGTATTTGCATATTCACTGACACTGGAACAGTATCCAAAGGCATCAGCCAAATGGAAGAAACTGAGAGAAGGGAGGTGAAATTAGCACACAATGTATTTCCTCAAATTGAAAAATGAGATGGAAGGAGTAGGAGGGGAAGCTCCTAAAAGAGTCCTTTGATGCTTGTTTTTTCCCGAAAGGAAAGAGTACATGGGGAAGCTGTGATTTAAAACTGCAGTTCAGTGATACGCTAAATCTAACTTGAGGGTTTTTAGTGCTACAACAGAAATACCACAGCCTCACGACTCAACGTGCTGATCTGGAATAAACTTTTTGTGCCAGTTTGAATTTGTTCAAATAGGGCTGATTGGTTAACTTTGTGCCAGCGTATTTCATGTCAGATATGCCATCAGCACGCAAACAGAAGTAGCATTTTGTTAGACCTCCCTCAGCTTGTCTGTAGGCCTTTTCATCAGTCCCTTCTTTCTCTCTTCCCACTCACATAATCTTCAAGTCACTGCCTCCATGCATCACCACATCCTCCATAAGTAGCTCAGGGCCTTATATGTTTCTTTCCACTTTGGACATTCAGCATCTTTGGTCCTGTCCTTGTCATGGATCTTCACATGGACCTTGCCTTGGTCATTGCCTCCACATCAGGCTTTACTGTCACAATAATGTTGACCTTCTGATACTGCAGTTTAGCATCCTCCCCAAGCCAGATTCACACCCCCAGAAACAGTGAGATCCGCTGCAACCAATACGTCCTTCTTTTATCTCCTGCAGACGTGATTCTGTTCACTACAGTTCTGATGACATCCAGGCAGAGTCTCTTGTAGGAGGACTGCTGTGCTGCAGGATTGGAGAAGTGCGGGACCAAGGTCAAAGCCCTGGAAGAAGCCTATGGGAAGGACAAGGATATCTGTGGCCCCTCATTACTGAAGAGAAATTCTGTCTGTGCAACACTTCTATGGAGTGTGTGTGGGAAACCTTGCAAGAGTGTTAAGATAACTTCTTCCCGTCCGTGAAAGTGTGGCAACCTGGAGAAAAGTGTACCTCCATGGGAAAGCAACTCTCAAAGAAATTGAACCATAGGAATCACAACAGTGCTGGTGGAAAGACACCCTTGGAAGTCTCCAGCTTAACCTTCCCTGGAGCAAGATGGTCCCCAGGACTAGATCAGGATAACCAGGGCTTTGTACAACTGAACCCTATAAATACTGAAGGATAAAGACTCTCTTGGCAATTGGCCCAAGGCTGCATCACCCTCCTGGAAAGTGTTTCCTAATGCCTAACCTGAACCTCCTAAGCTCCAGTTTGTGTTTGTTAACCCTTGCTATATTGTCTGGCACCAGTGAGAATAGTTTGGGTCTGTCACCCTTGTAATGGCCCTTCAAAAATTTATAGGCTACTCTTAGACACTGCTCAGTCTCCTTTCACCCAGTAGAAGAGGTGGAGCCTTCTCTCCACTTCTCTGCTAAATCAGCCCTGCTCCCTTTACCTCTCCTGGCAGATCATGTGCCCCAGGCCTTGACCATCTTGGTTGACTTGACTGGTCCCTGTCCAGTTTCTCCACATCCTTTCTGAAATGGGAGCTCAAAACTGAATGCAGTGTTCCAGGTGCAGGCTTCCCAGCACTGAGCAGAGGGACAATAACTTCCTTCTACTTTCTGGCTATGCTCCTCCACGTATAGTCCAGCAAGCAGTTTGTCTTATTTGCAGTGAGAGTGACTGCCAGCTCATATTGACACTGGCATCCACCATCATCACCGGTATTTGGCAGCAGGATTGGTGCTCTGCCAGTTTGCTCCCAACCTGTAGCAATGCAGGGCATAATCCTGGCCCTGGTGCAGAATAAGTGAAGAGAAGGCTAAGGGGTGACAGATAGTATAACAACAGTTGACTCTTCCTCTATTAACCTCATGAGTAGGACCTACTACCACCACAGCTGACGAACAGTACAAAGAAGGTCAGGATGAGGAACCTATTGACTACCTGGAGGGAAGATTCATTTTCCAAGCTGTGAAGACACTAGGGACCACTTTCATTCTCTTGCTTAAGATCTAGGATACCTGTGGCTGGACTCTTGAGGATATGGATGCACTGCCCCAGAGTGGATGCACAGTCTGTGGTGAGAACATCTGAAGAGTAAGGAAGAAGCTACTTGTGATGGTGAGTCCATGGGAAAGTGAACATATGCATTTCTGGAAAAGGTGAAGCATTTCAGAGATGTATGAATCAGACTCAGCTTGGCCTCTGACTATGATACAGTCTGAAGCATAACAGGGTTGTTCAGCCTAGAGAAGAGAAGGCTTCAGGGAGACCTTATTGCAGCCTATCAGCACTTAAAGGGGGCTTATAAAAAGATGGCGGCAGACTTTTTAGCAGGGCCTGTTGCGACAGGACAAGGGGGAATGGCTTTAAACTAAAGGGGGGTAGATTTAGACTAGAAACAAGGAAGAAATTTTTTACGCTGAGGATGGTGAAACACTGGCACAGGTTGCCCAAAGAGGTGGTGGATGCCCCATCCCTGGAAACATTCCAGGTCAGATTGGACGGGGCTCTGAGCAACCTGATCTAGTTGAAGATGTCCCTGCCCAGGGCAGGGGGGTTGGACTAGATGACCTTTAGAGGTCCCTTCTAACCCAAACCATTCTATGATTCTATGATTCTATGATTCTATATGAGATATCTTTCATAGGACCCATCACCTACTGTCTTCCCAGCATCTCATGTTCCTCCTGCAGTCTGATCTGGGTTGGACTCATGAAGAAAAGTCAGGCAACATGAAGATCTGTACATTCACTACAGTGACCCTTGTAGAGTGACCCTTCAGGCACTCTTTTCTCCTCTCCAGTCAACTTCTGCGCATCACTAGCTTTGGTTCTAGCACTTCAATGCCAGTAAATACCTCAATTCTCATGTGAATTGAAATTATTTCTGTGGCTGGGATTTTAAAAGTCACAAGGATTTGGTTGGCAGAACCTGCAGGGTTGATCCAGGGGCCTGCAAGGGAAAATACCACCTGCCAATAAGAAATGTAGCAAAATCACAAGTTTATTGTTTCTGTCCACTCTGTACAAAATGTCAGGTTATAGCAAGCATTCGTCAGGGATTCTCTGTAAATCATTCATGATGATTTTCCTTCTTGGTTCTCAAAGTAGAGACACCCAACAACAGCTTGCGTAGTTACTGGTACTTTCAGGTGACCTCCCTGACCCTAATCCAACCTCTTCTGCTAAATGCTCTCTTTGCTCCCATTGTCATGTGCAGGCAAACGCTATTGGGGTAAGAAAAGGACAATGAACCTCAAATCTGACACTGAAGGCCTTCCATCCTCCTTTCAGATGACCATGCACACTGCACAGTCATACAGAGCATCTGAGGTGATATTTAAGGAGGTCCAAGGGGCTGGGACTACTGGTAGGCAGGATGACTGATGTTGAAAGAAGCATGGTGGATCCATTGATCTAGGTGGGCTTAACAACAGTGGCTACTGGCATGACATCCCAATTGTCAGACTCGGTGACACACTCATCTCAACACTAGGCACTCTGAAGAGCTCTAAGATATTTACTAAGCTGAAATATTCTTGATTTGTTATGCAGATTGGTGGCACTTCAGAAGGCTTACAGCGCCTCCAAGCTTCCAAGACAATGGACTGGCAACAGGATCATGAAACCATATGCTGATCCTGTAACAACAGAGACAGGGAGGGCAAAGATAGTATGTGCTTCAGGGGGTCTCCTGATGAACTGGCTCAAGGCCTGGAGCTTTTTCTCTGCTGTTTCCTATTCATTTTAGTCAAGTTTCCTCCATGATACATCATCATGGAATATGGTGCATTCTTTCCTACTCATTTATCCCTAATGAGCCATTCACAACTCCCTTTCTGTAAAATAATTTTTCATGAAATTCTTAGCAGAAGATACTGGACAGAAAGCCATGGAGACTGCTGTCCTATCAGTCATCAAAGCAGACCAGCCATAGGCATTATAAATGGAGACGTCATTGCTCTGTGGACAGTGCATGGCAGTAAGAATGAGGACTCATTTTGTATCAGTGGCTTTGCCCCAGGTTATCAGAATGATTTTTGGCATGCTGAAAGTCTCTTGTAAGTGTTTAAATCTTTAAAGAGGGAAAACTTTAAATCTCTGACAGAGAAGACTGGTGAAGAGGGCACCCAAGTATGGCCACTGTGAGCAATATTTTACTTGGGGGCTCCAGGAGTTTCCAGTCTGACAAAAACTGCTTGTGCAAATTTCTGCAGTGAAAATTTTCAGAGAATCAGCACACATGTCTATGCTGAATGTCCTCAAGTATGAGATTCTTGGGGGAGTTTGAGCCCAGTGGTATATGCTAAGAACATGGAAAGCAAAATATCTCCTTTCATGGCTTCCTCAGAAAGACCAAGACAGGATCCAAGTCCCAGACACTTGATTGCTTTCTTATCCTTGCCAGGAGCAGATGAAGCTACTGACAATGACCAGGGCTGAAACAGGTTCAGCTCCTTTGAAAAATCAGGAAAAAAACATCTTTGGAGGTATGCAAAGGTATTCTTGCTTCTTCTCCAACTCAGCATGGTGCTCTGGACCACTTTGATGGTTGTACAGAACAAGTGCAATCCAAAGCCAGGTCTAACCCCCTTGATACCTGCTCAGTTACCACTTGACAGGCAGGAGAGCTCGCTGGGGGTTAAGCAGCAGGGTTTGACAGTTATTGTCCGCTAAAGTGAGCAGCCGAGCCTAATGCGTAGTCATTCATTACAGACTTTCTGAATGGTCAGCTGCAGTATTAGAGCTGGTCAAAGGTCTCTCCAAACATTTACCATCCATTAAAAGCTAACCTTTCTGTGTGTATGTTTGAGCTTTGAGTTCTTGAATAGCTGCGGGCTATGCATAAGACTCGGTGCTTCTCTGGGGGTCTATTACACTGTCAAACACAGCTCAGCCTTCCTAAACGCCTGAGCAGCATTCCTGAAGTGGACTCTCCCTCCCCACCTCCCATCACTCCTCCAGGAGCCTGAAAGCTGTGAACAGCTTGCTGGCAGCTGGACATTCCTTATGGGCACTGTCAAGTTTGCTGGTCTTCTCCCTCAAAAAACAAACAGCAAAACGTATTTGAGATCAGAGCTTAGTAGGAAATGGTTTTCTTTCCTTCCCAGGGCAAGTTTTCAAAGATTTGGAATTTTTCCCATCATGTATTGTGATCAAAGCAAAAACTGTGGAGTGTCAGGGGGAGCTGCCAGTCTGATTTTTCAATGGGGTCAATCAGATTTGTCATTTTGGGAACATTTTAAATGGAATGATGAGAACTTCTTCTTTTCAAAACCTGGAGAGATGCTGTTTTAGGGCCAGTGACTTTATCAAAGCTTGTGTTTTCTATGCTCTCAGATGACACTTGGCTATTGATGCTGTGTGCCAGAGCCAGGCGATCCTGCTACTTTTCTCCAAGTCCAAAGTTTACTGTGAAAAAGCCAGCAGCCTCAGGTTCACTGCTCCTCTCTCATGCACTCAGCTTTGCATTGTTTTTTTAAATCCTGTGTCAAAAGGCACACTGTCCACTTTTGCTTTGCAAATGGGATTTCTTATGTCTTTCCCTTTCTTCCATTTCTTCCCTATTTTCTAGTTGTCCCTCATTTAATCACCTCTTTCCTACCTCAAGGTTTTAGAAATGCTTCTGGCAAACAGCTAATGTGCCTTATTTTGCAGGGAGCCTTGAATGACCTGTGATTTCCTGGCTTCTAGTTTGGAGCTAGTTTGTATTTGGTGATTTTTGGCTTGAAGTGTTGGCATAATGAGATGGCATTTGCCTGAAAATAAAGCATAACATATCTTTAGGAGTGCTTACATGTGAGAAAAGGGATTTTTTTCCTGGCACTTAGGAGTGCTCAAATTATGGCTACCTTGGGAGGGACCAGGAGACTCTCAATTCACACACTATCTGGTGTGCAGTGATTTTCGTATCTAGATAGTCCTCAGGCCTTTGAAGCTGGCAGTTTTGGGTCTGAGTCTTTGAGCTGATTCATTCTTTTCTGGCTTTCAAAATTTTCAGACTTAAAATAAAGCACTTACATCTATAAATAGGTACAGAAACAATGCGTTTGCGTTTCAAAGCTGCTGAAGGACCATTCCTCACACTGCTGCTACTGGTTTTACCCTCACCAAGAGGAGAAGGCAAATATGCATACTAAATTCTTCGTACAGCTTTATGTTAATATTGCTCTGGATGAAGTGAGCTATAAAGAGTTCAAAAGAGGAAGAACATGGGAAATGGAAAATGAGAGGAACAGAAAGCTTTTCCCTATTGAGGAAGGTTCTTCCAGAGAACTAGCACTTCCCTGAATAAAGGAGGCATCAGCCAGCACTAGCATCTGTCCAAGGTCTGTCCAGGAGTGATCAGCAGACTTCAACTGCAGGGACAACCAAGACAGCTACAGCATTAAATCAGACTCACAAAATAAGTAGAAAGTATCTCAGAATGTCCCCATCAAAGCCTAATTATCTGCTGACTTCTTAGACATGAGAGAATTTTCTTTGTCTATTTGATTTCATGCTTATCATCAAACTAGTCATTAAATGTCTGAGTATTAGGGGAAAAATTCAAGGCTTTCTGGTCTGTCTTGTTTAATCCTTCAGCCCCTCCCTTCCCTCGTCCCTGTCCCACTTTCTCTCTGGCACAGTCAGGCAAGGGGAAAGCAGGCAGGGTGTCGTGCTGGGCAGTGTGGCACAATCTCTGTGTTGTGGTCTCGAAATGGGCAGGATGTGAGGGTGCACAATCCCAGGTAAAGGCTAGGATGGAAAATCCTCCAGTGCCATGTCAGAGCTCAGCAGTGCAGCTCTGACTGCTGGCAATATGTACTTCGCATCCCACGGGATGTAGCAGAATTGCAGAGGCCTCTAAGGGTGGGATGAGACCCAGAGGTCTGATCATTATAAGGAAAATTAATTGTCTGGGAGTCAGATAAATTGTTAAAAACATAACCAAAATGATTAAACAGCAAATGATACTGGGCTTTCCTGTCTCATAACATATCATTGGGGGATATTACGTGAAATTGGAAAACAAAGACATTTCAGCCACTGAAAGGCTTTTGTATGTAGGACGAACAAAGGACGTAGAATTGCTGCTTTGGGATATCTTTGAAACCAGGAACACAGAAACATTTAAGTAGAGATTGGCTATTTAAACTGATGACAGCACTATCCCACTGGAATGAATTACTGCTTTAGGTCTCGGCTGCTCTTCAGCTAGACTGATTGGAGGCAATGGGGGTAGGATACAGCCTATAACAGCTACTTGCAGCCTTGTTTGAAAAACCTTGTTCTGGCCACGTCAGGATTTTGGTATAGATAGACTAGGACCCATCCAGTTAGGCAATTCCTAGGTTCACAAGTATTTGTGGCAATGTCCTGTTTACTTCTCCAGTGCAATGTATTTCCTTCTGAGGGGACATCACTGCAACACTCACTGTCCAATAAGCCTATACAGCAAGACAGTCCCATCTACAGGATCCTTGATTAAGTGTTTTGCCTTGATGCCAATGGCTGCTGCTTTCTGCAGTTTGGTTTCTAACGTCCAGAGGAACCATTTCCCCAGCAGCAGTCTCCAAGCCTTAAACTTTTGACCTGAGCTAATTACTGAATTCACTTTATAGAAGTAATGAGGTTCTGAGCCTCTGCAATGCCTTGGAGGCTCTAGAGAGTCCGAGCCAAAACCTGAGCTCCCTAATCAGTTCTGACTCTGTTTTTTTTATTCATTTACTGAGTGCCCTGAGGCACTGCCGCTCCTTGAGCTCTCTGAGAGGAGCTGCAGTGCTGCTGCTTCTCCCCAGTCTGCAACTGGACAAAACATCCCAGTTCAGGGCTGCAGGTATACTCAGCACCTTAGTAATGAAAGGAGGAGATACCAGTGGGGACCAGCAGTCAAACAGCAGGGACAAGAGGGTTGTGCTCTAGTCTTTTCTCAAGCCTACTATTAGACAACTTGGGTCTCCTCCTTTTGCCTCAAATTCTCCAACAAAGAAACTGGTAGCACTTTGATATCTGTGGGTAGCATAATGATGAAGGAAGGTGAAGTGTTGCTGTACAAGACCATACATGGACACTGGCAGCAAGACTACAGCCGGGAACAGGCTCCCACACTGCAGAAATGTGTTCCTGTGCTCTGGTCAACTTGTGCAGTCACCATCTCCCTCCTTTTCCTGAGTTCTTCCTACCCAGTATAGACAGGCCTTAACCAGTGCTCCAAAACTGATCCCATCCTGCCTTTCACTGGGAAGATCCAGGAGCTGTCAGCAGCTGAAGAAGAGCTGGAGACCTGTGCTGAACCCCTCAGTCTCCAAGTCCATCACTGGTCTCTAGTTGCTCACAGAGCTAATGGTCCTGGCTTCCCCTCTCAAAGAATTTCTCTTGCCCTTGTACTTGCTCTGTTCCTCCCTCCAACTCTTATATGCAGTAGCACCCACAGGACTGAATCCTTGCTGAGCAGCAGGAGAAGGTCTCTGTGTCACCCAGGTAAGGATGCAGCTGAGCAAGTTCTAGCTCCAGCCCTCAACTCCAGCAAGCAACCTCCCACTCTGGGGCAGTGTGTGGAAAAGAGCATCCCCACTTCCCAAGAGGGTGATGGAGAGGGGAAGGCATGCTGTCGCTTGCAACCCTCATGACCATTTTGAGGGAAGAAATAGCTAGTGGTTCTGCAGGCAAATGTGACCTCCTGATGCCAAGCCAGCTGTATTGCCATGGTGGTCTCCTGCTGAGCCTCAGTGAGCCTCATCAATGGGCAGTGTGGGACCCCAACCCGAGCCACGTTCCACAGCGGGCAGTGTTGGACCCCACGCTGAACCACCCACAGCCACGTCCTTTCTGCTAATGGCCGAGTACAGGCGGAAAGAGCTTGCATCTGCTTGACAAATACTCCAGCCCTTACATGTTTAGCCCTGCAGCATGTGCAAGAGCAGTGTCGGCTTGAGCACATGAAAGGCAGGGCTCCCACATTACAGCTGCCAGAATGCAGGAATGGACCTGATGCTGCTGTAGATAGAAATAAAGCAATCCTGGTTAGGAGGAGGGAATGAGATTTACATTGCAAATCTGTACAAGGTTGAGCGTCAAGCACTCAGGGCCAGCACACAGTCATTAATGTGGTCTTGGCAAACACATCTCCCCTTGCTGAGAGTGATGTGGCTGGTAATTACATAATGATGCCACTTTTCTTTCTGCTTTTCCTCTGTCTCATTTCAGACAGATGGTTAGTGATTCAGAGAAAAAGTGGAGACTTTGGGAGCATCCTTGTGCTCAGCCTTACAACTGAAATAACGTTATTTTAACATGCAGGTTTGAGAGATCACCTTACCTGACACAGGCCAGAGGAATTAACCTCAGCATTTGCAATAGAAACAGTAAGACATTTTTTTTTCTAGTATAAAGATTCCCAAAAAATTTCTAGTTTTAACTCACAGTCATGGAAGTGAAGCTTGCGGCATCTGAAATGCTCAAAAAGCAGGTGTTTTACAACAGCTGTAGCAGGAAAGTGAAGTGGGCTTGGGGAAGCAAGAGTGGTTCTCCCAACCAGCCTGTGATATGGACACTGGGGAGAAGAGTCTTGGCAGATGGAAATGCACCAAAGTGTTTTGCCATCAGTGGAGACAGGCTGACTTTGCATCACTTGCTGTGAACAAAGAACTTACCTGGTCTGGAGGCTGCAGGGAAGTGATGCAGAAAGATCTGTGACTGGACAGGTAGAGATAAGCTGTGAATGCCTGTTGCCAACACAGTTTTATAATATTCTATAATTATATCATTATAGTATATAATTTTATAATATTATATAATTTTTATAATTCATCAAATCATCCAGCAGGAGTTAAAACTATATCTTCGGAAATTCAGATCCACAAGGATAGTAAGCTACCGCCAATTCAGTGATGGATATGGCCAACAGAAAATGATCTGGAATTTCAGGTACTTTTCCCAAAAACAGGAAGAAAAACTGATAAAAACCATGTTAAAAAAATGAATCTCTTCATGATGTGTTGGTCACCTTTCACTCCGGTTACCTTTGATATTCAGCCCTCCCACTTCTTCCATAGACTCCCACACCTCTCACTTGCACTTTGTGCTCAGTTTAGCTTGCTGGGCGTATTGCTCGCTGTCAGCAGAGCAGCCGTGGGCAGCATGACCAGGGAGGTGAGCACCCCTGGCTAGTCTCACGAGACATTGGTTTACCAGGGTCTAAAGTGATTACGGATTCCTCCCAACATGGGCAATCCAAAATCTCTTGAAGAGTGCAACGAAACCTGGAGCTCTTGTGCCACCCATCATAGCCCCAGCTGCTGCACCATGCTGCAACTAATGGCACCATGATGCTTGGGTCACCAGAACAGTGTTGGAAAACTTGAAGGAGCAATAAAGTAAATCCATTTCATTAAAACAGGGAAGACTGGTAGATGTAATTTTGGCAGATCTCATTTGTTGTTAAATAAATCTGCCTTGTACTGGGGCAAATAAAACCCTGCTGCCAGTGCAATCAATGACTGGAGTGGGCAAATGCAACTGAACCTGGAAGAAGACTGAATTGTAACGTAAGAGGTGCAAGGTTGGCTGCTAGAGGTAGATTTTTTTGCAATTAGACCATCTAGTCTGGTCAGAAAAAGCAGATAAGCTTTAGGAAAAACAAGCCCTTCTTTGAATTTGAAATAGAGGTAGCAAATTGACAGATAGCTCAAGATAGTGAACAGAGCAGTACAGCAGGGCCAAGCTAATCACTGGAGATAAGATCTCCAACGCAGTGATGCGACAGGCAGTCTAACAGCTCCTGCTGTGGCACCTTCCCTCTCCCTGCAGACATCCTGGCAAGCGGGTAAATGCCACCGCACCAATGGAATGACCTCACTTCCAAGGGGACATCTGCAGCTCCAGCTGCCTGCATCAGTGCCTGGTCCACTCCTGCTGTCGAGGAAGCTGAATCAAACTGACGCAAACAATGCTTCTCAGCCCGTGACGTGTGCCTTGCTCTTAAAGAATATAAAAGCTAATGAGATACAATCTGCTTCTCCATCCCTTTGCAGGTATTTTCCAGCCCCAAAGAAATATGATTTATGTTTCTTACAGGTACCAAAACCATCTTGTGAGAAGATAGCAAAATTAAATTCCCAAGGAGAAAGTTTGCAAAAGCACCAGAAAAGTCAGTGTTAGGGCTGGATTTTCTATACAGTGGAGTGTGTTGGATGATGACTGCAGACTTGGTAAAAAGAACCGCCCCCCTGAAGAGATCCCTGTCTGGAGCCTATGCTATACATTCCTGAATGCCACTACAGTCCATAGTTTACTGGACTATAAGAAACTCCTGGGATCCCTCTGAGTAGAGCATCAGTCTTACTTGGGCATTGGAAAATGGCCTGAAAAGCACCACACTGTTGTAATTACACTCTATCTGAGCAACACCCAATCAAGCTGACTACTATGGACTCTTTGGCACGGGAGCTACCAGGCTGGACCGAATGGCGAAATGCATCTTTTATGTCTGCATTCAGTCCTCACTCTTCCTCCTGGCCTCTGTTAATGGCAAAAGACTTGGTAAGGTTTTGTTCAGATTACTGGAGAAGGTTTTAGGAAAATTCCTCTATGACATTCTTCAGAGGACTCTCCCCACCCTCCCCTCACCCATACAGACAATCCAGTTTTCCCTCTTGGGGGACTCCAGCTGGATTGACAGAAGAAGACATCTATCCTGTGGATGCATGCAGCTCCCGGGGCCTCTTTGTGTCAGGCTGTTTTAACAACAAACATACCACAGCCCCTGGAGCATCCAGTCCAGCATGTGAGAAGCAGGGAGAGGTAGCCCGGCACGTCCATCTATTTATGCCTGGATTACCCAGTTGATCAAACATGGATGAAAACGATTTCTACATTTTTTTTAAATTTTGAGATCCCCCATATTGACAAAATGTGAGCATGAGGCAGATTGACATTCAGATTTGACTTGGAAAGCAGTTCAGAATAAACCTATTAAACAAATGAACAAAGCAGTACAGTTATCTGGATCCGTTTGCCAAAATTAGACCTAGCAAATGGGTGTTTATTCAGTGGAAAAGAGTAGCACATAAAAGATCTGCGCCTGAAATTTCCCAAAGCAGCTGATGATTTTGTCTAATTCTGATGGAATTCTTAACCTGACACATTTCAGAGAGACTGACTGTCAGGGAACTGACCCCTGGAAAAATCAGGATAATAGCACGTGGGTTTGCTCACATATTTTAAGATTTTCCTAAGTAAGTGTTAAATTATGCATAGAGTTCAGGGCTACATTAGTGCCGAAACAGAATCTGTCCTAATACATTTATGTATCAAACAGGGCTGCCCAGTAAATAAATCCAGATTTTCAAAGCCAGAGCTTTTAAGGCCTGGACCCAGAGACTGCTATGGGATTTGGGATTAAGGGAGGAATGCCATCTCAGTAGAAGGAAATTGAGACTCCTAACAAGTTCCTGATGCTGGGCAAATGGATGCAAGGTGCTACATTTCTTGGCAGGATTATTGTAATTTTATCTGCTCATTGACTGGGGAAGGCAACATCATTTCTTGTCCTTTCTGCTTCCTTGGCTTTGTTGGAGGAGGCTCTTCTGTTCCTGGTTTCTGAATTTCATTGATAAGGTCAAACTGAGATGTGATCGGCAGGGAAAAGGCACAAGGATCTCCGTCCTGCATCGATAACTGAGCCATGTTTAATCATTATTATGATAATATAACACATTATACTGCAATGGAGGCATGGAGGTACCAAACATACCCAATGTAGTGCATATACCAAAAATCCATTGAGGTCAGTATTTCATCTCCAGCAGTGATCTGTGGCTGTCACCCAGGGAAGAATAAGAGCATGAGGCTAATATACTTGCCCAGGATATTCTCTGAACCTCCAGCCGTTTGTGTCTCAAAGATCCCTAAGGCTGGGGGCTGCTGCAGTGTTTCTTACCCTTGGATGATTTTTTCTTTCTTCTATTTCTATCATATTTCCCTGGCGTCATTGCAAAAGGGAGGGAACTAGTGAAATGGTATAGATGTTGCATGACTTCTTTTTCCATTGGCCTGACCTTCCCCCCCTTGCCGTATCCCTTTACCTGATACATTTATGAAGAAGGGAACGATGGCCCAAGGATTTGTGACGCTTCTGGCCACAGATCAGTCTCAAAACTGACCGCGATAGTCGTGCAGAAATGTTCTTAATTTGGGAAGATGAGAAGGAAGGTGCAATGTGCCTTTAAAAAGCTTACTGCCCAGGAAGACCTGGGTCCAGCACATCACCCAACAGCCCAAGAAATTTGATAGATGAGTCTCCGACATTCTTGTCGTGTCTTCCCTTCTCTTTTTCACCACTTCCACAGCCTCAAAATGCTGAGAGGCGTGCTGTGAGGTCTGGCTTGTGTAAGGGAGTCTGTCAGAGCTGGGACATGCAGCCCCATGGCCTGCAGCTGGACTAAGTGAGGAGTCTCCATCAAGCATTCATCTAAATGTCTTGCCTCTGCGGCATGCCCTCAGGTTTGGCACTCCTTTGTTTTTAAAGCCACAGTTATTAGTATCAAGAAAGCATGCAAAGAGCTGGGGGAATACTTTGTGTGCCCGAAAAAGAGAAGGAAGGAGGGAGGGAGGAGGGGGAAAGAGAGTTTCTATGCCTTATTGGGATCATGCTTAGAGAAACAGGGAGAGACACATTATTAGGGTCTGGTTTTAAATAAAGAATCAGGGTCTTCTTTTTCAGAAAGAGAACAAAGTCCTGTAGCTGTGAGGGGAAAACGGGCTGGTGCAGGCAGAACAAAGGAGACCCTACAAGGATCCAGCTTTCCCTTTGGTGCTGCGAGGCTTTAAACTACAAGCCAGAGGAGAGTAATGGGGAATGCACCGATGGGGGTTTGAACGCCGCTGTTGAATGCACATGATGTCTGTAGATTGTTTGATAGAGAAAATCCCCACAGTTGGCTTGGGGTTTCTAAGAGAGCAGTGAATATGAAATCCTTTTTCTCCAGTAGGTGCCACACAGGAATGACCTGGGGACACATTAGACAGTGATAAGTGACTCTCTCCATCCCCTTTTATCCTGTTTACAATACAGAGGCTTTCCTTGAACAAAACCCTTTTTTTTACTCTCCATGCTCCTGGCTGTTGTGTCTAAATGAGCCAATTTGCTGAAGGACTCCTCCTGGAAGGACTTGAAGTCTAACAAGAACAGACATTTGGTTGCAGCATGTTGTTTCTGGCAAAAATCAATTTCTTCACAAAAGAAGAGAAATTTGTTCATGTATTTCAGTGCTTGCCACTTCATCAAAACTCTTGTGATATTTCTTAAAGCCCTGGCCAGGATGGAAATCCCAGCATCTATTTTCATTCAACCTCTCTATTTCCAGAAAGTGTTTGAAAACAGGGTATAATGACTCAGATAAGGGATAGCAAAGAACAAGGACTGAATGTATTTGCTACTACTGCAGTTAATGTTTTTTATTGATACGCTGTTTATTCTTAGACGAATGTGATTTCTGTGGCTTGAGTTACTATTAGACATCCAGGGGATAATCTTTTGCCAGAGACCTGGCTTGCTGCATGGCAGGGCAGGGCAGTCAAAGAAAGTTTCATGTATCATCCGAGATGCAAGGGATAGATCCACAGGAACAAGAATCTCTCATTAATTAAAGATGTGTAGTTATTTCACTCATTTAAATCTGTATGATGCTCAGTGACTTGTTCTCATGTGACTAGACTGTATTCTTCAGGTGCACACCCTCAACTGTAAATGAGCAACAGCAAAAAAACCCAACACTTTGGAGACTGTTCCAGCCTCAAGATTTCATATTTTGCCGAGTGTCACATGAGAAGTTGTCTGCCTGAAGCTTCCCTACCTCTTAAATTAATTTCTGGTCTTTCCTCCAATGTTTGTCATCCTTCAGTACCTTGAATTTTTTCCGTAAAGTTATTTAGGCTTTGCCTAAGTGAAGAAAAGTGCAGAATGGGCCTGAGGTTGCTGAAGACTGCTTATGATTTAAAACATTGTATTTAACTGTAATAGAGCATTTTATTTGGATGGACTCAGTTTACTACATTATTCTTTGTGATACAGCAGGTTTCTCTCCATACCACAAATGGGACAGGTAGCATGAACCCAGAAAAGGGTCGTATCAGCCCAACATCAGGGAGAATTCAAAGCCTGAGGAACAAGTGTAAAAAGACGACGTTTAAGAGAGGGAAGAAATAGTGGAGAAGGAAAGAGCCGAGTACCCTGCTTGCCTGGTCCCACTAATTTTTAAATGACTAATCTCGTGATATTAAGTTGAATCCTTCACAGAATACACGTCTTTCCCAATTTTTCCTAATCAAGCTCATTGTCTTGTTAGCATGAAGTCATGTTTCTTGACAAGAACTATTTTCCATTAAAGTATGCTGACCAGAATGAATTATAGTCCTAATTTTAGCTTTTTAATCAATCGATTTTTGTATCGATATTTCTAATGTGCTGGTGCCCTGACTAACTGGCCTATATCTACCCTTTGTTTGATAATCCACCTTCTCCCTGATTCTCCCATAAAGTTAAAAGGTTGCGGGAGTTCAGGTGGCTCAGCAGACTACGACCATAAGGCACGTCAGGTTTTGTAGTCCAGCACATACTAGAAAGGGTTGTAGCTTCAACTGTGGTTGCTTATCTGGTCAAAACAATTAAGAAACTAAGTACAGATGAGCTAACTGAAAGCAGTCTTTCATACAACCCCAGAGCAAGGCCTAAACTGCCAGCCCTGTGAAAAACGACAGGAACCTGCTGTTACACGGTGAATGGGTGATAACCTGGTGTAGGGAATTTAGTGTATCTGAATGCAAGAGGAAAAAATAAGATTATTAAGAAAACAAACCTATTTGCACAATGGATGCCCTCAGCTGACCATGACCGCTCATGAACAAACTTTTGGCGTTAGAGTAAGTAGTTTTATGGAAATGAAAGACCGAATGGGACAGCTAGGCAAGGTCCAGAGAAGACAGTAATGATGCTCAAAGAGCTGGAACAGCTATTGTAGAAGGGATGGCTAGATGCAGGATTCATTCATCATACTTCCTGCTCGGTATCTGCATCTCCATGTGCGCTAGTCACCTAGACTTCTAGAGATGACCTGACTTCTAGAGACCCCACCAGGAGTACTGTGTTCAGCTCTGGGGCCCCCAGCGTAAGAAAGACATGGACCTGCTCAAGTGGGCCCAGAGGAGGGCCACGAAGATGATCAGGAGGCTGGAGCACCTCCCCTATGAGGACAGGCTGTGAGAGAGTCAGGGTTGTTCAGCCTGGAGAAGAGAAGGCTCTGGGGAGAGCTTATAGCGGCCTTCCAGTACTTAAAGGGGGCCTACAGGAAAGATGGGGAGGGACTCTGTGTCAGGGAGTGTAGTCACAGGACAAGGGATAACGGTTTTAAACTGACAGAGGGCAGGTTTAGATTGGACATTGGGGAGAAATTTTTTACCATGAGGGTGGTGGGACACTGGCACAGGTTGCCCAGAGAAGCTGTGGATGCCCCATCCCTGGAAGTGTTCAAGGCCAGGTTGGACGGGGCTTTGAGCAACCTGGTCTGGTGGAAGGTGTCCCTGCCCGTAGCAGGGGGGTTGGACTGGATGGTATTTAAGGTCCCTTCCAACCCAAACCATTCTCTCATTCTATGTAGCGGATGCAGTTCATATGACCAAAGGCAGCTGTCTTCGCTGACAACATCTTCACTGACCATCATGGGAATCTAAAATAACTACTTCACAGCGTGCATACCTGATAGACTCATGGATTGGTTTGGGTTGGAAGGGACCTTTAAAGGTCATCCAGTCCAACCCCCCTGCCATGGGCAGGGACATCTGTCACCAGATCCAATTGCTCAAAGCCCCGTCCAACCTGAGCTGGGACTCTTCCGAGGATGGGACATCCACACCTTCTCTGATAGAGTCACAGGATGGTTGGGTGCACTTCAGACACCCGCACTTGGATGATCCCTCTCTGCTGGCAGCCTTGAGCCTGAAGAGATGGCCATGAGGGGATGCGGAGGCAAACGAGGACCGGCGTGGGAAACGCGAGCAGGGGACGACTGCCCGCTTCACCCGGCCACCAAGGAAACCCGGCCGGTGCCAGACTGAGAACAAAGGCGTGGAACTCTTCCCGTACAGACTGCCAGCCCGGGAAGCGACGCCGCGGCCAGCCCCCCGCCGCTGCCAGCCCCCCGCCTCGGCGCCCCCCGCCCCGGCGCCCCCCGCCCCGGCGCCCCGCAGACGGGCGGCGGGACGGCGATCCGGCAGCGCCCCCTGGCGGCCGCGCCTGGCGCTGCGAGCGGCGCAGGCGCCTGAAGGGGGAGGGGGGGGAGGGGGGGGAGGGGGGGGAGGGGGGGGTGTCCGCGGCCGGCGGAAGCGGAAGTTGGCGGGGCCGGAAGCGGACGGCGGCGACGTGGGCGGCGGAGCGGAGGCGGGCGGGCCGCGCCGCCGTTATGGAGGGGCTCTACCACCAGACCAACAAGTGCGTGAGGCGGCGGCGGGCGGGGGGCTGTAGCCGGCCTGACCCCGGGGCCCGCGGGAAGCCGGGCTCGGCCGTAGCGGTCTGCCTGGGGGAGGGCGGGGGAAGAGTTTGAGGGCGGCCGCCCTGCCTGCGGCCCAGCGCGCTCTCGGCGCCCTTTAAAAGCTTTTCTGTCATCCAAATTCTCATCTTCCACCCCGGAGCCCTGCCGCGAGGGCTGTGCTTCAGCCGCGGAAGGAAGCAAAAGCCTGTCCCTCCCGGCTGGCCGCGTGTCCGTCCGGAGCCCCAGCCTGCTGGCAGCCGTGTCAGTCCGAAAGCAAGCAAAGCCCGCTCGCCCCGGGATTTTAAAGCCCAGGATTGCAAGTATTCGTTCAAAACCAGGGATTCTGTTTTCCTGGATGTGCATAAATTTAAGGCATGGTAACTTAGTAGGCTTTTTATGGCAGCGGGGTTTCATGATCACTAGCAGACAGCATTTAAACGGCCTCGGGAAACGTGTGACTCCTTGATGATATAAAACGCTGTTTCACAGATAACGCTAATCTGGTGAGATAGAATTGGTATGAAAATTGCAAAATAAGGCAAAAAATCTTGCAGCTCTGTGTGATATAGAATAGCTTGTGGGAGACAGCCAAAGGAGACAGTTAATCCAAATATTCCAAATTTCAGTGGTAGTGGGTCTCTTTGTTGAGCTCTGTTGAAGGAGGTAGTGTGGTAAGGAAGAGGGTTTCATTAAATAATGATACAGAGTATAGAGAAGAGCGGGAAATCCTGCTGTTGGTCTAGAAATGCATACCCGTCATAGTAACTGTTATTGATAAGGGGAATAATCTTGTCTTGTTCCTCTTTCCGTATTGCCTTATTCCGTGATCACAGGATGGTTTGGTTTGGAAGGGACCTTGAAAGATCATCCAGTCCAACCCCCTGCCATGGGCAGCGACATCTGTCACCAGACCAGGTTGCTCAGAGCCCCGTCCAGCCTGACCTTGAACACTTCCAGGGATGGGGCATCCACAGCTTCTCTGGGCATTGTAGTTGCTGAGCTGTGTTTTTGTTGTAGTTTGTTGTCAGTTTGGGGATACTCTGAATTTTTAAACTCTCTTCCCACCTTTTCCCCAGACTTACTGTATTTTCTGTCACGGGGAGAGTCCTGGTGAGCATCAAGCAGTCTTTCTGATTCAGTTGCACATGGTCTGATTTGGCTCCTACACCTGGGTTTCTAAACAGGCATATGAAGAGCAATGCGAGTCTCAAGCTGTCTGGGGCGCCCTACAGAAACTGATTGAAAACGAAACTATAGAACAAGTATGGGTTGCAAGATACTGGATACTGAGTTGCTTCTCTAGTTAATTCCAAGTAATACGGTACTTATGACATACCCTGTTATCTCTTCAGCAGCAGTGTCGTGATTTGGAAGGTAGCCCTGATAGTTATTTAAAAATCTCATATAATAACTGAAGAATAAATATTTTATTACTCTGTAAGGTAAGTTGGTTTCAGAGGTCTGGCTTCATAAACATTTGTGCTGTAGTTATCAAATGGTACGTATACCAGAAAAAGAGTCACTAATGTGACCACAATTATGATCTCTTAAGTATTTTTTGAGAAAGGTCATGATATTTCTGTAACTTTTTAAGTGCATTTCTTAAAGTCTGAATCCCAGCTGCTGTGAGATTGTTCACACCAAGTACGGCCAAGGGTCCACCTGTCCCAGAATATGTTCAGCATCGTCTTAACTGGAGATCTCTAGGACAGACAGTAAGAAATGGACAAACTTATGTGATACTTCGGTTGAATATTGTCCCAACCTCCCAGAAATTTGAGGCTTGGGGGCTTCTTGAAACAGAGGAATTTAACGACCCCATCAGTGTTTGGGGTTGTCTGTTGTTGTTGGTTTTGGGTTCTTTTTGAGGGGGGTGTGTGTGTTTGGGTTTTTTTGTTTGTTTGTTTTTTGTTTGCCACTGTATGTCCAGCATCAGGAGTTCCTTCACTTCAGTTTTAAGCTATCTTTTAATTTCATTTGATGCCTCTGTAATTCATACATTGTAAGAGACAGTGAAAGTCATTCCTTATTCACCTTCTCCTGTGCCATTTATGCTCTAGGATATCTCCCTGTTACCATCTCCAGTCCAGACTGAACAACTGTTTCTTGTATAAAAGCTGCTCTGTTCTTTTCATAATCTTTATTGTCCTTCTCTGAACCTTTGCCAGTGCTTCTGTTTTCTTTTTGAGAAGGGAGGGAGAAAACCTGTGTTTAGTGTTGAGATGTGTACTACCCATTTATGCAGTGACATAAAGGTATGGTGTCTCATCAGCACTCTTGACTTTAGTCGCGTACGTAGGTAGTGTTTCACTGCAGATCTATTATTAAGGTCTCACTTGTACCAACTCTTCTCCCAGTCAGATCTTCCTTCTCCTGTGCTCACCACTTGTGAGTTCCTAGTGTGAATCTGAAATCTTGTCTCCATGGTTGTCTTGGAGTAGGTAGATCTTGATGGCTTTCAGCGTGCCAGGAGTGTGGCACGGGGGAGAGCCCCAGTTCAGGTTATAAATATGAAAAGGGAGCTAGAACTGGATTGGAAATCTTTCGAGGGAAAAAAAAAAAGTCCTTTCACTTTGATTTTTGTTTTTAAACTGAAAGTTATTTTGTAGATGCAGATTAAGTGAAAGCACAGCTTTCTTCATACTGAAGAATTGGGTTGTTTTTTTGTGTTCAGTGATGGGCTGTCTGCACTGAATACCATGTAGCTGATTCCTATTCTGTTCTAAAATACTTTTAAGTAAAAGAAGCTGAAAATTGAGGTATTGAAAAATGATTTGATTTTATAGCTGTTAACTGACTTCCCTGTTAATTTACTCTTTGTCTTTTGACAGGCAAGTCCATGAGGTCCAATCTTACATGGGGCGCCTGGAGACTTCAGACAAAGAGTCAGTACACTGTAAGTAATTAATTAGTGAGAAAAGTCCCACTCCAGTACTGATTTGATTTAGCTTGCATCTTTAACCTTGTATGCTTTATCATTGTATTTACAGTCATTATTGGAACAAATTTGGCTCTTCAGTCATTGTGATCAACTGGTGAGACATCACCAATTTGAAATGCATTAAAATTATTTTACTATTTGCCTTCAATAAGGTGATGTTTTGTATGAAGGACAGAGCGGAAAAGACAGAACAAGAATTTACTTCAAATCATCTTCCTATTGTAATTCTTTAATTGACAAATAGTGCTTACTGTGGATGCTTCTACAGTGTCTTGATATGGGAATGCCAGATATTTTTTGGCACTGTTAGATTTTGGAAGTCAATGTCAGGCTATGCTGTGGAGGCCTTCAACATAAACAGGTTAACAACTCCCCCCCCCCCCCCCCTCCCCCCGCATCGATGCATTTGTGTAGCTATAATGAACACATTGATGTGGACAGAACTGCAAATTCAGGACATCACCGGGCTAGTTTGTTAGAAGCTCAAAAGCTGAGAAATGTCATTGTATACCTGGTCCTGTTATTTTGCTGTTCCTTAAGCATCCACTAATTGGCAGTATTCTCCGAAAGATGCTTAGTCCAGTTTCTGGGGAAGATGCTGTGATTTGGTGTGCAGGAATTTAAGCAGGATGATTCTGATAGTTCCTGCTTGCATCAGAGTCAGAACCTGTAATTCCATCTGCATATGAGAAATATGTAGAACAGCTAGGTCTGAAATTGCTTCAGAAAATTTGGACTATAACCCCGTGTTAATAAAATGACTGTAATAAAATATTATGACATATTGTGGCAGGACTTTTTACCCCAGTGCAGAATTGGCAAATGTCTTTTGGACCTGTGTTTGAAGCCTTAATTCCTCTATGAGTAATTGCTAATGGGCCTCATCAGAAACTTCTGAAGTGAAAGCACACTGCGTTGACTGGATACATTTAAGCACATGTTGACTGACTTCTCTTACCCTAAATGTATCTGTGAGGCATGACTTTGTTGTAGAAAGGGCTGTGGTAACTTTTCTTATCAAAAAATAACGACTTGTCTACTGGTTCTGGTTTTTGTGGTGGTTGTACTACTCCTAGTACAATGCCAGACTTCCTGGACTGCTGTTCACTGCATGTGATTTTGGAGCCCCTTGAAAATTAGCATAATTTGCCATCTTGCCTCTGCTACTTGAGACCATTTCAAGAGATAGGATTATGCACCATCTTACATGGTCAATAAATGAACATACACATACTGTTGAGATATATATATAAAGATACAGATATGTGCTCTAGATATTAGTGCATATTTCAGAATTTATGGGGAAAAGGATTCTCTTTCAGCTGAAGAGCAGGAATAAGAGCCAGGAAATCAAACTTTCTGTTGCAGCTTTTCCTTTTCCAACTTTGGGCAAATAATCCCTTCTTGCTCAGGAAAGCGTAACATGACCAAGGTTGTAACACTATTGTTTGGACTAGCAAAAGCTGATGTAATTGTCTGTCTGCTCTTCTGGTTGCTTCTCTGTTAAGTTTAGCTGTAATAAATGATGGAGAGATGAATTAGGACAATTTGATTGATTTGTGTCTGTGTATGTGAGTTACTCTTTGATTGTGTGAGATCAAAGGGCAAAGAAAAGGGGTTGTATGTGCTGTTTGCTTCTCCGGGTTCTGCTGAATGCGATTTTCTGGAAAGTCCTGAGATACTGTAACTGAGTAGTTAGCGGTTGGTTAATAACGCTTTTCTGTATACCTCTTTAGTCTAAATGCAAAATAAGAACAAATAGTGTCTATAGGATTTGGTGATTATTTATGTCAGGTCTGACTGTGGCAGTCAGACTTCAGGACTGTCGTCATGCTGCACAGACGTGACGGTGCTTCTGTCCTCTAATAATCAGTCTGTGGACATGCTCTGGAGGGTGTGTACCTTCAGCCTTACAGCTCACCTTCTTTAAACACAAGAATGTCAGATGATTAATAGTGCTCCTGTCTTTCGCCCTTCTGTGCAATTCTTTAAGTTGTGAATGCTGGACTGTGACATGGTTGGAAAATGTGGTTGTCAAATGAGGAAGGGGGTTGTGGCTTGTACCGAGTTTTGCTGTACAATGACTACAGTAACTGAAAGCGTGTGACTCTTTTTACCCAGTTGTATCAGTTTCCCACCTCATTAAAGTACAAGTGTATGAGTTTGCATTGTGTACTATTGCCCCCCTGCTATTTCTACGCAGATTATCAGAAACAGTTGCAACACAGATGATAACAGAGGCAATTATTTTGTGGCCTTGTTTTCCCACTTGCAAGGGCTTCAGCCCTGTTTTGGCCATGTCTTTCTGAGCTGTTTGTCCAGTCTGCCAATTCCTGTCAACTCTGAATCCTTTTCATGCTCTGTCACTCTCCCTGCTATAGGTATGGATTATGTATATTAACTCTGTGTTAACAGTTTTCTGAGGTTTAAATTGCCGTTGTTCTGAGAATCATCTTGGCTTGTGTGAGCGACTCCCGCAGAGGGAACACGAAGGGGCTGCAGGGGGGAATGTGGGAGCTTTAAATCCTAATACATGGAGCTGATAGGGAAAGGGGCTCAGATATCTTGAAAGAGCAGGGGCTTTCCTAGCTCCCTTCTCAGAGGAGGAGGGAAAGGCAAGAGTCTCAAATTATTGAGTTAAAGAAGTGGCTTTTCATGGTATGTCTAGTTCTCAGTTACCTGATTTTTTTTTTTTTTTTATCCAGTAAGGATTTGCATCTGTCAGGTTTTCAGTACTGGTTTGAATGCTTTTGAGCTTTTACCTTCACTCAGATTGCAGTTCTTTAATTCAAATCAAATCACATTTTTATTTCCTTGCAGTAGTAGAAAATGAGATTCAGGCAAGAATAGACAATATTTTCAGCAACTTGGAGCGTCTGGAAATCCTGTCCAGCAAAGAACCTCCCAATAAGCGACAGAATGCTAAACTGTAAGTTCACCTTCTTTGCTATGAGAGTGTAGTGTAATCTTTGTAATGATTTTCATTAAATTTATTGAAGCCCTTTGCCTTTTGATTTGAGTGAAACCTTTACAGTTTGCATAACTTATGTCTGTGCTCTACAGTAGCAAAATTGAGGCACAGAGGCAAAATCAATTTCCTGCATTTAACCACAGACTGGTGGTGGAACTGGATTCATGGCTCTGTTCTGACATGAGCAGAACATGGCACTTCGATGTTTAAAAAAAATTGCTACTCTATATGGCTTTTGCTTTTAATGGCATTTGTGAAGGTAAGGAGTAAAGTTATTTCAGTTGGTGCCATTTTCTCTGGACCATTTTCCTAGCTGTTGGTGACTAAAATAAGGAGGTTTCTAAAGTTAGCACTGGTTTGAGCAGGAGGTTGGCCCAAAGACCTCAGGACTTTCTGTTCTAATTTATTCTGTGACTCTACTATTGATGTTTAGTCCCAAAATGCCTTTGTAGATACTAGGGGTGGATTTCATGTCACCTATACTATAGAGGTCATTATCTGAAATGGTCATCTAGGCTTTCTTTGTAGTCATCAGGCATTTAATCAGAGACAGTGGAGTTCTGGACATTATTTGTTTTAGCCCCATGGAGATGTCTCCTGTATTGCCCACTGACTTTTAAAATCCTGTTAATAAAAACTCAAACTTAAGAACATGGTGCTAATTAATGTAACTTGAACGCTTAATCTTTTATGTGCATGAGGGTCATAAAATAGAAACTGTTCAAATCCTACCATCTCTCCAAATCTGTGTTAAATGGGGAATAGATATATTAACTCCTGAAGAGACTAGTCATGGGATAGGATGTTCAAGCCAGCTCAAGAATTCTGCTTCACATTCTGTCGTTAGCCTCCAGTTAAATAATCACCTGTTTAGTAGAAAAACGAGGCACAGAAGATCTAGGTCTGGAATATAAACCTAACATTGAATGTCCTTTATCTTCTAGATAAGTAGAACCCATCACTCTTTATTATTCGTCACTGTTAATTTATAATGCTCCATTGTTTATATAAAAAACACCAGAGAAGAATGGTGTTTTTATCCCTGGGAACGTCTTCCTGTTGTTGATCCTTTCTAGCCGAGTTGACCAGCTGAAGTATGATGTTCAGCATTTGCAGACAGCTCTGAGGAACTTTCAACATCGCCGTTACATCCGGGAGCAGCAGGAGCGACAGCGAGAAGAGTTGCTTGCACGTACATTCACTACTAATGTAAATATTCTTTATTTTAGATCTTTGTGTTCTAGAAGCCGTAGTTGTTCAGAGAAGTTTCAGGCAAGACATAGGCATGACTCTATTAGATTGCTGCTGTGAGATGTAAACGGAATAAAGATAGAAAAGAATAACAATATGTGTTGGAAAAAGTACAACTCTCTCATCAGGAAAAGTCGGTCTATTAAGAGGCAGCAGTAAAAGACTCCAGAAACTGCTGCTTCTATTTTATCCAGTGCAGTCCTACCTGACTTTATATAGCAGTTTCAAAAGGGTGAATGAGGTAGGTACCAAAGTATACATTTTACTTGGATTTGTGTCAAATGTCCTTGTCAAATCCTGAGATTTGTAGAATGTCTGGCTTTTATACACCCTGCTCTCAGTAGATGTCAGCAAGCTTTAATTTGTCCAAATATAAATCACACAGCTGGGGGAAAAACCCTTGCTTTTTACCTGTAAATGATTCAAAAGTTTTTAATGACAAGAATGTGTTTCCACCTCTTCTTGTTAATTTTTAGTTCCTCCACTGGTAAGTCCCCCCAGTGCAAATTCCTAGAGGAATTTTGCTCTGAATAGTGTAGGTTTGCTTTCAGATTTCACTTTTCTGTAAGTGAAAAGCTAGTCTGTTTGTTTGTATGTATGTTTGTTTTGGTTTTTTTATTTTTTTTTTTTTAAAGGCATATAACCTACTATTCATTTTCAGTGTTGTCGTTCGCTGTTAGGGCAAGAAAGAATGAATGTGAGCGGTCCTATTTTCTTGAGATTTGGGAAGTCCAATGCACTTCTCAAAGCCTGACATAAAGATGGCATCTAGCATTTTGTTGGCTATTTCAAAATTTTTAAACATGACTTGAAAGGAACACTGACACTTGAAACCTGATTTCTTTTGAAAACACTGTGGTGTTTCTCTGCAAATATGGAGAAATTTTCCTGTAGGAAAACTTGTTGTCCAGAAATAAAACACATGTAAGTGGAACAGTTTTGAAGAGCAGTAGCAGGCTTGCAAATACAAAATAAATGGCCAGTTATTTTTTCCTCCTTTAGATGCTGAAAGGTGTCTCAAGATGAAAAATTTTTTTTTTATTATTTTTTATTTCTTTTAACTCGTTACAAAAATGTGACTTTTAAAGTACAATATCTCTTTATAGGAAAATGATTTATTTGTCAGTTAGTGGCCTATCTGTTTACACAGTTTCTATTTCTATACTACCATATTCTATTAAATAGAAGTGTCAGCTGAGCATGTAAGCATCCTGAATAAATCTGTTACGTACATAACAGCTTTTGAAAGCTGCAGCAGTTCTGAGCATTTTACTTAATTCAAAGATAAATGTGGTCTTCATCTTTAAAGCCTTCCCTTGTACCATTCTGGAGAAAACCACTAACAGCAAATGAAAAATAGAATGCCATCTAGTCTTCCTGTGAGGAGGGTCAAAAATCTACTTCGATATTTTTCTTGCTGCCTTGTGGTGTATAAAAAATACCCTGCAAGCTCCTCATATAGGAAATGGAATCCCTGCTGATTTGAAGTTTTAATAAATATCTGAAATAATAGCCACTCAGATGCAAATCCAAGTGCTTCTGCTCTGCGGACTCATGTAAGACAAGACACTTGTTTCAACCTTAGTGCTTCATTAACATTTGATCAGAGACGTGTATGCTGTCGCGGCTTCTTCATCCAGTAACTTTGACCCTGCAGCTGCTGACAGCTCTGTCCTTTATTCTTCATTCTTTTGCACTAAGCAGAACACCCACCTAGGCAGTACAACACCTGACACTGGATCCTATATGTCATTCCCATGTTAACTTTTTTTTTTACAATAGTCACCAGAGTCTACTCAGAGCAAGTTTGGTATTGTTACATGCATGTAACCTACAGCTGACAGTAGGGTATTAACCATCTTCTGCCCTAAATACGAATGCTGCATTTTAGTAGTTCTTGCCATTCTGAGTATGTGGAAGCAGGTAAGCCAGTGTTTCCACACTTACCACTTACCAATATCACGATTCCTGTTCGTAAAACAATGTGAGAGTGATGAGCTATTATCTTGACTCTCAGTGGAATGGTGTCCAGAGAAGATTAAACTGGAAGCCTTTGAAAGACAAAAGTGATTGCATCCTCTGACCTCTTGTACAAACCAGGTTACAGAATTTTATCCAGTTATTTCCATTTCAAGAGTCATAGTTTCTACTTGAGCTAATGCATCTTTTCTGGAAAAATGTTAATTTTTAATAATGAGGCCTGGGTGGCGAGTGAGTCAGACCTTCAGTGAGCTAGGTTCATGTCTGTTTGACCTCACTGTCAGAAATTTGCACCTTGTTGTAAACGGGCTTATAGAATGTCACCTCCCGGACATTGTGTTTGCAGGCCTTTTGTCGCTTAGAAATGTGATAGGAAATCTTTCAAAAGTCTTTCACTTGCAATGATCAAATGACTCCTTGTTAAACGCCTTCTGTTAGTTTTGATATTCTCTCTTGCAATACCATTTCCTACATATATCACAAACTGAGATTATAAAAAATTCTCCACTTTTAATCTGACTTTTTATCCTTCGAGATCTAATTGCAGTTGAACAGCTGATCAACTTTGCCTTTTGGCTTGCTCCCTGTAGGCTTCTCTAAATTACTTTTTTCACTCAAATATTAATGTTGTATTTAATATACTTACGAAAAAAATGTTTAAAACATAATCCTTCAAGTCCTGTCAAGTTTTTGCCACATTTGTTTCTGCATGTTCTTTTTCTGGATCTATGTACGGGCAGTATGAGTGAGCAGGCAAGGTAACCAAGACCCTGCATTTCCCCTACAGGACTCTGACACCACCATACCGATCGACGAAACTTTACAGTTTAATGAATCCCTCCAGAATGCCCATCGTGGCATGGATGATCTTATTGGCAGTGGGACCAACATCCTTCAGGGGCTGAGGGACCAGAGAGTGACATTAAAGGTGGGGGCATCATTTTTTACCAAAAAGACCCCACGTTTTTCTGCGTTTGTGATGACCAGGCTAAACATGAGTTTGTTTCAGTACACTGCTTCCAGCTGAGAATGCTGGGAAAGGCCCAAAGTCCATTTTAACTAAACCTGAAATCTTTACATTTTGTCATCTTACTAGGAACATCTTTAAGCTCCTTTTGTGGCTGGACAGCCTAGCAGTCTTCACCTGCACAGTAGTTAGTATCTGGAGTGCTGAATGTTATGTTTTGTTCTGTTATGTTTTTTTTGTTTGTTTGTTTGGGTTTTTTTTGTTCAAATGAAGAATAGGAAGTAATGGCTAGCTCGTAGATAGATGTTGATTCAGATGAACATCATTCAGAGCAACCACAAAGCTGGCATAAAGTACTTGTGTTAAAGATAATACTCTCCCAGGACTAATGCACCTCAACAATACTATCTTTCCCTGAATACTGTTAATGACAGCTGTATTTCTTCATGTCTTTTAAGAACAAAATTTGTCTTTTATTTTAAAGACTGTTCAAAGTGGTGTTACATTTTGAGCAAATAGTTGAAAGATACAGAAAGCTTTTTAATAAGAAGTTTGCGTTGGGGGAAAGCTGGATTTCTAAGAAATGTGGGGAAATTCCTAACTCTTGTATTCGTCTTCTGATGAGGATAACTATTGTTGTCTGTTTTGTGATGTTGCTTTGTTTTGGGGTGTATCTGCCAGAGGATTTAGGCATTTTTGATTGCTAACATAAATCCCTACATTTGGTCAGATGAATCACACCTCAGGCTCCACTGATTGTATAGACTAGGGTTTCACTGGCTGTAAAGGCAGTCTAGCCAGCTTACGTACGGATAGCTGAACTGTACACTCATATGGGTCTCACCCTCAAAGTGCATAGGCGTTTTGCTGGAGCAACTTCTAGTACCTACGGCACCCATTTCTTAGGAGTTACCAGAGCTGGGTGTCTTCACAGGGCAGAATTGCTAGGTGCTTTTTTTAATCCTAACGTCTGTTGCAATTCACAAGCCGGGTACTTCCTGTCCTGGTCACAGAGGTCCAGGCTAGCTGGTATTCCCAAAGCACTGGACAGGACCACTGCGGGGTATGATGGCAGAGGACATTTGTCCTCTGCCTTTAGCACTGGATAGCTTTGGTGGCTGATCACATTGGCTTGGGGCATCCAGTCATTGAAGTGCACGAGTGTACCTGTGCTTGACACAGGGAATTGAGCTGCTGATTCAACAAGATGGTAAGTCACTGATTCCAGGTAATCTCTGATGAGTGACTGAAGCACTTGGTTCCTGGAGGGTTCCTGAGAAGGAAGTGCATACATCACAAGTCAGGAGAACTTAACCATGGTTGGCAAATATGATAAAGGAACACTTGCAGGACCTGCTGCCTCAAAGAGATTGAGAGGAAATACTATTTCTTGTTGTAGTCAATAGTTCTGTCTTGTTTCTTTTGCTAGTTAGATTGCAGTAATGTGCCTGGATTCCTATTAGATCACAGTGGGCCTTCTGCAAATGTAAGTGTGCCTTGCCTCAGCTGCCAACTTGTGGCAAGTCAAGGATACTTCAGGTCAGAACTGTAATAGTAAAGCTGTTAGTCTGTCTCTGCCCACTGCTACTGATCGTCTGTAATTCTGGGAGCATCGTGTTCGTATGTTTTCAGGGGGATATTTCTTCTCACTCACAGATGAGGAAACATCTGTCCATATTCCTTTTATCCTTAGCTTACCTTTTCTTACATTATCAAAGACTTTGTTGCACGTTTACAAATCTGGCAGAAGCAGCTAGTGTAGAGACAGCTTATCAAGATAAATGGGTGAATATGGAAGCATGTTAATTTATGTAACTTCTTGGGTATTGGATATAAATAGACAGGTATGAACCAAGTATTGTTTTCCTATTGTTTGCTTTCATTTTAAAGCTTCATTTTTGATTTCCCTTCTCCAAGCAAGGTTTTCTTTTGTTCTGAAGTAGTGTGAAAAGATTGCTCCAGAGTCAGGAAAAGTGCTGAACTTGAAAGCGTAGTATCCAGGGGTTTAATGTGAGGTGTATGAAATAAAGGTGAAAAATGTGATTATGTTTTACTAGCAGAGACATAACCTGATTTCAGCAAAGGGCCTGAATACCTACACAGCCTTTACAGAAGAAACTGATTAATGTGGTATTGCAAATCTGTATATTTTATGGATTGAGAAACTGTTTGTGCATGTATGTCTAATATAGTTGATATAAATTCTGTCCTCAGAGAGCTTTTCTGATGTTAATTCAGGTTGATATTCAAAACAATTCCTGAATTTCACCTTTTTATTCTTTTGAGACCAAAGATACAGTGGACTGCGAGAATAGCAACCAGAGAGTTTTTATTTTAAAGCGTGGTAGTAGAGCATTGTCATGGGAATCTGTGCTATTGACCTTGCTCAGAGAAGAAATAACTTAAGTCTCAACAGCTTTCTGAAGCAGGGTGTTCTGTTAAGGACTTGGACCCAGAAGTCAGTTTGAGAGACTAGGTCCATTATCATCACCGTGATATGACAAGGCTACTCCCTAGCAGTACCCATCTTTGTGCACATGGAGGTGCGATGGAGGTTGGTCCTGGCCAGCGTCTCTCTCACTGCGTGCTGTGAGCTGAGCTGCAGTGCTCAGTGCAGCATCTCTGCCTGCCCATCGGTATGCTACCCATTTGTCTAGCTTATCTAGAAAGGTGCTCCTCACCTACCTGCACCATCGTGACTCTGCAGCCATAAGTTCTTTCCCCTCTTCCCAGAGGGGATGACGTCCAGCTCTGAACTGTGCCCAGAAATACACATGTGCCCAGAAATACATGCCTGTATTTCACAGTTTCCTTTGACCGTTGCCCTGAAGGAAAGTAGGACTACTCCTGCTGCACTGCAGTAGTGACTCCCCCAGCTCATTTCCTGGTACCTCCAGTTCTGCAGCTCACTGTGTTTATCTGTTAGGTGCTTACTGCTGACGTGGTAACTGGTGGGATCCACATTCTTAATAATACCAACTGCTTCAGCAGTGAAACAAAACTGGGGTGTGGGCCTGCCTGCAGTACACCTGCCAGCAGTCTTTGTGCAGTGGGGAACAGACTTTTTAGCAGGGCCTGTTGCCACAGGACAAGGGGGAATGGCTTTAAACTAAAAGAGGGCAGATTCAGACTAGATATAAGGAAGAAATTTTTTACACTGAGGGTGGTGAATCACTGGCACAGGTTGCCCAGAGAGGTGGTGGATGCCCCATCCCTGGAAACATTCAAGGTCAGGTTGGACGGGGCTCTGAGCAACCTGATCTAGTTGAAGATGTCCCTGCCGTTTCAGAGGGGTTGGACTAGATGACCTTTAAAGGTCCCTTCCAACCCAAACCATTCTGTGATTCAGTGCTTTTCTCCAGAAGGTTTTCTTGAAATTGCATTAATGACACCTTTTTATGCCTTTTCACTGCACTCAACCATTAGCCTTAGAAGTTTCTGGACCTCCTTTTCAATCTCCTGTTGGTATGAATTGTACTTCAGCAGGAGGGAAGTTCTGCAAGAAAGGTTGTCTGATCAAGAAGCTTCAAGCTCTTATTAGACTGTGTGTCTGAAAAAGGACCAGAAAAACTCTTAATGCCATCATAGGAAGTGCGTTTTCTCTGGGCCACTCTTTATGTTGTGTCTGTTTGGACAGATTGTTTTGTATCTTTAACCACATTCCTGTTCATGTGTGTGAATTAATTAGTCTCATTATCCAGCTATTTCCAGGGTCCTGTGGCCATCTCCTCTTAAATTGTAGGAACTGTTGGCTGATAGCAAGTTCCATCAATCAGAATTCATCACTTGCCACCCATGTGTTGGAATAAGAAGTGTTGGACCATGGGGTTAATTGATTCTTTGCTGTCTCTTTATTCTTAGGGTACTCACAAGAAGATCCTGGATGTTGCCAACATGTTGGGCTTATCCAATACAGTAATGCGGCTGATCGAGAAGCGAGCCTTTCAAGATAAATACTTCATGATTGGGGGAATGATTTTGACTTGTGTAATTATGTTTCTCGTCGTGCAGTATCTGACATGAGCTACTGAACTATTGCCAGAGGAGATCGTCTTTTGGAGCAAGATGGACTGTCCTCCAAACTGTACTTTCCTCTGAGTGCTGCTTTGGATGAGCCCCTCCTGTGAAGTTCAGAGTTTACAAATCACACTCATATACATGTCACGTGGAAAGCACGTAGGGAAACAAATCTCCCCGGGGATGCTGTAGTTGAGAATGGCCCTATAAAAATATCCCTAGCCTTTACTGCTCTCACCTTATTGTCTGCAAGTTTAAGAATCTAGTTAAATAGGAAGCAGAAGTGAAAATTTTGCCCAGCTGTATTGCAAGGTAGGAGTGTCCTTTTGGGTAGATAGGGATAAGAGGATGCAAAGGCGGAGCTTAAGATGTAGTGAGCTAGAAGTGACCCTGATCACTGTATTTTTGCAATGAAAGAATGCCACTGAGGAGAATTCCACATTGTTTGTGGGCACGCTCCTGCAGAGTAAGCGTGCAAAAAGAGGCGGGAAGTGCAGGGTTCCCATCTGCAAACTCACCATTTTGCTTGGAGGGTCTTAAAGCACGGTTATAACCTCAGCTAACTTTTTTGTTTTCACATACAGTATTAACCAGCACAAATCTTGCCATTTTAGGCTGAAATGCTTCCTGTCTTATCTGAGGTATGTTTTGGTACCTTTTTACGCCCTGCTGCTTCCCAGTGGAAGCTGAATGCTGTACTCCTGCCTGCTTTCAGTCAGGTGCACATCAGGCCTGTGTCATCTCACTGTGCCTAGTGCTAAATCCAGCCTCTGAAAACTGTAAGTGAGATTTTTTCATGCTAGTACACATCACGTTTTGGTGAGTTGTATTCATTTTCTGAGGTGGGTGGTTGGGGTTTTGTGCTCTGTAGCTGGTATTTTTCGAATCAATGAAGCAGGCAAGTCCTCGCTGTGCTCAAATTCAGACTTGTGATTTTTATGTTCTTAGAGCTGCAATGGGCTCTCTCTGCTGTTCTTTACATTCAGAATAACAGTGGGATCAGGGCAACAGACCTTTCACTTAAAATTCGTTGTTGTCAGAAGAGTTTCCTGAAGTTACGTGCCTTGGGATGGTAAACATCCCTCATGCTTGGGAAGGGTGTTCTTTGCGTTATCCTTTGTACCTGCAAAATTACTGTGAAAGACATTCTTATACATACCATCTCACAGAGATGACAGCCAACTTAGATGTGTCTCCTTGGTTGTAGATATCAATCCACATTTAAACATTCACAGTTATGAAATGCCTCGTTGTTTAAATGTGGTACTCCTTTCCCTACAGACTGGGGGGGCTCTGTTAGCATGGCCATCCTGAGATTTTGGGCAGCATCCATTTCAATCAGCCTTCAGATACATTCCCATCCCGGTTTGTGTACAAGTCTGGAGCATTTCCAGATGTCTGACGGTGGCACAGAAGTGTCATATTCAGATGATGTGGCATAATGCTGGGAATTCCTTCGATTTTTTTTCCTGTCTGGAATGGTTGTGGGTCTTTTAATTAGTAACAGATTACAAGTATCTTTGCTGCAATAAGCTTTTGCTTTTATTATGTAGCCTATTGCAAACTTGGAGAAATGGTATTAATAACTGTAAAAAATGAATTTCAGTTAATATGGGCAAGTGAAACAGGCTTTAGCCGTGCTTGTTTACAGTTGCATAACTGAAGTATTGACTGTGTGCTGTGGCATAGCTTTAAAGCCCAGATGAGAGTACCCAATTTGATCAGCTGTCACAGGCCAGTCAGTGTCATACTTGGCAGCCAGGGCAAGAGCAGAGTCAGCAGTCGGAGCGCGAGCTGGCTGCGCCGCGGACACAAGAGTGGAGGCCAGGATGCCATCAGTGCCTAGATAATCCTGTCGGATGGTTCAGCAGAAGAAAGCAGGAAAGCCTCAATGCTTGTTGAATATCCTGTGTGCTGCACGCCTTCTGGCGGTCCGTTTTGTGCTTCTCGATGTGTTTGATGCTTCTCAAGTGTTTCGTGCTCTTCGTGTTCCTCAGTCTGCCAAGTCTGCCAGGCTTTCCCAAGGAAACGCATTAGCAGACCAAGTACAGAATTGGTTTTCATTTGAGCCCGAGGGACTAGGGAATTAAAAGGAAAAGAGGAAGTCTGCAGTGATAGATCGTCTGTCTTACTGTATCTTTAATCTAAATCTGAAATCTAAATTTACCTTAAATTTATTTTAAATACAAAATCTGATAGATTTAGCGTACTATGCACTTGCGAGATCATCTTCTATGAGATCGGTTGGGCACCTCGTAAGGGATCCCTGGCAAATCTTTTTCTGTTCCGATAAACTGGTCCAATTCCACCTTGATTTCACAACTTTATGGTTTAGTGTTTAAAGGATGTCATTTGACGGTGTTTAAAGTTTATATAGTTGTGACCTGGTGTAGCAGGATTTGTCTTACACCAAGGTGGGACTCTAGCCAATTTGTTTCCTTTTTTGGCTTGTGGTAGGAGCCATAAACTAATTGGAACTGGATTTTTTTCTTCTGTTTTTGAGACCAGCCTGGCATTTTAATACGTTTCTCTGTTCATTTACTTTGCCCTTTTAGATTCCCCTTGTTCTTGTGTAGGCTAATTTCCCTTTTGTAAGCAAAGTGTCCTTGCTATTCACCGTGTCCAAAGGCGAGATGTGGGGCTTGAAGGAACCACTTGGGTAACTGGATTTGATGATGTGCAACTTCAGACAAATTTGTACTAGATGTTAAGTCCAAAGTGATTTACAAGAGCATCTGTGCTATCTCAGACGGTTAGTGTAAAACCCTCAAAGCCTCTATCATCATTACAGTGTGCCACAGTAGGAGCACAGGTAGGATCAAGATCCCTGGTAACATGAAATGAGACAGAGCTGAAACCCTGGTGGCTTTACACACGTTGCTGCTACAGCTCTCTGTAAAGTTTCCTTTCTTACTGAAGACTACATTTCCTTCAACAGAGCTGTTTTGCTTCTGAACTTCTGTGGCACAGCAAGTGTTCCAGCTGTTGGATGAACTGCTCTCTCACGAGAGGACAGTGGAAATTAACTGGCCTCTGGGAAAAAACTTTTTACCAGTATTTTATACATAAAGGGACAAGAGTGGGACATGATGTGATTCATGTGATGTGTTATGTGAATAAAGATTTTTCAACCAGAATGAAGGTTTTTTTATCTTGACTAACATGTAAGGTGCCTAAATATTTAAACAAGCTGGACAAATTCCAATATTCTAAATATTCAGGCAGGTGAGGCAGAAGGCTGGCTTGGCCAAACGGGGAACCCCTGCCTGAGCTCAGATGTGAAAAGGAAGTTCAGAGAGAGTGGAAGCGGGAGTCAGCTACCCCGGAGGAATGGGTAGATGTTAATCAAAGGTCAAGGCCAAAGCTCAGCTGGCATTGAAACTAGTGAGTGATAAGGGCTTGTATAAGTGCATTGGCAGCAAAAGCTACCAGCCAAAGGGAACATGCCTCAGGTGGGGCATCTGCCACCACACACCTCCCTGTGTGGGCAAACAGTGGGAGACACTACAGGAGGAAAGACTGTCACCCAGCTGCCTCCTGCAGTCTCTCCCACTGTTTGCCCACACAGGGAGGTGTGTGGTGGCAGATGCCCCACCTGAGGGGGAAGCAGTGCCAGAAGGGGAGAGGACTGGCTCTTTAGGCTTCCGGGAAGTGGGGGAGTGCGGAGCCAGAGGGAAACACACAGGGAGGCATACACCGGGGAAGTCCTGCATACAGAGGGAGAAAGTGTGCAATGAGGAGAAAGGAGATGGGAAATGTCGGGTGGATTTTCTTCCCAGTTCCCTGAGAATGGATGGAGAGGGGAGGAGGGTGCTGCAGAGAAGGCACCAGCAGGGAGCGGGTCCCAGGGATGCTGTGGAGTAGCCCAGCCCGTGTCTTTCAGTAGGCAGTGGGTCCCGCTGCACTGTGGGCTTGGAAGGCGTGGGGCAGTGTGCGTGCTGGCTCCAGACCAGGCGCTCCCAGTGATGGCTCTCACTGCTGAGACTGGTGGCGACACGGCAGGCTCGTATGGCCCTGGAAGTGGTGGTGGCTCAGAAGGGTGGTAGAAATGGTGGTGGTGGTCTCTGCTGGCTGGGTGGTGGAACAGGAGTGTGGGGGCAGCTGAGAGCTATGCTGTGGGGAAGACACCCAGGACCTCAGCGTGCTCTGCCCGCTCCCTCTTTGGCACTGGAGAGGGGGCAGACCTTCCTTCCTCCTGCCCTCTACCTGCTAATGATGCAGGTGGGGGGGCTGGAGTCCTGGTGTCCTGCCCAACCTTCCTTCTAGGTTCTAATGAAGGATAGCAAAGGAAGAACTTGGAGGGCAAAATGTGGCTGTTGCTACAGAGATTGTGGATTTAAAATGTGAGATCAAGGGGTTAGATGATCCTTCTCCTGCAATTATGTTTTGTTTTGTAGTAATTGAAGTTCCCCACAGCTATAAAACACTTATTAAATCAGAAAATATCCAGCAAAGAATGCAAAAAGTTAAAAATTCATCCAGTGACGTAGGTATAAACTAGATACATACATCAGATCAGCCTTTGGCAGTCTGCTGAGACAGGTCTTCACAGTTTATCTTCTAGGGTGGTCCCCTATAGGACTTCAATACGATAAGCAACAGCTCAGGCCTAGAAATAGTATTGTTGCTTCAGCAGTGTGCTTTAAGGCGTGACTGCATGCGTAGAAGAAATCTAGGAGGGTATAAAACAGAGAGGTCAAAGTTTTGAAACAAAGAGACTAAGTGCAGTCAGTATTTTAGCAGTTAAAAACAGTGAATTGTTTAATGTATATGCAGATTGGAGGGGGAGATAATGGATAATAAGCCATCATAACTGGATGGGATAGACAATTTAGAAGGGAGATAGTACAGATAAGTACTAGAGGATGTTTGTACTTGTCTAGTAACCAAAGCTTAATATGTATGCCTATATATGTATACTGTTTCCAAATGTTAACCCTATAGTGCGTGATTACAACTGATATGTGTTAAAAATCAACACCTTTTTTAGAGTAAAACAAAAACAATGGTAACACTACTCATGACTATAGCGACGATATTGACACCTCAACTGTAGAAGAAAAAATTCGTGAGCTATAACACAATCTAAAGGTGATGGTATCATGTTTTCACAATAACAGCGTAAATATAAAAAATGTTGATAGTTGCTCTGCAGAGGGTGCTCCTGCCTCGCTGTTTTGTCTTGCCTGAGGCCTGCTGAAGCCCTTCCCTGCACACCTCCCCACACCCACCCCCCCGCCAGCCCCTCAGCCCAACTCCAGCTCTCCCCGTACCCAGCAAGCACGAGCTGCTGCATTCCTGGGTGGATTCTTGGCAGCAATCTGCCCTCCTCCTCCCCAGGCTATCATTTGGCTTTTGTTCTTCTACCACTTTTGGGTATCTATCTTTGCACCTTGATTTAGGGAAGTGAAAAGCTAAGAGCACAAGGGGGGGGTGGGTGGGTGGGGATAAACCAGTGACTGGGTACGAGAGAAGAACAGTAAGTGATAGCAATGTTCTGGAAATGGGCAGTAGAAATGACAACCCAGCTGGACTTCAGATTGTATCATCAGACTTGCAAAATATACGGCAGGTATATTGTCAGAGACATCAGTCGTGCTGGACATAGTAAAGGAGTGCTGCCACCCTCCGCCATCATGGTTTCTCCAGAGTAACTCAGATGCTGGCTTGGTGCATCCCCCCTTATGGGCAGGGAGGAGGGCACGGCCAGGCTGGCCAGTGGCAGGTGGGAAGAGCCCTGTGGAAATCCTCAGGGACTTTGTCTGCAGAGCCTGGGTTCCTGCCTGGTTGGGTGACGGGGCTCTGGAATTACTGTGCAAGTGCCTGTCTACCTCTGGAGCCCAAGTGGCAGAGGGTAGCTGGGAGCAATAGGCACAGCTGCCCATGGAGCAGGCGATGCCTGCGATCCCAGAGGCTCACGGTAGCATTCCCAGGACAGGGACATCACAGCAGCAAGGATGGGACGTGATGTCCATGGTCCTTCCCACGCTGACCTGTGCACTCCAAGGAAGACAAACAGCTGCCATGAGGCACACAGACATTGGCAGGGCTGCGAGCTCTGTGGAGGAAGGTCCTTCCCGGACAGTGGATAGGAGGTGAATGGGCCGGTTCAATCTACCTGCTCTGGCATGTGCATGTCAGACCTGCATAAGGAGACACCATGTCTGCACCGTTTGGCTAATGGCTCCAGAGAAATATGCTCAGCCCTGCAGCCGTGTGGGCAGCCCAGGCAGCCACTGCTTTGATTTCCAGCCTATTGCTGAGCAAGCACTTGTAAATGATCTCCAAGCTGAAACCATGCTTTTGGTTTTATGAGTTATAACCTGGACTCAAAGCCAGGAAAGGGGAAACGACTTCTTGAATGTGGTTTGGTTGTAAAATTGAGATCTGTGGCCAGAGCCTGATCTGCCAGGAAAAAGGAGACTTTGTGCCGCCTTCAGTAACTCCAGGCCTCTGCTGCTGGAACCTGAAGTTCAGAAGCAGGAGGTGGTTCCCTGGGGAGTTAAAAGAAACACCACACGCAACTAATCAGTGTAACCCAGGCTGAACTGCTGCTGCAAAGTGAGGGGTATACCCAGAACATGAAGGCTGTAATCTCTGGAGAGAGTCCCTGGACAGCCTGGTCCCCCCCACCACCCAGCTCTTCTCCTCCAGCCTTCCTGACCACAGCACAGACAAAGGAGCTGGACACTGAACTCCAAAGGCAAAACAATACCAGGCGCTTGTTCACCTTCCAGAAAAAGTGTAAAGGGGTATTTTTGTGGCTGGTGTTTCCTTGCCCCACCAGGTAGATCTCTCTCTCCTACCTCCAGCACTTTAATGTTTGCTTGTAAACACCCCCATGATGGAAAGTCTTCCTTATTCCGTCTCTTTCTCTCGCCCTCTTCCCTTTTGCACTGGGTAGGAGTCAATATAGTTCAGGACTCTGTATTTACGTGTGATGATTAGGTTACAAGAGCGACTAAGCAGGATTTAACTGACCAGATTCAAAGCTGCTTATTTCCAGTAACGAGGATCCTTGCCCCCTTTGATGAGGGGACACTGGACAGTGCTGGTCTCCTGGATATCAGCTGGGAATAAATGCAGCTACCCCGAATCCCCATTAGTGGAAGACAGCACCGAGGAAAGAGCACAGTCTGAACCGCTGGGGGAGGGAGAGACAGGGGAGTCTATCTTCCAGGGCTATGCCACTGGATGTGAACAATGCATATGGACACACTGCAGCTACGAGTGCATCTCTGTGGGATTACAGGCACCCTGTGTTCATGTCCAGACTATGGGGAAAGTGGAAGGGAACAGAAGGAGAAAGTGGTGCCACTGGCTGTGACCAGAGGATTGCATGGACTTGTGGGGACTTCTGGAGCCAGCAATAAAGGGCCCAGACTCCTTGGCAGTGCAAACCACTGAGTGCCAGAAAGGCAGTCTGTAAGAACCAAAGTCATCCATCCAGACCTTGACCCTGAAAAGATGTGTGGCTGAAGGCAGAGCACCCCCCTTCTTCCCCCAACACAGTGAAGTGAAAAATAAATGAATTTGTGTGCAGGCCTGGCTCTGGCCATGTGAGTGGGGAGGAAAGGGGCTTATCCCTTCCTAAGTGCTCTGGAACTGGTGGGAGGAGGGGAAGGCTGGAGAAAGGACAATTTCCTGTGCCAGTGGACTGGAGCTCCACCGAGGGAAAGCATGTGCTGCATCCTGCAGATGAGAACAGCAGGGACAGCGTGGGAAGTGGCAGGAGGCCCTGCTCATGGTGTCCCTGCTCCAGCTGCAGCCAGTAGCCAAGCAGAGGAGCTGGGCACCCTAGACCAGACCACCAAGGTGGGGAAGAGGGTCTAACTCAGCAAGGATCCAGCAAGCAAGCGCCCCCCCCAGGGGGAACTGTAGGGAGCTGGCTGTGCTGACCAGATCACAGCCCACGGGGAACACAGAGCCCACAAGGGGGAAGTGATCTGCTTCACAACCAAGCCATGTAGGCCTGCGCACCTTGCTGTGCTCCAGCCCCAGTGGGGCACAGCAATAGCATGAGGGCATCCTGCAGTGCAGGCTCAGCCCTTCAGTGGGAGAAAGTCTGTGCAGAACTGTACAGCGAGCCACAGGGACAAAGCAGAGCTCTAGGTGTCTGTGGGTCTGGGAGCTGCATGAGCAGTGTGGGTGCACCTCACCACTGAGCAGAGCTGCTGCACCTCTATGGCCGGGTACAAATCGGGGATGGGAAGACCCATCAGACACCACACAGGGCTGTGGGCACTGGGAGAAACAAGGAACTCCAGTGTGTCCAAGCTCCCCAACAGAGAGGAATCTGTGCCTAAAGGTAAACGCTGCCTCCTCTCCTCCCTCCTGAGTCACCAGCAGCAACTGCAGACACAACCATTTCTATCCCGAGTTTCTATAGGCATTTCCAGTCAGACCAGTCCTATTGCCACAGAGCTGGTAGCTCAGACAAGGCAGAAATGGCCCAGCAGGCAGGGCACACCCACAGGAGTGCTCAGAGTGCGCACAGGCACCATTGAGCTACCAAGAAACTCCAGCTGGGGGAGACTCACCCAGGAATGTACTCTGAAACCCTTCCTGGCAGGCCAAAAGGGACTGATATTTCCCCTCAGCTTCTCCTGGCAAGGGACACATCCAGCCTCTAGGGAAGGGGGTGAAGGCTCCAGCACTGCACAGCCCGCCCATCACAAGAGAAACTGAGGATTTAACACAGGAATACATGGCTGTGACCACAGTGATAGTCACATGAAAGTCCTTGCTCTGCCACCTTGGAGTAGGTGCCATTTGGCATACCTTTAAAAATACTCCTTGTCCTGTGGTAAATACAAAACAATCAGAGGGAGCCAACAGCCCAATGATAGACGATACTGAGATTTTAAATGGTCATAATGCTGGAGGAGCGTCATCTTTGTGTTTTACATCCTTACAGCCTGTTAATCTTGCATTCCCAAATCACTGCAGGGAACAGTAAAATGATGGGTTTCCTGCTCTCCACAGGCAGTGGCATGTGCAGGACGTGCTCGAGGAAGTTGCCCAGAAGGACATGGGATTTCAGATCTCAGAGCTCTGTCAGGTGTTGGCTGCACCTACTCTACAAGACAAACCCACTTCTTGTGGTCCCTATCCGCCGATTATTGTGGCTAGGGGATGTTTTGAAGTCACAACCACGACCTTCCAAGCCCACCTGGTCCTTTCCAGGAAGGCAGGGCTATTGGAGAACAGTGCTTTCCCAGGACTCACCCTGACAAAGAGCTGAGGCCTGGGATAACGTGCCTCCTGGGAGTAGGTGCGCCCAAAGCTCACCTCCTCTGCAGTGCAGACAAGTGGTGAGACCCAACAAAAAGCAGGTAGTTACTGCACTAAGTACTGCCAGTCTTTCACTGACTGGCAATTAAATGAGCTTAGGATAATGGGGCCTAATTATGGCATCTATCTGTAAAATTGTAATGCTCTGGCCCACAAATCCTGCAAATAAGGTAGTGCAGTCAAACCAGAAACAATCAAACAGCTGACATTTGTCACTACTTTCATTCAAAGTGACCAAAAAAAAAGTCAAATAAAGGTTGAGTGGAGGGCTTACTGTGTAAGCATTTACTTATTCAACAGAACAAGAGTATAACAAGTCACTGCAGATGTCTTTTGGAAATATAAAACGGGTCCAACAGTATTCATAACCTTTTTATTCTAAATTGCCAACAAGAAGCTTGACAGAACCGAACTTTAAGATAATCCTAATTTTGCACATTCTAGTCAACATGTATTATTTTACATTGGTAGTAATACAAATGGTGAAAATTCAGTATTTTGAGGAACATTCTTTTCAAAATGTGAAAGGCATTAATTTCTTTCTAGACAAATACCATGTCTGGTTTCTTAATTCTGTGTGTTTCTATATTTAGATCCCATATTGTACTTCGCATCCATTTTTAGAAATATACTGCTTGATCCAAACATTTACACAGTCCCAAACATGTATTTTTAGTGATTTAAACCATTCCTGCCTCCCCCCCCCCCCAACAAAGAAGAGTTACATTAGAGCTCTCAAACGTGTTTTAAGTGTTAGAAAACTATAAAACCCTAATGGAAACTAGACAAGCACTTAAGTGTACTCTTTAAACTTCACCTGTTTGGTATTATGCATATGATAAGGAATTCACAGAGGATTCCCCATTATTGTATGACTTGAAGCACCACGCACCCACGTGACAAAGTTAAGGCTTACGGCTTGAAGCTGCAAAGGCGTGATCAGGATGCTTTCTAGGAAGAAGACAGAATTTTCTGTAAATGACGATGTCGTTTAAAGCCAAAACTGTCCACTTTACATACCCTATGTGGACAAACTCAGATGCTGACAAGATAAAAAGCAAAAAGTGCATGCACTAAAAAAATACTTCTAGGTTTGGCTGATCCAGGTGATTTTAATTAAACATTATGCAGTAGGAAGTCTCAGCCTCTTCACAGGCTGGTGAAACTCTCAGAACTTACTTTATGCTCTCCAAGCTGTAACAGGCCCTCAAATATGACTTCACTGGCTACAGATATAACATCATGACCACAGCTTAGTGCAGAGAAAGTTTTCTGCACCTCCCCAGCAAACAACCAAACATTCTCACAAGTGTCCAGTAAAAGTTCCACAGAAATCACTCGACACCATATAACCCCGAGAACAGTAATATGTAGTGTTGCTTTGCAGATGCAAGACACATGCTTGTGGTGCAGGGTAGAAATTCCTGGAAATTACTCTGTTGTGTGGTTCCTGACTTCCACTGAAACGAGACTGTAATAGTTCCTGCTACACCAAGGCCTGAATTAAAAATAACCTGCCATTTTTACAGGGCATTTCCTCCCCCCCCCCCCCCCCCAGCATAATTGCATGCCTTTGTTTACAGTTCGCACAAAACACGCACAAAACACCATAAGTACACAACTCTGAATGGGCCTCTTTTGCAAATGCACACACTTGTTCTAAAGCATCAAGCTAAGGGACAGGATTTTAGTGGTATGTGCAACCCCCCATGCTGTTCTGTTTCCCACTATCACTTCTCTGATTAGGAACATAATCAGACCCTACCTCCTCTGCTTAGAATCACCCCCCTTCCCCACCCCCGCCCCTTAAAAGCCATCACCACTTCAGAAGAGTTCTCCGGCTGTTTCCAAATCACCGGAGCAAATAGAAAAACTTCACAGATCATCAGTGCTGCCATTTGACAAGTGAACCAACAGAGACTTGCCAATTCCTGCGTTTTTCCTGTTAACTACTCACTGCTGTCTGAGGAGGGAAGGTTTCTCAGTTGGTGCTGTGTAAATTTATCAGTCCATTTACTCAATAACGGTAACAAAGATCACCAAATGAAGATGAGGGTAACTTACGAAACAAACGCTCGGGGAAAAAGATTTGGCAACAAAGGACAGTTTTACAAACTCAAACATTGCAAAAACATGTCATGCAACAACAGCCAAGTCTATGGAGTCCTGCCATCAGGTCCAGAGAATATCTGCCATCCGCAGGAGCTCTACAGTCCTATAAAGGGAGCCATTTAGTGCTGGGGGGAATGAACTTCCAGGGGGAAGAGACACTAATACTCCAAACTCTGAAAAGGGCAAGACATTTTTTGCATGAGATGGAGAAAACCACAAGAATTTCCTCCACTCCCCCAAGTGAGAGCAGCCTTTGCTGAAGCAGCACTTGTCACCTTGGCAACAGGCTTATCTACAGGTGACATTTTAATTTGGTTTGGCAGATTCAGCCTGACACTATGGCAATTGCACAGTCACTGGCTTGTGCAGAAGCCATGCCTGCAAAGCCCCGAGAGTACCGGGTTTAGTTGCTCCAAGTGGGAAACGAGACAGTCATTCCTCAAAGCACCTTCAAGCTTTTGCTTTGCTGCTAATGGCAAATAACGGTCTGTGATTTCAGCACCAGACACTTCAACAGGGGCAGCTCCCTCCCACCTCCAGATGCAATTTGATAGGTTTTTTCCCCCCAGCAGTGCTGGTTTAAGCAGCCCTAATTTTACCCCTGCTCTGACTTAGCTGCGTCTGACAGTGAGCAGAGTTGCACAAAGCAAGGAAATAATTTGGTTTAAGTCGGGGGGAGGGTGGGGGGGTGAAAGGGGTTAGCGTAGGTAGTGTGGAAGGACTTGTCTTTAGAGAGACAGAGCCAAAGTGGCTGGGGAGCGGGGCTGCTTAAATTGGACCACTGTAATAAAGGGACTGTCAAGAATATGAAATAAAGAATACAGAGGATGCTTCAAAGAAAGGATACAGAGGATGATCCAAGCATCAGATTCCCTCAGAAGCTGCTCTCAAGGAGGCAGGTGTTATATACTACCCCTCCTGTCCGTGCACTGGTGGCCATAAAGCATTGCTGCAGCCAGAGATTTCAGCAACTGCCACCATCTACAGAAGTCACAGTGCCAAAACCACATGCATAGTACTTACAGCCTTTCCATGATACGGCATATGGGAAGGACTCAGGGGCACGTACTCTCGAAGGCAAGCAATTCTTTTGTTCAAAGGTGGCACTGGAACTGAAAGACTTCAGTTACTTCTCCTGACAAATGCACTTGCTTCAATTTATGCATTTCATTATAGCATGGAGGACAGCAGGGACATAAGGGGATAGTACTTTGCTACTCGGAGGTGGCGGTGCTTAGAAGAGCTATATATGCTCTAAACACTAGAAAATTTTCCAAAAAGTGTAACAAGTGAAACCAGACAGCACTGTTGCAACCCCTTATGGAAGGAGAGGTCTATCATGGTTGATCTCATACAGAACTGCAGAGCTGTCAAGTGCAGGACTGTTGCTGCATATGGGCTTAGAAGAACCTTAAAACATACTTTGGCAACTCTGGTGGTGCCATCACATCTTGTATACAGCCTGCAATCATGATCCACTGTCGGATCATGGCCAGTCATATGAGAAACCAGTCACGGTAGCTCCATCCAGTTTGCAGCTGGCCATTAAGCTCCTCACTCCCCCAAACCCAAACTGTGATCACACTTTGCAAAGGGCAAGAGGGGAAAGATTTCTGCTAACATAGGGCCCTAATGCCAGCATGTCTGCCAAGTCTAAGGTGACAGGAGGTCAGAAGGGACTGCTAGCTAACTATTAGCTCAACAGAACCTCAGTAACTGTTTGAAAAGGCTCCAGAGGGAGGCACCTGGCCGCATCTGCAAAGTCAGCATAAGGGCTCAGCACCTTTCTCCCCTGCACATTGGCCAGACATCCAGCGGGAACTGAACATAGGCCACGGGCAGGAAGAGCACCCTGCCGCACGCATACAAGAGCAGAGAGTACCTGTGTTCCTAAGGGCTTCCTTCTCTTGTATGGGCCAGTCATATGAGAAAGCAAGTAACACTGAACCAGCACCCTAAGAACGTTCACTGTTAATCAGTTTCCCCCCTCCCAGGGTTTGTACAGCAGCAAAGTCAGCCCATGTCCAGCCATTGAGGCTGGGCTGGGAGTCAGCTGCAATATTCCTCTGTACAAAACATTGTTGTAAGGAATCAAACTTGCATTTGCTACCTGTTTATGCCAGAGTTGGTCATGCCCCAAACAAAAGGAGAATGTGACTGCTCCAGCGACTCTGCAAAAAGAAACAGATGTTGTGGCTCAGAACTAAGAAACTCCAGCAACCACGATCAGATCAGAATATCTCTGTCCAGACAATTTCTACATGTTCAAGAGGAAGTAAAAGTTGATCTAATGATGAATGTGTCTGCTTCACTGTCATTTAACCAAGGAACATAAAAGTTACCATGTTTCCATTGTCATCATTGCACATAAGGTACAAGAGCTTATATGGGAAGGAGCAGATGCTTGGAAATGCCAGTTATGGCAGGCATGTTGAATAGTTCTCTATACCAAGAAAAGCCTGCTGGGTTGAGAGATGCATGTTTTTAGGAACGAGCATAAGCAAGGCGTCCTACAACTGAGACCTAAGTGAACAGCATCTCTGGACTCGCCCTGTCCCAAGTGGAGTTGAAGGACAGGACCAGGGAGAAGGCAGCAGTGTGGCAGACAGGGAAGTTCCTCACCTGTTTCCCAGTCTTCATCACATGGAGGTGCCTGCCACGTACTCACAGCATTCATCTGCTCTCTCTGGAAGCCAGAGGACTGATTCACTTCAGGAAGAGAGAAAACTCAGTGACTAGCAGTCAATCCTGCTTCAGAGGCATTAAGTGCTTTGGATCAAGCTGTAAAACATCTTTTGGCTTTAGAGGAAACCCTGCACAATGCAGACAGGTTAGGTACACCCAGGAGCCAGGTATTGATCTGAAATCAATCAACTTCAAATTTGCTTTTTTCAACGAACAGGAAAAGACTCTGCCCCTGGAACTTTGCAGCAGGAACGCTTGAGTGAAAGGAAACCTGCTTTCATGAATGCAGGCATCACTGCTAGCCTAAGTGCAACTCTACAGAAGATAGAAAACTATCTATCTGCTCTGTAGTGTGGCAATAGTTAAAGAGCCACTGCAGGGGATGTAAAAGACACTGCATAGCACAGGATGCCTTCCCAAATATTTTGGGGTTTTTTGGACAGCCCCCCTCCCACCTTGTCTCACTGGGCTGGAGGCTGAAATCTTAATTGTATGGCAGATGAAGCAAGTGCAGCAGCAGAGGAGCCTGGAAGAGGAGCTGCCCCATTTCTTGGTGGGAGTGAACTATTCAGGTTGCCCTGGAGGAGAACAGCTGCAGAGGTTTCCATAGCTTAGACACCTGTTTGGTGAAATCAACTTTTCACATGGCATCAGTGGTCAAGCCTCAACAAAGGGAGATCAGCTCTACAAAAAGAAGGGCCTGTCCTTCTGGTCATTAAAGCATCCCAGCTCCTGTTGGGGGTACTTCAACGTGCACAGTCTAGGGTACAACCTTTTTATGCAACAAGCCTGGTAACAAAATATGTGAAAGGCCTACTGGGAGCATCTGCAATATTCTCATGAACCTACCCAATAAATCAAAAGCAAGTAAGACTCAAGTTTCCCCAAAGCTGCTGTGTCACACAAAGCTATAGACAATAATTTGACTCCCACTTTTCGGTTATCCTATGAGCTATCCTTACAAACAGGAGACCTCAGTCCCCAGGATGAACAAACATCTCGGAGCACGGGTGGTTCTCTTACCTATATCTTGCTCAATGAACCCTTTGTCATTGCACTTCGTTATGTGATCGCTGAGGTCAGCCTGAGGAACTAGATGGCGAGCATTGAAGGGGCACGTGGCCAATTCCTTTGCAACTTCAGGGTAGCTCTAGACAAGGGAAAACCAAATTATGTGCAATCTCTCTCAAGTTCACTTACCTCTTGCTGATCCATAGAAAAAAAACCCAAGGATATTTGTGATGTTGCTTTAAAAAAAAAAGACTAAACAAGGAATGGCAATATATTGTTCAGACACTTACTAAAAATGCAAGGGGAAACCAACATGACTGTTCTTTAAAACACAATTCACTGAGAAACTGAGCCACCATTGAGTTGACTGAAATGAAACATACCCTCAGCTAAACTCCCTACAATTTACTGCAACACTGGCAATACGGCTGCATCATTTAAAGCACAGATGAAACTATTCTAAAAACAACGGGGGAGAGATGTTAGGGAAATCTAAACCATTCAGGTATTTTTTTTTTTTAAATAAGCAGGCACAAAGGCAGAGGAATTCCTTAAACCTTTCAAAACAGCTAGGGAGTTGGCAGTGTTCTACCTGCAGACTTTGGTGCTACAGGATTACCATTCAAGTAAAACTTTATCACAGACACAGGTTCTACTGGCAGTGCTCAGCCATCACTGCGGTAAATTAGTCCACCCCCTGCACATGATACAGCCCTTACTGGGAAAAGCACAACTTTGCCACTGAACCAGTGCCTGCCTGGTTCTGGCTGATGCAGCTCTGCTGGTCAGGGATCAGACTTGCACCTGAGGCAGATGCAGAGACAGAAGTGCCTCGTACAGACGCTGCTTGAGGCAGCGTCTCCTCCACTACCACTGATATGTGACTGCAGCACAGGCTGCAGGCACATCCAAGGCAGTTGTCATTACCTGGTCTATACAGCTAGGGTTGCTGTGTCCTCATGTGTCCATCATTTGCTTCAACTAGCTTGAGCAAGCTATTCTGGCTGCATAGCATTGAGAAGCTTCTGCTAACGCAGTTCAAGCTGAGAGGATTCAACTTGCCCTGCTTGCGGTGTCCCCATTTGTGTGGCAGGGCTGCATTCTGCACAAAGCAATGGGAAGCTGAGGCAGGTGGAAGCGTTTAATTGGATTTTATGCATAGGGTATGCAAAGGAAATTCAACAAACTACCAAGCAAGAAGGACAATCTCCACCCAGACACTTGCCACTGCAAATAATCACAGAGTGGCATCTTCAGATGGATCAGATGATAATCCCCAAGCCCTTCTTCTGCTAATTACTTACAGACACAGCTACATCTGATTATTGATCACTATCTCACCTCATCCTCCTAATGAGGTAAGCTTGCCAAAACTGTCTGGTCATCAGTTATGCAACAGAAGGACAAAACCAACATGGTTAAAAGTTTACTTGCCAACATTATTCACCTAGCTCACGTGCACATTCTTGCCAAAATTTGCAGGGGGGTCAACAAGGAAAATTTCAGCCCTCTTGAATGTTGGAAAGATGAAGGTACTTGCCACTTAGCTCTGTCCACCGCTTTCACTAGTTGCTTAATATTTTTTAAGGCTCTAGTTCTACCAAAATGAATTGTTTATAAGTACTGATACCAAGACACACACCCTACAACTGCATCTTAACTGGAAGGCACAGCACTGTTATACTATTTCAAAAACACATTGGCAAACTTACTGGTAAACTTAAAGAGGAACAACTGGGTTTTAAAAGGTCTCGGCAAAAACCCAAAGCTCAGTGAGATGCTAGCACTTGACAGGTTTAAAGAAAACAAACCATGAGGACAACAGAAGAGAGAGGAAGGAATGCTTCCTATAAAGGATTTGTATTCAAATTCTGGATAACAGAGCGGGGGAAAAAAGCCTCTCCCATATGTGCTGAGCCCAGGATGTGGAATTTTTGCCAGATGCACATTAAATAGTTATTAGCAAAACAAACAAAAACAAAAAAACCCACTCTGCTATGCAGCTGCATTTCCAGCACTTAAAGAATGAATTGCAACATCACACCACTTCTACCCTGACCAGCCAGAAGGGGTGCACGTAACTTAACTGAATTCTCTCTTCAACTTAAAGTGGAAAAATGTATCTGACCTCCATGTGAGCTGCTGAAAGAGACCAGAATTTCCTCCCTGACATAACCATGAATAATCTCTATCTCCTTTCAACTGAACCACACTGGTCTTACATGAATTAACATTTTGTCCTGGTTTCTGCTGGGATAGAGTTAATTTTCTTCCTAGTAGCTGGTACGGTGCTGTGTTTTGGATTTAGGATGAGAATAATATTGATAACACACTGATGTTTTAAGCAGTGCTTACACTAGTCAAGGACTTTTCAGCTTCTCATTCCCTGCCAGTGAGAAGCTGGGAGGGGGCACAGCCAGGACAGCTGACCCAAACTGGCCAAAGGGATATTCCATACCATGTGATGTCATGCTCAGTATATAAACTGGGGGGAGTTAGCTGGGGGAGGGGTGACCACTGCTCAGGACTAGCTGGGCATCAGTCAGCGGATGGTGAGCAATTGCATTGTGCATCACTTATTTTGTATATTCTTTTGTCATTGTTATTATTATTATTTTCCCTTCCTTTTCTGTCCTATTAAACTGTCTTTATCTCAACCCACGAACTTTACTTTTTTTTTCCCCGATTCTCTCCCCCATCCCACTGCAGGGGGCGGGGAGGAGTGAGCAAACGGCTGTGTGGTGTTTAGCTGCCTGCTGGGTTAAACCACAACACATGTGTTTGAAGCTATTACTAAACAAAAAATGAAGTTATATGAAATAGGGGCTAAACAAGGCTATTTGTCAGGAACTTACTCCAGCCAGCCAGAAAATGCAGCAAGAATGAGAACAGGCATGTCATATTTACATGCACAGAATTACTCCCATTCGGTGCCTTGTTTGGCAGGCAGTCCAGCTTACCTTCCTACACTTTACAAGGTGATAGGGAAACCGACAGGCTCTGATTCGATGATGTTTATTATATGGACATTGTATTAACCTCTCTGGATCCAAAACATCTAGTAGAATGGAAGAACAGAGGGAAAAAAAAAAAACCTAGTTAGAAAGACAAGATCTAGCATCACTAAGTGAAGTGGAAAAAAACATACCACCACATCAGGGCTGTGACCTTACGGAGTTAAACCAGTTATTCTTAGTTTGAAACCATTCATTAAGGCAGGCACCTGTTCTGCATAACCAAACAAATTCATTTTGAAGTTTGCAGTGACTGGGATGTTAGTCAAAACAGAGAATAGTCAGCACTGAGCATAATAACTCTTTAAGTTACCATATTAGGTAGGTAACCACACTTACTCACAGTGAATGAGGACAGCAGTACTTCTCCAGCTATCTTAGAGGAGAATCAGTGGGATGATGACACACCCACCAGCGCCTTCAGGAACACTGTCAGTCTGAACCAAATCTTTTTTGATCAACAACTAGTTTTGCTGGAAGAAGAATACCAGACAATTTAGCTTCATTTCTGAGGAAGCAGTGTGCCTAACATGGTGCACAGGACTTCTAAGTAAAATTTTTCATAAGTCATGCAATTATTTAGGAGCTGAGGAGTTATTAAACTGGCTAAACCACCTAAGAATCTAGGCACTGAACAGTAAAGCAGCATGAGTGTATGCATACATGATATAATTTTTTAATCTATCTATAGATAAAATATATTAAAATATAAATATATCTATTAAAACCCCCCACATTTCCATATTCTCAGTGAGTAAGAGAGGCAGCCAGAAAGAGGCATAGGTCCCCTCTGCTGCCTGTGGGTCTGTTTGTAGGGTACACACAAGAGAGCCAAACCAGGCTTCTTTCATCTTTCTGCTCTGCCACTCTTTTTGCACAGGCATTTAGCATGTTTAGGATTTGATTACACAGCAGCTTAAACAGATCTAAGTATGGGCTGCTGCTGTTTAGCCTCTCCCCTGCCATCACATCCCCTTCTCTTATACATGCATTGGTGCTCAGTTGTCTCAACAGCCAGATCAGGGAGCTCTATCAGCCCATGGGCTGCCAGCTAGCTAAGACGTTGTTCCACAAGTCACACCGAGCAGACTTCATGCTGTGAGCCACTAGGAAGGCAGGACAGACCTAATCCTTCTTTCCATCTCAGCTGTGCAGTGCTGCTGCTGTCAGCTCTGCCCCCTGTGAGCACCTCTCACCTCCATTGGACAGTTTAGGTCATTAGAACAGTTGAAAACTAAAGACTTCATCATTAAGAAGGATTGACAAGCTTTGTACTGGTTCAGCTGCCCCTGGAAGAGCAACCAGAAGTGGTTTCTCTGTGAACTGCCTCAATGCAAGATCAGACCAAGCACAATACCAGTAAAAGGAAGGAGACAGAGGTGAGTACCAGAGGAAGAGGAAAGCCCTTACCACAGTACACAAACCAGCAAACGCTGGAGCTAGCTTGATCAGGTAAACAGATGTAGTTAACACAAGGCTGCAATGAGCAAAGCCTCCAGGGCACCACAGCAATGCCACGTGAAAATGAGATCCCCGTCCTTTAGCCATACTGCATGCAAACACAAATCCACAACAATCCTAGCAATGTATGTCTGGAGTCAGCTGAGACAATAGCTACAGGCCGGAGCAACGCTTTAACCAAATTAAGCCACTTTATTCAGATGCTTCCTAAAGGCCAGACCCCATCCACACCAGAAGCACGCATGGTGTGGTACCCACCTGTAACATTGGCCTAGTTAAAATAATCAACAACCCACTGGAGCCCCCTTGGCTCAGGCACAGAGACAGACCCAGACCTGCTGGGGCCGGGGTCCGCCTACAGCAGAAGGCGGCCGCCTTCCCCTTCCCCCCGCGAGACTCTACCCCGAGCCTCACCGAAGTCATCCTCCAACTCCATGGCGGAGAAGGGCTCCGCGGCGCGCTGGGCCTGCGGGGCCGGGAGAGCTGCCGGGGCCGGGCCAGGCCGGGGCTGAGGCGAACGCCGCTCCCTGGGTAGTGGTGGCCGCGTGCCGCTCGGCGCCTCTGCGCCTGCGCGGCTGTTTCCTACCAACCGTCCCCTCCCCCGCGCGAGGCCCCTCCTGCCGTGGCGCGGTTGCCGGGGCAACGCCGCGGCCTGGGTCTCCGTCGGGCGCCATCTTCCGCAGCCCTGGCCGTGCGGGGCAGGCCGGTTCCTCCAGCCCGAGCCACGCTTCGAGTAACGCCGGCCTGGCGCCAGGGCCCTCCTCACCACCGGCGCCCGAGATGGGGACTGAAAACTTGAAACCCCTTCCCAAGGTAGGGAGAGTGTGTCCCTGCCCTGGAAGTCTTGCAGGAGGCTGCCGCTGAGAAGGGGCTGGAAGGCGGCTGCGAGCATGGTGGAGCCATGCACCATGCAGCCCTGGTGGGTTGTTTCCAGCTGTTTGGAGCAAGGCGACTTGGGTGCCTCGCTTGATTTCAGCCCCCACAGGTCTCCTACCTCAAAGGCTCTGAGAAAAGAGCCAGCTTCAAATGAAGGCCATGTTTTTACACCCTGCTCTTGGGCACATGCGATGTGGGAGGAAAGAAACCTGAGGTTTTACTGTCAAATGAAATCAGAGCCCTGCTGCTTCCTCTCCTCACATTGGTGGGTTCAAAAACGCTCACTTTTGCCTCATGATTGCCTCATTTTGCAACCAAAATACAAATGTTCAGTGGATGTAGAAATGAATGGAGAGATACTTTTTCAAAGCAGAAGGCTCGCAATGCAGGGGCCTGGATTCTGCAAACCACCACCCAGGTCCCTTCAGCTGCACCCCTTCAGGATGGGGGTGCAGCCCAGTGGTTAGAGCAGAGCACCCGCCTCAGTGTTGGCTCATGTGGACTGGGCTCACAGAGCAAGGAGTGGGACACACAGGCCTGCAGAGAGCACGGATGTGTGTGGAAGATGGCTGGTTACAGGGTTCATGAGCTCCCCAGGGGTGTGGACATGCTCTGCTCCATGAGGGGATCCCTGTCCTGATGTTACGTAGTGTCTTTCAGGGATGAGGGAAGGAAACCTGAATGACTGGAAGAAGAGGTGTGTTTTCCACTGCAGCATGGTCTTAGCTTCTCCCTCCAGTCCCGCCTTTTCCCAGGGCAAGAAGAGACAACGAACATCTGAAAAGAGTTTGCTGCTCTTTGGAGGTCAGTATAGATTCAAGTGTGTTGCTCCCTTGCAAAATTTCCTGGTAAAAACAGGACAAGAGCATCACAACATGGCTGCGTGGACCTCATCCATTCCCATCCACCACGCAGACTTTGATACTGCTCATGAAGCACTTCTGGAGCAATTTGGCTTCCAGGGCTGCATTGCTGCCATGACCTTTCACTGGTTCCAGTGGGGCTCTGAGCTGGAAAGCCCCTCTCAGAGGGACACATTTGCAGCTAGTTCAGGTGAATGTAGGACCCATGAACTGAAGACATATCCACGGAAAGGTCTGCTATTAGGCTGAGACTCTGGCCCCTTACGCTGCCCATTCTGACACAAGGAACACTCCCTAGAGGCATCATGAAATCTCTCCAGGAGGCCTGGACAATCAAGGGGTCTCATCACTGCCCCAAGCAAGTGGTTGGTCTCCCAGGGTCCCAGTGGAGTGCCCCCAGCTCTCTCCTCCTCCAATGCATGTGAATTTGAAAGCCTGGAGGGAGATTTTCAACTGAGACACATCCCCATCCTGACTTCTCTTGGGCACTGGAAAGTCTCCTGCCACTGTCTCCTCAGCACTGTCAAAGCCTGATAAGCATCCCCTAGAGCTGAAGGATCTGGAGTCCCTGCTGAAGATGAGTCACTGCGGTGCTGATGCGCCTAAGGCCCACTGAAGCCATTGTTTCCTTTCTGTCTGACTGTCCCCTCTGGGCTTGCATTGCTGAGATGCCTTTTCATCTTCCATTTTGTTGTTCATGAGAAAACAAACTCCTCTACCATGTTGTCTGACTGCAGCAAATCTGCTGCAGATGCCAAGTTAGGGGGCATAGCTCTGGTCAGGTACAAGTACTTCAGGACAAAGGGCAAACCAAGAGATTACAGAGCCTACAGAGAAAGTCGACTCATGCTTGTGCTGCTGGGTAAGTCACACACACCGAATACTTTTACTGCATAGTCTTCCTGGCATTCATCATACTGTGAAGATTATATCCATGACAGCAGTATTCATGATCACTGCTCTGCCATATGCTGCATGAATACACAAGCCTGGCCAGCATCGTGGCCAGCATTTTCTTACAAAACTTACTTTGCATTGGCATGTCCTCCTATACATCCCCGCTCCATCTAAAGTGACTTCCTGTTGCAGCTGAACAGGTTTTCTCAGTAGTGGGACAGGTAAGGGATGGGAGGGTGGATGGCTTCTCATTTAGAACGTAGGTAGTTTTTCTGCAAAGAAAACAACACTTCTTAATTTTCCCCCTCTAAATGAGATTTTGGGAACCATTTGCTGTAGAGCTGAAAACATTCTCTTCTCCTCCATCATTCTGCCTCTCCTTCTATCCTCCCTGGACAATATATGCTCACAGCCCACATCTCCTCAAGGCAATAGCCCTTCCTTGGAACTGACTTCGAATGAGGAGACTCACATGGATGTGAGCAAAAGGAACTGACCTTCAATCCCCTGATTTCCTCGAGGGGAAAAAGATATGCTAGAGGGTTTCCCACTGTTTTAGTTAGAAGTTACTGGACAAGGTTTTCTGGCAGTAGGTCCTGCCCTGCCTAATTTAATTCCAGGAGGTAACCGAAGACTTACCAATGCTCTCTTAAAAAGGCCAATGGCATCCTGGCCTGTATCAGAAATAGCGTGGCCAGCAGGAGTAGGGAAGTGATCGTGCCCCTGTACTCGGCACTGGTGAGGCTGCACCTCAAATACTGTGTTCAGTTTTGGGCCCCTCACTACAAGAAGGACATGGAGGTGTTAGAGCGTGTCCAGAGAAGGGCAAGGAAGCTGGTGAAGGGTCTGGAGAACAAGTCTGATGAGGAGCGGCTGAGGGAACTGGGACTGTTTGGTCTGGAGAAGAGGAGGCTGAGGGGAGACCTTATCGCTCTACAACTACCTGAAAGGAGGTTGTAGCGAGGTGGGTGTTGGTCTCTTCTCCCAAGTAACTAGCAATAGGACGAGAGGAAATGGCCTCAAGTTGCGCCAGGGGAGGTTTAGATTGGACGTGAGGAAAAATTTCTTTACTGAAAGCGTGGTTAAACATTGGAACAGGCTGCCCAGGGAAGTGGTTGAGTCCCCGTCCCTGGAGGTATTTAAAAGACGTGTAGATGAGGTGCTTAGGGACATGGTGTAGTGGGCATGGTGGTGTTGGGTTGACAGTTGGACTCGATGATCTTAGAGGTCTTTTCCAACCTTAATGATTCTATGATTCTCTCTGGTAGTAGGAATAGCAGAGTTATCTTAAGGTACAAGAGATAGTGTGTTTATAGAATCATAACAGTAGATCAGGAGAACAGTGTAGGCTTCTCTTGAATGGACATATTAACAAAGGACATTTTCAAGCACAGAGAGCCTTGCCTCTTCCTGTAATTTTATCTGCAAAAAATATGTAAAATCTTAAACTGCTTCCAGGAGCCTGAGGTGGACTAAATCTGTCAAAGGATTGAAATGTCTCCCTGAATAGATGATCTTGCAGTGGCGTATTTCTCATTTGCACGAATGCAGGTCATAAAACAACTCTGACCATTATGTAAACCCAAGGGTTTACACACAGGAATTACCCTTTTTATCCCCATTTCCAGAATGTTCCCCAGTCAGGGAATGATTGACATATGTCTTGGATGCCTGTCCTGAGCTGTCTGTTGGGCTGCAGAATCTGAAGCACCCATTGGTGATGCAAGGATGGGCTATGCTCCCTTCTCAAAGTGACTGGGAGAACTTATGACAGGAAACTGTCTCTTCACAGTCACAGGTCACTCGGTGACAGAGCATGCATGACTTCTGCAAAACTCCCCCTGAGTTCTTGGCATCTTGCCTTGACTTCTTTCTTATTTCCACATTCTATCTTCACCTTTTCTTTTTTCTTGAAGAAAAGGCAAGCAGAAGGGAAAGCAGCTCCTCACTTCCTTTCTGACTGTCCTGACAAGCCTTGAAGTGCTGAATACTACGTGCTGCTCTCCAACCATGGGGATAGTGAAAAGACTCTCCTAAATTCAGGGGTACGTGTTGTTGTAAATTCAAGAGATGTCATGAACATGGCCAACCTCTTTGGCAAGGAAGCTGAGCCATGTGTGTCTGTTCCCTTCTTAGACTGATTAGCACCTGCCCCCACAGCAGACTCTGTCCACAGTGGGAAAATCTCTCCAGTGGGGGGACATGTTTATATTGACGGAGTTCTCCAGCAGAACACATTTTCCTGACTTGCATTTGAGCTTTTGCTTGCAAGGGGCTGGAAGATGAATGTGGAGAAAGTTGGCAGTCTCTGCTACCAAGCCAACTGCCGATTAAGGCTCTGGGAGGTTCCTGCATCATCATGCTCAGGAATATCCTGAAGCAGTTCAGCAGCTCCCCTTCCTCAGTTGCAACCCTCTATGCAGTCTTTCCTGCTGGTGACAGCGCTGCTCTGGAGAGCTTCCGGTTTCCCCTTAAAGAATGATTGGCCACAACACCCTGCCTCTCTCCTTGCCCTCAGTGTCTCTCCAGAAACTTTCCACAGGAAACCCGCAGCATAGATGGAAGAAGGAGGATGACGTGCACTGTGAGCCTATTCACCTCATTCTCACTCCTGCTGTTCTCTGGGACCATTTTCTACCTGAGACTTTCCCCCCCAGCACAGCAGCGTGCAGAGCAAGAGGAATTCCCTTTCCTCCCCTCCTCAAGACCTTGTGAGGCTCCTGCTCTCCCAGGGCCTTCCACAGCCCAGACTCCTCAACTGAGCTTGGGAGTGGCCACATGCCCCTTCCATACATGTGCACCGAGGCCAAGAGGGCATTTCTGGGCAGAAGCTCAAGAAAGCTGGGCCTGATGACCAGGGGCTTAGGAGGAGTCATGGATGCCTTCCACACCTGCAAGTGACAGTGCCTGAAGGGGGCACACTGCACTATGTCCCACCCACCCCCTCTTTAGAAATGGTAAAGGCTCTCCATGTGCCCCATGCACCCCTAACTGCCCCAGAGAAACACCCTTCCTCCTGACTGTGTGTGTCTGGAGTGTCCAAAGAAAGGACCATGCAGTGACAGCAATCATTGTGTTAAAAAACACTGCACAACCATCCCCAAAAACTTCCTTCCAAAAACCACCCCTGAGCAACATCTCTCTCCCTGGGCATCTTAGGAGAGCGTCTGCAGGGGAGAGGATGACACAGAGGCATGGGCTGGGATGCAGCAGAACTTTAATGAGTCAAAAGAGGGAAACGAGGCCGCTCTGAGTTGGAGTCCCTAGTGCGGGGAGCACCAGGGGCAGAAAGGAGTCCGCGCCCCACGGCTGTGGCGGAGGTCCCGCCAGGTGTCCATCTGCCTGCCCCACAGAGGGAGCAGGGCCAGCAGGTCCTCCCTAGGCTGGCTTTGTGGGGCTCACAGCCCAGGGCAGCACAAGAGAACCAGGACGCAAGAGGGAAAGGAGAGAGTGGAAGAGGGGAAAGGCAGGCATGGGCCGTGCTTTCTGAGGACCAAGGCTGGCCCCGTCCTTTTGCAAGGGGTGCTGGGGTTGCTCGGCCCCTCTGAAAGCAGCAAGCCGATGGTCCGTCCCCAGTCCGGTACCGTCTTGTGGGTCCCTGGGGGCCTTCCCCAGGGCCATCGCCAGCAGCTTTAGCAGGGGAGGCACCTCCTGCCGCAGTAGCCGCTGCCGAGGCCGGAGAGGCCAAAACCTCCGGAGGAGATGGGCACTCCCTGAGAGCTGAGGATGCTGCCAACGGCAGCGGAGGAGGAGGATCCCACGGCGGTGTTCTGCGGGAAGGAGCTGAGGATGGGGCCGGGCAGGGTCACCACCACGGGGGAGGGCTGGATGACGACGGTGGAGTCCTGGCACTGCATGACACAGGGCTCATTGCAGCTGTTGGCCAGCGGGGTCGGGCCGCAGGGCTGGCATGGCAGGCACGGGTTGTAGCAGGCCATGTCTTGTGGCTGGAGGTGCAGCTGGGAGAGAGGGCAGGGGGAAGCAGAGCATGAGGGGTGGGTGAGGAGCAGCCTGTCACCCCACTCCGAAGGAGCCAAGGCACATGCTGGGCGGTGTGCTGGAGTTTCTGTAGGGACACCCATGGGCTTCTCTTTCCCCGCATCCCAAAAGAGCCCTGCCAGGAGCGACTAAGCCCAGGGAGGTCCCCGCCTAGCCTATAGCTCAGGAGACACCTCAGCCAAGCCGGAACCACTCTCCATGCCCCACCTTCGGCCCCCTTCCCTCTCCCATAGCAAGCAGCTCCAAGACCCACCATAGGACAAAGAGGCAGGGAGGTGCTGAGAAGTCCCAGAGGAGGACGAGAAGGAGAAGGAGGAGAAAGGGCTCCAAACTCACCTTGTTCCCCAGGAGATGGAGGAGAGAGGAGCGGATGAGAGAGTGAGGAGAAGGGCTCGCTTTTATACTGCTCCTGCACCGCCCCAGGCCCACAGTCACTGCACGTGGGCAGAAATTTTCCAACGGACTCACCCCCAAAGCAAAATAGCCTACCTAATGGCACTGGTTGTGTTTTGGTTTCCGTCAATGCTGCCATTTCATTTCCTCATTTCTGACATGCCCATGAGGCCACGGAGGCTCCTTTCAAGTACCAGGATGAGAGGCCCAAGCATTTCCTGGGCAGGAACACATCACTACAGGCAGAAGATGTGCCCCAAGTGCCGCAGGGGTCTGTGCAGACGGGGGACATTGGTCTGGGGAAATCTGGTGAGGTTGTTTACAACCCTCTTTGCAGGTGCGCATATCTCCTGCCAATGCAGTCCTCTTCTGGGTGCCCAAAGGACATGGTGCCTGAGGACATGCCGCATCCTTCTCCCACCCTGACCGCCTCCCTGCTCGCTCCAGCAGTCACGGATCATTGCCTCTATAGGCAGGTGGGCTGCGCTACTGTCTTCAAATGCCTTTGCCCAAGGAAAGCTTCTCCTTCTGGAGAGACGTTTGCCGGTTTGTTTGGAAAAGTCGTCCCCTCTCATGGCAGTCTCTGGGGGTCCCCAACCAGTGCCGTCAGCAGGCTTGCAGAAGGAGAACATTGCCCTCCCGAACCCCGTGATTCCTCAACAAGCCCTGTGGAGTCGTGTCCCTCCTCCCTACCAGAGGGGTCTGTTGGGGCTTGGGACAGCGCCTTGTTCCTCCCACTCTCCTCACACCACCATGCACTTTGGCCGCACACTTTGGACGCTGACCAGCAAGAGACACAAAGGCCTGGCCACTTTTCCAAAACACGCTGACCATCCTGCAAGCCCCCCGAGGTGTGGGAGTGCTGGCAAGAACGTCATGCTGACAGCAATGGCCGTTGGGTCTCCCTGGAGCTGTGTACTTGGGTACAGCCCAGTCCTTGAAGACGGTTTTCCCGGGGCGCGGATGGAACTGCCCTGGCCGGAGGGGAATTCAGCCCTGTGTGGGACACGGGCCTGCAGACAGCACCCACTCCTGGCTTGGCCTCGTGCCAAAAGGCTGACACACGGCCAATCCAAAATTAGAGTGTGACTCGCCATGGGTAGGGAGAGTCTATCCCAGAAAGCTTGCCTACTGAAGGCATTCCCTTGCTCTCCTGGGACGCGTCCCAGCTGCCTCCGTGTCTGCAAGGCAGGGAAGCGCATCACCTCCTTGATGTAGTCTGAGAGCTGGTTTTGTATCTGACCACGTCCCCTCCCTGAGCATCCCCAGGCACGTGGCGCTGCAGGGTCCTGCCAGCCCTCGCTCGCTGGGGAGCTGCGGGAAGCCTCCTTGCTTTCCCAGTGGTGCTGGGTTGTGCTCCAAGCTGAGGAGGCCTTTGGGGCGTGGTAAAGAAGGCATGCTGAAGCACGGATGCCAGGAGAAGACATATCGCCTGGGACCCAGGGATGAGTCCCAACCAGTGGGGAGATGTTTTCTGCAACCCTTTCTTTCCACCCATTCAGCATTCAGGAGAGCTCCTCACCGCAGCCCGGTCTCTTTGGCCGGGAAGATGAGGCCTGTGCGTCTGTTCCCTTCCACCCTCCATGCCTCTCCCCAAGGCTGACCCTTCCCCCGCAGGCAGTAGATCTGCCAGATGAGGTTCAAGGGCTCTAAGATCGTAGCATAGTTCAGTCCCCCGTCCGTACTGATGCAAGAGGTTCCTCCCTTCCAGCTGCAGGACTCGCCATTTGTCATTCCTGAATGCCACGGGGCTCCTGTGGCCCAGTCCGCCAGCAGGTCGAGGTCTCCCTTGACAGCAGCCCTGCCCTGGAGCACATCAGCTGGCTTGTACGGGTTGACTTTTCTCAGGCAGTCCTTGATTTGATGCCCACCCACTGCTGGGAGGGCTCCCCCTCCTTCCTTCAACTCTTTCAGAGGGCACAGCAGCCTGGGAGACCTTGTGGGTGAAGACTGAGAGAGAGAAGGCGTTGGCTGCCCCCAGCCTGCTCTCTGTCCACTTTCAGGAAATCAGCCGCCCTAGCCAGCAGTGGGCCCACATTTTCCTCCATCAGCCTTCAGCTACTCTTGTAGGGGTGGATGTTGCTCCTGATGCTTGTTGCCTGTTGCTCTTGATGCCCCTTGAAGACTCCAGGCAGGCTGAGCTTTGGCTCTCCTAGCAGCATCCCAACATGCCTAGGAATTATTTCCAAATTCCTCCTTTGCAGCTCATCCCTCCTTCCACCTCCCGGATGCTGCCTTTTGACGTTGCTGCTCTTGCCTTGAGTAGCCCACTTAGCCAAAGCCGGACTGCTGAGACGTCTGTTTGATTTCCTGAGTGTTGGGCTGGACCCTTCTTGCTCTTCGACCGTGAGGTGCCTAAGGCGCTGCCAGCTTTCCTGAGCTCTTTTGAGCTTCACAGCTGCCTCCATGGCATCCTGCCTACCAGCTGCCCGACTAGGCTGAAGTCAGCGTGCCTGAAGCCCAGGGCTGTACTCTGCTACTTGCTTTCCTCCCTGCCATCAGGTCTTGAACACCAGTGTTTCTCAGGTGTGACAACCAAGGCTGCCCTTCATTCCAGTGCTCCCAGCCAGTTCTTCCTTCTTAGGGGCAGCTGTGCAGCACCCCTCTTTTGCCCATGACAGAATCGCAGGATCCTTGAGGTTGGCAGGGACCTCTGGAGATCGTCTAGTCCAACCGTCCCTGCTCAAAGCGCGGTCAGCCTTTGGAGGATGCTCAGGGCCAAGTCCTGTCAAGCTCTGGATACCTACAAGGATGGAGAATCCACAACCTGTCCGTGGCAACCCCAGCTGGCACTTGAGCACCCTCACACTAACAAAGTCTTTTCTTATGTTTTTGTGGAATTTCCCGTGTTTCAATATGTGCCTATTACCTCTTGGCCCTTCACTGGATGGGGCTCAGGAGAGTCTGGCTCTACGTTCTTGACTCTCTCCCATCAGCTCTTTTGCCCATCGCTAAGAACTTAGGGGGCCTTCTCTCCTCCAGGGTGAAGAACACCACCTCTCACAGCCCCTCCTGCCTCAGGGGCTCCAGTCGCTTCATGGGCTCCGTGGCCCTTTGCTGGACTCGCACCAGTACGGCCATGCCTCTGTCATACTGGAGAGCCGTGAACTGGACACTCTTTGTGGCAGCTGTGGTCTCAGCAGTGCTGAGCCAAGAAGAGGGATCAAATTTACAAGCTCGAGAAGTGGGCCCATGTGAACCTCATGAGGTTCAACAAGGCCAAGTGCAAGGTCCTGCACCTGGGTCGGGGCAACCCCCGGTATCAATACTGGCTGGGGGATGAAGGGACTGAGAGCAGCCCTGCCGAGAAGGACTTGGGGGTACTGGTGAATGAAAAGCTGGACATGAGCCGGCAATAGGTGCTCGCAGCCCAGAAAGCCAACCCCATCCTGGGCTGCATAAAAAGAAGCGTGTCCAGCAGGTCGAGGGAGGTGATTCTCCGCTTCTAGTCCACTCTCGTTAGACCCCACCTGGAGTACTGCATCCCGCTCCAGAGTCCGCAGCACAAGAAGGACATGGACCTGTTGGAGTGGGTCCAGAGAAGGGCTACAAAAGTGATCAGAGGGATGGAACTCATCTCCTATGAGGACAGGCTGAGCGAGTTGGGGTTGTTCAGCCTGGAGAAGAGAAGGCTCCGGGGAGACCTTGCTGCAGCCTTTCAGTACTTAAAGGGGGCTTATAAGGAAGTCGGAGAGGGACCTTTTATCAAGGTCTGTAGTGACAGGAAAAGGAGCAACAGTTTTAAACTCAAATAGGGTAGATGTAGATTGGACATAAGGAAGAAATTTCTTGCGATGAGGGTGATGAGACACTGCAAAAAGTTGCCCAGAGACTGATGGGATGTCCCTTCATTGGAAGTGTTCAAGGTCAGGGTTGACGGAACTTTGAGTAACATGATCTAGTGACAGATGTCCCTGCCCACGGCAGGAGGGTTGGACTAGATGATCTTTAAAGGTCTCTTCCAACCCAAACCATTCTATGATTCTATGATAGCATGGTTCTATGATAAGGCATCCCTCTGCACTGTGTTCCTCCCTTTGAGAATGCTATGGTTAGGATGGGTTCTCCTGGCCTCTCCCGGGAAGCTAGTGCCTGTGTCTTGTCAATACCACATTCCCTCCTGACTGCTTGCATCACAGTGTCGAGCTCACTGAGGAGAAAGGAAAGGTGTACACAGCAAAGTGGACGGTAGTCACTGAACAAGGTAGCGTAACTCTATCCCGACCCAAATCGGCAGAGAAACTTAGAAACCATAGGGTCACTCAATGCATGACTAAGCACACTCAATGCAACAATTGTGTTGACAATCACTGCACGACTGTCCCCAGCAACCCCCTCCCAGAACCACCCCTGAGCAACATCTCTCTCCCTGGGCATCTTAGGAGAGCGTCTGCAGGGGAGAGGATGACACAGAGGCATGGGCTGGGATGCAGCAGAACTTTAATGAGTCAAAAGAGGGAAACGAGGCCGCTCTGAGTTGGAGTCCCTAGTGCGGGGAGCACCAGGGGCAGAAAGGAGTCCGCGCCCCACGGCTGTGGCGGAGGTCCCGCCAGGTGTCCATCTGCCTGCCCCACAGAGGGAGCAGGGCCAGCAGGTCCTCCCTAGGCTGGCTTTGTGGGGCTCACAGCCCAGGGCAGCACAAGAGAACCAGGACGCAAGAGGGAAAGGAGAGAGTGGAAGAGGGGAAAGGCAGGCATGGGCCGTGCTTTCTGAGGACCAAGGCTGGCCCCGTCCTTTTGCAAGGGGTGCTGGGGTTGCTCGGCCCCTCTGAAAGCAGCAAGCCGATGGTCCGTCCCCAGTCCGGTACCGTCTTGTGGGTCCCTGGGGGCCTTCCCCAGGGCCATCGCCAGCAGCTTTAGCAGGGGAGGCACCTCCTGCCGCAGTAGCCGCTGCCGAGGCCGGAGAGGCCAAAACCTCCGGAGGAGATGGGCACTCCCTGAGAGCTGAGGATGCTGCCAACGGCAGCGGAGGAGGAGGATCCCACGGCGGTGTTCTGCGGGAAGGAGCTGAGGATGGGGCCGGGCAGGGTCACCACCACGGGGGAGGGCTGGATGACGACGGTGGAGTCCTGGCACTGCATGACACAGGGCTCATTGCAGCTGTTGGCCAGCGGGGTCGGGCCGCAGGGCTGGCATGGCAGGCACGGGTTGTAGCAGGCCATGTCTTGTGGCTGGAGGTGCAGCTGGGAGAGAGGGCAGGGGGAAGCAGAGCATGAGGGGTGGGTGAGGAGCAGCCTGTCACCCCACTCCGAAGGAGCCAAGGCACATGCTGGGCGGTGTGCTGGAGTTTCTGTAGGGACACCCATGGGCTTCTCTTTCCCCGCATCCCAAAAGAGCCCTGCCAGGAGCGACTAAGCCCAGGGAGGTCCCCGCCTAGCCTATAGCTCAGGAGACACCTCAGCCAAGCCGGAACCACTCTCCATGCCCCACCTTCGGCCCCCTTCCCTCTCCCATAGCAAGCAGCTCCAAGACCCACCATAGGACAAAGAGGCAGGGAGGTGCTGAGAAGTCCCAGAGGAGGACGAGAAGGAGAAGGAGGAGAAAGGGCTCCAAACTCACCTTGTTCCCCAGGAGATGGAGGAGAGAGGAGCGGATGAGAGAGTGAGGAGAAGGGCTCGCTTTTATACTGCTCCTGCACCGCCCCAGGCCCACAGTCACTGCACGTGGGCAGAAATTTTCCAACGGACTCACCCCCAAAGCAAAATAGCCTACCTAATGGCACTGGTTGTGTTTTGGTTTCCGTCAATGCTGCCATTTCATTTCCTCATTTCTGACATGCCCATGAGGCCACGGAGGCTCCTTTCAAGTACCAGGATGAGAGGCCCAAGCATTTCCTGGGCAGGAACACATCACTACAGGCAGAAGATGTGCCCCAAGTGCCGCAGGGGTCTGTGCAGACGGGGGACATTGGTCTGGGGAAATCTGGTGAGGTTGTTTACAACCCTCTTTGCAGGTGCGCATATCTCCTGCCAATGCAGTCCTCTTCTGGGTGCCCAAAGGACATGGTGCCTGAGGACATGCCGCATCCTTCTCCCACCCTGACCGCCTCCCTGCTCGCTCCAGCAGTCACGGATCATTGCCTCTATAGGCAGGTGGGCTGCGCTACTGTCTTCAAATGCCTTTGCCCAAGGAAAGCTTCTCCTTCTGGAGAGACGTTTGCCGGTTTGTTTGGAAAAGTCGTCCCCTCTCATGGCAGTCTCTGGGGGTCCCCAACCAGTGCCGTCAGCAGGCTTGCAGAAGGAGAACATTGCCCTCCCGAACCCCGTGATTCCTCAACAAGCCCTGTGGAGTCGTGTCCCTCCTCCCTACCAGAGGGGTCTGTTGGGGCTTGGGACAGCGCCTTGTTCCTCCCACTCTCCTCACACCACCATGCACTTTGGCCGCACACTTTGGACGCTGACCAGCAAGAGACACAAAGGCCTGGCCACTTTTCCAAAACACGCTGACCATCCTGCAAGCCCCCCGAGGTGTGGGAGTGCTGGCAAGAACGTCATGCTGACAGCAATGGCCGTTGGGTCTCCCTGGAGCTGTGTACTTGGGTACAGCCCAGTCCTTGAAGACGGTTTTCCCGGGGCGCGGATGGAACTGCCCTGGCCGGAGGGGAATTCAGCCCTGTGTGGGACACGGGCCTGCAGACAGCACCCACTCCTGGCTTGGCCTCGTGCCAAAAGGCTGACACACGGCCAATCCAAAATTAGAGTGTGACTCGCCATGGGTAGGGAGAGTCTATCCCAGAAAGCTTGCCTACTGAAGGCATTCCCTTGCTCTCCTGGGACGCGTCCCAGCTGCCTCCGTGTCTGCAAGGCAGGGAAGCGCATCACCTCCTTGATGTAGTCTGAGAGCTGGTTTTGTATCTGACCACGTCCCCTCCCTGAGCATCCCCAGGCACGTGGCGCTGCAGGGTCCTGCCAGCCCTCGCTCGCTGGGGAGCTGCGGGAAGCCTCCTTGCTTTCCCAGTGGTGCTGGGTTGTGCTCCAAGCTGAGGAGGCCTTTGGGGCGTGGTAAAGAAGGCATGCTGAAGCACGGATGCCAGGAGAAGACATATCGCCTGGGACCCAGGGATGAGTCCCAACCAGTGGGGAGATGTTTTCTGCAACCCTTTCTTTCCACCCATTCAGCATTCAGGAGAGCTCCTCACCGCAGCCCGGTCTCTTTGGCCGGGAAGATGAGGCCTGTGCGTCTGTTCCCTTCCACCCTCCATGCCTCTCCCCAAGGCTGACCCTTCCCCCGCAGGCAGTAGATCTGCCAGATGAGGTTCAAGGGCTCTAAGATCGTAGCATAGTTCAGTCCCCCGTCCGTACTGATGCAAGAGGTTCCTCCCTTCCAGCTGCAGGACTCGCCATTTGTCATTCCTGAATGCCACGGGGCTCCTGTGGCCCAGTCCGCCAGCAGGTCGAGGTCTCCCTTGACAGCAGCCCTGCCCTGGAGCACATCAGCTGGCTTGTACGGGTTGACTTTTCTCAGGCAGTCCTTGATTTGATGCCCACCCACTGCTGGGAGGGCTCCCCCTCCTTCCTTCAACTCTTTCAGAGGGCACAGCAGCCTGGGAGACCTTGTGGGTGAAGACTGAGAGAGAGAAGGCGTTGGCTGCCCCCAGCCTGCTCTCTGTCCACTTTCAGGAAATCAGCCGCCCTAGCCAGCAGTGGGCCCACATTTTCCTCCATCAGCCTTCAGCTACTCTTGTAGGGGTGGATGTTGCTCCTGATGCTTGTTGCCTGTTGCTCTTGATGCCCCTTGAAGACTCCAGGCAGGCTGAGCTTTGGCTCTCCTAGCAGCATCCCAACATGCCTAGGAATTATTTCCAAATTCCTCCTTTGCAGCTCATCCCTCCTTCCACCTCCCGGATGCTGCCTTTTGACGTTGCTGCTCTTGCCTTGAGTAGCCCACTTAGCCAAAGCCGGACTGCTGAGACGTCTGTTTGATTTCCTGAGTGTTGGGCTGGACCCTTCTTGCTCTTCGACCGTGAGGTGCCTAAGGCGCTGCCAGCTTTCCTGAGCTCTTTTGAGCTTCACAGCTGCCTCCATGGCATCCTGCCTACCAGCTGCCCGACTAGGCTGAAGTCAGCGTGCCTGAAGCCCAGGGCTGTACTCTGCTACTTGCTTTCCTCCCTGCCATCAGGTCTTGAACACCAGTGTTTCTCAGGTGTGACAACCAAGGCTGCCCTTCATTCCAGTGCTCCCAGCCAGTTCTTCCTTCTTAGGGGCAGCTGTGCAGCACCCCTCTTTTGCCCATGACAGAATCGCAGGATCCTTGAGGTTGGCAGGGACCTCTGGAGATCGTCTAGTCCAACCGTCCCTGCTCAAAGCGCGGTCAGCCTTTGGAGGATGCTCAGGGCCAAGTCCTGTCAAGCTCTGGATACCTACAAGGATGGAGAATCCACAACCTGTCCGTGGCAACCCCAGCTGGCACTTGAGCACCCTCACACTAACAAAGTCTTTTCTTATGTTTTTGTGGAATTTCCCGTGTTTCAATATGTGCCTATTACCTCTTGGCCCTTCACTGGATGGGGCTCAGGAGAGTCTGGCTCTACGTTCTTGACTCTCTCCCATCAGCTCTTTTGCCCATCGCTAAGAACTTAGGGGGCCTTCTCTCCTCCAGGGTGAAGAACACCACCTCTCACAGCCCCTCCTGCCTCAGGGGCTCCAGTCGCTTCATGGGCTCCGTGGCCCTTTGCTGGACTCGCACCAGTACGGCCATGCCTCTGTCATACTGGAGAGCCGTGAACTGGACACTCTTTGTGGCAGCTGTGGTCTCAGCAGTGCTGAGCCAAGAAGAGGGATCAAATTTACAAGCTCGAGAAGTGGGCCCATGTGAACCTCATGAGGTTCAACAAGGCCAAGTGCAAGGTCCTGCACCTGGGTCGGGGCAACCCCCGGTATCAATACTGGCTGGGGGATGAAGGGACTGAGAGCAGCCCTGCCGAGAAGGACTTGGGGGTACTGGTGAATGAAAAGCTGGACATGAGCCGGCAATAGGTGCTCGCAGCCCAGAAAGCCAACCCCATCCTGGGCTGCATAAAAAGAAGCGTGTCCAGCAGGTCGAGGGAGGTGATTCTCCGCTTCTAGTCCACTCTCGTTAGACCCCACCTGGAGTACTGCATCCCGCTCCAGAGTCCGCAGCACAAGAAGGACATGGACCTGTTGGAGTGGGTCCAGAGAAGGGCTACAAAAGTGATCAGAGGGATGGAACTCATCTCCTATGAGGACAGGCTGAGCGAGTTGGGGTTGTTCAGCCTGGAGAAGAGAAGGCTCCGGGGAGACCTTGCTGCAGCCTTTCAGTACTTAAAGGGGGCTTATAAGGAAGTCGGAGAGGGACCTTTTATCAAGGTCTGTAGTGACAGGAAAAGGAGCAACAGTTTTAAACTCAAATAGGGTAGATGTAGATTGGACATAAGGAAGAAATTTCTTGCGATGAGGGTGATGAGACACTGCAAAAAGTTGCCCAGAGACTGATGGGATGTCCCTTCATTGGAAGTGTTCAAGGTCAGGGTTGACGGAACTTTGAGTAACATGATCTAGTGACAGATGTCCCTGCCCACGGCAGGAGGGTTGGACTAGATGATCTTTAAAGGTCTCTTCCAACCCAAACCATTCTATGATTCTATGATAGCATGGTTCTATGATAAGGCATCCCTCTGCACTGTGTTCCTCCCTTTGAGAATGCTATGGTTAGGATGGGTTCTCCTGGCCTCTCCCGGGAAGCTAGTGCCTGTGTCTTGTCAATACCACATTCCCTCCTGACTGCTTGCATCACAGTGTCGAGCTCACTGAGGAGAAAGGAAAGGTGTACACAGCAAAGTGGACGGTAGTCACTGAACAAGGTAGCGTAACTCTATCCCGACCCAAATCGGCAGAGAAACTTAGAAACCATAGGGTCACTCAATGCATGACTAAGCACACTCAATGCAACAATTGTGTTGACAATCACTGCACGACTGTCCCCAGCAACCCCCTCCCAGAACCACCCCTGAGCAACATCTCTCTCCCTGGGCATCTTAGGAGAGCGTCTGCAGGGGAGAGGATGACACAGAGGCATGGGCTGGGATGCAGCAGAACTTTAATGAGTCAAAAGAGGGAAACGAGGCCGCTCTGAGTTGGAGTCCCTAGTGCGGGGAGCACCAGGGGCAGAAAGGAGTCCGCGCCCCACGGCTGTGGCGGAGGTCCCGCCAGGTGTCCATCTGCCTGCCCCACAGAGGGAGCAGGGCCAGCAGGTCCTCCCTAGGCTGGCTTTGTGGGGCTCACAGCCCAGGGCAGCACAAGAGAACCAGGACGCAAGAGGGAAAGGAGAGAGTGGAAGAGGGGAAAGGCAGGCATGGGCCGTGCTTTCTGAGGACCAAGGCTGGCCCCGTCCTTTTGCAAGGGGTGCTGGGGTTGCTCGGCCCCTCTGAAAGCAGCAAGCCGATGGTCCGTCCCCAGTCCGGTACCGTCTTGTGGGTCCCTGGGGGCCTTCCCCAGGGCCATCGCCAGCAGCTTTAGCAGGGGAGGCACCTCCTGCCGCAGTAGCCGCTGCCGAGGCCGGAGAGGCCAAAACCTCCGGAGGAGATGGGCACTCCCTGAGAGCTGAGGATGCTGCCAACGGCAGCGGAGGAGGAGGATCCCACGGCGGTGTTCTGCGGGAAGGAGCTGAGGATGGGGCCGGGCAGGGTCACCACCACGGGGGAGGGCTGGATGACGACGGTGGAGTCCTGGCACTGCATGACACAGGGCTCATTGCAGCTGTTGGCCAGCGGGGTCGGGCCGCAGGGCTGGCATGGCAGGCACGGGTTGTAGCAGGCCATGTCTTGTGGCTGGAGGTGCAGCTGGGAGAGAGGGCAGGGGGAAGCAGAGCATGAGGGGTGGGTGAGGAGCAGCCTGTCACCCCACTCCGAAGGAGCCAAGGCACATGCTGGGCGGAGTGCTGGAGTTTCTGTAGGGACACCCATGGGCTTCTCTTTCCCCGCATCCCAAAAGAGCCCTGCCAGGAGCGACTAAGCCCAGGGAGGTCCCCGCCTAGCCTATAGCTCAGGAGACACCTCAGCCAAGCCCGAACCACTCTCCATGCCCCACCTTCGGCCCCCTTCCCTCTCCCATAGCAAGCAGCTCCAAGACCCACCATAGGACAAAGACAAAGAGGCAGGGAGGTGCTGAGAAGTCCCAGAGGAGGACGAGAAGGAGAAGGAGGAGAAAGGGCTCCAAACTCACCTTGTTCCCCAGGAGATGGAGGAGAGAGGAGCGGATGAGAGAGTGAGGAGAAGGGCTCGCTTTTATACTGCTCCTGCACCGCCCCAGGCCCACAGTCACTGCACGCGGGCAGAAATTTTCCAACGGACTCACCCCCAAAGCAAAATAGCCTACCTAATGGCACTGGTTGTGTTTTGGTTTCCGTCAATGCTGCCATTTCATTTCCTCATTTCTGACATGCCCATGAGGCCACGGAGGCTCCTTTCAAGTACCAGGATGAGAGGCCCAAGCATTTCCTGGGCAGGAACACATCACTACAGGCAGAAGATGTGCCCCAAGTGCCGCAGGGGTCTGTGCAGACGGGGGACATTGGTCTGGGGAAATCTGGTGAGGTTGTTTACAACCCTCTTTGCAGGTGCGCATATCTCCTGCCAATGCAGTCCTCTTCTGGGTGCCCAAAGGACATGGTGCCTGAGGACATGCCGCATCCTTCTCCCACCCTGACCGCCTCCCTGCTCGCTCCAGCAGTCACGGATCATTGCCTCTATAGGCAGGTGGGCTGCGCTACTGTCTTCAAATGCCTTTGCCCAAGGAAAGCTTCTCCTTCTGGAGAGACGTTTGCCGGTTTGTTTGGAAAAGTCGTCCCCTCTCATGGCAGTCTCTGGGGGTCCCCAACCAGTGCCGTCAGCAGGCTTGCAGAAGGAGAACATTGCCCTCCCGAACCCCGTGATTCCTCAACAAGCCCTGTGGAGTCGTGTCCCTCCTCCCTACCAGAGGGGTCTGTTGGGGCTTGGGACAGCGCCTTGTTCCTCCCACTCTCCTCACACCACCATGCACTTTGGCCGCACACTTTGGACGCTGACCAGCAAGAGACACAAAGGCCTGGCCACTTTTCCAAAACACGCTGACCATCCTGCAAGCCCCCCGAGGTGTGGGAGTGCTGGCAAGAACGTCATGCTGACAGCAATGGCCGTTGGGTCTCCCTGGAGCTGTGTACTTGGGTACAGCCCAGTCCTTGAAGACGGTTTTCCCGGGGCGCGGATGGAACTGCCCTGGCCGGAGGGGAATTCAGCCCTGTGTGGGACACGGGCCTGCAGACAGCACCCACTCCTGGCTTGGCCTCGTGCCAAAAGGCTGACACACGGCCAATCCAAAATTAGAGTGTGACTCGCCATGGGTAGGGAGAGTCTATCCCAGAAAGCTTGCCTACTGAAGGCATTCCCTTGCTCTCCTGGGACGCGTCCCAGCTGCCTCCGTGTCTGCAAGGCAGGGAAGCGCATCACCTCCTTGATGTAGTCTGAGAGCTGGTTTTGTATCTGACCACGTCCCCTCCCTGAGCATCCCCAGGCACGTGGCGCTGCAGGGTCCTGCCAGCCCTCGCTCGCTGGGGAGCTGCGGGAAGCCTCCTTGCTTTCCCAGTGGTGCTGGGTTGTGCTCCAAGCTGAGGAGGCCTTTGGGGCGTGGTAAAGAAGGCATGCTGAAGCACGGATGCCAGGAGAAGACATATCGCCTGGGACCCAGGGATGAGTCCCAACCAGTGGGGAGATGTTTTCTGCAACCCTTTCTTTCCACCCATTCAGCATTCAGGAGAGCTCCTCACCGCAGCCCGGTCTCTTTGGCCGGGAAGATGAGGCCTGTGCGTCTGTTCCCTTCCACCCTCCATGCCTCTCCCCAAGGCTGACCCTTCCCCCGCAGGCAGTAGATCTGCCAGATGAGGTTCAAGGGCTCTAAGATCGTAGCATAGTTCAGTCCCCCGTCCGTACTGATGCAAGAGGTTCCTCCCTTCCAGCTGCAGGACTCGCCATTTGTCATTCCTGAATGCCACGGGGCTCCTGTGGCCCAGTCCGCCAGCAGGTCGAGGTCTCCCTTGACAGCAGCCCTGCCCTGGAGCACATCAGCTGGCTTGTACGGGTTGACTTTTCTCAGGCAGTCCTTGATTTGATGCCCACCCACTGCTGGGAGGGCTCCCCCTCCTTCCTTCAACTCTTTCAGAGGGCACAGCAGCCTGGGAGACCTTGTGGGTGAAGACTGAGAGAGAGAAGGCGTTGGCTGCCCCCAGCCTGCTCTCTGTCCACTTTCAGGAAATCAGCCGCCCTAGCCAGCAGTGGGCCCACATTTTCCTCCATCAGCCTTCAGCTACTCTTGTAGGGGTGGATGTTGCTCCTGATGCTTGTTGCCTGTTGCTCTTGATGCCCCTTGAAGACTCCAGGCAGGCTGAGCTTTGGCTCTCCTAGCAGCATCCCAACATGCCTAGGAATTATTTCCAAATTCCTCCTTTGCAGCTCATCCCTCCTTCCACCTCCCGGATGCTGCCTTTTGACGTTGCTGCTCTTGCCTTGAGTAGCCCACTTAGCCAAAGCCGGACTGCTGAGACGTCTGTTTGATTTCCTGAGTGTTGGGCTGGACCCTTCTTGCTCTTCGACCGTGAGGTGCCTAAGGCGCTGCCAGCTTTCCTGAGCTCTTTTGAGCTTCACAGCTGCCTCCATGGCATCCTGCCTACCAGCTGCCCGACTAGGCTGAAGTCAGCGTGCCTGAAGCCCAGGGCTGTACTCTGCTACTTGCTTTCCTCCCTGCCATCAGGTCTTGAACACCAGTGTTTCTCAGGTGTGACAACCAAGGCTGCCCTTCATTCCAGTGCTCCCAGCCAGTTCTTCCTTCTTAGGGGCAGCTGTGCAGCACCCCTCTTTTGCCCATGACAGAATCGCAGGATCCTTGAGGTTGGCAGGGACCTCTGGAGATCGTCTAGTCCAACCGTCCCTGCTCAAAGCGCGGTCAGCCTTTGGAGGATGCTCAGGGCCAAGTCCTGTCAAGCTCTGGATACCTACAAGGATGGAGAATCCACAACCTGTCCGTGGCAACCCCAGCTGGCACTTGAGCACCCTCACACTAACAAAGTCTTTTCTTATGTTTTTGTGGAATTTCCCGTGTTTCAATATGTGCCTATTACCTCTTGGCCCTTCACTGGATGGGGCTCAGGAGAGTCTGGCTCTACGTTCTTGACTCTCTCCCATCAGCTCTTTTGCCCATCGCTAAGAACTTAGGGGGCCTTCTCTCCTCCAGGGTGAAGAACACCACCTCTCACAGCCCCTCCTGCCTCAGGGGCTCCAGTCGCTTCATGGGCTCCGTGGCCCTTTGCTGGACTCGCACCAGTACGGCCATGCCTCTGTCATACTGGAGAGCCGTGAACTGGACACTCTTTGTGGCAGCTGTGGTCTCAGCAGTGCTGAGCCAAGAAGAGGGATCAAATTTACAAGCTCGAGAAGTGGGCCCATGTGAACCTCATGAGGTTCAACAAGGCCAAGTGCAAGGTCCTGCACCTGGGTCGGGGCAACCCCCGGTATCAATACTGGCTGGGGGATGAAGGGACTGAGAGCAGCCCTGCCGAGAAGGACTTGGGGGTACTGGTGAATGAAAAGCTGGACATGAGCCGGCAATAGGTGCTCGCAGCCCAGAAAGCCAACCCCATCCTGGGCTGCATAAAAAGAAGCGTGTCCAGCAGGTCGAGGGAGGTGATTCTCCGCTTCTAGTCCACTCTCGTTAGACCCCACCTGGAGTACTGCATCCCGCTCCAGAGTCCGCAGCACAAGAAGGACATGGACCTGTTGGAGTGGGTCCAGAGAAGGGCTACAAAAGTGATCAGAGGGATGGAACTCATCTCCTATGAGGACAGGCTGAGCGAGTTGGGGTTGTTCAGCCTGGAGAAGAGAAGGCTCCGGGGAGACCTTGCTGCAGCCTTTCAGTACTTAAAGGGGGCTTATAAGGAAGTCGGAGAGGGACCTTTTATCAAGGTCTGTAGTGACAGGAAAAGGAGCAACAGTTTTAAACTCAAATAGGGTAGATGTAGATTGGACATAAGGAAGAAATTTCTTGCGATGAGGGTGATGAGACACTGCAAAAAGTTGCCCAGAGACTGATGGGATGTCCCTTCATTGGAAGTGTTCAAGGTCAGGGTTGACGGAACTTTGAGTAACATGATCTAGTGACAGATGTCCCTGCCCACGGCAGGAGGGTTGGACTAGATGATCTTTAAAGGTCTCTTCCAACCCAAACCATTCTATGATTCTATGATAGCATGGTTCTATGATAAGGCATCCCTCTGCACTGTGTTCCTCCCTTTGAGAATGCTATGGTTAGGATGGGTTCTCCTGGCCTCTCCCGGGAAGCTAGTGCCTGTGTCTTGTCAATACCACATTCCCTCCTGACTGCTTGCATCACAGTGTCGAGCTCACTGAGGAGAAAGGAAAGGTGTACACAGCAAAGTGGACGGTAGTCACTGAACAAGGTAGCGTAACTCTATCCCGACCCAAATCGGCAGAGAAACTTAGAAACCATAGGGTCACTCAATGCATGACTAAGCACACTCAATGCAACAATTGTGTTGACAATCACTGCACGACTGTCCCCAGCAACCCCCTCCCAGAACCACCCCTGAGCAACATCTCTCTCCCTGGGCATCTTAGGAGAGCGTCTGCAGGGGAGAGGATGACACAGAGGCATGGGCTGGGATGCAGCAGAACTTTAATGAGTCAAAAGAGGGAAACGAGGCCGCTCTGAGTTGGAGTCCCTAGTGCGGGGAGCACCAGGGGCAGAAAGGAGTCCGCGCCCCACGGCTGTGGCGGAGGTCCCGCCAGGTGTCCATCTGCCTGCCCCACAGAGGGAGCAGGGCCAGCAGGTCCTCCCTAGGCTGGCTTTGTGGGGCTCACAGCCCAGGGCAGCACAAGAGAACCAGGACGCAAGAGGGAAAGGAGAGAGTGGAAGAGGGGAAAGGCAGGCATGGGCCGTGCTTTCTGAGGACCAAGGCTGGCCCCGTCCTTTTGCAAGGGGTGCTGGGGTTGCTCGGCCCCTCTGAAAGCAGCAAGCCGATGGTCCGTCCCCAGTCCGGTACCGTCTTGTGGGTCCCTGGGGGCCTTCCCCAGGGCCATCGCCAGCAGCTTTAGCAGGGGAGGCACCTCCTGCCGCAGTAGCCGCTGCCGAGGCCGGAGAGGCCAAAACCTCCGGAGGAGATGGGCACTCCCTGAGAGCTGAGGATGCTGCCAACGGCAGCGGAGGAGGAGGATCCCACGGCGGTGTTCTGTGGGAAGGAGCTGAGGATGGGGCCGGGCAGGGTCACCACCACGGGGGAGGGCTGGATGACGACGGTGGAGTCCTGGCACTGCATGACACAGGGCTCATTGCAGCTGTTGGCCAGCGGGGTCGGGCCGCAGGGCTGGCATGGCAGGCACGGGTTGTAGCAGGCCATGTCTTGTGGCTGGAGGTGCAGCTGGGAGAGAGGGCAGGGGGAAGCAGAGCATGAGGGGTGGGTGAGGAGCAGCCTGTCACCCCACTCCGAAGGAGCCAAGGCACATGCTGGGCGGTGTGCTGGAGTTTCTGTAGGGACACCCATGGGCTTCTCTTTCCCCGCATCCCAAAAGAGCCCTGCCAGGAGCGACTAAGCCCAGGGAGGTCCCCGCCTAGCCTATAGCTCAGGAGACACCTCAGCCAAGCCGGAACCACTCTCCATGCCCCACCTTCGGCCCCCTTCCCTCTCCCATAGCAAGCAGCTCCAAGACCCACCGTAGGACAAAGAGGCAGGGAGGTGCTGAGAAGTCCCAGAGGAGGACGAGAAGGAGAAGGAGGAGAAAGGGCTCCAAACTCACCTTGTTCCCCAGGAGATGGAGGAGAGAGGAGCGGATGAGAGAGTGAGGAGAAGGGCTCGCTTTTATACTGCTCCTGCACTGCCCCAGGCCCACAGTCACTGCACGCGGGCAGAAATTTTCCAACGGACTCACCCCCAAAGCAAAATAGCCTACCTAATGGCACTGGTTGTGTTTTGGTTTCCGTCAATGCTGCCATCTCATTTCCTCATTTCTGACATGCCCATGAGGCCACGGAGGCTCCTTTCAAGTACCAGGATGAGAGGCCCAAGCATTTCCTGGGCAGGAACACATCACTACAGGCAGAAGATGTGCCCCAAGTGCCGCAGGGGTCTGTGCAGACGGGGGACATTGGTCTGGGGAAATCTGGTGAGGTTGTTTACAACCCTCTTTGCAGGTGCGCATATCTCCTGCCAATGCAGTCCTCTTCTGGGTGCCCAAAGGACATGGTGCCTGAGGACATGCCGCATCCTTCTCCCACCCTGACCGCCTCCCTGCTCGCTCCAGCAGTCACGGATCATTGCCTCTATAGGCAGGTGGGCTGCGCTACTGTCTTCAAATGCCTTTGCCCAAGGAAAGCTTCTCCTTCTGGAGAGACGTTTGCCGGTTTGTTTGGAAAAGTCGTCCCCTCTCATGGCAGTCTCTGGGGGTCCCCAACCAGTGCCGTCAGCAGGCTTGCAGAAGGAGAACATTGCCCTCCCGAACCCCGTGATTCCTCAACAAGCCCTGTGGAGTCGTGTCCCTCCTCCCTACCAGAGGGGTCTGTTGGGGCTTGGGACAGCGCCTTGTTCCTCCCACTCTCCTCACACCACCATGCACTTTGGCCGCACACTTTGGACGCTGACCAGCAAGAGACACAAAGGCCTGGCCACTTTTCCAAAACACGCTGACCATCCTGCAAGCCCCCCGAGGTGTGGGAGTGCTGGCAAGAACGTCATGCTGACAGCAATGGCCGTTGGGTCTCCCTGGAGCTGTGTACTTGGGTACAGCCCAGTCCTTGAAGACGGTTTTCCCGGGGCGCGGATGGAACTGCCCTGGCCGGAGGGGAATTCAGCCCTGTGTGGGACACGGGCCTGCAGACAGCACCCACTCCTGGCTTGGCCTCGTGCCAAAAGGCTGACACACGGCCAATCCAAAATTAGAGTGTGACTCGCCATGGGTAGGGAGAGTCTATCCCAGAAAGCTTGCCTACTGAAGGCATTCCCTTGCTCTCCTGGGACGCGTCCCAGCTGCCTCCGTGTCTGCAAGGCAGGGAAGCGCATCACCTCCTTGATGTAGTCTGAGAGCTGGTTTTGTATCTGACCACGTCCCCTCCCTGAGCATCCCCAGGCACGTGGCGCTGCAGGGTCCTGCCAGCCCTCGCTCGCTGGGGAGCTGCGGGAAGCCTCCTTGCTTTCCCAGTGGTGCTGGGTTGTGCTCCAAGCTGAGGAGGCCTTTGGGGCGTGGTAAAGAAGGCATGCTGAAGCACGGATGCCAGGAGAAGACATATCGCCTGGGACCCAGGGATGAGTCCCAACCAGTGGGGAGATGTTTTCTGCAACCCTTTCTTTCCACCCATTCAGCATTCAGGAGAGCTCCTCACCGCAGCCCGGTCTCTTTGGCCGGGAAGATGAGGCCTGTGCGTCTGTTCCCTTCCACCCTCCATGCCTCTCCCCAAGGCTGACCCTTCCCCCGCAGGCAGATCTACCCAGATGAGGTTCAAGGGCTCTAAGATCGTAGCATAGTTCAGTCCCCCGTCCGTACTGATGCAAGAGGTTCCTCCCTTCCAGCTGCAGGACTCGCCATTTGTCATTCCTGAATGCCACGGGGCTCCTGTGGCCCAGTCCGCCAGCAGGTCGAGGTCTCCCTTGACAGCAGCCCTGCCCTGGAGCACATCAGCTGGCTTGTACGGGTTGACTTTTCTCAGGCAGTCCTTGATTTGATGCCCACCCACTGCTGGGAGGGCTCCCCCTCCTTCCTTCAACTCTTTCAGAGGGCACAGCAGCCTGGGAGACCTTGTGGGTGAAGACTGAGAGAGAGAAGGCGTTGGCTGCCCCCAGCCTGCTCTCTGTCCACTTTCAGGAAATCAGCCGCCCTAGCCAGCAGTGGGCCCACATTTTCCTCCATCAGCCTTCAGCTACTCTTGTAGGGGTGGATGTTGCTCCTGATGCTTGTTGCCTGTTGCTCTTGATGCCCCTTGAAGACTCCAGGCAGGCTGAGCTTTGGCTCTCCTAGCAGCATCCCAACATGCCTAGGAATTATTTCCAAATTCCTCCTTTGCAGCTCATCCCTCCTTCCACCTCCCGGATGCTGCCTTTTGACGTTGCTGCTCTTGCCTTGAGTAGCCCACTTAGCCAAAGCCGGACTGCTGAGACGTCTGTTTGATTTCCTGAGTGTTGGGCTGGACCCTTCTTGCTCTTCGACCGTGAGGTGCCTAAGGCGCTGCCAGCTTTCCTGAGCTCTTTTGAGCTTCACAGCTGCCTCCATGGCATCCTGCCTACCAGCTGCCCGACTAGGCTGAAGTCAGCGTGCCTGAAGCCCAGGGCTGTACTCTGCTACTTGCTTTCCTCCCTGCCATCAGGTCTTGAACACCAGTGTTTCTCAGGTGTGACAACCAAGGCTGCCCTTCATTCCAGTGCTCCCAGCCAGTTCTTCCTTCTTAGGGGCAGCTGTGCAGCACCCCTCTTTTGCCCATGACAGAATCGCAGGATCCTTGAGGTTGGCAGGGACCTCTGGAGATCGTCTAGTCCAACCGTCCCTGCTCAAAGCGCGGTCAGCCTTTGGAGGATGCTCAGGGCCAAGTCCTGTCAAGCTCTGGATACCTACAAGGATGGAGAATCCACAACCTGTCCGTGGCAACCCCGGCTGGCACTTGAGCACCCTCACACTAACAAAGTCTTTTCTTATGTTTTTGTGGAATTTCCCGTGTTTCAATATGTGCCTATTACCTCTTGGCCCTTCACTGGATGGGGCTCAGGAGAGTCTGGCTCTACGTTCTTGACTCTCTCCCATCAGCTCTTTTGCCCATCGCTAAGAACTTAGGGGGCCTTCTCTCCTCCAGGGTGAAGAACACCACCTCTCACAGCCCCTCCTGCCTCAGGGGCTCCAGTCGCTTCATGGGCTCCGTGGCCCTTTGCTGGACTCGCACCAGTACGGCCATGCCTCTGTCATACTGGAGAGCCGTGAACTGGACACTCTTTGTGGCAGCTGTGGTCTCAGCAGTGCTGAGCCAAGAAGAGGGATCAAATTTACAAGCTCGAGAAGTGGGCCCATGTGAACCTCATGAGGTTCAACAAGGCCAAGTGCAAGGTCCTGCACCTGGGTCGGGGCAACCCCCGGTATCAATACTGGCTGGGGGATGAAGGGATTGAGAGCAGCCCTGCCGAGAAGGACTTGGGGGTACTGGTGAATGAAAAGCTGGACATGAGCCGGCAATAGGTGCTCGCAGCCCAGAAAGCCAACCCCATCCTGGGCTGCATAAAAAGAAGCGTGTCCAGCAGGTCGAGGGAGGTGATTCTCCGCTTCTAGTCCACTCTCGTTAGACCCCACCTGGAGTACTGCATCCCGCTCCAGAGTCCGCAGCACAAGAAGGACATGGACCTGTTGGAGTGGGTCCAGAGAAGGGCTACAAAAGTGATCAGAGGGATGGAACTCATCTCCTATGAGGACAGGCTGAGCGAGTTGGGGTTGTTCAGCCTGGAGAAGAGAAGGCTCCGGGGAGACCTTGCTGCAGCCTTTCAGTACTTAAAGGGGGCTTATAAGGAAGTCGGAGAGGGACCTTTTATCAAGGTCTGTAGTGACAGGAAAAGGAGCAACAGTTTTAAACTCAAATAGGGTAGATGTAGATTGGACATAAGGAAGAAATTTCTTGCGATGAGGGTGATGAGACACTGCAAAAAGTTGCCCAGAGACTGATGGGATGTCCCTTCATTGGAAGTGTTCAAGGTCAGGGTTGACGGAACTTTGAGTAACATGATCTAGTGACAGATGTCCCTGCCCACGGCAGGAGGGTTGGACTAGATGATCTTTAAAGGTCTCTTCCAACCCAAACCATTCTATGATTCTATGATAGCATGGTTCTATGATAAGGCATCCCTCTGCACTGTGTTCCTCCCTTTGAGAATGCTATGGTTAGGATGGGTTCTCCTGGCCTCTCCCGGGAAGCTAGTGCCTGTGTCTTGTCAATACCACATTCCCTCCTGACTGCTTGCATCACAGTGTTGAGCTCACTGAGGAGAAAGGAAAGGTGTACACAGCAAAGTGGACGGTAGTCACTGAACAAGGTAGCGTAACTCTATCCCGACCCAAATCGGCAGAGAAACTTAGAAACCATAGGGTCACTCAATGCATGACTAAGCACACTCAATGCAACAATTGTGTTGACAATCACTGCACGACTGTCCCCAGCAACCCCCTCCCAGAACCACCCCTGAGCAACATCTCTCTCCCTGGGCATCTTAGGAGAGCGTCTGCAGGGGAGAGGATGACACAGAGGCATGGGCTGGGATGCAGCAGAACTTTAATGAGTCAAAAGAGGGAAACGAGGCCGCTCTGAGTTGGAGTCCCTAGTGCGGGGAGCACCAGGGGCAGAAAGGAGTCCGCGCCCCACGGCTGTGGCGGAGGTCCCGCCAGGTGTCCATCTGCCTGCCCCACAGAGGGAGCAGGGCCAGCAGGTCCTCCCTAGGCTGGCTTTGTGGGGCTCACAGCCCAGGGCAGCACAAGAGAACCAGGACGCAAGAGGGAAAGGAGAGAGTGGAAGAGGGGAAAGGCAGGCATGGGCCGTGCTTTCTGAGGACCAAGGCTGGCCCCGTCCTTTTGCAAGGGGTGCTGGGGTTGCTCGGCCCCTCTGAAAGCAGCAAGCCGATGGTCCGTCCCCAGTCCGGTACCGTCTTGTGGGTCCCTGGGGGCCTTCCCCAGGGCCATCGCCAGCAGCTTTAGCAGGGGAGGCACCTCCTGCCGCAGTAGCCGCTGCCGAGGCCGGAGAGGCCAAAACCTCCGGAGGAGATGGGCACTCCCTGAGAGCTGAGGATGCTGCCAACGGCAGCGGAGGAGGAGGATCCCACGGCGGTGTTCTGCGGGAAGGAGCTGAGGATGGGGCCGGGCAGGGTCACCACCACGGGGGAGGGCTGGATGACGACGGTGGAGTCCTGGCACTGCATGACACAGGGCTCATTGCAGCTGTTGGCCAGCGGGGTCGGGCCGCAGGGCTGGCATGGCAGGCACGGGTTGTAGCAGGCCATGTCTTGTGGCTGGAGGTGCAGCTGGGAGAGAGGGCAGGGGGAAGCAGAGCATGAGGGGTGGGTGAGGAGCAGCCTGTCACCCCACTCCGAAGGAGCCAAGGCACATGCTGGGCGGAGTGCTGGAGTTTCTGTAGGGACACCCATGGGCTTCTCTTTCCCCGCATCCCAAAAGAGCCCTGCCAGGAGCGACTAAGCCCAGGGAGGTCCCCGCCTAGCCTATAGCTCAGGAGACACCTCAGCCAAGCCCGAACCACTCTCCATGCCCCACCTTCGGCCCCCTTCCCTCTCCCATAGCAAGCAGCTCCAAGACCCACCGTAGGACAAAGAGGCAGGGAGGTGCTGAGAAGTCCCAGAGGAGGACGAGAAGGAGAAGGAGGAGAAAGGGCTCCAAACTCACCTTGTTCCCCAGGAGATGGAGGAGAGAGGAGCGGATGAGAGAGTGAGGAGAAGGGCTCGCTTTTATACTGCTCCTGCACCGCCCCAGGCCCACAGTCACTGCACGCGGGCAGAAATTTTCCAACGGACTCACCCCCAAAGCAAAATAGCCTACCTAATGGCACTGGTTGTGTTTTGGTTTCCGTCAATGCTGCCATTTCATTTCCTCATTTCTGACATGCCCATGAGGCCACGGAGGCTCCTTTCAAGTACCAGGATGAGAGGCCCAAGCATTTCCTGGGCAGGAACACATCACTACAGGCAGAAGATGTGCCCCAAGTGCCGCAGGGGTCTGTGCAGACGGGGGACATTGGTCTGGGGAAATCTGGTGAGGTTGTTTACAACCCTCTTTGCAGGTGCGCATATCTCCTGCCAATGCAGTCCTCTTCTGGGTGCCCAAAGGACATGGTGCCTGAGGACATGCCGCATCCTTCTCCCACCCTGACCGCCTCCCTGCTCGCTCCAGCAGTCACGGATCATTGCCTCTATAGGCAGGTGGGCTGCGCTACTGTCTTCAAATGCCTTTGCCCAAGGAAAGCTTCTCCTTCTGGAGAGACGTTTGCCGGTTTGTTTGGAAAAGTCGTCCCCTCTCATGGCAGTCTCTGGGGGTCCCCAACCAGTGCCGTCAGCAGGCTTGCAGAAGGAGAACATTGCCCTCCCGAACCCCGTGATTCCTCAACAAGCCCTGTGGAGTCGTGTCCCTCCTCCCTACCAGAGGGGTCTGTTGGGGCTTGGGACAGCGCCTTGTTCCTCCCACTCTCCTCACACCACCATGCACTTTGGCCGCACACTTTGGACGCTGACCAGCAAGAGACACAAAGGCCTGGCCACTTTTCCAAAACACGCTGACCATCCTGCAAGCCCCCCGAGGTGTGGGAGTGCTGGCAAGAACGTCATGCTGACAGCAATGGCCGTTGGGTCTCCCTGGAGCTGTGTACTTGGGTACAGCCCAGTCCTTGAAGACGGTTTTCCCGGGGCGCGGATGGAACTGCCCTGGCCGGAGGGGAATTCAGCCCTGTGTGGGACACGGGCCTGCAGACAGCACCCACTCCTGGCTTGGCCTCGTGCCAAAAGGCTGACACACGGCCAATCCAAAATTAGAGTGTGACTCGCCATGGGTAGGGAGAGTCTATCCCAGAAAGCTTGCCTACTGAAGGCATTCCCTTGCTCTCCTGGGACGCGTCCCAGCTGCCTCCGTGTCTGCAAGGCAGGGAAGCGCATCACCTCCTTGATGTAGTCTGAGAGCTGGTTTTGTATCTGACCACGTCCCCTCCCTGAGCATCCCCAGGCACGTGGCGCTGCAGGGTCCTGCCAGCCCTCGCTCGCTGGGGAGCTGCGGGAAGCCTCCTTGCTTTCCCAGTGGTGCTGGGTTGTGCTCCAAGCTGAGGAGGCCTTTGGGGCGTGGTAAAGAAGGCATGCTGAAGCACGGATGCCAGGAGAAGACATATCGCCTGGGACCCAGGGATGAGTCCCAACCAGTGGGGAGATGTTTTCTGCAACCCTTTCTTTCCACCCATTCAGCATTCAGGAGAGCTCCTCACCGCAGCCCGGTCTCTTTGGCCGGGAAGATGAGGCCTGTGCGTCTGTTCCCTTCCACCCTCCATGCCTCTCCCCAAGGCTGACCCTTCCCCCGCAGGCAGATCTACCCAGATGAGGTTCAAGGGCTCTAAGATCGTAGCATAGTTCAGTCCCCCGTCCGTACTGATGCAAGAGGTTCCTCCCTTCCAGCTGCAGGACTCGCCATTTGTCATTCCTGAATGCCACGGGGCTCCTGTGGCCCAGTCCGCCAGCAGGTCGAGGTCTCCCTTGACAGCAGCCCTGCCCTGGAGCACATCAGCTGGCTTGTACGGGTTGACTTTTCTCAGGCAGTCCTTGATTTGATGCCCACCCACTGCTGGGAGGGCTCCCCCTCCTTCCTTCAACTCTTTCAGAGGGCACAGCAGCCTGGGAGACCTTGTGGGTGAAGACTGAGAGAGAGAAGGCGTTGGCTGCCCCCAGCCTGCTCTCTGTCCACTTTCAGGAAATCAGCCGCCCTAGCCAGCAGTGGGCCCACATTTTCCTCCATCAGCCTTCAGCTACTCTTGTAGGGGTGGATGTTGCTCCTGATGCTTGTTGCCTGTTGCTCTTGATGCCCCTTGAAGACTCCAGGCAGGCTGAGCTTTGGCTCTCCTAGCAGCATCCCAACATGCCTAGGAATTATTTCCAAATTCCTCCTTTGCAGCTCATCCCTCCTTCCACCTCCCGGATGCTGCCTTTTGACGTTGCTGCTCTTGCCTTGAGTAGCCCACTTAGCCAAAGCCGGACTGCTGAGACGTCTGTTTGATTTCCTGAGTGTTGGGCTGGACCCTTCTTGCTCTTCGACCGTGAGGTGCCTAAGGCGCTGCCAGCTTTCCTGAGCTCTTTTGAGCTTCACAGCTGCCTCCATGGCATCCTGCCTACCAGCTGCCCGACTAGGCTGAAGTCAGCGTGCCTGAAGCCCAGGGCTGTACTCTGCTACTTGCTTTCCTCCCTGCCATCAGGTCTTGAACACCAGTGTTTCTCAGGTGTGACAACCAAGGCTGCCCTTCATTCCAGTGCTCCCAGCCAGTTCTTCCTTCTTAGGGGCAGCTGTGCAGCACCCCTCTTTTGCCCATGACAGAATCGCAGGATCCTTGAGGTTGGCAGGGACCTCTGGAGATCGTCTAGTCCAACCGTCCCTGCTCAAAGCGCGGTCAGCCTTTGGAGGATGCTCAGGGCCAAGTCCTGTCAAGCTCTGGATACCTACAAGGATGGAGAATCCACAACCTGTCCGTGGCAACCCCAGCTGGCACTTGAGCACCCTCACACTAACAAAGTCTTTTCTTATGTTTTTGTGGAATTTCCCGTGTTTCAATATGTGCCTATTACCTCTTGGCCCTTCACTGGATGGGGCTCAGGAGAGTCTGGCTCTACGTTCTTGACTCTCTCCCATCAGCTCTTTTGCCCATCGCTAAGAACTTAGGGGGCCTTCTCTCCTCCAGGGTGAAGAACACCACCTCTCACAGCCCCTCCTGCCTCAGGGGCTCCAGTCGCTTCATGGGCTCCGTGGCCCTTTGCTGGACTCGCACCAGTACGGCCATGCCTCTGTCATACTGGAGAGCCGTGAACTGGACACTCTTTGTGGCAGCTGTGGTCTCAGCAGTGCTGAGCCAAGAAGAGGGATCAAATTTACAAGCTCGAGAAGTGGGCCCATGTGAACCTCATGAGGTTCAACAAGGCCAAGTGCAAGGTCCTGCACCTGGGTCGGGGCAACCCCCGGTATCAATACTGGCTGGGGGATGAAGGGACTGAGAGCAGCCCTGCCGAGAAGGACTTGGGGGTACTGGTGAATGAAAAGCTGGACATGAGCCGGCAATAGGTGCTCGCAGCCCAGAAAGCCAACCCCATCCTGGGCTGCATAAAAAGAAGCGTGTCCAGCAGGTCGAGGGAGGTGATTCTCCGCTTCTAGTCCACTCTCGTTAGACCCCACCTGGAGTACTGCATCCCGCTCCAGAGTCCGCAGCACAAGAAGGACATGGACCTGTTGGAGTGGGTCCAGAGAAGGGCTACAAAAGTGATCAGAGGGATGGAACTCATCTCCTATGAGGACAGGCTGAGCGAGTTGGGGTTGTTCAGCCTGGAGAAGAGAAGGCTCCGGGGAGACCTTGCTGCAGCCTTTCAGTACTTAAAGGGGGCTTATAAGGAAGTCGGAGAGGGACCTTTTATCAAGGTCTGTAGTGACAGGAAAAGGAGCAACAGTTTTAAACTCAAATAGGGTAGATGTAGATTGGACATAAGGAAGAAATTTCTTGCGATGAGGGTGATGAGACACTGCAAAAAGTTGCCCAGAGACTGATGGGATGTCCCTTCATTGGAAGTGTTCAAGGTCAGGGTTGACGGAACTTTGAGTAACATGATCTAGTGACAGATGTCCCTGCCCACGGCAGGAGGGTTGGACTAGATGATCTTTAAAGGTCTCTTCCAACCCAAACCATTCTATGATTCTATGATAGCATGGTTCTATGATAAGGCATCCCTCTGCACTGTGTTCCTCCCTTTGAGAATGCTATGGTTAGGATGGGTTCTCCTGGCCTCTCCCGGGAAGCTAGTGCCTGTGTCTTGTCAATACCACATTCCCTCCTGACTGCTTGCATCACAGTGTCGAGCTCACTGAGGAGAAAGGAAAGGTGTACACAGCAAAGTGGACGGTAGTCACTGAACAAGGTAGCGTAACTCTATCCCGACCCAAATCAGCAGAGAAACTTAGAAACCATAGGGTCACTCAATGCATGACTAAGCACACTCAATGCAACAATTGTGTTGACAATCACTGCACGACTGTCCCCAGCAACCCCCTCCCAGAACCACCCCTGAGCAACAGCTCTCTCCCTGGGCATCTTAGGAGAGCGTCTGCAGGGGAGAGGATGACACAGAGGCATGGGCTGGGATGCAGCAGAACTTTAATGAGTCAAAAGAGGGAAACGAGGCCGCTCTGAGTTGGAGTCCCTAGTGCGGGGAGCACCAGGGGCAGAAAGGAGTCCGCGCCCCACGGCTGTGGCGGAGGTCCCGCCAGGTGTCCATCTGCCTGCCCCACAGAGGGAGCAGGGCCAGCAGGTCCTCCCTAGGCTGGCTTTGTGGGGCTCACAGCCCAGGGCAGCACAAGAGAACCAGGACGCAAGAGGGAAAGGAGAGAGTGGAAGAGGGGAAAGGCAGGCATGGGCCGTGCTTTCTGAGGACCAAGGCTGGCCCCGTCCTTTTGCAAGGGGTGCTGGGGTTGCTCGGCCCCTCTGAAAGCAGCAAGCCGATGGTCCGTCCCCAGTCCGGTACCGTCTTGTGGGTCCCTGGGGGCCTTCCCCAGGGCCATCGCCAGCAGCTTTAGCAGGGGAGGCACCTCCTGCCGCAGTAGCCGCTGCCGAGGCCGGAGAGGCCAAAACCTCCGGAGGAGATGGGCACTCCCTGAGAGCTGAGGATGCTGCCAACGGCAGCGGAGGAGGAGGATCCCACGGCGGTGTTCTGCGGGAAGGAGCTGAGGATGGGGCCGGGCAGGGTCACCACCACGGGGGAGGGCTGGATGACGACGGTGGAGTCCTGGCACTGCATGACACAGGGCTCATTGCAGCTGTTGGCCAGCGGGGTCGGGCCGCAGGGCTGGCATGGCAGGCACGGGTTGTAGCAGGCCATGTCTTGTGGCTGGAGGTGCAGCTGGGAGAGAGGGCAGGGGGAAGCAGAGCATGAGGGGTGGGTGAGGAGCAGCCTGTCACCCCACTCCGAAGGAGCCAAGGCACATGCTGGGCGGAGTGCTGGAGTTTCTGTAGGGACACCCATGGGCTTCTCTTTCCCCGCATCCCAAAAGAGCCCTGCCAGGAGCGACTAAGCCCAGGGAGGTCCCCGCCTAGCCTATAGCTCAGGAGACACCTCAGCCAAGCCCGAACCACTCTCCATGCCCCACCTTCGGCCCCCTTCCCTCTCCCATAGCAAGCAGCTCCAAGACCCACCATAGGACAAAGAGGCAGGGAGGTGCTGAGAAGTCCCAGAGGAGGACGAGAAGGAGAAGGAGGAGAAAGGGCTCCAAACTCACCTTGTTCCCCAGGAGATGGAGGAGAGAGGAGCGGATGAGAGAGTGAGGAGAAGGGCTCGCTTTTATACTGCTCCTGCACCGCCCCAGGCCCACAGTCACTGCACGCGGGCAGAAATTTTCCAACGGACTCACCCCCAAAGCAAAATAGCCTACCTAATGGCACTGGTTGTGTTTTGGTTTCCGTCAATGCTGCCATTTCATTTCCTCATTTCTGACATGCCCATGAGGCCACGGAGGCTCCTTTCAAGTACCAGGATGAGAGGCCCAAGCATTTCCTGGGCAGGAACACATCACTACAGGCAGAAGATGTGCCCCAAGTGCCGCAGGGGTCTGTGCAGACGGGGGACATTGGTCTGGGGAAATCTGGTGAGGTTGTTTACAACCCTCTTTGCAGGTGCGCATATCTCCTGCCAATGCAGTCCTCTTCTGGGTGCCCAAAGGACATGGTGCCTGAGGACATGCCGCATCCTTCTCCCACCCTGACCGCCTCCCTGCTTGCTCCAGCAGTCACGGATCATTGCCTCTATAGGCAGGTGGGCTGCGCTACTGTCTTCAAATGCCTTTGCCCAAGGAAAGCTTCTCCTTCTGGAGAGACGTTTGCCGGTTTGTTTGGAAAAGTCGTCCCCTCTCATGGCAGTCTCTGGGGGTCCCCAACCAGTGCCGTCAGCAGGCTTGCAGAAGGAGAACATTGCCCTCCCGAACCCCGTGATTCCTCAACAAGCCCTGTGGAGTCGTGTCCCTATGTCGTGGTTTAACCTCAGCCGGCAACTAAGCACCACGCAGCCGCTCGCTCACTCCCCCCCGGTGGGATGGGGGAGAGAATCGGAAGGGTAAAAGTGAGAAAAACTCGTGGGTTGAGATAAAAACAGTTTAATAGGTAAAGCAAAAGCCACACACGCAAGCAAAGCAGAACAAGGAATTCAATCGCTACTTCCCATCGGCAGGCAGGTGTTCAGCCATCTCCAGGAAAGCAGGGCTCCATCACGCGTAACGGTTACTTGGGAAGACAAACGCCATCACTCCGAACGTCCCCCCCTTCCTTCTTCTTCCCCCAGCTTTATATACTGAGCATGACGTCACATGGTATGGAATATCCCTTTGGCCAGTTTCGGTCAGCTGTCCTGGCTGTGCCCCCTCCCAGCTTCTTGTGCACCTCCAGCCTGTTCAGTCAGTAGAGCATGGGAAGCTGAAAAGTCCTTGACTAGTGTAAACACTACCTAGCAACAACTAAAACATCGGTGAGTTATCAACATTGTTCTCACCCTAAATCCAAAACACAGCACTGTACCAGCTACTAGGAAGGAAATTAACTCTATCCCTGCTGAAACCAGGACACCCTCCTCCCTACCAGAGGGGTCTGTTGGGGCTTGGGACAGCGCCTTGTTCCTCCCACTCTCCTCACACCACCATGCACTTTGGCCGCACACTTTGGACGCTGACCAGCAAGAGACACAAAGGCCTGGCCACTTTTCCAAAACACGCTGACCATCCTGCAAGCCCCCCGAGGTGTGGGAGTGCTGGCAAGAACGTCATGCTGACAGCAATGGCCGTTGGGTCTCCCTGGAGCTGTGTACTTGGGTACAGCCCAGTCCTTGAAGACGGTTTTCCCGGGGCGCGGATGGAACTGCCCTGGCCGGAGGGGAATTCAGCCCTGTGTGGGACACGGGCCTGCAGACAGCACCCACTCCTGGCTTGGCCTCGTGCCAAAAGGCTGACACACGGCCAATCCAAAATTAGAGTGTGACTCGCCATGGGTAGGGAGAGTCTATCCCAGAAAGCTTGCCTACTGAAGGCATTCCCTTGCTCTCCTGGGACGCGTCCCAGCTGCCTCCGTGTCTGCAAGGCAGGGAAGTGCATCACCTCCTTGATGTAGTCTGAGAGCTGGTTTTGTATCTGACCACGTCCCCTCCCTGAGCATCCCCAGGCACGTGGCGCTGCAGGGTCCTGCCAGCCCTCGCTCGCTGGGGAGCTGCGGGAAGCCTCCTTGCTTTCCCAGTGGTGCTGGGTTGTGCTCCAAGCTGAGGAGGCCTTTGGGGCGTGGTAAAGAAGGCATGCTGAAGCACGGATGCCAGGAGAAGACATATCGCCTGGGACCCAGGGATGAGTCCCAACCAGTGGGGAGATGTTTTCTGCAACCCTTTCTTTCCACCCATTCAGCATTCAGGAGAGCTCCTCACCGCAGCCCGGTCTCTTTGGCCGGGAAGATGAGGCCTGTGCGTCTGTTCCCTTCCACCCTCCATGCCTCTCCCCAAGGCTGACCCTTCCCCCGCAGGCAGATCTACCCAGATGAGGTTCAAGGGCTCTAAGATCGTAGCATAGTTCAGTCCCCCGTCCGTACTGATGCAAGAGGTTCCTCCCTTCCAGCTGCAGGACTCGCCATTTGTCATTCCTGAATGCCACGGGGCTCCTGTGGCCCAGTCCGCCAGCAGGTCGAGGTCTCCCTTGACAGCAGCCCTGCCCTGGAGCACATCAGCTGGCTTGTACGGGTTGACTTTTCTCAGGCAGTCCTTGATTTGATGCCCACCCACTGCTGGGAGGGCTCCCCCTCCTTCCTTCAACTCTTTCAGAGGGCACAGCAGCCTGGGAGACCTTGTGGGTGAAGACTGAGAGAGAGAAGGCGTTGGCTGCCCCCAGCCTGCTCTCTGTCCACTTTCAGGAAATCAGCCGCCCTAGCCAGCAGTGGGCCCACATTTTCCTCCATCAGCCTTCAGCTACTCTTGTAGGGGTGGATGTTGCTCCTGATGCTTGTTGCCTGTTGCTCTTGATGCCCCTTGAAGACTCCAGGCAGGCTGAGCTTTGGCTCTCCTAGCAGCATCCCAACATGCCTAGGAATTATTTCCAAATTCCTCCTTTGCAGCTCATCCCTCCTTCCACCTCCCGGATGCTGCCTTTTGACGTTGCTGCTCTTGCCTTGAGTAGCCCACTTAGCCAAAGCCGGACTGCTGAGACGTCTGTTTGATTTCCTGAGTGTTGGGCTGGACCCTTCTTGCTCTTCGACCGTGAGGTGCCTAAGGCGCTGCCAGCTTTCCTGAGCTCTTTTGAGCTTCACAGCTGCCTCCATGGCATCCTGCCTACCAGCTGCCCGACTAGGCTGAAGTCAGCGTGCCTGAAGCCCAGGGCTGTACTCTGCTACTTGCTTTCCTCCCTGCCATCAGGTCTTGAACACCAGTGTTTCTCAGGTGTGACAACCAAGGCTGCCCTTCATTCCAGTGCTCCCAGCCAGTTCTTCCTTCTTAGGGGCAGCTGTGCAGCACCCCTCTTTTGCCCATGACAGAATCGCAGGATCCTTGAGGTTGGCAGGGACCTCTGGAGATCGTCTAGTCCAACCGTCCCTGCTCAAAGCGCGGTCAGCCTTTGGAGGATGCTCAGGGCCAAGTCCTGTCAAGCTCTGGATACCTACAAGGATGGAGAATCCACAACCTGTCCGTGGCAACCCCAGCTGGCACTTGAGCACCCTCACACTAACAAAGTCTTTTCTTATGTTTTTGTGGAATTTCCCGTGTTTCAATATGTGCCTATTACCTCTTGGCCCTTCACTGGATGGGGCTCAGGAGAGTCTGGCTCTACGTTCTTGACTCTCTCCCATCAGCTCTTTTGCCCATCGCTAAGAACTTAGGGGGCCTTCTCTCCTCCAGGGTGAAGAACACCACCTCTCACAGCCCCTCCTGCCTCAGGGGCTCCAGTCGCTTCATGGGCTCCGTGGCCCTTTGCTGGACTCGCACCAGTACGGCCATGCCTCTGTCATACTGGAGAGCCGTGAACTGGACACTCTTTGTGGCAGCTGTGGTCTCAGCAGTGCTGAGCCAAGAAGAGGGATCAAATTTACAAGCTCGAGAAGTGGGCCCATGTGAACCTCATGAGGTTCAACAAGGCCAAGTGCAAGGTCCTGCACCTGGGTCGGGGCAACCCCCGGTATCAATACTGGCTGGGGGATGAAGGGATTGAGAGCAGCCCTGCCGAGAAGGACTTGGGGGTACTGGTGAATGAAAAGCTGGACATGAGCCGGCAATAGGTGCTCGCAGCCCAGAAAGCCAACCCCATCCTGGGCTGCATAAAAAGAAGCGTGTCCAGCAGGTCGAGGGAGGTGATTCTCCGCTTCTAGTCCACTCTCGTTAGACCCCAGCTGGAGTACTGCATCCCGCTCTAGAGTCCGCAGCACAAGAAGGACATGGACCTGTTGGAGTGGGTCCAGAGAAGGGCTACAAAAATGATCAGAGGGATGGAACTCATCTCCTGTGAGGACAGGCTGAGCGAGTTGGGGTTGTTCAGCCTGGAGAAGAGAAGGCTCCGGGGAGACCTTGCTGCAGCCTTTCAGTACTTAAAGGGGGCTTATAAGGAAGTCGGAGAGGGACCTTTTATCAAGGTCTGTAGTGACAGGAAAAGGAGCAACAGTTTTAAACTCAAATAGGGTAGATGTAGATTGGACATAAGGAAGAAATTTCTTGCGATGAGGGTGATGAGACACTGCAAAAAGTTGCCCAGAGACTGATGGGATGTCCCTTCATTGGAAGTGTTCAAGGTCAGGGTTGACGGAACTTTGAGTAACATGATCTAGTGACAGATGTCCCTGCCCACGGCAGGAGGGTTGGACTAGATGATCTTTAAAGGTCTCTTCCAACCCAAACCATTCTATGATTCTATGATAGCATGGTTCTATGATAAGGCATCCCTCTGCACCGTGTTCCTCCCTTTGAGAATGCTATGGTTAGGATGGGTTCTCCTGGCCTCTCCCGGGAAGCTAGTGCCTGTGTCTTGTCAATACCACATTCCCTCCCGACTGCTTGCATCACAGTGTCGAGCTCACTGAGGAGAAAGGAAAGGTGTACACAGCAAAGTGGACGGTAGTGACTGAACAAGGTAGCGTAACTCTATCCCGACCCAAATCGGCAGAGAAACTTAGAAACCATAGGGTCACTCAATGCATGACTAAGCACACTCAATGCAACAATTGTGTTGACAATCACTGCATGACTGTCCCCAGCAACCCCCTCCCAGAACCACCCCTGAGCAACACCTCTCCCCCTGGGCATCTTAGGAGAGCATCTTCAGGGGAGAGGATGACACAGAGGCATGGGCTGGGATGCAGCAGAACTTTAATGAGTCAAAAGAGGGAAACGAGGCCGCTCTGAGTTGGAGTCCCTAGTGCGGGGAGCACCAGGGGCAGAAAGGAGTCCGCGCCCCACGGCTGTGGCGGAGGTCCCGCCAGGTGTCCATCTGCCTGCCCCACAGAGGGAGCAGGGCCAGCAGGTCCTCCCTAGGCTGGCTTTGTGGGGCTCACAGCCCAGGGCAGCACAAGAGAACCAGGACGCAAGAGGGAAAGGAGAGAGTGGAAGAGGGGAAAGGCAGGCATGGGCCGTGCTTTCTGAGGACCAAGGCTGGCCCCGTCCTTTTGCAAGGGGTGCTGGGGTTGCTCGGCCCCTCTGAAAGCAGCAAGCCGATGGTCCGTCCCCAGTCCGGTACCGTCTTGTGGGTCCCTGGGGGCCTTCCCCAGGGCCATCGCCAGCAGCTTTAGCAGGGGAGGCACCTCCTGCCGCAGTAGCCGCTGCCGAGGCCGGAGAGGCCAAAACCTCCGGAGGAGATGGGCACTCCCTGAGAGCTGAGGATGCTGCCAACGGCAGCGGAGGAGGAGGATCCCACGGCGGTGTTCTGCGGGAAGGAGCTGAGGATGGGGCCGGGCAGGGTCACCACCACGGGGGAGGGCTGGATGACGACGGTGGAGTCCTGGCACTGCATGACACAGGGCTCATTGCAGCTGTTGGCCAGCGGGGTCGGGCCGCAGGGCTGGCATGGCAGGCACGGGTTGTAGCAGGCCATGTCTTGTGGCTGGAGGTGCAGCTGGGAGAGAGGGCAGGGGGAAGCAGAGCATGAGGGGTGGGTGAGGAGCAGCCTGTCACCCCACTCCGAAGGAGCCAAGGCACATGCTGGGCGGAGTGCTGGAGTTTCTGTAGGGACACCCATGGGCTTCTCTTTCCCCGCATCCCAAAAGAGCCCTGCCAGGAGCGACTAAGCCCAGGGAGGTCCCCGCCTAGCCTATAGCTCAGGAAACACCTCAGCCAAGCCCGAACCACTCTCCATGCCCCACCTTCGGCCCCCTTCCCTCTCCCATAGCAAGCAGCTCCAAGACCCACCATAGGACAAAGAGGCAGGGAGGTGCTGAGAAGTCCCAGAGGAGGACGAGAAGGAGAAGGAGGAGAAAGGGCTCCAAACTCACCTTGTTCCCCAGGAGATGGAGGAGAGAGGAGCGGATGAGAGAGTGAGGAGAAGGGCTCGCTTTTATACTGCTCCTGCACCGCCCCAGGCCCACAGTCACTGCACGTGGGCAGAAATTTTCCAACGGACTCACCCCCAAAGCAAAATAGCCTACCTAATGGCACTGGTTGTGTTTTGGTTTCCGTCAATGCTGCCATTTCATTTCCTCATTTCTGACATGCCCATGAGGCCACGGAGGCTCCTTTCAAGTACCAGGATGAGAGGCCCAAGCATTTCCTGGGCAGGAACACATCACTACAGGCAGAAGATGTGCCCCAAGTGCCGCAGGGGTCTGTGCAGACGGGGGACATTGGTCTGGGGAAATCTGGTGAGGTTGTTTACAACCCTCTTTGCAGGTGCGCATATCTCCTGCCAATGCAGTCCTCTTCTGGGTGCCCAAAGGACATGGTGCCTGAGGACATGCCGCATCCTTCTCCCACCCTGACCGCCTCCCTGCTCGCTCCAGCAGTCACGGATCATTGCCTCTATAGGCAGGTGGGCTGCGCTACTGTCTTCAAATGCCTTTGCCCAAGGAAAGCTTCTCCTTCTGGAGAGACGTTTGCCGGTTTGTTTGGAAAAGTCGTCCCCTCTCATGGCAGTCTCTGGGGGTCCCCAACCAGTGCCGTCAGCAGGCTTGCAGAAGGAGAACATTGCCCTCCCGAACCCCGTGATTCCTCAACAAGCCCTGTGGAGTCGTGTCCCTCCTCCCTACCAGAGGGGTCTGTTGGGGCTTGGGACAGCGCCTTGTTCCTCCCACTCTCCTCACACCACCATGCACTTTGGCCGCACACTTTGGACGCTGACCAGCAAGAGACACAAAGGCCTGGCCACTTTTCCAAAACACGCTGACCATCCTGCAAGCCCCCCGAGGTGTGGGAGTGCTGGCAAGAACGTCATGCTGACAGCAATGGCCGTTGGGTCTCCCTGGAGCTGTGTACTTGGGTACAGCCCAGTCCTTGAAGACGGTTTTCCCGGGGCGCGGATGGAACTGCCCTGGCCGGAGGGGAATTCAGCCCTGTGTGGGACACGGGCCTGCAGACAGCACCCACTCCTGGCTTGGCCTCGTGCCAAAAGGCTGACACACGGCCAATCCAAAATTAGAGTGTGACTCGCCATGGGTAGGGAGAGTCTATCCCAGAAAGCTTGCCTACTGAAGGCATTCCCTTGCTCTCCTGGGACGCGTCCCAGCTGCCTCCGTGTCTGCAAGGCAGGGAAGCGCATCACCTCCTTGATGTAGTCTGAGAGCTGGTTTTGTATCTGACCACGTCCCCTCCCTGAGCATCCCCAGGCACGTGGCGCTGCAGGGTCCTGCCAGCCCTCGCTCGCTGGGGAGCTGCGGGAAGCCTCCTTGCTTTCCCAGTGGTGCTGGGTTGTGCTCCAAGCTGAGGAGGCCTTTGGGGCGTGGTAAAGAAGGCATGCTGAAGCACGGATGCCAGGAGAAGACATATCGCCTGGGACCCAGGGATGAGTCCCAACCAGTGGGGAGATGTTTTCTGCAACCCTTTCTTTCCACCCATTCAGCATTCAGGAGAGCTCCTCACCGCAGCCCGGTCTCTTTGGCCGGGAAGATGAGGCCTGTGCGTCTGTTCCCTTCCACCCTCCATGCCTCTCCCCAAGGCTGACCCTTCCCCCGCAGGCAGATCTACCCAGATGAGGTTCAAGGGCTCTAAGATCGTAGCATAGTTCAGTCCCCCGTCCGTACTGATGCAAGAGGTTCCTCCCTTCCAGCTGCAGGACTCGCCATTTGTCATTCCTGAATGCCACGGGGCTCCTGTGGCCCAGTCCGCCAGCAGGTCGAGGTCTCCCTTGACAGCAGCCCTGCCCTGGAGCACATCAGCTGGCTTGTACGGGTTGACTTTTCTCAGGCAGTCCTTGATTTGATGCCCACCCACTGCTGGGAGGGCTCCCCCTCCTTCCTTCAACTCTTTCAGAGGGCACAGCAGCCTGGGAGACCTTGTGGGTGAAGACTGAGAGAGAGAAGGCGTTGGCTGCCCCCAGCCTGCTCTCTGTCCACTTTCAGGAAATCAGCCGCCCTAGCCAGCAGTGGGCCCACATTTTCCTCCATCAGCCTTCAGCTACTCTTGTAGGGGTGGATGTTGCTCCTGATGCTTGTTGCCTGTTGCTCTTGATGCCCCTTGAAGACTCCAGGCAGGCTGAGCTTTGGCTCTCCTAGCAGCATCCCAACATGCCTAGGAATTATTTCCAAATTCCTCCTTTGCAGCTCATCCCTCCTTCCACCTCCCGGATGCTGCCTTTTGACGTTGCTGCTCTTGCCTTGAGTAGCCCACTTAGCCAAAGCCGGACTGCTGAGACGTCTGTTTGATTTCCTGAGTGTTGGGCTGGACCCTTCTTGCTCTTCGACCGTGAGGTGCCTAAGGCGCTGCCAGCTTTCCTGAGCTCTTTTGAGCTTCACAGCTGCCTCCATGGCATCCTGCCTACCAGCTGCCCGACTAGGCTGAAGTCAGCGTGCCTGAAGCCCAGGGCTGTACTCTGCTACTTGCTTTCCTCCCTGCCATCAGGTCTTGAACACCAGTGTTTCTCAGGTGTGACAACCAAGGCTGCCCTTCATTCCAGTGCTCCCAGTCAGTTCTTCCTTCTTAGGGGCAGCTGTGCAGCACCCCTCTTTTGCCCATGACAGAATCGCAGGATCCTTGAGGTTGGCAGGGACCTCTGGAGATCGTCTAGTCCAACCGTCCCTGCTCAAAGCGCGGTCAGCCTTTGGAGGATGCTCAGGGCCAAGTCCTGTCAAGCTCTGGATACCTACAAGGATGGAGAATCCACAACCTGTCCGTGGCAACCCCAGCTGGCACTTGAGCACCCTCACACTAACAAAGTCTTTTCTTATGTTTTTGTGGAATTTCCCGTGTTTCAATATGTGCCTATTACCTCTTGGCCCTTCACTGGATGGGGCTCAGGAGAGTCTGGCTCTACGTTCTTGACTCTCTCCCATCAGCTCTTTTGCCCATCGCTAAGAACTTAGGGGGCCTTCTCTCCTCCAGGGTGAAGAACACCACCTCTCACAGCCCCTCCTGCCTCAGGGGCTCCAGTCGCTTCATGGGCTCCGTGGCCCTTTGCTGGACTCGCACCAGTACGGCCATGCCTCTGTCATACTGGAGAGCCGTGAACTGGACACTCTTTGTGGCAGCTGTGGTCTCAGCAGTGCTGAGCCAAGAAGAGGGATCAAATTTACAAGCTCGAGAAGTGGGCCCATGTGAACCTCATGAGGTTCAACAAGGCCAAGTGCAAGGTCCTGCACCTGGGTCGGGGCAACCCCCGGTATCAATACTGGCTGGGGGATGAAGGGACTGAGAGCAGCCCTGCCGAGAAGGACTTGGGGGTACTGGTGAATGAAAAGCTGGACATGAGCCGGCAATAGGTGCTCGCAGCCCAGAAAGCCAACCCCATCCTGGGCTGCATAAAAAGAAGCGTGTCCAGCAGGTCGAGGGAGGTGATTCTCCGCTTCTAGTCCACTCTCGTTAGACCCCACCTGGAGTACTGCATCCCGCTCCAGAGTCCGCAGCACAAGAAGGACATGGACCTGTTGGAGTGGGTCCAGAGAAGGGCTACAAAAGTGATCAGAGGGATGGAACTCATCTCCTGTGAGGACAGGCTGAGCGAGTTGGGGTTGTTCAGCCTGGAGAAGAGAAGGCTCCGGGGAGACCTTGCTGCAGCCTTTCAGTACTTAAAGGGGGCTTATAAGGAAGTCGGAGAGGGACCTTTTATCAAGGTCTGTAGTGACAGGAAAAGGAGCAACAGTTTTAAACTCAAATAGGGTAGATGTAGATTGGACATAAGGAAGAAATTTCTTGCGATGAGGGTGATGAGACACTGCAAAAAGTTGCCCAGAGACTGATGGGATGTCCCTTCACTGGAAGTGTTCAAGGTCAGGGTTGACGGAACTTTGAGTAACATGATCTAGTGACAGATGTCCCTGCCCACGGCAGGAGGGTTGGACTAGATGATCTTTAAAGGTCTCTTCCAACCCAAACCATTCTATGATTCTATGATAGCATGGTTCTATGATAAGGCATCCCTCTGCACCGTGTTCCTCCCTTTGAGAATGCTATGGTTAGGATGGGTTCTCCTGGCCTCTCCCGGGAAGCTAGTGCCTGTGTCTTGTCAATACCACATTCCCTCCCGACTGCTTGCATCACAGTGTCGAGCTCACTGAGGAGAAAGGAAAGGTGTACACAGCAAAGTGGACGGTAGTGACTGAACAAGGTAGTGTAACTCTATCCCGACCCAAATCGGCAGAGAAACTTAGAAACCATAGGGTCACTCAATGCATGACTAAGCACACTCAATGCAACAATTGTGTTGACAATCACTGCATGACTGTCCCCAGCAACCCCCTCCCAGAACCACCCCTGAGCAACACCTCTCCCCCTGGGCATCTTAGGAGAGCATCTTCAGGGGAGAGGATGACACAGAGGCATGGGCTGGGATGCAGCAGAACTTTAATGAGTCAAAAGAGGGAAACGAGGCCGCTCTGAGTTGGAGTCCCTAGTGCGGGGAGCACCAGGGGCAGAAAGGAGTCCGCGCCCCACGGCTGTGGCGGAGGTCCCGCCAGGTGTCCATCTGCCTGCCCCACAGAGGGAGCAGGGCCAGCAGGTCCTCCCTAGGCTGGCTTTGTGGGGCTCACAGCCCAGGGCAGCACAAGAGAACCAGGACGCAAGAGGGAAAGGAGAGAGTGGAAGAGGGGAAAGGCAGGCATGGGCCGTGCTTTCTGAGGACCAAGGCTGGCCCCGTCCTTTTGCAAGGGGTGCTGGGGTTGCTCGGCCCCTCTGAAAGCAGCAAGCCGATGGTCCGTCCCCAGTCCGGTACCGTCTTGTGGGTCCCTGGGGGCCTTCCCCAGGGCCATCGCCAGCAGCTTTAGCAGGGGAGGCACCTCCTGCCGCAGTAGCCGCTGCCGAGGCCGGAGAGGCCAAAACCTCCGGAGGAGATGGGCACTCCCTGAGAGCTGAGGATGCTGCCAACGGCAGCGGAGGAGGAGGATCCCACGGCGGTGTTCTGTGGGAAGGAGCTGAGGATGGGGCCGGGCAGGGTCACCACCACGGGGGAGGGCTGGATGACGACGGTGGAGTCCTGGCACTGCATGACACAGGGCTCATTGCAGCTGTTGGCCAGCGGGGTCGGGCCGCAGGGCTGGCATGGCAGGCACGGGTTGTAGCAGGCCATGTCTTGTGGCTGGAGGTGCAGCTGGGAGAGAGGGCAGGGGATAATAAAGCACGAGGGGTAGTTGGAGTGCAGCCCGTCAGCCCACCATGAGGGAGACCCTTTCCCTCAGCCCAGAGGAGCCCCACCAAGAGCGACAAAGCCCAGGGAGGTCCTGACCTAGCCCATAGCTCAGGAGACACCCCAGCCAAGCTCCAACCTCTCTCCACGCCACACCTTCTTCTCCCTTCCCTCTCCCGTGGCAACCAGACTCAAGACCCAGCATAGGACAAAGAGACAGGTATGTGCTGAGAAATCGCAGAGGAGGAGGAGGAGGAGGAGGAGGAGGAGGAGGAGGAGGAGGAGGAGGAAGACAAGAAATGGCTGCAAACTCACGTTGTTCCCAAGGAGATGAAGGCGAGAGGAGTGGGTGAGAGAATGAGGAGAAGGGCCCGCTTTTATACGGCTCCTGCACCGCCCCAGGCCCACAGTCACTGCAGGCGGGCAGTAATTTTCCAGCAGACTCACCTCCAAAGCAAAATATGCTACCTAATGGCACTGGTTGTGTTTTGGTTTCCATCAGTGCTGCCATTTCATTTCCTCATTTTTGACATGACCATTACGCCACAGAGGCTCTTTTGAAGTATTGGGATGAGAGGCCCAAGGTTTTTCCTGAGCAAGATCGTGTCAGTATGGGCAGAAGATGTGACCCCAAGTGCTAGACGTGGCTGTGCAGACAGAGAATATGGGTCTGGGGAAATCTGGTGAGGTTGTTTACAACTCCCTGGAAAGAAAGACGGGCATGTCTTCCCACCAGTGCAGTCCTCTCCTGGGTGCCCAAAGGCTCCTGTGGCTTGAGGACATGCCGCATCCTTCTCCCACCCTGACCGCCTCCCTGCTCGCTCCAGCAGTCACTGATCATTGCCTCTATAGGCAGGTGGGCTGCGGTGCTGGTTTCAAATGCCTTCGCCCAAGGAAAGCCTCTCCTTGCTGGAGACATTTGCTGGTTTCTTTGGCAAAGTCGTCCCCTCTCATGGCAGTCTCTGGGGGTCCCCAGCCAGTGCCGTCAGCAGGCTTGCGGAAGGAGAACGTTGCCTTCCCAAAACCTCTGATTCCTCAACAAGCCCCGTGGAGTCGTGTCCCTCCTCACTACGTGAGGGGTGTGTTGGGGCTCAGGACTGCGCCTTGTTCCTCCCACTCTCCTCGCACCACCGCACACTTTGGCCACACGCTTTGGACGCTGACCTGCAGGACACACAATAGCCTGGCCTGGAGCTCTGTACTCGGGTACAGCCCAGTGCTCAGAGCTCGATTTCACCGGTCAGGGATGGAGCTGCCCTAGCCGCAGGGGAATTCAGCCCTGCGTGGGACACGGGCCTGCAGACAGCACCCACTCCTGGCTTGGCCTCGTGCCAAAAGGCTGACACACGGCCAATCCAAAATTAGAGTGTGACTCGCCATGGGTAGGGAGAGTCTATCCCAGAAAGCTTGCCTTGCTCTCCTGGGACGCGTCCCAGCTGCCTCCGTGTCTGCAAGGCAGGGAAGCGCATCACCTCCTTGATGTAGTCTGAGAGCTGGTTTTGTATCTGACCACGTCCCCTCCCTGAGCATCCCCAGGCACGTGGCGCTGCAGGGTCCTGCCAGCCCTCGCTCGCTGGGGAGCTGCGGGAAGCCTCCTTGCTTTCCCAGTGGTGCTGGGTTGTGCTCCAAGCTGAGGAGGCCTTTGGGGCGTGGTAAAGAAGGCATGCTGAAGCACGGATGCCAGGAGAAGACATATCGCCTGGGACCCAGGGATGAGTCCCAACCAGTGGGGAGATGTTTTCTGCAACCCTTTCTTTCCACCCATTCAGCATTCAGGAGAGCTCCTCACCGCAGCCCGGTCTCTTTGGCCGGGAAGATGAGGCCTGTGCGTCTGTTCCCTTCCACCCTCCATGCCTCTCCCCAAGGCTGACCCTTCCCCCGCAGGCAGATCTACCCAGATGAGGTTCAAGGGCTCTAAGATCGTAGCATAGTTCAGTCCCCCGTCCGTACTGATGCAAGAGGTTCCTCCCTTCCAGCTGCAGGACTCGCCATTTGTCATTCCTGAATGCCACGGGGCTCCTGTGGCCCAGTCCGCCAGCAGGTCGAGGTCTCCCTTGACAGCAGCCCTGCCCTGGAGCACATCAGCTGGCTTGTACGGGTTGACTTTTCTCAGGCAGTCCTTGATTTGATGCCCACCCACTGCTGGGAGGGCTCCCCCTCCTTCCTTCAACTCTTTCAGAGGGCACAGCAGCCTGGGAGACCTTGTGGGTGAAGACTGAGAGAGAGAAGGCGTTGGCTGCCCCCAGCCTGCTCTCTGTCCACTTTCAGGAAATCAGCCGCCCTAGCCAGCAGTGGGCCCACATTTTCCTCCATCAGCCTTCAGCTACTCTTGTAGGGGTGGATGTTGCTCCTGATGCTTGTTGCCTGTTGCTCTTGATGCCCCTTGAAGACTCCAGGCAGGCTGAGCTTTGGCTCTCCTAGCAGCATCCCAACATGCCTAGGAATTATTTCCAAATTCCTCCTTTGCAGCTCATCCCTCCTTCCACCTCCCGGATGCTGCCTTTTGACGTTGCTGCTCTTGCCTTGAGTAGCCCACTTAGCCAAAGCCGGACTGCTGAGACGTCTGTTTGATTTCCTGAGTGTTGGGCTGGACCCTTCTTGCTCTTCGACCGTGAGGTGCCTAAGGCGCTGCCAGCTTTCCTGAGCTCTTTTGAGCTTCACAGCTGCCTCCATGGCATCCTGCCTACCAGCTGCCCGACTAGGCTGAAGTCAGCGTGCCTGAAGCCCAGGGCTGTACTCTGCTACTTGCTTTCCTCCCTGCCATCAGGTCTTGAACACCAGTGTTTCTCAGGTGTGACAACCAAGGCTGCCCTTCATTCCAGTGCTCCCAGCCAGTTCTTCCTTCTTAGGGGCAGCTGTGCAGCACCCCTCTTTTGCCCATGACAGAATCGCAGGATCCTTGAGGTTGGCAGGGACCTCTGGAGATCGTCTAGTCCAACCGTCCCTGCTCAAAGCGCGGTCAGCCTTTGGAGGATGCTCAGGGCCAAGTCCTGTCAAGCTCTGGATACCTACAAGGATGGAGAATCCACAACCTGTCCGTGGCAACCCCGGCTGGCACTTGAGCACCCTCACACTAACAAAGTCTTTTCTTATGTTTTTGTGGAATTTCCCGTGTTTCAATATGTGCCTATTACCTCTTGGCCCTTCACTGGATGGGGCTCAGGAGAGTCTGGCTCTACGTTCTTGACTCTCTCCCATCAGCTCTTTTGCCCATCGCTAAGAACTTAGGGGGCCTTCTCTCCTCCAGGGTGAAGAACACCACCTCTCACAGCCCCTCCTGCCTCAGGGGCTCCAGTCGCTTCATGGGCTCCGTGGCCCTTTGCTGGACTCGCACCAGTACGGCCATGCCTCTGTCATACTGGAGAGCCGTGAACTGGACACTCTTTGTGGCAGCTGTGGTCTCAGCAGTGCTGAGCCAAGAAGAGGGATCAAATTTACAAGCTCGAGAAGTGGGCCCATGTGAACCTCATGAGGTTCAACAAGGCCAAGTGCAAGGTCCTGCACCTGGGTCGGGGCAACCCCCGGTATCAATACTGGCTGGGGGATGAAGGGATTGAGAGCAGCCCTGCCGAGAAGGACTTGGGGGTACTGGTGAATGAAAAGCTGGACGTGAGCCGGCAATAGGTGCTCGCAGCCCAGAAAGCCAACCCCATCCTGGGCTGCATAAAAAGAAGCGTGTCCAGCAGGTCGAGGGAGGTGATTCTCCGCTTCTAGTCCACTCTCGTTAGACCCCAGCTGGAGTACTGCATCCCGCTCTAGAGTCCGCAGCACAAGAAGGACATGGACCTGTTGGAGTGGGTCCAGAGAAGGGCTACAAAAATGATCAGAGGGATGGAACTCATCTCCTGTGAGGACAGGCTGAGCGAGTTGGGGTTGTTCAGCCTGGAGAAGAGAAGGCTCCGGGGAGACCTTGCTGCAGCCTTTCAGTACTTAAAGGGGGCTTATAAGGAAGTCGGAGAGGGACCTTTTATCAAGGTCTGTAGTGACAGGAAAAGGAGCAACAGTTTTAAACTCAAATAGGGTAGATGTAGATTGGACATAAGGAAGAAATTTCTTGCGATGAGGGTGATGAGACACTGCAAAAAGTTGCCCAGAGACTGATGGGATGTCCCTTCATTGGAAGTGTTCAAGGTCAGGGTTGACGGAACTTTGAGTAACATGATCTAGTGACAGATGTCCCTGCCCACGGCAGGAGGGTTGGACTAGATGATCTTTAAAGGTCTCTTCCAACCCAAACCATTCTATGATTCTATGATAGCATGGTTCTATGATAAGGCATCCCTCTGCACCGTGTTCCTCCCTTTGAGAATGCTATGGTTAGGATGGGTTCTCCTGGCCTCTCCCGGGAAGCTAGTGCCTGTGTCTTGTCAATACCACATTCCCTCCCGACTGCTTGCATCACAGTGTCGAGCTCACTGAGGAGAAAGGAAAGGTGTACACAGCAAAGTGGACGGTAGTCACTGAACAAGGTAGCGTAACTCTATCCCGACCCAAATCGGCAGAGAAACTTAGAAACCATAGGGTCACTCAATGCATGACTAAGCACACTCAATGCAACAATTGTGTTGACAATCACTGCATGACTGTCCCCAGCAACCCCCTCCCAGAACCACCCCTGAGCAACACCTCTCCCCCTGGGCATCTTAGGAGAGCATCTTCAGGGGAGAGGATGACACAGAGGCATGGGCTGGGATGCAGCAGAACTTTAATGAGTCAAAAGAGGGAAACGAGGCCGCTCTGAGTTGGAGTCCCTAGTGCGGGGAGCACCAGGGGCAGAAAGGAGTCCGCGCCCCACGGCTGTGGCGGAGGTCCCGCCAGGTGTCCATCTGCCTGCCCCACAGAGGGAGCAGGGCCAGCAGGTCCTCCCTAGGCTGGCTTTGTGGGGCTCACAGCCCAGGGCAGCACAAGAGAACCAGGACGCAAGAATCATAGAATCATAGAATCATTGAGGTTGGAAAAGACCTCTAAGATCATCGAGTCCAACCGTCAACCCAACACCACCAGGCCCACTAAACCATGTCCCTAAGCGCCTCATCTACACGTCTTTTAAATACCTCCAGGGATGGGGACTCCACCACTTCCCTGGGCAGCCTGTTCCAATGTTTCACCACTCTTTCAGTAAAGAAATTTTTCCTTACATCCAATCTAAACCTCCCCTGCCGCAACTTGAGGCCATTTCCTCTCGTCCTATCGCTTGTTACTTCGGAGAAAAGACCAACACCCACCTCGCTACAACCTCCTTTCAGGTAGTTGTAGAGAGCGATGAGGTCTCCCCTCAGCCTCCTTTTCTCCAGGCTGAACAGTCCCAGTTCCCTCAGCCGCTCCTCATAAGACTTGTGCTCCAGACCCCTCACCAGCCTCGTTGCCCTTCTCTGGACACGCTCCAGCACCTCAACGTCCTTCTTGTAGTGAGGGGCCCAAAACTGAACACAGTATTCGAGGTGCGGCCTCACCAGGGCCGAGTACAGGGGCACAATCACTTCCCTACTCCTACTGGCCACACTATTTCTGATACAGGCCAGGATGCCATTGGCCTTCTTGGCCGCCTGGGCACACTGCCGGCTCATGTTCAGCCGGCTGTCGACCAACACCCCCAGGTCCTTTTCCGCCAGGCAGCTTTCCAGCCACTCTTCCCCAAGCCTGTAGCGCTGCATGGGGTTGTTGTGGCCGAAGTGCAGGACCCGGCACTTGGCCTTGTTGAACCTCATACAGTTGGCCTCGGCCCATCCATCCAGCCTGTCCAGGTCCCTCTGCAGAGCCTTCCTACCCTCCAGCAGATCAACACTCCCACCCAACTTGGTGTCGTCTGCAAACTTACTGAGGGTGCACTCAATCCCCTCATCCAGATCATCAATAAAGATATTAAACAAGACCGGCCCCAGTACTGAGCCCTGGGGAACACCGCTCGTGACCAGCCGCCAACTGGATGTAACTCCATTCACCACAACTCTCTGGGCCCGGCCGTCCAGCCAGTTTTTGACCCAGCGCAGAGTCCACCTGTCTAAGCCGTGAGCCGCCAGCTTCTCAAGGAGAATGCTGTGGGAGACAGTGTCAAAGGCCTTGCTGAAGTCCAGGTAGACCACATCCACAGCCTTTCCCTCATCCACTAGGCGGGTCACCTGGTCATAGAAGGAGATCAGGAAAAGGAGAGGGAAAGGAGAGAGTGGAAGAGGGGAAAGGCAGGCATGGGCCGTGCTTTCTGAGGACCAAGGCTGGCCCCGTCCTTTTGCAAGGGGTGCTGGGGTTGCTCGGCCCCTCTGAAAGCAGCAAGCCGATGGTCCGTCCCCAGTCCGGTACCGTCTTGTGGGTCCCTGGGGGCCTTCCCCAGGGCCATCGCCAGCAGCTTTAGCAGGGGAGGCACCTCCTGCCGCAGTAGCCGCTGCCGAGGCCGGAGAGGCCAAAACCTCCGGAGGAGATGGGCACTCCCTGAGAGCTGAGGATGCTGCCAACGGCAGCGGAGGAGGAGGATCCCACGGCGGTGTTCTGCGGGAAGGAGCTGAGGATGGGGCCGGGCAGGGTCACCACCACGGGGGAGGGCTGGATGACGACGGTGGAGTCCTGGCACTGCTTGACACAGGGCTCATTGCAGCTGTTGGCCAGCGGGGTCGGGCCACAGGGCTGGCATGGCAGGCACGGGTTGTAGCAGGCCATGTCTTGTGGCTGGAGGTGCAGCTGGGAGAGAGGGCAGGGGATAATAAAGCACGAGGGGTAGTTGGAGTGCAGCCCGTCAGCCCACCATGAGGGAGACCCTTTCCCTCAGCCCAGAGGAGCCCCACCAAGAGCGACAAAGCCCAGGGAGGTCCTGACCTAGCCCATAGCTCAGGAGACACCCCAGCCAAGCTCCAACCTCTCTCCACGCCACACCTTCTTCTCCCTTCCCTCTCCCGTGGCAACCAGACTCAAGACCCAGCATAGGACAAAGAGACAGGTATGTGCTGAGAAATCGCAGAGGAGGAGGAGGAGGAGGAGGAGGAGGAGGAGGAGGAGGAGGAGGAGGAAGACAAGAAATGGCTGCAAACTCACGTTGTTCCCAAGGAGATGAAGGCGAGAGGAGTGGGTGAGAGAATGAGGAGAAGGGCCCGCTTTTATACGGCTCCTGCACCGCCCCAGGCCCACAGTCACTGCAGGCGGGCAGTAATTTTCCAGCAGACTCACCTCCAAAGCAAAATAGCCTACCTAATGGCACTGGTTGTGTTTTGGTTTCCATCAGTGCTGCCATTTCATTTCCTCATTTTTGACATGACCATTACGCCACAGAGGCTCTTTTGAAGTATTGGGATGAGAGGCCCAAGGTTTTTCCTGAGCAAGATCGTGTCAGTATGGGCAGAAGATGTGACCCCAAGTGCTAGACGTGGCTGTGCAGACAGAGAATATGGGTCTGGGGAAATCTGGTGAGGTTGTTTACAACTCCCTGGAAAGAAAGACGGGCATGTCTTCCCACCAGTGCAGTCCTCTCCTGGGTGCCCAAAGGCTCCTGTGGCTTGAGGACATGCCGCATCCTTCTCCCACCCTGACCGCCTCCCTGCTCGCTCCAGCAGTCACTGATCATTGCCTCTATAGGCAGGTGGGTTGCGGTGCTGGTTTCAAATGCCTTCGCCCAAGGAAAGCCTCTCCTTGCTGGAGACATTTGCTGGTTTCTTTGGCAAAGTCGTCCCCTCTCATGGCAGTCTCTGGGGGTCCCCAGCCAGTGCCGTCAGCAGGCTTGCGGAAGGAGAACGTTGCCTTCCTAAAACCTCTGATTCCTCAACAAGCCCCATGGAGTCGTGTCCCTCCTCACTACGTGAGGGGTGTGTTGGGGCTCGGGACAGCGCCTTGTTCCTCCCACTCTCCTCGCACCACCGCACACTTTGGCCACACGCTTTGGACGCTGACCTGCAGGACACACAATAGCCTGGCCTGGAGCTCTGTACTCGGGTACAGCCCAGTGCTCAGAGCTCGATTTCACCGGTCAGGGATGGAGCTGCCCTAGCTGCAGGGGAATTCAGCCCTGCGTGGGACACGGGCCTGCAGACAGCACCCACTCCTGGCTTGGCCTCGTGCCAAAAGGCTGACACACGGCCAATCCAAAATTAGAGTGTGACTCGCCATGGGTAGGGAGAGTCTATCCCAGAAAGCTTGCCTTGCTCTCCTGGGACGCGTCCCAGCTGCCTCCGTGTCTGCAAGGCAGGGAAGTGCATCACCTCCTTGATGTAGTCTGAGAGCTGGTTTTGTATCTGACCACGTCCCCTCCCTGAGCATCCCCAGGCACGTGGCGCTGCAGGGTCCTGCCAGCCCTCGCTCGCTGGGGAGCTGCGGGAAGCCTCCTTGCTTTCCCAGTGGTGCTGGGTTGTGCTCCAAGCTGAGGAGGCCTTTGGGGCGTGGTAAAGAAGGCATGCTGAAGCACGGATGCCAGGAGAAGACATATCGCCTGGGACCCAGGGATGAGTCCCAACCAGTGGGGAGATGTTTTCTGCAACCCTTTCTTTCCACCCATTCAGCATTCAGGAGAGCTCCTCACCGCAGCCCGGTCTCTTTGGCCGGGAAGATGAGGCCTGTGCGTCTGTTCCCTTCCACCCTCCATGCCTCTCCCCAAGGCTGACCCTTCCCCCGCAGGCAGATCTACCCAGATGAGGTTCAAGGGCTCTAAGATCGTAGCATAGTTCAGTCCCCCGTCCGTACTGATGCAAGAGGTTCCTCCCTTCCAGCTGCAGGACTCGCCATTTGTCATTCCTGAATGCCACGGGGCTCCTGTGGCCCAGTCCGCCAGCAGGTCGAGGTCTCCCTTGACAGCAGCCCTGCCCTGGAGCACATCAGCTGGCTTGTACGGGTTGACTTTTCTCAGGCAGTCCTTGATTTGATGCCCACCCACTGCTGGGAGGGCTCCCCCTCCTTCCTTCAACTCTTTCAGAGGGCACAGCAGCCTGGGAGACCTTGTGGGTGAAGACTGAGAGAGAGAAGGCGTTGGCTGCCCCCAGCCTGCTCTCTGTCCACTTTCAGGAAATCAGCCGCCCTAGCCAGCAGTGGGCCCACATTTTCCTCCATCAGCCTTCAGCTACTCTTGTAGGGGTGGATGTTGCTCCTGATGCTTGTTGCCTGTTGCTCTTGATGCCCCTTGAAGACTCCAGGCAGGCTGAGCTTTGGCTCTCCTAGCAGCATCCCAACATGCCTAGGAATTATTTCCAAATTCCTCCTTTGCAGCTCATCCCTCCTTCCACCTCCCGGATGCTGCCTTTTGACGTTGCTGCTCTTGCCTTGAGTAGCCCACTTAGCCAAAGCCGGACTGCTGAGACGTCTGTTTGATTTCCTGAGTGTTGGGCTGGACCCTTCTTGCTCTTCGACCGTGAGGTGCCTAAGGCGCTGCCAGCTTTCCTGAGCTCTTTTGAGCTTCACAGCTGCCTCCATGGCATCCTGCCTACCAGCTGCCCGACTAGGCTGAAGTCAGCGTGCCTGAAGCCCAGGGCTGTACTCTGCTACTTGCTTTCCTCCCTGCCATCAGGTCTTGAACACCAGTGTTTCTCAGGTGTGACAACCAAGGCTGCCCTTCATTCCAGTGCTCCCAGCCAGTTCTTCCTTCTTAGGGGCAGCTGTGCAGCACCCCTCTTTTGCCCATGACAGAATCGCAGGATCCTTGAGGTTGGCAGGGACCTCTGGAGATCGTCTAGTCCAACCGTCCCTGCTCAAAGCGCGGTCAGCCTTTGGAGGATGCTCAGGGCCAAGTCCTGTCAAGCTCTGGATACCTACAAGGATGGATAATCCACAACCTGTCCGTGGCAACCCCAGCTGGCACTTGAGCACCCTCACACTAACAAAGTCTTTTCTTATGTTTTTGTGGAATTTCCCGTGTTTCAATATGTGCCTATTACCTCTTGGCCCTTCACTGGATGGGGCTCAGGAGAGTCTGGCTCTACGTTCTTGACTCTCTCCCATCAGCTCTTTTGCCCATCGCTAAGAACTTAGGGGGCCTTCTCTCCTCCAGGGTGAAGAACACCACCTCTCACAGCCCCTCCTGCCTCAGGGGCTCCAGTCGCTTCATGGGCTCCGTGGCCCTTTGCTGGACTCGCACCAGTACGGCCATGCCTCTGTCATACTGGAGAGCCGTGAACTGGACACTCTTTGTGGCAGCTGTGGTCTCAGCAGTGCTGAGCCAAGAAGAGGGATCAAATTTACAAGCTCGAGAAGTGGGCCCATGTGAACCTCATGAGGTTCAACAAGGCCAAGTGCAAGGTCCTGCACCTGGGTCGGGGCAACCCCCGGTATCAATACTGGCTGGGGGATGAAGGGATTGAGAGCAGCCCTGCCGAGAAGGACTTGGGGGTACTGGTGAATGAAAAGCTGGACGTGAGCCGGCAATAGGTGCTCGCAGCCCAGAAAGCCAACCCCATCCTGGGCTGCATAAAAAGAAGCGTGTCCAGCAGGTCGAGGGAGGTGATTCTCCGCTTCTAGTCCACTCTCGTTAGACCCCAGCTGGAGTACTGCATCCCGCTCTAGAGTCCGCAGCACAAGAAGGACATGGACCTGTTGGAGTGGGTCCAGAGAAGGGCTACAAAAATGATCAGAGGGATGGAACTCATCTCCTGTGAGGACAGGCTGAGCGAGTTGGGGTTGTTCAGCCTGGAGAAGAGAAGGCTCCGGGGAGACCTTGCTGCAGCCTTTCAGTACTTAAAGGGGGCTTATAAGGAAGTCGGAGAGGGACCTTTTATCAAGGTCTGTAGTGACAGGAAAAGGAGCAACAGTTTTAAACTCAAATAGGGTAGATGTAGATTGGACATAAGGAAGAAATTTCTTGCGATGAGGGTGATGAGACACTGCAAAAAGTTGCCCAGAGACTGATGGGATGTCCCTTCATTGGAAGTGTTCAAGGTCAGGGTTGACGGAACTTTGAGTAACATGATCTAGTGACAGATGTCCCTGCCCACGGCAGGAGGGTTGGACTAGATGATCTTTAAAGGTCTCTTCCAACCCAAACCATTCTATGATTCTATGATAGCATGGTTCTATGATAAGGCATCCCTCTGCACCGTGTTCCTCCCTTTGAGAATGCTATGGTTAGGATGGGTTCTCCTGGCCTCTCCCGGGAAGCTAGTGCCTGTGTCTTGTCAATACCACATTCCCTCCCGACTGCTTGCATCACAGTGTCGAGCTCACTGAGGAGAAAGGAAAGGTGTACACAGCAAAGTGGACGGTAGTGACTGAACAAGGTAGCGTAACTCTATCCCGACCCAAATCGGCAGAGAAACTTAGAAACCATAGGGTCACTCAATGCATGACTAAGCACACTCAATGCAACAATTGTGTTGACAATCACTGCATGACTGTCCCCAGCAACCCCCTCCCAGAACCACCCCTGAGCAACACCTCTCCCCCTGGGCATCTTAGGAGAGCATCTTCAGGGGAGAGGATGACACAGAGGCATGGGCTGGGATGCAGCAGAACTTTAATGAGTCAAAAGAGGGAAACGAGGCCGCTCTGAGTTGGAGTCCCTAGTGCGGGGAGCACCAGGGGCAGAAAGGAGTCCGCGCCCCACGGCTGTGGCGGAGGTCCCGCCAGGTGTCCATCTGCCTGCCCCACAGAGGGAGCAGGGCCAGCAGGTCCTCCCTAGGCTGGCTTTGTGGGGCTCACAGCCCAGGGCAGCACAAGAGAACCAGGACGCAAGAGGGAAAGGAGAGAGTGGAAGAGGGGAAAGGCAGGCATGGGCCGTGCTTTCTGAGGACCAAGGCTGGCCCCGTCCTTTTGCAAGGGGTGCTGGGGTTGCTCGGCCCCTCTGAAAGCAGCAAGCCGATGGTCCGTCCCCAGTCCGGTACCGTCTTGTGGGTCCCTGGGGGCCTTCCCCAGGGCCATCGCCAGCAGCTTTAGCAGGGGAGGCACCTCCTGCCGCAGTAGCCGCTGCCGAGGCCGGAGAGGCCAAAACCTCCGGAGGAGATGGGCACTCCCTGAGAGCTGAGGATGCTGCCAACGGCAGCGGAGGAGGAGGATCCCACGGCGGTGTTCTGCGGGAAGGAGCTGAGGATGGGGCCGGGCAGGGTCACCACCACGGGGGAGGGCTGGATGACGACGGTGGAGTCCTGGCACTGCTTGACACAGGGCTCATTGCAGCTGTTGGCCAGCGGGGTCGGGCCACAGGGCTGGCATGGCAGGCACGGGTTGTAGCAGGACATGTCTTGTGGCTGGAGGTGCAGCTGGGAGAGAGGGCAGGGGATAATAAAGCACGAGGGGTAGTTGGAGTGCAGCCCGTCAGCCCACCATGAGGGAGACCCTTTCCCTCAGCCCAGAGGAGCCCCACCAAGAGCGACAAAGCCCAGGGAGGTCCTGACCTAGCCCATAGCTCAGGAGACACCCCAGCCAAGCTCCAACCTCTCTCCACGCCACACCTTCTTCTCCCTTCCCTCTCCCGTGGCAACCAGACTCAAGACCCAGCATAGGACAAAGAGACAGGTATGTGCTGAGAAATCGCAGAGGAGGAGGAGGAGGAGGAGGAGGAGGAGGAGGAGGAGGAGGAGGAGGAGGAGGAAGACAAGAAATGGCTGCAAACTCACGTTGTTCCCAAGGAGATGAAGGCGAGAGGAGTGGGTGAGAGAATGAGGAGAAGGGCCCGCTTTTATACGGCTCCTGCACCGCCCCAGGCCCACAGTCACTGCAGGCGGGCAGTAATTTTCCAGCAGACTCACCTCCAAAGCAAAATAGCCTACCTAATGGCACTGGTTGTGTTTTGGTTTCCATCAGTGCTGCCATTTCATTTCCTCATTTTTGACATGACCATTACGCCACAGAGGCTCTTTTGAAGTATTGGGATGAGAGGCCCAAGGTTTTTCCTGAGCAAGATCGTGTCAGTATGGGCAGAAGATGTGACCCCAAGTGCTAGACGTGGCTGTGCAGACAGAGAATATGGGTCTGGGGAAATCTGGTGAGGTTGTTTACAACTCCCTGGAAAGAAAGACGGGCATGTCTTCCCACCAGTGCAGTCCTCTCCTGGGTGCCCAAAGGCTCCTGTGGCTTGAGGACATGCCGCATCCTTCTCCCACCCTGACCGCCTCCCTGCTCGCTCCAGCAGTCACTGATCATTGCCTCTATAGGCAGGTGGGCTGCGGTGCTGGTTTCAAATGCCTTCGCCCAAGGAAAGCCTCTCCTTGCTGGAGACATTTGCTGGTTTCTTTGGCAAAGTCGTCCCCTCTCATGGCAGTCTCTGGGGGTCCCCAGCCAGTGCCGTCAGCAGGCTTGCGGAAGGAGAACGTTGCCTTCCCAAAACCTCTGATTCCTCAACAAGCCCCGTGGAGTCGTGTCCCTCCTCACTACGTGAGGGGTGTGTTGGGGCTCAGGACTGCGCCTTGTTCCTCCCACTCTCCTCGCACCACCGCACACTTTGGCCACACGCTTTGGACGCTGACCTGCAGGACACACAATAGCCTGGCCTGGAGCTCTGTACTCGGGTACAGCCCAGTGCTCAGAGCTCGATTTCACCGGTCAGGGATGGAGCTGCCCTAGCCGCAGGGGAATTCAGCCCTGCGTGGGACACGGGCCTGCAGACAGCACCCACTCCTGGCTTGGCCTCGTGCCAAAAGGCTGACACACGGCCAATCCAAAATTAGAGTGTGACTCGCCATGGGTAGGGAGAGTCTATCCCAGAAAGCTTGCCTTGCTCTCCTGGGACGCGTCCCAGCTGCCTCCGTGTCTGCAAGGCAGGGAAGCGCATCACCTCCTTGATGTAGTCTGAGAGCTGGTTTTGTATCTGACCATGTCCCCTCCCTGAGCATCCCCAGGCACGTGGCGCTGCAGGGTCCTGCCAGCCCTCGCTCGCTGGGGAGCTGCGGGAAGCCTCCTTGCTTTCCCAGTGGTGCTGGGTTGTGCTCCAAGCTGAGGAGGCCTTTGGGGCGTGGTAAAGAAGGCATGCTGAAGCACGGATGCCAGGAGAAGACATATCGCCTGGGACCCAGGGATGAGTCCCAACCAGTGGGGAGATGTTTTCTGCAACCCTTTCTTTCCACCCATTCAGCATTCAGGAGAGCTCCTCACCGCAGCCCGGTCTCTTTGGCCGGGAAGATGAGGCCTGTGCGTCTGTTCCCTTCCACCCTCCATGCCTCTCCCCAAGGCTGACCCTTCCCCCGCAGGCAGATCTACCCAGATGAGGTTCAAGGGCTCTAAGATCGTAGCATAGTTCAGTCCCCCGTCCGTACTGATGCAAGAGGTTCCTCCCTTCCAGCTGCAGGACTCGCCATTTGTCATTCCTGAATGCCACGGGGCTCCTGTGGCCCAGTCCGCCAGCAGGTCGAGGTCTCCCTTGACAGCAGCCCTGCCCTGGAGCACATCAGCTGGCTTGTACGGGTTGACTTTTCTCAGGCAGTCCTTGATTTGATGCCCACCCACTGCTGGGAGGGCTCCCCCTCCTTCCTTCAACTCTTTCAGAGGGCACAGCAGCCTGGGAGACCTTGTGGGTGAAGACTGAGAGAGAGAAGGCGTTGGCTGCCCCCAGCCTGCTCTCTGTCCACTTTCAGGAAATCAGCCGCCCTAGCCAGCAGTGGGCCCACATTTTCCTCCATCAGCCTTCAGCTACTCTTGTAGGGGTGGATGTTGCTCCTGATGCTTGTTGCCTGTTGCTCTTGATGCCCCTTGAAGACTCCAGGCAGGCTGAGCTTTGGCTCTCCTAGCAGCATCCCAACATGCCTAGGAATTATTTCCAAATTCCTCCTTTGCAGCTCATCCCTCCTTCCACCTCCCGGATGCTGCCTTTTGACGTTGCTGCTCTTGCCTTGAGTAGCCCACTTAGCCAAAGCCGGACTGCTGAGACGTCTGTTTGATTTCCTGAGTGTTGGGCTGGACCCTTCTTGCTCTTCGACCGTGAGGTGCCTAAGGCGCTGCCAGCTTTCCTGAGCTCTTTTGAGCTTCACAGCTGCCTCCATGGCATCCTGCCTACCAGCTGCCCGACTAGGCTGAAGTCAGCGTGCCTGAAGCCCAGGGCTGTACTCTGCTACTTGCTTTCCTCCCTGCCATCAGGTCTTGAACACCAGTGTTTCTCAGGTGTGACAACCAAGGCTGCCCTTCATTCCAGTGCTCCCAGCCAGTTCTTCCTTCTTAGGGGCAGCTGTGCAGCACCCCTCTTTTGCCCATGACAGAATCGCAGGATCCTTGAGGTTGGCAGGGACCTCTGGAGATCGTCTAGTCCAACCGTCCCTGCTCAAAGCGCGGTCAGCCTTTGGAGGATGCTCAGGGCCAAGTCCTGTCAAGCTCTGGATACCTACAAGGATGGAGAATCCACAACCTGTCCGTGGCAACCCCAGCTGGCACTTGAGCACCCTCACACTAACAAAGTCTTTTCTTATGTTTTTGTGGAATTTCCCGTGTTTCAATATGTGCCTATTACCTCTTGGCCCTTCACTGGATGGGGCTCAGGAGAGTCTGGCTCTACGTTCTTGACTCTCTCCCATCAGCTCTTTTGCCCATCGCTAAGAACTTAGGGGGCCTTCTCTCCTCCAGGGTGAAGAACACCACCTCTCACAGCCCCTCCTGCCTCAGGGGCTCCAGTCGCTTCATGGGCTCCGTGGCCCTTTGCTGGACTCGCACCAGTATGGCCATGCCTCTGTCATACTGGAGAGCCGTGAACTGGACACTCTTTGTGGCAGCTGTGGTCTCAGCAGTGCTGAGCCAAGAAGAGGGATCAAATTTACAAGCTCGAGAAGTGGGCCCATGTGAACCTCATGAGGTTCAACAAGGCCAAGTGCAAGGTCCTGCACCTGGGTCGGGGCAACCCCCGGTATCAATACTGGCTGGGGGATGAAGGGATTGAGAGCAGCCCTGCCGAGAAGGACTTGGGGGTACTGGTGAATGAAAAGCTGGACGTGAGCCGGCAATAGGTGCTCGCAGCCCAGAAAGCCAACCCCATCCTGGGCTGCATAAAAAGAAGCGTGTCCAGCAGGTCGAGGGAGGTGATTCTCCGCTTCTAGTCCACTCTCGTTAGACCCCACCTGGAGTACTGCATCCCGCTCTAGAGTCCGCAGCACAAGAAGGACATGGACCTGTTGGAGTGGGTCCAGAGAAGGGCTACAAAAATGATCAGAGGGATGGAACTCATCTCCTGTGAGGACAGGCTGAGCGAGTTGGGGTTGTTCAGCCTGGAGAAGAGAAGGCTCCGGGGAGACCTTGCTGCAGCCTTTCAGTACTTAAAGGGGGCTTATAAGGAAGTCGGAGAGGGACCTTTTATCAAGGTCTGTAGTGACAGGAAAAGGAGCAACAGTTTTAAACTCAAATAGGGTAGATGTAGATTGGACATAAGGAAGAAATTTCTTGCGATGAGGGTGATGAGACACTGCAAAAAGTTGCCCAGAGACTGATGGGATGTCCCTTCATTGGAAGTGTTCAAGGTCAGGGTTGACGGAACTTTGAGTAACATGATCTAGTGACAGATGTCCCTGCCCACGGCAGGAGGGTTGGACTAGATGATCTTTAAAGGTCTCTTCCAACCCAAACCATTCTATGATTCTATGATAGCATGGTTCTATGATAAGGCATCCCTCTGCACCGTGTTCCTCCCTTTGAGAATGCTATGGTTAGGATGGGTTCTCCTGGCCTCTCCCGGGAAGCTAGTGCCTGTGTCTTGTCAATACCACATTCCCTCCCGACTGCTTGCATCACAGTGTCGAGCTCACTGAGGAGAAAGGAAAGGTGTACACAGCAAAGTGGACGGTAGTGACTGAACAAGGTAGCGTAACTCTATCCCGACCCAAATCGGCAGAGAAACTTAGAAACCATAGGGTCACTCAATGCATGACTAAGCACACTCAATGCAACAATTGTGTTGACAATCACTGCATGACTGTCCCCAGCAACCCCCTCCCAGAACCACCCCTGAGCAACACCTCTCCCCCTGGGCATCTTAGGAGAGCATCTTCAGGGGAGAGGATGACACAGAGGCATGGGCTGGGATGCAGCAGAACTTTAATGAGTCAAAAGAGGGAAACGAGGCCGCTCTGAGTTGGAGTCCCTAGTGCGGGGAGCACCAGGGGCAGAAAGGAGTCCGCGCCCCACGGCTGTGGCGGAGGTCCCGCCAGGTGTCCATCTGCCTGCCCCACAGAGGGAGCAGGGCCAGCAGGTCCTCCCTAGGCTGGCTTTGTGGGGCTCACAGCCCAGGGCAGCACAAGAGAACCAGGACGCAAGAGGGAAAGGAGAGAGTGGAAGAGGGGAAAGGCAGGCATGGGCCGTGCTTTCTGAGGACCAAGGCTGGCCCCGTCCTTTTGCAAGGGGTGCTGGGGTTGCTCGGCCCCTCTGAAAGCAGCAAGCCGATGGTCCGTCCCCAGTCCGGTACCGTCTTGTGGGTCCCTGGGGGCCTTCCCCAGGGCCATCGCCAGCAGCTTTAGCAGGGGAGGCACCTCCTGCCGCAGTAGCCGCTGCCGAGGCCGGAGAGGCCAAAACCTCCGGAGGAGATGGGCACTCCCTGAGAGCTGAGGATGCTGCCAACGGCAGCGGAGGAGGAGGATCCCACGGCGGTGTTCTGCGGGAAGGAGCTGAGGATGGGGCCGGGCAGGGTCACCACCACGGGGGAGGGCTGGATGACGACGGTGGAGTCCTGGCACTGCTTGACACAGGGCTCATTGCAGCTGTTGGCCAGCGGGGTCGGGCCACAGGGCTGGCATGGCAGGCACGGGTTGTAGCAGGCCATGTCTTGTGGCTGGAGGTGCAGCTGGGAGAGAGGGCAGGGGATAATAAAGCACGAGGGGTAGTTGGAGTGCAGCCCGTCAGCCCACCATGAGGGAGACCCTTTCCCTCAGCCCAGAGGAGCCCCACCAAGAGCGACAAAGCCCAGGGAGGTCCTGACCTAGCCCATAGCTCAGGAGACACCCCAGCCAAGCTCCAACCTCTCTCCACGCCACACCTTCTTCTCCCTTCCCTCTCCCGTGGCAACCAGACTCAAGACCCAGCATAGGACAAAGAGACAGGTATGTGCTGAGAAATCGCAGAGGAGGAGGAGGAGGAGGAGGAGGAGGAGGAGGAGGAGGAGGAGGAGGAAGACAAGAAATGGCTGCAAACTCACGTTGTTCCCAAGGAGATGAAGGCGAGAGGAGTGGGTGAGAGAATGAGGAGAAGGGCCCGCTTTTATACGGCTCCTGCACCGCCCCAGGCCCACAGTCACTGCAGGCGGGCAGTAATTTTCCAGCAGACTCACCTCCAAAGCAAAATAGCCTACCTAATGGCACTGGTTGTGTTTTGGTTTCCATCAGTGCTGCCATTTCATTTCCTCATTTTTGACATGACCATTACGCCACAGAGGCTCTTTTGAAGTATTGGGATGAGAGGCCCAAGGTTTTTCCTGAGCAAGATCGTGTCAGTATGGGCAGAAGATGTGACCCCAAGTGCTAGACGTGGCTGTGCAGACAGAGAATATGGGTCTGGGGAAATCTGGTGAGGTTGTTTACAACTCCCTGGAAAGAAAGACGGGCATGTCTTCCCACCAGTGCAGTCCTCTCCTGGGTGCCCAAAGGCTCCTGTGGCTTGAGGACATGCCGCATCCTTCTCCCACCCTGACCGCCTCCCTGCTCGCTCCAGCAGTCACTGATCATTGCCTCTATAGGCAGGTGGGCTGCGGTGCTGGTTTCAAATGCCTTCGCCCAAGGAAAGCCTCTCCTTGCTGGAGACATTTGCTGGTTTCTTTGGCAAAGTCGTCCCCTCTCATGGCAGTCTCTGGGGGTCCCCAGCCAGTGCCGTCAGCAGGCTTGCGGAAGGAGAACGTTGCCTTCCCAAAACCTCTGATTCCTCAACAAGCCCCGTGGAGTCGTGTCCCTCCTCACTACGTGAGGGGTGTGTTGGGGCTCAGGACTGCGCCTTGTTCCTCCCACTCTCCTCGCACCACCGCACACTTTGGCCACACGCTTTGGACGCTGACCTGCAGGACACACAATAGCCTGGCCTGGAGCTCTGTACTCGGGTACAGCCCAGTGCTCAGAGCTCGATTTCACCGGTCAGGGATGGAGCTGCCCTAGCCGCAGGGGAATTCAGCCCTGCGTGGGACACGGGCCTGCAGACAGCACCCACTCCTGGCTTGGCCTCGTGCCAAAAGGCTGACACACGGCCAATCCAAAATTAGAGTGTGACTCGCCATGGGTAGGGAGAGTCTATCCCAGAAAGCTTGCCTTGCTCTCCTGGGACGCGTCCCAGCTGCCTCCGTGTCTGCAAGGCAGGGAAGCGCATCACCTCCTTGATGTAGTCTGAGAGCTGGTTTTGTATCTGACCACGTCCCCTCCCTGAGCATCCCCAGGCACGTGGCGCTGCAGGGTCCTGCCAGCCCTCGCTCGCTGGGGAGCTGCGGGAAGCCTCCTTGCTTTCCCAGTGGTGCTGGGTTGTGCTCCAAGCTGAGGAGGCCTTTGGGGCGTGGTAAAGAAGGCATGCTGAAGCACGGATGCCAGGAGAAGACATATCGCCTGGGACCCAGGGATGAGTCCCAACCAGTGGGGAGATGTTTTCTGCAACCCTTTCTTTCCACCCATTCAGCATTCAGGAGAGCTCCTCACCGCAGCCCGGTCTCTTTGGCCGGGAAGATGAGGCCTGTGCGTCTGTTCCCTTCCACCCTCCATGCCTCTCCCCAAGGCTGACCCTTCCCCCGCAGGCAGATCTACCCAGATGAGGTTCAAGGGCTCTAAGATCGTAGCATAGTTCAGTCCCCCGTCCGTACTGATGCAAGAGGTTCCTCCCTTCCAGCTGCAGGACTCGCCATTTGTCATTCCTGAATGCCACGGGGCTCCTGTGGCCCAGTCCGCCAGCAGGTCGAGGTCTCCCTTGACAGCAGCCCTGCCCTGGAGCACATCAGCTGGCTTGTACGGGTTGACTTTTCTCAGGCAGTCCTTGATTTGATGCCCACCCACTGCTGGGAGGGCTCCCCCTCCTTCCTTCAACTCTTTCAGAGGGCACAGCAGCCTGGGAGACCTTGTGGGTGAAGACTGAGAGAGAGAAGGCGTTGGCTGCCCCCAGCCTGCTCTCTGTCCACTTTCAGGAAATCAGCCGCCCTAGCCAGCAGTGGGCCCACATTTTCCTCCATCAGCCTTCAGCTACTCTTGTAGGGGTGGATGTTGCTCCTGATGCTTGTTGCCTGTTGCTCTTGATGCCCCTTGAAGACTCCAGGCAGGCTGAGCTTTGGCTCTCCTAGCAGCATCCCAACATGCCTAGGAATTATTTCCAAATTCCTCCTTTGCAGCTCATCCCTCCTTCCACCTCCCGGATGCTGCCTTTTGACGTTGCTGCTCTTGCCTTGAGTAGCCCACTTAGCCAAAGCCGGACTGCTGAGACGTCTGTTTGATTTCCTGAGTGTTGGGCTGGACCCTTCTTGCTCTTCGACCGTGAGGTGCCTAAGGCGCTGCCAGCTTTCCTGAGCTCTTTTGAGCTTCACAGCTGCCTCCATGGCATCCTGCCTACCAGCTGCCCGACTAGGCTGAAGTCAGCGTGCCTGAAGCCCAGGGCTGTACTCTGCTACTTGCTTTCCTCCCTGCCATCAGGTCTTGAACACCAGTGTTTCTCAGGTGTGACAACCAAGGCTGCCCTTCATTCCAGTGCTCCCAGCCAGTTCTTCCTTCTTAGGGGCAGCTGTGCAGCACCCCTCTTTTGCCCATGACAGAATCGCAGGATCCTTGAGGTTGGCAGGGACCTCTGGAGATCGTCTAGTCCAACCGTCCCTGCTCAAAGCGCGGTCAGCCTTTGGAGGATGCTCAGGGCCAAGTCCTGTCAAGCTCTGGATACCTACAAGGATGGAGAATCCACAACCTGTCCGTGGCAACCCCGGCTGGCACTTGAGCACCCTCACACTAACAAAGTCTTTTCTTATGTTTTTGTGGAATTTCCCGTGTTTCAATATGTGCCTATTACCTCTTGGCCCTTCACTGGATGGGGCTCAGGAGAGTCTGGCTCTACGTTCTTGACTCTCTCCCATCAGCTCTTTTGCCCATCGCTAAGAACTTAGGGGGCCTTCTCTCCTCCAGGGTGAAGAACACCACCTCTCACAGCCCCTCCTGCCTCAGGGGCTCCAGTCGCTTCATGGGCTCCGTGGCCCTTTGCTGGACTCGCACCAGTACGGCCATGCCTCTGTCATACTGGAGAGCCGTGAACTGGACACTCTTTGTGGCAGCTGTGGTCTCAGCAGTGCTGAGCCAAGAAGAGGGATCAAATTTACAAGCTCGAGAAGTGGGCCCATGTGAACCTCATGAGGTTCAACAAGGCCAAGTGCAAGGTCCTGCACCTGGGTCGGGGCAACCCCCGGTATCAATACTGGCTGGGGGATGAAGGGATTGAGAGCAGCCCTGCCGAGAAGGACTTGGGGGTACTGGTGAATGAAAAGCTGGACATGAGCCGGCAATAGGTGCTCGCAGCCCAGAAAGCCAACCCCATCCTGGGCTGCATAAAAAGAAGCGTGTCCAGCAGGTCGAGGGAGGTGATTCTCCGCTTCTAGTCCACTCTCGTTAGACCCCAGCTGGAGTACTGCATCCCGCTCTAGAGTCCGCAGCACAAGAAGGACATGGACCTGTTGGAGTGGGTCCAGAGAAGGGCTACAAAAATGATCAGAGGGATGGAACTCATCTCCTGTGAGGACAGGCTGAGCGAGTTGGGGTTGTTCAGCCTGGAGAAGAGAAGGCTCCGGGGAGACCTTGCTGCAGCCTTTCAGTACTTAAAGGGGGCTTATAAGGAAGTCGGAGAGGGACCTTTTATCAAGGTCTGTAGTGACAGGAAAAGGAGCAACAGTTTTAAACTCAAATAGGGTAGATGTAGATTGGACATAAGGAAGAAATTTCTTGCGATGAGGGTGATGAGACACTGCAAAAAGTTGCCCAGAGACTGATGGGATGTCCCTTCATTGGAAGTGTTCAAGGTCAGGGTTGACGGAACTTTGAGTAACATGATCTAGTGACAGATGTCCCTGCCCACGGCAGGAGGGTTGGACTAGATGATCTTTAAAGGTCTCTTCCAACCCAAACCATTCTATGATTCTATGATAGCATGGTTCTATGATAAGGCATCCCTCTGCACCGTGTTCCTCCCTTTGAGAATGCTATGGTTAGGATGGGTTCTCCTGGCCTCTCCCGGGAAGCTAGTGCCTGTGTCTTGTCAATACCACATTCCCTCCCGACTGCTTGCATCACAGTGTCGAGCTCACTGAGGAGAAAGGAAAGGTGTACACAGCAAAGTGGACGGTAGTGACTGAACAAGGTAGCGTAACTCTATCCCGACCCAAATCGGCAGAGAAACTTAGAAACCATAGGGTCACTCAATGCATGACTAAGCACACTCAATGCAACAATTGTGTTGACAATCACTGCACGACTGTCCCCAGCAACCCCCTCCCAGAACCACCCCTGAGCAACACCTCTCCCCCTGGGCATCTTAGGAGAGCATCTTCAGGGGAGAGGATGACACAGAGGCATGGGCTGGGATGCAGCAGAACTTTAATGAGTCAAAAGAGGGAAACGAGGCCGCTCTGAGTTGGAGTCCCTAGTGCGGGGAGCACCAGGGGCAGAAAGGAGTCCGCGCCCCACGGCTGTGGCGGAGGTCCCGCCAGGTGTCCATCTGCCTGCCCCACAGAGGGAGCAGGGCCAGCAGGTCCTCCCTAGGCTGGCTTTGTGGGGCTCACAGCCCAGGGCAGCACAAGAGAACCAGGACGCAAGAGGGAAAGGAGAGAGTGGAAGAGGGGAAAGGCAGGCATGGGCCGTGCTTTCTGAGGACCAAGGCTGGCCCCGTCCTTTTGCAAGGGGTGCTGGGGTTGCTCGGCCCCTCTGAAAGCAGCAAGCCGATGGTCCGTCCCCAGTCCGGTACCGTCTTGTGGGTCCCTGGGGGCCTTCCCCAGGGCCATCGCCAGCAGCTTTAGCAGGGGAGGCACCTCCTGCCGCAGTAGCCGCTGCCGAGGCCGGAGAGGCCAAAACCTCCGGAGGAGATGGGCACTCCCTGAGAGCTGAGGATGCTGCCAACGGCAGCGGAGGAGGAGGATCCCACGGCGGTGTTCTGCGGGAAGGAGCTGAGGATGGGGCCGGGCAGGGTCACCACCACGGGGGAGGGCTGGATGACGACGGTGGAGTCCTGGCACTGCTTGACACAGGGCTCATTGCAGCTGTTGGCCAGCGGGGTCGGGCCACAGGGCTGGCATGGCAGGCACGGGTTGTAGCAGGCCATGTCTTGTGGCTGGAGGTGCAGCTGGGAGAGAGGGCAGGGGATAATAAAGCACGAGGGGTAGTTGGAGTGCAGCCCGTCAGCCCACCATGAGGGAGACCCTTTCCCTCAGCCCAGAGGAGCCCCACCAAGAGCGACAAAGCCCAGGGAGGTCCTGACCTAGCCCATAGCTCAGGAGACACCCCAGCCAAGCTCCAACCTCTCTCCACGCCACACCTTCTTCTCCCTTCCCTCTCCCGTGGCAACCAGACTCAAGACCCAGCATAGGACAAAGAGACAGGTATGTGCTGAGAAATCGCAGAGGAGGAGGAGGGAGGAGGAGGAGGAGGAGGAGGAGGAGGAGGAGGAAGACAAGAAATGGCTGCAAACTCACGTTGTTCCCAAGGAGATGAAGGCGAGAGGAGTGGGTGAGAGAATGAGGAGAAGGGCCCGCTTTTATACGGCTCCTGCACCGCCCCAGGCCCACAGTCACTGCAGGCGGGCAGTAATTTTCCAGCAGACTCACCTCCAAAGCAAAATATGCTACCTAATGGCACTGGTTGTGTTTTGGTTTCCATCAGTGCTGCCATTTCATTTCCTCATTTTTGACATGACCATTACGCCACAGAGGCTCTTTTGAAGTATTGGGATGAGAGGCCCAAGGTTTTTCCTGAGCAAGATCGTGTCAGTATGGGCAGAAGATGTGACCCCAAGTGCTAGACGTGGCTGTGCAGACAGAGAATATGGGTCTGGGGAAATCTGGTGAGGTTGTTTACAACTCCCTGGAAAGAAAGACGGGCATGTCTTCCCACCAGTGCAGTCCTCTCCTGGGTGCCCAAAGGCTCCTGTGGCTTGAGGACATGCCGCATCCTTCTCCCACCCTGACCGCCTCCCTGCTCGCTCCAGCAGTCACTGATCATTGCCTCTATAGGCAGGTGGGCTGCGGTGCTGGTTTCAAATGCCTTCGCCCAAGGAAAGCCTCTCCTTGCTGGAGACATTTGCTGGTTTCTTTGGCAAAGTCGTCCCCTCTCATGGCAGTCTCTGGGGGTCCCCAGCCAGTGCCGTCAGCAGGCTTGCGGAAGGAGAACGTTGCCTTCCCAAAACCTCTGATTCCTCAACAAGCCCCGTGGAGTCGTGTCCCTCCTCACTACGTGAGGGGTGTGTTGGGGCTCAGGACTGCACCTTGTTCCTCCCACTCTCCTCGCACCACCGCACACTTTGGCCACACGCTTTGGACGCTGACCTGCAGGACACACAATAGCCTGGCCTGGAGCTCTGTACTCGGGTACAGCCCAGTGCTCAGAGCTCGATTTCACCGGTCAGGGATGGAGCTGCCCTAGCCGCAGGGGAATTCAGCCCTGCGTGGGACACGGGCCTGCAGACAGCACCCACTCCTGGCTTGGCCTCGTGCCAAAAGGCTGACACACGGCCAATCCAAAATTAGAGTGTGACTCGCCATGGGTAGGGAGAGTCTATCCCAGAAAGCTTGCCTTGCTCTCCTGGGACGCGTCCCAGCTGCCTCCGTGTCTGCAAGGCAGGGAAGCGCATCACCTCCTTGATGTAGTCTGAGAGCTGGTTTTGTATCTGACCACGTCCCCTCCCTGAGCATCCCCAGGCACGTGGCGCTGCAGGGTCCTGCCAGCCCTCGCTCGCTGGGGAGCTGCGGGAAGCCTCCTTGCTTTCCCAGTGGTGCTGGGTTGTGCTCCAAGCTGAGGAGGCCTTTGGGGCGTGGTAAAGAAGGCATGCTGAAGCACGGATGCCAGGAGAAGACATATCGCCTGGGACCCAGGGATGAGTCCCAACCAGTGGGGAGATGTTTTCTGCAACCCTTTCTTTCCACCCATTCAGCATTCAGGAGAGCTCCTCACCGCAGCCCGGTCTCTTTGGCCGGGAAGATGAGGCCTGTGCGTCTGTTCCCTTCCACCCTCCATGCCTCTCCCCAAGGCTGACCCTTCCCCCGCAGGCAGATCTACCCAGATGAGGTTCAAGGGCTCTAAGATCGTAGCATAGTTCAGTCCCCCGTCCGTACTGATGCAAGAGGTTCCTCCCTTCCAGCTGCAGGACTCGCCATTTGTCATTCCTGAATGCCACGGGGCTCCTGTGGCCCAGTCCGCCAGCAGGTCGAGGTCTCCCTTGACAGCAGCCCTGCCCTGGAGCACATCAGCTGGCTTGTACGGGTTGACTTTTCTCAGGCAGTCCTTGATTTGATGCCCACCCACTGCTGGGAGGGCTCCCCCTCCTTCCTTCAACTCTTTCAGAGGGCACAGCAGCCTGGGAGACCTTGTGGGTGAAGACTGAGAGAGAGAAGGCGTTGGCTGCCCCCAGCCTGCTCTCTGTCCACTTTCAGGAAATCAGCCGCCCTAGCCAGCAGTGGGCCCACATTTTCCTCCATCAGCCTTCAGCTACTCTTGTAGGGGTGGATGTTGCTCCTGATGCTTGTTGCCTGTTGCTCTTGATGCCCCTTGAAGACTCCAGGCAGGCTGAGCTTTGGCTCTCCTAGCAGCATCCCAACATGCCTAGGAATTATTTCCAAATTCCTCCTTTGCAGCTCATCCCTCCTTCCACCTCCCGGATGCTGCCTTTTGATGTTGCTGCTCTTGCCTTGAGTAGCCCACTTAGCCAAAGCCGGACTGCTGAGACGTCTGTTTGATTTCCTGAGTGTTGGGCTGGACCCTTCTTGCTCTTCGACCGTGAGGTGCCTAAGGCGCTGCCAGCTTTCCTGAGCTCTTTTGAGCTTCACAGCTGCCTCCATGGCATCCTGCCTACCAGCTGCCCGACTAGGCTGAAGTCAGCGTGCCTGAAGCCCAGGGCTGTACTCTGCTACTTGCTTTCCTCCCTGCCATCAGGTCTTGAACACCAGTGTTTCTCAGGTGTGACAACCAAGGCTGCCCTTCATTCCAGTGCTCCCAGCCAGTTCTTCCTTCTTAGGGGCAGCTGTGCAGCACCCCTCTTTTGCCCATGACAGAATCGCAGGATCCTTGAGGTTGGCAGGGACCTCTGGAGATCGTCTAGTCCAACCGTCCCTGCTCAAAGCGCGGTCAGCCTTTGGAGGATGCTCAGGGCCAAGTCCTGTCAAGCTCTGGATACCTACAAGGATGGAGAATCCACAACCTGTCCGTGGCAACCCCGGCTGGCACTTGAGCACCCTCACACTAACAAAGTCTTTTCTTATGTTTTTGTGGAATTTCCCGTGTTTCAATATGTGCCTATTACCTCTTGGCCCTTCACTGGATGGGGCTCAGGAGAGTCTGGCTCTACGTTCTTGACTCTCTCCCATCAGCTCTTTTGCCCATCGCTAAGAACTTAGGGGGCCTTCTCTCCTCCAGGGTGAAGAACACCACCTCTCACAGCCCCTCCTGCCTCAGGGGCTCCAGTCGCTTCATGGGCTCCGTGGCCCTTTGCTGGACTCGCACCAGTACGGCCATGCCTCTGTCATACTGGAGAGCCGTGAACTGGACACTCTTTGTGGCAGCTGTGGTCTCAGCAGTGCTGAGCCAAGAAGAGGGATCAAATTTACAAGCTCGAGAAGTGGGCCCATGTGAACCTCATGAGGTTCAACAAGGCCAAGTGCAAGGTCCTGCACCTGGGTCGGGGCAACCCCCGGTATCAATACTGGCTGGGGGATGAAGGGATTGAGAGCAGCCCTGCCGAGAAGGACTTGGGGGTACTGGTGAATGAAAAGCTGGACATGAGCCGGCAATAGGTGCTCGCAGCCCAGAAAGCCAACCCCATCCTGGGCTGCATAAAAAGAAGCGTGTCCAGCAGGTCGAGGGAGGTGATTCTCCGCTTCTAGTCCACTCTCGTTAGACCCCAGCTGGAGTACTGCATCCCGCTCTAGAGTCCGCAGCACAAGAAGGACATGGACCTGTTGGAGTGGGTCCAGAGAAGGGCTACAAAAATGATCAGAGGGATGGAACTCATCTCCTGTGAGGACAGGCTGAGCGAGTTGGGGTTGTTCAGCCTGGAGAAGAGAAGGCTCCGGGGAGACCTTGCTGCAGCCTTTCAGTACTTAAAGGGGGCTTATAAGGAAGTCGGAGAGGGACCTTTTATCAAGGTCTGTAGTGACAGGAAAAGGAGCAACAGTTTTAAACTCAAATAGGGTAGATGTAGATTGGACATAAGGAAGAAATTTCTTGCGATGAGGGTGATGAGACACTGCAAAAAGTTGCCCAGAGACTGATGGGATGTCCCTTCATTGGAAGTGTTCAAGGTCAGGGTTGACGGAACTTTGAGTAACATGATCTAGTGACAGATGTCCCTGCCCACGGCAGGAGGGTTGGACTAGATGATCTTTAAAGGTCTCTTCCAACCCAAACCATTCTATGATTCTATGATAGCATGGTTCTATGATAAGGCATCCCTCTGCACCGTGTTCCTCCCTTTGAGAATGCTATGGTTAGGATGGGTTCTCCTGGCCTCTCCCGGGAAGCTAGTGCCTGTGTCTTGTCAATACCACATTCCCTCCCGACTGCTTGCATCACAGTGTCGAGCTCACTGAGGAGAAAGGAAAGGTGTACACAGCAAAGTGGACGGTAGTGACTGAACAAGGTAGCGTAACTCTATCCCGACCCAAATCGGCAGAGAAACTTAGAAACCATAGGGTCACTCAATGCATGACTAAGCACACTCAATGCAACAATTGTGTTGACAATCACTGCATGACTGTCCCCAGCAACCCCCTCCCAGAACCACCCCTGAGCAACACCTCTCCCCCTGGGCATCTTAGGAGAGCATCTTCAGGGGAGAGGATGACACAGAGGCATGGGCTGGGATGCAGCAGAACTTTAATGAGTCAAAAGAGGGAAACGAGGCCGCTCTGAGTTGGAGTCCCTAGTGCGGGGAGCACCAGGGGCAGAAAGGAGTCCGCGCCCCACGGCTGTGGCGGAGGTCCCGCCAGGTGTCCATCTGCCTGCCCCACAGAGGGAGCAGGGCCAGCAGGTCCTCCCTAGGCTGGCTTTGTGGGGCTCACAGCCCAGGGCAGCACAAGAGAACCAGGACGCAAGAGGGAAAGGAGAGAGTGGAAGAGGGGAAAGGCAGGCATGGGCCGTGCTTTCTGAGGACCAAGGCTGGCCCCGTCCTTTTGCAAGGGGTGCTGGGGTTGCTCGGCCCCTCTGAAAGCAGCAAGCCGATGGTCCGTCCCCAGTCCGGTACCGTCTTGTGGGTCCCTGGGGGCCTTCCCCAGGGCCATCGCCAGCAGCTTTAGCAGGGGAGGCACCTCCTGCCGCAGTAGCCGCTGCCGAGGCCGGAGAGGCCAAAACCTCCGGAGGAGATGGGCACTCCCTGAGAGCTGAGGATGCTGCCAACGGCAGCGGAGGAGGAGGATCCCACGGCGGTGTTCTGCGGGAAGGAGCTGAGGATGGGGCCGGGCAGGGTCACCACCACGGGGGAGGGCTGGATGACGACGGTGGAGTCCTGGCACTGCTTGACACAGGGCTCATTGCAGCTGTTGGCCAGCGGGGTCGGGCCACAGGGCTGGCATGGCAGGCACGGGTTGTAGCAGGCCATGTCTTGTGGCTGGAGGTGCAGCTGGGAGAGAGGGCAGGGGATAATAAAGCACGAGGGGTAGTTGGAGTGCAGCCCGTCAGCCCACCATGAGGGAGACCCTTTCCCTCAGCCCAGAGGAGCCCCACCAAGAGCGACAAAGCCCAGGGAGGTCCTGACCTAGCCCATAGCTCAGGAGACACCCCAGCCAAGCTCCAACCTCTCTCCACGCCACACCTTCTTCTCCCTTCCCTCTCCCGTGGCAACCAGACTCAAGACCCAGCATAGGACAAAGAGACAGGTATGTGCTGAGAAATCGCAGAGGAGGAGGAGGAGGAGGAGGAGGAGGAGGAGGAGGAGGAGGAGGAGGAGGAGGAAGACAAGAAATGGCTGCAAACTCACGTTGTTCCCAAGGAGATGAAGGCGAGAGGAGTGGGTGAGAGAATGAGGAGAAGGGCCCGCTTTTATACGGCTCCTGCACCGCCCCAGGCCCACAGTCACTGCAGGCGGGCAGTAATTTTCCAGCAGACTCACCTCCAAAGCAAAATAGCCTACCTAATGGCACTGGTTGTGTTTTGGTTTCCATCAGTGCTGCCATTTCATTTCCTCATTTTTGACATGACCATTACGCCACAGAGGCTCTTTTGAAGTATTGGGATGAGAGGCCCAAGGTTTTTCCTGAGCAAGATCGTGTCAGTATGGGCAGAAGATGTGACCCCAAGTGCTAGACGTGGCTGTGCAGACAGAGAATATGGGTCTGGGGAAATCTGGTGAGGTTGTTTACAACTCCCTGGAAAGAAAGACGGGCATGTCTTCCCACCAGTGCAGTCCTCTCCTGGGTGCCCAAAGGCTCCTGTGGCTTGAGGACATGCCGCATCCTTCTCCCACCCTGACCGCCTCCCTGCTCGCTCCAGCAGTCACTGATCATTGCCTCTATAGGCAGGTGGGCTGCGGTGCTGGTTTCAAATGCCTTCGCCCAAGGAAAGCCTCTCCTTGCTGGAGACATTTGCTGGTTTCTTTGGCAAAGTCGTCCCCTCTCATGGCAGTCTCTGGGGGTCCCCAGCCAGTGCCGTCAGCAGGCTTGCGGAAGGAGAACGTTGCCTTCCCAAAACCTCTGATTCCTCAACAAGCCCCGTGGAGTCGTGTCCCTCCTCACTACGTGAGGGGTGTGTTGGGGCTCAGGACTGCGCCTTGTTCCTCCCACTCTCCTCGCACCACCGCACACTTTGGCCACACGCTTTGGACGCTGACCTGCAGGACACACAATAGCCTGGCCTGGAGCTCTGTACTCGGGTACAGCCCAGTGCTCAGAGCTCGATTTCACCGGTCAGGGATGGAGCTGCCCTAGCCGCAGGGGAATTCAGCCCTGCGTGGGACACGGGCCTGCAGACAGCACCCACTCCTGGCTTGGCCTCGTGCCAAAAGGCTGACACACGGCCAATCCAAAATTAGAGTGTGACTCGCCATGGGTAGGGAGAGTCTATCCCAGAAAGCTTGCCTTGCTCTCCTGGGACGCGTCCCAGCTGCCTCCGTGTCTGCAAGGCAGGGAAGCGCATCACCTCCTTGATGTAGTCTGAGAGCTGGTTTTGTATCTGACCACGTCCCCTCCCTGAGCATCCCCAGGCACGTGGCGCTGCAGGGTCCTGCCAGCCCTCGCTCGCTGGGGAGCTGCGGGAAGCCTCCTTGCTTTCCCAGTGGTGCTGGGTTGTGCTCCAAGCTGAGGAGGCCTTTGGGGCGTGGTAAAGAAGGCATGCTGAAGCACGGATGCCAGGAGAAGACATATCGCCTGGGACCCAGGGATGAGTCCCAACCAGTGGGGAGATGTTTTCTGCAACCCTTTCTTTCCACCCATTCAGCATTCAGGAGAGCTCCTCACCGCAGCCCGGTCTCTTTGGCCGGGAAGATGAGGCCTGTGCGTCTGTTCCCTTCCACCCTCCATGCCTCTCCCCAAGGCTGACCCTTCCCCCGCAGGCAGATCTACCCAGATGAGGTTCAAGGGCTCTAAGATCGTAGCATAGTTCAGTCCCCCGTCCGTACTGATGCAAGAGGTTCCTCCCTTCCAGCTGCAGGACTCGCCATTTGTCATTCCTGAATGCCACGGGGCTCCTGTGGCCCAGTCCGCCAGCAGGTCGAGGTCTCCCTTGACAGCAGCCCTGCCCTGGAGCACATCAGCTGGCTTGTACGGGTTGACTTTTCTCAGGCAGTCCTTGATTTGATGCCCACCCACTGCTGGGAGGGCTCCCCCTCCTTCCTTCAACTCTTTCAGAGGGCACAGCAGCCTGGGAGACCTTGTGGGTGAAGACTGAGAGAGAGAAGGCGTTGGCTGCCCCCAGCCTGCTCTCTGTCCACTTTCAGGAAATCAGCCGCCCTAGCCAGCAGTGGGCCCACATTTTCCTCCATCAGCCTTCAGCTACTCTTGTAGGGGTGGATGTTGCTCCTGATGCTTGTTGCCTGTTGCTCTTGATGCCCCTTGAAGACTCCAGGCAGGCTGAGCTTTGGCTCTCCTAGCAGCATCCCAACATGCCTAGGAATTATTTCCAAATTCCTCCTTTGCAGCTCATCCCTCCTTCCACCTCCCGGATGCTGCCTTTTGACGTTGCTGCTCTTGCCTTGAGTAGCCCACTTAGCCAAAGCCGGACTGCTGAGACGTCTGTTTGATTTCCTGAGTGTTGGGCTGGACCCTTCTTGCTCTTCGACCGTGAGGTGCCTAAGGCGCTGCCAGCTTTCCTGAGCTCTTTTGAGCTTCACAGCTGCCTCCATGGCATCCTGCCTACCAGCTGCCCGACTAGGCTGAAGTCAGCGTGCCTGAAGCCCAGGGCTGTACTCTGCTACTTGCTTTCCTCCCTGCCATCAGGTCTTGAACACCAGTGTTTCTCAGGTGTGACAACCAAGGCTGCCCTTCATTCCAGTGCTCCCAGCCAGTTCTTCCTTCTTAGGGGCAGCTGTGCAGCACCCCTCTTTTGCCCATGACAGAATCGCAGGATCCTTGAGGTTGGCAGGGACCTCTGGAGATCGTCTAGTCCAACCGTCCCTGCTCAAAGCGCGGTCAGCCTTTGGAGGATGCTCAGGGCCAAGTCCTGTCAAGCTCTGGATACCTACAAGGATGGAGAATCCACAACCTGTCCGTGGCAACCCCGGCTGGCACTTGAGCACCCTCACACTAACAAAGTCTTTTCTTATGTTTTTGTGGAATTTCCCGTGTTTCAATATGTGCCTATTACCTCTTGGCCCTTCACTGGATGGGGCTCAGGAGAGTCTGGCTCTACGTTCTTGACTCTCTCCCATCAGCTCTTTTGCCCATCGCTAAGAACTTAGGGGGCCTTCTCTCCTCCAGGGTGAAGAACACCACCTCTCACAGCCCCTCCTGCCTCAGGGGCTCCAGTCGCTTCATGGGCTCCGTGGCCCTTTGCTGGACTCGCACCAGTACGGCCATGCCTCTGTCATACTGGAGAGCCGTGAACTGGACACTCTTTGTGGCAGCTGTGGTCTCAGCAGTGCTGAGCCAAGAAGAGGGATCAAATTTACAAGCTCGAGAAGTGGGCCCATGTGAACCTCATGAGGTTCAACAAGGCCAAGTGCAAGGTCCTGCACCTGGGTCGGGGCAACCCCCGGTATCAATACTGGCTGGGGGATGAAGGGATTGAGAGCAGCCCTGCCGAGAAGGACTTGGGGGTACTGGTGAATGAAAAGCTGGACATGAGCCGGCAATAGGTGCTCGCAGCCCAGAAAGCCAACCCCATCCTGGGCTGCATAAAAAGAAGCGTGTCCAGCAGGTCGAGGGAGGTGATTCTCCGCTTCTAGTCCACTCTCGTTAGACCCCAGCTGGAGTACTGCATCCCGCTCTAGAGTCCGCAGCACAAGAAGGACATGGACCTGTTGGAGTGGGTCCAGAGAAGGGCTACAAAAATGATCAGAGGGATGGAACTCATCTCCTGTGAGGACAGGCTGAGCGAGTTGGGGTTGTTCAGCCTGGAGAAGAGAAGGCTCCGGGGAGACCTTGCTGCAGCCTTTCAGTACTTAAAGGGGGCTTATAAGGAAGTCGGAGAGGGACCTTTTATCAAGGTCTGTAGTGACAGGAAAAGGAGCAACAGTTTTAAACTCAAATAGGGTAGATGTAGATTGGACATAAGGAAGAAATTTCTTGCGATGAGGGTGATGAGACACTGCAAAAAATTGCCCAGAGACTGATGGGATGTCCCTTCACTGGAAGTGTTCAAGGTCAGGGTTGACGGAACTTTGAGTAACATGATCTAGTGACAGATGTCCCTGCCCACGGCAGGAGGGTTGGACTAGATGATCTTTAAAGGTCTCTTCCAACCCAAACCATTCTATGATTCTATGATAGCATGGTTCTATGATAAGGCATCCCTCTGCACCGTGTTCCTCCCTTTGAGAATGCTATGGTTAGGATGGGTTCTCCTGGCCTCTCCCGGGAAGCTAGTGCCTGTGTCTTGTCAATACCACATTCCCTCCCGACTGCTTGCATCACAGTGTCGAGCTCACTGAGGAGAAAGGAAAGGTGTACACAGCAAAGTGGACGGTAGTGACTGAACAAGGTAGCGTAACTCTATCCCGACCCAAATTGGCAGAGAAACTTAGAAACCATAGGGTCACTCAATGCATGACTAAGCACACTCAATGCAACAATTGTGTTGACAATCACTGCATGACTGTCCCCAGCAACCCCCTCCCAGAACCACCCCTGAGCAACACCTCTCCCCCTGGGCATCTTAGGAGAGCATCTTCAGGGGAGAGGATGACACAGAGGCATGGGCTGGGATGCAGCAGAACTTTAATGAGTCAAAAGAGGGAAACGAGGCCGCTCTGAGTTGGAGTCCCTAGTGCGGGGAGCACCAGGGGCAGAAAGGAGTCCGCGCCCCACGGCTGTGGCGGAGGTCCCGCCAGGTGTCCATCTGCCTGCCCCACAGAGGGAGCAGGGCCAGCAGGTCCTCCCTAGGCTGGCTTTGTGGGGCTCACAGCCCAGGGCAGCACAAGAGAACCAGGACGCAAGAGGGAAAGGAGAGAGTGGAAGAGGGGAAAGGCAGGCATGGGCCGTGCTTTCTGAGGACCAAGGCTGGCCCCGTCCTTTTGCAAGGGGTGCTGGGGTTGCTCGGCCCCTCTGAAAGCAGCAAGCCGATGGTCCGTCCCCAGTCTGGTACCGTCTTGTGGGTCCCTGGGGGCCTTCCCCAGGGCCATCGCCAGCAGCTTTAGCAGGGGAGGCACCTCCTGCCGCAGTAGCCGCTGCCGAGGCCGGAGAGGCCAAAACCTCCGGAGGAGATGGGCACTCCCTGAGAGCTGAGGATGCTGCCAACGGCAGCGGAGGAGGAGGATCCCACGGCGGTGTTCTGCGGGAAGGAGCTGAGGATGGGGCCGGGCAGGGTCACCACCACGGGGGAGGGCTGGATGACGACGGTGGAGTCCTGGCACTGCTTGACACAGGGCTCATTGCAGCTGTTGGCCAGCGGGGTCGGGCCACAGGGCTGGCATGGCAGGCACGGGTTGTAGCAGGACATGTCTTGTGGCTGGAGGTGCAGCTGGGAGAGAGGGCAGGGGATAATAAAGCACGAGGGGTAGTTGGAGTGCAGCCCGTCAGCCCACCATGAGGGAGACCCTTTCCCTCAGCCCAGAGGAGCCCCACCAAGAGCGACAAAGCCCAGGGAGGTCCTGACCTAGCCCATAGCTCAGGAGACACCCCAGCCAAGCTCCAACCTCTCTCCACGCCACACCTTCTTCTCCCTTCCCTCTCCCATGGCAACCAGACTCAAGACCCAGCATAGGACAAAGAGACAGGTATGTGCTGAGAAATCGCAGAGGAGGAGGAGGAGGAGGAGGAGGAGGAGGAGGAGGAGGAGGAGGAAGACAAGAAATGGCTGCAAACTCACGTTGTTCCCAAGGAGATGAAGGCGAGAGGAGTGGGTGAGAGAATGAGGAGAAGGGCCCGCTTTTATACGGCTCCTGCACCGCCCCAGGCCCACAGTCACTGCAGGCGGGCAGTAATTTTCCAGCAGACTCACCTCCAAAGCAAAATAGCCTACCTAATGGCACTGGTTGTGTTTTGGTTTCCATCAGTGCTGCCATTTCATTTCCTCATTTTTGACATGACCATTACGCCACAGAGGCTCTTTTGAAGTATTGGGATGAGAGGCCCAAGGTTTTTCCTGAGCAAGATCGTGTCAGTATGGGCAGAAGATGTGACCCCAAGTGCTAGACGTGGCTGTGCAGACAGAGAATATGGGTCTGGGGAAATCTGGTGAGGTTGTTTACAACTCCCTGGAAAGAAAGACGGGCATGTCTTCCCACCAGTGCAGTCCTCTCCTGGGTGCCCAAAGGCTCCTGTGGCTTGAGGACATGCCGCATCCTTCTCCCACCCTGACCGCCTCCCTGCTCGCTCCAGCAGTCACTGATCATTGCCTCTATAGGCAGGTGGGTTGCGGTGCTGGTTTCAAATGCCTTCGCCCAAGGAAAGCCTCTCCTTGCTGGAGACATTTGCTGGTTTCTTTGGCAAAGTCGTCCCCTCTCATGGCAGTCTCTGGGGGTCCCCAGCCAGTGCCGTCAGCAGGCTTGCGGAAGGAGAACGTTGCCTTCCTAAAACCTCTGATTCCTCAACAAGCCCCATGGAGTCGTGTCCCTCCTCACTACGTGAGGGGTGTGTTGGGGCTCGGGACAGCGCCTTGTTCCTCCCACTCTCCTCGCACCACCGCACACTTTGGCCACACGCTTTGGACGCTGACCTGCAGGACACACAATAGCCTGGCCTGGAGCTCTGTACTCGGGTACAGCCCAGTGCTCAGAGCTCGATTTCACCGGTCAGGGATGGAGCTGCCCTAGCCGCAGGGGAATTCAGCCCTGCGTGGGACACGGGCCTGCAGACAGCACCCACTCCTGGCTTGGCCTCGTGCCAAAAGGCTGACACACGGCCAATCCAAAATTAGAGTGTGACTCGCCATGGGTAGGGAGAGTCTATCCCAGAAAGCTTGCCTTGCTCTCCTGGGACGCGTCCCAGCTGCCTCCGTGTCTGCAAGGCAGGGAAGTGCATCACCTCCTTGATGTAGTCTGAGAGCTGGTTTTGTATCTGACCACGTCCCCTCCCTGAGCATCCCCAGGCACGTGGCGCTGCAGGGTCCTGCCAGCCCTCGCTCGCTGGGGAGCTGCGGGAAGCCTCCTTGCTTTCCCAGTGGTGCTGGGTTGTGCTCCAAGCTGAGGAGGCCTTTGGGGCGTGGTAAAGAAGGCATGCTGAAGCACGGATGCCAGGAGAAGACATATCGCCTGGGACCCAGGGATGAGTCCCAACCAGTGGGGAGATGTTTTCTGCAACCCTTTCTTTCCACCCATTCAGCATTCAGGAGAGCTCCTCACCGCAGCCCGGTCTCTTTGGCCGGGAAGATGAGGCCTGTGCGTCTGTTCCCTTCCACCCTCCATGCCTCTCCCCAAGGCTGACCCTTCCCCCGCAGGCAGATCTACCCAGATGAGGTTCAAGGGCTCTAAGATCGTAGCATAGTTCAGTCCCCCGTCCGTACTGATGCAAGAGGTTCCTCCCTTCCAGCTGCAGGACTCGCCATTTGTCATTCCTGAATGCCACGGGGCTCCTGTGGCCCAGTCCGCCAGCAGGTCGAGGTCTCCCTTGACAGCAGCCCTGCCCTGGAGCACATCAGCTGGCTTGTACGGGTTGACTTTTCTCAGGCAGTCCTTGATTTGATGCCCACCCACTGCTGGGAGGGCTCCCCCTCCTTCCTTCAACTCTTTCAGAGGGCACAGCAGCCTGGGAGACCTTGTGGGTGAAGACTGAGAGAGAGAAGGCGTTGGCTGCCCCCAGCCTGCTCTCTGTCCACTTTCAGGAAATCAGCCGCCCTAGCCAGCAGTGGGCCCACATTTTCCTCCATCAGCCTTCAGCTACTCTTGTAGGGGTGGATGTTGCTCCTGATGCTTGTTGCCTGTTGCTCTTGATGCCCCTTGAAGACTCCAGGCAGGCTGAGCTTTGGCTCTCCTAGCAGCATCCCAACATGCCTAGGAATTATTTCCAAATTCCTCCTTTGCAGCTCATCCCTCCTTCCACCTCCCGGATGCTGCCTTTTGACGTTGCTGCTCTTGCCTTGAGTAGCCCACTTAGCCAAAGCCGGACTGCTGAGACGTCTGTTTGATTTCCTGAGTGTTGGGCTGGACCCTTCTTGCTCTTCGACCGTGAGGTGCCTAAGGCGCTGCCAGCTTTCCTGAGCTCTTTTGAGCTTCACAGCTGCCTCCATGGCATCCTGCCTACCAGCTGCCCGACTAGGCTGAAGTCAGCGTGCCTGAAGCCCAGGGCTGTACTCTGCTACTTGCTTTCCTCCCTGCCATCAGGTCTTGAACACCAGTGTTTCTCAGGTGTGACAACCAAGGCTGCCCTTCATTCCAGTGCTCCCAGCCAGTTCTTCCTTCTTAGGGGCAGCTGTGCAGCACCCCTCTTTTGCCCATGACAGAATCGCAGGATCCTTGAGGTTGGCAGGGACCTCTGGAGATCGTCTAGTCCAACCGTCCCTGCTCAAAGCGCGGTCAGCCTTTGGAGGATGCTCAGGGCCAAGTCCTGTCAAGCTCTGGATACCTACAAGGATGGAGAATCCACAACCTGTCCGTGGCAACCCCAGCTGGCACTTGAGCACCCTCACACTAACAAAGTCTTTTCTTATGTTTTTGTGGAATTTCCCGTGTTTCAATATGTGCCTATTACCTCTTGGCCCTTCACTGGATGGGGCTCAGGAGAGTCTGGCTCTACGTTCTTGACTCTCTCCCATCAGCTCTTTTGCCCATCGCTAAGAACTTAGGGGGCCTTCTCTCCTCCAGGGTGAAGAACACCACCTCTCACAGCCCCTCCTGCCTCAGGGGCTCCAGTCGCTTCATGGGCTCCGTGGCCCTTTGCTGGACTCGCACCAGTACGGCCGTGCACCTCTCATACTTGGGAGCCAGGAACTGGACAGCAGTTGTGGTCTCAATAGTCTTGTGCCAAGAAGAAGGATCACCTTCCGCGATCTGATAGCAAACCTCTTCCTAATGCAGCCCAGGATGCTGTCGGATGCCATTTCCACAAGGGTGCAGGCTGCCTCATGCTGTCCACCAGGACCCACGTCCTCTGGTGCAAAGTTCTTTGGCAGCCCATCAGCCCCGGCCTGTAGTGGTGCAGGAGGTTCTTCCTTCCCCACTGCAGGACTTTGCATAAAGGGGTTAAACACTATTGGCCCCGGTCTGGACCCCTGCGGTGCACCAGGAGAGAGTGTCTGCCAGCTGGACTTCGTGCCACTCATCACAACCCTTGGAGACCAGCAGCCATGCCAGATTTCCATCCCCTGCACTGCCCTCTTCCCCAGCCTGTATTTTGTCAGTTGGTCTGTAAGGATTGCTACAGCAGACAGCGTCAAAAGCCTTGGTTAGATGAGATTAACAACATTTGCTGAATGTCCCTCACCCACCGGAGCCAGGCACGTCATCAAAGAAGGCCGTGAGGTTGGTCAGGCCTGCTTTCCCCTCCATAAATCCATGCTGACCACTTCTTGTCCTTTCATCTTGCGAAAGGGCTTCCAGGATGATTTGCTCCATCACCTTTGCAGAGATCGAGGTGAGCCTGACCGGCCTGCCATTCCCTGGCTCCTCCTTCGTGCCCTTCTTGAAGACAGGAGGCCCATTAGCTTTCTTCCGGTCCTCAGAGGCATTCCTTGACTGCCGGGACTTTCAAAGGGAGTTGAGAGCGGCCTTGTAGAGACACCAACTAACCCCCTCGGGGGCATGGCACCTGGTCGCATGCGCTCATGTCAGTCCAATCTGTTTAAATGCTCCCACACCTGATCCTCCTCTACTGCAGGTAAGTCTTCCCGGCTCCAGACGTTCTGAGGAATATCAGGAGCCTGATCTCTCAAGAGAAAACCCTGCCAATAAAGGCCAAGGCCAAGAACCCTTGGACTACCTCTGCCTTTCCCGTAACCCCTGTCCCCAGCGAAGCTGCCCCATTCAGTGCTGGGGCTGCCTTTGACCAAGCCTTGCTTTTGCCGACGACCTACCTGGGAGAAGCCCTTCTGGTTGCCCTCCACATGCTTTGCCTGATTCAATGCCACGTGGACCTCTCCAGCACTTAGGAGGCATCTTGTGCCTGCAATGACACGATCCTGCCTGGCATATCCTTGGGCCTCTCTTTCCAGCACATGAAAGGAACCTGCATGGCAGACCAGGCGTGTCAGAAATGAGGAAATGAAATGGCAGCACTGACAGAAACCAAAACACAACCAGTGCCATTAGGTAGGCTATTTTGCTTTGGAGGTGAGTCTGCTGGAAAATTACTGCCCGCCTGCAGTGACTGTGGGCCTGGGGCGGTGCAGGAGCCGTATAAAAGCGGGCCCTTCTCCTCATTCTCTCACCCACTCCTCTCGCCTTCATCTCCTTGGGAACAACGTGAGTTTGCAGCCATTTCTTGTCTTCCTCCTCCTCCTCCTCCTCCTCCTCCTCCTCCTCCTCCTCCTCCTCCTCTGCGATTTCTCAGCACATACCTGTCTCTTTGTCCTATGCTGGGTCTTGAGTCTGGTTGCCACGGGAGAGGGAAGGGAGAAGAAGGTGTGGCGTGGAGAGAGGTTGGAGCTTGGCTGGGGTGTCTCCTGAGCTATGGGCTAGGTCAGGACCTCCCTGGGCTTTGTCGCTCTTGGTGGGGCTCCTCTGGGCTGAGGGAAAGGGTCTCCCTCATGGTGGGCTGACGGGCTGCACTCCAACTACCCCTCGTGCTTTATTATCCCCTGCCCTCTCTCCCAGCTGCACCTCCAGCCACAAGACATGTCCTGCTACAACCCGTGCCTGCCATGCCAGCCCTGTGGCCCGACCCCGCTGGCCAACAGCTGCAATGAGCCCTGTGTCAAGCAGTGCCAGGACTCCACCGTCGTCATCCAGCCCTCCCCCGTGGTGGTGACCCTGCCCGGCCCCATCCTCAGCTCCTTCCCGCAGAACACCGCCGTGGGATCCTCCTCCTCCGCTGCCGTTGGCAGCATCCTCAGCTCTCAGGGAGTGCCCATCTCCTCCGGAGGTTTTGGCCTCTCCGGCCTCGGCAGCGGCTACTGCGGCAGGAGGTGCCTCCCCTGCTAAAGCTGCTGGCGATGGCCCTGGGGAAGGCCCCCAGGGACCCACAAGACGGTACCGGACTGGGGACGGACCATCGGCTTGCTGCTTTCAGAGGGGCCGAGCAACCCCAGCACCCCTTGCAAAAGGACGGGGCCAGCCTTGGTCCTCAGAAAGCACGGCCCATGCCTGCCTTTCCCCTCTTCCACTCTCTCCTTTCCCTCTTGCGTCCTGGTTCTCTTGTGCTGCCCTGGGCTGTGAGCCCCACAAAGCCAGCCTAGGGAGGACCTGCTGGCCCTGCTCCCTCTGTGGGGCAGGCAGATGGACACCTGGCGGGACCTCCGCCACAGCCGTGGGGCGCGGACTCCTTTCTGCCCCTGGTGCTCCCCGCACTAGGGACTCCAACTCAGAGCGGCCTCGTTTCCCTCTTTTGACTCATTAAAGTTCTGCTGCATCCCAGCCCATGCCTCTGTGTCATCCTCTCCCCTGCAGATGCTCTCCTAAGATGCCCAGGGGGAGAGGTGTTGCTCAGGGGTGGTTCTGGGAGGGGGTTGCTGGGGACAGTCGTGCAGTGATTGTCAACACAATTGTTGCATTGAGTGTGCTTAGTCATGCATTGAGTGACCCTATGGTTTCTAAGTTTCTCTGCCGATTTGGGTCGGGATAGAGTTACGCTACCTTGTTCAGTGACTACCGTCCACTTTGCTGTGTACACCTTTCCTTTCTCCTCAGTGAGCTCGACACTGTGATGCAAGCAGTCAGGAGGGAATGTGGTATTGACAAGACACAGGCACTAGCTTCCCGGGAGAGGCCAGGAGAACCCATCCTAACCATAGCATTCTCAAAGGGAGGAACACAGTGCAGAGGGATGCCTTATCATAGAACCATGCTATCATAGAATCATAGAATGGTTTGGGTTGGAAGAGACCTTTAAAGATCATCTAGTCCAACCCTCCTGCCGTGGGCAGGGACATCTGTCACTAGATCATGTTACTCAAAGTTCCGTCAACCCTGACCTTGAACACTTCCAGTGAAGGGACATCCCATCAGTCTCTGGGCAATTTTTTGCAGTGTCTCATCACCCTCATCGCAAGAAATTTCTTCCTTATGTCCAATCTACATCTACCCTATTTGAGTTTAAAACTGTTGCTCCTTTTCCTGTCACTACAGACCTTGATAAAAGGTCCCTCTCCGACTTCCTTATAAGCCCCCTTTAAGTACTGAAAGGCTGCAGCAAGGTCTCCCCGGAGCCTTCTCTTCTCCAGGCTGAACAACCCCAACTCGCTCAGCCTGTCCTCACAGGAGATGAGTTCCATCCCTCTGATCATTTTTGTAGCCCTTCTCTGGACCCACTCCAACAGGTCCATGTCCTTCTTGTGCTGCGGACTCTAGAGAGGGATGCAGTACTCCAGCTGGGGTCTAACGAGAGTGGACTAGAAGCGGAGAATCACCTCCCTCGACCTGCTGGACACGCTTCTTTTTATGCAGCCCAGGATGGGGTTGGCTTTCTGGGCTGCGAGCACCTATTGCCGGCTCACGTCCAGCTTTTCATTCACCAGTACCCCCAAGTCCTTCTCAGCAGGGCTGCTCTCAATCCCTTCATCCCCCAGCCAGTATTGATACCGGGGGTTGCCCCGACCCAGGTGCAGGACCTTGCACTTGGCCGTGTTGAACCTCATGAGGTTCACATGGGCCCACTTCTCGAGCTTGTAAATTTGATCCCTCTTCTTGGCTCAGCACTGCTGAGACCACAGCTGCCACAAAGAGTGTCCAGTTCACGGCTCTCCAGTATGACAGAGGCATGGCCGTACTGGTGCGAGTCCAGCAAAGGGCCACGGAGCCCATGAAGCGACTGGAGCCCCTGAGGCAGGAGGGGCTGTGAGAGGTGGTGTTCTTCACCCTGGAGGAGAGAAGGCCCCCTAAGTTCTTAGCGATGGGCAAAAGAGCTGATGGGAGAGAGTCAAGAACGTAGAGCCAGACTCTCCTGAGCCCCATCCAGTGAAGGGCCAAGAGGTAATAGGCACATATTGAAACACGGGAAATTCCACAAAAACATAAGAAAAGACTTTGTTAGTGTGAGGGTGCTCAAGTGCCAGCTGGGGTTGCCACGGACAGGTTGTGGATTCTCCATCCTTGTAGGTATCCAGAGCTTGACAGGACTTGGCCCTGAGCATCCTCCAAAGGCTGACCGCGCTTTGAGCAGGGACGGTTGGACTAGACGATCTCTAGAGGTCCCTGCCAACCTCAAGGATCCTGCGATTCTGTCATGGGCAAAAGAGGGGTGCTGCACAGCTGCCCCTAAGAAGGAAGAACTGGCTGGGAGCACTGGAATGAAGGGCAGCCTTGGTTGTCACACCTGAGAAACACTGGTGTTCAAGACCTGATGGCAGGGAGGAAAGCAAGTAGCAGAGTACAGCCCTGGGCTTCAGGCACGCTGACTTCAGCCTAGTCGGGCAGCTGGTAGGCAGGATGCCATGGAGGCAGCTGTGAAGCTCAAAAGAGCTCAGGAAAGCTGGCAGCGCCTTAGGCACCTCACGGTCGAAGAGCAAGAAGGGTCCAGCCCAACACTCAGGAAATCAAACAGACGTCTCAGCAGTCCGGCTTTGGCTAAGTGGGCTACTCAAGGCAAGAGCAGCAACGTCAAAAGGCAGCATCCGGGAGGTGGAAGGAGGGATGAGCTGCAAAGGAGGAATTTGGAAATAATTCCTAGGCATGTTGGGATGCTGCTAGGAGAGCCAAAGCTCAGCCTGCCTGGAGTCTTCAAGGGGCATCAAGAGCAACAGGCAACAAGCATCAGGAGCAACATCCACCCCTACAAGAGTAGCTGAAGGCTGATGGAGGAAAATGTGGGCCCACTGCTGGCTAGGGCGGCTGATTTCCTGAAAGTGGACAGAGAGCAGGCTGGGGGCAGCCAACGCCTTCTCTCTCTCAGTCTTCACCCACAAGGTCTCCCAGGCTGCTGTGCCCTCTGAAAGAGTTGAAGGAAGGAGGGGGAGCCCTCCCAGCAGTGGGTGGGCATCAAATCAAGGACTGCCTGAGAAAAGTCAACCCGTACAAGCCAGCTGATGTGCTCCAGGGCAGGGCTGCTGTCAAGGGAGACCTCGACCTGCTGGCGGACTGGGCCACAGGAGCCCCGTGGCATTCAGGAATGACAAATGGCGAGTCCTGCAGCTGGAAGGGAGGAACCTCTTGCATCAGTACGGACGGGGGACTGAACTATGCTACGATCTTAGAGCCCTTGAACCTCATCTGGGTAGATCTGCCTGCGGGGGAAGGGTCAGCCTTGGGGAGAGGCATGGAGGGTGGAAGGGAACAGACGCACAGGCCTCATCTTCCCGGCCAAAGAGACCGGGCTGCGGTGAGGAGCTCTCCTGAATGCTGAATGGGTGGAAAGAAAGGGTTGCAGAAAACATCTCCCCACTGGTTGGGACTCATCCCTGGGTCCCAGGCGATATGTCTTCTCCTGGCATCCGTGCTTCAGCATGCCTTCTTTACCACGCCCCAAAGGCCTCCTCAGCTTGGAGCACAACCCAGCACCACTGGGAAAGCAAGGAGGCTTCCCGCAGCTCCCCAGCGAGCGAGGGCTGGCAGGACCCTGCAGTGCCACGTGCCTGGGGATGCTCAGGGAGGGGACGTGGCAGAAGGGCCCTGGATACAAAACCAGCTCTCAGACTACATCAAGGAGGTGATGCACTTCCCTGCCTTGCAGACACGGAGGCAGCTGGGACGCATCCCAGGAGAGCAAGGCAAGCTTTCTGGGATAGACTCTCCCTACCCATGGCGAGTCACACTCTAATTTTGGATTGGCCGTGTGTCAGCCTTTTGGCACGAGGCCAAGCCAGGAGTGGGTGCTGTCTGCAGGCCCGTGTCCCACGCAGGGCTGAATTCCCCTGTGGCTAGGGCAGCTCCATCCCTGACCGGTGAAATCGAGCTCTGAGCACTGGGCTGTACCCGAGTACAGAGCTCCAGGCCAGGCTATTGTGTGTCCTGCAGGTCAGCGTCCAAAGCGTGTGGCCAAAGTGTGCGGTGGTGCGAGGAGAGTGGGAGGAACAAGGCGCTGTCCCGAGCCCCAACACACCCCTCACGTAGTGAGGAGGGACACGACTCCACGGGGCTTGTTGAGGAATCAGAGGTTTTGGGAAGGTAACGTTCTCCTTCCGCAAGCCTGCTGATGGCACTGGCTGGGGACCCCCAGAGACTGCCATGAGAGGGGACGACTTTGCCAAAGAAACCAGCAAATGTCTCCAGCAAGGAGAGGCTTTCCTTGGGCGAAGGCATTTGAAACCAGCACCGCAGCCCACCTGCCTATAGAGGCAATGATCAGTGACTGCTGGAGCGAGCAGGGAGGCGGTCAGGGTGGGAGAAGGATGCGGCATGTCCTCAAGCCACAGGAGCCTTTGGGCACCCAGGAGAGGACTGCACTGGTGGGAAGACATGCCCGTCTTTCTTTCCAGGGAGTTGTAAACAACCTCACCAGATTTCCCCAGACCCATATTCTCTGTCTGCACAGCCACGTCTAGCACTTGGGGTCACATCTTCTGCCCATACTGACACGATCTTGCTCAGGAAAAACCTTGGGCCTCTCATCCCAATACTTCAAAAGAGCCTCTGTGGCGTAATGGTCATGTCAAAAATGAGGAAATGAAATGGCAGCACTGATGGAAACCAAAACACAACCAGTGCCATTAGGTAGGCTATTTTGCTTTGGAGGTGAGTCTGCTGGAAAATTACTGCCCGCCTGCAGTGACTGTGGGCCTGGGGCGGTGCAGGAGCCGTATAAAAGCGGGCCCTTCTCCTCATTCTCTCACCCACTCCTCTCGCCTTCATCTCCTTGGGAACAACGTGAGTTTGCAGCCATTTCTTGTCTTCCTCCTCCTCCTCCTCCTCCTCCTCCTCCTCCTCCTCCTCCTCCTCCTCCTCCTCCTCCTCCTCCTCTGCGATTTCTCAGCACATACCTGTCTCTTTGTCCTATGCTGGGTCTTGAGTCTGGTTGCCATGGGAGAGGGAAGGGAGAAGAAGGTGTGGCGTGGAGAGAGGTTGGAGCTTGGCTGGGGTGTCTCCTGAGCTATGGGCTAGGTCAGGACCTCCCTGGGCTTTGTCGCTCTTGGTGGGGCTCCTCTGGGCTGAGGGAAAGGGTCTCCCTCATGGTGGGCTGACGGGCTGCACTCCAACTACCCCTCGTGCTTTATTATCCCCTGCCCTCTCTCCCAGCTGCACCTCCAGCCACAAGACATGTCCTGCTACAACCCGTGCCTGCCATGCCAGCCCTGTGGCCCGACCCCGCTGGCCAACAGCTGCAATGAGCCCTGTGTCAAGCAGTGCCAGGACTCCACCGTCGTCATCCAGCCCTCCCCCGTGGTGGTGACCCTGCCCGGCCCCATCCTCAGCTCCTTCCCGCAGAACACCGCCGTGGGATCCTCCTCCTCCGCTGCCGTTGGCAGCATCCTCAGCTCTCAGGGAGTGCCCATCTCCTCCGGAGGTTTTGGCCTCTCCGGCCTCGGCAGCGGCTACTGCGGCAGGAGGTGCCTCCCCTGCTAAAGCTGCTGGCGATGGCCCTGGGGAAGGCCCCCAGGGACCCACAAGACGGTACCAGACTGGGGACGGACCATCGGCTTGCTGCTTTCAGAGGGGCCGAGCAACCCCAGCACCCCTTGCAAAAGGACGGGGCCAGCCTTGGTCCTCAGAAAGCACAGCCCATGCCTGCCTTTCCCCTCTTCCACTCTCTCCTTTCCCTCTTGCGTCCTGGTTCTCTTGTGCTGCCCTGGGCTGTGAGCCCCACAAAGCCAGCCTAGGGAGGACCTGCTGGCCCTGCTCCCTCTGTGGGGCAGGCAGATGGACACCTGGCGGGACCTCCGCCACAGCCGTGGGGCGCGGACTCCTTTCTGCCCCTGGTGCTCCCCGCACTAGGGACTCCAACTCAGAGCGGCCTCGTTTCCCTCTTTTGACTCATTAAAGTTCTGCTGCATCCCAGCCCATGCCTCTGTGTCATCCTCTCCCCTGAAGATGCTCTCCTAAGATGCCCAGGGGGAGAGGTGTTGCTCAGGGGTGGTTCTGGGAGGGGGTTGCAGGGGACAGTCGTGCAGTGATTGTCAACACAATTGTTGCATTGAGTGTGCTTAGTCATGCATTGAGTGACCCTATGGTTTCTAAGTTTCTCTGCCGATTTGGGTCGGGATAGAGTTACGCTACCTTGTTCAGTGACTACCGTCCACTTTGCTGTGTACACCTTTCCTTTCTCCTCAGTGAGCTCGACACTGTGATGCAAGCAGTCGGGAGGGAATGTGGTATTGACAAGACACAGGCACTAGCTTCCCGGGAGAGGCCAGGAGAACCCATCCTAACCATAGCATTCTCAAAGGGAGGAACACGGTGCAGAGGGATGCCTTATCATAGAACCATGCTATCATAGAATCATAGAATGGTTTGGGTTGGAAGAGACCTTTAAAGATCATCTAGTCCAACCCTCCTGCTGTGGGCAGGGACATCTGTCACTAGATCATGTTACTCAAAGTTCCGTCAACCCTGACCTTGAACACTTCCAATGAAGGGACATCCCATCAGTCTCTGGGCAACTTTTTGCAGTGTCTCATCACCCTCATCGCAAGAAATTTCTTCCTTATGTCCAATCTACATCTACCCTATTTGAGTTTAAAACTGTTGCTCCTTTTCCTGTCACTACAGACCTTGATAAAAGGTCCCTCTCCGACTTCCTTATAAGCCCCCTTTAAGTACTGAAAGGCTGCAGCAAGGTCTCCCCGGAGCCTTCTCTTCTCCAGGCTGAACAACCCCAACTCGCTCAGCCTGTCCTCACAGGAGATGAGTTCCATCCCTCTGATCATTTTTGTAGCTCTTCTCTGGACCCACTCCAACAGGTCCATGTCCTTCTTGTGCTGCGGACTCTGGAGCGGGATGCAGTACTCCAGGTGGGGTCTAACGAGAGTGGACTAGAAGCGGAGAATCACCTCCCTCGACCTGCTGGACACGCTTCTTTTTATGCAGCCCAGGATGGGGTTGGCTTTCTGGGCTGCGAGCACCTATTGCCGGCTCATGTCCAGCTTTTCATTCACCAGTACCCCCAAGTCCTTCTCGGCAGGGCTGCTCTCAATCCCTTCATCCCCCAGCCAGTATTGATACCGGGGGTTGCCCCGACCCAGGTGCAGGACCTTGCACTTGGCCTTGTTGAACCTCATGAGGTTCACATGGGCCCACTTCTCGAGCTTGTAAATTTGATCCCTCTTCTTGGCTCAGCACTGCTGAGACCACAGCTGCCACAAAGAGTGTCCAGTTCACGGCTCTCCAGTATGACAGAGGCATGGCCGTACTGGTGCGAGTCCAGCAAAGGGCCACGGAGCCCATGAAGCGACTGGAGCCCCTGAGGCAGGAGGGGCTGTGAGAGGTGGTGTTCTTCACCCTGGAGGAGAGAAGGCCCCCTAAGTTCTTAGCGATGGGCAAAAGAGCTGATGGGAGAGAGTCAAGAACGTAGAGCCAGACTCTCCTGAGCCCCATCCAGTGAAGGGCCAAGAGGTAATAGGCACATATTGAAACACGGGAAATTCCACAAAAACATAAGAAAAGACTTTGTTAGTGTGAGGGTGCTCAAGTGCCAGCCGGGGTTGCCACGGACAGGTTGTGGATTCTCCATCCTTGTAGGTATCCAGAGCTTGACAGGACTTGGCCCTGAGCATCCTCCAAAGGCTGACCGCGCTTTGAGCAGGGACGGTTGGACTAGACAATCTCCAGAGGTCCCTGCCAACCTCAAGGATCCTGCGATTCTGTCATGGGCAAAAGAGGGGTGCTGCACAGCTGCCCCTAAGAAGGAAGAACTGGCTGGGAGCACTGGAATGAAGGGCAGCCTTGGTTGTCACACCTGAGAAACACTGGTGTTCAAGACCTGATGGCAGGGAGGAAAGCAAGTAGCAGAGTACAGCCCTGGGCTTCAGGCACGCTGACTTCAGCCTAGTCGGGCAGCTGGTAGGCAGGATGCCATGGAGGCAGCTGTGAAGCTCAAAAGAGCTCAGGAAAGCTGGCAGCGCCTTAGGCACCTCACGGTCGAAGAGCAAGAAGGGTCCAGCCCAACACTCAGGAAATCAAACAGACGTCTCAGCAGTCCGGATTTGGCTAAGTGGGCTACTCAAGGCAAGAGCAGCAACGTCAAAAGGCAGCATCCGGGAGGTGGAAGGAGGGATGAGCTGCAAAGGAGGAATTTGGAAATAATTCCTAGGCATGTTGGGATGCTGCTAGGAGAGCCAAAGCTCAGCCTGCCTGGAGTCTTCAAGGGGCATCAAGAGCAACAGGCAACAAGCATCAGGAGCAACATCCACCCCTACAAGAGTAGCTGAAGGCTGATGGAGGAAAATGTGGGCCCACTGCTGGCTAGGGTGGCTGATTTCCTGAAAGTGGACAGAGAGCAGGCTGGGGGCAGCCAACGCCTTCTCTCTCTCAGTCTTCACCCACAAGGTCTCCCAGGCTGCTGTGCCCTCTGAAAGAGTTGAAGGAAGGAGGGGGAGCCCTCCCAGCAGTGGGTGGGCATCAAATCAAGGACTGCCTGAGAAAAGTCAACCCGTACAAGCCAGCTGATGTGCTCCAGGGCAGGGCTGCTGTCAAGGGAGACCTCGACCTGCTGGCGGACTGGGCCACAGGAGCCCCGTGGCATTCAGGAATGACAAATGGCGAGTCCTGCAGCTGGAAGGGAGGAACCTCTTGCATCAGTACGGACGGGGGACTGAACTATGCTACGATCTTAGAGCCCTTGAACCTCATCTGGGTAGATCTGCCTGCGGGGGAAGGGTCAGCCTTGGGGAGAGGCATGGAGGGTGGAAGGGAACAGACGCACAGGCCTCATCTTCCCGGCCAAAGAGACCGGGCTGCGGTGAGGAGCTCTCCTGAATGCTGAATGGGTGGAAAGAAAGGGTTGCAGAAAACATCTCCCCACTGGTTGGGACTCATCCCTGGGTCCCAGGCGATATGTCTTCTCCTGGCATCCGTGCTTCAGCATGCCTTCTTTACCACGCCCCAAAGGCCTCCTCAGCTTGGAGCACAACCCAGCACCACTGGGAAAGCAAGGAGGCTTCCCGCAGCTCCCCAGCGAGCGAGGGCTGGCAGGACCCTGCAGTGCCACGTGCCTGGGGATGCTCAGGGAGGGGACGTGGCAGAAGGGCCCTGGATACAAAACCAGCTCTCAGACTACATCAAGGAGGTGATGCGCTTCCCTGCCTTGCAGACACGGAGGCAGCTGGGACGCGTCCCAGGAGAGCAAGGCAAGCTTTCTGGGATAGACTCTCCCTACCCATGGCGAGTCACACTCTAATTTTGGATTGGCCGTGTGTCAGCCTTTTGGCACGAGGCCAAGCCAGGAGTGGGTGCTGTCTGCAGGCCCGTGTCCCACGCAGGGCTGAATTCCCCTGCGGCTAGGGCAGCTCCATCCCTGACCGGTGAAATCGAGCTCTGAGCACTGGGCTGTACCCGAGTACAGAGCTCCAGGCCAGGCTATTGTGTGTCCTGCAGGTCAGCGTCCAAAGCGTGTGGCCAAAGTGTGCGGTGGTGCGAGGAGAGTGGGAGGAACAAGGCGCTGTCCCGAGCCCCAACACACCCCTCACGTAGTGAGGAGGGACACGACTCCACGGGGCTTGTTGAGGAATCAGAGGTTTTGGGAAGGCAACGTTCTCCTTCCGCAAGCCTGCTGACGGCACTGGCTGGGGACCCCCAGAGACTGCCATGAGAGGGGACGACTTTGCCAAAGAAACCAGCAAATGTCTCCAGCAAGGAGAGGCTTTCCTTGGGCGAAGGCATTTGAAACCAGCACCGCAGCCCACCTGCCTATAGAGGCAATGATCAGTGACTGCTGGAGCGAGCAGGGAGGCGGTCAGGGTGGGAGAAGGATGCGGCATGTCCTCAAGCCACAGGAGCCTTTGGGCACCCAGGAGAGGACTGCACTGGTGGGAAGACATGCCCGTCTTTCTTTCCAGGGAGTTGTAAACAACCTCACCAGATTTCCCCAGACCCATATTCTCTGTCTGCACAGCCACGTCTAGCACTTGGGGTCACATCTTCTGCCCATACTGACACGATCTTGCTCAGGAAAAACCTTGGGCCTCTCATCCCAATACTTCAAAAGAGCCTCTGTGGCGTAATGGTCATGTCAAAAATGAGGAAATGAAATGGCAGCACTGATGGAAACCAAAACACAACCAGTGCCATTAGGTAGGCTATTTTGCTTTGGAGGTGAGTCTGCTGGAAAATTACTGCCCGCCTGCAGTGACTGTGGGCCTGGGGCGGTGCAGGAGCCGTATAAAAGCGGGCCCTTCTCCTCATTCTCTCACCCACTCCTCTCGCCTTCATCTCCTTGGGAACAACGTGAGTTTGCAGCCATTTCTTGTCTTCCTCCTCCTCCTCCTCCTCCTCCTCCTCCTCCTCCTCCTCCTCCTCCTCCTCCTCCTCCTCCTCCTCCTCTGCGATTTCTCAGCACATACCTGTCTCTTTGTCCTATGCTGGGTCTTGAGTCTGGTTGCCATGGGAGAGGGAAGGGAGAAGAAGGTGTGGCGTGGAGAGAGGTTGGAGCTTGGCTGGGGTGTCTCCTGAGCTATGGGCTAGGTCAGGACCTCCCTGGGCTTTGTCGCTCTTGGTGGGGCTCCTCTGGGCTGAGGGAAAGGGTCTCCCTCATGGTGGGCTGACGGGCTGCACTCCAACTACCCCTCGTGCTTTATTATCCCCTGCCCTCTCTCCCAGCTGCACCTCCAGCCACAAGACATGTCCTGCTACAACCCGTGCCTGCCATGCCAGCCCTGTGGCCCGACCCCGCTGGCCAACAGCTGCAATGAGCCCTGTGTCAAGCAGTGCCAGGACTCCACCGTCGTCATCCAGCCCTCCCCCGTGGTGGTGACCCTGCCCGGCCCCATCCTCAGCTCCTTCCCGCAGAACACCGCCGTGGGATCCTCCTCCTCCGCTGCCGTTGGCAGCATCCTCAGCTCTCAGGGAGTGCCCATCTCCTCCGGAGGTTTTGGCCTCTCCGGCCTCGGCAGCGGCTACTGCGGCAGGAGGTGCCTCCCCTGCTAAAGCTGCTGGCGATGGCCCTGGGGAAGGCCCCCAGGGACCCACAAGACGGTACCGGACTGGGGACGGACCATTGGCTTGCTGCTTTCAGAGGGGCCGAGCAACCCCAGCACCCCTTGCAAAAGGACGGGGCCAGCCTTGGTCCTCAGAAAGCACGGCCCATGCCTGCCTTTCCCCTCTTCCACTCTCTCCTTTCCCTCTTGCGTCCTGGTTCTCTTGTGCTGCCCTGGGCTGTGAGCCCCACAAAGCCAGCCTAGGGAGGACCTGCTGGCCCTGCTCCCTCTGTGGGGCAGGCAGATGGACACCTGGCGGGACCTCCGCCACAGCCGTGGGGCGCGGACTCCTTTCTGCCCCTGGTGCTCCCCGCACTAGGGACTCCAACTCAGAGCGGCCTCGTTTCCCTCTTTTGACTCATTAAAGTTCTGCTGCATCCCAGCCCATGCCTCTGTGTCATCCTCTCCCCTGCAGACGCTCTCCTAAGATGCCCAGGGGGAGAGGTGTTGCTCAGGGGTGGTTCTGGGAGGGGGTTGCTGGGGACAGTCGTGCAGTGATTGTCAACACAATTGTTGCATTGAGTGTGCTTAGTCATGCATTGAGTGACCCTATGGTTTCTAAGTTTCTCTGCCGATTTGGGTCGGGATAGAGTTACGCTACCTTGTTCAGTGACTACCGTCCACTTTGCTGTGTACACCTTTCCTTTCTCCTCAGTGAGCTCGACACTGTGATGCAAGCAGTCAGGAGGGAATGTGGTATTGACAAGACACAGGCACTAGCTTCCCGGGAGAGGCCAGGAGAACCCATCCTAACCATAGCATTCTCAAAGGGAGGAACACGGTGCAGAGGGATGCCTTATCATAGAACCATGCTATCATAGAATCATAGAATGGTTTGGGTTGGAAGAGACCTTTAAAGATCATCTAGTCCAACCCTCCTGCCGTGGGCAGGGACATCTGTCACTAGATCATGTTACTCAAAGTTCCGTCAACCCTGACCTTGAACACTTCCAGTGAAGGGACATCCCATCAGTCTCTGGGCAACTTTTTGCAGTGTCTCATCACCCTCATCGCAAGAAATTTCTTCCTTATGTCCAATCTACATCTACCCTATTTGAGTTTAAAACTGTTGCTCCTTTTCCTGTCACTACAGACCTTGATAAAAGGTCCCTCTCCGACTTCCTTATAAGCCCCCTTTAAGTACTGAAAGGCTGCAGCAAGGTCTCCCCGGAGCCTTCTCTTCTCCAGGCTGAACAACCCCAACTCGCTCAGCCTGTCCTCACAGGAGATGAGTTCCATCCCTCTGATCATTTTTGTAGCCCTTCTCTGGACCCACTCCAACAGGTCCATGTCCTTCTTGTGCTGCGGACTCTGGAGCGGGATGCAGTACTCCAGGTGGGGTCTAACGAGAGTGGACTAGAAGCGGAGAATCACCTCCCTCGACCTGCTGGACACGCTTCTTTTTATGCAGCCCAGGATGGGGTTGGCTTTCTGGGCTGCGAGCACCTATTGCCGGCTCATGTCCAGCTTTTCATTCACCAGTACCCCCAAGTCCTTCTCGGCAGGGCTGCTCTCAGTCCCTTCATCCCCCAGCCAGTATTGATACCGGGGGTTGTCCCGACCCAGGTGCAGGACCTTGCACTTGGCCTTGTTGAACCTCATGAGGTTCACATGGGCCCACTTCTCGAGCTTGTAAATTTGATCCCTCTTCTTGGCTCAGCACTGCTGAGACCACAGCTGCCACAAAGAGTGTCCAGTTCACGGCTCTCCAGTATGACAGAGGCATGGCCGTACTGGTGCGAGTCCAGCAAAGGGCCACGGAGCCCATGAAGCGACTGGAGCCCCTGAGGCAGGAGGGGCTGTGAGAGGTGGTGTTCTTCACCCTGGAGGAGAGAAGGCCCCCTAAGTTCTTAGCGATGGGCAAAAGAGCTGATGGGAGAGAGTCAAGAACGTAGAGCCAGACTCTCCTGAGCCCCATCCAGTGAAGGGCCAAGAGGTAATAGGCACATATTGAAACACGGGAAATTCCACAAAAACATAAGAAAAGACTTTGTTAGTGTGAGGGTGCTCAAGTGCCAGCTGGGGTTGCCACGGACAGGTTGTGGATTCTCCATCCTTGTAGGTATCCAGAGCTTGACAGGACTTGGCCCTGAGCATCCTCCAAAGGCTGACCGCGCTTTGAGCAGGGACGGTTGGACTAGACGATCTCCAGAGGTCCCTGCCAACCTCAAGGATCCTGCGATTCTGTCATGGGCAAAAGAGGGGTGCTGCACAGCTGCCCCTAAGAAGGAAGAACTGGCTGGGAGCACTGGAATGAAGGGCAGCCTTGGTTGTCACACCTGAGAAACACTGGTGTTCAAGACCTGATGGCAGGGAGGAAAGCAAGTAGCAGAGTACAGCCCTGGGCTTCAGGCACGCTGACTTCAGCCTAGTCGGGCAGCTGGTAGGCAGGATGCCATGGAGGCAGCTGTGAAGCTCAAAAGAGCTCAGGAAAGCTGGCAGCGCCTTAGGCACCTCACGGTCGAAGAGCAAGAAGGGTCCAGCCCAACACTCAGGAAATCAAACAGACGTCTCAGCAGTCCGGCTTTGGCTAAGTGGGCTACTCAAGGCAAGAGCAGCAACGTCAAAAGGCAGCATCCGGGAGGTGGAAGGAGGGATGAGCTGCAAAGGAGGAATTTGGAAATAATTCCTAGGCATGTTGGGATGCTGCTAGGAGAGCCAAAGCTCAGCCTGCCTGGAGTCTTCAAGGGGCATCAAGAGCAACAGGCAACAAGCATCAGGAGCAACATCCACCCCTACAAGAGTAGCTGAAGGCTGATGGAGGAAAATGTGGGCCCACTGCTGGCTAGGGCGGCTGATTTCCTGAAAGTGGACAGAGAGCAGGCTGGGGGCAGCCAACGCCTTCTCTCTCTCAGTCTTCACCCACAAGGTCTCCCAGGCTGCTGTGCCCTCTGAAAGAGTTGAAGGAAGGAGGGGGAGCCCTCCCAGCAGTGGGTGGGCATCAAATCAAGGACTGCCTGAGAAAAGTCAACCCGTACAAGCCAGCTGATGTGCTCCAGGGCAGGGCTGCTGTCAAGGGAGACCTCGACCTGCTGGCGGACTGGGCCACAGGAGCCCCGTGGCATTCAGGAATGACAAATGGCGAGTCCTGCAGCTGGAAGGGAGGAACCTCTTGCATCAGTACGGACGGGGGACTGAACTATGCTACGATCTTAGAGCCCTTGAACCTCATCTGGGTAGATCTGCCTGCGGGGGAAGGGTCAGCCTTGGGGAGAGGCATGGAGGGTGGAAGGGAACAGACGCACAGGCCTCATCTTCCCGGCCAAAGAGACCGGGCTGCGGTGAGGAGCTCTCCTGAATGCTGAATGGGTGGAAAGAAAGGGTTGCAGAAAACATCTCCCCACTGGTTGGGACTCATCCCTGGGTCCCAGGCGATATGTCTTCTCCTGGCATCCGTGCTTCAGCATGCCTTCTTTACCACGCCCCAAAGGCCTCCTCAGCTTGGAGCACAACCCAGCACCACTGGGAAAGCAAGGAGGCTTCCCGCAGCTCCCCAGCGAGCGAGGGCTGGCAGGACCCTGCAGCGCCACGTGCCTGGGGATGCTCAGGGAGGGGACGTGGCAGAAGGGCCCTGGATACAAAACCAGCTCTCAGACTACATCAAGGAGGTGATGCGCTTCCCTGCCTTGCAGACACGGAGGCAGCTGGGACGCGTCCCAGGAGAGCAAGGCAAGCTTTCTGGGATAGACTCTCCCTACCCATGGCGAGTCACACTCTAATTTTGGATTGGCCGTGTGTCAGCCTTTTGGCACGAGGCCAAGCCAGGAGTGGGTGCTGTCTGCAGGCCCGTGTCCCACGCAGGGCTGAATTCCCCTGCGGCTAGGGCAGCTCCATCCCTGACCGGTGAAATCGAGCTCTGAGCACTGGGCTGTACCCGAGTACAGAGCTCCAGGCCAGGCTATTGTGTGTCCTGCAGGTCAGCGTCCAAAGCGTGTGGCCAAAGTGTGCGGTGGTGCGAGGAGAGTGGGAGGAACAAGGCGCTGTCCCGAGCCCCAACACACCCCTCACGTAGTGAGGAGGGACACGACTCCACGGGGCTTGTTGAGGAATCAGAGGTTTTGGGAAGGCAACGTTCTCCTTCCGCAAGCCTGCTGACGGCACTGGCTGGGGACCCCCAGAGACTGCCATGAGAGGGGACGACTTTGCCAAAGAAACCAGCAAATGTCTCCAGCAAGGAGAGGCTTTCCTTGGGCGAAGGCATTTGAAACCAGCACCGCAGCCCACCTGCCTATAGAGGCAATGATCAGTGACTGCTGGAGCGAGCAGGGAGGCGGTCAGGGTGGGAGAAGGATGCGGCATGTCCTCAAGCCACAGGAGCCTTTGGGCACCCAGGAGAGGACTGCACTGGTGGGAAGACATGCCCGTCTTTCTTTCCAGGGAGTTGTAAACAACCTCACCAGATTTCCCCAGACCCATATTCTCTGTCTGCACAGCCACGTCTAGCACTTGGGGTCACATCTTCTGCCCATACTGACACGATCTTGCTCAGGAAAAACCTTGGGCCTCTCATCCCAATACTTCAAAAGAGCCTCTGTGGCGTAATGGTCATGTCAAAAATGAGGAAATGAAATGGCAGCACTGATGGAAACCAAAACACAACCAGTGCCATTAGGTAGGCTATTTTGCTTTGGAGGTGAGTCTGCTGGAAAATTACTGCCCGCCTGCAGTGACTGTGGGCCTGGGGCGGTGCAGGAGCCGTATAAAAGCGGGCCCTTCTCCTCATTCTCTCACCCACTCCTCTCGCCTTCATCTCCTTGGGAACAACGTGAGTTTGCAGCCATTTCTTGTCTTCCTCCTCCTCCTCCTCCTCCTCCTCCTCCTCCTCCTCCTCCTCCTCCTCCTCTGCGATTTCTCAGCACATACCTGTCTCTTTGTCCTATGCTGGGTCTTGAGTCTGGTTGCCACGGGAGAGGGAAGGGAGAAGAAGGTGTGGCGTGGAGAGAGGTTGGAGCTTGGCTGGGGTGTCTCCTGAGCTATGGGCTAGGTCAGGACCTCCCTGGGCTTTGTCGCTCTTGGTGGGGCTCCTCTGGGCTGAGGGAAAGGGTCTCCCTCATGGTGGGCTGACGGGCTGCACTCCAACTACCCCTCGTGCTTTATTATCCCCTGCCCTCTCTCCCAGCTGCACCTCCAGCCACAAGACATGTCCTGCTACAACCCGTGCCTGCCATGCCAGCCCTGTGGCCCGACCCCGCTGGCCAACAGCTGCAATGAGCCCTGTGTCAAGCAGTGCCAGGACTCCACCGTCGTCATCCAGCCCTCCCCCGTGGTGGTGACCCTGCCCGGCCCCATCCTCAGCTCCTTCCCGCAGAACACCGCCGTGGGATCCTCCTCCTCCGCTGCCGTTGGCAGCATCCTCAGCTCTCAGGGAGTGCCCATCTCCTCCGGAGGTTTTGGCCTCTCCGGCCTCGGCAGCGGCTACTGCGGCAGGAGGTGCCTCCCCTGCTAAAGCTGCTGGCGATGGCCCTGGGGAAGGCCCCCAGGGACCCACAAGACGGTACCGGACTGGGGACGGACCATCGGCTTGCTGCTTTCAGAGGGGCCGAGCAACCCCAGCACCCCTTGCAAAAGGACGGGGCCAGCCTTGGTCCTCAGAAAGCACGGCCCATGCCTGCCTTTCCCCTCTTCCACTCTCTCCTTTCCCTCTTGCGTCCTGGTTCTCTTGTGCTGCCCTGGGCTGTGAGCCCCACAAAGCCAGCCTAGGGAGGACCTGCTGGCCCTGCTCCCTCTGTAGGGCAGGCAGATGGACACCTGGCGGGACCTCCGCCACAGCCGTGGGGCGCGGACTCCTTTCTGCCCCTGGTGCTCCCCGCACTAGGGACTCCAACTCAGAGCGGCCTCGTTTCCCTCTTTTGACTCATTAAAGTTCTGCTGCATCCCAGCCCATGCCTCTGTGTCATCCTCTCCCCTGCAGATGCTCTCCTAAGATGCCCAGGGGGAGAGGTGTTGCTCAGGGGTGGTTCTGGGAGGGGGTTGCTGGGGACAGTCATGCAGTGATTGTCAACACAATTGTTGCATTGAGTGTGCTTAGTCATGCATTGAGTGACCCTATGGTTTCTAAGTTTCTCTGCTGATTTGGGTCGGGATAGAGTTACGCTACCTTGTTCAGTGACTACCGTCCACTTTGCTGTGTACACCTTTCCTTTCTCCTCAGTGAGCTCGACACTGTGATGCAAGCAGTCGGGAGGGAATGTGGTATTGACAAGACACAGGCACTAGCTTCCCGGGAGAGGCCAGGAGAACCCATCCTAACCATAGCATTCTCAAAGGGAGGAACACAGTGCAGAGGGATGCCTTATCATAGAACCATGCTATCATAGAATCATAGAATGGTTTGGGTTGGAAGAGACCTTTAAAGATCATCTAGTCCAACCCTCCTGCCGTGGGCAGGGACATCTGTCACTAGATCATGTTACTCAAAGTTCCGTCAACCCTGACCTTGAACACTTCCAATGAAGGGACATCCCATCAGTCTCTGGGCAACTTTTTGCAGTGTCTCATCACCCTCATCGCAAGAAATTTCTTCCTTATGTCCAATCTACATCTACCCTATTTGAGTTTAAAACTGTTGCTCCTTTTCCTGTCACTACAGACCTTGATAAAAGGTCCCTCTCCGACTTCCTTATAAGCCCCCTTTAAGTACTGAAAGGCTGCAGCAAGGTCTCCCCGGAGCCTTCTCTTCTCCAGGCTGAACAACCCCAACTCGCTCAGCCTGTCCTCACAGGAGATGAGTTCCATCCCTCTGATCATTTTTGTAGCCCTTCTCTGGACCCACTCCAACAGGTCCATGTCCTTCTTGTGCTGCGGACTCTAGAGCGGGATGCAGTACTCCAGCTGGGGTCTAACGAGAGTGGACTAGAAGCGGAGAATCACCTCCCTCGACCTGCTGGACACGCTTCTTTTTATGCAGCCCAGGATGGGGTTGGCTTTCTGGGCTGCGAGCACCTATTGCCGGCTCATGTCCAGCTTTTCATTCACCAGTACCCCCAAGTCCTTCTCGGCAGGGCTGCTCTCAGTCCCTTCATCCCCCAGCCAGTATTGATACCGGGGGTTGCCCCGACCCAGGTGCAGGACCTTGCACTTGGCCTTGTTGAACCTCATGAGGTTCACATGGGCCCACTTCTCGAGCTTGTAAATTTGATCCCTCTTCTTGGCTCAGCACTGCTGAGACCACAGCTGCCACAAAGAGTGTCCAGTTCACGGCTCTCCAGTATGACAGAGGCATGGCCGTACTGGTGCGAGTCCAGCAAAGGGCCACGGAGCCCATGAAGCGACTGGAGCCCCTGAGGCAGGAGGGGCTGTGAGAGGTGGTGTTCTTCACCCTGGAGGAGAGAAGGCCCCCTAAGTTCTTAGCGATGGGCAAAAGAGCTGATGGGAGAGAGTCAAGAACGTAGAGCCAGACTCTCCTGAGCCCCATCCAGTGAAGGGCCAAGAGGTAATAGGCACATATTGAAACACGGGAAATTCCACAAAAACATAAGAAAAGACTTTGTTAGTGTGAGGGTGCTCAAGTGCCAGCTGGGGTTGCCACGGACAGGTTGTGGATTCTCCATCCTTGTAGGTATCCAGAGCTTGACAGGACTTGGCCCTGAGCATCCTCCAAAGGCTGACCGCGCTTTGAGCAGGGACGGTTGGACTAGACGATCTCCAGAGGTCCCTGCCAACCTCAAGGATCCTGCGATTCTGTCATGGGCAAAAGAGGGGTGCTGCACAGCTGCCCCTAAGAAGGAAGAACTGGCTGGGAGCACTGGAATGAAGGGCAGCCTTGGTTGTCACACCTGAGAAACACTGGTGTTCAAGACCTGATGGCAGGGAGGAAAGCAAGTAGCAGAGTACAGCCCTGGGCTTCAGGCACGCTGACTTCAGCCTAGTCGGGCAGCTGGTAGGCAGGATGCCATGGAGGCAGCTGTGAAGCTCAAAAGAGCTCAGGAAAGCTGGCAGCGCCTTAGGCACCTCACGGTCGAAGAGCAAGAAGGGTCCAGCCCAACACTCAGGAAATCAAACAGACGTCTCAGCAGTCCGGCTTTGGCTAAGTGGGCTACTCAAGGCAAGAGCAGCAACGTCAAAAGGCAGCATCCGGGAGGTGGAAGGAGGGATGAGCTGCAAAGGAGGAATTTGGAAATAATTCCTAGGCATGTTGGGATGCTGCTAGGAGAGCCAAAGCTCAGCCTGCCTGGAGTCTTCAAGGGGCATCAAGAGCAACAGGCAACAAGCATCAGGAGCAACATCCACCCCTACAAGAGTAGCTGAAGGCTGATGGAGGAAAATGTGGGCCCACTGCTGGCTAGGGCGGCTGATTTCCTGAAAGTGGACAGAGAGCAGGCTGGGGGCAGCCAACGCCTTCTCTCTCTCAGTCTTCACCCACAAGGTCTCCCAGGCTGCTGTGCCCTCTGAAAGAGTTGAAGGAAGGAGGGGGAGCCCTCCCAGCAGTGGGTGGGCATCAAATCAAGGACTGCCTGAGAAAAGTCAACCCGTACAAGCCAGCTGATGTGCTCCAGGGCAGGGCTGCTGTCAAGGGAGACCTCGACCTGCTGGCGGACTGGGCCACAGGAGCCCCGTGGCATTCAGGAATGACAAATGGCGAGTCCTGCAGCTGGAAGGGAGGAACCTCTTGCATCAGTACGGACGGGGGACTGAACTATGCTACGATCTTAGAGCCCTTGAACCTCATCTGGGTAGATCTGCCTGCGGGGGAAGGGTCAGCCTTGGGGAGAGGCATGGAGGGTGGAAGGGAACAGACGCACAGGCCTCATCTTCCCGGCCAAAGAGACCGGGCTGCGGTGAGGAGCTCTCCTGAATGCTGAATGGGTGGAAAGAAAGGGTTGCAGAAAACATCTCCCCACTGGTTGGGACTCATCCCTGGGTCCCAGGCGATATGTCTTCTCCTGGCATCCGTGCTTCAGCATGCCTTCTTTACCACGCCCCAAAGGCCTCCTCAGCTTGGAGCACAACCCAGCACCACTGGGAAAGCAAGGAGGCTTCCCGCAGCTCCCCAGCGAGCGAGGGCTGGCAGGACCCTGCAGCGCCACGTGCCTGGGGATGCTCAGGGAGGGGACGTGGTCAGATACAAAACCAGCTCTCAGACTACATCAAGGAGGTGATGCGCTTCCCTGCCTTGCAGACACGGAGGCAGCTGGGACGCGTCCCAGGAGAGCAAGGCAAGCTTTCTGGGATAGACTCTCCCTACCCATGGCGAGTCACACTCTAATTTTGGATTGGCCGTGTGTCAGCCTTTTGGCACGAGGCCAAGCCAGGAGTGGGTGCTGTCTGCAGGCCCGTGTCCCACGCAGGGCTGAATTCCCCTGCGGCTAGGGCAGCTCCATCCCTGACCGGTGAAATCGAGCTCTGAGCACTGGGCTGTACCCGAGTACAGAGCTCCAGGCCAGGCTATTGTGTGTCCTGCAGGTCAGCGTCCAAAGCGTGTGGCCAAAGTGTGCGGTGGTGCGAGGAGAGTGGGAGGAACAAGGCGCTGTCCCGAGCCCCAACACACCCCTCACGTAGTGAGGAGGGACACGACTCCACGGGGCTTGTTGAGGAATCAGAGGTTTTGGGAAGGCAACGTTCTCCTTCCGCAAGCCTGCTGACGGCACTGGCTGGGGACCCCCAGAGACTGCCATGAGAGGGGACGACTTTGCCAAAGAAACCAGCAAATGTCTCCAGCAAGGAGAGGCTTTCCTTGGGCGAAGGCATTTGAAACCAGCACCGCAGCCCACCTGCCTATAGAGGCAATGATCAGTGACTGCTGGAGCGAGCAGGGAGGCGGTCAGGGTGGGAGAAGGATGCGGCATGTCCTCAAGCCACAGGAGCCTTTGGGCACCCAGGAGAGGACTGCACTGGTGGGAAGACATGCCCGTCTTTCTTTCCAGGGAGTTGTAAACAACCTCACCAGATTTCCCCAGACCCATATTCTCTGTCTGCACAGCCACGTCTAGCACTTGGGGTCACATCTTCTGCCCATACTGACACGATCTTGCTCAGGAAAAACCTTGGGCCTCTCATCCCAATACTTCAAAAGAGCCTCTGTGGCGTAATGGTCATGTCAAAAATGAGGAAATGAAATGGCAGCACTGATGGAAACCAAAACACAACCAGTGCCATTAGGTAGGCTATTTTGCTTTGGAGGTGAGTCTGCTGGAAAATTACTGCCCGCCTGCAGTGACTGTGGGCCTGGGGCGGTGCAGGAGCCGTATAAAAGCGGGCCCTTCTCCTCATTCTCTCACCCACTCCTCTCGCCTTCATCTCCTTGGGAACAACGTGAGTTTGCAGCCATTTCTTGTCTTCCTCCTCCTCCTCCTCCTCCTCCTCCTCCTCCTCCTCCTCCTCCTCCTCCTCTGCGATTTCTCAGCACATACCTGTCTCTTTGTCCTATGCTGGGTCTTGAGTCTGGTTGCCACGGGAGAGGGAAGGGAGAAGAAGGTGTGGCGTGGAGAGAGGTTGGAGCTTGGCTGGGGTGTCTCCTGAGCTATGGGCTAGGTCAGGACCTCCCTGGGCTTTGTCGCTCTTGGTGGGGCTCCTCTGGGCTGAGGGAAAGGGTCTCCCTCATGGTGGGCTGACGGGCTGCACTCCAACTACCCCTCGTGCTTTATTATCCCCTGCCCTCTCTCCCAGCTGCACCTCCAGCCACAAGACATGTCCTGCTACAACCCGTGCCTGCCATGCCAGCCCTGTGGCCCGACCCCGCTGGCCAACAGCTGCAATGAGCCCTGTGTCAAGCAGTGCCAGGACTCCACCGTCGTCATCCAGCCCTCCCCCGTGGTGGTGACCCTGCCCGGCCCCATCCTCAGCTCCTTCCCGCAGAACACCGCCGTGGGATCCTCCTCCTCCGCTGCCGTTGGCAGCATCCTCAGCTCTCAGGGAGTGCCCATCTCCTCCGGAGGTTTTGGCCTCTCCGGCCTCGGCAGCGGCTACTGCGGCAGGAGGTGCCTCCCCTGCTAAAGCTGCTGGCGATGGCCCTGGGGAAGGCCCCCAGGGACCCACAAGACGGTACCGGACTGGGGACGGACCATCGGCTTGCTGCTTTCAGAGGGGCCGAGCAACCCCAGCACCCCTTGCAAAAGGACGGGGCCAGCCTTGGTCCTCAGAAAGCACGGCCCATGCCTGCCTTTCCCCTCTTCCACTCTCTCCTTCCCCTCTTGCGTCCTGGTTCTCTTGTGCTGCCCTGGGCTGTGAGCCCCACAAAGCCAGCCTAGGGAGGACCTGCTGGCCCTGCTCCCTCTGTAGGGCAGGCAGATGGACACCTGGCGGGACCTCCGCCACAGCCGTGGGGCGTGGACTCCTTTCTGCCCCTGGTGCTCCCCGCACTAGGGACTCCAACTCAGAGCGGCCTCGTTTCCCTCTTTTGACTCATTAAAGTTCTGCTGCATCCCAGCCCATGCCTCTGTGTCATCCTCTCCCCTGCAGATGCTCTCCTAAGATGCCCAAGGGGAGAGGTGTTGCTCAGGGGTGGTTCTGGGAGGGGGTTGCTGGGGACAGTTGTGCAGTGATTGTCAACACAATTGTTGCATTGAGTGTGCTTAGTCATGCATTGAGTGACCCTATGGTTTCTAAGTTTCTCTGCTGATTTGGGTCGGGATAGAGTTACGCTACCTTGTTCAGTGACTACCGTCCACTTTGCTGTGTACACCTTTCCTTTCTCCTCAGTGAGCTCGACACTGTGATGCAAGCAGTCGGGAGGGAATGTGGTATTGACAAGACACAGGCACTAGCTTCCCGGGAGAGGCCAGGAGAACCGATCCTAACCATAGCATTCTCAAAGGGAGGAACACGGTGCAGAGGGATGCCTTATCATAGAACCATGCTATCATAGAATCATAGAATGGTTTGGGTTGGAAGAGACCTTTAAAGATCATCTAGTCCAACCCTCCTGCCGTGGGCAGGGACATCTGTCACTAGATCATGTTACTCAAAGTTCCGTCAACCCTGACCTTGAACACTTCCAATGAAGGGACATCCCATCAGTCTCTGGGCAACTTTTTGCAGTGTCTCATCACCCTCATCGCAAGAAATTTCTTCCTTATGTCCAATCTACATCTACCCTATTTGAGTTTAAAACTGTTGCTCCTTTTCCTGTCACTACAGACCTTGATAAAAGGTCCCTCTCCGACTTCCTTATAAGCCCCCTTTAAGTACTGAAAGGCTGCAGCAAGGTCTCCCCGGAGCCTTCTCTTCTCCAGGCTGAACAACCCCAACTCGCTCAGCCTGTCCTCACAGGAGATGAGTTCCATCCCTCTGATCATTTTTGTAGCCCTTCTCTGGACCCACTCCAACAGGTCCATGTCCTTCTTGTGCTGCGGACTCTAGAGCGGGATGCAGTACTCCAGGTGGGGTCTAACGAGAGTGGACTAGAAGCGGAGAATCACCTCCCTCGACCTGCTGGACACGCTTCTTTTTATGCAGCCCAGGATGGGGTTGGCTTTCTGGGCTGCGAGCACCTATTGCCGGCTCATGTCCAGCTTTTCATTCACCAGTACCCCCAAGTCCTTCTCGGCAGGGCTGCTCTCAATCCCTTCATCCCCCAGCCAGTATTGATACCGGGGGTTGCCCCGACCCAGGTGCAGGACCTTGCACTTGGCCTTGTTGAACCTCATGAGGTTCACATGGGCCCACTTCTCGAGCTTGTAAATTTGATCCCTCTTCTTGGCTCAGCACTGCTGAGACCACAGCTGCCACAAAGAGTGTCCAGTTCACGGCTCTCCAGTATGACAGAGGCATGGCCGTACTGGTGCGAGTCCAGCAAAGGGCCACGGAGCCCATGAAGCGACTGGAGCCCCTGAGGCAGGAGGGGCTGTGAGAGGTGGTGTTCTTCACCCTGGAGGAGAGAAGGCCCCCTAAGTTCTTAGCGATGGGCAAAAGAGCTGATGGGAGAGAGTCAAGAACGTAGAGCCAGACTCTCCTGAGCCCCATCCAGTGAAGGGCCAAGAGGTAATAGGCACATATTGAAACACGGGAAATTCCACAAAAACATAAGAAAAGACTTTGTTAGTGTGAGGGTGCTCAAGTGCCAGCCGGGGTTGCCACGGACAGGTTGTGGATTCTCCATCCTTGTAGGTATCCAGAGCTTGACAGGACTTGGCCCTGAGCATCCTCCAAAGGCTGACCGCGCTTTGAGCAGGGACGGTTGGACTAGACGATCTCCAGAGGTCCCTGCCAACCTCAAGGATCCTGCGATTCTGTCATGGGCAAAAGAGGGGTGCTGCACAGCTGCCCCTAAGAAGGAAGAACTGGCTGGGAGCACTGGAATGAAGGGCAGCCTTGGTTGTCACACCTGAGAAACACTGGTGTTCAAGACCTGATGGCAGGGAGGAAAGCAAGTAGCAGAGTACAGCCCTGGGCTTCAGGCACGCTGACTTCAGCCTAGTCGGGCAGCTGGTAGGCAGGATGCCATGGAGGCAGCTGTGAAGCTCAAAAGAGCTCAGGAAAGCTGGCAGCGCCTTAGGCACCTCACGGTCGAAGAGCAAGAAGGGTCCAGCCCAACACTCAGGAAATCAAACAGACGTCTCAGCAGTCCGGCTTTGGCTAAGTGGGCTACTCAAGGCAAGAGCAGCAACGTCAAAAGGCAGCATCCGGGAGGTGGAAGGAGGGATGAGCTGCAAAGGAGGAATTTGGAAATAATTCCTAGGCATGTTGGGATGCTGCTAGGAGAGCCAAAGCTCAGCCTGCCTGGAGTCTTCAAGGGGCATCAAGAGCAACAGGCAACAAGCATCAGGAGCAACATCCACCCCTACAAGAGTAGCTGAAGGCTGATGGAGGAAAATGTGGGCCCACTGCTGGCTAGGGCGGCTGATTTCCTGAAAGTGGACAGAGAGCAGGCTGGGGGCAGCCAACGCCTTCTCTCTCTCAGTCTTCACCCACAAGGTCTCCCAGGCTGCTGTGCCCTCTGAAAGAGTTGAAGGAAGGAGGGGGAGCCCTCCCAGCAGTGGGTGGGCATCAAATCAAGGACTGCCTGAGAAAAGTCAACCCGTACAAGCCAGCTGATGTGCTCCAGGGCAGGGCTGCTGTCAAGGGAGACCTCGACCTGCTGGCGGACTGGGCCACAGGAGCCCCGTGGCATTCAGGAATGACAAATGGCGAGTCCTGCAGCTGGAAGGGAGGAACCTCTTGCATCAGTACGGACGGGGGACTGAACTATGCTACGATCTTAGAGCCCTTGAACCTCATCTGGGTAGATCTGCCTGCGGGGGAAGGGTCAGCCTTGGGGAGAGGCATGGAGGGTGGAAGGGAACAGACGCACAGGCCTCATCTTCCCGGCCAAAGAGACCGGGCTGCGGTGAGGAGCTCTCCTGAATGCTGAATGGGTGGAAAGAAAGGGTTGCAGAAAACATCTCCCCACTGGTTGGGACTCATCCCTGGGTCCCAGGCGATATGTCTTCTCCTGGCATCCGTGCTTCAGCATGCCTTCTTTACCACGCCCCAAAGGCCTCCTCAGCTTGGAGCACAACCCAGCACCACTGGGAAAGCAAGGAGGCTTCCCGCAGCTCCCCAGCGAGCGAGGGCTGGCAGGACCCTGCAGCGCCACGTGCCTGGGGATGCTCAGGGAGGGGACGTGGTCAGATACAAAACCAGCTCTCAGACTACATCAAGGAGGTGATGCACTTCCCTGCCTTGCAGACACGGAGGCAGCTGGGACGCGTCCCAGGAGAGCAAGGCAAGCTTTCTGGGATAGACTCTCCCTACCCATGGCGAGTCACACTCTAATTTTGGATTGGCCGTGTGTCAGCCTTTTGGCACGAGGCCAAGCCAGGAGTGGGTGCTGTCTGCAGGCCCGTGTCCCACGCAGGGCTGAATTCCCCTGCAGCTAGGGCAGCTCCATCCCTGACCGGTGAAATCGAGCTCTGAGCACTGGGCTGTACCCGAGTACAGAGCTCCAGGCCAGGCTATTGTGTGTCCTGCAGGTCAGCGTCCAAAGCGTGTGGCCAAAGTGTGCGGTGGTGCGAGGAGAGTGGGAGGAACAAGGCGCTGTCCCGAGCCCCAACACACCCCTCATGTAGTGAGGAGGGACACGACTCCATGGGGCTTGTTGAGGAATCAGAGGTTTTAGGAAGGCAACGTTCTCCTTCCGCAAGCCTGCTGACGGCACTGGCTGGGGACCCCCAGAGACTGCCATGAGAGGGGACGACTTTGCCAAAGAAACCAGCAAATGTCTCCAGCAAGGAGAGGCTTTCCTTGGGCGAAGGCATTTGAAACCAGCACCGCAGCCCACCTGCCTATAGAGGCAATGATCAGTGACTGCTGGAGCGAGCAGGGAGGCGGTCAGGGTGGGAGAAGGATGCGGCATGTCCTCAAGCCACAGGAGCCTTTGGGCACCCAGGAGAGGACTGCACTGGTGGGAAGACATGCCCGTCTTTCTTTCCAGGGAGTTGTAAACAACCTCACCAGATTTCCCCAGACCCATATTCTCTGTCTGCACAGCCACGTCTAGCACTTGGGGTCACATCTTCTGCCCATACTGACACGATCTTGCTCAGGAAAAACCTTGGGCCTCTCATCCCAATACTTCAAAAGAGCCTCTGTGGCGTAATGGTCATGTCAAAAATGAGGAAATGAAATGGCAGCACTGATGGAAACCAAAACACAACCAGTGCCATTAGGTAGCATATTTTGCTTTGGAGGTGAGTCTGCTGGAAAATTACTGCCCGCCTGCAGTGACTGTGGGCCTGGGGCGGTGCAGGAGCCGTATAAAAGCGGGCCCTTCTCCTCATTCTCTCACCCACTCCTCTCGCCTTCATCTCCTTGGGAACAACGTGAGTTTGCAGCCATTTCTTGTCTTCCTCCTCCTCCTCCTCCTCCTCCTCCTCCTCCTCCTCCTCTGCGATTTCTCAGCACATACCTGTCTCTTTGTCCTATGCTGGGTCTTGAGTCTGGTTGCCATGGGAGAGGGAAGGGAGAAGAAGGTGTGGCGTGGAGAGAGGTTGGAGCTTGGCTGGGGTGTCTCCTGAGCTATGGGCTAGGTCAGGACCTCCCTGGGCTTTGTCGCTCTTGGTGGGGCTCCTCTGGGCTGAGGGAAAGGGTCTCCCTCATGGTGGGCTGACGGGCTGCACTCCAACTACCCCTCGTGCTTTATTATCCCCTGCCCTCTCTCCCAGCTGCACCTCCAGCCACAAGACATGTCCTGCTACAACCCGTGCCTGCCATGCCAGCCCTGTGGCCCGACCCCGCTGGCCAACAGCTGCAATGAGCCCTGTGTCAAGCAGTGCCAGGACTCCACCGTCGTCATCCAGCCCTCCCCCGTGGTGGTGACCCTGCCCGGCCCCATCCTCAGCTCCTTCCCGCAGAACACCGCCGTGGGATCCTCCTCCTCCGCTGCCGTTGGCAGCATCCTCAGCTCTCAGGGAGTGCCCATCTCCTCCGGAGGTTTTGGCCTCTCCGGCCTCGGCAGCGGCTACTGCGGCAGGAGGTGCCTCCCCTGCTAAAGCTGCTGGCGATGGCCCTGGGGAAGGCCCCCAGGGACCCACAAGACGGTACCGGACTGGGGACGGACCATCGGCTTGCTGCTTTCAGAGGGGCCGAGCAACCCCAGCACCCCTTGCAAAAGGACGGGGCCAGCCTTGGTCCTCAGAAAGCACGGCCCATGCCTGCCTTTCCCCTCTTCCACTCTCTCCTTTCCCTCTTGCGTCCTGGTTCTCTTGTGCTGCCCTGGGCTGTGAGCCCCACAAAGCCAGCCTAGGGAGGACCTGCTGGCCCTGCTCCCTCTGTGGGGCAGGCAGATGGACACCTGGCGGGACCTCCGCCACAGCCGTGGGGCGCGGACTCCTTTCTGCCCCTGGTGCTCCCCGCACTAGGGACTCCAACTCAGAGCGGCCTCGTTTCCCTCTTTTGACTCATTAAAGTTCTGCTGCATCCCAGCCCATGCCTCTGTGTCATCCTCTCCCCTGAAGATGCTCTCCTAAGATGCCCAGGGGGAGAGGTGTTGCTCAGGGGTGGTTCTGGGAGGGGGTTGCTGGGGACAGTCGTGCAGTGATTGTCAACACAATTGTTGCATTGAGTGTGCTTAGTCATGCATTGAGTGACCCTATGGTTTCTAAGTTTCTCTGCCGATTTGGGTCGGGATAGAGTTACGCTACCTTGTTCAGTCACTACCGTCCACTTTGCTGTGTACACCTTTCCTTTCTCCTCAGTGAGCTCGACACTGTGATGCAAGCAGTCGGGAGGGAATGTGGTATTGACAAGACACAGGCACTAGCTTCCCGGGAGAGGCCAGGAGAACCGATCCTAACCATAGCATTCTCAAAGGGAGGAACACGGTGCAGAGGGATGCCTTATCATAGAACCATGCTATCATAGAATCATAGAATGGTTTGGGTTGGAAGAGACCTTTAAAGATCATCTAGTCCAACCCTCCTGCCGTGGGCAGGGACATCTGTCACTAGATCATGTTACTCAAAGTTCCGTCAACCCTGACCTTGAACACTTCCAATGAAGGGACATCCCATCAGTCTCTGGGCAACTTTTTGCAGTGTCTCATCACCCTCATCGCAAGAAATTTCTTCCTTATGTCCAATCTACATCTACCCTATTTGAGTTTAAAACTGTTGCTCCTTTTCCTGTCACTACAGACCTTGATAAAAGGTCCCTCTCCGACTTCCTTATAAGCCCCCTTTAAGTACTGAAAGGCTGCAGCAAGGTCTCCCCGGAGCCTTCTCTTCTCCAGGCTGAACAACCCCAACTCGCTCAGCCTGTCCTCACAGGAGATGAGTTCCATCCCTCTGATCATTTTTGTAGCCCTTCTCTGGACCCACTCCAACAGGTCCATGTCCTTCTTGTGCTGCGGACTCTAGAGCGGGATGCAGTACTCCAGGTGGGGTCTAACGAGAGTGGACTAGAAGCGGAGAATCACCTCCCTCGACCTGCTGGACACGCTTCTTTTTATGCAGCCCAGGATGGGGTTGGCTTTCTGGGCTGCGAGCACCTATTGCCGGCTCATGTCCAGCTTTTCATTCACCAGTACCCCCAAGTCCTTCTCGGCAGGGCTGCTCTCAGTCCCTTCATCCCCCAGCCAGTATTGATACCGGGGGTTGCCCCGACCCAGGTGCAGGACCTTGCACTTGGCCTTGTTGAACCTCATGAGGTTCACATGGGCCCACTTCTCGAGCTTGTAAATTTGATCCCTCTTCTTGGCTCAGCACTGCTGAGACCACAGCTGCCACAAAGAGTGTCCAGTTCACGGCTCTCCAGTATGACAGAGGCATGGCCGTACTGGTGCGAGTCCAGCAAAGGGCCACGGAGCCCATGAAGCGACTGGAGCCCCTGAGGCAGGAGGGGCTGTGAGAGGTGGTGTTCTTCACCCTGGAGGAGAGAAGGCCCCCTAAGTTCTTAGCGATGGGCAAAAGAGCTGATGGGAGAGAGTCAAGAACGTAGAGCCAGACTCTCCTGAGCCCCATCCAGTGAAGGGCCAAGAGGTAATAGGCACATATTGAAACACGGGAAATTCCACAAAAACATAAGAAAAGACTTTGTTAGTGTGAGGGTGCTCAAGTGCCAGCCGGGGTTGCCACGGACAGGTTGTGGATTCTCCATCCTTGTAGGTATCCAGAGCTTGACAGGACTTGGCCCTGAGCATCCTCCAAAGGCTGACCGCGCTTTGAGCAGGGACGGTTGGACTAGACGATCTCCAGAGGTCCCTGCCAACCTCAAGGATCCTGCGATTCTGTCATGGGCAAAAGAGGGGTGCTGCACAGCTGCCCCTAAGAAGGAAGAACTGGCTGGGAGCACTGGAATGAAGGGCAGCCTTGGTTGTCACACCTGAGAAACACTGGTGTTCAAGACCTGATGGCAGGGAGGAAAGCAAGTAGCAGAGTACAGCCCTGGGCTTCAGGCACGCTGACTTCAGCCTAGTCGGGCAGCTGGTAGGCAGGATGCCATGGAGGCAGCTGTGAAGCTCAAAAGAGCTCAGGAAAGCTGGCAGCGCCTTAGGCACCTCACGGTCGAAGAGCAAGAAGGGTCCAGCCCAACACTCAGGAAATCAAACAGACGTCTCAGCAGTCCGGCTTTGGCTAAGTGGGCTACTCAAGGCAAGAGCAGCAACGTCAAAAGGCAGCATCCGGGAGGTGGAAGGAGGGATGAGCTGCAAAGGAGGAATTTGGAAATAATTCCTAGGCATGTTGGGATGCTGCTAGGAGAGCCAAAGCTCAGCCTGCCTGGAGTCTTCAAGGGGCATCAAGAGCAACAGGCAACAAGCATCAGGAGCAACATCCACCCCTACAAGAGTAGCTGAAGGCTGATGGAGGAAAATGTGGGCCCACTGCTGGCTAGGGCGGCTGATTTCCTGAAAGTGGACAGAGAGCAGGCTGGGGGCAGCCAACGCCTTCTCTCTCTCAGTCTTCACCCACAAGGTCTCCCAGGCTGCTGTGCCCTCTGAAAGAGTTGAAGGAAGGAGGGGGAGCCCTCCCAGCAGTGGGTGGGCATCAAATCAAGGACTGCCTGAGAAAAGTCAACCCGTACAAGCCAGCTGATGTGCTCCAGGGCAGGGCTGCTGTCAAGGGAGACCTCGACCTGCTGGCGGACTGGGCCACAGGAGCCCCGTGGCATTCAGGAATGACAAATGGCGAGTCCTGCAGCTGGAAGGGAGGAACCTCTTGCATCAGTACGGACGGGGGACTGAACTATGCTACGATCTTAGAGCCCTTGAACCTCATCTGGGTAGATCTGCCTGCGGGGGAAGGGTCAGCCTTGGGGAGAGGCATGGAGGGTGGAAGGGAACAGCCGCACAGGCCTCATCTTCCCGGCCAAAGAGACCGGGCTGCGGTGAGGAGCTCTCCTGAATGCTGAATGGGTGGAAAGAAAGGGTTGCAGAAAACATCTCCCCACTGGTTGGGACTCATCCCTGGGTCCCAGGCGATATGTCTTCTCCTGGCATCCGTGCTTCAGCATGCCTTCTTTACCACGCCCCAAAGGCCTCCTCAGCTTGGAGCACAACCCAGCACCACTGGGAAAGCAAGGAGGCTTCCCGCAGCTCCCCAGCGAGCGAGGGCTGGCAGGACCCTGCAGCGCCACGTGCCTGGGGATGCTCAGGGAGGGGACGTGGCAGAAGGGCCCTGGATACAAAACCAGCTCTCAGACTACATCAAGGAGGTGATGCAATTCCCTGCCATGCAAATATGGAGGCAGCTGTGCGTTGTCTCAGGAGGGCAAGCTTTCTGGGATAGACTCTCCCTACCCATGGCGAGTCACACTAATTTTGGATTCACTGTGTGTCAGCCTTTTGGTATGGAGGACAAGCCAGGAGAGCATACTGTCTTCACGCCCATGCCCCACGCAGGGCTGAATTGCCCTGTGGTCAGGGCAGTTCCATCCCCACCCCATGAAAACGTCTCTGTGCAGTGGGCTATGCCCAAGTACACAGCTCCAGGCAGCTCCAGCGGCCATTGCTGTCAGCCTGACCCTCTTACCAGCACTCCCACAGCTCTGGGGTGGACACGTTATGGTCAGCATGTTTTGGAAAAGTGGCCAGGCCTTTGTGTCTCTTGCTCGTCAGCGTCCAAAGTGTGCGGAAAAAATGCGTGGTGGTGTGAGGAGAGTGGGAGGAACAAGGCGCTGTCCCAAGCCCCAACACAACTCTCTGGTAGTGAGGAGGAACACGACTCCACAGGGCTTGTTTAGTAATCAGAGGTTTGGGGAGGGCAATGTTCTCCTTCTGCAAGCCTGCTGACGGCACTGGTTGGGGACCCCCAGAGACTGCCATGAGTGGGGTTGACTTTGCCAAAGAAACCTGCAAATTTGTCCCGAAGAGCAGAAAATTTCCTTGGTTGAAGACCTTTTAAACCAGTGGCACAGCCCATCTGCCTACAGAAGCAATGACCAGTGGCTGCTGGAGCGAGCAGGGAGGCAGGCAGGGAGGGAGAAGGATGCGGTACATGCTCAGGACAGGAGCCTTTGGGCACCCAGGAGGGGACTACATTGGCTGGAAGATAGGTGTACCTTCCTGCACAGGGTGTTGTAAACAACCTCACCAGATTTCCCCACAACCATGTCCGCTGTCTGCACAGGACTCCTCCAGTGCTTGGGGGCACATCTTCTGCCTCTGTTGATGTGTTTCTGCCCAGGAAATGCTTGGACCTCTCATCCTGGTACTTGAAAGGACCCTTCGTGGCCTCATGGTCATGTCAGAAATGAGGAAATGAAATGGCAGTGTTGACAGAAACCAAAACACAACCAGTGCCATTAGGTAGCATGTTTTGCTTTGGAGGTGAGTCTGCTGGAAAATTACTGCCCGCCTGCAGTGACTGTGGGCCTGGGGCGGTGCAGGAGCCGTATAAAAGTGAGTCCTTCTCCTCACTCTCTCATCCGCTTCTCTCTCCTCCATCTCCTGGGGAACAAGGTGAGTTTGGAGCCCTTTTTCCTCTTCCACTTCTCCTCCTCCTCCTCCTCCTCTGCGATTTCTCAGCACATACCTGTCTCTTTGTCCTATGCTGGGTCTTGAGTCTGGTTGCCATGGGAGAGGGAAGGGAGAAGAAGGTGTGGCGTGGAGAGAGGTTGGAGCTTGGCTGGGGTGTCTCCTGAGCTATGGGCTAGGTCAGGACCTCCCTGGGCTTTGTCGCTCTTGGTGGGGCTCCTCTGGGCTGAGGGAAAGGGTCTCCCTCATGGTGGGCTGACGGGCTGCACTCCAACTACCCCTCGTGCTTTATTATCCCCTGCCCTCTCTCCCAGCTGCACCTCCAGCCACAAGACATGTCCTGCTACAACCCGTGCCTGCCATGCCAGCCCTGTGGCCCGACCCCGCTGGCCAACAGCTGCAATGAGCCCTGTGTCAAGCAGTGCCAGGACTCCACCGTCGTCATCCAGCCCTCCCCCGTGGTGGTGACCCTGCCCGGCCCCATCCTCAGCTCCTTCCCGCAGAACACCGCCGTGGGATCCTCCTCCTCCGCTGCCGTTGGCAGCATCCTCAGCTCTCAGGGAGTGCCCATCTCCTCCGGAGGTTTTGGCCTCTCTGGCCTCGGCAGCGGCTACTGCGGCAGGAGGTGCCTCCCCTGCTAAAGCTGCTGGCGATGGCCCTGGGGAAGGCCCCCAGGGACCCACAAGACGGTACCGGACTGGGGACGGACCATCGGCTTGCTGCTTTCAGAGGGGCCGAGCAACCCCAGCACCCCTTGCAAAAGGACGGGGCCAGCCTTGGTCCTCAGAAAGCACGGCCCATGCCTGCCTTTCCCCTCTTCCACTCTCTCCTTTCCCTCTTGCGTCCTGGTTCTCTTGTGCTGCCCTGGGCTGTGAGCCCCACAAAGCCAGCCCAGGGAGGACCTGCTGGCCCTGCTCCCTCTGTGGGGCAGGCAGATGGACACCTGGCGGGACCTCCGCCACAGCCGTGGGGCGCGGACTCCTTTCTGCCCCTGGTGCTCCCCGCACTAGGGACTCCAACTCAGAGCGGCCTCGTTTCCCTCTTTTGACTCATTAAAGTTCTGCTGCATCCCAGCCCATGCCTCTGTGTCATCCTCTCCCCTGCAGATGCTCTCCTAAGATGCCCAGGGGGAGAGGTGTTGCTCAGGGGTGGTTCTGGGAGGAGGCATTTGGGGATGATTGTGCACTGGTTGTTAACCTAGGCTTGCATAGAGTGTGCTTAGTCATGCATTGGGTTACTCTCTGCTTTCTAAACTTATCTGCCTTTTCCAAAACCAGCAGGCTAATAATATTCCTGCTGCAAAAGGATTTTACTCTGAATGACACCCATGGCCAACTTTAAACTCTGTGGAGGGCAAGCGCACACAGAGCGCCGCTGCATTTCTCTACTGCACCAGTATTACTTGCTCCACATCTGGCAACCCTTCCTATGCCACAAAATATGGCATACTGTCTTGTGGCTTGGGTGTCCACTTCCGATTGAAGCTGCATGCCAGGATCCCTTTTGTTCTGCATAAATGCTCCACCTGGGAACAATCCCTCCTTTCTGTGTTGTGGGAAAAATTCCTCTGAAGAGACCAAAAAAGTTTTTGACACAGGACTGCTGGACTTGGAGGAGCCTTTACCAGTTTCTTTCAGCCCTGGGAGCCATGCAGTGAGACCAGGTCAAAATAGCCCTGTGTAGCCTACAGTGAGTGTGGTCCTGACCCGGGATGTGGAGATAGAACGTTTCCACCACAGAGCCTTTCTCACCATTTTTTCCATCCTCTGAAGAGTGGCCACTTTCAGAAAGAGGTTCATTGACTGGACAGGCCTGGCTGTGGAGGTGAAATAGCACAGCCAGGGGAGAGCTGGCCCCAGAGTTCAGCCTTGCACAGAAACACCCCCTCCCTTTCCCAGGTTTTTGCCCAGCCAAGGAAGCTTCCTGCACCAGGGTGTCATGGACAGCAGAGAGGCACAAACCGGCATCAGAGACCTCAAATTCTCCCAGCTGCTGGAGTTTGTATTTCCCCGTGGTGTTCAGCCATGTGGTGAATTGGCTGCTCTGCTTGGGGCCAGCTGCTGTGTGATACAACAGTAAATGCAGGGCTTGGCCTCCCCTCTGCTGGTACCAGAGCATGGTACCGAAGTGGCATATCTAATAAAAGCAGGTGGTCTGGAAGGTGTCTCTTTCCTCCACCATGACTAGTCCCTTCTGCTGACTGACAGTGGTCTTTCCCATGGAATCTGGAAAAAGTGGGAGTCAGTGACTGCACAGGGAAAGGCTTCATGATTCAGATGATCCTGGAGAAGGCAACATGTTCCTGACTCTGCAGCAAGAACTGGAATGCTGGAGACAGCAAGAAGGACAGTTGTTTGGGGCAGGAGCTCAGTATTGTACTGTGGATCCCACAGTACAATAATGCCCATCACCTCTTGTAGGATGGCCTGGTAGGTGAGCTGTGCTGTGCCCTGCTCCAGGTCCCTGGTCTGCTGCTGCCCAGAGCCCCAGGGAACATCCTGAAGTGCCTGGCCCTTGCATGCTGGGACCAGGACACCTCCAGCAGGGTGAGAGAATCAGGAGCTGCTGTGAAAGTTACATCCCACTTCCCATTCCCTGTCATCTTGGGTTTCTCCTGGGTCTCTGAGTACTCACAAAGTGGAGCTGGAAGGGAGGGAATAGCAAGCCCTAGAGGTGTTGACATGCAGGAAGAAAGTGCTAGCCACAGTGTGTTGCATTGCATGTGTCAGCCACGACAGAGACTGGGATATCCTAATACTGTTAACAGGAAAAGAACTTTCAGTTTCCTGCTATCCCTGCAGAAGATTGATGTATCTGTATTGTGAAAGGAAAAATTCACATCTGCAGGACAACAGAGAGCTCCCACAGTGATACACATCTGTAGTGGGTTAACCTCAGCTGGCTGCCAGGTGCCCACCAAGCTGCTCTATCACTCCCCTTACTCAACAGGACAGGGGGAGAAAATATGATGAAAAAGCTCGTGGATTGAGGTAAGGCCAGGGAGATCACTTACCCATTACCATCATGGTCAAAACGGACTCATCTTGGGGAAAATAATTTAATTTAATGCCCATAAATAAGAGTAGGATAGTGAGAAATAAAACAAATCTAAAACCACTTTCCCCTCCACCCTGCTTCTTCTCAGGTTCAGCTTCACTCCTGACTCTTTTACCTCCTCCTTCACTGCCCTGAGCTGTGCAAGGGGGTAGGGAATGTTTGTGGTCATGTCATAACACTTTGTCTCTGCCACGCCTTCCTCCTCACGCTGCTCCCCTGCTCCAGCATGGGGTCCTTCCCCATGGGAGACAGTCCTCCATGAACTTTTCCAATGTTCTCATGGGCTGCAGTTCTTCATGAACTGCTCCAGCATGGGTCCTTTCCAATGGGTACAGTTGTTCAGGAGCAGACTGATCCAGCATGAGTGCCTGCAGCACCAACTCCCCCCTCCTTCTCCACTGACCTTGGTGTTGGTAGGGTTGTTTCTCTCACATTTTCTCACTTCTCTCTCTCAGCTGTTGCACAACATTTTTTTACCCCTTCTTAAATATCATAGAATCATAGAATCATTGAGGTTGGAAAAGACCTCTAGGATCATCGAGTCCAACCAGCAACCCAACACCACCACCCACTAAACTATGTCCCTAAGCGCCTCATCTACGCGTCTTTTAAATACCTCCAGGGATGGGGACTCAACCACCTCCCTGGGCAGCCTGTTCCAATGTTTCACCACTCTTGCAGTAAAGAAATTTTTCCTTACATCCAATCTAAACCTCCCCTGGCACAACTTGAGGCCATTTCCTCTCGTCCTATTGCTAGTTACTTGGGAAAAGAGACCGACACCCACCTCGCTACAACCTCCTTTCAGGGAGTTGTAGAGAGCGATGAGGTCTCCTCTCAGCCTCCTCTTCTCCAGGCTAAACAACCCCAGTTCCCTCAGCCGCTCCTCATCAGACTTGTTCTCCAGACCCTTCACCAGCCTCGTTGCCCTTCTCTGGACACGCTCCAGCACCTCAACATCCTTCTTGCAGTGAGGGGCCCAAAACTGAACACAGTATTTGAGGTGCGGCCTCACCAGTGCCGAGTACAGGGGCACGATCACTTCCCTACTCCTGCTGGCCACACTCTTTCTGATGCAGGCCAGGGTGCCATTGGCCTTCTTGGCCGCCTGGGCACACTGACGGCTCATGTTCAGCTGGCTGTCGACCAGCACCCCCAGGTCCTTTTCCGCCAGGCAGCTTTCCAGCCACTCTTCCCCAAGCCTGTAGCGTTGCATGGGGTTGTTGTGACCCAAGTGCAGGACCCGGCTCTTAGCCTTGTTGAACCTGATACAGTTGGCCTCAGCCCATCAATCCAGACTGTCCAGATCCTTCTGTAGAGCCTTCCTACCCTCGAGCAGATCAACACTCCCGCCCAACTTGGTGTCGTCTGCAAACTTACTGAGGGTGCACTCGATCCCCTCATCCAGATCATTGATAAAGATACTAAACAGAACTAGCTCGAATACTGAGCCTTGGAGAACACAACTTGTAACCGGCCACCAACTGGATTTAACTCCATTCACCACAACTCTCTGGGCCCGGCCGTCCAGCCAGTTTTTGACCCAGCACATAATACACCTGTCTAAGCCGTGAGCCGCCAGCTTGTCTAGGAGAATGCTGTGGGAGACAGTGTCAAAGGCCTTGCTGAAGTCCAGGTAGACCACATCCACAGCCTTTCCCTCATCCACTAGGCGGGTCACCTGGTCATAGAAGGAGATCAGGTTGGTCAAGCAGGACCTGCCTCTCATGAACCCGTGCTGGCTGGGCCGGATCCCCTGGTTGTCCCGCACATGCCTTGTGAGTGCCCTCAAGATGAACCGCTCCATAATCTTCCCCGGCACCGAGGTCAGGCTGACAGGCCTGTAGTTCCCCGGATCCTCCTTCTGGCCTTTCTTGTAGATGGGTGTCACATTGGCAAGCCTCCAGTCGTCCGGGACCTCCCCCGTCAACCAGGACTGCTGATAAATGATGGAGAGCGGCTTGGCGAGCACCTCCGCTAGCTCCCTCAGCACTCTCTGGTGGATCCCATCCGGCCCCATAGACTTGTGAGTGTCCAGGTGGCGTAGCAGGTCATTGACTGCTTCCTCTTGGATTATGGGGGGTTCATCCTGCTCACCATCCCTGTCTTCCAGCTCAGGGGGCCGAGTACCCTGAGGATAACTGGTCTGCCTGTTAAAGACTGAGGCAAAGAAGGCACTGAGTACTTATGTTATCTTATTATTATAAGATATAATAATTATAATATATTATAATATAATATATTATATTATATATTATTTTATATATATTATATATTATTATATATTATATTATAATATAATATATTATAATAATTATATATATTACTTATATATAAGTAAATATGTTATCACAAAGGTGCTACCAATGTCACTGATTGACCTAACTTTGGCCAGTGGCAGGTCCATCTTGGAGCCGGCTGAAACTGGCTTTGTCCAGCATGGGGGCAGCTTCTGGTGTCTTCTCACAAAAGCCTCCCTCCTCCTGCTTCCTTCCTTCCCCCCTCACTACCAAAACCTTTCCACATAAACCCAATACAACATCTATAAACATTGGTCCTGGGCCCACCAGAAGAGACAGTAAGAGAGAGAGGGATAGATCGAGAAAGGAAAAAGGAAGAAGGTTGTTTTGGGGATCAAGAAGGAAATGTCTTTTCTCTCTCCGTCTTCTCTTTTTTCTTTCCAGCAGTAACAGCACCTTGAGAAAACAGGCACAAACCCACACATGATCCAAAGTTTCACAGCATTTTCCCATTATTCAAGAGCAGCTCCCTGCAGACACCTGTAGCAAGCATGTGTGTGCATTTGTAAGAGAGCCTGTGTTGTGGTTTAATTTCAGTCGGCAACTAAGCACCACGCAGCTGCTCGCTCACTCCCCCCCCACCTGGTGGGATGGGGGAGAGAATTGGAAGAGCACAAGTTAGAAAAAACTCGTGGGTTGAGATAAAAACAGTTTAATAATTGAAATAAAATGATAATAATAATAATATAATAATAATAATACACAAAACAAGTGATGCACAGTACAATTGCTCACCACCCGCCGACCAATGCCCAGCCAGTCCCCGAGCAGCGGCCCCCCCGGCCAGCTTTCCCCAGTTTATGTACTGAGCATGACGTCACATGGTATGGAATGTCCCTTTGGCCAGTTTGGCTGTGCCCCCTCCCAGCTTCTTGTGCACCTCCAGCCTTCTCAGTCAGTAGAGCATGGGAAACTGAAAAGTCCTTGACTAGTGTAAGCATTACCTAGCAACAACTAAAACATCGGTGCGTTATCAACTTTGTTCTCATCCTAAATCCAAAACACTGTACCAGCTACTAGGAAGGAAATTAACTCTATCCCTGCCGAAACCAGGACAGCCTGTCACAGAGTGTTTGCCTGTGTCTAGAAGAATTTGGATGTCTTTGTGTCCTTAAACCACGACACTTTGTGATGGCTTTTCTGTTTTGCCTGTGCAGCTTGCAGTCACAAGAGACAAGATAAATCTGCTGTCATAGGTGGTTATGCTGACACAGCCATTGATACATGTGGAGGGAGAGAACAAAATACTCCACCTGGGACAGAAGGTTCTGGCCAGAAAAGAAATCATCCACCTTTTTACTATGCTCTTTTGTCTTGGTAATTCTGTCTTTAATACTAGGGAATAAAACACTGGGGCAGATTGGCAGTATAGGAGCAAATTTCATCCACAAGAAGTCACAGGTGACACATCCCCAACTCCCTATTAAAGTCCTGTTCTATGGGTGGAATCCCATCCTCTGGGCCAATGCATGTCCCTCTTGACCCAGAAGTCACACCCCTCTGCTGGACACATAGCCTGTTTATGCCACCTTTTTTTGCCCCTTAGTTGGAGAGGTCACCATTCTGTAAAACACTATAGTACACATGTTCACAAGATGCACAGAGCCCAGCCTGGCAGCTGTGCTGCTTATCAGGTTGTCAACCCCAGCCTGTACCAGTGAATGGGATTATTTCTGCCTAGGTGCAGGTGCAGGATTTTGCATTTCCCTTTGTTGAACTGCATGACTCTTGTCTGTTCATTTCTCCAGCCTGTTGAGGTCCCTCTGAATGGTAGCACAATGGTACCACCCCTCCCAGTTTTGTGCCATCTGCAAACCTGCTGTGGGTGCACTCTTACCCATTGTCCAGATCACTAATGAAGAGGTTAAACAGTAGAGAGTAGAAATGATGACTAGAATTGTTTTCTTCCAAGAAAATCCTAAAAGAGCTCAAAGGACCAAAATAACAGCAAAACTGTCCACAGATGGGATCTGCATTCTGTGCCATGCCCTGATTGGAGGTCTGTCTAATGCTATAAAACTTGGGGTTCCCAGCATCTGAAAGAATCTAAGATTGACAATCCTCTTTTTCTTTCTTCTGATAGGTCCAATAAACAATATTTTAACCAATACCTTGTAAGGAGGGGGGGCAGCAAAACCACAACCATGGACTTCCGGAGGGCAGACTTTGGCCTGTTCAGGACATTGGTTGAGAGAGTCCCGTGGGAGACGGTCCTGAAGGGCAAAGGGGTCCAGGAAGGCTGGACGATCTTCAAGAAGGAAGTCTTAAAGGCGCAGGAGCAGGCTGTCCCTGTATGCCGTAAGAAGAATGGGCGGGGAAGACGACCGGCCTGGCTGAACGGGGAGCTCTTGCTGGGACTCAGGAAAAAAAGGAGAGTTTACCGCTTGTGGAAGAAGGGGCAGGCGACTCAAGAAGAGTACAGGGATCTCGTTAGGTCGTGCAGAGAAGAAATGAGAAAGGCAAAAGCCCAGCTAGAACGCAATCTGGCCGCTGTCGTTAAAGACAACAAAAAAAGTTTTTACAAATATATTAATGACAAGAAGAGAGCCAAGGAGAATCTCCACCCTTTATTGGATGCAGGGGGGAACATTGTCACTGAGGATGAGGAAAAGGCTGAGGTACTCAATGCCTTCTTTGCCTCAGTCTTTAACAGGCAGACCAGTTATCCTCAGGGTACTCGGCCCCCCGAGCTGGAAGACGGGGACGGTGAGGAGGATGAACCCCCCGTAATCCAAGAGGAAGCAGTCAATGACCTGCTATGCCACCTGGACACTCACAAGTCTATGGGGCCGGATGGGATCCACCCGAGAGTGCTGAGGGAGCTGGCAGAGGTGCTCGCCAAGCCGCTCTCCATCATTTATCAGCAGTCCTGTTAACGGGGGAGGTCCCGGATGACTGGAGGCTTGCCAATGTGACGCCCATCCACAAGAAGGGCCAGAAGGAGGATCCGGGGAACTACAGGCCTGTCAGCCTGACCTCGGTGCCAGGGAAGATTATGGAGCGGTTCATCTTGATGGCGCTCACAAGGCATGAGCGGGACAACCAGGGGATCCGGCCTAGCCAGCACGGGTTCATGAGAGGCAGGTCCTGCTTGACCAACCTGATCTCCTTCTATGACCAGGTGACCCGCCTAGTGGATGAGGGAAAGGCTGTGGATGTGGTCTACCTGGACTTCAGCAAGGCCTTTGACACTGTCTCCCACAGCATTCTCCTAGAGAAGCTGGTGGCTCATGGCTTAGACAGGTGGACTCTGCGCTGGGTCAAAAACTGGCTGGACGGCCGGGCCCAGAGAGTTGTGGTGAATGGAGTTCAATCCAGTTGGCGGCCGGTCACGAGCGGTGTTCCCCAGGGCTCAGTACTGGGGCCGGTCTTGTTTAATATCTTTATTGATGATCTGGATGAGGGGATTGAGTGCACCCTCAGTAAGTTTGCAGATGACACCAAACTGGGCGGGAGTGTTGATCTGCTCGAGGGTAGGAAGGCTCTGCAGAGGGACCTGGACAGGCTGGATCGATGGGCTGAGGCCAACTGTATCAGGTTCAACAAGGCTAAGAGCCGGGTCCTGCACTTCGGCCACAACAACCCCATGCAGCGCTACAGGCTTGGGGAAGAGTGGCTGGAAAGCTGCCCTGCAGAGAAGGACCTGGGGGTGCTCGTTGACAGCCGGCTGAACATGAGCCGGTAGTGTGCCCAGGCGGCCCAGAAGGCCAATGGCATCCTGGCCTGTATCAGAAATAGTGTGGCCAGCAGGAGTAGGGAAGTGATCGTGCCCCTGTACTCGGCACTGGTGAGGCCGCACCTCGAATACTGTGTTCAGTTTTGGGCCCCTCACTGCAAGAAGGACGTTGAGGTGCTGGAGCGTGTCCAGAGAAGGGCAACGAGGCTGGTGAAGGGTCTGGAGAACAAGTCTTATGAGGAGCGGCTGAGGGAACTGGGGTTGTTTAACCTGGAGAAAAGGAGGCTGAGGGGAGACCTCATCGCTCTCTACAACTCCCTGAAAGGAGGTTGTAGCAAGGTGGGTGTTGGTCTTTTCTCCGAAGTAACAAGTGATAGGATGAGAGGAAATGGCCTCAAGTTGCGCCAGGGGAGGTTTAGATTGGATGTAAGGAAAAATTTCTTTACTGCAAGAGTGGTGAAACATTGGAACAGGCTGCCCAGGGAGGTGGTTGAGTCCCCATCCCTGGAGGTATTTAAAAGACGTGTAGATGAGGCGCTTAGGGACATGGTTTAGTGGGCATGGTGGTGTTGGGTTGCTGGTTGGACTCGATGATCTTAGAGGTCTTTTCCAACCTCAATGATTCTATGATTCTATGGTTTAGTGGGCATGGTGGTGTTGGGTCGACGGTTGGACTCGATGATCTTAGAGGTCTTTTCCAACCTCAATGATTCTATGATTCTATGATTCTATGACTCTGAGTGCTTTTCTTACCAGGATTGTAACAAACACTAGCCCTAGTGCCTTATATCAGTACACTGCAGTTGCAAGGAGGTCTGTCTGAAGCAGCAGTGACAGAGTTTTGCTGCACCCTATGGGCTGAGATTCCTGGATGCAACATTTCTGAATTGCCTACTTGGCTACTTCCTTGTAAGGAAAATTATCCCCAAGTCTCATTGGGAAGAGTTTATAATGAATGCTCATGCTGCCTTTTAGCTGTGATGCAAACCCTTGGGTGGGGAATTCCTTGTTGAGAGATTCCTTGCCGCAGCAGATCCTTGGTAAGTGACTAATGCATGCTAAACTTTGAAATCTTAGCTAAGTGATATCAAGGATTAATTGCGCATATATAATCCTATAGACAGAAACCGTTGACCAAGTCTGGGACTAGAATTGGTTCCAGCTGCATCTTGACTCCTCTCCGAGGAGTTTAGAAAGCAAGGTGATCCTTTCTGAACCTCATGACTCAACGGGAGGGTCTCTCTGACAGTTTTGTCTGACCCTGTCCTCTATGAAGTCAATAATCAAGCGTACCTTGCCATCGAATCTTGTTAGACCACTGTTGCATTTACCACTGAACTTTGTTAACTCACTGCTTTCTATCAATAAAGTGTATTGTTGCTTCTCTCTTATGAGTGAAGTGCAGTCTCACTCCATCTGTGACAAATTGGCGTAGTCAGCAGGATGGCAAGTAGTATCACCAATTATTTACTGAGGCATGGAGTGAATCCCAGTCCCAAATTCTCAGAACAATGGGCTTGTGACAATTGGCATAATTGGGAAGCCATTGAAGAGCACCTAAAGGTATGGAGGAATGCTCTAGTCCTAGGCATTCCCAGAGCCGTGATTCAACATCAGCCTACTGGCATTATCTTGAGTCTGATGGAAGGATTCCAGAAATGAGATAACAGTGAAACAAAGTGTATTTCAACTCCTCCGGCGCCAGTGCCCAGAAAGGGAGACAACCTGTTCCTCCCCCTTAGGGAGGAATTGCAGGGCATGAAGCCAAAAAATGAGTAGTGCCTGGAAGGCAATTGGGCCTGCCTGTCCAGGAAGTGGAGGCTTACCAGTGGATAAGTGATGATGGCTCACAGATTATAATTCCAGTTGATCCTCAGGAACAATTGGTGAAGTTTTTAATAGATATGGGAGCACAAATTTCAATGCTAACAAGATGCTGAGAACCTGGGCGTGCAATCTGGATGGCAAAGAGTTAAGATTACTGGTGTGAATGGAGCGAGCGTTGAGTGCCAAACTACCAAGGTCAATTTATGGCTCCCGGGTGAGAAGTGCATGTTGACTACTCGCTTTGCAATTAAAGATCACCATGAAAATATTTTAGGTTTTGATGTTTTAAATGGACGAACCTGGCACTTGCCAAATGGCAGCATGTGGTCCTTCAGCTCAAACACCGATCTCAACCCCAGTAGAAAGCGGGAGGCCACAGTGCGCGTACTTCGCTCAGCCCCTGCCCTCCCTGAGTCAAAAATTACTAATGTACTGAAATATCTGATTTCTGCTGCGGCACGGAATGGAATTTCTGAAGTCATAGCTGATATGGGGAAATGACAAATTATCTCCAGAACCCACTCCCCATATAACTCACCTGTCTGGCCAGTTCAGAAACCAGATGGGAGGTGGCGTTTAACAGTTGATTATGGGTGCCTGAATGCCAACACAGCCCTGCTAACAGCTGCTGTACCAAACGTCGCAAACTTAACGGCTATTTTGCAAGCAGCAATGGATGCCGTGCTAGATGTAAAAGATATGTTCTTTATGGTTTCCTTGAAGGAGGAGGATAAAGAGAAATTTGCTTTCACCTGGGAGGGAGTACAATACACCTTTAACAGATTCCCACAGGGGCATAAACATTCACCTACAATTGCTCATGCCGCACTTGCTGAAGTTTTACAGTCTCACTCCCCCAAGAAGTGAAACTGTACCAATATATAGATGATATTCTGGTTGGAGGAACTTCCACTGAGAAGGTGAGGGAAGTGGCAGTGGCACTATGGCAAGCACTAAATAAAGCAGAAATTGAGATTCCACCTGGAAAATGTCAGGGACCGAGTGAAGAAGTAAAATTTTTAGGTACTTGGTGGATAGCAGGCAGTGCAGCGATTCCTCCAGATACCTCAAGGAAAATCAAAGAGCTGCAAATGCCCCAATCGTGGAAGTGTTGTCCCACAAGCGGGGTCTGGTACCCGGTGTGCAATAAGCCAATCTTACACGCAGAGCCAAGATATTTATTTATCTCATGTTTGCACAAAGATGGGTGCTAGGTGGTAATTCCACAAAGCTAGCACTCCACACAAAAGAACTATAGCGTATTTATATTGTTACATGATTAGCAAAAACCCACCTAAGTTCATGCTCATCGGTTAGTTATGTTCAAATTAGCCTCACTTGCTATGTAAATTAGCACGCATGCTCCTTGCAGGTGTGGGGGGGCAAGTTTTTCCAGTCTTGAATTGAGTCAGTGGTCGTGATCTCCCCCTGCCGCCTTTACCTTTCCCCTAGTTACCGCAGTTTTTTGCTGACTTCTTGTTTTTTGGCAATCATCTAGCCTCCGATGCCTTCTAGGGCAGGATGTTCCCCTTTTATCAGTCTCTTAGTTCTTCTTCAAGGGCATAGTTGTCGTAAGGCATGAATTGTTTATACAAGGTAATCAGACTAGTACAATGAAGACTACAGTCTAGGATAAGTATTAACCCAAACATATGGCTACAGAAGGAGTTACAACAATTAATGGGAACTTTAGGATATTGGAGGAAGCATGTACCTGAATTTTCTATCATTTCCCGTCCATTATACTCACTCTTACAGAAAGGCAAACCCTGGGAGTGGAAATTAGGACATAAAAGGGTGGTCAAAACTTTAACTGAAGAATTAAAACATATCAGTCACTGGGACCAGTACACCCCCGTGACCCTATTATAGCCAAATGGGTTTTCGCTGAACATGCTACTTATTGTAACCTGTTCCAAACTGGCCCCGATGGGCCAAAGAGACCTTTATCGTTTAGCTCAACTGCATTTGAAGAAACAGAACAATGATACTCTGAATGGGAAAAGGGACTTTTATCTTTAGTCTGAGCAGTTAAACAAGTTGAGAAAATACATCAGGGACAACCTGTGCAATCTAGAAGACCATTTAATTTACTAGAAGCAATCCTAAAGGGGACTTCACCCCCAGAAGGAGTTGCACAAAACCCCACTATCAGAAAATGGTATGCCTACCTAACAGGAACTGCAGAAAATATGCAATTAACTAAGGACACGCTAAGGTTTCCAAATTGCAGATGCCCATAAACACAGACCGTTTAGCATTACAACAACCTTTTAAACCTTCACCCATTCTGGATACACCGCCCCTCACTGAAGGTACACCAACACAAAACGTTTGGTTTACAAATGCTTCAGCAAAGAGGGTAAATGGTAAATGGCAATATAAGGCCGTTGCATTAGATATTACCACCAACAAACAAGTAATAGAGGAAGGTGAAGGCAGCGCACAAGTAGGAGAAATAAGAGCAGTTGTTTTGGCAGCACAGAATGGAGCAAAAATCATATATGTAGACCCTTACGGTGTGTGGGCCGGTGCCACACAGTGGCTTTGTCAATGGGAAACCTTGAATTGGGAAGTAAATAGATCCCCAGTTTGGAGAAACAAAGATTGGCAATTATTACTAGATATAGCCAGGAAAACACCTTTCAAGATGGGATGGGTAAAAGCTTCTGCTAAGGATAATCAACCAACCACAAAGTGGAATCAAAAGGTAGATGGGCTAACTAAAATTAGGAAAATTACTTTAAATCCTGAGGGGTATCAATTGGGAGAATGGTTACATCAAAACCTAGGCCACACAGGTAAAGAAGCACTTTACTTTGCCGCACAGAGTAAAGGCTGGCCTATAAACAGAAAAACTTGTGAAACTATTCTTACAGAATGTCCCCAGTGCAGATTGGAATTACAAGCAGATCATCCTGCTAAAGCACCACCGCTACATATCAATGAAGGGAAAACTTTATGGTCTACATGGCAAACTGATTATCTCGGACCATTCAAATCCTCTGCGGGATATCAATACATCCTCACAGGAGTGGAAGCAGTCTCCGGCTTGCTTATGGCGACTAAGTGTTGGAAAGCCAATGGGCGAAATACAGTGCGAGGGCTATTGTTTTGGTTCTCAAATCTGCCTACTCCTGATGTTATCCAAAGTGATAATGGCTCACATTTTTCATGTAAGGAAGTGCAAGATTGGGCAAAACAAGAGGGAATTAAATGGGTGTTCCACACCCCATACTACCCTCAATCAAATGGGATGGTAGAAAGAGCTAATGGCTTATTGAAAAGGAATCTTAAACTACATGAGGCTCAATGGGATATGTGACTCCCCAAAGTATTCCATCAATTAAATAATCGATACGGGCCTATTGGAAGCCCTGTAAGCCGAGCATTCTTTGTAAAAACTGAGTACTCATAAATAAACTAAGCACAACAACAAGTGATTTAAACAAATTAGAACACCCATTGCGGTCTTCTCTATTAGCATTGGAAACTAACCAATGGCTCTTATCTGATATATTACCTCAGTGGGAAAGAATTAATGAAAGGGACCACCATTTGATTGTGGATGCGCTTGGTGCAGCCCAAAATAATGTTTCTCTAGCTTTTAGTTGTATCCAAGTTCAATTGTGGATGCAATCTATGGTAGCAGCAATTATAAGAGAAGGTGAAGAGGGTACCTTACCCACTGAAATTCGAAAGGCAATTTGGGATAATGCAACTAAATTTGAGAAAGAATTCCAATCCTGGTGGTATTTAGTCAATTTCACTTATGACCCCATCAACAATAAGGCCACAGCTTTTGTCTTAACAATACACAATGCTTTGGTATACACCATATACCCAATCATTACATTAGGATTAAATCACAATGGAGCTATACTCTATCCACTAGAACATAGAGTGTGGGCCCAACGAAATGGAAGCAAATGGCAAACCTTTGATGTTAACGCATGTGTTGTATGGGAACAACGAGGATTTATTTGTGAGAGTAACACCATCAAAACCTAAGACATTTGTCTTGACACTGAATAAAATATTTGTCATTTTGGAATACATCCCAATGAAGCCCCTGAAACTGTACTTGTATATATTGGAAAAGGATGTGTTTGTATGAGAACCCTTTGTGATTTTATATTCGTAGATAACATTACTGTAGATACAAGCAATCACTCAAATATTTATGTTTGTAACTTTACTAAAGTTATGGGATGCAACTTTAATTATTCAACTCCTGTTACATCTTATCAATTGTTACAATCTAATTATACATTGAGTGAAGATTTATTGCCTACCCCCATCGGAATGAATCTTACATTAGTGAAGAAACTACTACAACAGGATGACCTGTGTCAACTGCTAGAACGTGTCCGGAAAAATGGACAACTCAAATCACCGTTCATCATGATGCAGAAGAGGTACACCATGTCTTGGAAAGAGTGAAGAAGGATGGAGAACACCATTGGTGGGAAACTGTTCTTGGATGGTCACCAACAGCAAAGGGAATGTTTAATCTTATGCTTCACCCAGTTGTGATTTTACTAACTCTAACTTTAATACATCTATTGCTTATAATTATATTGTGTATAAAGGTTTGGTACATGATAAAACAAATAACCCAACTTCAACCACCCAAAACATACAAATTAATGCATAACAAATAGCAGTGCTTCACTATCTACTTACTGTGGATTTATAAGTGCATAAACTATAAATATATACTATTTATGGCACAGAGGCAAGAGGTGACCGTACCACCACTCTGTGAAGGTAAGACGAATTGACTATAGTCACGGGGTGGAGTGTGGCGGTGTGCTTGCCCCCGCTCCGTGTAAGCAATGACCACCAGTGGGGGTCATTGTGGCTGCATCCAGGTTTGAGGGGGGCTTTGGGGATGGGTGGCAACATAGTAGCCAAGGGCTGCCTGGAGCAGTGACTCAAACGACTTGCTGAAATGCAAATATGACTATAAGTCAACCATCTTACTCCATAAATAGTGGACAGCCCAGGGCCCCTTGAGTTCTCCGGCATGGCAGCGGGCTGCACGGTGGGATCTCTCCTTGAGTAGGGACGCCTCTCACGGTTACTCCTCAAGGTTGAGCGATTCCTTGCCGCAACAGATCCTCGGTAAGTGACTAATAGCACGCTAAACTTTGAAATCTTAGCTAAGTGATATCAAGGATTAATTGCGCATATGTAATCCTTTAGACATAAACCGTTGACCAAGTCTGGGACTAGGATTGGATCCAGCCACACCTAGACTCCTCTCTGGGAAGGAGTTTAGAAAGCAAGGGGGTCCTTTCTGAACCTCATGACTCAATGGGAGGGTCTCCCTGACAGTTTTGTCTGACCCTGTCCTCTATGCAGTCGGTAATCAAGCGTACCTTGCCATCGAATCTTGTTAAACTACTGTCACATTTACCACTGAACTTTGTTAACTCACTGTTTTATATCAACAAAGTATATTTATGCTTTTCTCTTACGAGTGAAGTGCACTCTCACTCCATCCACGACACCTTGGGAACTAAAGATAATGAATTATATATGACTCCCTGCATAGCCTCCACCTCCTCGCACAGCAGGTACTTTGAATCTCTGATTGTGGGATGACAGGCTGCTCCTCACCCAACCCCATGCTCTGCTATTCCCTGCCCTCTCTCCCAGGTGCACCGCCAGCCCCATATTACGTCCTGCTATGATCAGTGCCTGCCATGCCTGCCATGCTGGCCCTGCAGGCAAACCGCAATAGCCAACAGCTGCAATGAGCCCCGTGTCAGGCAGTGCCAGAACTCCACCATTGTCATCCAGCCCTCTGTCATGGTGGTAAGCCTGCCCAGCCCCATCCTCAGCTCCTTCCCATAAAGCACCATTGTGGGACCCTCCACCTCCACTGTCATTGGCAGCATACTTGGGTAGCTCAAACCACAGAAGAGTAAGTGTGCACTGTGAGGGCTCTGTCCTGGGAAAAATGAATGGCTGTGAAAGAAGAGGGGAGAGGAGAGGAGAGGAGAGGAGAGGAGAGGAGAGGAGAGGAGAGGAGAGGAGAGGAGAGGAGAGGAGAGGAGATGAAGAGGAGGGGACAGAAAGGCAAAGCAGGCAAGACCCATGTATAAGAGCCCAATCTGTCATCACGCAGGAGAAAAGCAGCACTGCTCGGAAGGAACGTGTGCTCTGACACAGATGCTGCCCTGTCTCTGGCTGTGCGCTGGGTGGCCAGACAAGTCGACCAGGGAGCCTTTTGCCCTGCTGGAGATGGCTGTGAGGGTTGTGTCCCTGACCGCCTCCTTTGTCTCCTTCTGCCTGAGCACTGCGGTTATCGTTCTGGGAACTGTCAGCAGGTTCCTACCTGCGTATCTTAGGTGTGCGGCTCCCCTTGGGCAGCCTGGCCTGGCGTTTTACAAGAGGCAGCAGTGTTACAAGAGGGTATGAGTGCCTGCAAGGATGTTCAGGGCCCTTGTGACTGAGAGGATTTCAAAAGGTTGCGCTGTGGCCTGGCTGCACCAGCTGGAAGCTCTCAGCACTGGAAAACCTGGTTCTGGCACTGGGGAGCCTGGGGCCCAGCACAGGTGGCAGTTGATTCCCTTAGTTTGGCTGAGCAAGTGGTTTAACCACTAGGCGATGTGAGTAGAAAAGCTCCCTGGGGCAGAGGTGTGAGATCCCAGGCAGCCCTCAGAGTGTGTTGCTCCACCCTTTGGGCTGAGGTTTGGAGGCAGCTTTGAGCTGGCAGAGGGAGGAGAACACAGGAGCTGGCAAGCTTCAGCTCCCACTTCCTGGGAGCTCCCTGGGCACCTTGTTGAGTGGGGAGCGTGACACGGTCCAGGTTTACCTGGCAGCCTTGGTGGGACTGGCAGAGGCTGGTGAGACACGGGTGTCAGGCTGCGGAGGAGCAGGGCAGTGGGTCGGTGGGACTGTCAGCGCTGGAGGGGGAAGAGGGGAGTCCTGACCCTCTGGCAAAACCGGGAGCTATCCTTCTGGGAGAGGGGAGGCTGCAGGTGGCACGTGGCAAAGGATGGGAGACGCGTTGGGAGCAATGGGCGTGAAACGGGGAACAAGACCCTACACATCCCTTTTGCAGATAACGCAAATCCTCCTATGTACTGTTTCTACAGGCATGCCTAGAGAGAGAGAGAGAGAGTGAGCTGCCAGGAAACAGACCACGTCTGCACTTAGAAACTCCGCCTCTTCTAGCTGTGCTGGAGGAAATGCCGGCAGCCTGACTGGGGATAGACAAGATCCCTGCAAGACCTACAAGGAAGGCTAAGTCAACGCAAGGAGAGCTGAAATGCTGCAGAAGCACGGGCTTGTAGTTGGAAGCCACAAAGGGAGGTGGGCGAGGAATAGCCCACCTCTCTTCCTCGGCTGACGGGGAGGGAGGTTGTCACTGGAGATGTCTTGTGGACAGGGGTGCACCGGGGAGAGGTGGCAGGGAGGAGCACAGGGACATGTGAGGAGCAACCTGTCACACAACCACCACCACCACTACCACACCTGCCACAGGGAGAGGCGCCCTCCTGAGGCAAGAGCCGCCAGCTAGGGAGGGCTCACAGGTGCTGCTGGATGCAGAACCAGCTCCCAGTGCCACTGCCACTCGCCACTGTGGCCAGGGAGATGGACTCCTTGCTCGGGCAGTGGTTGGGCTCCCCATCATCTGCAAGGCGTGCTCGAAGGCTGAGGAGGCCATTTGTGTGCAGGGAAGCAGCAAGGCAGGCCTCTGGGAATGCTGATGGTTCTCCTTTATGCCTGCAAGATCTCCCCAGAGCAACACCTTTCTCTCTGGAAGCCAGGGAGAGCATCCGGAGAGAGAAGGACCACACAGAGGCCCAGGCTGGGATGCAGCAGAACTTTAATGAGTTGAAAGAGGAAAAGAGGTCCTCTGAGTGGGGGCCACGGTGCACGGAGCACCAGGGCTAGCTAGGAGTCTTTGACCCTTGGCCAGAGTGGAGTTTGCACTGGGCGCCTGCCTGCCTGCCCCTGAGAGGGAGAGGGGGGGCAGGTCCTTCCTCGCATGGGGCTTAGCAGGTGCTCACAGCCCAGGGGAGCACAAGACAGCAGAGAAAAGAGAGAGAGAACAGAGAGTGAGAAACAGGCAAGTTAGACAAGGGCCATGTTTTCAGAGAGCCCAGGCGCGCCTCTTCCTGCCTTCCCTTGCAGGTGGAGCCGTGGATGTTCAGCCCCTCTGAAAGCAATGGCCAGGATCTCCGTGCTCAGTCCATTACTGTCTTCTGGGTTCCCGGGGGTCCTCCTGTGGGGCCGCCTGCGGCAGCTTTAGCAGGGGAGGCATGTTCTGCCACAGTAGCGGCTGCCGAAGCAGGAGAGGTCACAGCACCCAGAGTTGATGGGCACTCCATCACAGCTGAGGATGCTGCCAACGGCAGCGGAGGTGGAGGATCCCACAACGGTGTTCTGTGGGAACGAGCTGAGGATGGGGCCGGGCAGGGTCACCACCACGGGGGAGGGCTCGATGACGACGGTGGAGTTCTGGCACTGCCTGACACAGGGCTCATTGCAGCTGTTGGCCAGCGGGGTCGGGCCGCAGGGCTGGCATGGCAGGCACTGGTTGTAGCAGGACATGTCTTGGGGCTGGAGGTGCACCTGGGAGAGAGGGCAGGGAGGAGCACGGGGGCACGTGAGGAGCAGCCTGTCCGCCCAGCACGAGGCAGCCAAGGCACGTGCTGGGCGGGGAGCTGGAGGCTGTGCAGGGAGGCCCACGTGCCTCTTTGCCTGCTCCCCCGGGCACCGTGCAAAGAGAGCCAGGCCCACGAAAGCTCTTTCCTAGACCAGAGCCCAAGAGTCCCCTCAGCCCAGCCCCAGCCCCTCTCCGCACCAGACCTTCTCGCCGCTTCCCCTCCCAGGAGTGGCAGCCCCAAGGCCCGGTATAGGACAGAGCTTCCAACTCACTTGCTTCCGAAGGAGAAGAAGGGGAGCGAAGCGGATGAGAGAGTGAAGAGCTGGGGTGGCTTTTATACTGGTCCTGCACTGCCCCAGGTCCAGAGGAAGCCTCTGTGGAAGTAATAATTTTCTGAGAAGCTCGTCTGAAATGCAAAACATTGCAGCTAATGATACGGGATGTGTTTTGGTTTCCTGCACGGCTGCCTTTTCATTTCTTTGTTTGGCCGTACCCGCTCCCCCTTGAAGGCTCCTTTTCAGCGCTGGGGTGGGAGGCCCAAGGATTCCTGGGACAGGAGCGCATCGGTGCCAGCAGAAGATGAGCCCCAAGTGCCGGAGGGGTTGCGTGCAGGCTGTGGACATTGGCCTGGGGCACTCGTGTGGGCTTGGTTGCAGCGCCATTGGCAGGAAGGGCCCTGCTGCTCCCAGCCCTGCAATCCTCACCTGGATGCCAAAGGGCTCCCGAGAGGGATGATGTGCCGCGTCCCCTTTCTCCCACCCTCCAAGCTCTCTCTGATGGTTGTTGGCCATTGCCTCCACAGGCGGGTGGTCAGCGCTGCTGCTTTTGAGACTCTTCCTCCTAAAGCTGCTCTGGGGATGCCTTGGTGCGCCTGTTGGGTCTCCTCCGCTCTCTGGGCTCTCTCTGGGGGTCCCCTACCAACACCAACACCATCAGTGTGTCTGGAGCCTTGTCCTGCCCCAGGGTGCTCCAGCCCTGCCCTGCCAAGGGGCACATGGCTTACCACATGGTAAGTCTGTCTTTCTTACCTGGGAGAAGGCCACTGGGCTGAAGCCGCCACCCATGACACCGGTTGTATTTTGTATGGAGGAGGGGAAGGCAGCACACTGGGAATGGTAGAATGATTGTCAATGGGGTCCCACGGGGAACAGCTGTCCATATCGCATGATCAATCAGCCATGGATTGTAGCGGCAATCCCCCAACAGGATAGCTCCTCCTTTTATTGACTTCTCCATGTCTTTTCATATCATAACTACCCAGTTGCCGTCCCCACAAAGTGAAGGGGCTGCCATGGAAAACTCAGAGCAAATGCCAGCGATTTCAACCAGAGACTCCTGTCTCTGTAGAGCAGCTGGCAAGCCTCTTCACAAATCTCTTCCCCTGTGAGCAGTCCTTTACAGTGGGATGGACTTTGCTCAACAAGTCGTCCCACTGACCGTAGCATGAGATGCCCACAGAGCCCCAACAACAACAACCAAGTCCCAAGGAAGCATGAGCTGAGTTGCACCACCTCACACCTCCAGAGCAGCCATTCATTCACCACAGAAGCCATGTACATGGTGATCAAGGGAATCACACATACTGCCTGCAAATTACTTGTTGTGTCAGAGTAATTCCACATATGGCTGTTACACAGGGGCATTGTGTCAAGAAAAGCCAAGGGATCCCTGCGGATGGAGAACAACTCATGAAAGACACCCATCAAAAGAGATCTACACCCTGTATTGCCCTGCATTGCCTCGCCTCACCTTCCCCTGCATTGCCTCACTTTGCCTCACTTTGCCTTGCCTTGCCTTGCCTTGCCTTCCCTTGCCTTGCCTTTCCTTTCCTCCTCTGTATGTTTCCCGTTCAGCGTGTGTACCCTTCTCCACTGTCGTTGGAACCCCTCCTTCTCCATCCCACCTCCCCTGCTCCAGAAAGAAACTTCCCCAATTGGACACTCCCAGTCCTTCCCTCATCCGTGCATATCATGGCAAATACAACTCTGTTTCCAACTTTCTTACTGCTTCCCACACCTTGTCTCTCTTCGGGTTCTAGATCAGTGGCTTGAGGAGAGGCAGCACCAGCACTGCCAAAGACGGCCACTCCTCTGTCCCGGGAGAGGCTGGTAGTGAGGCAGGTGAAGATCGGGGACCATGGCCCGAAGGACAGCACAGGCACAGCTAAGGGGCAAGTGCCTTGTGTCTCTCTTCTCCTATCTGCTGCCCTGGTGGAGAGCTGAATCACCCCAGAGGAGCCCAACAAGGCCAGGTTGCACACCAGGGATTTGGTGCCACCTTTGGAGACAAGGAGCACACCAGTCCAGCAGCTCTCAGCACAGGCCAGCATGGGTGGCACCTCACAGAAGAAGCAGTCAATGACATTGGGGCTGCAGCTGGGCAAACACAGGGCGAGTGCCACTGGTGCCAACAAGGGGAGAGTGGCCCCAGCCCTCAGGCCTGCCACTGCAATGGCACAGAGCGCTCCTCGCATGACACCGGGGACCCCTGTGTCTGGCACATGGCCACAGATCGGTCATAGGCCATGACTGCGAGCAGGAAGAGCTGGGCCACACAGCTGCCAAAGGAGCTTGTCCTCTCCACAGATAGGAAGTGCAGCGGCATCTTGAGCAACATGACCAGTAAGTGGCCAATGACCAAGGCCCAGAATCCCAGAATTGTTTAGGTTGCAAAGCGCCTCTGGACATGGTCAGGTCCAACCCTCCTGCTCAGAGCAGGGTCAACGAGAGCAGGTTGATCAGGACACTGCCCCGTGTGGTCCTGAACATTTCCACAGGCTGCCTGGGCAACAACTCCTGGGCTTGGCCACCCCCACAGTAAAAGAGTTTTTCCTCATGCCTGCGTGGAATTTCCTGGCTTGCTGCTCTAGTATGCACACATGGGCAAGTAAGCCAGCACCCCTGCCTACACAAGAGCCACTGTGGACTCGCTCGAGGACACGCGGGGAAGCCCCTTGGCAGCGCAGGGCTGGAGCACCCTGGGGCAGGACAAGGCTCCAGACACACTGATGGTGTTGGTGTTGGTAGGGGACCCCCAGAGAGAGCCCAGAGAGCGGAGGAGACCCAACAGGTGCACCAAGGCATCCCCAGAGCAGCTTTAGGAGGAAGAGTCTCAAAAGCAGCAGCGCTGACCACCCGCCTGTGGAGGCAATGGCCAACAACCATCAGAGAGAGCTTGGAGGGTGGGAGAAAGGGGACGCGGCACATCATCCCTCTCGGGAGCCCTTTGGCATCCAGGTGAGGATTGCAGGGCTGGGAGCAGCAGGGCCCTTCCTGCCAATGGCGCTGCAACCAAGCCCACACGAGTGCCCCAGGCCAATGTCCACAGCCTGCACGCAACCCCTCCGGCACTTGGGGCTCATCTTCTGCTGGCACCGATGCGCTCCTGTCCCAGGAATCCTTGGGCCTCCCACCCCAGCGCTGAAAAGGAGCCTTCAAGGGGGAGCGGGTACGGCCAAACAAAGAAATGAAAAGGCAGCCGTGCAGGAAACCAAAACACATCCCGTATCATTAGCTGCGATGTTTTGCATTTCAGACGAGCTTCTCAGAAAATTATTACTTCCACAGAGGCTTCCTCTGGACCTGGGGCAGTGCAGGACCAGTATAAAAGCCACCCCAGCTCTTCACTCTCTCATCCGCTTCGCTCCCCTTCTTCTCCTTCGGAAGCAAGTGAGTTGGAAGCTCTGTCCTATACCGGGCCTTGGGGCTGCCACTCCTGGGAGGGGAAGCGGCGAGAAGGTCTGGTGCGGAGAGGGGCTGGGGCTGGGCTGAGGGGACTCTTGGGCTCTGGTCTAGGAAAGAGCTTTCGTGGGCCTGGCTCTCTTTGCACGGTGCCCGGGGGAGCAGGCAAAGAGGCACGTGGGCCTCCCTGCACAGCCTCCAGCTCCCCGCCCAGCACGTGCCTTGGCTGCCTCGTGCTGGGCGGACAGGCTGCTCCTCACGTGCCCCCGTGCTCCTCCCTGCCCTCTCTCCCAGGTGCACCTCCAGCCCCAAGACATGTCCTGCTACAACCAGTGCCTGCCATGCCAGCCCTGCGGCCCGACCCCGCTGGCCAACAGCTGCAATGAGCCCTGTGTCAGGCAGTGCCAGAACTCCACCGTCGTCATCGAGCCCTCCCCCGTGGTGGTGACCCTGCCCGGCCCCATCCTCAGCTCGTTCCCACAGAACACCGTTGTGGGATCCTCCACCTCCGCTGCCGTTGGCAGCATCCTCAGCTGTGATGGAGTGCCCATCAACTCTGGGTGCTGTGACCTCTCCTGCTTCGGCAGCCGCTACTGTGGCAGAACATGCCTCCCCTGCTAAAGCTGCCGCAGGCGGCCCCACAGGAGGACCCCCGGGAACCCAGAAGACAGTAATGGACTGAGCACGGAGATCCTGGCCATTGCTTTCAGAGGGGCTGAACATCCACGGCTCCACCTGCAAGGGAAGGCAGGAAGAGGCGCGCCTGGGCTCTCTGAAAACATGGCCCTTGTCTAACTTGCCTGTTTCTCACTCTCTGTTCTCTCTCTCTTTTCTCTGCTGTCTTGTGCTCCCCTGGGCTGTGAGCACCTGCTAAGCCCCATGCGAGGAAGGACCTGCCCCCCCTCTCCCTCTCAGGGGCAGGCAGGCAGGCGCCCAGTGCAAACTCCACTCTGGCCAAGGGTCAAAGACTCCTAGCTAGCCCTGGTGCTCCGTGCACCGTGGCCCCCACTCAGAGGACCTCTTTTCCTCTTTCAACTCATTAAAGTTCTGCTGCATCCCAGCCTGGGCCTCTGTGTGGTCCTTCTCTCTCCGGATGCTCTCCCTGGCTTCCAGAGAGAAAGGTGTTGCTCTGGGGAGATCTTGCAGGCATAAAGGAGAACCATCAGCATTCCCAGAGGCCTGCCTTGCTGCTTCCCTGCACACAAATGGCCTCCTCAGCCTTCGAGCACGCCTTGCAGATGATGGGGAGCCCAACCACTGCCCGAGCAAGGAGTCCATCTCCCTGGCCACAGTGGCGAGTGGCAGTGGCACTGGGAGCTGGTTCTGCATCCAGCAGCACCTGTGAGCCCTCCCTAGCTGGCGGCTCTTGCCTCAGGAGGGCGCCTCTCCCTGTGGCAGGTGTGGTAGTGGTGGTGGTGGTTGTGTGACAGGTTGCTCCTCACATGTCCCTGTGCTCCTCCCTGCCACCTCTCCCCGGTGCACCCCTGTCCACAAGACATCTCCAGTGACAACCTCCCTCCCCGTCAGCCGAGGAAGAGAGGTGGGCTATTCCTCGCCCACCTCCCTTTGTGGCTTCCAACTACAAGCCCGTGCTTCTGCAGCATTTCAGCTCTCCTTGCATTGACTTAGCCTTCCTTGTAGGTCTTGCAGGGATCTTGTCTATCCCCAGTCAGGCTGCCGGCATTTCCTCCAGCACAGCTAGAAGAGGCGGAGTTTCTAAGTGCAGACGTGGTCTGTTTCCTGGCAGCTCACTCTCTCTCTCTCTCTCTAGGCATGCCTGTAGAAACAGTACATAGGAGGATTTGCGTTATCTGCAAAAGGGATGTGTAGGGTCTTGTTCCCCGTTTCACGCCCATTGCCCTGCCAAGGGGCTTCCCCGCGTGTCCTCGAGCGAGTCCACAGTGGCTCATGTGTAGGCAGGGGTGCTGGCTTACTTGCCCATGTGTGCATACTAGAGCAGCAAGCCAGGAAATTCCACGCAGGCATGAGGAAAAACTCTTTTACTGTGGGGGTGGCCAAGCCCAGGAGTTGTTGCCCAGGCAGCCTGTGGAAATGTTCAGGACCACACGGGGCAGTGTCCTGATCAACCTGCTCTCGTTGACCCTGCTCTGAGCAGGAGGGTTGGACCTGACCATGTCCAGAGGCGCTTTGCAACCTAAACAATTCTGGGATTCTGGGCCTTGGTCATTGGCCACTTACTGGTCATGTTGCTCAAGATGCCGCTGCACTTCCTATCTGTGGAGAGGACAAGCTCCTTTGGCAGCTGTGTGGCCCAGCTCTTCCTGCTCGCAGTCATGGCCTATGACCGATCTGTGGCCATGTGCCAGACACAGGGGTCCCCGGTGTCATGCGAGGAGCGCTCTGTGCCATTGCAGTGGCAGGCCTGAGGGCTGGGGCCACTCTCCCCTTGTTGGCACCAGTGGCACTCGCCCTGTGTTTGCCCAGCTGCAGCCCCAATGTCATTGACTGCTTCTTCTGTGAGGTGCCACCCATGCTGGCCTGTGCTGAGAGCTGCTGGACTGGTGTGCTCCTTGTCTCCAAAGGTGGCACCAAATCCCTGGTGTGCAACCTGGCCTTGTTGGGCTCCTCTGGGGTGATTCAGCTCTCCACCAGGGCAGCAGATAGGAGAAGAGAGACACAAGGCACTTGCCCCTTAGCTGTGCCTGTGCTGTCCTTCGGGCCATGGTCCCCGATCTTCACCTGCCTCACTACCAGCCTCTCCCGGGACAGAGGAGTGGCCGTCTTTGGCAGTGCTGGTGCTGCCTCTCCTCAAGCCACTGATCTAGAACCCGAAGAGAGACAAGGTGTGGGAAGCAGTAAGAAAGTTGGAAACAGAGTTGTATTTGCCATGATATGCACGGATGAGGGAAGGACTGGGAGTGTCCAATTGGGGAAGTTTCTTTCTGGAGCAGGGGAGGTGGGATGGAGAAGGAGGGGTTCCAACGACAGTGGAGAAGGGTACACACGCTGAACGGGAAACATACAGAGGAGGAAAGGAAAGGCAAGGCAAGGGAAGGCAAGGCAAGGCAAGGCAAGGCAAAGTGAGGCAAAGTGAGGCAATGCAGGGGAAGGTGAGGCGAGGCAATGCAGGGCAATACAGGGTGTAGATCTCTTTTGATGGGTGTCTTTCATGAGTTGTTCTCCATCCGCAGGGATCCCTTGGCTTTTCTTGACACAATGCCCCTGTGTAACAGCCATATGTGGAATTACTCTGACACAACAAGTAATTTGCAGGCAGTATGTGTGATTCCCTTGATCACCATGTACATGGCTTCTGTGGTGAATGAATGGCTGCTCTGGAGGTGTGAGGTGGTGCAACTCAGCTCATGCTTCCTTGGGACTTGGTTGTTGTTGTTGGGGCTCTGTGGGCATCTCATGCTACGGTCAGTGGGACGACTTGTTGAGCAAAGTCCATCCCACTGTAAAGGACTGCTCACAGGGGAAGAGATTTGTGAAGAGGCTTGCCAGCTGCTCTACAGAGACAGGAGTCTCTGGTTGAAATCGCTGGCATTTGCTCTGAGTTTTCCATGGCAGCCCCTTCACTTTGTGGGGACGGCAACTGGGTAGTTATGATATGAAAAGACATGGAGAAGTCAATAAAAGGAGGAGCTATCCTGTTGGGGGATTGCCGCTACAATCCATGGCTGATTGATCATGCGATATGGACAGCTGTTCCCCGTGGGACCCCATTGACAATCATTCTACCATTCCCAGTGTGCTGCCTTCCCCTCCTCCATACAAAATACAACCGGTGTCATGGGTGGCGGCTTCAGCCCAGTGGCCTTCTCCCAGGTAAGAAAGACAGACTTACCATGTGGTAAGCCATGTGCCCCTTGGCAGGGCAGGGCTGGAGCACCCTGGGGCAGGACAAGGCTCCAGACACACTGATGGTGTTGGTGTTGGTAGGGGACCCCCAGAGAGAGCCCAGAGAGCGGAGGAGACCCAACAGGCGCACCAAGGCATCCCCAGAGCAGCTTTAGGAGGAAGAGTCTCAAAAGCAGCAGCGCTGACCACCCGCCTGTGGAGGCAATGGCCAACAACCATCAGAGAGAGCTTGGAGGGTGGGAGAAAGGGGACGCGGCACATCATCCCTCTCGGGAGCCCTTTGGCATCCAGGTGAGGATTGCAGGGCTGGGAGCAGCAGGGCCCTTCCTGCCAATGGCGCTGCAACCAAGCCCACACGAGTGCCCCAGGCCAATGTCCACAGCCTGCACGCAACCCCTCCGGCACTTGGGGCTCATCTTCTGCTGGCACCGATGCGCTCCTGTCCCAGGAATCCTTGGGCCTCCCACCCCAGCGCTGAAAAGGAGCCTTCAAGGGGGAGCGGGTACGGCCAAACAAAGAAATGAAAAGGCAGCCGTGCAGGAAACCAAAACACATCCCGTATCATTAGCTGCAATGTTTTGCATTTCAGACGAGCTTCTCAGAAAATTATTACTTCCACAGAGGCTTCCTCTGGACCTGGGGCAGTGCAGGACCAGTATAAAAGTGTCGTGGTTTAACTTCAGTCGGCAACTAAGCACCACGCAGCCGCTCGCTCACTCCCCCCCACCCGGTGGGATGGGGGAGAGAATTGGAAGAGCACAAGTTAGAAAAACTCGTGGGTTGAGATAAAAACAGTTTAATAATTGAAATAAAATGATAATAATAATAATATGATAATAATAATAATAATACACAAAGCAAGTGATGCACAGTACAATTGCTCACCACCCGCCGACCGATGCCCAGCCAGTCCCCGAGCAGCGGCCCCCCCCGGCCAGCTTTCCCAGTTTATGTACTGAGCATGACGTCACATGGTATGGAATGTCCTTTGGCCAGTTTGGCTGTGCCCCCTCCCAGCTTCTTGTGCACCTTCAGCCTTCTCAGTCGGTAGAACATGGGAAGCTGAAAAGTCCTTGGCTAGTGTAAGCATTACCTAGCAACAACTAAAACATCGGTGCGTTATCAACTTTGTTCTCATCCTAAATCCAAAACACTGTACCAGCTATTAGAAAAGAAATTAACTCTATCCCTGCCGAAACCAGGACAATATCCACCCCTTATTCTATACCATCTGCATCATGCTCAAGTCTCATATTTTCCAGTACATTTTCATTAATCACCACCCCTTTATACATATATATATATATATATATACACACACACACAGATATCATTCCCTTCGTCTGTGGGCCATCCCTCTAAAATGTTCGGTGAGTTCATTTAGTCCATGACTTCGGGCTCCATCTGTCATAATAATCTTTCAGGGCAGGAAAAATGGAGATGGTATGTGGTGTTGGATTGTTCCATGTTGAAGTCAGTTCTGGTACCATCATCACTGTGCTTTGCTTGGTTTCACTGAAGTTATTCTTCATTAGTCTGGGTGATTCTTATTGTAATAACATTAGTATGGCATATAATATTATTAGTATTATTAGTATATCTGTGTATTATTAGTATAACTATTATAACTATAATTAGTACTTAACATCACATAATTCAGATCATTGGCTATTCTCACCCAAAATCAAATCCCCTTGAGGTACACATCGGACTTCCCCATCCTCCCGCATTATCCACCAAGTGCACCCAGGTCCTTGAGCAAAAGCAATCCCATGGATGGGTCTGCCTCTGCCTGAGGCAGGAATAACCCAGACTGTCTTCCCCAGCATATTTTTTATGTGCACTACAGGAACTTTATTCCCATCTACTGTACGTAAAAGTTCTGACTGGGCAGGGCCTGCTCGATTGGCAGATCCCCTAGTGTTGACTAACCAGGTGGCCTTTGCTAAATGCGTATCCCAATGTTTGAACGTCCTGCCACCCATTGCTCTCAGTGTAGTCTTTAACAGTCCATTGTATCGTTCAATTTTCCCAGAGGCTGGTGCATGATAGGGGATGTGATACACCCACTCAATGCCGTGCTCTTTGGCCCAGGTGTCTATGAGGTTGTTTCGGAAATGAGTCCCATTGTCTGACTCAATTCTTTCTGGGGTGCCATGTCGCCATAGGACTTGCTTTTCAAGGCCCAGGATAGTGTTCCGGGCGGTGGCATGGGGCACGGGATATGTTTCCAGCCATCCGGTGGTTGCCTCCACCATTGTAAGCACGTGGCGCTTGCCTTGGCGGGTTTGTGGGAGTGTGATATAATCGATCTGCCAGGCCTCCCCATATTTGTATTTCAACCATCGTCCTCCATACCAAAAAGGCTTTAACCGCTTGGCTTGTTTGATTGCAGCGCATGTTTCGCATTCATGGATAACCTGGGCTATAGTGTCCATGGTCAAGTCCACCCCTCGATCACGAGCCCATCTATATGTTGCATCTCTTCCTTGGTGGCCTGAGGTGTCATGGGCCCACCGAGCTAGAAATAATTCACCCTTATGTTGCCAGTCCAGATCCACCTGAGCCACTTCAATCTTAGCAGCCTGATCCACCTGCTGGTTATTTTGATGTTCTTCAGTGGCCCGACTCTTGGGTACGTGAGCATCTACGTGACGGACTTTTACAACCAGGTTCTCCACCCGGGCAGCAATATCTTGCCACAATGCAGCAGCCCAGATGGGTTTGCCTCTGCGCTGCCAGTTGCTCTGCTTCCATTGCTGCAACCACCCCCACAGGGCATTTGCCACCATCCATGAGTCAGTATAGAGATAGAGCACTGGCCACTTTTCTCGGTCAGCAATGTCTAAAGCCAGCTGGATGGCCTTTACTTCTGCAAATTGGCTCGATTCACCTTCTCCTTCAGCAGTTTCTACAACTTGTCGCATAGGACTCCATACAGCAGCTTTCCACCTCCGATGTTTTCCCACAAGATGACAGGACCCATCAGTGAACAGGGCATATTGCTTCTCATTTTCTGGTAGTTCATTATACATTGGGGCCTCTTCAGCACGCGTTACCTCCTCCTCTGGCAATATTCCAAAATCTTTGCCCTCTGGCCAATCCATGATCACTTCCAGGATTCCTGGGCGACTGGGGTTTCCTATTCGAGCCCGTTGTGTGATCAGTGCGACCCACTTACTCCATGTAGCATCAGTTGCATGATGTGTACAGGGGACCCTCCCTCTGAACATCCAGCCTAGCACCGGCAGTCGGGGTGCCAGGAGGAGCTGTGCTTCAGTGCCGATCACTTCTGAAGCAGCTCGAACCCCTTCATATGCTGCTAATATCTCTTTTTCAGTTGGAGTATAGCGGGCCTCGGATCCTCTGTATCCCCGACTCCAAAACCCTAGGGGTCGACCTCGAGTCTCCCCTGGTGCTTTCTGCCAGAGGCTCCAGGTAGGGCCATTCTCCCCGGCTGCGGTATAGAGCACATTTTTTACCTCTTGCCCTGCCCGGACTGGCCCCAGGGCTACTGCATGAACTATCTCCCGTTTAATTTGTTCAAAAGCTTGTCGTTGCTCAGGGCCCCATTTGAAATCGTTCTTCTTCCGGGTCACTTGATAGAGAGGGTTTACAATCAGACTGTAATTTGGAATGTGCATTCTCCAAAAACCCACGACGCCTAAGAAAGCTTGTGTTTCCTTTTTGCTAGTTGGTGGAGACATGGCTGTTATTTTGTTGATCACATCCATTGGGATCTGACGACGTCCATCTTGCCATTTTATTCCTAAAAATTGGATCTCCTGTGCAGGTCCCTTGACCTTACTTTGTTTTATGGCAAAACCGGCCTTCAGCAGGATTTGGACTATTTCCTTCCCTTTTTCAAAAACTTCTCCTGCTGTGTTGCCCCACACGATGATATCATCAATGTATTGCAGGTGTTCTGGAGCTCCACCCTGTTCTAGTGCAGTCTGGATTAGTCCATGGCAAATGGTAGGGCTGTGTTTCCTCCCCTGGGGCAGTCGGTTCCAGGTGTACTGAACACCCCTCCAAGTGAAAGCAAACTGTGGCCTGCACTCCGCTGCCAAAGGGATTGAGAAAAACGCATTAGCAATATCAACTGTGGCATACCACTTGGCTGCCTTTGACTCCAGTTCGTATTGAAGTTCTAGCATGTCTGGCACAGCAGCACTCAGCGGTGGCGTGACTTCATTTAGGCCACGATAGTCTACTGTTAGTCTCCACTCTCCATTAGACTTCCGCACTGGCCATATGGGACTGTTAAAGGGTGAGCGGGTCTTGCTGATCACTCCTTGGCTCTCCAGTCGACGAATCAGCTTATGGATGGGAATCAGGGAGTCTCGGTTGGTGCGATATTGCCGCCGGTGCACTGTGGTGGTAGCAATTGGCACTTGTTGGTCTTCGACCTTCAGCAACCCCACAACAGAGGGGTCCTCCGAAAGACCAGGCAAGGTGGACAGCTGTTTAATTTCCTCCATCTCCAAGGCAGCTATACCAAAAGCCCACCGGTACCCTTTTGGGTCCTTGAAATACCCTCTCCTGAGGTAGTCTATGCCAAGGATGCACGGAGCATCTGGGCCAGTCACAATGGGGTGCTTTTGCCACCCGTTCCCAGTTAAACTCACTTCGGCTTCCAATACAGTTAGCTGTTGGGATCCCCCCGTCACCCCAGAAATACAGATGGGTTCTGCCCCTATATAGCTTGATGGCATTAGGGTACACTGTGCACCGGTGTCTACCAGAGCCTTATACTTCTGTGGGTCTGACATGCCAGGCCACCGAATCCACACAGTCCAGTAAACCCGGTTGTCCCTTTCCTCCCCCTGGCTGGAGGCAGGGCCCCTCTAATCCTCATCACAGTACTCATTTCTCATTTCTTGTACGTACGGGTCAGAAGTTTCTTCATTAAGATCAAGAATAAGATCAGCCCTTCTACTCTCTCTGGGGAACTGCCCGCTGGAAACTGGAGCAGCAATTTTCCTGGAAGAACCTCTTTCTGTGATTGTTTTCCCTTGCAATTCGCGTACCCGTGCCCCTAGGGCTGCGGTAGGTTTCCCATCCCACTTCCTCATGTCCTCTCCGTGGTCACGCAGATAAAACCATAGGGTGCCCCGTGGTGTGTACCCTTTATATTCTCTCTCTTGAGCAAAAGAACGCTTACTTCTAATAGCCGAGATACTGGTCCGTACAGGTGAGGAGTAGGACCTATCCTCTCTGAGTTGCTGGATCTCCCGGGACAGTTTTTCGGACAGTTTCTCCACAGCCGAGACGATGGAGGAAGAAAGACTTTCCTCGTATTGCCGGAGTTGACTAGCCAATTCATCCACTGTTTGTTCCTCTCCATCTTTCCAGGTCATCACTGCCAATGAATTGGCGTATGACGATGGTGAGCTCCTTATAAACTTCCGCCACATGGGTCGTGTGCACTTGACTTCGTCTGGATCTTTGGATAGTTGTTTATTGTTCAGGTCATCATAAATCACCTCCAGCACAGCTAATTCTCTCAGAAACTGGATACCCTTCTCCATGGTGGCCCACTTGCTTGGGCGACATATGACATCTTCCTTAAAGGGATACCTTTCCTTCACGCTTGACAAGAGTCGCCTCCAAAGGCTGAGGATACGTGTCCCTTTTCCAATTGCTTTATCAATGCCCCCTTCCCTAGAAAGGGATCCCAGCTGCTTGGCTTCCCTACCCTCTAATTCCAGGCTACTGGCCCCATTATCCCAGCATCGGAGCAGCCAGGTGACAATATGCTCACCTGGACGACGGCTGAAATCTTTTCGTATATCTCGCAGCTCACTCAGGGATAGAGATCGGGTGGTCACTGCCTCGTTTATGAGTTCTTCCTCTTCCTCCTCCCCGATCAGCGGCCGGCTCTCCTCCTCCCGTTCTCGTGATGGCCCTTCTCCAGGGTACTCATACAGTTCTTCCTCCGGTTCCCTTTTAGAAGAAGCTTCTTCCTCCCTTACTAAACGAGCCGACTTCCGCTTCCAAAATTTCTTCTTGTGTACAGGGGCGACTGATACCGGTACAGGCTGGTTCTTTGGTTCAGCCACAGGGCCTGTTGCCGGGGTTGGAGTGGTCGCAGTGCATGTCACCGGGGTTGGAGTGGCCGCAGTGCAAGTGCATGTCACCGGAGTCTGAGTAGCCGCAGGGCCTGTTGCCGGGGTCTGAGTGACTGCAGTGCAAGTGCATGTCACCGGAGTCTGAGTGGCCGCAGGGCCTGTTGCCGGGGTTGGAGTGGCCACAGTGCAAGTGCATGTCACCAGAGTCTGAGTGGCCGCAGGGCCTGTTGCCGGGGTTGGAGTGGCCACAGTGCAAGTGCATGTCACCGGGGTCTGAGTGGCCGCAGTGCATGTCGCCGGGGTCTGAGTGGCCGCAGTGCATGTTGCCGGGGTCTGAGTGGCCGCAGTGCATGTCGCCGGGGTCTGAGTGGCTGCAGTGCATGTCGCTGGGGTTGGAGTGGCCGTAGTGCGTGTTGCCCGGGTTTGAGTGGCCGCAGGGCCTGTTGCCGGGGTCTGAGTGGCCGCAGTGCATGTCGCCGGGGTCTGAGTGGCTGCAGTGCATGTCGCTGGGGTTGGAGTGGCCATAGTGCGTGTTGCCCGGGTTTGAGTGGCCGCAGGGCCTGTTGCCGGGGTCTGAGTGGCTGCACGGCCTGTCGCTTGGGTCGGAGTGGCCGCAGGGCGTGTTGCCCGGGTCTGAGTGGCCGCAGTGCGTGTCGTTTTACTGTCAGAGCCAGAGACCTTCCCTTCCCTTTGAGGGCACTGAATGGTGTTGAACAGGGTTCGGTAGGCATGGGCCAGGCCCCAGCACGTTGCAATGAGCTGCATCTCTCTGGAGTTGCCAGGGTGACAGCATACTTTTTCCAAATATTCTACTAACTTTTCAGGATTCTGCACTTGCTCAGGGGTGAAGTTCCAAAACACTGGGGGTGCCCATTGGCCTAGGTACTTGCCCATCTTGTCCCACACACCCTGCCACTCATAATTATTCAGCCTTGGGGCAGATCTCTGGATGATATTCTTAAATTGCTTACCAACTTTAGACAAAACCGAAACAGTATTCCCAAGAAGTATTAATAGAAGTATCTTAACTGCCCAAGGATGTTCAAAATACTGAAAAATTACTGTAATGAAGGAGGAAACATTATAGAAGAAGGTAGTGACCCTGCCATTCTGTATTTCCTCCGTAAAAAAACTCTCAGAAAAGTTACTGCAATTGCTAGTTGTCTCCACGAAATGATCTCCGTGGTACAGTAACGGCTTCATTGCGAAGTTTACATACCACACTAATGTCAAGGTCAATGTTCTAAAAACAAACCTCACAAGCGAGACATTACTATTCACTGCAGACCACAGCAAACTGCAAAACCCAACACCGATCTTTAACATGTACAGCAGGAAAAAGAGCGCGATGCAGATTATACAAATCAATATCGAGAACAGAGAAACCAACATTGTGACCCACAACTACTAACAGATATAAGTTCTTTAATACACTCCGGTTAACCTGTTATTATCTCAAACCCTTCGTGCCCCACGTTGGGCGCCAAAAAGGACTGTCGTGGTTTAACTTCAGTCGGCAACTAAGCACCACGCAGCCGCTCGCTCACTCCCCCCCACCCGGTGGGATGGGGGAGAGAATTGGAAGAGCACAAGTTAGAAAAACTCGTGGGTTGAGATAAAAACAGTTTAATAATTGAAATAAAATGATAATAATAATAATATGATAATAATAATAATAATACACAAAGCAAGTGATGCACAGTACAATTGCTCACCACCCGCCGACCAATGCCCAGCCAGTCCCCGAGCAGCGGCCCCCCCCCGGCCAGCTTTCCCAGTTTATGTACTGAGCATGACGTCACATGGTATGGAATGTCCCTTTGGCCAGTTTGGCTGTGCCCCCTCCCAGCTTCTTGTGCACCTTCAGCCTTCTCAGTCGGTAGAACATGGGAAGCTGAAAAGTCCTTGGCTAGTGTAAGCATTACCTAGCAACAACTAAAACATCGGTGCGTTATCAACTTTGTTCTCATCCTAAATCCAAAACACTGTACCAGCTACTAGAAAAGAAATTAACTCTATCCCTGCCGAAACCAGGACAATGTGAGACCCATCAAGTTAGTGAGATTGGCTCAAATTGAGGGGGATTACTCCTTAGCAATATGGGACACATTATGGGATGCACAATAAAAGCATGTGGGGATTGCTCAAGGCTTATGATGGGATGTTTAGGGGAGGAACCAAAGGTGGGAAAAGGGAAAGATCCAGGTGATTTGGAGAGGAACAAATGTGGCAAAACAGAGGAATAAAGGGATAAAAAGGACCAGTCACATGTGAACAGGTGGATGGTCAGTAAAGTTGTCTGGTCATGCCCTGAGCCTTATAATTGCAGTGTCTCCTATCTTCTTATTAAATTCAATTTCTACTTATTTCTGAGCATGAGGAACTCTCTGTTCTGTGTAAATCTGTATGTATGGAGGTCTAGGTGCCAGCAACTGGAGTGTGACCTTGAGTAAGAAGGCCCATACATCTGGGGTGTTTGTGTCTCCTGGTGGATCCAAAGGACAGCTACTGGGTAGACTGAGTGTCTAAGCCAAGATACTCCAGAGATCTACATTGTATATATGTATACATATATTTCCCACTTAATGACATTCTGAGCAGCCAGAGAGAGGAACAGGATGATGCCCTTAGTACTCTTTTTTTTTCATATGAGTGCTGAGTGTACCTGCCTGTGTTGAGCTGTGTGGTTTGCTTGTGTGTGTGTGCTTACTTGGAATACATTCTGAGCCTTCCTACTGTTTGGCTCTGGACACATGGAACTATGGAAACATTTCTACTGGGCTACCAGATTTGGTACCCCTGGTACCCCTTAACAGGAAGTGCTGCAGCTCTTCAAGGAATCTTAGCCATCTAGGTTATGTTCATCTTGGCCTTCAAGCTAAGCCAGAGGGAAACCTGATCACAGGGATAACTCCTCTGCATGGTACTGTTTGTCTTTGTGTCCCCCATCTGGATTTTTGTGGTCACTAGGGTCACTTGATCTGACAAGGACATCAGCAAACTAAAAGGAGACATCCTGGAAAGGGTCGCAGCTGGGACTTTCCTTTACCTCACCATTTTGGAGATCCTGCCCAAGAAGTGGTCTCAACAATTCCCCATTTTTCATTAGATCCTTTCTAGTAGCAGTCATTACAAGTTGGACCTGATGACTAAGGCACTGCATCTAGGTTGGGGGTGGAAGGAGAACATTTTCCTCCCAGTAACCACCTATTCCAGCCCCCAACTGCAGGAAAGGACTTGTTAGTGGGTGGAGAACACCCTCCAGAGGATGTAACGTGAGGCCTGTATCTTCCTTTGGTCATGTGCAGTGCCTATCAGAGAGAGGTTTCTGTAGCTTGGTTTTTAAGGTGTATTTTCATGTGCTGGGTGAGGAGCAAAGGGGTGGAGGTGTGTGTACTCAGTCTTCTGGGATAGTGGTGGAGGAATGGTCCAGGGGGAGCAAGTCAGACATCCTGAAGGTCCACACCTGGCTTTATTTTCTGAAGTTAAATGGGGATAGAATTGAATGAACACTGTAGAAGCAACTGCAATGGAACCCTGAAGGACGATTAAGCCTTTGGAAACCTGGAAAAATGAAAGGAATCATGAGAGGCCCCACCAGAGGACCTGACCTGTCTCATCTGACTCCAGGTTGTAGAAGGTTATGTAATTACACTCTGAACTGGGTCGCTTCATTTAAATGCATCTCTTTAGTTGGGACAAAGCCAGATCTTGGCTAAAAAGAGCATGAGCAGAAGCCCATCTTTAAAGCTCATAAGAAATCAATGGCATCTGCTACCCACCGGTTTATTCATCCTTCACTTGGGTCTAACATTGGTGTTGAATCTGTGCAGTTCACTGCACCACTGAAGAGATGTTAGACAGAAATGGATCCCCTTGGCACACATGGGTCCACCTAAAGTTCCTAGAGGAACAGCTTTTCCACAGTAGCATGAGAGGAAGACTCAAGGCTCCTGCTGACTAGGTTGCATGCAATGATTTAAAGACGTATGTGCAATCCTCCCAAGGAGACTTAAAGGCTAGCACCACCCAGCCCTGCCCCTACTGAAGTGTGGAATGTTTTTTACCACTCATTAAGATTTGGAAGATAAGTCATTCCCATGTGGCTAATTAGGGAGCTTTTCAAGTTTTGTTGGTTTTTTTTTGGTTTTATGGGCAAGGGAGATGGTAAACAGGAGGATTTTAATAAGCTCTCAAGACAATGCCATTTCTTTCTGTCTTCTTTTGTCTGAGCCTTTGCCTTTTGTTTCTAGTAAAGAAAAGACATTCTGATATTGCAAATTCAGTGGATCAAGGTGCCTTCAAGGGAGATGGAATATTTACCTCTGGTGAGAGTCCTCTGAACCAGATATCTAGTGAATTTTTCACCCACCTTAAACTCCCCTTCTCCAGCTTGTTTGTCCACAATTTGGCTATGTGGATAATCTGGGGGAGAGGGCAGAACGTGTTGGCAAAGCCAATGTGAACAAAATGTCCACTGATCTAGTTGAATGGTGTGAACCAATTGCATGACCAATATACATTGTCATGTGTGCATGTCTTGCTTCATCAGATGATCAGAAGCAAACTCATTACCTGCCATACCAGCCTGTACAAGCACCTCCATCTGATTGCTGAACCTCACACCCATGTCCAAAGTACTCTAGGGAGAGAGAGGTGGCAGGGAGAGGGTTTTTGTGTGCAGGAGAGAAGTTGGGCAGGTTGCTCTAATCAGTTGCATCTGTCACACAAAGCACAAGTAAATCACCCTCCCTTTAACCACATTGAGCCCTTGGACTTGACACAGGAGTTGCAGAAAGTGATTTTGTCATGTCCAGCATCTCTCTGTTTTGGCCCTGGACAGTGTAGACAGTGTCTCTTTGGGTGGAAGTTTTCTCAACAAAACCTGGATGTCTACTGTGAATTTTCTTCTGCCTAGGCCACCTTTAGTCTTTAAACTCTCTTGAGCACCACTGGGAGAAAAATTGATCCTTCTAAAACATGGCTTGCCTGACCTGTACTGTAACTTTTGGAGGAGGTGAACTGAGTTTGCCCATTTCTCTCCACTGAGAGACATTCAAGAGCTTCTGGGAAAGTCTTGGAGGACAGACCAACACGGTGATGTCATGCTGGACACCTACTACAAGCCACCTGATCAAGGAGAGGAAGTAGACAAAGGCTTCTTCAGGCTGCTAGAGGAAGCCTCACAATCACAGGTCCTCATTCTCCTGGGGGACTCTCCCTGCTCCCCCTGATATCTGCTGAAAGGGCAACACAGTGGATCACAAGCAACTCAGGTGATGTCTGCAGTGTATTAAAAATATTTTTTTCATGCAGGTGATCCACTGATCACTGACTGGGGTAAATTATCTGCTCTACCAGTTGCTCACATAAAAGGAAGGACTGGGTGAGAGTATGAAGTCTGAAGGCAGCTTTGGCTGCAGTGAACATGAGATGGTAGAGTTTAAGATCCTGAGAGAAGTGGAAAAGACAAATAGTAGCATCAGAACCATGAAAGCAGACTTCATCTGGTTCAGGGATCTACTTGTCAGCAGATGGGCTACCCAGGAGCAATACAGAGACATTGATTTTACCACATCCCTGAGCCCAGGGCAGAATCTGAATGAAGGAAGCATTACCCACAGAGAAGAATGATTAAGATAGGGAGCACACAACCAAATTGGGCCTACATGAGTCCAGGGAAGCAGATGGGATGTAAGGTCAATTTTTTACCTTATTTAAAAACTGGTCATATCTTAGGATAGGTCTAAAGCATCTTAAATACTTCTCAAATGCTTCCTATAAAAACTAAACCTCTCACCATCCAACACCAACTCCATATGCAGCCTGGATTCCCTGTAACTAAGTAAATGGTGAAACAGAGATTTACAAGCGTCACGACAGTGAAAGGGCCTTCTACATTCCACCTGATTCCCCCATAGGCTCAGGAGACATTGAAGAAAGAATGAGGTGCTCTGAAGGCATACTGTGTGTGACCTGTGTTCAGCACTGATCTCAAGGTGGATTTATGACAGATCTGTTTCCACTGGAGTCTCTGATGTAACAGGTGTGAATGCTGCTGGCCACAGTTAGGGCTAGGAACCCTCTCAGATACCTTCACCTTCCTTTCTGCGTCCATTTGCTCCCCATATCCATACAGGCCACTGCATCATGTCCCCAAATGTTCCTGACAGCAACACCTGGATGTGTGGGATACTCAATGACATCTCAAACCAAAGGAGGACCAGCAGGCATGTGAGCAGCTGTGTTGAGCCAAGGATCTCCACTGAATAGAAGTTACACCAGGGTCATGGTCTGAATGACTTTCTCACTGGAAATGTGCATGGCTAAAGGAAGACAGTTCCCACCCCAGGATCTCACAGTCAGAAAAAATGATGCCACACTTGTTCCAAGACCAAGGTCACATTTCAACCCAGATTGCTTTATTCACTTCCCTGATAAAGAGAAGTTCAGCATTTGGTTTCACTTCCTACATACAGTAGAGTAGCCCCAACCATTCCATTGTCTCTAAGGAAAAAGCAAGCCATAGAAAGATACTACCTTCTCTTCTCAGCTGGGCATGTGTTTCCCTAAGGCCCTCTTCTCCCTCTGCCTCTTGCCATTGCACATCCTAGGTGAAAGCCAGACACTTGCAGAGGTACTCCTGAGATGGAGCACATTCCTTCCTATGTTCCTTTCATCACTTTGCAGGAGAACCAGATTTGTGCTCTGAAATCCACACCTAGTTGGAGCTGTCAGTGCAGGCAGCAGCCCTCCTGAGCACCCTCCCCAGTGCCCCCTTGACGCCTCTGTTCCTCAGACTGTTGATGAGTGGACTGATGAGAGGTCTGAGGACTGAGTAAGAAAAGGAGAACATTTTTTGAGCTGTCTCAGTGGCGCTGTTCTGGGCAGCACGTAGAGAATGATGAGGGTGTCACAGAAAACAATGACTATAGGGAGGTGAGAGGAGCAGGTGGAAAAGGCCTTGTGCCTCCCCATGCTGGATGGGATCCTTATGATGCAGACATAAGATGCCAAAGTGAACAGAAATGGGAAAACTACGTCCAGGAAAGATAATACGATAATAAGAATTCTGATCATCCCAATGTCACTGCAGGAGAGTTCTAGCAATGGAGCTTCTTCACAGAAGAAATGGTCAATTGCACTGGGGCCACAGAACCTTTGGCGACATATGAAAGATGTGATACCTGTAGAAATTAGCAGTCCCACAACCCATGATCCAGCCACCAGCTGGAGACATACTTTCCAGTTCATGAGGCTTGCATAAAGCAGAGGTTGACATGTGGCCAGATACTGATCATAGGACATGGTAGCCAGCAGGTAACTCTCAGAAGCTGCAAAAGTGCCGAAGAAGAAAAACTGTGCCATACATCCCTGCACAGAGATGGTCCTGTCTCCAGTCAGGAAGCTGGCTAGCAGCCTGGGCAGGATGGTGGAGCTGTAGCAGGTCTCTAGGCTGGATAGATTCACCAGGAAGAAGTACATGGGTGTATGGACATGCTGGTCTATGACCACCAGCACAATAATGAGGACGTTCCCAACCATGGTCACTGTGTATATGGTCAGACAGAGGAGAAAGAGAGGTGTCTGGAGCTCATGGGCATCCCCCAGTCTCAGCAAGAGGAACTCCATCAGCAATGTCTGGTTGTCCCATTCCCCTCTCTCCATGCTGTGTTGTAGATCTTTCTTTTTCCCACTTGCCAGGCAGGAGAGCTGCAAGATAGAGCTCTTGTTGATGTGTTGTTTCACAAAGGAATTGTGCAGGCAGCTTCTTCTAGAGAAAGCATGGACATTCACACACACCTGAGGGTTTTCATATTCTCTGTAAGAAAAGGGAAAGGGAAGGGAAGGGAAGGGAAGGGAAGGGAAGGGAAGGGAAGGGAAGGGAAGGGAAGGGAAGGGAAGGGAAGGAAAGGAAAGGAAAGGAAAGGAAAGGAAAGGAAAGGAAAGGAAAGGAAAGGAAAGGAAAGGAAAGGAAAGGAAAGGAAAGGAAAGGAAAGGAAAGGAAAGGAAAGGAAAGGAAAGGAAAGGAAAGGAAAGGAAAGGAAAGGAAAGGAAAGGAAAGGAAAGGAAAGGAAAGGAAAGGAAAGGAAAGGAAAGGAAAGGAAAGGAAAGGAAAGGAGAATGCAAGGAAAGGGACATCTGGATCAATGAGGCAATGTGAAGAAGCAAGACTGTTCTAGAAGGAAGGAAATAGGTCAGAGAAGATCATGAAGATAATGTGCTTCATATCTTTTCCCCTTCAGCTGCAGTCTCTGAATGCATTTGGACTGCCTTCCTGCAGCAGCACAGCACCTGCACCTCCACACTTCAAGATGTGCTCTCAGAGCTCTCTACTCTGATAGGGAAAGGGATGGCGAGTGGGAGCTGAGATGGGGCAGGAGCAGTATCTAGTATGTGATGGAGGTAAACACCCCATAGGCAATGTATATGCGCACAGGGAAGCTCCATGCTGAGAAACAAAGCCCTCTGCCCAATCCTCCTCCTTACATTTCTGCAAAATTGGGGAGGGACACACTGATGTGCCTGTGGTTTCCCATCTTGTAACTTTAGAGCTTTTACAGTGAATTGCAGACAACCATGGCAGGCACCTACACAGAACAGACAGTTGCTGGGAAGGACTGGCACCTCAACATGGGCAATCACACCAGCTCCATGACATCCCTCTCCTGGGCTGGGAAGAGTTGTTCTGTGAGGTAGTCCTGTGGAGAGAGGGCCCCAAAATCAGTGCTGTACCTGGAGAGCAGCGTAGGGTCTAATGTGAGAAACCTGAAGATGGGAGACTGATCCCTGAGACGAGAGAGAGAGAGAGAGAGAGAGAGAGGAACTTCACTGTGAGAGATGAAGTGACATGTGCAGGCACCCTGCACCTGCACACCTGCCCAGACCCTTCCTACAGCCCAGCTGAGTTAAGGGAGTGACCCCGAGCTGGCTCCTGCACAGCAGTGGCACAGATCTAACTGAGCAGTAACAGCCTCACTGCCCTAGAGCTCAGCAATGCCAAGGACACAGAGGCAGTATCTGGAGGAAGGAGTGAGCTCAGGAAGGAAGACACCCAGGAAAGGACAAGACAGAGGCACAGGTCTTGTATAACTGACACCACGCAAACTCCCATGAGCTAAATAACAACAAATTTGCCTGTGCAAATGCAGCACCTATGTGTAACCCTCAGTATGAAGCACTGACTTCTCTGATGGTACCTGTGAACAAAACTTAAGGGCTGGATCTCACACTCAATTTCTTCCTGTCCACTTCCTTCCCTTCCTTCTTATCTCTTCAGACTCCAACTCCTGCCACACAGGCAGCTACACTCCTGTACTCTGCTTCCAGCAGCTCCTGCTGTCAGTCATCAACAGTACCTGAATGTACCCACTCTCCAAACTCTCCTGCTGCTTATAGACGGAATCAGCCTCCTGAAGGGTCTTGCTGCATCTCCTCTCACCTTGGTACTGCAGGGAGCGAGCACTACATAACTAGTCTCTGGGGGAAGGAAGTTCTGAGCTGGTGGAAAGTATGTTAACAACTCCAGCAAGGGCTACTCCTCCCCAGACCTCTGTAGCAATTCAGCCTGCTCTGAGGAAGAGCAAAACTGAGGCAGAATAATAAGCAATGGCTTCTGTAAACACTGCAGCAAAGACAAGGGAGACCTCAGGAAGGGAATTCAGCTATCCCTTGCAGAAGACTACATTGGAAATAACTCCCTCAGAATCAGGCAGCTGTGGCTCATGACAGTCATCTTTCCCATGTCTACCAATGCTCAGTGGGGAGAAAAAGAAACAAACAGAAGGCATTTTCTCCAGTCCATGGTGACCTGCAAGGTGGGATGGGATAAGTCACCTTTGGGGGTGCCAGGCTCTGTCCTCAGAGGAGAGAGGCCACCCAAAGCTCATTTGGGTGCTTAGGGGCTAGACGCATCAGGGCTGAAGTGAGCTGAGCTGCCCATATGTCCCCATAGTTTTGAATCATCTTTTCAAAATGAGAAGCTGTGCTTGTACCTTGACTGGTTTCTCTCTTCACTGGCTGGCAAGGCAGGAAAGGGTGGCCAGTGCAAATGGACTTTTGTGCCTTGGCTCTTCAGGATGGGTGAGATGAATCTTAAAGAAAGGGTGAGTTTCTGCTGGGAGTCACACTCTGAACTGTGAGCATGAACATGGAGATGCCAACATCTGGACTCCACATGTGTGGTCCTCATCTGGTCAGTAGTGGCTGAAGGAGGGAGCCTGTCACTTGCACACTTGTGGTTTAACTTCAGTCGGCAACTGAGCACCACGCAGCCGCTCGCTCACTCCCCCCCCCCCGCCCCGGTGGGATGGGGGAGAGAATTGGAAGAGCACAAGTGAGAAAAACTCGTGGGTTGAGATAAAAACAGTTTAATAATTGAAATAAAGTAATAATAATAATAATAATAATAATAATAATAATAATACACAAAGCAAGTGATGCACAGTACAATTGCTCACCACCCGCCGACCGATGCCCAGCCAGTCCCTGAGCAGCGGCCCCCCTGGCCAGCTTTCCCCAGTTTATGTACTGAGCATGACGTCACATGGTATGGAATGTTTCTTTGGCCAGTTTGGCTGTGCCCCCCCTCCCAGCTTCTTGTGCACCTGCAGCCTTCTCAGTTGGTAGAGCACGGGAAACTAAAAAGCCCTTGACTAGTGTAAGCACTACCTAGCAACAACTAAAACATCGCTGTGTTATCAACATTATTCTCATTCTAAATCCAAAACACAGCACTGTACCAGCTACTAGGAAGGAAATTAACTCTATCCCTCCTGAAACCAGGACAGCACTAGAGCATTTCCACTGCCTAGTGGGTCTCTTTGGCCTCCCACTGCCATTCCAAGAGGGGCAGAGTTGCCTCCAACCCTTGTGTCATAGCTCTCTGCCCCATATGGATGCCTCAAACAGCCCGTGGGCAACAGAACTGCTTCCAGGGTCCTGTGTTCAGGCAATTCCACCCCAGCACTGCATGTGGATGCTCAGCTGGAGGGTCCTGACTTTCCATCTAGATCCAACTCTATGGATTTGGACCTGTGTCTCAGGAGGGATATCCAGATCACTTGAAGGGGCTAGGGTACCTCATTGACACTCCACTGCTGGTCCAGGTCAACCTGCCTTTCCTAGAGATGCTGGGCCCTCACTGCTAGCCCTAAGCAAGGCCTTACATATCGCAGTTTATCTCAGAGGACTACTGGTTGAATTGATTTGGAATTGTCTGCAGCCCTCAGTGTCCTGCACTCATCTGTGCCTCGGGTCCCTTAGACATTTGAGGTCCTGCTTTTGGTTGCTCTCCAGGGCTGAAGAGTACTCTAACACCTAACAGGTAGAATTGACCCCCAAATGAAACATCATCCCAGCCAGGAAAGTAAGCAGTTACAGACACCCCGGAGCAGGTGTGATCCAGCCTCAGTGGGCTTTCTAAGGCATTTCCACAACTACCATCAAGGACAGCAGAGCTGATGAGGGTGGACATTGCCACTTCCTCGGGCACAGGTGGGCCCAGCTGCAGATCTCATATCCAAGTGCCTGAAGCCCTGTCCATGGTGACCCAGCTGGCTTCCTGGCAGCCTGGAGCCAGAGCAGGAGCCAGCTTGGGGAAAGGAGGTGCTGAATGTGGGACCAAGAGAAAATACGGCGGTGCAGACCCCAGCACTACATATGGATGCTCAGCTAGAGGGTGCTGACTCTTCAAATGGACCCCATCCATCGGTTTGAGTCTGTTGTCCAGTAAACATTACCCAGTTCTTTTAAGACAGCCTGGACTACTTTGTTAGTCTTCCCTGTTTCAGTTTTTCAGAGGGGCTGAGAAGGTAAGACTAACTTTTACAGATGTTGTCGTGGTTTAATTTCAGTCGGCAACTAAGCACCACGCAGCTGCTCGCTCACTCCCCCCCACCCGGTGGGATGGGGGAGAGAATTGGAAGAGCACAAGTTAGAAAAACTCGTGGGTTGAGATAAAAACAGTTTAATAATTGAAATAAAATGATAATAATAATATGATAATAATAATAATACACAAAACAAGTGATGCACAGTGCAACTGCTCACCACCCGCCGACCGATGCCCAGCCAGTCCCCGAGCAGCGGCCCCCCCCGGCCAGCTTTCCCCAGTTTATGTACTGAGCATGACGTCACATGGTATGGAATGTCCCTTTGGCCAGTTTGGCTGTGCCCCCTCCCAGCTTCTTGTGCACCTCCAGCCTTCTTAGTCAGTAGAGCATGGGAAGCTGAAAAGTCCTTGACTAGTGTAAGCATTACCTAGCAACAACTAAAACATCGGTGCGTTATCAACTTTGTTCTCATCCTAAATCCAAAACACTGTACCAGCTACTAGGAAGGAAATTAACTCTATCCCTGCCGAAACCAGGACAGATGTTCTCTGCAAGAAGCAAGAACAGGAAGGATAGGATTCACCTTGGAGGCTTGGTTCAATTGCCCCATATTGCTGTTGATATGTAGATGCCCTGGAGTGTCCAGAACGTGCATGAATCAGCATGTGCATGAAAATTGGTACATTTAGAGAGAGATTTCTCCCATTCCAGAGCAAATGTACAGAGGACATACAGGAATCTTCTCCAGAAATACTGTTGCTTCTAGAAGGGAGGACCAGACAATCAGTTCAGACTCAAGTGTATCACTTGGAGACCTCTATGGTTAGGTGAAGTAAAACCTATACTGTTTTTTTTTTTCATCTGCCATGGCTATGCCTCCATCTGAGATGCTCACCTGGACTCCCTTTATCATTCCTGTGCAGAGGGAAGAACTTTGAAAGCATGAGTCATCTTGTCCCGAAATAAAATTCCTAAGAAGAGTGAAATCAACTGCTCTTTCGAAGAGCTAATCTCCTCCCATTGAGTGTAAAGAATGACTTGTTACCCATCTAGCATTTCAGGGGTCTGCATTTGGGGAGAGAAATTCCTTCTTTGGTGACTTTGCCCAATGCCTTGGAGTGTTTCTACAGTGAAGCCAATGGAATAGTTGAATGACAGACAGCTAATGACAGATGCTGCATTTTACATGTGGAAGTGCCCTGACTCATCTAGCATGGAGCATAGTATTTTGAGAATTTTTAATTTTAAGTTTATAAGTATGTTTGGAAACAGGGAGGAGGGAAGGGAGATGTCAGCTTTGTTGACAGTCTTATGTGAGGCATAATGGTTACTGGTAGAGATACTAGCCATTGTCAAGTATATCTTGAATCAGGGTAAGAGCCAATGAGATAGCCGCAAGAATGAGGCACAGATGCACCCAGAAAGTATCAAATTAAAAGAAGAAATATATGTGTTTGTTTCTGTAAAGCATTAAGCCACCTGTTGGAAGTTCGGTCAGAGATTTACATTAAGCCCTTATAAAATTAAGCACTTAGCAAATTGAAATACAAACCTCTAGGGGACACCATCTCCAGCTCTGTCAGACAGCTGGGTGGGTGGGATTTCTCATCACTTACTGTCATAGTCAAATACCCTCTGACCAGGTTCTTCTAGAAATTCCATACAAGGAAGGTTTAATGCTTAATACCAAATTTACTTATCTGAAGATATTTGATGTTACATGGCATTTTGATTAAGCAAAGTGATACAGCGATGTACCGAAATAATAACACAAGCACAATATATCAATTGCAATATTACAGGCTGGATCAATGGGCCGAGGCCAACTGTATGAGATTCAACAAGGCCAAGTGCCGGGTCCTGCACTTCGGCCACAACAACCCCATGCAGCGCTACAGGCTTGGGGAAGAGTGGCTGGAAAGCTGCCTGGCGGAAAAGGACCTGGGGGTGTTGGTCGACAGCTGGCTGACCATGAGCTGTCAGTGTGCCCAGGCGGCCAAGAAGGCCAATGGCACCCTGGCCTGCATCAGAAAGAGTGTGGCCAGCAGGAGTAGGGAAGTGATCGTGCCCCTGTACTCGGCACTGGTGAGGCTGCACCTCGAATACTGTGTTCAGTTTTGGGCCCCTCACTGCAAGAAGGATGTTGAGGTGCAGGAGCGTGTCCAGAGAAGGGCAAGGAAGCTGGTGAGGGGTCTGGAGAGCAAGTCTGATGAGGAGCGGCTGAGGGAACTGGGGTTGTTTAGCCTGGAGAAGAGGAGGCTGAGGGGAGACCTCATCGCTCTCTACAACTCCCTGAAAGGAGGTTGTAGCGAGGTGGGTGTTGGTCTCTTCTCCGAAGTAACAAGTGATAGGATGAGAGGAAATGGCCTCAAGTTGTGCCAGGGGAGGTTTAGATTGGATGTAAGGAAAAATTTCTTTACTGAAAGAGTGGTGAAACATTGGAACAGGCTGCCCAGGGAAGTGGTTGAGTCCCCATTCCTGGAAGTAGATGAGGCGCTTAGAGACATGGTTTAGTGGGCATGGTGGTGTTGGGTTGATGGTTGGACTCGATGATCTTAGAGGTCTTTTCCAACCTTAATGATTCTATGATTCTATGATTCTATATACAATTGGATTACAATACAAATGTGATTCCCTTTACTAGTTCCTGTACACTCACCATCATGATGCTGGGCGTCCCAGTTGCAGGGAACAAATGCATGGGTTGAAGCAAGTTCAAGTTCATTGCTCTCTTCAAAGTTCATTTGTCTGGTTGTTCAGTTTTTATACTCTATGTTGGGCCAAGCCACATATATGCTTCCCCGGTGCTGGCTGGTTCAGACAGATACTACTTTCTATTCATTATTTTAGGGGAGGCCATTTACATAACCAGTTGACCAACTCAACTGATGCAGCACTTTATCTAAAACAAAGGTCACCTTATGGTGACCTTTGTGTTGAGAGAAGTTCAATTTCCTTCAGTGCTATTGTCACTTCCTACTTTCTCTTCTGAGCTTCAGGAGCACATCACCCTTGTCTATCTTCTCTGAGCCTTCTTCCATGGTAGGGTTTCTTTGATCAGTCACAAGTGGTGGCATTATAAATTCATCCTATAATGACCAAAGGGATATGGGAGCATCAGGATTAAGGTTTAACCTGACATAATATGGCTGTAAGGTAGGCGAGAGGAGCTTGCTGTGGACATGGTGCTTTCTCTCCAACAGTGATGCCCAGATGAATTTATACTTTTTTGAGGAACTTTCGGGGAGCAGAAGTTGGGAGGGAATTACTATGTTTGCTTATGCTGAAAAGCTACTCTACTTCTTCTGGGAAGTCCTCCCCAGAGTTTTTGCTTCACTTTCTTGTTTCTGAGTTTGTAAATGAAGGGTTTCAACAAAAGAGTTGAAATTGTGTTAAAGGTGTTGAAAAATTTGTGTAGGTCCAGGAAGTTCTGCACTGACAGCTTGATATAACAGAACATGGTGGAGCTGTACCAGACTGCAATGCAAGTGAGACAGACAGAGCAGTGTGTCAGTGCAGGAGAGGGCAAAGCAGGAGTCTTTATCACAGAGGAAACAATTGATGACTTTTGGACCTGTCCTGGTTTCGGCTGGGATGGAGTTAATTTTCTTCCTAGTAGCTGGTACAGTGCTGTGGTTTGGATTTAGAATGAGAATAATGTTGATAACACAGCGATGTTTTAGTTGTTGCTAGGTAGTGCTTACACTAGTCAAGGACTTTTCAGCTTCCCATGCTCTATTGACTAAGAAGGCCGGAGGTGCACAAGAAGCTGGGAGGGGGCACAGCCAGGACAGCTGACCCCAACTGACCAAAGGGATATTCCATACCATGTGACATCATGCTCAGTATATAAACTGGGAGGAGTTGGCTGGGGGAGGGGTGACTGCTGCTCGGGACTGGCTGGGCATCGGTCGGCGGGTGGTGAACAATTGCATTGTGCATCACTTGCTTTGTATATTCTTCTTATTATTATTACTATTATTATTATTATTAGTATTTTATTTTATTTCAATTATTAAACTGTTTTTATCTCAACCCATGAGTTTTCTCACTTTCACTCTACCAATTCTCTCCCCCATCCCACCGGAGTGGGGGGAGAGTGAGTGAGCGGCTGTGTGGTGCTCAGTTGCCGACTGAGGTTAAACCACGACAGGACCACAGAATGTCATCATGTCTGGATGTCAGAAAGGCCAGCAGAAAGAAAGCCTCCTTGCCAGGAGCTGAGGGCCAGCTGAGCAGAAAAGACACGCTGAGACTGTTAACATCGTGCATCAGCTACACAAAGGAGAAGGTACTCTGTTTAACCTCCCCCCCTCACACCCCGCACCCCCTTCACCACTTTCTACTCCTTGTAATCTCTCTTCTCTGGTACTGGAGAATCACCAGTGTGGCAGGAAGTGGAGCCCCTCTGTTCATGAAGTCCTGGGAAATTCCCATATCTGTGGATTAGCTTTTTCCTCTATGCACAGTGCTTTTGGCCATTTATCTTTGGTGGCCCTGGAGAGCAGCCATGGTGGAAGGTGACAGAAGCAGCCGTGGTGACCAAAAGGGGTAATTAGCTGGATTTTCTTTCCTGAAGGAGTAAACATGCAGGTGTTTGCAGCAAGGTCTTCTGAGGTGACACACAAAGCTCAGTCTTTGTGCCAAGGTGGGAGTAGGTTGGGTCAGAAGGAGAGACAGGAGAAAGAGAATCAGAGGGAGGCAAAGACAATGAAGCATCTGGAGAAAAAAGACGGCCTGTGTCTGTGGGAAACTGGAAGGTGAATGAGTAGCTTCATTTGCACACAAAAACAGGGCAAGAAAATTGTGGTCTGGGTCCCAGTAGGAGGATGATTCTCGTTCTGTTCATGCCTGGTAAAAACTCAAAGGTGTGTGGGAGAGGGTTCAGGGTTTCATGAGAAAAGGGCATCTGAAAGACCAAATAGTGAATATGTCACAATATGTGGGCACTAGCAGCTAATACTAGAATGCATTTTTCTGTCCCTTGTACATCTGATTCTGTTTCTGTTCATGGGACAAATCTTTCCTTGTCCCTTTATATTCATAACCTCCTGGGTGGCCTGTAAAGCAAATGCAATCACTTAGAATTGCTTGAGGTTTTGGAAGAAGACTTTTCCAAGACTGGGCAGTCACTGAGAATTGCAGACAGAAGACATGAGCTCAGTCAACATGCTCACGCCTTTTGTGTCTCTTTGACCACAGTTGGGGCCGGAGCTGGAAAAACATTGTGGCTGTAGGGAGCTCCAGGTCCATCTTCCACATGGCCATGGGCAAGCTTTCTTGTGTTACATCCTGCCATGGATGGCTCATCTTCCATAATGACTGACCCCTTAAGAGCAGAGAAAATTACTGGTCACTTGTTTCCCCTGTCCAGATCCCAGGGCAGGAAGGGAGAGACTGGTCACCAGAAGATTTCTCTCCCTAAGGCTTGACTCAGGAGACATAATTTCCTATGAGGTCAGGAGCCTTTTGGCTTCTTGAGGTACTGTGGGTTTTGTGGTTAATGACCTGCTTGCCCCTGAGAGGCAGAAATGCTCTGTGCTAGGCTTGAGTTGTGCTGGAGTAACTGGATGATCTTTGAAAGTGTCAGGGGCCTGAGCTCTGCCTGTGGAGTAACGGATGGGAGGTGATTTTTTCCACGCTAGGTAAGGGATTCAGTCTTCCCATGGAACTATTCCTGGGCCTGAATGTCTGTCCTCCTCTTGTTGTAGGGCACTGCTTGCTTGCCCCTGAATAAAGGAAGGCAACATAGAAGTCTTCATTTTTGAGCTCTGCTTCTCTAAATGTTGGATCATATACTTCAGGAAAGCAGAGAGGAATGGGGGTGTGAGGGTCTATGAACAATAGACCTCACCCTTCCTTGTGAGACTTGAGAATTTGACCAAGGCACTGTGACTCCCAGCACCACTTGCTCTAACCACCAGGCCACACCATTCCTCCAGATATGGACCCTGAAGTCCAAACCTTTGAACTGGAGCTCAACAGCCACCCCTCCCTACCAAAACCCCAGGACTCTAAACTGCAGTCCTCCAGTGTTCTCTAGACTGTAGGATTCTAGGCTTTGCCCAGATGTGGGATCAAACAACAGAGCTGGATCCACAATGTGCAGTTTCCTCCTCCTCCAGCTCTCAGGAATGTAGACTTTCTTCAGATTGCAATTCTATAGAAAGCAATGTCTTATTCTGCTTTGGCACATCTTTGTCATGCTTAAAGAAAATGACTGCCCAGACGAAAGCAGTTGATCCAAGCAGTGGCAGGGTAAATTCGTTGTCTCTGTTGGCATCAGAGGGCCAAAATAAGTCCACTGTTGTAAACTATGGTAACCAGTTTATCCCAGATGAAGGTCTGATTCTGCTTTGTTTGAAGAACAGGTGGTAGATCAGAATAAAGATGACCTTACAGAGCTCTGACAAACATTTCCTGTCACAAAATGTCAGGCTCCTACGGCAACTCATTATGTACATGGTAATTTCAGAGTGCATTCATTTCTGAATTGCTTAGCTGGCTACGTCCTTGCAAGGTGAATCATCCCCAGGGCTCATTTGGGAGAACTAATAGCACAAACCCATGGTGCCTCTTTGCCATAGTTCAAAACCTTGTGTGGAGAACTCAGAGTGGTTGGAAAGAGGAGAGAAGGCTCCAAGTGCCATCTCGTTCGTTCTCCCAGGATTAGCTGGCTTTGCTCCCACACTGGTGCAGCTACTCATGCTCCAAGGTGTGGGCCATGGACTATGTGCTGGCTGGGGAGAGAGAGTTGATCCTGGTTATCTGGCTGGGACAGCACTGGACTGCTCTTCTGCCCTAGCTAGGAACAGTAGAGAAAACCGTGCTGGGAACCAGGAGTTCTAGGGACAGCTCCCAGCCCCTCCGGGCACTGTTAGCAGGTTGCTGAATGCCCACTGTTACAAAGTGAAAAGAGGCACTCTTCAGCCCTGCCTGGCTGCTCCTAACTGAGGTGTTTTGACAGGTTTAGGGGGTTGTTACCTCCAAAAGGAAAGAAAGAAACTGCATTGGAGTTGAAGCTGCCAGGTCATTTCCAGACACATCTACATGTAGGGAAAAAACATAAGACATGTAGAACAGCCCCTCTTGACAAAGACTCAAGTATTCCTCAAGTTTGCAGAAAATAAAGAAACAAAGAAATGAATACAAGAAACTTTGTAGCTCCCTGGTGACTGTAAACTCCCTAGAGAAAGAGGTGGGGGTCTGGAACCAGCCAGAGCTCCTGTGCAGGAAGTCATGCTGCAGTAGTGGGTTGTGAGTCTAGGACAAGCCTGACTTGTCATAAGCTGCAAATGCTGAAGTGAGGAAATAGAAATGAAGTTGAGCTGATGAAGTTACTTCCAACACTCATTACTGACAAATACATCTCTTCAACATGCAAAAAATTGCTAATTAGCAGGTGGAAATTTTTTATCAGCATTATCAGCGTGTCATTTCATGTCTATCTTAATGTAGTTACCTCCCCTCTCAGCGGGCTTTCCTTTCTTCCCCCTTCACTTTTGTTTGTGAGGGGCTGGAAGGTGTGCTGGGTCACAGCATGGGTTTAGTCTCTGCTGCAAGGATCCTTGAGCAGGATGTTGGGTGGATGCATGTCAGCATGCCCAACGATTGCCTACAAGCAGTTCAGGATCTCGCCTTCCTCAGGTAGATTACATACTCTAATGTCTTCTGCCCGTAAAAACAATAATTTGGAAAGCTTCTTGCTACCCTTGGGACATGTAGGCAACACCCCATCCTCTCTTCCTGCAGTGCAACTCTCTCCCTTTCCTCTCTCACTATACAGGAAAATGTGCCATCCTTAAAGATCATCTTCTGTATGAGCCACCTCCCCAGCACAACTTGATGCAGAGCAAGAGGAACATCCTTCCCCCAAGAGCCTGTGGGGATGCTGCCCTCTAAGGGCCTCCTTCAGGCCCCAGGGTCCTCACCAGAGCCCAGCACTGTCAGGGTCCACATCCACAGGACACGTTCCAACGCTGCAAGGACATTTCTCGGGAGAGACAAAGCAAGGCAGAGCCTCACGGCCACTGGCTGTGGAGAAACCTTCCTTAGCTCCAAGGTACAGGTCCTGAAAGGGGCCTACTCAGCATGTCCCACTCTACCTTTCCTCTGGGAATGGTGAAGGGTCACCATGTGCCACGGCCTTCACTAGCAGGTTTAGGAGGCTGCAGAAGCTGGAGAGGCCACAGCCCTCATGATGAGCTGGAATGACAGACACAAGGATTTCAAGGACAGGAGTGTGTTCATACAGGCAGAAGATGTGGACCAAGTGCCAGAAAGGTCCCATGTAAGCAGGTGATGTTGGCCTGGGCCCAGCTACTTGCACCTGTGCAATCCTCAGCCAGACACCCAAAGACTTCTGTGTGAGAGGGCATGTTACACCCTTCTTTCTTCCTCCATCCCTCCCTCCCAGCTTGCCAGACAGGCATTTGTTGTCGCTTCCTCAGGTGAGTGGGCTGTGTTGCTGGGATTTAATTTAAGAATATTGCCAGCCTGTTTGGCCTCCTGCCCACTCTGGGAAGTCTCTGGGAGTTCTCAGCATACAGTATTGATGTGTCTGTAGCTTTACTCTACCCCAAGGTGCTCCAGACCTTCCTTGTTGGGGTGGGATCCAGCATCTCCTCACTTAAGTCCACAGTTAACTTGTGTGGATGCATGTGTGCTTGCTTGTGTGGACATTTGTGCATGTGGGTCTTTGCGAATACATGTGGATACACAAAGTTGTGCATGACTCCATGCAGATCCGCATGATCATGTCCATTTGTGTGTTCTTGTGTGTCTCTCATCACAAGGGAATGTACTGCTCATGGCACTCTACTGCTTTGTCCATGAGCACTACGGAGCAGCAGATTCTGAAGGTTTCAGTTGGACCCCTTGTTCTCATCATGATCTCACCTATTGACATCACAAGCAAATGGAAGGAATTTCACAACCACATACACACAGATTAATGTAAAAACATGCTCACATGCACACACAAAGGGTGCACATACATGCATGTTTTTTTGGACGCACATGTATGTATTGTTACAAATGTGTACATAGATGTGTGTGCACATCTCACATGCATATATAGGTGAAAACACACACAATGTGTCTACACAAACACAAGCATTTACTCACATGTGAGCACACAGGTACTGGGTCTCTCTGGGATGGAGTTAACTTTCCCCGTATTAGCCCTCATAGTGCTGTGCTTCGTATTTGTAGCTAGAACGGTGCTGATAACACACTAATGTTTTGACTACTGCTGAGCAGTGCTTGCGCAGCAGCAACCCTGTCCCTCCAACTCCCTCTCCCAAAGGTCAGTAGGCTGGGCGTGGGGAAGAGGGGGGGACATAGGCAGAACAGCAGACCCAGACTGACCAAAGGGATATTCCATACCATATGATGTCATGCTCAGCAATAAAACACAAGAGAAAGGAGGAGGATTGGAGGGGCATTTATTATTAAGGTGTTTGCCTTCTGAAGCAACCACTACACAAACTTTGGCCCTGCTTCCCAGGAGTGGCTGGATACTGCCTCCTGATGGGAAGTAGAGAATAAATCATAGAATCATAGAATCATAGAATCATTGAGGTTGGAAAAGACCTCTAAGATCATCGAGTCCAACCGTCAAAGCAAATCCTTTTGCTTTGCTTTGCTTCTGTGTGCAGACTTTGCTTTTCTTCATTAAACTGCCTTTGTCTTGACCCATGAGTTTATAATCTTATTTTCTTCCCTTGTTCCACTGAGGAAGGGCACAGGGGGAGAGACTGAAAGAGCAGCTTGGTGGGCACCTGGTGGCCAGACAAGGTCAACTCACCACAGTCTTTTTGGTGCTCAATGTGGGGCTTGAAACAATGGCAGTTTTGAATTGAGTATGCTATAGCTGTAGTAGTTATTAATCGGCAGGCTTCTGTGCGGGTCAGAGAGTTTCCTTGCTGCACTGCTTATCTCTTTATTTGGCTGAGCTTGGGAACATGTTAATAGAACCAAAGGCTATGTGCTTTTCCCTGGCATTGATGCCCTTACTGTGCTGGGGGAGCTATCTAGTGGAGAGGATGAGGGAATACACCTCCCTCTTCCCATCTGGGACTGATGTGGGTTGTTTTGTTTCATAGGCTCCCAAGGTCCCTGTTCACCCTTAGTGAGCTGTTCAATTAACAGCTGTACTAATTAACACTGCTGGCTCTTTGTCAGGTTTGTGGAATCCAGCGTCATCCTGGTGTAAGAGGAGACAAGTTTTGGGTGAGGCAACAGTGAAACACGCCTTGAGGTGGCCAGTCCCTGGGTGGCAGGGTGTGTGGAAGGATTTGGGCAAGTGCCTGGGGTGGTTATCACCTCCCATTTTACACTTGAACAGGCTAGCAATCCTGGTAAATTGACGTACCACCTGATAGAAGTGTGCTTTGCCTACCCCAGTGAAAATCAGCAGCTTTTAGCACTGTATTGGGGCTTGACCTGTGCCTATCAAGCCACAACTCAGTTCTATCAGAGGACTTGTGGTTAAGACAGGGACCCAAACCACCTCTAAGAATGCCATGATTGAGCCAGGGATTCAAACTATATCTGAGAACATGATGGTTGAGACAGAGACCCAAACAACATCTGAGGACACCATGATTGAGATAGGGACCCAGACACTAACCACAGTAAGCATCCCTTCCAACCCAAACCATTCTATGATTTTAGCATTGTGTTGTCTCCTGTGGAAACATATCAATTTCCATTCCTGGTGGCATTTGGTGTAGACTCAAGGAACAGAATAGGCATTGTCTATGACTATGGAAGACTCTCTGGTGATAGTCCCTTGATATTAATGTATTGACCCCTCCCCCCAACCTTAAAATCTTAACTTAGTATGAAGTACTGTGTCTTGTAAGGCTAGAGAAGCAGTAATTTTTATTCAAAAATGTGTTTCTGAGAAATTAAGCTCATACTGAGATCTAAGAACTGTTGGATCCAAGTCCTTTCTGGGACTGAAATTCCTTTGAGAAATTGACTCTTCAATTAGAATGTCCAGGTGGTCCAGGCTGCACTGTCATCACATCAGAGTACAATGCTCACAGTCCATCAGCCCCCTCCCAGTGGCCTCATTGTTTCACTGCTTAATTTGTGAAACTGCAAGTGCCATTTGCATGAGGTCAAACCAGTCCAGTTGATGACAGCCGAACCACATAATTTCAGTCTTTCTTCTAAGGTGAACTGATAGAGAAGTCAGGTTTCTTTTCCCCACCTGCCAATGGAAGTTTAGCTCTTCTATCACTTTCTGAGCTCTGAAGGCCGGTGATGGCAGCAGAGTGGTGCATTGGATTGTGTTGCTGCTCAGCTGTGGGTATACAGTCTGGCTTGTTCTGTAAGTTGGGAAAAGTTCTGCAGACTCCACAGAAAATGCCATCTGAAAATTGGAAAATGTGCTGAGCTCTGGTTATCAGAGCTACATGCCCTTCCATTGGCTCTGAATGTGGCCAAGGAGCTGATGTCCACCTGCAAAGGCACGTGCTGGTGAGTAGAAATCCCTGTCATCCTGACACAGGGCCCCTAAAAGCAGTTCCCTCCCTGCATGCAGGTAGCATCTATGCCTCACTCCCCTGAGCTCTCATCTTGCACCTGTGTGGCTGGCTATTACACGCACGTGGTCTCATGTACCTGAGGACAGAGTTGGCTGCTGACTTCTGCACCACAAAGATGCCCCTGTTGAATCCCCTCATGTTCACCCTGAGGAATCAGGAGATGAAAGCTGACCTCACCAGCTTGTCTGGTGGGAGGGGGCTGGGCTAGAGTCAGTATGTATTTTCCCTCTACATGAGACACCTGTGGACTTGAGGAAGAGGAGGGAGGATCATGGGCTTGTGAGTCATCATGCCAGCTAGGGAGAGAACTGCCTGAGAAAGTGCTGGAAAGGAGGGTTGGGTTTGTTCTTGTGTTTGAGAGGGAGGAAGGATCCATCTGACTCCAGAAAGATGCTGTTTCTCTCCCAGACTACACCTCTCCCAGCAGCTCTGATTTCTTCTCATATGTTCAGCTTCTCCCCCTTTACTTACTCCACCTCCCCTGCTCCCACAATCTCCTCCCCTGCCCACCCTTCAGCACTTGGTCCTTCCTGCATTTTTGCATGACAGTCAACACCTGCTTTGCATCCCCTGGAGACTTCACCCGATAGCTTACTTTTCCTTTTATATTGATGGATGAGAGCATCCAGCAGAACCCCGTGCCCTTAACTTCCAGATGTAGTTTTAAATGTCCAATTTTCTAATGAGACATTTCAAGAAAATAAGCATACTGTAAAAATAGAAAGTACTTCACTTCAAAAAATTCCTGCCATGCCCTGTTGCTGTCATCCCCACTCCACTTTGAATACATTCAGGGCACTGGGATCCCCGCGGCCCAGGTGCCTTTGCTGGGGGCAACCCCTGCCCACACTCCCATACTACCAGTGTTGCTCCAGGCAGCTCCACTCCTGCTGGTCCCTCCAGTGGCACTGCCTTCAGGCCCTTGAGCTGAGCTGCGGCTCCTGCTCACTCCGTGCTCCCAGCTTCTGTTTCTGGGGCCGCCAGCCCCAGGCCACATTTCTCAGGCCACTTGGCTGGCAATACCGGCTCCAAGGGCAGCACCAGCCTGTGGGGTTCTGGGGTGGAGGTTCAGTGTGTGGTTTTGGAGTGCCGTGTCCCCGGGCAGCAGCACCTGTTCCTGCAATCCAGTAGTGCCAGATGCCCCCACGATGGCAGCTCATCCCACTCCTCTCTGTGCCTGGCAGTGCAGGGGGACTGTGGCTCAGCAGCACCATGCGCCCTGTCCTGTCCCACTTCTGTCCCACTCTGAGCCCTCTGCCTCCATGGGCCACAGCCCTGCTGAGCACCCCACTCCCACCACTCTTGCCTCCCCTCCGTGCCCTGCCAGGGCCCAGGACCGAGTGAGATCCTGTGTGGCACTGCTGCAGGGTACAGCCCCAGAGCATACCATAGCTGGTAGCAGCAGAGGAGAGGACATGGCAGAGAGGAGGCACTGCGGCTGGAGCAGAGACCCAGGGCTGGCGGGGGACAGTGAGGTGTGGGCTGCGGAGCAGCAGGATGTGGCAGTGCTAGGCTGCAGGTCTGGGGAGGCTGGCTGCAGTGCTCCTGGGTGTACAGGGCTGGGGGCAGAGATGAGGGACCAGGCTGGGGGCTGCATGTGGCCAGGACTGGGACTGGGCATGGGGTGACACCACAGTTCCCTCAAGTCTTCTGTGACCTCTGGCTTCTTCACAGACCTCTTTGCTCTGGACTGTCCTCCCGTCCATCTCTCCCTCTGCTCTCATCCCACCTTCCCTCAGCAAACTCATCAGTCTGTTCTTCATCTAACTCTCCCTGTTTCTGTCCTTTCCTCTGTGTCTTCTGTATGATGCTGACATCCTCTGGGAACTCTTCTTATAATCTCTGTTTGTTCCTGACTGCTTCTGCGGGATTTGTCCTGGGATACAGCAGGCAGGGCTGGGCAGAAAGCAGGTTTTGAGATTATTTTCTCCTTTGTCTCCTCAGCACTGGCTGTATACAGAGCCCAGGTGCAGCAGGAGCTGTCGGCAGAGACCACCGAGGGCACCGGCATCAGCATCAACTGCTCATACCCCAACATACAGTCAAATGAGGTCATCTACTGGTACCATCAGTTCCCGGGCCAAGGCCCTGCATTCATCGCGCTCGCTCTTAAAGGGTCCAAAGATCTGCAGGACCCTCCAGGACGGCTGTCGGTGGCAGCAGACCGCTGGTCCAGCGCCCTGTGGCTCACCTGGCCCCAGCGCAGGGACGCGGTAGTGTATGTCCTGGTTTCAGCAGGGATAGAGTTAATTTCTTTTCTAGTAGCTGGTACAGTGCTGTGTTTTGGATTTAGGGTGAGAACAATGTTGAGAACACACCAATGTTTTAGTTGTTGCTAGGTAGTGCTTACACTAGTCAAGGACTTTTCAGCTTCCCATGCTCTACTGACTGAGAAGGCTGCAGGTGCACAAGAAGCTGGGAGGGGGCACAGCCAGGACAGCTGACCCCAACTGGCCAAAGGGATATTCCACACCATATGACGTCATGCTCAGCATATAAAGCTGGGGCAAGAAGAAGGAAGGGGGGGACGTTCGGAGTTTGTCTTCCTAAGCAACTGTTACGCGTGATGGAGCCCTGCTTTCCTGGAGACAGCTGAACACCTGCCTGCCGATGGGGAGTAGTGAATGAATTCCTTGTTTTGCTTTGCTTGTGTGTGCGGCTTTTGCTTTATCTATTAAACTGTCTTTATCTCAACCCACAAATTTTCTCATTTTTACCCTTCCTATTCTCCCCCCATCCCACTGGGGCAGGGGGGGAAGGAGTGAGCGAGTGGCTGTGTGGTGCTCAGTTGCCGACTGAGGTTAAACCACAACAGTATTACTGCGCCCTGGGAGACACGGGGAGAGGAGCTGGGGCTGCGGCCGGGCACAAACTGCCGCGGGCAGGGCTGGGCGCGTGTGTCAGGGGCAGGGGGGTGGGTGGGGTGGGGTGGACAGAGGCCCACCAGGGGGCGCTGTTGCCCTGCCCAATGGGGCTGCCTCGCCCCCACCCGGCCCTGCCTGGCCCCACCCAGCCCTGGGCCCCGCGGTGGTTTGCCCGCCTGCCCAGCACTGGAATCAGCACCAGCATCAGCATCGGGCCCACCAAAGCCCTGCAGCCCTGTGTGGTCCTGTCCCCCCGACACAGCTGTAAAGCCGCCCATCAGGCAGAATACCTCTCCTGCCACTCACACCCCATTGCCCTCCGCACTCCCACCAGGATGGAGACAGAAATCCCCTGCGTTGGCATTGGTGTCAGGAGAGGAAATCATGAAGAGACCAGTGGCAGTGTCTGGCAGTGCCCAGGAAGGAGTGATTGCAGCCGCCGGCCCCACTAGCTCCCAGTGAGGACCAGCGCCTTTCTGCTCTGCACAAGGAGATGGGCAGCAGAGATCCTCCTGCCTTAGGATAGACGGACAGCCCTCAGTCCTGCTGCAGAGACTGGGTATTGCTGCTTCGCAGTGGGTAGGGGCTTCTTCTGGTTTTTTTTGAGTTTTTTTTTTGACACCACTAACATAGCCATGGAAACCCTGAGCAGTGTTTGAACAACTGACCCATCTGACATGTTACTGTTAGCGCCTTCCTTAAAAAAGAAAAAAAAGTGGTTTCTTGTTTGGTTACTTTGTAAACAAGCTCAGATACACAATCCTCCAATTTCATAATCTCCTCCCAAGGCACTCCTGTTTCTGCTAGGACTTAATCTCAAAAAGTTAGGAGTTCAAGTTCAGCATCAGCACGAGAAAGGGAACTTGCGGTTACCAACACCTTCAAGCATTCCTCACAGTGACTGGTTTTGAGATGAAGAGCTTGTTGTTGAGAGCTTTCTCAACCCCAAACACAGAGCCTTTGGTATTGATGTAAGGTCCTGGAGATTGAATGAATGCTTGAACCAGACACTTACTGTAAAGACAATTTGGGGGGCTCAAAGGAAGCTAAGTTCATACCTCAGGAGTCAATCACTATGAAATTTGCTAAGCAGAGATAAGGTGTTGAAGATCTGAGCTTTGTCAAAGCTAAAAGAGGCCTTTGGGAAGAGAATCCTGTGTCCAGCCAGTCCCTGGGGAACTTTTGTCTCTGCCTGGACCTATCTCCATCCAGACAGTACCTATAGACAAGGAGGACATGGGTGGGCTTGAAGGGGACCTTCTCCACTCCCAGGAAGCAGACCTCATGTCCACCTGGGTACTATATGGCCAGAGAAAATCATCATGGACACCTGCCTTGATGGGGAATGGTTGGGCTCACTGAGATCACCATGACACAAGATGCTGGAAGGCTCCCGGTAGCCTTCTGTTGCCTGACAGTGCACTGCATCTGTTCCTTAGTCTACTACATAAATTGCCCAAGGTGCAATTCATGTAGCGCCCAGGTGCCCAAGGCCCCTTTGCCAATGTGACCTGGAGTTTGGAGACAGCAGTTCTACCGCAGGTATGTCTGCCTGAGAGGATGCTCAAACACCTTCTGACTTAGAGGGCTGTGAAAAGCCCAGCTGCTGCCTCACTGCTCCAATAAGAATCTCCAAGTGCTGAAAAACCTGGCCCTGGCCCTCGGGAACCTGTGGCATAGCAAAGATTGCAACTTGATTCCTTTCCTTGGAATGAGCACCAGTCTATCATCTCCCTAGAGAGCCTCCCTGGATCAGCAGTGTGGGGATGTAAGGAGGTCTGTCTGGAGCAGCAGTTAAAGAGATTTTCTCCACCCTCCACAGTGAGGTTTGGAGGCTGCTTTGAGGCAGCAGAAGAAGATGGGAACCTGCAAGCACCAACTCCCTCTTTCTTGGAACTCTGTGGGCAACCTGTGAAAGGGAAAGCATGACATAGTCCTGTTTTTTCTGGCAATCCTGTTGGGACGTGCAGCCTTTGGTAAGATGTGTCTTTCAGGCTAGCAAGGATTGGAGCAAGAGGAGTTGCTGACCCAGGCCTCTCAGATGCTGCTGTGGATGGATAAATCCAAACCTTGGGTAGATTCGAAGAGGTTCTCCTCTGTGCTCTCTGTGGAGCTCGCAGGTGCTTTTCCATGTGCGGGGTGCCAAGCTGCAGGACAGCACCACCTGTCTCTCCACTGAGCCCACATTGGTACCCACAGCATGCAGCATCACACAGAAAGAGGGTGTGTGTGTGTGCGTTCCCTGTGGAGTGTTTCTCTCCCCAGCACTGTTTGCTTGTAGACCTCAGCTTGTCCAGCAGTGGCATGTTGGGGTTGTGGTGAGGCTGGGTCTCTGCCTCCCCAGCCTGTGCAGCAAAGACAAATGTCATTAACAAAATACTGGTGTGATTTTTCTGTCTGAGTTCAGATCCAGAGTCTTGGGAAAAGAGCAGAATAGTCCAATAAAACTGTCAGGTTCAAGGAGTGCCTGAACTTGGGGAAGAGCTATTGAGGGATGCCACATGAACCACACCAGGCTCCATTGAACCCCCTGAGCTGAAACTAACTGCAGCATGGGAATGAGTATTACAAAGATGTATCTGACTGGCTTGTCCTGCTCTCATTCTTCCCTCAAGCCTCCTCTGAAGGACACTGTTGCAGAAGGGAGCCCTTGTTGTGAGATATGACTGCTCTTGTGGTGTTATCTCCTAGACAAAATAGCCCAAGGAAGGAAAATCCCTTCCTAGCCATGCACCTGGGCGTCAGCCAAAACCTCAGCATGTGAAAAAGACCCATCAGCCAGAGACTGGGGAAGATTTTCTGTTCAACCGGATTCCCACCCATGCCCCAAGCTGTTCAGTTGCTTTTCATGTCTCTCCTCCATTTCAGGGGAATCACCGTTGCTTTGCTTGGGGGAATCTCTGTGCCCCAATTTCCTGACAGAAAACAGCTGTTCACTCCATTTCTAGGAATGAGCTTGTCCCTCTGTGCACAGTGTCATGCTAAGTCCATTTGGTGGAGCAAAGAGCTGACTTTGGAGAGCAGCTGTGTTTGAAGCTGACAAAACCAACCGTGGTGGCTCCAAAGAAGTGTTAGCTGAGTTTTCCTTTCTGAGGGAGTAAAAGTGTATGTGTTAGCAGTGAAGCCTTCTGGAGTGACAGACAGAGCTTAGTCTGTATCAAACGGGGGGGTGTTGTGGTTTAACCTGTGCCTGGGAAGATCATGGAACAGATCCTCCTGGAAGCTATGCTAAGGCACATGGAGGACAGGGAGGTGATTCGAGACAGCCAGTGTGGCTTCACCAAGGGCAAGTCCTGCCTGACTAACCTAATGGCCTTTTATGAGGGAGTGACTACATCAGCAGACACAGGAAGGGCTACAGATGTCGTCTATCTGGACCTCTGTAAGGCCTTTGACATGGTCTCCCACAACATCCTTCTCTCTAAACTGGAGAGGGATGGATTTGATGGGTGGACTGTCCAGTGGGGGAGGAATTGGTTAGATGGTTGCATCCAGAGGGTAGTGGTCAATGGCTCAATGTCCAGATGGAGATTGGTGATGAGTGGCATCCCGCAGGGGTCCGTATTGGGACCGGTACTGTTTAATATCTTCATCAGTGACATAGACAATGGGATCGAGTGCACCCTCAGCCAGTTTGCAGATGACACCAGGCTGAGTGGTGTGGTCGACATGCCAGAGGGATGGGATGCCGTCCAGAGGGACCTGGACAAGCTCCTGAAGTGCACCTGTGTGAACCTCATGAGGTTCAACAAGGCCAAGTGCAAGGTCCTGCACCTGGGTTGGGGCAACCCCCGGTATCAATACAGGCTGGGGGATGAAGGGATTGAGAGCAGCCCTGCCGAGAAGGACTTGGGGGTACTGGTGGATGAAAAGCTGGACATGAGCCAGCAATGTGCGATCACAGCCCAGAAGGCCAATCGTATCCTGGGCTGCATCACAAGCAGCGTGGCCAGCAGGTCGAGGGAGGGGATTCTCCACTTCTAGTCCACTCTCATTAGACCCCACCTGGAGCACTGCCTCCAGCTCTGGAGCCCTCAGCATAAGAAAGACACGGTCCTGTTGGACCGGGTCCAGAGGAGGGCCACGAAAATGATCAGGGGGATGGAACACCTCTCTTATGAAGAAAGGCTGAGAGAGTTGGGGTTGTTCAGGCTAGAGAAGAGAAGGCTTCGGGGAGACCTTCTTGCAGCCTATCAGTACTTAAAGGGGGCTTATAAAAAAGATGGCAGCAAACGTTTTAGCAGGGCCTGTTGCAACAGGACAAGGGGGAATGGCTTTAAACTAAAGGGGGGTAGATATAGACTAGATATGAGGAAGACATTTTTTACTGTGAGGGTGGTGAAACACTGGAAGAGGTTGCCCAGAGAGGTGGTGGATGCCCCATGCCTGGAAACATTCAAGGTCAGGTTGGAGGGGGCTCTGAGCAACCTGATCTAGTTGAAGATGTCCTTGCCCATGGCAGGGGGGTTGGACTAGATGACCTTTAGAGGTCCCTTCCAACCCAAACTATTCTATGATTCTATGATTCTAACCCAGCAGACAGCTAAACACCACACAGCCGTTTGCTCACTCCTCCCCACCCAGTGGGATGGGGGAGAGAATCGGAAAAAAAAAAAAAAAGTAAAATTCGTGGGTTGAGATAAAGACAGTTTAATAGGACAGAAAAGGAAGGGAAAATAATAATAATGTAATAATGGCAAAAGAATATACAAAATATGTGATACACAATGCAATTGCTCACTACTCGCCGACAGATGCCCAGATCCCAAGCAGCGGTCACCCCTCCCCTGGCCAACTCCTCCCGGTTTATATACTGAGCATGACATCACATGGTATGGAATATCCCTTTGGCCAGTTTGGGTCAGCTGTGCTGGCAGGGAATGAGAAGCTGAAAAGTCCTTGACTAGTGTAAGCACAGTAGTGTTATCAACATTATTCTCATTCTAAATCCAAACCACAGCACTGTACCAGCTACTAGAAAGAAAATTAACTCTCTTCCAGCCAAAACCAGGACAGGGAGTGTGAGAAGGAGAGGCGGAACAGGGAGAATCAGGAGGCAAAGAGAATGAGGCACCTGAAGAAAAGAGATGTCCTGTGCCTGAGAGGGATGGAAAGGTGCATGGTCACTGAGAAGTGCAGAGGTTCTGCGTTAATGTGCTCAGTTAACATGCTCATGTCTTCTGTGCTTGTCTACACTTACAGCTGGAAAGCTGGATGCATGTTGTGTCAGTGGAGAGCTCAGGGGATGATTCTTCCACACGGCCATTTGCAGGATTACCTGCAGGGTGTCCTCCATGAAGCGGTTCAGTGGGCTGTTGTCTGAGAGACAAAAATGATTCACTGCCAGAGCCGGCAGAACCAGAGAGGGAGTGTTTCAGGGAAGATAAGAACAAATATTTTCTCTTCTTCACTTCTTCCTTCACCTTCGCCACCGAGACATTTCCAGAAGCTCTGCTCTTTGGGCTGGGAGGTGGTTTTCTGACTTTCTCACACACAAACAGGAGCATTGGTCTCAGCATGCACCTCAGCTCAGTGTGGATCCCACTGTACAAAAATGCCTGTCACTTCCTGCCAGGATGCCCCCAGAGGGGAGCTGTGCTGTGTCCCAGCTCCCGGCTTTCCCATTGCCCAAAGGCTCCAGACAACAGTCTGCAGTGCCTGGTCCTCATGTGCTGGGGCCAGGACACCTCCTGGTGTGAGTGTGAGGGACCCAAGGAGCCTCTATGAGAATGTTACATCCCACTTCCAATTCCCTGTCATCTTGGATGGCTCCTGGGTCCCTGAGTACACACTCAGGGACTGTGCCTGCCTTCCACCCAGCCTAGCACTTTGGCCAGCAGAGCTTAACATGAGGAGAGGTTTCCTACGTTGGTGGCACTGATCTGCCCTCTATTATTTTGCTGCAGATCCTGTCAGTATGTGAGGTCTGCTGGAGGACAGATTCCCCCTGAAACAAGGCTCTGGTGTCCCAGGGAGGGTGCCCTGGGAGAGATGGAGATGCTCTGGCACTGGTGAATCACCCAGTGTGCTGGTGAATCACCCAGTGCCACTGCTTGCAGGTCTCAGAGAGGAAGAAATGAGACCTTGGTCTCTGGGCACAGCAAGAAGGTGCCCACTGCCTGGATGATGAATATGGACAGTGAATCTGCCCAGAACTGCAGGCAGGAGGAGAGTGAGGGGAGCATTGCCTGGTCCATGGGACCCTGCATGCCTGAGCCCTTATTTCAAGCCCAGCGGTGCCTTCAGGAGTTCCTCCTCTGCACCTAGGAGATGATGATTGCCTGAGGGTGACAAGTGTTTAAATCACTACCTGGAGCTGAGGGTAGAGGTCAAAGAAATTGTCAAGTATCACTGAAAAGCATACTTAAATACCTAAAACTGGTTTTAGGGTTTTTTGTGTGTGTGTCTTTGTTTCTCACCATCCTATTCTATTTTTAATTAGTAATAATTTGCGTTAATCTTCTCCAAGTTGAGTCTGTTTTGCCTGTGAGGGTAACTGGTATTTGATCTCCCTGTCTTTATCTTGACCGACGAGTTTTTTCACCTTATTTTCTCCCCCTGTCTTGTTGAGGAGTGGGATTGAGAAAGAGTGGGTGGGCGTCTGGCAGCCAGCCAAGGTCAAACCCACCACAGGACATGACAAAGCTACTCCAAACAGGACAATATGATGCCCTCAAAAAACATAAACATAAGCAAGAAATAATAAGGTGGAGGACAGGACCAGGAACACAGCCAGGAAAGAACATGGATAAGACTCCCATTTGACACCTTTCTGAGAATTGGGAAATTGCAATTATTCTTGGAAAGAATAAAATCACAGAAGGGAGAATAGCATGGCTCAGAGTCAAAAGAGAAAATATTTTAAAAAAATTTCTCATTATCTTCTTCAAACTGTCAAGAGCTGCAGGTCAGGAGTAGCTGAACTGGAAAAAAAAACCACCGCACTTTGTTATTTTTATAGCATCCTTAAATTCCATTTACGTTCACTTTTGTTTTAAGAGAATGCATTCTGGGGATAGAATTGGCTTAGTGCGGATGATCATGCAGGTGATTATGTGCAATCCCCAGCTGAAATTTTTACTAGTTAGGGCCTTCCTCCAGGCAGAATTTTTTTTTTCACTTTGAGATAACCTCCTTTCTAATTTTTATAGCCATATCAAAGACACCTGTAACTGATCTCATTCCCCTGGGCTTCCTGACCTCCCTAGGTGGGCACATGGCCCCATGTGCCATTATTTTCTCCATGTATCTTCCAAACCTGGTGGGGAATGACCTCCTCATTGTCACAGCGTGGAGCAATAAGTGCCTGCAGATATTGCTGCATTTAATCCTCATCAGGTTTTCTTCATGGAGACCTGCTACACCACCACCTCTGTGCCAAAAATGGTGAAGACTTTCCATGTCATAAGGAAAACCATTTGTGTTGCCTGCTGCTGACACAGTCACGTTCCCCTTTCTTCCTGGCTATTACTGAGATCATGGTCCTTCAATAAGTCCTTCAATGTTTGGTAATAATCCACATTCCACACAGCCTGATCTTCCCTGCTTTAGAAGCAAGCATTGTAGCTCCTAGGACTATCCTCTTACAGTTACTAGGACATATGTCAATCTCTGCATAGGTTAAAAGCCTTTCCAAATAAACCAAATTGCATATTCAGCTGTCAGCTGTGCAGCACTGAAAAGTGTCCGAAAAAAACAGTAGATGTGCTTGTAATCAGGGCCATGCTTGTAGTAGTCATCTGGAACTTCCTGTGTGAGAGGATGAGGTTTTTCCTCAAAAATACCCAATCATCTATCTGAATCTCTGTTCTTTATATGGTAGAATATTGCTAATGTTGCACTTTATTGTGCTTCTAAGATTAGGTTGACTGACTGTGCAGTCATCTATAAATATTGTTGAGCATGAGCTGTGTGTTTTTGTAAGCTGCCCAGGCGAAACATGGTTGATGTGGTTACTCCTCCTCTTCTCTTGCATATCTATTTGAGACTTGCTCAGGAAAATTGTGCTTGCTCTAGGATGATCAGATGGATTAGATTCCAAGGCTAAATCACCTAGGAAAAACTGGTCACTGATGTGTTGGAGGTGGGGGCTGCCACCGCTGGGATCTGAGTCCCCTGACTCGGCCTCTGCTGATCCTCATCTGCCACCTGCTGCCACCACCTGGTACATGTCAAAGGTGACCAAAGGGCTGGAGAACCTGTCCTATAAGGAAAGACTGAAGGATTTAAGTCTTTTCTCCCTGGAGAACAGAAGGCTCAGGGGGACCGCATCACAGTAGTCCACTACTTAAAGGGCAGCTACAAAGAGGACAGAGGCTCTCTTATCACAAGCCGCCACATGGAGCAGACAAGGGGCAACAGCAGATCTCCAATAGCCAGGGACTGCAGTGCTGGGAAGGCCCTGGCCTGCATGTGAGGAGCATTGGTGGTGTGAGTGGAGCTTGGGCTGGCCCTGCCTCAGAGCACATGGGGAGCCAGGGAAGCTGAGTACAGGCAGGATCATGCCCCAGTGTTTGTGCTATGGTTGGGTTGGTGCCTGTGCTGTACCACCCTGTCCCCGGGGCACGACCAATTCTCGACCTGTGGGGCTACCCATGGGGGTCCTCAGTGAAGAGGAACTGGAGCTGCCTGGGTGCTGACAACTGACCCCAGGGCTTGGGCAACAGGTCTCATTAGGAGAGGGTGAAGCCTTGGTTTCCGGGCACAGAAAGAAGATGCCCAGCACCCAGAGAGATGGACAAAGATGGTGTCTCTGCCCCAAAAGGTAGGCAGAAGGAGCATGAGTGGAATCTCACATGGTTCACGGGGCGCTGTGTGCCTGAGCCATTATTTTGATCCCAGCAGGGCCTTCAGGAGTTCCTTTTCTGCACCCAGGAGACAATGGATACCCGAGGGATACCAGGATTTAGAGCATCACCCAGGGCTGAAGGCCAACATCTAAAAAGAAATTTTCAATTATAATTGAAAAGCATACCTAAATATTGGAATTAAATAGTGAAGCCACAAGTCGTTCACACAGACTCAGGGAAGATGGACACCTGAAAGAAGCCATGAGAAGGCAGGGAGTCACTGGACTGCAGAGAGCCCATGTTGCTGTGGGGACGCTCTGTGTACTGCTGCCATCTGCCCAGTCACCATCTGCCTGTAAATGGTGAGATGATGGCCAGAAAGTGGGGATTTCCTGTAGGGATATGCAGGCAGCAGATGCTTTGTGGCACTTAGGGCCTGCAGAGCTGGGCTTACACATACCCTGACAACAGCGAAGATGGCGTCAGTGCCTCAACACCTTCATCACCTCACTTCACAATTGGGTGGCCAGGAGGCAGATGAAGGCTCTCATATCTGAACCTCCATGCAGAAAGACCCTCTGCCTGAATTTTACCTTTTCCTCTGGGGAAGACACTCTCCAGAGCTCAGATGTGCATGGCCGGCCTTCTGCCTCGGCATCTCCTCCTGGCAAAACCCTCTGATATGCCAAGGTTTTTGGTCCACCCGCTGGCTGAGAATATCAGCCAACACAAGAGGGCTGAGAATGGCCCAGCAGAGACAGATCAGAGAAGCTGCTGAGCACAGAAACATGTCCCACTGTCGGCCACAGTGGCCTGTGGGGATGGAGGGGGTAACTGCTCTTGCACAGAACCTTTCCAGAGCAGAGTTGGGATCTGACAGTGGTGCAGCCTTAGAGGCCCAGAAAAGCTGCCCTAGGGTTGGAGGAGACAAAGTACCACAGAGCAGCCATGGGTGTTTGGGTAGTGGGTGTTCTCTCGCAGCTGCAGTGGCCCATGGGGCTGTTGGGTTCACAGGGAGTGGGGACTCCATTTTGTGGCTGATACCAGTACTAACTTGTGAATTACCTCAGCCCTGCATGTCTGAACAGCAGCTGGGCCCTGCCATGTGCTGAAGGACTGTATGAAGTACCTATCTCATCTGTCTGTGCCTATGTGTGCTGGCCATGGACCCTAGATCAGGTAATGGAGGGGAGGGGAAGGCAGGACATGAGGCTGTGGGCTGTCCCCAGGCATTATTGTCTCCATATGCCCACTCCTGACACCCTTTGGAGCCATCTTTTATTCGAGCCTCCTCCCCCAGCACAGCTCCATTCAGAGCTACAGGAGATCCCATCCCCAAGAGAGGCTGCTAACTTCATCCATTGGCTTCCCGCAGCCATGGGCTCCTCACTCAAGGGTTGGGCTCCCCATTCACAGAACAGGCTCCAGGGCCCAGTGGTCCAGGCCCAGTGCTTCTGGCCCATCTGGGAGGAGATGCAGCAAGGCTGGAAGGACTGATGGACAATGGCTATGGAGTAGCCAGGAATGTATTCCTCACCTCTAAGGGAAAGGACACAAAAGAAAACCCAGGGCAGGGAGTCCTACCCTCTCCTTCCTCTGCAATTGAGGAAGGGTCCTCTTTTGCACCCAACCTAATCCTCTCCGAAAAGCCACCTTTCTTCCTGACCGGACTGGAAGAGTTGCCGCAGAAGGAAGGAGGACTCAGAGGCCCAGGCTTGAATGCAGCACAACTTTAATGAGTCTAAAGAAGAAAAGGAGGTGGCTCACAGGGAGCACCCGGGGCAGCCACTAAGATGCGGTGGAGCTCTGTCTGGGTGTCCACCTGCCTGCCCTGCAGAGGGAGGGAGGCCCACAGGTCCCCGCTAGGCTGGCATTGGGAGGTGGTGACAGCAAAGGAAAGAGAGAGAGAGAGAGAGAGAGAGGAGAGTGGAAGAACGAAGCAATGGCCCGAAGCTCTAAATACAATGCCCCGAAGCTCTGTCTCCTGTCCAGCACCATGTTCTGAGGTCTTGGGAGGTTCTTGCCCAGGGACATTGCCAGCAGCTTTAGCAGGGTTGACATCTGTTGCAACAGTAGCAGCTGGTAATGCAGGAGAGGTCACAGCACCCAGAGTTGATGGGGACTCCATCACAGCTGAGGATGCTGCCCACAGCAGCGGAGGTGGAGGAGCCCACAACGGTGTTCTGCGGGAAGGAGCTGAGGATGGGGCCGGGCAGGGTCACCACCACGGGGGAGGGCTCGATGACGACGGTGGAGTTCTGGCACTGCCTGACACAGGGCTCATTGCAGCTGTTGGCCAGGGGGGTCGGGCCGCAGGGCTGGCAGCAAGGCTGGCAGGGCTGGCGGGACTGGCACTTGTCGGAGCAGGACATGTCTCTGGGCCGGAGGTGCACCTGGGAGAGAGGGCAGGGAGGAAGCAAAGCACAGGGACACATGAGAAGCAGCACTGCACCCGTCCACAGTGGAGCCAAGGCACCTCCTGGCGCAGCATATGCTGCCCAGCTCAAAGCCCAGGAGCCACCTCAACTAAGTCCCAGCCTCTCTCTGCGGAAGACCTTCTCTCCCCTTCCCTCTCCTATGAGAAGCAGCTCCCAGCCCTGGGCTAGGACAGCCCATATCAGCAGAGCCACACGTCAAGGGAAGACCTGATCTTGAAGGAAGAGGAGAAGAGGCTTCACACTCACCTGATTCCCAAGGAGGAGGAGGCGAGAGAAGTGGATGAGAGAGCAGAGAGTTGGGCTGCCTTTTATAGTAGTCCTGCACTGCCTCGGGCCCAGAGGCACCCTTTGTGGAAGCAGTAATTTTCTGACAAGCTCATGTCAAATGCAAAACATCCCAGCTAATGGTATGGGCTGTGTCCTGGTTTCCTGCACTGCTGCCTTTTCATTTCCTGGCTTATGCCACGTGCTTTCCCATATGAAGGCTTCTGTAAGTGCCGGGATGAGAGTCCCGAGGATTTCCAGGGCAGAAACACGTCAGCGCAGGCAGAAGACTCAGCTCAAGTGCTAGTGGTGTCCCGTGCAGGCAGGTGATGTGCACCTGGGTCATTGCTGTGGGCTCGTTTGTGGCAAAGTCGTCAGGAAATGGGCACCGCTCTCATGCTTCTCGTCCAGCTGCCCAAGGACTCCCATGTGAGAGGTCATGTCACATGCGGTCCCCAGGTTCTCCTCAGCAGAGTCCACAGTTGCTGATGTTTTCCTGGCTTTATGCGAGCGTACAGATTTTTGCATGGTTCCATGCAGGCATGCATGAGCACACGTGTGTCAGTCTGTACTTGTGTGACCCTCATCATGAGGGCATGTGCAGGTCATAGCAGGAATGGCAGTTGGAAAGGAATCTACAGCTGGATGGTGGTGGCTTCAACCTGGCAGAGAGGTGCCCAGAGAACTGAGATGCAGTCTCTGCCTCCTGCACCCTCCATTTCTTGCTTTGTGTACAGGGAGAAAGGCCAAGAAAGCCTGCCCGCCTATGCAGGCCGTTGTCCCTGAATCGATCCCCTTATGATGCAGTGTTGCTGGTGCCTGGGACGGGACGCGGGCTCCTCATGTCCATGCCAATGCCACCACTCAGCCTGGTGCTGAGTGAGGCCGGGGCTAGGACCTCGCACCAAATGGGTATTGAACTGAAGGGTCCAGGGTCCAGATGTTGCTCTACTGTGAGATGTAGGACGGACTCTCTGGGTGGCACAGGGAGAGTCAAACAGCTGAGGACTCCTTTGGTGTTCAAGCACCAGGATTTCCATGTCCCCCATGAAAAACTGAACGTGAGTGCCCAGCAGCTGCGTCTAGGAAGGCAGGGATAGGTGATTCAGGGCCAAATCGCACAAACTCTGCTGCTGTTTCATGAGGGAGGTCAGGCAAAGTCCCTCTTTGCGACAGAGGCTGCAGGTATTTTGTAAGGGCCCTAAGTGCATCCTCCATCCTAGTCTGCCTTGTGTCCAATCCAGCTTAGAGGTAGTGTAACTGAGGGCTACCCTCTTCCCTTTGTTGACCTTGCTGAGATCATTCCCAGATGGTGCCGCTGGGAGGCTTCAGCCAGGGCCGACTTCCCCTTCCCATGGGAGCGTCTTTCAAGCTTAAGTTCTACTGCTTGGCCCCAACCAAGGGGCCAGCTGTGACACAGCTGGGCCTGTATCTGGCCATGGACCCCACTGATCCCAGTTTGGACGCTGACATGCGGGCGACTTCCCAGCTTGACCCGAGACCTTCCTTATCTCTAGGAACACACCTGGTGATCGCTGGACATTGTTGAACCCCGATTACTGTCACGAGACCTCATCCTGACCTTGACTCACTCACTGACTGACTTGCCTTTCCAGCTTGACCCCAGACATACGTAAGAGAAGAGCCTGAGCCAGAACACGAGCAGGACAACCGAAAAGTCTGTGCACACTTGCACACCTGTGATCTTATAGGGGTTTTGGAGAAAAGCTGGGATAGCTCTCAAGTCTGGAGTGCGCAGCGGCTCTGCAAAACAGAAGGCAGAAATGCAACCCTGCGCTCCATAAGGGCAGATTTTTGTCCCCTCAGGGACCTGCCAGGCAGAATCCTTTGGGAAAGGGCCCTGGGGGGTCAAAGAGGCCCAGGGAGAATGTAAAATACAGCAGTTAAGATCTGATGATAATAAAAATAAGGAAACCCCCACAAATAGCACCACCCGCTCCACTTGATAAAGGCATCAGAAAGATCTACCAAGGACATTAGATGGCTGTATTTTCAGAGCATTTCTTTCCAAATGTTAAAGCATGACCAATAACACCATTTTTCTTAAGGTTATTCAAAGTTACATCCATCCCTTACTGAAGCCTGCACTGGTTCTTTTCTGTTGAAATTTGTATTCATCCAATTGTGCCTCATACTCCGTTGGACCCACTCTGTTGGGCTTACGTGGCAAGGCTTTGGTAGCTGGGGGAGAAGGTTGCAGGGGTGGCCTCTGTGAGAAGACTCCAGCGGCTACCCCCACGTCTGACGGAGTCAGTTCCAGCCGGCTCCAAAATGGACTCGCTGCTGCCCAACGCTGAGCCCGTTAGCAACGCTGGTGGTGCCTCCATGAAGACATATTTGAGAAAGGGCAAAAGGGCAAAACACTGCACAGGAAATGAGGAATGGAGAAAAAAAAAAGTTTGAGAAACAATCCTGCAAACACCAAGGCCAGAGAAGAGGGGGGAGGAGGAGGAGGAGGAGGTGCTCCAGGCAACGGTGCAGAGATTCCCAGGCAGCCCGTGGGAGAGACCACGGTGGAGCAGATAGCCACACTGCAGCCCACGGAGGATCCCACACCGGACCAAGTGGCTATCCCCTGCAGGAACCGTGGCCTGTGCAGAGCCCATGCTGAAGCAGGCTCCTGGCAGGAAATGTGGCCCCTGGAGGACCTCATTGCCTCTCTTTTCCAGCCCATTCCCTTTCAATGTCTCACAGATAGGTCAGTGCAGAAGATCTCGGCTGTCTTTGTAGTCCCAAATTTCTGAGGTCCAAGCACCAAAGGCTGTTGCCCGTGATCTGTAGGCTTCAGGAGAGGAGGGAGCTAGGAGGAAGGGCACAGTACAGTTCTCCTCTCTTGGCATCCTGGCAGGAGGACCTTCTGTGCAAGGCTGAGCTCTGGGGAAAGGGCCCTCAGTTCTCCCTTGGCAGCCCTATTTCCCTTATGCACCCAGAGACCTGCAGGCGAAGATCCTTTTTCTGTGAGGGGTTGGGGTTAGTGGCCTGAGGGAAAAGGAGAAGGTGGTGAGAGAGCTTCTGCCATGGAACTGTTCTTCCCCTGCCCCCCAGGATGGGATTGCACTTGCCATGAGCTGCAAAGAGGGCTCTTCTGATCGGTGCTCTCTCTAGAGTACCATGGGAGGACCTGTCATAAGCTCATCTGTGTCATCTTGTAGGCCCATGTGAAAAACCTATTTGTCCTGGAGCTGCTCAGTCTGATGGGAGTCGGGGATGTGCACTCTGCAAAGACACCTCAGCCCTGCAAATGTGTGTAACCAACCGCTGGGCTGCACAGGGCACTGTATGGGTGTGACGGAAGAACAGGGGACTTGCCCTAGCTATCCCTGCCCTTGGATGCATGCCGTGCCCCTTCCTTCTGGAGGTGGGTGGGAAGGTGAGGAGGAGGAGGAGGCTCTGGGCTCTAGCCAAGGTGATTTCTCCTACCGTCCCCTCCTTCCATCCTCACGGCCATCTTCTGCCTGAGCCTTCTCCCCCAGCACAGCTCCATCCAGAGCAAGAGGAACCGCCTTGAGTGCTTGTGGGGCTGCTGACCTCCCAGGACCTCCTGCAGCACTGGGGTCGTCCCATGAAGACAGCAGAAGTTGGGATCACCATCTGTAGGACACGCTCTGAGGCCAAGGGGAATATTTCTGGGCAGAGATGCGGCAAGGGAGGGGCTGATGGTCACTGGCTGTGGAGTAGCCAGAGGTGATGTTCTCAGTTCCAAGGGACAGTGACCCAAGGAGGCCCACAGACAGTGTGTCCTGCCCTCCCAGTCCTCTAGGAATGAGAAAGGGTCCACTTGCTCACACATTTGTTCCCTCCCAGCATATCTCCTTTCTCCCTGGACAGCTTTGGAGAGCATCCAGAGAGGAAAGGACCACACAGAGCCAGAGGCTGGGATGCAGCAGAGTTTAATGAGTCCAAAGAGGGAAACAAGATGTCTCTGAGGGGAGGCCACAGTGAAAGGATCACTGTGGGCAGCCAAGAGTCAGTGCCCCATGATCAAGGGAGAGATCCCACAGGGTACTCCTCTGGCTGCCCGACAGAGGAAGAGGGGCAGGCAGGTCCCCCCTAAGCTGGCTTTGGTGGGCCTCATGGCCTGGGGAGCAGAAAACAACAAAGGAAAAGGAGGGAAAGGAGAGAGTGGAGGAAGGAAACGAGAGGCATCGGCCATGTTTTGGGAGAGCCGAGGCTCACCCCTTCCAAAGGGCTGACACCCTTTGCAGGAGGTGCAGGGCATGCTCAGGCCCTCTCAAAGCAATGGCCACGATCTCCGTTGTTCAGTCCGGCATCATCTTCTGGGTACCCGGGGCTCCTTGTCTGGGCTCTCACCAGTGGCCTTAGCAAGGGGGGCACCTTCTGCTGCCACAGTAGCAGCTGGTGATGCAGGAAAGGTCACAGCACCCGGAGTTGATGGGGACTCCATCACAGCTGAGGATGCTGCCAACGGCAGCGGAGGTGGAGGAGCCCACAACGGTGTTCTGCGGGAAGGAGCTGAGGATGGGGCCGGGCAGGGTCACCACCACGGGGGAGGGCTGGATGACGACGGTGGAGTCCTGGCACTGCCTGACACAGGGCTCATTGCAGCTGTTGGCCAGGGGGGTCGGGCCGCAGGGCTGGCAGCAAGGCTGGCAGGGCTGGCACTTGTCGGAGCAGGACATGTCTCTGGGCTGGAGGTGCACCTGGGAGAGAGGGCAGGGAGGAAGCAGAGCACAGGGACACATGAGGAACAGCCTGCAACCCCACCAAAAGGAAGCCAAGGCACCTGCTGGGTGGGGAGGTAGAGGCTGTGCAGGGGGAACACGGGCTTCTTTGCCTGAGCCCAGCGGGGTCCTTCAGGTAGCAGCCAGGCCCAGAGATGCTCCTGCCTAGCGTGTAGCCAAAGATCTACCTCAGCCCAGCGTCAGCCTCCCTCCATGACAGACCGTCTCTCCTCTGCTCTCTCCCACTAACTTAGATGTCCTTGAAGGCTAGACCCCATCTTAGAGGAGGAAGTGGATGAGAAAGGGTGTTCCAACTCACCTGGTTCCCAAGGAGAAGGAGGTGACAGAAGTGGTAGAGAGCGCACAGAGTTGGGCTGGCTTTTATACCAGCCTCACACTGCCTCAGGGCCCAAAGGCATCCTCTGCATATGTGACAATTTCCTACAAGCTCCTAATGAACGGAAACATCCCAGGTAATGACATGGCATGTGTTGCTGATTCCCTCTATGCTGCCTTTGCATTTCCTGGTTATGTCATGCCCATTCCCTCACGGACGCTTGTTTTGAGTGCTGGGATGAGAGGCCCCATGATTTCCAGGGCAAGGATGCGTCAGTGTGGGCAGAAGACACGGACTAAGTGCCAGAGGGGTCCAGTGGAGGCAGGTGATGTCAGCCTGGGGCACTCTGGTGGTTTTTCTTTACGAGCCTGCTGACAGGAAGGGCCCCAGCTGCTCCCAGCCCTGCAAACTGCACTTGGTCTGCTGAGACCTGACATTGTTTACATGTAAGAACCAATGGGCATAAAAGGAGCTCTAGGACTCCACACTTTTTTTTTAATGTCTGCACATTCCTTTTGATGTATTGTTCTTACATAGGTGTTCAGAGGAAGAATGAAAAAGAGGCTAGGTAGACCTTCTCTTCTAGAATTATTGAATAAAGCAAAGTCACGTTGGATGGGGCTTTGAGCAACTGATCTAATGAAAGATGTCCCTGCCCATGGCCATGCTCATGACTCCTGGAAGCCCAGCATCCATTACTACGTGGGTCATGCTGTGCCATCATCCATTCTTGTCTCAAGGTTCTATAATCATTTTTAATCATCAGTCCAAGCACTTCTTCCTTTTTTTCTTCCTTATCCTCTAATATATTCAACATCGCTGTTCTGGCCTCCGAGCAGTCACGGAGCAGTGCAGGCAGAAGACATGAATTAACCTGCTCAGTTAATGCACTAATAGATCCTGAGGGAACAGTGCCTTAGGAAAATAAGGCTCAATGGAGATGTTATGGGTGTTTACAACTACGTGCTCTGAGGATGTGGAAAAGATGGAGCCAGGCTCTTCTCAAAGGTGTGCAGTGGTAGGACAAGAGGCAATGGACACAATTTGGAACCTGGGAAATTCTATTTAGATATTAAAAACTTTTTTTTTTTACTTTTTTTTTTTGACCTTGAAAATTCTCAAGTACTGGAATGGGTTTTCTAGAGATGTTGTGCAGGCTCTGGCCCTGGAAATTTTCAAGACTTGGGCACAGCCCTGAGTAGTTGGATCTAATGAGACCTTCTCTGAGCAAGGACTTGGAATGGGTGATCTGCAGAGGTCCTGTCCAACCTAAATTATTCTATGAATCTATGGAAAAAGTAAAAATAGTTTGGTTTGTTTCTTAAAGGATAGAAGTAAGGAGAGGATAAATGCAGATCAAATGTGTTTTGAAGAAACTGAGAAGGAAGGGTTATTATCAAGTGGAAAGGCTGGTTTTGGTTTTGGTTTGGTTTTGTTTTTTTCCAATGAGCTTTTCAGAACCGATTTATGAGATGTAATGGGACAGTGGGGCAGGAAATTTCGTTTATTAATTCCTGAGATATCTCCTTTTGGACAGAGGGAGAAAGTCCACAGTGCCTCGGGGGCTGAGTGGGACAGCTGGTGCCAGCAGGATTTGTTGTTTATCATTGTGTTTGTATGAGCTGCAGCCTTGCGGTGTGCTGACAGGAGTTTGGGGCTAGACACTGTGCAGGAGCCAGGAGAGGCCAACCCCATCAAGGGCTTGAGGTTGGTGGGAGAGGATACACAAGCATCAAGGAAGCAGAGACTCCCAAGATGTTGTACAGGACGATGTGTCAGAGAGGCTGGTCTATATGTCTTTTACCCCTCACTTTGGAAAGGCAGAAGTCTTAATCTTTCTGCATTTGCTTTTCCTCTGTTGTGTACCCTAAGATGGGAGAGTGTTATGGCCCCTTCCTGTCCAACTTGGACACATGAAAGGACAAGCTGCAGCCAGCTCTGCAATGATGAACTCCCAGAAGACTCCCAAGAGAGAACTGCCTTGTCTGGGTGAGGTTGAGTGCATCCTGGAACCATCTATATCTCCTGGGATCCCCTCTTCTCTCTGAGGGTGTGCAGAGCCCTTATCTCTTAGGAAATAAGGAAAATGCAGATGATGTTGCTGCTGCTGAAGATGATGATGATTACTATTATTATTGCAGAGATTTGATGAAGGCTCTTTTAGACTCTAAAGTTGTTGTTGGAGCCTGGTTCGTCTCTGGGGTTGCAGGTTAACCTGCCATAACAGGGGACACAGCCAGATTCTCGGGGGTGCTGCACAACCGGGTTCCTCATGTATTTCTGGGGATATGGGAGACAGGTGCTGTTCCTAGGTGGCAGAGGAAGGAAAGGGGACAAGTGGTAGAAACATAGGGCCCTTCTGTTCCCAGAAGAAATAGCAGTGTCCCCAGAGAGATGGTGTAAAACCTCAGTGGGGCAAAAATAAAAAACTTAAATGGTCCATCAGGGATGTGCAGAAGAGCAGGCATTTCTCACTGTGGATGTGAGGACTCCACTGGGCTAATCAGACCAGGAAGAGACCTTTCCCACCATGGGGAGTCCAAAGCCACCACGTTCCCTCACTGTAATGATCTTGGCTGCACGAGCAACATATGTTGCTGCTGGAGGAGGGAGGAGCACAGGAGGGCATTTCAGACATGCTAGGAACAGGAACAAGTATTTTCTCCTCCCCCACTTGATTCTTTGTTCCCCTTGCAGAGGGGGAACAGCCGTTCCTGCTGACAGGAAGGGCCCCAGCTGCTCCCAGCCCTGCAATCCTTGACTCGCCCCCCCAAGGGGTCCTGTGAGTATGTGCCCTGTCCTCCTCTTTCCTTCACCCAGCACCTCTTTAGTCACATCCCCTCCTATCGCCTCTGCCCCCATGTGCTTATCTGCAATAACGTGCGTGGGAGTGTGATTCTGTACCAGTCTGTGCAATTATCTGCATGCGCATCTATGCGCTTGTATGCATGTGTGTACACACATCTCTGTGCCTCTGGTGAGATCGTGTTTCTGTGTACATTTGTATTTTACTGCAGAGGTGTGTGTACTTGTATGCAACCAGACGCCTGTGTCCTTGTGCACGTTTGGTTGTGTCTGTGCATCTGTGTATATATTTGTGCACACTTGTTGTCCTCGTTTTGGCTGGGATAGAGTTAATTTTTTTCCTAGTAGCTGGTACAGTGCTGTGTTTTGGATTTAGGATGATAATAATGTTTATAACACACTGATGTTTTAGTTTTTGCTAAGTAGTGCTTACACTAGTCAAGGACTTTTCAGCTTCTCGTGTCCTGGCAGCGAGAAGCTGGGAGGGGGCATGGCCAGGACAGCTGACCCAAACTGGCCAAAGGGCTATTCCATACCATATGACATCATGCTCAGTATATAAACTGAGGAGAGTTAGCCGCGGGGGGTGACCGCTGCTTGGGAACTGGCTGGGCATCGGTCAGCGGCTGGTGAGCAATTGCATTGTGCATCACTTATTTTGTATATTCTTTTATCATTATTATTATTATTACTTTCCCTTCCTTTTCTGTCCTATTAAACTGTCGTCATCTCAACCCATGAATTTTAATTTTTTTTCCCCAGTTCTCTCCCCCATCCCACTGTGAGAGAGGGGAGTGAGCGAACGGCTGTGTGGTGTTTAGCTGCCTGCTGGGTTAAACCAGAACACTTGTGCATGTGGGTATGTGTTAGTGCATGTGTGTTTCCATAGTTGTGACTATTGCCCAATGCCCAGGCCCAACCAGTTCCTAAGGCCTATAGTGACATCCTGCCATGGCAGCCCATAGTGACATCCCTCCATGACAGTGCCAGGCACTGACACAGTCTCAGCCCCTTGTTGTCTGAGGGGACACAGACAGGGCCACAGCACTCAGGTCTCGCTGAGGAGGACCTCAAACACAGGCCAACTCTTTTCATGCTGCCACCAGGCAGCCTCGAGGCGCTGAGCTGCTTCCCAGGGTTCTCACTCGTGACTCATGTAAAAGCTTTGAGGTTACAGGGTTCTGCTGCCTGTGTGGGGATGGGAGAGCCCTCTCCCCCAACTGGCCCCTGTCCAGACCCAGGAGCTATGGGAAATGGAACGAGAGCCTGGGGAAGCTGTGAGGGGGAAGGTGGCAAACATCAGGTTTGGAGCTAATGGCACCAGAAAACAGCACCAACACTGGAAGAGCCGACGGTCCCCGCCACCAGCAGCACTATAGGAATCCAGCCATGGCATAAGCTCCCCCTTAAAGCCTCAAATGAGGGACTGCTTGGAAACAGCAGTTCTCAGCCGTTTGGCTTTGGCTGAGATGCAGGAGACCTAGCTTCAGGGCCCTATGGCCTGGGGAAGGTGAGGGGAACTCCAGTATCACCTGGCATCACCACACAGGGGAAACCACCCACTGGTTCTGCTCTGAAAAGCTTTTCCTTAAAAGCAAGCATCCTGGCAAAATGGCATTTGCCAGATGAAGCCTTTCAGCTGCCTGCTCTGACTCCTCCAGTGTGATTCCTGCCAAGTTGAGTTGGCTGTTGTCAGTGTTTCCAGACTGCCCCAGGCTCCCTTTCCCAGGAGGCTTACTTTCCTGGAGACACCACTTCCCACATTTGTTGCACCCTATCCCTAAGCCAGCTCCCTCAGCCCTGCTGCCTCCCTGCTCTGGCAGCAGTGAGATGTACCCCATCTGGGTACCACTGAGAGGTTCCTGAGGGGTGTAGGGAAGCAGCCGTGTGGCCTCAGCCTGGGGCCGTGTGCATAGGGGATCCTCTTTATCTGCCAGTCAGATTTCTTTTTTCATCAAAGGACAGCATAGTGCGTTCCTAGCTCCAGGGGGACCAGGAAGCAAAAACCTTTTGGCTTGTGTGGCCAAACTCTTCTCAGTAGTGCCCACTGGCAGGACAAGAGGCAATGGGCAAAAATTAAAACCCATAACGTTCCATCTGAACACAAAGAAAAACCTTTTCACTGTGAGGGTGGTCAAACACTGGAACAGGTTGATCAGAGAGGTCGTGGAGTCTTCATCCGCGGAGACAGTCAAAACCTGTCTCTAGACAACGTGCTCTACCTGCCCCTGCTTGAGCAGGGGCACTGGACTAGGTGATCTCCAGAGGTGCCTTCCCACCTCAACAATTCTGCGATTCTATGAAATGCTTACCTCAGGGCACAGCAGCAACACCAGCCCCTGGCCACCAGGAAACTGGGGTTTCCTTCAGGGCCAGCACACAGCAACCCTGAACTCGGTTTCCCCCCCATCACCCCAATGGCCTTGTGCCCATATCCTCCCCAGGGCTGTGCTGCAGTCCAGCGCAACCCCTGTGCCCGCCCCTTCAGGAGGCACTGCTCCAGCACTGCCCAACAGGTGTTTCCAGAGCTGCTCGCACTTCTTAGCCAAGCGCCCTTGATGGGGCACTCTGGCCACTGTGACTTCTGTCCCCTCCTTTCTCCCAAACATGTTTGGGAAATACCTCTCCCCCTCAGAGAGGACAGACACCTGTCTTCTCTGGTGTGTGCCGGACCCAGGTGTCTGTCAGTCTCTCCCCACAGCTGCATCTTCTCTCCCTTCTCCCCGGAAGAGGAGGTCCCTCAAGAGAAAGATGTCTGTGAACAGCACCTGCTGCAGAAACCCCCATCCAGAGACAGACACAATCCCTCACTCCAGCAGGAGGATGACACCCCAACACAACCCTATGCTAGACAAACAGCCCTTCTCTGTCCTTTCACATATGCACATAAACAACCTCTGGCAGCCTGTGCTACCCTGACCTCAACTCTCCATTACCTAGGCAAGCACAATGAAAACCCCTTTTTAATCCCTTCCAATGAATGCCAGGAGTACTCAGCTCGGAGCACTCCTTTACTACGCTGCTAGGGGCCTTTGCTAGCACAGTGAACAGGAGCTGTAAAGTTTCAGTTGTCAGCACAGCAGCTCCCATTCACAGCCCTCCTTCCACATAGCCTTCCGGACCACATTGTTCAGCTGTGGTTGTGGCAGGAGGGATGGGAAGCCCCATCAACATTATTCTCATACTAAATCCAAAACACAGCGCTATACCAGCTACTAAAAAGAAAATTAACTCTATCTCAGCCAAAACGAGGACAACAAGTGTGCACAAATATATATACAGATCCACAGACACAACCAAACATGCACAAGGACACAGGCGTCGGGTTGCATACAAGTACTCACACTTGTGCAATTAAATACACATGTACACAGAAACACGATCTCACCAGAGGCACAGAGATGTGTGTACACACATGCATACAAGCGCATAGATGCGCATGCAGATAATTGCACAGACTGGTACAGAATCACGCTCCCACGCACGTTATTGCAGATAAGCACATGGGGGCAGTGGCAATAGGAAGGGATGTGACTGAGGAGCTGCTGGGGACCTCCCTGCCAGAGCAGGGGCGCGGGACTCTAAGCAGGACAGATGCACAGGCAGCATTGCTAGAGGAGTCTCAGGGACTGCGCAGAGGGAGGAGGCGGCCAAGCAGGTTGGCAACTTCCTCCTGAGGGCAGCTTACGGTGAAAGAGAGTTGAAAACCTGATGTGCAGCACGCCTGCTTGGGAAGACAATAGCCACTGACTGTTGGAGTGAGCATGGAGGGAAGGAAAGAGGGGGACAGGGCATATACTCACAGGACCCCTTGGGGGGGCGAGTCAAGGATTGCAGGACTGGGAGCAGCTGGGGCCCTTCCTGTCAGCAGGCTCGTAAAGAAAAACCGCCAGAGTGCCCCAGGCTGACATCACCTGCCTCCACTGGACCCCTCTGGCACTTAGTCCGTGTCTTCTGCCCACACTGACGCATCCTTGCCCTGGAAATCATGGGGCCTCTCATCCCAGCACTCAAAACAAGCGTCCGTGAGGGAATGGGCATGACATAACCAGGAAATGCAAAGGCAGCATAGAGGGAATCAGCAACACATGCCATGTCATTACCTGGGATGTTTCCGTTCATTAGGAGCTTGTAGGAAATTGTCACATATGCAGAGGATGCCTTTGGGCCCTGAGGCAGTGTGAGGCTGGTATAAAAGCCAGCCCAACTCTGTGCGCTCTCTACCACTTCTGTCACCTCCTTCTCCTTGGGAACCAGGTGAGTTGGAACACCCTTTCTCATCCACTTCCTCCTCTAAGATGGGGTCTAGCCTTCAAGGACATCTAAGTTAGTGGGAGAGAGCAGAGGAGAGACGGTCTGTCATGGAGGGAGGCTGACGCTGGGCTGAGGTAGATCTTTGGCTACACGCTAGGCAGGAGCATCTCTGGGCCTGGCTGCTACCTGAAGGACCCCGCTGGGCTCAGGCAAAGAAGCCCGTGTTCCCCCTGCACAGCCTCTACCTCCCCACCCAGCAGGTGCCTTGGCTTCCTTTTGGTGGGGTTGCAGGCTGTTCCTCATGTGTCCCTGTGCTCTGCTTCCTCCCTGCCCTCTCTCCCAGGTGCACCTCCAGCCCAGAGACATGTCCTGCTCCGACAAGTGCCAGCCCTGCCAGCCTTGCTGCCAGCCCTGCGGCCCGACCCCCCTGGCCAACAGCTGCAATGAGCCCTGTGTCAGGCAGTGCCAGGACTCCACTGTCGTCATCCAGCCCTCCCCCGTGGTGGTGACCCTGCCCGGCCCCATCCTCAGCTCCTTCCCGCAGAACACCGTTGTGGGCTCCTCCACCTCCGCTGCCGTTGGCAGCATCCTCAGCTGTGATGGAGTCCCCATCAACTCCGGGTGCTGTGACCTTTCCTGCATCACCAGCTGCTACTGTGGCAGCAGAAGGTGCCCCCCTTGCTAAGGCCACTGGTGAGAGCCCAGACAAGGAGCCCCGGGTACCCAGAAGATGATGCCGGACTGAACAACGGAGATCGTGGCCATTGCTTTGAGAGGGCCTGAGCATGCCCTGCACCTCCTGCAAAGGGTGTCAGCCCTTTGGAAGGGGTGAGCCTCGGCTCTCCCAAAACATGGCCGATGCCTCTCGTTTCCTTCCTCCACTCTCTCCTTTCCCTCCTTTTCCTTTGTTGTTTTCTGCTCCCCAGGCCATGAGGCCCACCAAAGCCAGCTTAGGGGGGACCTGCCTGCCCCTCTTCCTCTGTCGGGCAGCCAGAGGAGTACCCTGTGGGATCTCTCCCTTGATCATGGGGCACTGACTCTTGGCTGCCCACAGTGATCCTTTCACTGTGGCCTCCCCTCAGAGACATCTTGTTTCCCTCTTTGGACTCATTAAACTCTGCTGCATCCCAGCCTCTGGCTCTGTGTGGTCCTTTCCTCTCTGGATGCTCTCCAAAGCTGTCCAGGGAGAAAGGAGATATGCTGGGAGGGAACAAATGTGTGAGCAAGTGGACCCTTTCTCATTCCTAGAGGACTGGGAGGGCAGGACACACTGTCTGTGGGCCTCCTTGGGTCACTGTCCCTTGGAACTGAGAACATCACCTCTGGCTACTCCACAGCCAGTGACCATCAGCCCCTCCCTTGCCGCATCTCTGCCCAGAAATATTCCCCTTGGCCTCAGAGCGTGTCCTACAGATGGTGATCCCAACTTCTGCTGTCTTCATGGGACGACCCCAGTGCTGCAGGAGGTCCTGGGAGGTCAGCAGCCCCACAAGCACTCAAGGCGGTTCCTCTTGCTCTGGATGGAGCTGTGCTGGGGGAGAAGGCTCAGGCAGAAGATGGCCGTGAGGATGGAAGGAGGGGACGGTAGGAGAAATCACCTTGGCTAGAGCCCAGAGCCTCCTCCTCCTCCTCACCTTCCCACCCACCTCCAGAAGGAAGGGGCACGGCATGCATCCAAGGGCAGGGATAGCTAGGGCAAGTCCCCTGTTCTTCCGTCACACCCATACAGTGCCCTGTGCAGCCCAGCGGTTGGTTACACACATTTGCAGGGCTGAGGTGTCTTTGCAGAGTGCACATCCCCGACTCCCATCAGACTGAGCAGCTCCAGGACAAATAGGTTTTTCACATGGGCCTACAAGATGACACAGATGAGCTTATGACAGGTCCTCCCATGGTACTCTAGAGAGAGCACCGATCAGAAGAGCCCTCTTTGCAGCTCATGGCAAGTGCAATCCCATCCTGGGGGGCAGGGGAAGAACAGTTCCATGGCAGAAGCTCTCTCACCACCTTCTCCTTTTCCCTCAGGCCACTAACCCCAACCCCTCACAGAAAAAGGATCTTCGCCTGCAGGTCTCTGGGTGCATAAGGGAAATAGGGCTGCCAAGGGAGAACTGAGGGCCCTTTCCCCAGAGCTCAGCCTTGCACAGAAGGTCCTCCTGCCAGGATGCCAAGAGAGGAGAACTGTACTGTGCCCTTCCTCCTAGCTCCCTCCTCTCCTGAAGCCTACAGATCACGGGCAACAGCCTTTGGTGCTTGGACCTCAGAAATTTGGGACTACAAAGACAGCCGAGATCTTCTGCACTGACCTATCTGTGAGACATTGAAAGGGAATGGGCTGGAAAAGAGAGGCAATGAGGTCCTCCAGGGGCCACATTTCCTGCCAGGAGCCTGCTTCAGCATGGGCTCTGCACAGGCCACGGTTCCTGCAGGGGATAGCCACTTGGTCCGGTGTGGGATCCTCCGTGGGCTGCAGTGTGGCTATCTGCTCCACCGTGGTCTCTCCCACGGGCTGCCTGGGAATCTCTGCACCGTTGCCTGGAGCACCTCCTCCTCCTCCTCCTCCCCCCTCTTCTCTGGCCTTGGTGTTTGCAGGATTGTTTCTCAAACTTTTTTTTTTCTCCATTCCTCATTTCCTGTGCAGTGTTTTGCCCTTTTGCCCTTTCTCAAATATGTCTTCATGGAGGCACCACCAGCGTTGCTAACGGGCTCAGCGTTGGGCAGCAGCGAGTCCATTTTGGAGCCGGCTGGAACTGACTCCGTCAGACGTGGGGGTAGCCGCTGGAGTCTTCTCACAGAGGCCACCCCTGCAACCTTCTCCCCCAGCTACCAAAGCCTTGCCACGTAAGCCCAACAGAGTGGGTCCAACGGAGTATGAGGCACAATTGGATGAATACAAATTTCAACAGAAAAGAACCAGTGCAGGCTTCAGTAAGGGATGGATGTAACTTTGAATAACCTTAAGAAAAATGGTGTTATTGGTCATGCTTTAACATTTGGAAAGAAATGCTCTGAAAATACAGCCATCTAATGTCCTTGGTAGATCTTTCTGATGCCTTTATCAAGTGGAGCGGGTGGTGCTATTTGTGGGGGTTTCCTTATTTTTATTATCATCAGATCTTAACTGCTGTATTTTACATTCTCCCTGGGCCTCTTTGACCCCCCAGGGCCCTTTCCCAAAGGATTCTGCCTGGCAGGTCCCTGAGGGGACAAAAATCTGCCCTTATGGAGCGCAGGGTTGCATTTCTGCCTTCTGTTTTGCAGAGCCGCTGCGCACTCCAGACTTGAGAGCTATCCCAGCTTTTCTCCAAAACCCCTATAAGATCACAGGTGTGCAAGTGTGCACAGACTTTTCGGTTGTCCTGCTCGTGTTCTGGCTCAGGCTCTTCTCTTACGTATGTCTGGGGTCAAGCTGGAAAGGCAAGTCAGTCAGTGAGTGAGTCAAGGTCAGGATGAGGTCTCGTGACAGTAATCGGGGTTCAACAATGTCCAGCGATCACCAGGTGTGTTCCTAGAGATAAGGAAGGTCTCGGGTCAAGCTGGGAAGTCGCCCGCATGTCAGCGTCCAAACTGGGATCAGTGGGGTCCATGGCCAGATACAGGCCCAGCTGTGTCACAGCTGGCCCCTTGGTTGGGGCCAAGCAGTAGAACTTAAGCTTGAAAGACGCTCCCATGGGAAGGGGAAGTCGGCCCTGGCTGAAGCCTCCCAGCGGCACCATCTGGGAATGATCTCAGCAAGGTCAACAAAGGGAAGAGGGTAGCCCTCAGTTACACTACCTCTAAGCTGGATTGGACACAAGGCAGACTAGGATGGAGGATGCACTTAGGGCCCTTACAAAATACCTGCAGCCTCTGTCGCAAAGAGGGACTTTGCCTGACCTCCCTCATGAAACAGCAGCAGAGTTTGTGCGATTTGGCCCTGAATCACCTATCCCTGCCTTCCTAGACGCAGCTGCTGGGCACTCACGTTCAGTTTTTCATGGGGGACATGGAAATCCTGGTGCTTGAACACCAAAGGAGTCCTCAGCTGTTTGACTCTCCCTGTGCCACCCAGAGAGTCCGTCCTACATCTCACAGTAGAGCAACATCTGGACCCTGGACCCTTCAGTTCAATACCCATTTGGTGCGAGGTCCTAGCCCCGGCCTCACTCAGCACCAGGCTGAGTGGTGGCATTGGCATGGACATGAGGAGCCCGCGTCCCGTCCCAGGCACCAGCAACACTGCATCATAAGGGGATCGATTCAGGGACAACGGCCTGCATAGGCGGGCAGGCTTTCTTGGCCTTTCTCCCTGTACACAAAGCAAGAAATGGAGGGTGCAGGAGGCAGAGACTGCATCTCAGTTCTCTGGGCACCTCTCTGCCAGGTTGAAGCCACCACCATCCAGCTGTAGATTCCTTTCCAACTGCCATTCCTGCTATGACCTGCACATGCCCTCATGATGAGGGTCACACAAGTACAGACTGACACACGTGTGCTCATGCATGCCTGCATGGAACCATGCAAAAATCTGTACGCTCGCATAAAGCCAGGAAAACATCAGCAACTGTGGACTCTGCTGAGGAGAACCTGGGGACCGCATGTGACATGACCTCTCACATGGGAGTCCTTGGGCAGCTGGACGAGAAGCATGAGAGCGGTGCCCATTTCCTGACGACTTTGCCACAAACGAGCCCACAGCAATGACCCAGGTGCACATCACCTGCCTGCACGGGACACCACTAGCACTTGAGCTGAGTCTTCTGCCTGCGCTGACGTGTTTCTGCCCTGGAAATCCTCGGGACTCTCATCCCGGCACTTACAGAAGCCTTCATATGGGAAAGCACGTGGCATAAGCCAGGAAATGAAAAGGCAGCGGTGCAGGAAACCAGGACACAGCCCATACCATTAGCTGGGATGTTTTGCATTTGACATGAGCTTGTCAGAAAATTACTGCTTCCACAAAGGGTGCCTCTGGGCCCGAGGCAGTGCAGGACTACTATAAAAGGCAGCCCAACTCTCTGCTCTCTCATCCACTTCTCTCGCCTCCTCCTCCTTGGGAATCAGGTGAGTGTGAAGCCTCTTCTCCTCTTCCTTCAAGATCAGGTCTTCCCTTGACGTGTGGCTCTGCTGATATGGGCTGTCCTAGCCCAGGGCTGGGAGCTGCTTCTCATAGGAGAGGGAAGGGGAGAGAAGGTCTTCCGCAGAGAGAGGCTGGGACTTAGTTGAGGTGGCTCCTGGGCTTTGAGCTGGGCAGCATATGCTGCGCCAGGAGGTGCCTTGGCTCCACTGTGGACGGGTGCAGTGCTGCTTCTCATGTGTCCCTGTGCTTTGCTTCCTCCCTGCCCTCTCTCCCAGGTGCACCTCCGGCCCAGAGACATGTCCTGCTCCGACAAGTGCCAGTCCCGCCAGCCCTGCCAGCCTTGCTGCCAGCCCTGCGGCCCGACCCCCCTGGCCAACAGCTGCAATGAGCCCTGTGTCAGGCAGTGCCAGAACTCCACCGTCGTCATCGAGCCCTCCCCCGTGGTGGTGACCCTGCCCGGCCCCATCCTCAGCTCCTTCCCGCAGAACACCGTTGTGGGCTCCTCCACCTCCGCTGCTGTGGGCAGCATCCTCAGCTGTGATGGAGTCCCCATCAACTCTGGGTGCTGTGACCTCTCCTGCATTACCAGCTGCTACTGTTGCAACAGATGTCAACCCTGCTAAAGCTGCTGGCAATGTCCCTGGGCAAGAACCTCCCAAGACCTCAGAACATGGTGCTGGACAGGAGACAGAGCTTCGGGGCATTGTATTTAGAGCTTCGGGCCATTGCTTCGTTCTTCCACTCTCCTCTCTCTCTCTCTCTCTCTCTCTTTCCTTTGCTGTCACCACCTCCCAATGCCAGCCTAGCGGGGACCTGTGGGCCTCCCTCCCTCTGCAGGGCAGGCAGGTGGACACCCAGACAGAGCTCCACCGCATCTTAGTGGCTGCCCCGGGTGCTCCCTGTGAGCCACCTCCTTTTCTTCTTTAGACTCATTAAAGTTGTGCTGCATTCAAGCCTGGGCCTCTGAGTCCTCCTTCCTTCTGCGGCAACTCTTCCAGTCCGGTCAGGGAAAAAGGTGGAGGAAGGGGAGGGTGGGACTCCCTGCAGTGGATTTTGTTCCTTGGCAGCATGGTAAATTAATTTCACGTTTTCATGAATAAACTGATTGTAATTGCTTCCAAGGAATTTTGAGCTTCGTGGGTGTCCCACCATAGCTTAGCTCCCTTAGGCAAAGACCACAGCAGCTCTCACCCAGCGTTCTCTCCTCTTCCCAATCACACTTGATGACATCTCCACCGACGGTCTACATTATAGCTAACAGGCACCTTGGGCATTTGAAGTAGGCAATTAAGAATGAGGCAATTAAGAAACCAATGCACCCAGGAATTACCACACAGACAATGAGGTGCAACGGGAGTCAGCCATTTCATGGCAACGGTCAGTTCCAGCAAACCAGAAGTGTGAGTCACAAGTCTGCCAGGTCCCCTGTGCTCTGGTCAACTACCCGCAGCTCAGCCCAGGCATGGTCAGACCTTCATCTGGGGTAAATGGGTTCTGTCAGTCAGCAAGAGGGGCTGGTTTCTCCCTCTGACAGCAAGAGAAATAGTAGATTTAACCCACCCCAGCTTTGTTCCTTCACTCTTGTCTGGGCAGCTGATTCCTGTTGGTCATGCACTGGGCCACAGCAAAGGAGAACAAGACACCTGTAACTGATCTCATTCCCCTGGGCTTCCCAGACCTCCCAAGGTGGGCACATGGCCCCATGTGCCATTATGTTCTCCATGTATCTTCTAACCCGGGAGGATACTGGCCTCCTCGCTGTCACTGCATGGAGAAATCAGCACCTGCAGACCTTGCTGCATTTCTTCTTCCTCATCAGGTTTCCTTTGTGGAGATCTGCTGCACCACCGCCGTTGTGTCAAAAATGATGACGACTTTCCTTGTCACCAGGAAAACCATTTGTGTTGCCTGCTGGCTGGCACAGTCATTTTCCCCCTTCTTCCTGGCTATCACTGAGTTCGTGATCCGCCCTCAGTGATGTCCTTTAATGGTGATGTTGCCATATGCAAACTGCTCCATTACACCATTCTCATGAAAAAGAAAATCTGCTTCCTGCAAGCCCTGGTAGTGTGGGCATTGGGTTTGCGGTCATCTTCACCCAGGTGGCTCTACTGCTGACTGGCATCAAGATGATTTTGCATCAAGAAAGCCACCACTGGGATCCAAGTCCCCAGACTCGGCCTCTGCTGATCCTGATCCAGCACCTGCCGCCACCCCCACCTTGTACATGTCAAAGATGTACAAGGGCTCCAGACCAAAGGGCTGGAGAACCTGTCCTATGAGGAAAGACTGAAGGAGTTAGGTCTGTTCTCCCTGGAGAACAGGAGGCTCGGGGCGGACCTCATCACCGTGTTCCAGTACTTAAAGTATGGCTACAAAGAGGACGGAGGCTCTGTCATCACAAGGGGCCACAAGGAGAAGACAAGGGACGACGAGTACAAGTTGCACCGGGAGAGGTTTCATCTTGACATAAGAAATACATTCTTTACAGTAAGAACAATCATGCACTGGAAAAACCTCCCCAGGGACGTGGTAGAGTCCCCATTGCTGGAAGTTTTCAAGATGCGATTGGACAAGGTGGTAGATAATCTCACCTAGGGTCTCTTTCCCATGAAAGATTGGACCAGACGGTCTTTCGAGGTTGTGAGGGGTTGACCTTGGCTGGCTTCCAGGTGCCCACCAAGCCATTCTATCACTCCCCCTCCTCACCTGGACAACGGGAGAAAATACGACGGAAGGCTCGTGGGTTGAAATAAGGACAGGGAGATCACCCAGCAATTACCGTCATGGGCAAAACAGAGTCGACTTGGGGAAACTAATTTAATTTATTGACAATTAACCACGGAGTAGGATAATGAGAAATAAGAACAAATCTAAAACCACCTTCCCCCCAGCCTTCCCTTCTTCCTGGGCTCACCTTCACTGTTGACGTCTCTACCTTCTCCCGCATGAGTGGCACAGGGGGACGGGGAATGGGGGTTGCGGTCAGTTCATTGCACGTAGTCTCTGCCACTCCTTCCTCCTCACGCTGCTCCCCTGCTCTACTGTTGGGTCCCACCCACGGGAGACAGTCCTTCACAAAATTCTCCAACGTGGGTCCTTCCCATGGGCTGCATTTCTTCATGAACTGCTCCAGCGTGGGTCCTTTCCAAAGGGTGCGGTTGTTCAGGAACAGACTGCTCCAGCCTGGGTCCCCCACGGGGTCACAGGTCCTTCCAGAAGACCTGCTCCAGTGTGGGCTCCTCTCCACAGGACCACAGTTCCTGCCAGGAACTTGTTCCAGTGCAGGATCTTCACAGGGTCACAGCTTCCTTCAGGGTACATCCACCTGCTCCGGGCTGCAGGGTGGATATCTGCTCCACCGTGGTCTTCTGTGGGCCGCAGGGGCACAACATGCATCACCATGGTCTTCACCACAGGCTGCAGGGGAATCTCTGGTCTGGCACCTCTGGAACACCTCCTCCCCCTCCTTCTTCACTGACCTCGGTGTCTGCATAGTTGTTTCTCTCACATGTTCTCACTCCTCTCTCCTGGCTGCTCTTGTGCAGCAGTTTTTACGCCTTCTTAAATATGTTATCACAGAGGCGCTAGCAACATCGCTGACTGGCTCAGCTTTGGCCAGCGAGGGGTCCATCTTGGAGCCAGCTGGGACTGGCTCCATCTGGCATGAGGACAGCTTCTGGCATCTTCTCACAGAAACCACCCCTGCAGACCCCTCCGCAACCAAAACCTTGCCACGTAAACCCAATACAACCTTCCAGCCTGGACTGTTCTATGATTCTATAATCCTCTCAGTGATGTCCTTCAAAGGTGCTGTCGCCCTGTGCAAACCGCTCCACCGCACCACTGTTATGACAAGGAAAATCTGCATTCTAAAAGAGTGTGTTGCTTTGAAGACTAATATTCTTTTAAGAGAAAATGGGATGCCGCATGGCTAATAGCCTCTTCATTTCTTAGACTTGTTCACCTAAAGAGACATACTGTGTAGGCAGGGAATAGCAAAGACTGCAGTGCTGGGAAGGCCCTGGCCTGCATGTGAGGAGCAGTGGTGGTGTGAGCAGAGCTTGGGCTGGCCCTGCCTCAGAGCATGTGGGGAGCCAGGGAAGCTGTGTAGGTGCCAGGTCATGCCCAGCCTTCGTGCTATGGTTGGGTTGGTGCCTGCTGCTGGCATATGTGGAGAGCAGCTGGGCCCTGCCAGGTGCTGAAGGACTGCATGAGGTACCTATCTCATCTGCCTGTGAGGTACCTAACTCATCTGCTTGTGCCCATGTGTGCTGGCCACGGACCCTAGATCAGGTAATGGAGGGGAGGGGAAGGCAGGGGATGAGGCTGTGGGCTGTCCCCAGGCACTATTGCAACCCCATCCCCACTGCTGCCAGGCTTTGGAGCCATCCTCTCACTGATGGCCACTGGCTGTGGAGCAGCCAGGGATGTCTTCCTCAGCTCCAAGGGAAAGGGCACAAAACAAAATCCACTGCAGGGAGTCCCACCCTCCCCTTCCTCCACCTTTTTCCCTGACCGGACTGGAAGAGTTGCCGCAGAAGGAAGGAGGACTCAGAGGCCCAGGCTTGAATGCAGCACAACTTTAATGAGTCTAAAGAAGAAAAGGAGGTGGCTCACAGGGAGCACCCGGGGCAGCCACTAAGATGCGGTGGAGCTCTGTCTGGGTGTCCACCTGCCTGCCCTGCAGAGGGAGGGAGGCCCACAGGTCCCCGCTAGGCTGGCATTGGGAGGTGGTGACAGCAAAGGAAAGAGAGAGAGAGAGAGAGAGAGAGGAGAGTGGAAGAACGAAGCAATGGCCCGAAGCTCTAAATACAATGCCCCGAAGCTCTGTCTCCTGTCCAGCACCATGTTCTGAGGTCTTGGGAGGTTCTTGCCCAGGGACATTGCCAGCAGCTTTAGCAGGGTTGACATCTGTTGCAACAGTAGCAGCTGGTAATGCAGGAGAGGTCACAGCACCCAGAGTTGATGGGGACTCCATCACAGCTGAGGATGCTGCCCACAGCAGCGGAGGTGGAGGAGCCCACAACGGTGTTCTGCGGGAAGGAGCTGAGGATGGGGCCGGGCAGGGTCACCACCACGGGGGAGGGCTCGATGACGACGGTGGAGTTCTGGCACTGCCTGACACAGGGCTCATTGCAGCTGTTGGCCAGGGGGGTCGGGCAGCAGGGCTGGCAGCAAGGCTGGCAGGGCTGGTGGGACTGGCACTTGTCGGAGCAGGACATGTCTCTGGGCCGGAGGTGCACCTGGGAGAGAGGGCAGGGAGGAAGCAAAGCACAGGGACACATGAGAAGCAGCACTGCACCCGTCCACAGTGGAGCCAAGGCACCTCCTGGCGCAGCATATGCTGCCCAGCTCAAAGCCCAGGAGCCACCTCAACTAAGTCCCAGCCTCTCTCTGCGGAAGACCTTCTCTCCCCTTCCCTCTCCTATGAGAAGCAGCTCCCAGCCCTGGGCTAGGACAGCCCATATCAGCAGAGCCACACGTCAAGGGAAGACCTGATCTTGAAGGAAGAGGAGAAGAGGCTTCACACTCACCTGATTCCCAAGGAGGAGGAGGCGAGAGAAGTGGATGAGAGAGCAGAGAGTTGGGCTGCCTTTTATAGTAGTCCTGCACTGCCTCGGGCCCAGAGGCACCCTTTGTGGAAGCAGTAATTTTCTGACAAGCTCATGTCAAATGCAAAACATCCCAGCTAATGGTATGGGCTGTGTCCTGGTTTCCTGCACCGCTGCCTTTTCATTTCCTGGCTTATGCCACGTGCTTTCCCATATGAAGGCTTCTGTAAGTGCCGGGATGAGAGTCCCGAGGATTTCCAGGGCAGAAACACGTCAGCGCAGGCAGAAGACTCAGCTCAAGTGCTAGTGGTGTCCCGTGCAGGCAGGTGATGTGCACCTGGGTCATTGCTGTGGGCTCGTTTGTGGCAAAGTCGTCAGGAAATGGGCACCGCTCTCATGCTTCTCGTCCAGCTGCCCAAGGACTCCCATGTGAGAGGTCATGTCACATGCGGTCCCCAGGTTCTCCTCAGCAGAGTCCACAGTTGCTGATGTTTTCCTGGCTTTATGCGAGCGTACAGATTTTTGCATGGTTCCATGCAGGCATGCATGAGCACACGTGTGTCAGTCTGTACTTGTGTGACCCTCATCATGAGGGCATGTGCAGGTCATAGCAGGAACGGCAGTTGGAAAGGAATCTACAGCTGGATGGTGGTGGCTTCAACCTGGCAGAGAGGTGCCCAGAGAACTGAGATGCAGTCTCTGCCTCCTGCACCCTCCATTTCTTGCTTTGTGTACAGGGAGAAAGGCCAAGAAAGCCTGCCCGCCTATGCAGGCCGTTGTCCCTGAATCGATCCCCTTATGATGCAGTGTTGCTGGTGCCTGGGACGGGACGCGGGCTCCTCATGTCCATGCCAATGCCACCACTCAGCCTGGTGCTGAGTGAGGCCGGGGCTAGGACCTCGCACCAAATGGGTATTGAACTGAAGGGTCCAGGGTCCAGATGTTGCTCTACTGTGAGATGTAGGACGGACTCTCTGGGTGGCACAGGGAGAGTCAAACAGCTGAGGACTCCTTTGGTGTTCAAGCACCAGGATTTCCATGTCCCCCATGAAAAACTGAACGTGAGTGCCCAGCAGCTGCGTCTAGGAAGGCAGGGATAGGTGATTCAGGGCCAAATCGCACAAACTCTGCTGCTGTTTCATGAGGGAGGTCAGGCAAAGTCCCTCTTTGCGACAGAGGCTGCAGGTATTTTGTAAGGGCCCTAAGTGCATCCTCCATCCTAGTCTGCCTTGTGTCCAATCCAGCTTAGAGGTAGTGTAACTGAGGGCTACCCTCTTCCCTTTGTTGACCTTGCTGAGATCATTCCCAGATGGTGCCGCTGGGAGGCTTCAGCCAGGGCCGACTTCCCCTTCCCATGGGAGCGTCTTTCAAGCTTAAGTTCTACTGCTTGGCCCCAACCAAGGGGCCAGCTGTGACACAGCTGGGCCTGTATCTGGCCATGGACCCCACTGATCCCAGTTTGGACGCTGACATGCGGGCGACTTCCCAGCTTGACCCGAGACCTTCCTTATCTCTAGGAACACACCTGGTGATCGCTGGACATTGTTGAACCCCGATTACTGTCACGAGACCTCATCCTGACCTTGACTCACTCACTGACTGACTTGCCTTTCCAGCTTGACCCCAGACATACGTAAGAGAAGAGCCTGAGCCAGAACACGAGCAGGACAACCGAAAAGTCTGTGCACACTTGCACACCTGTGATCTTATAGGGGTTTTGGAGAAAAGCTGGGATAGCTCTCAAGTCTGGAGTGCGCAGCGGCTCTGCAAAACAGAAGGCAGAAATGCAACCCTGCGCTCCATAAGGGCAGATTTTTGTCCCCTCAGGGACCTGCCAGGCAGAATCCTTTGGGAAAGGGCCCTGGGGGGTCAAAGAGGCCCAGGGAGAATGTAAAATACAGCAGTTAAGATCTGATGATAATAAAAATAAGGAAACCCCCACAAATAGCACCACCCGCTCCACTTGATAAAGGCATCAGAAAGATCTACCAAGGACATTAGATGGCTGTATTTTCAGAGCATTTCTTTCCAAATGTTAAAGCATGACCAATAACACCATTTTTCTTAAGGTTATTCAAAGTTACATCCATCCCTTACTGAAGCCTGCACTGGTTCTTTTCTGTTGAAATTTGTATTCATCCAATTGTGCCTCATACTCCGTTGGACCCACTCTGTTGGGCTTACGTGGCAAGGCTTTGGTAGCTGGGGGAGAAGGTTGCAGGGGTGGCCTCTGTGAGAAGACTCCAGCGGCTACCCCCACGTCTGACGGAGTCAGTTCCAGCCGGCTCCAAAATGGACTCGCTGCTGCCCAACGCTGAGCCCGTTAGCAACGCTGGTGGTGCCTCCATGAAGACATATTTGAGAAAGGGCAAAAGGGCAAAACACTGCACAGGAAATGAGGAATGGAGAAAAAAAAAAGTTTGAGAAACAATCCTGCAAACACCAAGGCCAGAGAAGAGGGGGGAGGAGGAGGAGGAGGAGGTGCTCCAGGCAACGGTGCAGAGATTCCCAGGCAGCCCGTGGGAGAGACCACGGTGGAGCAGATAGCCACACTGCAGCCCACGGAGGATCCCACACCGGACCAAGTGGCTATCCCCTGCAGGAACCGTGGCCTGTGCAGAGCCCATGCTGAAGCAGGCTCCTGGCAGGAAATGTGGCCCCTGGAGGACCTCATTGCCTCTCTTTTCCAGCCCATTCCCTTTCAATGTCTCACAGATAGGTCAGTGCAGAAGATCTCGGCTGTCTTTGTAGTCCCAAATTTCTGAGGTCCAAGCACCAAAGGCTGTTGCCCGTGATCTGTAGGCTTCAGGAGAGGAGGGAGCTAGGAGGAAGGGCACAGTACAGTTCTCCTCTCTTGGCATCCTGGCAGGAGGACCTTCTGTGCAAGGCTGAGCTCTGGGGAAAGGGCCCTCAGTTCTCCCTTGGCAGCCCTATTTCCCTTATGCACCCAGAGACCTGCAGGCGAAGATCCTTTTTCTGTGAGGGGTTGGGGTTAGTGGCCTGAGGGAAAAGGAGAAGGTGGTGAGAGAGCTTCTGCCATGGAACTGTTCTTCCCCTGCCCCCCAGGATGGGATTGCACTTGCCATGAGCTGCAAAGAGGGCTCTTCTGATCGGTGCTCTCTCTAGAGTACCATGGGAGGACCTGTCATAAGCTCATCTGTGTCATCTTGTAGGCCCATGTGAAAAACCTATTTGTCCTGGAGCTGCTCAGTCTGATGGGAGTCGGGGATGTGCACTCTGCAAAGACACCTCAGCCCTGCAAATGTGTGTAACCAACCGCTGGGCTGCACAGGGCACTGTATGGGTGTGACGGAAGAACAGGGGACTTGCCCTAGCTATCCCTGCCCTTGGATGCATGCCGTGCCCCTTCCTTCTGGAGGTGGGTGGGAAGGTGAGGAGGAGGAGGAGGCTCTGGGCTCTAGCCAAGGTGATTTCTCCTACCGTCCCCTCCTTCCATCCTCACGGCCATCTTCTGCCTGAGCCTTCTCCCCCAGCACAGCTCCATCCAGAGCAAGAGGAACCGCCTTGAGTGCTTGTGGGGCTGCTGACCTCCCAGGACCTCCTGCAGCACTGGGGTCGTCCCATGAAGACAGCAGAAGTTGGGATCACCATCTGTAGGACACGCTCTGAGGCCAAGGGGAATATTTCTGGGCAGAGATGCGGCAAGGGAGGGGCTGATGGTCACTGGCTGTGGAGTAGCCAGAGGTGATGTTCTCAGTTCCAAGGGACAGTGACCCAAGGAGGCCCACAGACAGTGTGTCCTGCCCTCCCAGTCCTCTAGGAATGAGAAAGGGTCCACTTGCTCACACATTTGTTCCCTCCCAGCATATCTCCTTTCTCCCTGGACAGCTTTGGAGAGCATCCAGAGAGGAAAGGACCACACAGAGCCAGAGGCTGGGATGCAGCAGAGTTTAATGAGTCCAAAGAGGGAAACAAGATGTCTCTGAGGGGAGGCCACAGTGAAAGGATCACTGTGGGCAGCCAAGAGTCAGTGCCCCATGATCAAGGGAGAGATCCCACAGGGTACTCCTCTGGCTGCCCGACAGAGGAAGAGGGGCAGGCAGGTCCCCCCTAAGCTGGCTTTGGTGGGCCTCATGGCCTGGGGAGCAGAAAACAACAAAGGAAAAGGAGGGAAAGGAGAGAGTGGAGGAAGGAAACGAGAGGCATCGGCCATGTTTTGGGAGAGCCGAGGCTCACCCCTTCCAAAGGGCTGACACCCTTTGCAGGAGGTGCAGGGCATGCTCAGGCCCTCTCAAAGCAATGGCCACGATCTCCGTTGTTCAGTCCGGCATCATCTTCTGGGTACCCGGGGCTCCTTGTCTGGGCTCTCACCAGTGGCCTTAGCAAGGGGGGCACCTTCTGCTGCCACAGTAGCAGCTGGTGATGCAGGAAAGGTCACAGCACCCGGAGTTGATGGGGACTCCATCACAGCTGAGGATGCTGCCAACGGCAGCGGAGGTGGAGGAGCCCACAACGGTGTTCTGCGGGAAGGAGCTGAGGATGGGGCCGGGCAGGGTCACCACCACGGGGGAGGGCTGGATGACGACGGTGGAGTCCTGGCACTGCCTGACACAGGGCTCATTGCAGCTGTTGGCCAGGGGGGTCGGGCCGCAGGGCTGGCAGCAAGGCTGGCAGGGCTGGCACTTGTCGGAGCAGGACATGTCTCTGGGCTGGAGGTGCACCTGGGAGAGAGGGCAGGGAGGAAGCAGAGCACAGGGACACATGAGGAACAGCCTGCAACCCCACCAAAAGGAAGCCAAGGCACCTGCTGGGTGGGGAGGTAGAGGCTGTGCAGGGGGAACACGGGCTTCTTTGCCTGAGCCCAGCGGGGTCCTTCAGGTAGCAGCCAGGCCCAGAGATGCTCCTGCCTAGCGTGTAGCCAAAGATCTACCTCAGCCCAGCGTCAGCCTCCCTCCATGACAGACCGTCTCTCCTCTGCTCTCTCCCACTAACTTAGATGTCCTTGAAGGCTAGACCCCATCTTAGAGGAGGAAGTGGATGAGAAAGGGTGTTCCAACTCACCTGGTTCCCAAGGAGAAGGAGGTGACAGAAGTGGTAGAGAGCGCACAGAGTTGGGCTGGCTTTTATACCAGCCTCACACTGCCTCAGGGCCCAAAGGCATCCTCTGCATATGTGACAATTTCCTACAAGCTCCTAATGAACGGAAACATCCCAGGTAATGACATGGCATGTGTTGCTGATTCCCTCTATGCTGCCTTTGCATTTCCTGGTTATGTCATGCCCATTCCCTCACGGACGCTTGTTTTGAGTGCTGGGATGAGAGGCCCCATGATTTCCAGGGCAAGGATGCGTCAGTGTGGGCAGAAGACACGGACTAAGTGCCAGAGGGGTCCAGTGGAGGCAGGTGATGTCAGCCTGGGGCACTCTGGTGGTTTTTCTTTACGAGCCTGCTGACAGGAAGGGCCCCAGCTGCTCCCAGCCCTGCAAACTGCACTTGGTCTGCTGAGACCTGACATTGTTTACATGTAAGAACCAATGGGCATAAAAGGAGCTCTAGGACTCCACACTTTTTTTTTAATGTCTGCACATTCCTTTTGATGTATTGTTCTTACATAGGTGTTCAGAGGAAGAATGAAAAAGAGGCTAGGTAGACCTTCTCTTCTAGAATTATTGAATAAAGCAAAGTCACGTTGGATGGGGCTTTGAGCAACTGATCTAATGAAAGATGTCCCTGCCCATGGCCATGCTCATGACTCCTGGAAGCCCAGCATCCATTACTACGTGGGTCATGCTGTGCCATCATCCATTCTTGTCTCAAGGTTCTATAATCATTTTTAATCATCAGTCCAAGCACTTCTTCCTTTTTTTCTTCCTTATCCTCTAATATATTCAACATCGCTGTTCTGGCCTCCGAGCAGTCACGGAGCAGTGCAGGCAGAAGACATGAATTAACCTGCTCAGTTAATGCACTAATAGATCCTGAGGGAACAGTGCCTTAGGAAAATAAGGCTCAATGGAGATGTTATGGGTGTTTACAACTACGTGCTCTGAGGATGTGGAAAAGATGGAGCCAGGCTCTTCTCAAAGGTGTGCAGTGGTAGGACAAGAGGCAATGGACACAATTTGGAACCTGGGAAATTCTATTTAGATATTAAAAACTTTTTTTTTTTACTTTTTTTTTTTGACCTTGAAAATTCTCAAGTACTGGAATGGGTTTTCTAGAGATGTTGTGCAGGCTCTGGCCCTGGAAATTTTCAAGACTTGGGCACAGCCCTGAGTAGTTGGATCTAATGAGACCTTCTCTGAGCAAGGACTTGGAATGGGTGATCTGCAGAGGTCCTGTCCAACCTAAATTATTCTATGAATCTATGGAAAAAGTAAAAATAGTTTGGTTTGTTTCTTAAAGGATAGAAGTAAGGAGAGGATAAATGCAGATCAAATGTGTTTTGAAGAAACTGAGAAGGAAGGGTTATTATCAAGTGGAAAGGCTGGTTTTGGTTTTGGTTTGGTTTTGTTTTTTTCCAATGAGCTTTTCAGAACCGATTTATGAGATGTAATGGGACAGTGGGGCAGGAAATTTCGTTTATTAATTCCTGAGATATCTCCTTTTGGACAGAGGGAGAAAGTCCACAGTGCCTCGGGGGCTGAGTGGGACAGCTGGTGCCAGCAGGATTTGTTGTTTATCATTGTGTTTGTATGAGCTGCAGCCTTGCGGTGTGCTGACAGGAGTTTGGGGCTAGACACTGTGCAGGAGCCAGGAGAGGCCAACCCCATCAAGGGCTTGAGGTTGGTGGGAGAGGATACACAAGCATCAAGGAAGCAGAGACTCCCAAGATGTTGTACAGGACGATGTGTCAGAGAGGCTGGTCTATATGTCTTTTACCCCTCACTTTGGAAAGGCAGAAGTCTTAATCTTTCTGCATTTGCTTTTCCTCTGTTGTGTACCCTAAGATGGGAGAGTGTTATGGCCCCTTCCTGTCCAACTTGGACACATGAAAGGACAAGCTGCAGCCAGCTCTGCAATGATGAACTCCCAGAAGACTCCCAAGAGAGAACTGCCTTGTCTGGGTGAGGTTGAGTGCATCCTGGAACCATCTATATCTCCTGGGATCCCCTCTTCTCTCTGAGGGTGTGCAGAGCCCTTATCTCTTAGGAAATAAGGAAAATGCAGATGATGTTGCTGCTGCTGAAGATGATGATGATTACTATTATTATTGCAGAGATTTGATGAAGGCTCTTTTAGACTCTAAAGTTGTTGTTGGAGCCTGGTTCGTCTCTGGGGTTGCAGGTTAACCTGCCATAACAGGGGACACAGCCAGATTCTCGGGGGTGCTGCACAACCGGGTTCCTCATGTATTTCTGGGGATATGGGAGACAGGTGCTGTTCCTAGGTGGCAGAGGAAGGAAAGGGGACAAGTGGTAGAAACATAGGGCCCTTCTGTTCCCAGAAGAAATAGCAGTGTCCCCAGAGAGATGGTGTAAAACCTCAGTGGGGCAAAAATAAAAAACTTAAATGGTCCATCAGGGATGTGCAGAAGAGCAGGCATTTCTCACTGTGGATGTGAGGACTCCACTGGGCTAATCAGACCAGGAAGAGACCTTTCCCACCATGGGGAGTCCAAAGCCACCACGTTCCCTCACTGTAATGATCTTGGCTGCACGAGCAACATATGTTGCTGCTGGAGGAGGGAGGAGCACAGGAGGGCATTTCAGACATGCTAGGAACAGGAACAAGTATTTTCTCCTCCCCACTTGATTCTTTGTTCCCCTTGCAGAGTCATTTCTGGCAGCTCTGCTCAGCTCCTGCATCCTTTGGGGCCATCTTCTGACTGAGCTGCTTTTCCCAGCACAGGGCTATCCAGAGCATGAGGAACTCCCTTCTGCACAAGCCTGTGAGCTGCTGACCTCTCAGAGCCTCCAGCAGCACCAGGCTCCTCACTGGGGGATAGCAGTGTTTGGGCTCCCCCTCTCCAGGATGTGCTCTAAGGCCACGGGGCCGTATCTGAGCAGAGATTATAGAATCACAGAATCATAGAATCATAGAATGGTTTGGGTTGGAAGGGACCTCTAAAGGTCATCTAGTCCAACCCCCCTGCAATGAGCAGGGACATTTTAACAGGATCAGGTTGCTCAGAGCCCCGTCCAACCTGACCTTGAATGTTTCCAGGCATGGGGCATCCACCACCTCTCTGGGCAACCTCTTCCAGTGTTTCACCACCCTCAGCGCAAAAAAATTTATTCCTCATATCTAGTCTAAATCTACCCCCCTTTCGTTTAAAGCCATTCCCCCTTGTCCTGTTGCAACAGGCCCTGCTAAAACGTTTGCTGCCATCTTTTTTATAAGCCCCCTTTAAGTACTGATAGGCTGCAAGAAGGTCTCCCCGAAGCCTTCTCTTCTCTAGCCTGAACAACCCCAACTCTCTCAGCCTTTCTTCATAAGAGAGGTGTTCCATCCCCCTGATCATTTTCGTGGCCCTCCTCTGGACCCGGTCCAACAGGACCGTGTCTTTCTTATGCTGAGGGCTCCAGAGCTGGAGGCAGTGCTCCAGGTGGGGTCTCACCAGAGCAGAGTAGAGGGGCAGAATCCCCTCCCTCGACCTGCTGGCCACGCTTCTTTTGATGCAGCCCAGGATACAATTGGCCTTCTGGGCTGTGATCGCACATTGCTGGCTCACGTCCAGCTTTTCATCCACCAGTACCCCCAAGTCCTTCTCGGCAGGGCTGCTCTCAATCCCTTCATCCCCCAGCCTGTATTGATACCGGGGGTTGCCCCAACCCAGGTGCAGGACCTTGCACTTGGCCTTGTTGAACCTCATGAGGTTCACACAGGTGCACTTCAGGAGCTTGTCCAGGTCCCTCTGGATGGCATCCCATCCCTCTGGCATGTCGACCACACCACTCAGCTTGGTGTCATCTGCAAACTGGCTGAGGGTGCACTCAATCCCATTGTCTATGTCATTGATGAAGATATTAAACAGTACCGGTCCCAATACGGACCCCAGTGGTGGTGTGAGCAGAGCTTGGGCTGGCCCTGCCTCAGAGCATGTGGGGAGCCAGGGAAGCTGTGTAGGTGCCAGGTCATGCCCAGCCTTCGTGCTATGGTTGGGTTGGTGCCTGCTGCTGGCATATGTGGAGAGCAGCTGGGCCCTGCCAGGTGCTGAAGGACTGCATGAGGTACCTATCTCATCTGCCTGTGAGGTACCTAACTCATCTGCTTGTGCCCATGTGTGCTGGCCACGGACCCTAGATCAGGTAATGGAGGGGAGGGGAAGGCAGGGGATGAGGCTGTGGGCTGTCCCCAGGCACTATTGCAACCCCATCCCCACTGCTGCCAGGCTTTGGAGCCATCCTCTCACTGATGGCCACTGGCTGTGGAGCAGCCAGGGATGTCTTCCTCAGCTCCAAGGGAAAGGGCACAAAACAAAATCCACTGCAGGGAGTCCCACCCTCCCCTTCCTCCACCTTTTTCCCTGACCGGACTGGAAGAGTTGCCGCAGAAGGAAGGAGGACTCAGAGGCCCAGGCTTGAATGCAGCACAACTTTAATGAGTCTAAAGAAGAAAAGGAGGTGGCTCACAGGGAGCACCCGGGGCAGCCACTAAGATGCGGTGGAGCTCTGTCTGGGTGTCCACCTGCCTGCCCTGCAGAGGGAGGGAGGCCCACAGGTCCCCGCTAGGCTGGCATTGGGAGGTGGTGACAGCAAAGGAAAGAGAGAGAGAGAGAGAGAGAGAGGAGAGTGGAAGAACGAAGCAATGGCCCGAAGCTCTAAATACAATGCCCCGAAGCTCTGTCTCCTGTCCAGCACCATGTTCTGAGGTCTTGGGAGGTTCTTGCCCAGGGACATTGCCAGCAGCTTTAGCAGGGTTGACATCTGTTGCAACAGTAGCAGCTGGTAATGCAGGAGAGGTCACAGCACCCAGAGTTGATGGGGACTCCATCACAGCTGAGGATGCTGCCCACAGCAGCGGAGGTGGAGGAGCCCACAACGGTGTTCTGCGGGAAGGAGCTGAGGATGGGGCCGGGCAGGGTCACCACCACGGGGGAGGGCTCGATGACGACGGTGGAGTTCTGGCACTGCCTGACACAGGGCTCATTGCAGCTGTTGGCCAGGGGGGTCGGGCAGCAGGGCTGGCAGCAAGGCTGGCAGGGCTGGTGGGACTGGCACTTGTCGGAGCAGGACATGTCTCTGGGCCGGAGGTGCACCTGGGAGAGAGGGCAGGGAGGAAGCAAAGCACAGGGACACATGAGAAGCAGCACTGCACCCGTCCACAGTGGAGCCAAGGCACCTCCTGGCGCAGCATATGCTGCCCAGCTCAAAGCCCAGGAGCCACCTCAACTAAGTCCCAGCCTCTCTCTGCGGAAGACCTTCTCTCCCCTTCCCTCTCCTATGAGAAGCAGCTCCCAGCCCTGGGCTAGGACAGCCCATATCAGCAGAGCCACACGTCAAGGGAAGACCTGATCTTGAAGGAAGAGGAGAAGAGGCTTCACACTCACCTGATTCCCAAGGAGGAGGAGGCGAGAGAAGTGGATGAGAGAGCAGAGAGTTGGGCTGCCTTTTATAGTAGTCCTGCACTGCCTCGGGCCCAGAGGCACCCTTTGTGGAAGCAGTAATTTTCTGACAAGCTCATGTCAAATGCAAAACATCCCAGCTAATGGTATGGGCTGTGTCCTGGTTTCCTGCACCGCTGCCTTTTCATTTCCTGGCTTATGCCACGTGCTTTCCCATATGAAGGCTTCTGTAAGTGCCGGGATGAGAGTCCCGAGGATTTCCAGGGCAGAAACACGTCAGCGCAGGCAGAAGACTCAGCTCAAGTGCTAGTGGTGTCCCGTGCAGGCAGGTGATGTGCACCTGGGTCATTGCTGTGGGCTCGTTTGTGGCAAAGTCGTCAGGAAATGGGCACCGCTCTCATGCTTCTCGTCCAGCTGCCCAAGGACTCCCATGTGAGAGGTCATGTCACATGCGGTCCCCAGGTTCTCCTCAGCAGAGTCCACAGTTGCTGATGTTTTCCTGGCTTTATGCGAGCGTACAGATTTTTGCATGGTTCCATGCAGGCATGCATGAGCACACGTGTGTCAGTCTGTACTTGTGTGACCCTCATCATGAGGGCATGTGCAGGTCATAGCAGGAACGGCAGTTGGAAAGGAATCTACAGCTGGATGGTGGTGGCTTCAACCTGGCAGAGAGGTGCCCAGAGAACTGAGATGCAGTCTCTGCCTCCTGCACCCTCCATTTCTTGCTTTGTGTACAGGGAGAAAGGCCAAGAAAGCCTGCCCGCCTATGCAGGCCGTTGTCCCTGAATCGATCCCCTTATGATGCAGTGTTGCTGGTGCCTGGGACGGGACGCGGGCTCCTCATGTCCATGCCAATGCCACCACTCAGCCTGGTGCTGAGTGAGGCCGGGGCTAGGACCTCGCACCAAATGGGTATTGAACTGAAGGGTCCAGGGTCCAGATGTTGCTCTACTGTGAGATGTAGGACGGACTCTCTGGGTGGCACAGGGAGAGTCAAACAGCTGAGGACTCCTTTGGTGTTCAAGCACCAGGATTTCCATGTCCCCCATGAAAAACTGAACGTGAGTGCCCAGCAGCTGCGTCTAGGAAGGCAGGGATAGGTGATTCAGGGCCAAATCGCACAAACTCTGCTGCTGTTTCATGAGGGAGGTCAGGCAAAGTCCCTCTTTGCGACAGAGGCTGCAGGTATTTTGTAAGGGCCCTAAGTGCATCCTCCATCCTAGTCTGCCTTGTGTCCAATCCAGCTTAGAGGTAGTGTAACTGAGGGCTACCCTCTTCCCTTTGTTGACCTTGCTGAGATCATTCCCAGATGGTGCCGCTGGGAGGCTTCAGCCAGGGCCGACTTCCCCTTCCCATGGGAGCGTCTTTCAAGCTTAAGTTCTACTGCTTGGCCCCAACCAAGGGGCCAGCTGTGACACAGCTGGGCCTGTATCTGGCCATGGACCCCACTGATCCCAGTTTGGACGCTGACATGCGGGCGACTTCCCAGCTTGACCCGAGACCTTCCTTATCTCTAGGAACACACCTGGTGATCGCTGGACATTGTTGAACCCCGATTACTGTCACGAGACCTCATCCTGACCTTGACTCACTCACTGACTGACTTGCCTTTCCAGCTTGACCCCAGACATACGTAAGAGAAGAGCCTGAGCCAGAACACGAGCAGGACAACCGAAAAGTCTGTGCACACTTGCACACCTGTGATCTTATAGGGGTTTTGGAGAAAAGCTGGGATAGCTCTCAAGTCTGGAGTGCGCAGCGGCTCTGCAAAACAGAAGGCAGAAATGCAACCCTGCGCTCCATAAGGGCAGATTTTTGTCCCCTCAGGGACCTGCCAGGCAGAATCCTTTGGGAAAGGGCCCTGGGGGGTCAAAGAGGCCCAGGGAGAATGTAAAATACAGCAGTTAAGATCTGATGATAATAAAAATAAGGAAACCCCCACAAATAGCACCACCCGCTCCACTTGATAAAGGCATCAGAAAGATCTACCAAGGACATTAGATGGCTGTATTTTCAGAGCATTTCTTTCCAAATGTTAAAGCATGACCAATAACACCATTTTTCTTAAGGTTATTCAAAGTTACATCCATCCCTTACTGAAGCCTGCACTGGTTCTTTTCTGTTGAAATTTGTATTCATCCAATTGTGCCTCATACTCCGTTGGACCCACTCTGTTGGGCTTACGTGGCAAGGCTTTGGTAGCTGGGGGAGAAGGTTGCAGGGGTGGCCTCTGTGAGAAGACTCCAGCGGCTACCCCCACGTCTGACGGAGTCAGTTCCAGCCGGCTCCAAAATGGACTCGCTGCTGCCCAACGCTGAGCCCGTTAGCAACGCTGGTGGTGCCTCCATGAAGACATATTTGAGAAAGGGCAAAAGGGCAAAACACTGCACAGGAAATGAGGAATGGAGAAAAAAAAAAGTTTGAGAAACAATCCTGCAAACACCAAGGCCAGAGAAGAGGGGGGAGGAGGAGGAGGAGGAGGTGCTCCAGGCAACGGTGCAGAGATTCCCAGGCAGCCCGTGGGAGAGACCACGGTGGAGCAGATAGCCACACTGCAGCCCACGGAGGATCCCACACCGGACCAAGTGGCTATCCCCTGCAGGAACCGTGGCCTGTGCAGAGCCCATGCTGAAGCAGGCTCCTGGCAGGAAATGTGGCCCCTGGAGGACCTCATTGCCTCTCTTTTCCAGCCCATTCCCTTTCAATGTCTCACAGATAGGTCAGTGCAGAAGATCTCGGCTGTCTTTGTAGTCCCAAATTTCTGAGGTCCAAGCACCAAAGGCTGTTGCCCGTGATCTGTAGGCTTCAGGAGAGGAGGGAGCTAGGAGGAAGGGCACAGTACAGTTCTCCTCTCTTGGCATCCTGGCAGGAGGACCTTCTGTGCAAGGCTGAGCTCTGGGGAAAGGGCCCTCAGTTCTCCCTTGGCAGCCCTATTTCCCTTATGCACCCAGAGACCTGCAGGCGAAGATCCTTTTTCTGTGAGGGGTTGGGGTTAGTGGCCTGAGGGAAAAGGAGAAGGTGGTGAGAGAGCTTCTGCCATGGAACTGTTCTTCCCCTGCCCCCCAGGATGGGATTGCACTTGCCATGAGCTGCAAAGAGGGCTCTTCTGATCGGTGCTCTCTCTAGAGTACCATGGGAGGACCTGTCATAAGCTCATCTGTGTCATCTTGTAGGCCCATGTGAAAAACCTATTTGTCCTGGAGCTGCTCAGTCTGATGGGAGTCGGGGATGTGCACTCTGCAAAGACACCTCAGCCCTGCAAATGTGTGTAACCAACCGCTGGGCTGCACAGGGCACTGTATGGGTGTGACGGAAGAACAGGGGACTTGCCCTAGCTATCCCTGCCCTTGGATGCATGCCGTGCCCCTTCCTTCTGGAGGTGGGTGGGAAGGTGAGGAGGAGGAGGAGGCTCTGGGCTCTAGCCAAGGTGATTTCTCCTACCGTCCCCTCCTTCCATCCTCACGGCCATCTTCTGCCTGAGCCTTCTCCCCCAGCACAGCTCCATCCAGAGCAAGAGGAACCGCCTTGAGTGCTTGTGGGGCTGCTGACCTCCCAGGACCTCCTGCAGCACTGGGGTCGTCCCATGAAGACAGCAGAAGTTGGGATCACCATCTGTAGGACACGCTCTGAGGCCAAGGGGAATATTTCTGGGCAGAGATGCGGCAAGGGAGGGGCTGATGGTCACTGGCTGTGGAGTAGCCAGAGGTGATGTTCTCAGTTCCAAGGGACAGTGACCCAAGGAGGCCCACAGACAGTGTGTCCTGCCCTCCCAGTCCTCTAGGAATGAGAAAGGGTCCACTTGCTCACACATTTGTTCCCTCCCAGCATATCTCCTTTCTCCCTGGACAGCTTTGGAGAGCATCCAGAGAGGAAAGGACCACACAGAGCCAGAGGCTGGGATGCAGCAGAGTTTAATGAGTCCAAAGAGGGAAACAAGATGTCTCTGAGGGGAGGCCACAGTGAAAGGATCACTGTGGGCAGCCAAGAGTCAGTGCCCCATGATCAAGGGAGAGATCCCACAGGGTACTCCTCTGGCTGCCCGACAGAGGAAGAGGGGCAGGCAGGTCCCCCCTAAGCTGGCTTTGGTGGGCCTCATGGCCTGGGGAGCAGAAAACAACAAAGGAAAAGGAGGGAAAGGAGAGAGTGGAGGAAGGAAACGAGAGGCATCGGCCATGTTTTGGGAGAGCCGAGGCTCACCCCTTCCAAAGGGCTGACACCCTTTGCAGGAGGTGCAGGGCATGCTCAGGCCCTCTCAAAGCAATGGCCACGATCTCCGTTGTTCAGTCCGGCATCATCTTCTGGGTACCCGGGGCTCCTTGTCTGGGCTCTCACCAGTGGCCTTAGCAAGGGGGGCACCTTCTGCTGCCACAGTAGCAGCTGGTGATGCAGGAAAGGTCACAGCACCCGGAGTTGATGGGGACTCCATCACAGCTGAGGATGCTGCCAACGGCAGCGGAGGTGGAGGAGCCCACAACGGTGTTCTGCGGGAAGGAGCTGAGGATGGGGCCGGGCAGGGTCACCACCACGGGGGAGGGCTGGATGACGACGGTGGAGTCCTGGCACTGCCTGACACAGGGCTCATTGCAGCTGTTGGCCAGGGGGGTCGGGCCGCAGGGCTGGCAGCAAGGCTGGCAGGGCTGGCACTTGTCAGAGCAGGACATGTCTCTGGGCTGGAGGTGCACCTGGGAGAGAGGGCAGGGAGGAAGCAGAGCACAGGGACACATGAGGAACAGCCTGCAACCCCACCAAAAGGAAGCCAAGGCACCTGCTGGGTGGGGAGGTAGAGGCTGTGCAGGGGGAACACGGGCTTCTTTGCCTGAGCCCAGCGGGGTCCTTCAGGTAGCAGCCAGGCCCAGAGATGCTCCTGCCTAGCGTGTAGCCAAAGATCTACCTCAGCCCAGCGTCAGCCTCCCTCCATGACAGACCGTCTCTCCTCTGCTCTCTCCCACTAACTTAGATGTCCTTGAAGGCTAGACCCCATCTTAGAGGAGGAAGTGGATGAGAAAGGGTGTTCCAACTCACCTGGTTCCCAAGGAGAAGGAGGTGACAGAAGTGGTAGAGAGCGCACAGAGTTGGGCTGGCTTTTATACCAGCCTCACACTGCCTCAGGGCCCAAAGGCATCCTCTGCATATGTGACAATTTCCTACAAGCTCCTAATGAACGGAAACATCCCAGGTAATGACATGGCATGTGTTGCTGATTCCCTCTATGCTGCCTTTGCATTTCCTGGTTATGTCATGCCCATTCCCTCACGGACGCTTGTTTTGAGTGCTGGGATGAGAGGCCCCATGATTTCCAGGGCAAGGATGCGTCAGTGTGGGCAGAAGACACGGACTAAGTGCCAGAGGGGTCCAGTGGAGGCAGGTGATGTCAGCCTGGGGCACTCTGGTGGTTTTTCTTTACGAGCCTGCTGACAGGAAGGGCCCCAGCTGCTCCCAGCCCTGCAAACTGCACTTGGTCTGCTGAGACCTGACATTGTTTACATGTAAGAACCAATGGGCATAAAAGGAGCTCTAGGACTCCACACTTTTTTTTTAATGTCTGCACATTCCTTTTGATGTATTGTTCTTACATAGGTGTTCAGAGGAAGAATGAAAAAGAGGCTAGGTAGACCTTCTCTTCTAGAATTATTGAATAAAGCAAAGTCACGTTGGATGGGGCTTTGAGCAACTGATCTAATGAAAGATGTCCCTGCCCATGGCCATGCTCATGACTCCTGGAAGCCCAGCATCCATTACTACGTGGGTCATGCTGTGCCATCATCCATTCTTGTCTCAAGGTTCTATAATCATTTTTAATCATCAGTCCAAGCACTTCTTCCTTTTTTTCTTCCTTATCCTCTAATATATTCAACATCGCTGTTCTGGCCTCCGAGCAGTCACGGAGCAGTGCAGGCAGAAGACATGAATTAACCTGCTCAGTTAATGCACTAATAGATCCTGAGGGAACAGTGCCTTAGGAAAATAAGGCTCAATGGAGATGTTATGGGTGTTTACAACTACGTGCTCTGAGGATGTGGAAAAGATGGAGCCAGGCTCTTCTCAAAGGTGTGCAGTGGTAGGACAAGAGGCAATGGACACAATTTGGAACCTGGGAAATTCTATTTAGATATTAAAAACTTTTTTTTTTTACTTTTTTTTTTTGACCTTGAAAATTCTCAAGTACTGGAATGGGTTTTCTAGAGATGTTGTGCAGGCTCTGGCCCTGGAAATTTTCAAGACTTGGGCACAGCCCTGAGTAGTTGGATCTAATGAGACCTTCTCTGAGCAAGGACTTGGAATGGGTGATCTGCAGAGGTCCTGTCCAACCTAAATTATTCTATGAATCTATGGAAAAAGTAAAAATAGTTTGGTTTGTTTCTTAAAGGATAGAAGTAAGGAGAGGATAAATGCAGATCAAATGTGTTTTGAAGAAACTGAGAAGGAAGGGTTATTATCAAGTGGAAAGGCTGGTTTTGGTTTTGGTTTGGTTTTGTTTTTTTCCAATGAGCTTTTCAGAACCGATTTATGAGATGTAATGGGACAGTGGGGCAGGAAATTTCGTTTATTAATTCCTGAGATATCTCCTTTTGGACAGAGGGAGAAAGTCCACAGTGCCTCGGGGGCTGAGTGGGACAGCTGGTGCCAGCAGGATTTGTTGTTTATCATTGTGTTTGTATGAGCTGCAGCCTTGCGGTGTGCTGACAGGAGTTTGGGGCTAGACACTGTGCAGGAGCCAGGAGAGGCCAACCCCATCAAGGGCTTGAGGTTGGTGGGAGAGGATACACAAGCATCAAGGAAGCAGAGACTCCCAAGATGTTGTACAGGACGATGTGTCAGAGAGGCTGGTCTATATGTCTTTTACCCCTCACTTTGGAAAGGCAGAAGTCTTAATCTTTCTGCATTTGCTTTTCCTCTGTTGTGTACCCTAAGATGGGAGAGTGTTATGGCCCCTTCCTGTCCAACTTGGACACATGAAAGGACAAGCTGCAGCCAGCTCTGCAATGATGAACTCCCAGAAGACTCCCAAGAGAGAACTGCCTTGTCTGGGTGAGGTTGAGTGCATCCTGGAACCATCTATATCTCCTGGGATCCCCTCTTCTCTCTGAGGGTGTGCAGAGCCCTTATCTCTTAGGAAATAAGGAAAATGCAGATGATGTTGCTGCTGCTGAAGATGATGATGATTACTATTATTATTGCAGAGATTTGATGAAGGCTCTTTTAGACTCTAAAGTTGTTGTTGGAGCCTGGTTCGTCTCTGGGGTTGCAGGTTAACCTGCCATAACAGGGGACACAGCCAGATTCTCGGGGGTGCTGCACAACCGGGTTCCTCATGTATTTCTGGGGATATGGGAGACAGGTGCTGTTCCTAGGTGGCAGAGGAAGGAAAGGGGACAAGTGGTAGAAACATAGGGCCCTTCTGTTCCCAGAAGAAATAGCAGTGTCCCCAGAGAGATGGTGTAAAACCTCAGTGGGGCAAAAATAAAAAACTTAAATGGTCCATCAGGGATGTGCAGAAGAGCAGGCATTTCTCACTGTGGATGTGAGGACTCCACTGGGCTAATCAGACCAGGAAGAGACCTTTCCCACCATGGGGAGTCCAAAGCCACCACGTTCCCTCACTGTAATGATCTTGGCTGCACGAGCAACATATGTTGCTGCTGGAGGAGGGAGGAGCACAGGAGGGCATTTCAGACATGCTAGGAACAGGAACAAGTATTTTCTCCTCCCCACTTGATTCTTTGTTCCCCTTGCAGAGTCATTTCTGGCAGCTCTGCTCAGCTCCTGCATCCTTTGGGGCCATCTTCTGACTGAGCTGCTTTTCCCAGCACAGGGCTATCCAGAGCATGAGGAACTCCCTTCTGCACAAGCCTGTGAGCTGCTGACCTCTCAGAGCCTCCAGCAGCACCAGGCTCCTCACTGGGGGATAGCAGTGTTTGGGCTCCCCCTCTCCAGGATGTGCTCTAAGGCCACGGGGCCGTATCTGAGCAGAGATTATAGAATCACAGAATCATAGAATCATAGAATGGTTTGGGTTGGAAGGGACCTCTAAAGGTCATCTAGTCCAACCCCCCTGCAATGAGCAGGGACATTTTAACAGGATCAGGTTGCTCAGAGCCCCGTCCAACCTGACCTTGAATGTTTCCAGGCATGGGGCATCCACCACCTCTCTGGGCAACCTCTTCCAGTGTTTCACCACCCTCAGCGCAAAAAAATTTATTCCTCATATCTAGTCTAAATCTACCCCCCTTTCGTTTAAAGCCATTCCCCCTTGTCCTGTTGCAACAGGCCCTGCTAAAACGTTTGCTGCCATCTTTTTTATAAGCCCCCTTTAAGTACTGATAGGCTGCAAGAAGGTCTCCCCGAAGCCTTCTCTTCTCTAGCCTGAACAACCCCAACTCTCTCAGCCTTTCTTCATAAGAGAGGTGTTCCATCCCCCTGATCATTTTCGTGGCCCTCCTCTGGACCCGGTCCAACAGGACCGTGTCTTTCTTATGCTGAGGGCTCCAGAGCTGGAGGCAGTGCTCCAGGTGGGGTCTCACCAGAGCAGAGTAGAGGGGCAGAATCCCCTCCCTCGACCTGCTGGCCACGCTTCTTTTGATGCAGCCCAGGATACAATTGGCCTTCTGGGCTGTGATCGCACATTGCTGGCTCACGTCCAGCTTTTCATCCACCAGTACCCCCAAGTCCTTCTCGGCAGGGCTGCTCTCAATCCCTTCATCCCCCAGCCTGTATTGATACCGGGGGTTGCCCCAACCCAGGTGCAGGACCTTGCACTTGGCCTTGTTGAACCTCATGAGGTTCACACAGGTGCACTTCAGGAGCTTGTCCAGGTCCCTCTGGATGGCATCCCATCCCTCTGGCATGTCGACCACACCACTCAGCTTGGTGTCATCTGCAAACTGGCTGAGGGTGCACTCAATCCCATTGTCTATGTCATTGATGAAGATATTAAACAGTACCGGTCCCAATACGGACCCCTGCGGGATGTCACTCATCACCAATCTCCATCTGGACATTGAGCTGTTGACCACTACCCTCTAGAAGCAACCATCCAACCAATTCCTCATCCACTGAACAGTCCAGCTATCAAATCCCTATCTCTCCAATTTAGAGAGAAAGATGTTGCGGGGGACCATGTCAAAGGCTTGATGCCAGAATGCAGGGCCTGATCACCACTGGCTGTGGAGGAGCTGAGTATGTCTTCCTTAGCTCCAAGAGACAGTGACTGGAAGGGACCCATTCTCCTGTTTCCCACCCTCCCCTTCCTCTGTGAATGGTGAAAGGTCTGCTTGTGCCCCCACCTTACCTCCTACCGCCCAGGACAATGCCTTTCTTCCTTGACAACTCGAGACGATACCAAAAAAGGATTATGTGGAGGCAGAGGCTGAAATGCGGAAAACTTTAATGACTCTGAAGAGGGAAACGGGTTCACTTGTAGTGGAAGCAGCCAGAGCAGGGAGAGCACTAGCAACTGCCAAAAGTCTGTGCCCATCACCCACAGTGGAGATCCCACAGGGCATCCATCTGCCTGCTACATGGGTCAGCAGATCCCCCAGGTTGGCTCTGGGGGTTTTACAGCCCAGAAGAACAGAAGACAAGAAAGAGATGGGAGAAAGTGGAAGGCAAGGAAGTTAGACTGGTCATGTTTTCAGAAAGCCCCAGGTGCCCTCCTTTGGAAGGGCAGCACTGAATGGTCAGCATCTCTGAAATCGATGGCCAGGAGCTCTGTCCTCAATCCAGAATCTAGGTCTGGATTCCTGGGGGTCCTCATCTGGGCTGTCACCAGTGGCTTTAGCAGGGGGGACATCTGCTGCCACAGTAGCGGCTGGTAATGCAGGAGAGGTCACAGCACCCAGAGGTGATGGGCACTCCATCACAGCTGAGGATGCTGCCAACAGCAGCGGAGGTGGAGGAGCCCACAATGGAGTTCTGCGGGAAGGAGCTGAGGATGGGGCCGGGCAGGGTCACCACCACGGGAGAGGGCTGGATGACGAGGGTGGAGTTCTGGCACTGCGTGACACAGGGCTCATTGCAGCTGTTGGCCAGTGGGGTTGGGCCGCAGGGCTGGCAGGGCAGACACTGGTTGTAGCAGGACATGTCTCTGGGCCAGAGGTGCACCTGGGAGAGAGGGTAGAGAGGAAGCAGAGCACAGAGACATGTGAGGAACAGTTTTCCACGAGTCCATCACCCCACTGCGAGCGTGTCAAAGGCACCTGCTGAGCTGGGAGGTAGAAACTGAGCAGTGAGGCAAAAGGGGTTTTTGGCCTCATCCAGACATAGTATTGTAAAGTGTTGCCAGGCCTAACAAGGCTGCTGACTATTTCTTCAATGAAGAGCGTCCTCAGACGAGTGCGAGACGCTCTATGAGTCAGACCTTCACCCTTCTTCCCTCTCCCATGACAAGCAGCACCACGACTCAGCACAGGATGGAGGAGTACACATCTGCATGATCGGAAAAAGAATGTGAGGAAAGGGCTTCAGACTCACCTGGTTTGCAAGGAGAAAGAGGCAAGAGAAGTGCATGAGAGAGCAAGGAGTTGGGCTGGCTTTTATGGTGGCCCTGCACTGCCCCAGGCCTAGAGGTAGCTTCTATGGAAGTGGCAATTTTCTAAGGTGCTCATGATGAACAGAAAATGACAGCTAATGACATGATCTGGGTGGTTGTTTTTCCCAACACTACCTGTTCATTTCCTGGCTTATGCCATACCCATTCCCTCATGGAGGCTTCTTCTGAGTGCTGGGATCGAGAGACACCAGGATTTCTGGGGCAGGAATGTGTCAGTGCCAGCAGAATACTCAGCTCAAGTGCCGGATGGGTGCAGTGCAGGCAAATGATGTTGGCCTGGGGCACACTGGTGGGGTTTCATATGGCTGTGTTGACAGGAAGGAGCCCAGCTGCTCCTAGCCCTGCAATCCAGTCACCCAAGGGCTTTCCTTGCGTGAGGACATGCTGCATCTTTCTCTTTCCCTCCCTCCCTCCCTCCCTCCCAACACAATGAGGATGTTTCCCTGTGGAGGCTTCCTGATGCACTCCCAAGTCCTGAGGGAGCATTTGAGAGTCCATTTTGGCCCCCACCCTCAAATACAGCAGGGGCAGAGGAAGCAGAAGTCCACCTCATGGCTTCCATTGAGCACATCAGGCAGTGGGACTGGCTGATCCAGAGGTTTGGAGCTAGACAATATCTAGAAGGATACCAAGTTATTAATTTACATCAGGCATTATTCACCACATTAAACTTCTTGAAACTTGAAACTTGACAGGCAGAAAGAAGACGTCATTTTGTGGCCTGAACATAGTAAGAAAAACCCTGTGAAACTCCAAATGGCAAAACTGTTTTTAAATTCTCTGTGGGGAAAATTTGGACAGAGATCCGACCTACTCAACATCAACATTGTAAGACAACCAGATGAGTTGTATGGTTACCTCTTTTCTCCAGCTTATGATATGTCCTCTTCTGCTTTTATTGATGAGGATGTGGCCACTGTCTCATGGAACCACGCCAAAGGGTACATGACCCTGGAGTATAATACTAACATTTCTCTAGCTTACTTCACAACCGCATATGCACACCTAGAGCTTTACAATCTCTCAGGTGCCCTGCAAGACCTTTGCATTTATCTTGACACAGCCTCTGTGATATCTGTGAGTCATCCAGGGGACTGGGACCCCCCTGCTCAGTGAGTTGATGGGCAAGTGTCTGCCAGATGAGCATATCGTGGAGTTTTTATCATCAGGCCCTAAATCCTAGAGCTTCTTGCAGTCTAGAGAAAAGTGTAATTTAGAGGTTAAAAGCATCACTCTAAATGCAACAAGCAGAGGCAAGATCAATTTTGAGGCACTGAGGGATCTCATGTTGGATTACAGTGTAAATCTAGACAGCGACAACCCTAAAAAGATTGTGATAGAGCAGCACTGTATCACCAGGAACAAGCAGAAGTGGGCAATAGAAACCAAGGCCCCTTTGGAAGATGCAGAAGGTGATCTACGACAAAAGAGTACTGACTAAAAATTTAAAAGCCTCCTTTATGCATTTGATCATGGGCATGCACTGGAAGCACCCCTTTTCTGCTATCCTGGAAGAGCATAGCAACTGTGGCAAAAGTTATTTTGTAAAAAGTCTTTTGGAGAATCACAGAATGGTTGAGGTTGGAAGGGACCACTAGAAGTGACCTTGTCCAACCACCCTTCTGAAGCAGGGTCACCTAGAGCAGGTTGCCCAGAACTATGTCCTGATGGCTCTTGAATATCTCCAAGGAAGGAGACTCCACAACCTCTCTGGGCAACCTGTTCCAGTGCTCAGTCACCCTCACAGTAAAAAAGTGTTTCCTGATGTTTCAGACACAGCCTCCTGTGTTTCAGCCTGTGCCCATTGCCTGTGGTCCTGTCATTTGGCACCACTGAGAAGAGTCGTCTTTGCATCTTCCCTGTCTTCTTTGTACCTTCCCTTCAGTCATTTATATATATAGTGTATTTGGTTTATGTGACAAGGTTTTGGTAGTAGAAGGGGTTCTAGGGGTGGCTTCTTGTGAGGAGATGCCAGAAGCTGTCCTCATGTCAGATGGAGCCAGTTCCAGCTGGCTCCAAATGGACCCGACACTGGCCAAAGCTGAGCCAACCAGTGATGTTGGTAGCGCTTCTCTGATAGCATATTTAAGAAGAGGTAAAAAACTGCGGTGCAACAGCAGCTAGGAGAGAAGAATGAGAATATGTGAGAGAAAACAGCTACGCAGACACCAAGGTCAGCGAAGAAGGAGGAGGAGGTGGCACAGGAGCTCCAGGCGCTGGAGCAGAGATTGCCCTGCAGCCTGTGGTGAAGACCATGGTGGTGCAGGTTGTCCCCCTGCAGCCCATGGAGGTTGATGGTGGAGCAGATAGATAACCACTCTGCAGCCCATGGAGGACTCCATGCCGGAGCAGGTAGATGTACCCTGAAGGAAGCTGTGACCCCATGGAGAGCTGGAAGAGATTCCTGGCAGGAACTGTGGTCCCATGGAGAGGAATCCATGCTGGAGCAGGTTTGCTGGCAGGACTTGTGACCCCGTGGGGGACCCACGCTGGAGCAGTCTGTTCCTGAAGGACTGCACCCCATGGAAAAGACCCACACTAGAGCAGTTTGTGAAGAACTGCACCTGTGGGAAGGAAACACGTTGGAGAATTTTGTGAAGGACTGTCTCCAGTGGGAAGGGCCCCACGCTGAAGCAGGGGAAGAGCATGAGGGAGGAAGGAGTGGCAGAGACAACACATGACAAACTCTCACAGAGGCGATCAGCTCCGGTGCAGGTGTGTCCTGCAGTGGAGCGGCGGATCGTGGTGTACAGGAGGTTTCCTGAGGTGGGGAACCCACAGAGGAGCGCAGAGACCAGCTCTTACGAGGGCAGCTGATGAGGTGTGGGCAGGGCCAGGAGCAACGGTGGCCGATTTAAATGAGGTGTAACCACCAACAACCGTCACTCGCACAGGCAATGAGCTCCGGTGCAGGCGCGTCCTGCAGTGGAGCGGCGGATCGTGGCATACAGGGGGGTTTCCTGAGCCAGTGAACCCACAGGGGAGCGCAGAGACCTGCCAGGAGCTGGCAGCTCTCATGGGGGTGGCTGATGAGGCATGGGCGGGGCCAGGAGCAACAGCTGCCATCCCCCACTCCCACTAAAGGCAGCCCCAGGGAGCGCTAGCGACCAGGAGTGCTGTGAACAGGATGGGCAAACAGGGCGTGGCACGTCAGCTAGGGCATGGCACACCAGTTTGCATGGCAGTTCGCGAGGGAGGGCACGCAGGGAGGGCGCCTCTTCGAAGGAGAGGCATTCCACCGGCTGAGTGGGGGACTCAGCATACACATAACCCAACAAATGGGCACAGGTCAAGGGCACTCATCCTACCTGACCCTCAAGGCAGAATGGCGGGCGCTCATCTGAGGGTAAAGGCCGCAGCTCCAGCTGGGGGGTCTGCACCATCTACCCCAGTGGAAGCCGCACATAGCATGGGGAATAAACAAGAGGAGTTAGAGATGTGCACACGCCTGCAGGGCTACAACCTTATTGGCATCACGGAGACGTCATGGGATGGCTCCGATGATTGGAGTGTTGGGATGGAGGGATACAGGCTCTTTAGGAAGGACAGGCAGGGGAGATGAGGAGGGGGTGTTGCCCTCTATGTCAATGACCAGCTGGAGTGCATGGAGCTCTGCCTGGGGATGGATGAGGAGCCGAACAAGAGCTAGTGGGTCAGGATTAAAGGGAAGGCAGGGACAGGTGACATTATGGTGGGGGTCTGCTACAGGACACCTGATGAGGAAGACCGAGTGGATGAGGCCCTCTATAGACAGATTGGCGCAGCCTCACGCTCACAAGCCCCGATCCTCATGGGGGACTTCAACCACCCTGACATCTGTTGGAGGGACATCACAGCAGGGCATAAGCAATCCGGGAGGTTCCTGGAATGCGTCGATGATAACTTCCTTCTCCAAGTGGTAGAGGAGCCAACGAGGAGAGGTGCTATGCTGGACCTTGTTATAACCAACAAGGAGGGGCTGGTGGGGAATGTGAAGCTCAAGGGCAGCCTGGGCTGCAGTGACCACGAAACGGAGTTCAAGATCCTGAGGGCACCGAGGAGGGCACACAGCAAGCTCACTACCCTGGACTTCAGGAGAGTGGACTTTGGCCTCTTCAGGGATCTGCTTGGTAGAGTGCCATGGGACAAAGCCCTGGAGGGAAGAGGGGCCCAAGAAAGCTGGGTAATATTCAAGGATCACCTCCTTCAAGCTCAGGAGTGATGCATCCCAACAAAGAGGAAGTCAGGCAAAAACGCCAGGAGGCCTGCATGGATGAACAAGGAGCTCCTGGACAAACTCAATCACAAAAAGGAAGCCTACAGAGGGTGGAAGCAAGGACAGGTAGCCTGGGAGGAATACAGAGAAATTGTCTGAGCAGCCAGGGATCAGGTTAGGAAAGCTAAAGCGCTGATAGAATTAAATCTGGCCAGGGACATCAAGGGCAACAAGAAAAGATTCTATAGGTACGTCGGGGATAAAAGGAAGACGTGGGAAAATGTGGGTCCTCTCTGGAAAGAAACGGGAGACCTGGACCTGTTGGAGTGGGTCCAGAGGAGGGCCATGAAAATGATCAAGGGGATGGAACACCTCTCCTATGAAGAAAGGCTGAGAGAGTTGGGGTTGTTCAGCCTAGAGAAGAGAAGGCTTCGGGGAGACCTTCTTGCAGCCTATCAGTACTTAAAGGGGGCTTATAAAAAAGATGGCAGCAAACGTTTTAGCAGGGCCTGTTGCAACAGGACAAGGGGGAATGGCTTTAAACGAAAGGGGGGTAGATTTAGACTAGATATGAGGAATAAATTTTTTTGCGCTGAGGGTGGTGAAACACTGGAAGAGGTTGCCCAGAGAGGTGGTGGATGCCCCATGCCTGGAAACATTCAAGGTCAGGTTGGAGGGGGCTCTGAGCAACCTGATCTAGTTGAAGATGTCCTTGCCCATGGCAGGGGGGTTGGACTAGATGACCTTTAAAGGTCACTTCCAACCCAAACTATTCTATGATTCTATGATTCTATGTGGTCTGTCCATCAAGCTCTTCATTGCTGAGGCCTCTGATGATGTGCTTTTGATCAAACCAGTGCTCAAGAACATCAGTCAAAGCAAGAGGAGGGTTCGTGAACAAAAGTTGCCTGCCGTAGACAGCTCACAGATACTGCTGAGTGTGTCACCTCCACATCTCAAAGGGACTAGGGTGATCAGCTCTTGCACAGAGATCTGCTTTTCTGGAGCAGAGCTGGTCCTGATGTAGTAGGGCCTTAGAGGTCCTGGGCCTGAGGAAAGATGCTCTGTCCGTGCTTGGGGCAACAAGGCACCATAGAGCAGTGACGGGGCTGTGGGCACTGGTTGCTGTCCTTGGACTTCCCTGGCCCATGCGGATGTTGGGTTCCCAGGGACTCCAGTGTGTGGCCCAGTGTGGTTAATCCCAGCACTGACTTGTGAACGATGTCAGCCCTGCATGCCTGCCAAAACCTGGGCTCTGCCAAGTACTGTGGGGGTGGTGGTAGGGCTGCATGGGGGACCGATGCCTGCTGCCCATGCCCATGTGTGCTGGCCATGGCGCTAGATTGGGCAATGGTGGGGAGGAGAAGGTGGAGGTGAAGCCATGGACCATCCCTGAGGCTATTCCACCCATCTGCACTCCTGCCATCCTTTGGGGATATCTTCTGTCCTCTCCTCCTTCCCCAGCACAGCACTGACCAGAGCAGGAGGCACCCCAGTCCCATGAGCCTGCAGGGTGGCTTGCCTCCATGGCCTCCCTATGGGTCCTAGCTGTCACTTGAGGACAGCAGAGGTTGTGCTCCTGGTTTTCAGGACCTATGGGGGTATATATGGGCAGAGACACTGCAAGGCAAGAGCTGATTGCCACTTGCTCTGGGGTAGCTAAGGATGCTTTGCATACTGTCACAGGATAGTACGCCAAAGAGGATCTTCTGCAGTGTGTCCCAACCTCCCACTCTTCTGGGATTCGTGAAAGGTCTCCTTATACCCTCATCTTATCCCCTGCCAAGATAAAGTCCATTCTCCCTGAGCAGCTTGGGAGCGCATACATGGAGGGAAGGACCACTCAGAGGCCCAGGCTGGGATGCAGAAATCTTTAATGAGTCTAAGGGAATCAAGATCACTCCAAGCACAGGCCCTTAGTGCATGGATCATGAGGGGCAAGTGAGAAACTGTGCCCCTTGGCCAGGGTGAAGTTCATACAGGGCATCCGTCTGCCTTTCTCACAGAGTGCAGGCTGGCTTTAGAGAGCTTAACAGCCCGGGGGAGGAGAAGAAAAGAATGAGAAGAGAGAAAAAGAGGTAGGTGGAAGAATAGAAGGAGAGTCATGGGCCACGTTTTCAAAGAGCCACGGCTGGCCCCTTCCTGCCAGCATTTTCAGGACGAGCTAAAGATGGTCAATTCCTGTGAAATAATGTCCTGAAGATTCATCCTTGGTCCAGCACCATGTCCAGAGATCTTAGGGAGATTTCCCAAAAGCTACGCCCAGCAGCTTTAGCCGGGAGGACACCTTCTGCCATAGTAGTGGCTGGAAATGCCAGAGAGGTCACAGCACCCAGAGGTGATGGGCACTCCATCACAGCTGAGGATGCTGCCAACAGCAGCCGAGGTGGAGGAGCCCACAACGGCGTTCTGCGGGAAGGAGCTGAGGATGGGGCCAGGCAGGGTCACCACCACGGGAGGGGGCTCGATGGCGACAGTGGAGTTCTGGCACTGCCTGACACAGGGCTCATTGCAGCTGTTGGCCAGTGGGGTGGGGCCACAGGGCCGGCATGGCAGGCACTGGTTGTAGCAGGACATGTCTCTGGGCCGGAGGTGCACCTGGGAGAGAGGGCAGGGAGGAAGCAGAGCACAGGTGTGTGTGAGGAGCAGCCAAGGTCAGTACTTGGTCTTCATTGCCCAACCTGGCCCAGGTTGCTCTCTCCTAGTTCTTAAACCAAGAGCCCCCTCAGCCACATCCCAGCCTCTCTCTAGCACACATTGTCCCCACAACCCTCTGCCATAACAAGGAGCTCCAGAGCCCAGCACAGGACAAAGACAATATCAGCTGAGATGTCCATCGAGACAAGATCTCACTTTGGAAGAGGAGGAGAAGGGGCTTCAGACTCACCTGTTCCCAAGGAGAAGGAGGCAAGAGAAGTGGATGGGAGAGCGGGGACTTTTGCTGGCTTTTATACCTGCCCTTCATTGCCGCAGGACCAGAGGCACCCTTTGCAGAGGTAACAATTTTCTGACAAGCTCATCTTGAATGCAAACCATTGCAGCTAATGATATGGGCTGTGCTTTGCTTTCCCGCACTGCTGCTTTTTCATGTCCAGGTTTGTGCCATGCCCATTCCCCAGTGAAGGCTTCTTCTGAGCACTGGGATGAAAGGCCCCAGGATTTCGAGGGCAGGAATGCCACGGTGCTAGCAGAAGACTCAGCTCAAGTACTGGACAGATCCAGGGCAGGCAAGTGACATTAGTCTGGGTCAGTCTGGTGGGGCTGTTTCATGTGCTGTTCTCAGGAAGAAGCTCCATCCATCCTCAACTGGATACCATAGACTACTGTGCATGAGGACGTGCCATGTCCTTGTCTTTCCCTCCCTCTTCAGCTCATCCCGATGGTCACTTGTTGTTGCCTCCCCAGATGTGTGTGTTGTGCTACTAGGTTTTGACCTCATCTTTCCTAATACTGCCCAGTCCTCAGGGGTTTTCAGCAGAGTCCATGGTTCATGGTGTTCCTATGTTTGTTCTTGTCTTGTGTATACTTGTAAACATCCAGTTTTGTGTGAATGCATGTGGAAGCAAAAATTTTTGTATAATTCCAAGCCTGTGTGCATGAGCCTGCGTGTGTGTCTCCTTGTGTGTCCCTCATCATGAGGGAATGTGCTGCTCATGGCAGGGACACTCTCCACTGCTCTCTCCGTGAGCACCACACAGCAGCAGGTTCCCAGGGTCAGAAGGAGCCCGAGTGCAGCTGAATGGTGGTGGTTCCAGCCTGATAGATCTGTCCAGGGAAGAGGCACTGAAATGCAGCCTCTGTCTCCTGAGCCCTCCTTTTCCTGCCCCTCCAAAGCTCACACTCCGCTGCTGCCCATTTCAGGCCCCAACAAGGATGGTTTCACTCCAGCTTGGATCCTCAGTTTAATTCAGTGTAACAATATTGGGAGTGCCTCAGCATGGCTGGCAGTCCCCCCTGCCTGCCTCTCCAGGCCAGGACACAGCTGCTCTCCCCAGTGCTAGAGAGTTCAAAAGGATGGGGATGGCTTTATGGGCAGGGAGAAAGGCTGAGGAATCCTGCTGACCATGTGCTGGCCATCCCTGAGTGGATCTGCTTCCAATGCAGTGTCGGTGGTGTCTGGGGTGGGACACAGCCCTCCCTCGTGTCCAAGCCAATGCCAAATGTACTTGTGCAGCTCATCGACCTGGTGTCATGTCGAGCAGGGGCTGAGACCTTGGATCAAACAGGTACTGAATGAAAGGAACATGAAGCCTGACATAGCTGTGCTGTGAGTGGAAGGACAGACCCTGTGGCTTGCACAGAAGGCCAAAGAACTGATGACTGCTTTAGACTTCAACCCACAAGGAACTTCACGTCCCACATTGGAATCTCAGTTTGAATGCCCAGCAACTGTCCCTGGGAGGGAAGGGATGTTGGATTCCAGACTGCATCCCCTGAAGCCAGCCACCCACAGGAGTGTCCAGTATAGACCTTCTTTCTGACAAGGACTGTACACAGTGGGTAAATTTTCTAAGCCCATCTCCCTGCCTGAATATCTGCCTGACTGGGCTCAGATCTAACTTGGAGGCAGCGCAGTCAAGGGCTGTCCCCCTTCCCTTTAGTGTCCTTGGTGAGATCACTGCCAGGGAGCTCTTCTGGGAGGACTCAGCCAGGGCTGATTCCCCATTTTGTGGGTCTGCTTTTGAGCTGAGGCTCTAGTGTAGCTGAGGGCCAACTTCATTGCTTTCTCAAGAGGTAACAGGCACTGTGGAGAAGGGAAGGGCAAAGGATGTCTGTGCCTAGAATTTAGCAAGACCTTTGACAGCCTCTTCATACTTCCTTTATGACCAAATTGGAGATGAATGGTTTCAGTTAGAGAATGACAAGGGGGGTGGAAAACTGGCTGGGCTACCAGGCTCAGAGATTTGCGACCATGGTGCAACATCCAGCTAGCTGGCATTTATTACTGGGGTCTAGTAGTAGGGATCACTAGTAGGACCAATACTGTTTAATGTTTTCATGAATGCCACGAGTACAGGACAGTGGGGAACTCCCAGCAAGTCTCTGGATAACACCCACTGAGGAGAACGGGCCATAACTGTCAGACACTGCTCCTATTCAGAGGACCTGGACAGGCTGGAGAAATGGGCTGACTTCATGAAGGACAGAAAAAGAGCAAGGGCAAGATTTTGCATCTGATGGAGGAACCAGCCCATGCAGTCATGCAGGCTGGGCGGTGGCTGTCTAGGAAGCAGATCCACAGAAATACATGTGTGGTTTTAGGAGACACCCAGCTGAACATGAGACCACAGTATACCCTTGCAGCAAACAGGACCAACCGCATCCTGAGCTGTGTTAGTCAAAGTGTTGCCAGCAGGTCCAGGAAAGTGACCCTGCCCCTCTGCCCCATTCGAGACCGCATCTGGTGTACTGCATCGAGGCTGGGGCTCCTCAGTCCAAGAAGAATATCGACATACTGAAGTGAGTCCAACAAAGGCCACCAAGTCGATTAGGGGGCTGACAAACATGACATGCGAGGAGAGGCTGAGAGAAGTGGGCCTGCCCGTCTTGAAGAAGAGAAGGCTCAGGGGAGACCTTCTTGCTTTCTACAACTTTTTCAGAGGAGACAGAGAAGATGGACCTAGTCTCTGGAAGTGCCCAGGAGATAGAATATGGGGAGTTCTGATTAAGCAATAGGCTAGAAAAAATAATGAAAAAAGGAACATGTTTCCCAGGGACGTTGTGCAATCTCCATCCTGGGAGATGTTCAAGGATGGACTGTATGTGACCTTGAGCAACCTGATCTAATGGGATCTGTTCTGAGCAGGGGGTTGATCTAGATGACCTCTGGAGGTCCCTTCTCACCTACATTCTACCTCTGTGATTCTCCCTCACCCCTGCCCTCCCTGACCCCTGCATGCCCATGGGCATATTTGCCCTCAGGTACACTTTACCACAACACAGCTTTTAGGCATTATGCTCTGATTGCAGAGAGGCAGCTGAAGGGAGGCTCTCAGCCTCCTCGCTGCCATCCGCAGGGAATCAGTGGCTGCTGTTTCCAGCCCCTGAGCTGGGAGACAGCTCTGGGAAGCTGGTCCATCTCCTGGGTCAGGGCCCTGCAGCTGTCCCATCTGCAGCGGGCACTGTGCAGGCTTATTCTTGCTGAGGTGTCCTTGCTGTAGGACGGGGAGAGTCCAGTTCCCAGGAGACAATGATCTGCCCATGCAGAGCCACTGAGCACTCAGCCTGGGTGAGACCCTGAGCGGCAGCGGCAGAGCAGTGGTATATGACAGTGCCAGGGTGCAGGGCCAGCAGGGTTGGCCGTGGTGCTCCTGGGTGCATGGGGCTGGCTCTGGGCTTCTTTGGTGATCAAGGGGAGACCTATTTAATTTGGGGAGGGAGTCTGGGTGGCTTGGCACAGCTAAACCCACTGCAATGGCAGGTACCTCTTGTCACAGAGATCTCAGTTACCGTCTGCCCATACACAACCTTGAACACTCCTGCAGCTCTTGTGGAGTGCAAGGGACAATCCAAGGGAAAGGACTTGATGCATCTCTCCCTGGCTGGGGCACAGGGCTAGCCAAGCTCTGGCCTTTGTGTCCATGGAGGTATGCCAAGTAGCCTGGAAATCTCTGCTCTGGGGAGCTCTGGACACTTCCCCACCCTGGCCATGGTCCCAGAGCTGAGATGCTAAACACTGAACAGCAGCCCCATCCCTCCTTCCACAGATTCCTTGTGTGGATCCCTACCTCTTTCTCCATGTATTTCTGAATGAATAGAGTGAACATTAGCTTTTGCTCCATCCACCTCCCATGATATCCAAACTGTCCTAAGGCCAGTTGGTGGGGGCACCAACCTCAACGAGAGGGTGGTGATCTTCCTTGACATGGGGGTCATCACTATGACCCGTTTCACCCCCATCCTCACCTCCTATGTGTGCATCACCTCACCCATCCTGAGGGTCCACTCTGCCTTAGGCAAGTGTCATACCTTCTCCATCTGCACTGCCTACCTCAATGTGGTGGCCGAGGTCTCACATACCTGAGGACAGGATCCCAGAACCCTGTGCACAGCACTGCTGCTGACTTCTGCACCACAACGATATCCCTGTTGAATCCCCTCATGTTCACCCTGAAGAATCAGGAGATGAAAGCTAACCTCACCAGGTTGTGTGGTGGGAGGGGGTTGGGCTAGAGTCAGTAGGTATTTTCCCTCTACATGAGACACCTGTGGACCGAGGAGGAGGAGGGAGGATCATGGGCTTGTGAGTCATGCCAGCTGGGGAGAGAAACTGCTTGAGAAAGTGCTGGAAAGGAGGGTTGGGTTTGTTCTTGTGCTTGAGAGGGAGGAAGGATCCATCTGATCTCTCCTCTTATAGGTTCACTTCTCTCCCTTCACTCGTTCCACCTCCCCTGCTCCCACAACCTCCTCCCCTGCCCGCCCTCCTTGCCCCGAGAACTGCCCTTCAGCACTCGGTTCTTCCTGCATCTTTGCCTGACAGTCGACACCTGCATTGCATCCCCTGGAGACTTCACCCGATAGCTTACTTTTCCTTTCGTGTAGATGGATGAGAGCATCCAGCAGAACCCCGTGCCCTTTCCTTCCAGAGCCAGTTTTAAATGTCCAATTTCCCAACGAGACATTTCGGGAAAATAAGAGTACTCTAAAAATAGCAAGTGCTTAACTTCCAAAACTTCCTGCCACGCCCCCTTGCTGTGCCGTTCCCCCTCCCCTTTGGCTCCTTCCAAGGCACCGGCGTCCCCGTGGCCGAGGTGCCCGTGCCGGGGACAGCCTCTGCCGGACTCCCGCACTCCCAGTGTCGCTGCGGGCAGCTCCGCTCCCGCCGCTCTCTCCCGCGGCGCCGCCTTCCTGCTCGCTCCGCGCCCCCAGCCGCTGGTCCCGGGGCCGCGGCCGGCCTTTCACGGGCCACTCGGCCGGCGATACCGGCTCCAAGGGCGGCACCAGCCTGAGGGGCCCCGGGGCGGGGTCGGTGTGGTTTTGGAGTGCCTCGTCCCCGGGCAGCAGCAACACCCGGCCCGTTCCCGCTGCCGCGTTTCACGAGCTACGGCGGCGCCGGGTGCCCCCGCGACGGCGGCTCGTCCCGCCCCAGTCTGCGCCAGGCAGTGTGGGGGGACCCGGGCTCGGCAGCACCGCGCTCCCCGGCCCGCTCTCGTCCCGGCCCGCCCCGGCCCCGGCCCCGCCGCCGGCGCAGGGCTCAGCGCCGGGGCGGAGCTGCCGGCGGCGGAGAGGAGGCGGCGCGGCCGGAGCAGAGAGCCGGGGCTGGCGGGGGGCAGCGAGGCGCGGGCGGCGGAGCGGCGGCATGCGGCGGTGCCGGGGCGCAGGGCTGGCGGGGCTGGCCGCGGTGCTCCTGGGTGCGCGGGGCTGGCAGCGGGGGCCGGGGCTGGGCCCGGGGTGGCCCCCGCAGCTCCCTCCAGCCTGCCGTCCCCTCTGGCTTCTTCACGGACCTCTGCCCCCGAACCATCCTCCCGTCCAGCCCTCCCTCTGCTGCCATCCCACGTTCCCCCAGAAAACTCATCGCTCTAGCCTTTCTCCAGGCCTCCCTGTTTCCTTCCTTTCCTCTGTGTCTTGCCGTATAACGCATGCCGTCATCCCTTCCCCCTTGCTACTTTATTTCTGTCTTTCGTTCCCTTATCCCCCCTTTTTTTCTTCAACGCCTCCACCCTTCCAGCTATCCTTCATGCATTCATCTCGCCACCACCTATTAATGGACACTTCCATTAGTGCACATAGAATCATAGAATCATAGAATTGTTTGGGTTGGAAGGGACCTCTAAAGGTCATCTAGCCTTCTTTTCTCTAGGCTGAACAACACCAACTCTCTCAGCCTTTCTTCATAGGAGAGGTGTTCCATCCCCCTGATCATTTTCGTGGCCCTCTTCTGGACCCGGTCCAACAGGACCGTGTCTTTCTTATGCTGAGGGCTCCAGAGCTGGAGGCAGTGCTCCAGGTGGGGTCTCACCAGAGCGGAGTAGAGGGGCAGAATCACCTCCCTCAACCTGCTGGCCACGCTTCTTTTGATGCAGCCCAGGATACGATTGGCCTTCTGGGCTGTGATCGCACATTGCTGGCTCACGTCCAGCTTTTCATCCACCAGTACCCCCAAGTCCTTCTCGGCAGGGCTGCTCTCAATCCCTTCATCCCCCAGCCTGTATTGATACCGGGGGTTGCCCCAACCCAGGTGCAGGACCTTGCACTTGGCCTTGTTGAACCTCATGAGGTTCACAAAGGTGCACTTCAGGAGCTTGTCCAGGTCCCTCTGGATGGCATCCTGTCCCTCAGGCATGTCAACTGCACGACTCAGCTTGGTGTCATCTGCAAACTGGCTGAGGGTGCACTCGCTCCCACCGTCATTGATGAAGATATTAAACAGTACCGGTCCCAATACGGACCCCTGCGGGATGCCACTCGTCACCAGTCTCCATCTGGACATTGAGCCGTTGACCACTACCCTCTGGATGCGACCATCTAACCAATTCCTCCCCCACTGGACAGTCCACCCATCAAATCCATCCCTCTCCAGTTTAGAGAGAAGGATGTTGTGGGAGACCATGTCAAAGGCCTTACAGAGGTCCAGATAGACGACATCTGTAGCCCTTCCCATGGTTTAGTGTTTTTGCAAGGTGTTGCAGGGAGACACTTGAAAGGCTGAGCTCAACATGGGGTTTGCCCCCAGAGCCTTGACTCAAGAGACCCCACTTTCTCTGGGGACAGGAGCCTTTCAGCGTAGTGAGGAACTCACACACGTGAGCAAGTTCAGCAGAGGCCACTGTCAGGGCATGTGGAATGTGAGAGTGGCTGCTTCACTAAGGCTGTCAGATCAAGTCCCTTTTCCTTTCAAAGGGGAGAAGAAGTAAAAGGGAAAGTGATAAGCCAAGCACACAATGACAGCAATCTCTGAGTAAGTGATAAGGGAGACAAGGAGGGAGAGCAGAGCTCTGCAGCCTCTAATGGATGGGCCATGAGGAAACTGCAGGCGTAGCTTTGAAGTGGGTCAGGCTGAGCTTTGTAGGTGACAAGAAGTGACAAGAGGAACATGAGGATTATGGAGGTTTGAGGGGGGTGGGGGTGGGGGGCTGCGGGACTAGGCAGCACTTATTGAGGCATGCTTAGGGGAAAGCTCAAAGGTGGAGGGAAAAAGGGGACTGGGGAGGAGCAAGGGGAGGCAATAGAGAGGAGGAAGGAAAAAAGGAGGTACCTGCATCTAAGCAGGGGCTGGTCATGCACTTGTTGGGATGAGCCATGCGCCTGATCACCACAGTCTCCCCTGCCTTCTTATTAAATCCTTTCTTAACCATCCTTCTGTGTATCTTCATGCCTTTTCCCATGTGCGAGTGCTGCAAGGTCTGAGTGCCCGTACATAAGAGAGACTGGTGTGAAAGAGAGATCTGGGTGCCAGTAAGTGGGCAAACAACCAATGGCCATAGGGATTGTAGGTCTGGGTGCCAGCAACTGGATGGACCAGGGGGTGTGCTGCAAGGTCTAAGTGGCAGCAACGGGAGAAGGGGTCACTGGTCACAGGACCTGTCGATCTCTGTGCCAGCAGCTGGAGGGACTGGGGTGTAAGCAAGGTCTGTGTGCCAGCAACTAGAGCAGGAAAAACATGTCACAGGCTGATACTACCAAGCCATGGCAGTGCTTGAGGGATCTGCAGTTGTGGGGGTGATTGTGAGAGGAGTGGGTGATTTCACGCATCTGTTTGCTAGTGAACTTCAGGTTGGCCTAGCTAGAGAGAAGGAGGAGACCCAGGTGCTGGGCAAGAGGGCCCAGGCTCCAGGCAGGGCTATTAGAGGGGCTGAGGGCCTGTGCTGATATTTGAGGGATGCACAAATGTGGGTGTGCTGGTGACTGCAGAGGGTGAGGGTGCACGTGTTTTCACTAGGGAACTGTATGTCACAGACATACTGGAGACAGTCAGACGAAGGGCCACTCTGGATGATGAAGAGACCGGAGCAACTCTCATTTGGAGAAAGGCTGAGCGAGCTGGGACTGTTCAGCACAGGGAAGAGAAGTCTCAGGGGAGATCTCATCCATGTGTGCAAACATCTGAAGGGAGGCTGTGAAGAAGGTGGAGCCAGGCTCTTCTCCATGGTGTCCAGTGACAGGCCAAGAGGCATTTGGCACAAACTGAAACATAGGAGGCTCTGTCTGAACATCAGGAAACCCTTTGTCACTGTGAGGGTGAGGGAGCACTGGCACAGGATGCCCAGGGAGGTTGTGGAGTGTCCATCCTTGGAGGTACTCAAAATCCGTCTGGACATGGTCCTTTGCAACCAGCTCTAGGTCACCCTTCCCGAGGCAGGGTTTGGACCCGCTGACCTCCGGAGGTCCCTTCCAAATTTAACAATTCTGTGTTTCTGTAACGCAAGACATGAGGAGGGTCTGAGAGAACTGGCCTTCTTCAGCCTTCGAAAGAGAAGCTTAAGAGAGAGCGTGTTGATGCTTCTAACGCTTGACTGGAGGATGAAGGGCCAGATGGAGCCAAACTCTTCTTCAGCACAGTGATAGAGCAAAGGGCAATGAACACGTTCTGGAAGAGGGGAAAATCCTACTAGAAATTTGGAATTGTGTTTTTTTAACGTTGAGGGTGGAGCATGGGTGTAGATAGACCCCCGTAAGAATGGGACTCTGGCTCCACAGAGTGTTCATTAAAATACCATTAATTGGAGGTAACACAAGAAGGTAAAAGGGGATAGCACCGGTGACGTTATACCCCTTCAGATGCTGGGAACCCTGAGTCACGGAGCATGAGGTGGAGCTCGAGCTGGGGTTTAGCACATAGTGCAAATCCTGCCCATGCTAAGACTCTCTGGCATTGTCGACTTTTAAGTTTTCATGGGATATTCTTGGAAATAAACCGCTCCTAATTCCTACTGTGGAGAAAAAGGACATTTATATGAAAACACGGTGCTTCACTCCTAGATCAAGACAAGGATGTGCTCATGGCAACATTGCCAAGTTTGCCAAGTGATATATACAGCTCAGCACAGCACAGGTCTGTGCCTACTCGGGTCAGGTTAACTTAACAATAATGAACGGTTTGTTATCTCTGCCATGACTGGTGCATGGGATCACTCTGGAGTTAATGCGGAAAGGGCATGGGAGTAGGGGTCCCCACCTGACCATCCCCCACCCCTTCACATGCCCTTTCAGCTCTGGGGTGCAGGGCTGCCCTATCCCCACCCCTTGCAGTGCAGCACTCCAATGGGTGCCCTATGTGCTCCCTGGGAGTAGGGGGTGACCCACTGATCCCTCACCCTGTTTCCTGCTGACCCCTCACCCCTTTCCCTATGGAATGAGTTGTCCTTGCCACCTCTGGGTTTGTGGCATCCAGCAGCCCCACTGGAGCCAGGTTCCTCTCTCGCTCTGTGGGTTGTCCCACTGGAACAGGACACAGCCAGAGACCCTGGGCTGCTGCACAGCAAGGTTAATCTCCTATTTTGGGGGATTTGGGGGAGAGGCCTTGTTCCCAGGCAGTTGAGGAAAGAAAGGGGAGGTGTGAGAGAAACGGAAGAGACTTCTGTTCACAGAAGAAATAGTAACATCCCCAGAGAGCTGAGGACCCCAGAGGAAGATGTGAAACCTCAGTGGGGAGGAAACCCCTGACCACCCAAAATGGCCCAGCAGTGCGTGTGTAGGCTGGGGGTGCATAAGAAATTGGGAAGGGGACACAGCCGGGACAGCTGACCCCAACTGACCGAAGGGATATTCCACACCATGTGATGTCATGCTCAGCATATAAAGCTGGGGGAAGAAGGAGGAAGGGGGGGACGTTCGGAGTGATGGCGTTTTGTCTTCCCAAGTAACCATTACGTGTGATGGAGCCCTGCTTTCCTGGAGATGGCTGAACACCTGCCTGCCCATGGCAAGTAGTGAATGAATTCCTTGTTTTGCTTTGCTTGCGTGCGTGGCTTTTGCTTCACCTATTAAACTGTCTTTGTCTCAACCCACGAGTTTCTCACTTTTACCCTCCCGATTCTCTCCCCCATCCCACCGGGGGGGAGTGAGCAAGCGGCTGTGTGGTGCTCAGTTGCCGGCTGGGGTTAAATGGTGACACTGGAGCAGCGATGGGTGCTGCCATTACCCGGGGAAGACATGAGGGCTGATACAGTCCTCTCTTTGGATGCTGAAATGTGGGACATTCTCCAGAAACCAGGTTTGGTGGCCTATGGGAAAGCTAAGGGGTGTACGGCTGCTCTTCAGAAATTCTTGTTCCACGAGAAGCAGAGCGATCAGAAAAGGGGGAAAACAACTCCTGCTTTTCCAGAAGAAAACAAGGCAGAGGTGGAAAAGCCCCTGGAGACTCCTGAGGACTCCAGCCCTGTTGTCCAGGCAGGGCCTGATAATGTGCATCCACGGTATTGGAAGAATGCGCAAGTGCTCCTAGGTAAACGAGGGCACCACAAGCATGTTTCTTCTTGGGAAAACCAGGGAAGACTGGTATACAAAGGAGATGACATTAAGAGGGCCAGCCTGCTTGATTTAGTCCAATGTGTCTGTCGTGGTTTAACCTCAGCTGGCAACTGAGCACCACACAGCCGCTCGCTCACTCTCCCCCCACTCCGGTGGGATGGGGGAGAGAATCAGAAGAGTAAAAGTGAGAAAACTCGTGGGTTGAGATAAGAACAGTTTAATAATTGAAATACAACAAAATAGTAATAACAATAATAATGAAAGAATATACAAAGCAAGTGATGCACGATGGAATTGCTCACCACCCGCCGACTGATGCCCAGCCAGTCCCCGAGCAGCGGCCCCCCTGGCCAGCTTTCCCCCAGTTTATGTACTGAGCATGACGTCACATGGTATGGAATATCCTTTGGCCAGTTTGGGTCAGCTGTCCTGGCTGTGCCCCCTCCCAGCTCCTTGTGCACCTCCAGCCTTCTTAGTCAGTAGAGCATGGGAAGCTGAAAAGTCCTTGACTAGTGTAAGCACTACCTAGCAACAACTAAAACATTGGTGAGTTATCAACATTAGTCTCATTCTAAATCCAAACCACAGCACTGTACCAGCTACTAGGAAGAAAATTAACTCTATCCCAGCCGAAACTAGGACTGTGTGCTTCAGACTTGTGGCCCATCTGAGAAGACCTAGAGCCCGGAATGTTTTTATGAAAGCCATGGCTGTGATGAATGTCCCCTCTTCTGTCATGGGTCACACAACAACCGGGGTCTCTGGGAACAACTAAAAGTGACTGAGGAGAGCTGAGAAGCATCACACACACCACCTAATAAGAGGAAGATCCCTAAAACCCAGTGGTGCACCCTGTAAAGTTTACTGTTGAAACGAAAATATTCATCGAATATTGGAATCATAGGATGGTTTAGGTTGGAAGGAACCTTTAAAAGATCATCTAGTCCAAGGCCCCCTGCCATGGTGGGATTATATTCATAAAAATCTTTAAACTTTGCTGTCTGTAGTGTCCATTTACAAAACATGGTGGGGTGGGGTGGGGTGGGGTGGGGTGGGGTGGGCTGAGCTACAAGAGCACACCCTCAGCCTTGTAGTTGGGTTGTAAGTTTTATTTACAGAATACATTTATGGAAATTGCTGCAAGAGATGCTGGCCTGGTTCTTCTGAAACGTATTTTCAGCAGCTGTGGCCATGAGGAAACCTGCTTCTCCATATTTTACAAATCACGTCAGCATCTGATCATTTTGTACGGGATTGTTAGAATACAGTTTTACAATCTGTTCAAAAGGTAATCCCTTGTTACGGTGATGTAGGAAAGAGGCACAGTGGTATCCGCAGGCCATGGAGGTGGGGATGCTGCCATCGCTTCTTCTGGAAAGCAATATCCGTAGTGTTGTGATTTAGAAAGGCCATGATGCTTTCAGGAAAGAGAGCACTGTTTGGAGGGCAATCACATGAGTCAAAGCACTCTGTGTTGTTCTGACGTGCCAAGAAAAGTGCTAGCTGGTGCTCTCCAGGATGATTATGAGGATGTGTATTCACCACCACGCTCACTGGTCTTGGGGAAGCATGGGCCCTAGGGAGCCACTTGCTCAGGTAAGCACCTAGAACTGTCTCCCTGGTGTAAGGCTCTGCCGAGAAATAACAAGAGAGCTGGTCCCTCTGAGACTTCTATCTTAGACAGGGGATAATTCTACCTGAGAAGCATCTATTGATTATTGCTCTAATCTAGACAACAGACGTGTAGGAGGTCAGAGCTGGTGCTGGGGCCAAGGCCAGACTCAAGAGAGGACAAAGTGAAGGCTGCATCCAGCAACTGCCATGGACTACCTAGGATCCGGGCCAGGCCAGGAGGACAACAGTTAGCCCAGGCCGGACACAGGCTCAGATAAGGCAGAGCTGGGGCAGGCCTGCCCTAGGCCTGAGCTCTCATAGAGACCCTGGGCCAGGGGCCAAGCAGGAGCTGGGACCCATGGTTGCATTGCGCCTAGGTTGGCTTGGTCCTGAAGCTCATTGTCCCTGTGTTACCGCCTGACCCAGCACTGCCTCCCACAGAACCTGGCCTGGGGAGTAGTGCCCCAAATCCCCACCCCATGCAGGAATCATTCTGTCCTCCATCCTGGTCCTGTGGTGCTGGCGGTGTGTGGGGTCTGCGTGAGGGCAAACCCCCACACGACAGGGTCCCCGTGTCTGCAGATATGGGAAGGCCCTGGCCTGTGTGTGTTTGGGGAGCAGCAGTGCTGCAGGAAGCACAAGGGCCACTTCAGCCTCAGGGCTCCAGGAATGCTGAAGGACCTTGGTGCCTGGGGGAAGGCACCCCAACTTGTGCCCTATGGTTGGGCTGGAGCATGCCCTGTGCCATTCCGGGACAGCTCACAGATCCTGCTGAGTGTAAAATGAAATCCCACTGTCACTGCCATGTCTCCGCAGAGCTCGGAGGGTATCCTCTCACGCAGTGTCTTTCCAGACGAGGGTGGGGTTGTGGCACTCGTGGGGCTGTAGAGTCCCTGGGCCTCAGGAAAGCTGTGCTCGAGGAAGACAAGGCAGCACAGAGCAGTGTTGCATGTTTGGGCACCAGTCACTGTCCTGGGTCTGCCTTCACCCAAGGCGCTGTTAGGTTCACTGGGACAGGGGACTCCAGCGTGTGGCCTGCTACAGCTGATACCAGTAGTAACTTGTGAACACCTCAGCCAACAAGTTGGCAACAGGTGGGCCATGCCAGATGCTGTGCTGACAGGTGAGAGGGCTGCAGGGGGAAGCTGTCGCTGTGGTCCATGCCCAGGCGTGCTGGCCATGGCCCCTAGATCAGCTGATGGAGGGGAGGGGCAGCTGGAGTAGGGACTGTGGGCCTATAAGAGCCAAGGCTATTTACCCATTCCCAATTCCAGCCATCCTTTGGCAACGTCTTCTGCTGAGCCCCCTTGCCCAGCAGAGCCCAATCCAAAGCAAGAGGAATACTCTTCCCCAAGAGTTTGTGGGACTGCTGACCTCCTCGGGGCCTCCCACAGGCCCACAGTTCCTCTCTGGAGGACAGCAGTTGTCAGGATCCCTGTTCACATGACGTGCTCCAGGGCCAAGGGGGTATTTCTGAGCAGAGTCACAGCAAGGCAAGGACTGATGGCCATTGGCTGTGGAGTAACTAGGGGTGTCTTCCTCAGCTTCAAGAGGCAGTGCCTGAAAGAGGCCTCGCTGCAGTGTGTCCCACCCTCCAATGCCTCTAGGAGTGATGAAGGGTCCCCCTGTGCCCCCACCTACTTCCCCTCCAAAGCAATGGCTTTCTCCCTCAGCAGTCAGTGTGCAGATGGAAAGACCACCAAAGGGACACAGGCAGGATTGCAGGAATTTTTTAATGAGCCTAAAGAGGGAAATGAGGTCACTCCAAGTGGAGGCCCCCAGTGCAGGGAGGAGCAGGAGCAGCCAAGAATCTGTTCCCCTTTTCCTGGGGCAGAGTTCCCACAGGGCATCTGCCAACCTGCCCGGCAAAGGGAGACAGGCTAGCAGGTCACTCCAGGCTGGTTTCTGGGGTCCTCACAGCAGGCTTTGAGGGGAGCACAAGACAACAAAGAAAAGAGAGAAAAAGGGTGAGTGGAAGACAGGAAAAGTAGACATTGGCTGTGTTTTCAGAGAGCCCAGGCTGGCCTCTTCCAGGGCAAGCCAGAGATGACCAGCTAGTCTGAAAACAACGGCATGAAGTTTGGTCCTCTGTCCAGCAGCATGTTCTGAGTTCCTAGGTGTCCTTATCAGAGGCCGTTGCCAGCATCTTTAGCAGGGGGGGCATCTGCTGCCACAGTAGCGGCTGGTAATGCAGGAGAGGTCACAGCACCCAGAGGTGATGGGCACTCCATCACAGCTGAGGATGCTGCCCACAGCAGCGGAGGTGGAGGAGCCCACAACGGTGTTCTGCGGGAAGGAGCTGAGGATGGGGCCAGGCAGGGTCACCACCACGGGGGAGGGCTGGATGACGACGGTGGAGTTCTGGCACTGCCTGACACAGGGCTCATTGCAGCTGTTGGCCAGTGGGGTCGGGCAGCAAGGCTGGCAGGGCGGGCAGCAAGGCTGGCAGGGCCGGCATGGCTGGCACTGGTCATTGCAGGACATGTCTTGGGTCTGGAGGTGCACCTGGGAGAGAGGGCAGGGAGGAAGCAAACATGGGGATGAGTGAGGAGCAGCCTGTCACCACACCATGAGGGAACCAAAGAACATGCAGGGCTGGGAGGTGGAGGCTGTGCAGAGATGTGTGAGGGCTTCTTGGCCTCATCCTAACAGGGCCCAAAAAGAGCCACCAGCTCCTATGCAGCTACTGCCTAGCCCCTGAGTCCAGTAGCCACCTCAGTTCAGTCCCAGCTTCCCTCCGTGTCTAACCTGCTCCACACTTCCCTCCCTCATGATAAGCAGCCCCATGATCTGGCATAGAACAAATCTGGTGTCAGCTGAGAGCTCCATTGAGGTGAGACCTCCTTTTAGAGAAAGCGGAGAAGGAGAAGGGGCTTCAGACTCACCTGACTCCCAAGGAGAAGGAGGCAAGAGAAGTGGATGAGAGAGCAAGGAGCTGGGCTGGCTTTTATCATGGACCTTTACTGCCCCAGGCTGCCAGAGGCATCCCTTGTGGTGGTGATTATTGTCTGACAAGCTCATCCTGAATGCAAAACATCCCAGCTAATGCTATGGCCTGCGTTTTGGCTTCCTGAATTGCTGTCTTTTCATTTCCTCCTTTATGCCGGGCACATTCCCCAGTGAAGGCATCTTTTGCGTGACAGGATGAGAGGCCCAAGCATTTCCGGTGCAAAACACGTCAGCGTGGGCAGAGGACTCATCTCACATGCTGGAGGAGTCCAGTAAAGGACACTCAAGGTAGTCTAAACAGCTGGCTTAGACAACACACGTACACACAAACATGCACACATCTAGACCTCCAGTCACCTAGAGTTAACTGAGAAGACTGAAGACACCCAAAGAGAGGCTGTCTACGCTGCCCAGGGCCACCGCACAGGTCTTGGACTTGACAGAGTCATCTTCTGCTAGTCCCGTGTCCAAGGGTTCAGCGTGGGTGAGAGAAGACTGATCTGCGCTCGGTGAGAGCGGGAGATGCAGCTGATGAGAGTAACGTGCCCAGCTTGAGCCCATTCACCCACACCAAAGCCCCTGCCCTGCTCTCTGTCTGTCCCCGCGTACCGTGGACATGGATCTGGGGTTTAGCCATGGGACGGAGGTGCTTGTAGGCTCTGGTGGGACAGCCTGTAGGTTCACTTCTGATCGCATCATGAAGCAAGCCATGCACACGTGATCAGGTAGGCAGGCCCTGCCGTGAGCTTATGCTAGCTGGGGAGTTGAGAGGCCACCATTGGTCAATGGCAGGATCAGTGTCTCCAGAAAGATGGTTTGTCCCATTTACCCTGCACGTCTGCTTTGGGGTGGGCTAAGTCCCGTGTGTGAGCTGATGTCTCTTCACTGACTGTGGGAAGAGGCTGTAGAGCCTGTTAGAGCAGGTCCCGAGGAGGGCCACGAAATGTTCAGAGAGTGGGAACACCTCTCCTAGGAAGGAAGGCTGAGAGAGGTGGGGTTTATTCAGCCTGGAGAGGAGAAGGCTCTGTGCTCTCCGTTCTCTTCAGTCTATGATAGACCTCCCCCTCCATACCTACTTTAAACTCCTCCTTCCCAGTAGGTATGGAGGGGGAGGTCTACCATGGACTGAAGAGAACGGAGAGCACAAGGGGTAGAAGTGGCATGCATGGGGGACAGCATGCCAGGGGAGGCTCTCACACTTCCCTACTACTCTCACACTTCTCACTACTCAGTCCCTGGAAAGAAGATGGAGCAAATACTTTCAGAAGCCTTTTCTAAACTCATGATAGGCAAGAAGGGGATTGGGAGCAGCTCACATGGGTCTACTGAGGGCAAATCATGTCTCACCAACCTCCTTGCTTTCCATGAGGAGGTGACTGGCACTGTGGGGAAGGGGAGGGGCACTGGCTGTGGTGTACCTTGACTTTAGCAAGACCTTTGACATACCCTCATGGGTGCACACACACGCAAACCTATACGCACACAGAGGTAAGCACACTCACAGGCATGCGTACACGCCGATATGGGTGCACACACAATCTCACACACATGGGCACAACCACACACGTGAGCTTGCACGTACCCAAAGAGTAACTCATACGTGTCCCCTTCTAAAGAGGTGTGTGCACACACATTTCCAAAGGAGCCCATGTGCAGACACAGGCAGAGCCACTCCTGTCCTGGTTTCAGCTGGGATAGAATTAGTTTTCTTCCTAGTAGCTGGCATAGTGCTGTGTTTTGGGTTTAGCATGAGAATAATGTGCTAACACACTGATGTTTTAGTTGTTGCTAAGCAGTGTTTATACCAAGTCAAGGGCTTGCCAGCTTCCCATACTCTGCCAGCGAAGAGGTGCACAAGAAGCTGGGAGGGGGCACAGCCAGGACAGCTGACCCAAACTGGCCAAAGGGATATTCCATGCCATATGACGTCATGCTCAGTATATAAGCTGGGGGGAGTTGGCCAGGGGGCAGCGATCGCTGCTCAGGGACTGACTGGGCGTCAGTCGGCGGGTGGTGAGCAGTTACATCAATTCTTTTTCCTTTCCCTGTTGTTTTTCCACCCCTCCCTCACGTGTTCTTTTACTTTCCATTACATTTTTATTATTGTTATTTTTATTAATATATTATTATTATCATTATCATTATTATTACCATTATTATTATATTTCACGTATTAAACCGTTCTTATCTCAACCCACGAGTATTCTTACTTTTGCTCTTCCGATTCTCTCCCCCATCCCACCAGGGGGGTGGGAGGGTGAGCGAGCGGCTGGGTGGTGCTTAGCTGCCGGCTGGGGTTAAACCACAACAACCCCCCATACCAACATGATGGATGCACAGATATTCAAACACACATGCTGACACATATGCATGCTCCTGCACGCATGTGTTTGCATACAGATATACGTGCACACTCATGTACAGACAGGTACACACATAAAAGCACATAGCCACGCACATCTATGCTCACACACTTACATATATGCAGACCAATGTCACTCCCATCCATGCTCACCTGCATGAAGGCACGTGCGTGTGCTAAAACACATACACGCTCATGAACCAATGCGACCAAAGACACACACACCTCCCCATATTTGTGCACACTCACGCTTGCATGTGCATTACGTCAGGCACACACGTGCGCACACACACAGACACACGTATGTGCAAATGCGCACATGAGCACAGCCAGAGGAACATGTATGTGAGCACGTACACGTGCACACACCACTGAGAACCAGGGTGCCTCTCCGTGTCCCAAGTCTGTGTGTCAGGGACAACGTAAAAAGTAGAGACATCCATATTGCTGCAGCCACAAAGAATCCCCACATTAGAAGTGAGAACATTCTTGCAGCCTTAGATTCTCCCGGCTGTCCTAAGTGACCTCCTTGAGGCGGGGGGTGTGGGTCTAGCCCCAGCTCTGCAAAGGGAGTGGAACCTCAGCGATGTATTCGCACGCCAGCAGAGCGTGGTGCGCCTGCGACAAGCCAGACTCCCCACAGGCTGCAAACACTGAGTCTGGGGCACCAGAAATGATACTGACTGATCCCAGGAAGAAAGGCACTCAACCTCTTCAAAGCATTCCTTAAAATGCCATTTATTAGCGCTAAGGCTAGAAAGAAAGAGGATAGTATAGGAGATCTTGCATCCCTTCAGATCCTGGGACCCCTGATCTGCTCACCATCAGCTGCTCTCACAGAATGAGAGACTCACAGAACACCTGAGGTTGGAAGGGACCTCTGGAGGTCATCTGGGTCGACTCCCCCCTGCTCAAGCAGGGCCACCTAGAGCCAGTTGCCCAGGACTAGGTCTAGGTGGATTTTGAGTATCTCTAAGGAAGGAGACTTGGCAACCTCCCTGGGCAACCCGTGCCAGTGCTCAGTCACTCCCACAGCACAGTGAAAAACTGTTGCCCCCTTGCCAGGGCACAGGACACTGCACAGACCCCATCCGCCCAAGGGTTACCCCATTTTGGTCAGTCATGCTTTCAGAGCATTTTCATCAAAAGGAAACAGATCTAGTCATCATTACTACTGTCAAACACTACAACCCAGCCAGTGTTGCCAGTGAACAAATATTAGCAGCTCTCACATCCGTGTTTCTTAGGGTGTAGATCGAGGGGTTCAGCAGGGGAGTAAGAGCGGTGTGAAGAACAGCCGCTGCTCTGTCAGTAGATGTTTTAAATCACCATAAAATAAAACAACCTCTGGCAACAAGGCCGTTAGTTTCAAGTGTAAAACTGGCTGCCCTTTTCCTACCCTTCCAGGATCTCCTCAGCTGGGCAGCCAAACCAGGGGTCATGCCAAGAGCCAGTAGCAGCGCTCTGGCAGAGCTCTGGCCAAAGAGCTTACTCGTCTCTCAGAAGACATGCCATCCCTCCCTCTTCAACAAGGATAATTGCAGATGATATCATCATCAAGAAGGGCCTGACATACCTTCTGCTAATGACAAGGTTTACTGTGGTAGGGTCAGGAAGTCCAACTGCGCTGCTGCAGATGATGGTTATTAACAGCATGGCTAGGGAAAAAAAGATTTTGGACATGGAAGTGAAATGCCTTTATAAAAGTTTGGCCTCCAGTCATTCTGAGATAAGCTTCATGAGCCGTAATTCCCTGGTGGAGAACATTGGTATGGGGATTTCCATTCTTCCACTTGTACGCTTCTGTGAAGACATTTGGACTTTCATGCAGGAAATAGGATATGAGACTGTAGCGGCTGCCAAGAGGCATTTCCACCGATCAGAAGGGGTGAGATTTACATGTAAAAAAATCCGCTCCCCCCAGAATGGCAGCGAATTCCTGAGCACAAACTCTCTGGGGGGACGACTGAAGCAGTCAAGAGCTCTGCACCTGCCTGCAGCTCTCTTGGGAAGTGCACCCAGTACCCTCGTCCTTGCTGATCTTCACGTGAATAGAGAAGGACTCGCGGGGCATGGGATGGTAGGTGGCTGTCTTGGCCCCAGTGATCATGAAATGGTTGAGTTTAAATTTTTCAGTGTAATAAGAAAAAAGGACAGCAGAGTTGCTACCCTGGACTTCAGGAGAGCAAACTTGCAGCTGTTCGGGGAGCTCTTTAGCAGAGTACCCTGGGAATCTCCTTTGAGGGCTTAGGAGTCCACGATTGCTGCTCAGTCTTTAAGAACCACCTTTTAAAAGTACAGGAGCAGGCAATTCCATTGTGTCATAAGTCAAGCAAGCAGGACAGAAGACCAGCGTGGCTGAACAGGAAACTCCTTGTGGAGCTCAGAAGGAAAAAGAAATTGTACAGTCCGGAGGCGAGGTCAGGCTTCACAGGAAGATTACAGAGCTGTCATTTGTGTATGCAAGGAGAAGACAGGTAAGGCCAAAGCTCGATTACAGTTGAAACTGGCCAGTGTTGTTTCAGATAACAAGAAGGGCTTTTTTAAGTATGTTACTAGCAAGAGGAGGTCTAAAGAAAGCATTGGAGCGATACTTGTTGAGGATGGTCACCTGACTCATAGGGATGAAGAAAAAGCGGAGGCGTTCAATGCTTTTTTTGCCTCATTCTTTGAGAATACTGATAGACCTTGGGCTGCCCGGTCCCCTGAGTCAGAGGGCCACGACTGAGGGAACAGTGACTTTCCATTTGTGGACACTGAAATTTTAAGGGACCGGTTATATTGGTTGAATGTTCACAAGCCCATGGGGCCAGATGGGATTCATGCCAGACTACTGAAGCAGCTGGTGGATGTTACGGCAGGACCCTTCTCAATCATCTACCAAAGGTCTTGGGAGTCTGGGGAGGTCCCTGCTGACTGGAAGCCGGCCAATGTTATTCCCATTTACAAGAAGGGTGTGAGGGAAGACCCAGGAAACCACAGACCTGTTAGTCTAACCTCAGTTCCTGGAAAAGTTATGGAGAAGATCAGACTGCGTGCTACTGAAAGGCGTTTTAAAGAACAATGCAATCATCAGCACAGTCAACATGGGTTCACAAAGGGAAAGTCCTGTTGAACTAATTTGATCTCCTTCTGTGATAAGGTCACCCGCCTAGTGGATGAAGGGAAGGTGGTGGATGTAGTTTTTCTGGGTTTTAGTTGGGCTTTTGATAGTGTCCCTTACAGCATCCTTCTGGACAAGTTGTCCATCTGTGAGATGAGCAGGTACACGGTGCGCTGGGTGATGCACCGGCTGAACGGCAGGGCTCAAAGAGTTGTAGTGTGTTCCTCAGGGCTCAAGTCTAGGGCCAGTTCTGTTGAGTATTTTTATCAACGATCTGGATGTAGGAGTTGAATGTACCATTAGCAAGTCTGCTGATGATACCAAACTGGGAGGTGCTGTTGACTCTCTCGAGGGACAAGAGGCCTTGTGGAGGGATCTAGGTAGATTGGAGCATTGGGCTATGATTAATGGGGTGAAATTTAACAAGTCTAAATGCCAGATTCTGCACCTGGGACGGAGTAAGGCCAGACACAAGTATAAATTGGGAGAGGAGCAGCTGGAGAGCAGCCCTTTAGAAAGGGATCTGGGGGTGCTGGCTGTGGTGGTGTGCTCACCCCTGCCCGTGTAAGCAGTGACCACCAGTGGGGGTCGTTGTGGCTGCATCCAGCTTGTGCTGGCCTTTGGGGAGGGATGGCAACACAGTAGCCAAAGGCTGCCTGGAGCCTTGACTCAAATGACTTGCTGATGTGCAAATATGACAGTTTTGTCTGACCCTGTCCTCTATGCAGTCAGTAATCAAGTGTACCTTGCCATCAAATCTTGTTAAATCGCTGTCGCATTTACCATTGGACTTTGTTAACTCACACTGTAACTCACTGTTTTCTATCAATAAAGTGTATTGTTGCTTCTCCTTTACGAGTGAAGTGCAGTCTCACTGCATCCGCGACGCTGGTTGACAGCAGGCTGAAGAGGAGTCAGCAGGAGCAGCCAAGAGGGCAAACTGCGTCCTGGGGTGCCTCAGACACAGTATAACCGGGCAGTGAAAAGAGGTGATTATCCCACTGTATTCAGCGTTGGTGCAGCCTCACCTTGAATACTGTGTGCAGTTCTGGGACCCACAATTTAAGAAGGTTATGAAAGTCCTTGAATGCATCCAGAGGAGGGCAACAAAGCTGGAGAAAGGGCTGGAAGGTATGTCCTGTGAGGAGGGGGTGAGGGCTTTAGGTTTGTCTGGTTTGGAGAAAAGGAGGCTGAGGGGCGACCTCATTGCTCTCTACAGCTTCCTGAGGAGGGGAAGTGGAGAGGGAGGTGCTGATCTCTTCTCCCTGGGATCCAGTGATAGGACGCGTGGGAATGGTTCAAAGCTGTGCCACGGGAGGTTCAGACTGGACATTAGGAAGGATTTCTTTACTGAGAGTCTGGTCAAACACTGGAACAGGCTTCCCAGAGCGGTGCTCAATGCCCCGTGCCTGTCAGTGTTTAAGAGGCATTTGGACAATGCCCTTAATAACATGCTTTAACTTTTCTTCAGCCCTGAAGTGGACAGGCAGTTGGACTAGATGATCGTTGTAGGTCCCTTCCACCTGAAATAGTCTATTCTGTTCTCCTGCACACTCTGTATCAGAGTGATTTGGTCTCCATCAGAAATACACCATTTCACTGCCCCCATTTCTGTGCTGACTGCCCTCAGCTCCCACATGCTTAGCTCCAATTCACAGTCTCGACACATTCAGCGACATAGGTGACCTTTCCCTGCTACTCCTGCCCATGTGTGCTGGCCATGGCCCCTAGATTGGGTGGTGGAGGGGAGAGGAAACTGGAATAGCAGCTACGGGCCATCCCAAGGGCTGTTCCCTGCTTTACCATGCCTGCCATTCTGCAAAGCAAATCATCTCCCAATGCCTCACACCCACCACCCCAGTGCAGCTCTAGCCATAGCTAGAGGAATACCCTTCCTCAAGAGCTCAAGGGGCTGCTGACCCCTCAGGGACTCCTGCCTTTCTGGCCATTTGTGGGCAGACACACAGCAAGGCAAGGCCTGATGGTCACTGGCAGCAGAGCAGCCAGGGATGTCTTCCTCAGCTCCAAGGGATGGTGCCCAAAAGAGGAGCCACGGCAGGGTGCCCCAACCTCCTATTCCTCTGTGAATGGAGAAGGGTCTCCTTGTGCCCTCACCCCCTTCCACCTCTCAGCAACACCCTTCTCCTTTGGCAGCTTGGGGAGTGTCCACAGAGGGAAGGACCACATGGAGGCCAGGCTTGAATGCAGCAGAACTTTAATGAGTCAAAAGAGGGAAACAAACTCATGCAGAGTGGGGGCTGCCAGTGCAGAGAGTCCTGGGGGAAGCCAAGAGTCTGCGCTCCTTGGCCGTGGAGAAGTTCCTGCATGATGTCTGTCTCTCCGCCCCATAGAGGGAGAGGAGACAGATGGTCCCCACCAGGCTGGCCGTGGTGGGACCTTGCTGCCAAGGGGAACCAAAGCAAACAAGGAAAAGGGAAAGAAAGCAAAGCCATTCAGCTAACCTGATAACAACATCAAAAAAATCTTGGTCCTCTGCCCAGCACCATGTTCTGAGTTCCTCAAGGTGTCTCCTTGGAGCTTGCCCAGCATCTTTAGCAGGGGAGGCACCTTCTGCCACCGTAGCGGCTGGAAATGCCAGAGAGGTCACAGCACCCAGAGGAGATGGGCACTCCATCACAGCTGAGGATGCTGCCCACAGCAGCGGAGGTGGAGGAGCCCACAACGGTGTTCTGTGGGAAGGAGCTGAGGATGGGGCCGGGCAGGGTCACCACCACGGGAGGGGGCTCGATGGCGACAGTGGAGTTCTGGCACTGCCTGACACAGGGCTCATTGCAGCTGTTGGCCAGTGGGGTCGGGCCACAGGGCCGGCATGGCAGGCACTGGTTGTAGCAGGACATGTCTCTGGGCCGGAGGTGCACCTGGGAGAGAGGGCATGGAGGAAGCAGAGCACAGGTGTGAGTGAGGAGCAGCCAAGGCCAGTACTGATTGAGGAGCTGGAAACTGTGCCAGGAGCTACATGGTCTTCATTGCCCAACCTGGCCCAGGTTGCTCTCTCCTAGTTCTTAAACCAAGAGCCCCCTCAGCCACATCCCAGCCTCTCTCTAGCACACATTGTCCCCACAACCCTCTGCCATAACAAGGAGCTCCAGGGCCCAGCACAGGACAAAGACAATATCAGCTGAGATGTCCATCGAGACAAGATCTCACTTTGGAAGAGGAGGAGAAGGGGCTTCAGACTCACCTGTTCCCAAGGAGAAGGAGGCGAGAGAAGTGGATGGGAGAGCGGGGACTTGGGCTGGCTTTTATACCTGTCCTTTGTTGCCGCAGGACCAGAGGCACCCTTTGCAGAGGTAACAATTTTCATCTTGACAAGCTCATCTTGAATGCAAACCATCGCAGCTAATGATATGGGCTGTGCTTTGCTTTCCTGCACTGCTGCCTTTTCATGTCCAGGTTTGTGCCATGCCCATTCCCAGTAAAGGCTTCTTCTGAGCACTGGGATGAAAGGCCTCAAAATTTCTAGGGCAGGAATGCAGCAGTGCAGACAGAAGACTCAGCTCAAGTGCTGGACGGGTCCAGGGCAGGCAAGTGACATCAGCCTGGGTCAGTCTGTTGGGGCTGTTTGAAGTGTCGCTCTCGGGAAGAAGCTCCAGCAATCCTCAGCTGGATGTCCAAGTGGATTGCCTGCCAGGTTTTGACCCCATCCTGCCTAACACTGCCCTCAGGAAAAATTTCTGGCTTGTTTTGACTCGTCCCGTCTCTGTGCAGTCTGTGAGCACACAAACAATGCCATGGGCATGCCTGGGGCCTTGTGCTTCCCCAGAATGCTCTAGCCCTGCCACAGTTGTCCCCGTCTGTCCTCAGCAGAGCCCACAGTTGGTTGTGTTCCTACGTGTGTTCCTGTCTTGGCTGCACTTGTGTGCAGCTGGCTTTCTGTGGATGCACGCGGGAGCAAAAATTTGTGCATGATTCCATGCAGGTGTGCATGAACGTGTGCACGTGTGTGTCCTTGTGTGTCCCTCATCACAAGGGAATATGCTGCTCATGGGCAGGGACATGATATCAGGCCCCAACAAGGATGGTTCCACTCCAGCTTGGATCCTTAGTTGAATTCAGTGTAAACAATATTGGGAGTGCCTCAGCATGGCTGGCAGTCCCCCCAGCCTGCCTCTCCAGGCCAGGACACAGCTGCTCTCCCCAGTGCTAGAGAGTTCAAAAGGATGGGGTTTGCTTTATGGGCAGGGAGAAAGGCTGAGGAATCCTGCCAACCTCGTGCTGGCCATCTGCTTCCAATAGCATCAGTGGTGCCTGGTATGGGACACATCCCCCTCCCGTGTCCAAGCCAATGCCAAACGTACTTGTGCAGCCCATCGACCTGGTGCTGTGTCAGGCGGGGGCTGAGACCTTGTCCCAAACAGGTACTGAATGAAAGGAACACGGGGCCTGTCGTCGCTGTGCTCTGAGTAGAAGGACAGACCCTGTGGCTTGCACAGGGAAAGCCAAAGAACTGATGACTGCTTTGGTGTTGAGCCCCCAGGACCGTCATGTCCCACATTGGAATCTCAGTCTGAGTGCCCAGCAACTGCCCCTGGGAGGGAAGGGACATTACATTTGAGGCCGCATTATCCAAAGCCTGCTGCTGTCCCACAGGCACGTCCAGAAGAGACCCTCTTCCCAACAAGGGCTGTCCATGGTGTGTAAAGTTCCTGAGCCCATCTCCCTGCCTGAACATCTGTCTGCCTGGGCTCAGGTCCAACTTGGAGACAGTGCAGTCGAGGCCTTCCCCCCTTCCCTGTAGTGACCTTCAGTGAGACCAGTGCCAGGGAGCTCTTCTGGGAGAGCTCAGCAATGGCTAAATCCCCTCTCCGTAGAGCTGCTTCTGAGCTGAGGCCCTAGCGTAGCTGAGGGCCAACTTCATTGCTTTCTCGTGAGGTAACAGGCACTGTGGACAAGGAAAGGGCAGGGGATGTGTGTACCTGGAGTTTAGAAGGACCTTTGACACACTCTCCCATACTTCCTTTAAGACCAAACTGGAGATGAATGGGTTCAGGGAGAGGCTGATAAGGTGGGTGGAAAATTGGCTGGACTACCAGGCTCAAAGAGGTGTGAGCATCGAGAAATGGGCTGCCTGGAACCTCAATGAAGGCGAAAAAGAGCAAGGGCGAGGTTTTGCATCTGATGGAGGAACCAGCCCATGCAGTCATGCAGGCTGGGGGGTGGCCGTCTAGGAAGCAGATCCACAGAAATACATGTGTGGTTTTAGGAGACACCCAGCTGAACATGAGACCACAGTATACCCTTGCAGTAAAACAGGTCAACCGCATCCTGAGCTGTGTTAGTCAAAGTGTTGCCAGCAGGTCCAGGAAAGTGACCCTGCCCCTCTGCCCCGTTCCAGACTGCATCTGGTGTACTGCATCGAGGCTGGGGCTCCCCAGTCCAATAAGGATATTGACATACTGACGTGAGTCCAACAAAGGCCACCAAGGTGGTTAGGGCGCTGTCAAACACGATGTGCAAGGAGACACTGAGAGAACTGGGTCTGCTCTGTTTGGAGAAGAGATGGCTCAGGGGAGACCTTCTTGCTTTCTACTAGTACTTAATCAGAGGAGACAGGGAATATGGACAGAGACTCTGGTCCAGCCGACAGGGAGTCCCTTGTTGGAGTAGAAGCAATGAATGAAGAGCAGCTGGGACACGGAGAAATCTGATTAAGCAATAGGCTAATGGAAGTAAGAAGAACTGGAATGGGTTTCCCAGCGAGGTTGTGCAATCTCCATCCTGGGAGGTGTTCAAGGCTGGACTGAATGTGACCTTGAGCAACCTGATCTAATGGGATCTGTTCTGAGCACGGGGTTGATCTAGATGACCTCTAGAGGTCCCTCCTCACCTACGTTCTGACTGTGAAATTCCCACCTTGCCCCTGCCTTCCCTGACCCCTGCACGCCCACGGGCACATGTGTCCTCACACCCCCTCTGCCACAACACAACTCTTAGCCATTGTGCTGGGACTGCGGAGGGGCAGCTGAAGGGAGGCTCTCAGCCTCCTCCCTGCCATCCGCAGGGAATCAGTGGCTGCTGTTTCCAGTCCCTGAGCTGGGAGACAGCCATGGGAAGCTGGTCCATCTCCTGGGTCAGGGCCCTGCAGCTGTCCCCGGCTGCAGCGGGCACTGTGCACGCTTGTTCTTGCTGAGGAGCCCTGGCTGGAGGAGGGGAAGAGTCCACTTCCCAGGACAGCAGCTTGTGGCCCTGCAGAGCCACCGAGCACTCTTAGCCTGGGCGAGACCCCGAGCGGCGCCGGTGCAGGGCTCAGCCCCGGGGCGGAGCTGGCGGCGGCGGAGAGGAGAGGAGAGGAGGCGGGAGAGAGGAGGCGGCGGTGCCGGAGCAGAGAGCCGGGGCTGGCGGGGGGCAGCGAGGCGCGGGCGGCGGAGCGGCGGCATGCGGCGGTGCCGGGGCGCAGGGCTGGCGGGGCTGGCCGCGGTGCTCCTGGGTGCGCGGGGCTGGCGGCGGGGGCCGGGGCTGGGCCCGGGGTGGCCCCCGCAGCTCCCTCGAGCCTGCCATCCCCTCTGGCTTCTTCACGGACCTCTGCCCCCGAACCATCCTCCCGTCCAGCCCTCCCTCTGCTGCCATCCCACGTTCCCCCAGAAAACTCATTGCTCTAGCCTTTCTCCAGGCCTCCCTGTTTCCTTCCTTTCCTCTGTCTTGCCGTATAACGCATGCCGTCATCCCTTCCCCCTTGCTACTTTATTTCTGTCTTTCTTTCCTTTATCCCCCTTTTTTTCTTCAACGACTCCACCCTTCCAGCTATCCTTCACGCATTCACCTCGTCACCACCTATTAATGGACACTTCCATTAGTGCACATGTTGACATCCTCTGGAAACTCTTCTCCTCATCATCTCTCTTTGTTCCTGACTGCTTCTGTGGGATTTGTCCTGGGAAACAGCAGGCAGGGCTGGGCACAAAGCACGTTTTGACTGTTTGTTTCTTCTTTTTCTCCTCGGCAGTGGCTGCGGGCAGAGCCCAGGTGCAGCAGGAGCCGTCGGCAGAGACCACCGGGGGCACCGGCATCAGCATCAGCTGCTCGCACCCCACAATACAGACCACCGACTTCATCTACTGGTACCGTCAGCTCCCGGGCCGAGGCCCCGCATTCATCGCGCTCGCTCTTAAAGGGTCCAAAGATCTGCAGGACCCTCCGGGGCGGCTGTCGGTGGCGGCAGACCGCCGGTCCAGCGCCCTGCGGCTCGCCCGGCCCTGGCGCGGGGACGCGGTGGTGTATTACTGCACCCTGAGAGACACGAGGAGAGGAGCCGGGGCTGCGGCCGGGCACGAACCGCCGCGGGCGGGGCCGGGCGCGTGTGTCGGGGGCGGGGGGACAGCCCCGGCCGGGCCCGCCAGGGGGCGCTGCCGCTCGGCCCGCCGGGGCCGCCTCGCCCCGCCCCGCCCAGCCCCTCCCAGCCCCGGGGCGGTTCCCCCGCCCCACCGGCACTGGCACCGCCTTCAGCATCGACACCGGCACCGGCACCGGCATCGGTACTGGCACCGGCACCGGCACCGGGCCCACCAAGGCCCCGCAGCCCCGGGAGGTCCCCCCGACGCGGCTCCAGAGCCGCCCACCAGGCAGAAACCTTCTCCCACCCCTCCCCCCCCGATCACCCCCACACTCCCACCGGGAGGCAGACTGAAATCCCCCACGACAGTGGCAGCGGCGGCGGCGGCAGCAGGGCAGGAATCGCGACGGGAGCGGTGGCGGTGTCCGGCGGTGCCCTGGAAGGAGCGATTGCTGCACCGGGAGGCAGGCAGCAGAGATCCTCCTGCCCATGGGCAGCCCTCGCTCCTGCCGCAGGGACCGGCCACTGCTGCCATGGAACAGACGGGGCCTCTTCTCAGGCTTTTGCCTTTCCCCACTAGGATAGCCAAGGGAAGCCTGAGCAGGTGCTTTCCTCTGCTCTGTAAACACAGGGACTCCAGTGCTAAGTTGCGAATGCAAGACTGTCCTTCGAAAAGAACAACCAGAAGGGGTTTTGCATTTCGTTACTTTCTAAAAGCTCGATGTACTCTTAGAAACTGCATCCTCCAGCTACAGGCTTTCAAAACATTCCTGCTAGCATTAGAAAGTCATTGCATGGAGTCAGGAGTTCAAGCTCCACACCAACAGGAGAAGGGGATGTCGAGGTCATGGGCACCTTCAAGCGCTCCCCACAGTGCCTCAGCGTTGAGACCATGAGCTTGTTTTACAGGATTCAGAGCCTTTGGAGTTGAGGCCCAGGAGAGAGGGTAAAAGCGTGGACCGGACACACTGACGGCGGCCTCAAGGGATGCCAGGTTCCTACTTGATGTGTGAGTCAGAAACAGATTTGTGGAGTTGCCCTGAGGGGCTGGAGGTCTGGGTGAGTGAGAGCTGGAAGGAGGCCTCTGGGAAGAGGCTGCGGGCTCCAGCCAGTCCCTGGGGAACTCTGTGTGGCTCGAGTAGCTGACACAGCGGTTCAAAGCCCATGGTCAGAGGCTTCAGAGGCACAGAGTGAAGGATCAGCCCTGCTCCCTGTCCCAGCTGGACTTCATAACTGTGTTTCCAGAGAACTACTGGCAGGTGGACAAACCAGGCAGAGCAACAGGTATGGCCAGGCTAGCACACAGATCAGCCCCATGTTCACATGGGATCAGCACCTTTCGTCCCTGTCTCCATCTGTCTTCCCATGCTTGCTCCAGGCCAAACTGCCTTGATCCTTCCCTTCCCTTGTCTCTGCTCCTTCCCCTAAACATCCCACATCTCGCACAATCCAGAAAGACTTTTCCACTGCCTCCTGTGAGGAGTCCGATCCCCTTGTGGGCAGAAACCCCACTGAGTTTATAAGGTGATGCTCTCTTCTCACCCTTCTGCCAGGTGCCATCCCCAGACAAATGGGATGATCGTGATACCTGAATGAATAGGGAGCAGATGTCTGTGAAGAAGAGGGTTGCGCTGGATGTCCTCCTGCCAAAGAGAAGCGGTGTGTCTGACTCTGGGTGGGATGATTACAGCAGGTGCTGTTCCCAGAGACGTTTCCCTTGAAGGGCCTCATCCTTGGCCTGGGGAGAAGAGAGAGAAAACCCCTGTAGGGACAGGGAGTCAGACACCTGGGTCTAGGTGCTTTTGGCTGTTTGTGGTTCTACCTCTTTTCAGATACTACCGAGGGACAAGGAGCATATCAGAGGCTGCAACGAGGCCTGTCTCCATCCCCGAGAGAGGTGGGTGCAGGCCCCTGCCTGTGGTTGGGCACTGGATGGCAGAAGTAGTTCACCATGGACAGTCCTCCCTTGCTGGGGTCTGGTTGGGCTGGTTGTGATCTCCAGGAGGAGCAATATGTCCTCCTTGGACATAAGGAAATACTTCTTTACTGAAATAGTGGTTAAACATTGGAACAGGCTGCCCAGGGAAGTGGTGGAGTCACCATCCCTGGAGGTATTTAAAAGATTTAAAAGTATTTAAAAGACCTGTAGATGAGGCGCTTAGGGACATGGTTTAGTGGGCATGGTGGTGTTGGGTTGACGGTTGGACTCAATGATCTTAGAGCTCTTTTCCAACATGAATGATTGGAAAATGATTTAACTGATACTATGAAAAAACAGGAGAACAGCCTGCTGCCTCCTATTTCCTGACAGCAGGTGGCTTGAGCACTTCCTTCAGGCTCCTACAGGAACTTTCAGGTGCCCCAGGCCCCTTTGGCAATGAGACCTGGAGCTGAGAGGCAGCGCTTCTACACCAGGGTATGTCTGCCTGAGAGGATGCTCCAGCACCTTCTGACTTGGAGGGCTGGGAGAATCCCAGCTGTGGCCTGACTGCCCAAACATGAACCTCCCAATGCTGACAAACCTCCCTTTAGCCCATGCAAACCTGGAACGCAGTAAGAGTCACAGTTTGGTGTCTTTCCTTGGGCTGAGCACCTTAACAACTTTAATTTGTCTCCCTACAGAGCCTCCTCGTGGCAGAGGTGTGGAGTCCCAAGCCCGCCTGACTCAGAAGACTCTTCATTCCCTCCCATCAGGTATTTACACACATTGGCAAGATCCCCCGTGAGCCTTCTCTTCCCCAGGCTGAACACTGCCTGCCTCTCAGCCGATCCTCATAGGAAAGATGCTCCAGTCCCTGCTGGGCTCGTTCTGACATCTTTCTTGTACTGGGGAGCCCAGAACTGGAGCCAGCACTCCAGACATGGCCTCACCAGCGCTGAGTAGAGAGGAAGGATCAGGTCCCTTGTCCTGCTGGCAACACTCTTCCTACTGCAGCCCAGGATGCTGCTGGCCTTCCTTGCCAGCAGGGCGCATTGCCACAGCAGACTCAGGAACAGCCCTGAGCCGCTGAAACTGAGCGGGACACAGCAGTGAGTATTCAGGAGAAGTATCCCTGCTGCTTGTCCAGCTCTGACTCTTCCCTCAGCGTCCACCAACGACCACTGTTGGGGAAGGGGGCTCTTGGTAGCAGACATGACTGTTCCTGTGGCTTTACCACCTTAGCCAAAGAAGCCTAAGGAAGGAAGATGTCCTCCTAGCCCTGCATCTTGGGGATCAGCAAAAGCCTCGAAGTCTGAGCAAGACCCATCAGCCAGGCACTGGACAAGATTCTCTGTTCAACCCCTTGAGCTGTCCCCCTGCTTTTCACGTCTCTCCTCCAGCTCTGGGGACTCACCAGTGCTTCTGTGGGGGGTGTCCCCGTGTCCCTGAGTCCCTGTGGGTTCTCCGCCCAGCAGAAAACTGCTGGTTGGCTGCATTTGTGGGATGTGCATTTATGGGATCTAGTTTGTCCCTCTGTGCACACGTCTCTCGTTATGCTAAGTCTGTTTTGGAAAGCAAAGAGCTGGCCTTGGAGAGCATCTGTGGGGGAAGCTGAAAAAGCAGCCATGGTGGCAGGCCAACATGTTCTAATTAATGGAGCGATGTCAGCTCAGGAGGCCATGACATCAGGTGTTTGCAGCGAGTCCTTCTGAGGTGACAAAGAAAACTCAGTCTCTGTCCCTGGGGAAAAATGTCTCTGTGAGGTACTGGAAGGTGGATGGGAAGCCCCATTCTGACCTGGATGGCTAAGAAAGCTGTGGTTTGGATCCCACCTGGAGGTAGAATTCAGGTCTGTTTTCATGCTGGGATGTTTCCAAAGACCTGTGAGAGGTTTCAGGATCTTGCAGGAAATGCAGAACATCTGGGAGGGCAAACAATAAATATGTTGGAATTTGGGGGTGTAAACTAACTCCTTCCAGAATGACATTTCAAGTGACCTGAGTGCTTTTTTACACTCGCGTGACATCTGAAACTGATTGCTCATTTGGCCAGTCTTTCCCTTTTCCTTCATGTTTGTAACTTCTCAGGTGTCCTGAAAAGTGACTGCCATGGCTTAGCATTGCTGCAGGCATTGTAGGGAGACACTTGAAAGGCTGAGCTCAACATGGGGCTTCCCCCCAGAGCCTTGACTCAAGAGACCCCACTTTCTCTGGGGACAGGAGCCTTTCAGCGTCTTGAGGAACTCACACACCTGAGGAACTTGAGCAGAGGCCACTGTCAGGGCATGTGGAAGGTGAGAGTGGCTGCTTCACTAAGGCTGTCAGATCAAGTCCCTTTTCCTCTCAAAGGGGAGAAGAAGTAAAAGGGAAAGTGATAAACAAAGCACACAATGACAGCAATCTGTAAGGAAGCGATAAGGGAGACAAGGAGGGAGAGCAGAGCTCTGCAGCCTCTAATTGATGGGCCATGAGGAAACTATGGGTGTGGCTCTGAAGTGGGTCAGGCTGAGCTTTGTAAGTGACAAGAAGTGACAAGAGGAACATGGGGGTTATGGAGGTTTGTGGAGAGTCCTGCAGGACTAGGCAACCCTTATTAAGGCATGCTTAGGGGCAGGGTCAAAGGTGGGGGAAAAAGAGGAATGGGGAGCAGCAAGGGGAGGCAACAGAGAGGAGGAAGGATGAAAGGAGCCACCTGCACATAAGCAGAGTCTGGCCAGTGCACTTGTTGGGGTGAGCCCTGTGCCTGATCACTACCGCCCCCACTGCGTTCTTATTATATACTTTCTTAACCACCCTTCAGTATAACTTCACTTCCTTTCCCATGTGTGAGTGCTGCAAGGTCTGAGTGCCAGTAACTGGAGAGACGGGGAAAAAAACTGGGAAAAAAGGATTGGCCACAGGGATTTTAGTCCTGGCTGCCAGTAACTGGATTGACCAGGGTGTTTGCGGCAAGATCTAAGTTCCAGGAACTGGGGAAGAGGTCTCTGGTCACAGGACCTATCGGTCTTTGTGCCAGCAGCTGGAGGGACTGGGGTGTAAGCAAATCTGTGAGCCCGCAACTGGAGAGGGAAGAATGTGTCACAGGGCTCTCACCTCTTGCTGTCAGCAACTGCAGGGACCACATTGCACGTGTATGTCTGAGAGGACCAGTGACTGGAGGGACCTCAGTGTGTTTCTAGTTTTTCTTCGTGAATTGAACCCGATGTGCATGGGTGTGTATGTGGCATTTGCTATCACATTTCAATTTGGCCTAGCCAGTGAGTGGGAAGAAAAGCCGTCTCTGAAGTCTGAGACAGGGGTGGGTAAGGGAGCCCAAGGCCAGCACATGGCTATTAGACAGGCTGATATTACCAAGCTGTGGTAATGTTTGAGGGATCTGCAATTGTGGGGGTGATTGTGAGAGGAGTGGGTGATTGCATGCATCTGTTTGCTAGTGGACATCAGGCTGGCCTAGCCAGAGAGAAGGAGGAGACCCAGGTGCTGGGCAAGAGGGCCCAGGCTCCAGGCAGGGCTATTAGATGGGCTGAGGGCCTGTGCTGGTATCTGAGGGATGCACAAATGTGGGTGTGCTGGTGACTGCAGAGGGTGAGGGGGTGTGTGTTTTCACTAGGGAACTGCATGTCACAGACATACTGGAGACAGTCACACAAAGGGCTACTTTGATGATGAAGAGACTGGAGCATCTCTGACATGGTGATAGGCTGAGTGAGCTGGGACTGTTCAGCACAGAGAAGAGAAGTCTCAGGGGAGATCTCATCCATGTGTGCAAATATCTGAAGGGAGGCTGTGAAGAGGGTGGAGCCAGGCTCTTCCCCATGGTGTCCAGTGACAGGCCAAGAGGCATTTGGCACAAACTGAAACATAGGAGGCTCTGTCTGAACACCAGGAAATGCTTTTTCACTGGGAGGGTGAGGGAGCACTGGCACAGGATGCCCAGGGAGGTTGTGGAGTGTCCATCCTTGGAGGCATTGAAAAGGTGACATGGTCCTTTGCAACCACCTCTAGGTGAGCTTTCCTGAGCAGGGGGTTGGACCAGGTGATCTCCAGAGGTCCCTTCTAAATTTAACAATTCTGTGATGCTCGAGACATGAGGAGAGGCTGAGAGAACTGGCCTTCTTCAGCCTTTGAAAGAGAAGGTTGAGGGAGATCTTTTTGATGCTTCTAACGCTTGACTGGAGGACGAAGAGACAGATGGAGCCAAACTCTTCTTGAGCACAGCGATAGCACAAAAGGCAATGGACACAGTCTGGAAATGGGGAAATGCCTACTAGAAATTTGGAATTGTGTTTTTGTTTAACCATGAGGGTGGAGCATGGCTGTAGATAGATCCCAGTAAGAATGGCACCCCAGCTCCATAAGGTGTTGATTAAAATACCATTACTTGGAGATAACGCAAGAAGTAAAAAAGGGAATATTATAGGTAACTTTATGCCCCTTGAGTTGCTGGGAACCGGGACTTATGGAGCATGAGACGGACCTCGAGCCTGGGTCCAGCATATGGTGCAAATCCTGCCTGTGCTGAGCTTCACTGGCACTGTTGTCTTTGGAGTTTTCATGGGATTTTCCTTAGAAATAAACAACTCTATTCATCTTTTCTACTGTTCAGCAAAATGGCGTTTATATGAAAACACGCTGCTTCACTCCTAGATAAAGACAAGGACATGCTTGTGGCATCACTGCTAAGTGTGCCAAGGGATATATACAACGCAGCACAGCAGAGGTCTATGCCTCCTCAGGTCAGTTGCCGTGCAGGTCCCTAACTTCTCCATAAACAATTGTCTTGTGGTTACTGTGGGCCACTGCACGCAGGCAAGCGGATTGCCTGGTTCATGAGGTACTTTTGTTTGGAGAGATGGAGAAAGCTGACACTGCCTGGAGGGTTTGAAAGGGACAGTCGGGGTCTGCAGGGCTTGGAGTGGCCTTCAGCTGCCTGAGATCTACATCCCAGAGGTGGGCCGGGAGAGGCATCAGAGCATAAACTGCACTGGAGCCCAGTGCAGCCAAGCCAGTCAGGGTGTTAGAGGTGGTGAGAGAGGAGACACAGGCATCAAAGAAAGAGAGACTCTCAGGGATGTGGCCCTGGGGTCAGCGAGAATGCTTACAGGTTGAGGACTGTGGCTTATTTTCCCCTCTCATTGGAAATGCAGAAATCCTCATCTTCCTGTACATGTCTTTTGTCTGCTCTGAAGACTAGGAAGGCAGATCCCTCTCAGGAGCCCATCGGAGGGTAAGCTTCAGCCGGCTCCTCAACTTGGGAGAGGCTGTGTAAGCCTCAGGACCCTCCACTTCTCTAGAAACCTCCTTCTACCAGCCCCTGTGCTGCTGCACAGCAGGGTTCATCTCCTATTTTGGGGGATTTGGAGTAGAGGCGTTGTTCCCAGGAAGCTGAGAAAGGACAGGGGAGAAGTTTCAGAAATGGAGACTTTTGTTCCTAGAAGAAATAGCAGTGTCCCTGGAGGGCTGAGGACCCCAGAGGAAGATGTGAAACCTCAGTGGGGAGGAAACCCCTGACCTCCCAAATGGCCCAGCAGTGGGTGTGCAGAAGAGCAGGCGATTCTAGCTGGGGAGGTGAGGGCTCCACTGCGAGCTGACCGGGAACAGCCCCTTCCCACGACTGGGGCCCCCAGGGCCCCTGAGGGAGCCACAGGTGTTGCTGCTGGAGGAGGGAGAAACCCCGAAGGAGCATTTCAGGCACAGGAAGAACAGATCACTTCTCTTCCCCGCTTCTCTCTTCACTCCCCCAGCAGAGTCGTTTCCGGCAGCTCTGTTATCTCAGGGCTGGGAGGTGGTTTTCTGACTCTCTCTCACTCAGCCAACAGGCAGGTCGGTCTCGACATGCACCTCGGCTGTCTCGTCCTCACGGCTTTCCTGGGGCAACTGCTGGGTAAGTCCTGGCTTCCTAGAAACACATACTTCTTCTTCTCCCAAGGAAACCCTTGCCAGCCTTATCAGGTCTATGTGGGCAACTATTCTTGAATAACAGGAAAATGCTGGGAAATACCGGCTCACGTTTGTGTTTTTGCACCAGTTCTCTCAAGACTCTCTTACTGTTGGAAACAAAATCAGAAGAGAGAGGAGAGATACCTCAGGCCCCTTCTCCATCTTTTCTCTCCCCTTTGATCCATTCCTCTCTGCCTCTCTCTTCTGATCCACCTGCTGTCAGCAGAGGAGATCTCAGCTGTCTCTGCAGCCCCACAATTCTCCCGTTCCAACGCAAATTAGCAGATCTTGCCAAAGCTGCCCCAGGGACTTTAAAGCTCTCATCCCACTGACATTAATAGGGTGTCCCATTCTGCCTCCTGGCTGGCACATACCTGCCATGGCTTCCAGTTTCCTCCTGGTTGGCAACACAGCCAGGGCTCCCTCTTTTCAAGCTCGGCATTGCATGTACTCAGGGAGCTAGGAGCCCTAGGAGATGACAGGGATGGGGAAGTAGGATGAATCTTTTTGCCATAGCTCCATGGGCCCCTCAACCTGCGGGAGGGGAGCTGGGCCCAGCACACAAAGGTCAGGCATGACAGGCTGTTCCCTGCTCCTCTGGGCAATAGGAGCAGGAGCAGGGACACAGCCCAGCTCTCCTCAGGGTCCACGCTGGGCTGAGAGCTCTGAGCTCCTGCCCAAACTACTCTCCACCTGGCTGTCCCCAGGCCTCAGGATTTTCCTGCAGGGCAAAGGACAGGGAGCCTTCTCGACCAGGATTTTGCATGCACTCCTGGTTTGCTTCCCGGAGCCTTTCCCTGCACGGTTGCTGACCTTCACTTTTTTCCGGGCACCGTGGGGCAGACCGCTGTCATCCAGTAAGTCACAGTAAAGGAGAGAGACACCTTCCAAACAACCTGGACGTACCAGACCTCCAGGTTTGATGCCTTCCTGTGGTATCAGCAGAGGAAAAGACAAGCCCCACAGCCTGCTGACCACCACAGGAAAACACAGCCTCGTGCAGCTGATAGTGCCTTGTACCTCTGTGCTGTGAGTGACACCCTGGTGCAGAGATCTTCTTTGACTGTGCAACAACCCAGGGCAGGGAGGGCATCTGTCTTTCAAGGCTGAGCTTGGGGAAGGGGCCCTCAGCTCTCCCCTTGCATCGCTGCTTTCTCCGTATACCCAGGGGTCTGCAGGCCAGGTTCCTGCTCCCCACCACAAAGCAGACAAGCTACCTGCTGTGTGGCCAGGTAGAGGCTATGCAGGGAGACACCAGGGCTTCTTCCGCTTGGACCCACGCGCTCTTAAAAGAGCAGCCATGCCCAGAGAGGTTTCTGCCAAGCCTGTTGCGCAGGAGCCACCTCAGCCAGTCCCTCACATCTCTCCAAGCCAAACACTCTTCCCCTTTCAATGTCCCATACGAAGGAGCTCACAGGGCAGAGCGGGTATCAGCTGAGACGGCCATTGAGGCACGACCTCATCCTGGAGTACGAGGAGGAGAAAGAGCTTCCCTCACCGGGTTCTCAATGCAGAAGGAGGCAAGAGAAGTGGATGAGGGAGCGAGGAGCTGTACTTGCTTTCGTAAGGGTCCTGCACTTGCCAAGCTCCACAGGCACCCTTTCTGGAGGTAATAATCTTCTGACGCGCTCATCCCTTAATCAAAATGTCCCAGCTAATGACATAGGCTGTGTTTTGATTTCCTGCAGTGCTACCTTTTCATTTTCTCATTTCTACCATGCCCATTCATTCACGGAGTGCCGGGATCATGAGCCCAAGGATTTCCAGGGCAGAAATGCATCAGAGCAGGCAGCAGATGTAGACCAAGTGCCAGAGTGGTCCTGTGCAGGCAGTTACTGTAAGGCTGTGGCACTCTGGTGGGGTGGTTTGTGTCCCCATTTGCAGGGAGGGGCTTGGCTGCTTCCAGCCCTGCAGTCCTCAGCCCCACACCCCCAGGCTCCCATCCATGAGGACATGTCACACCCTTCTCTCCCTGTCCCTCCCTTCCTCCCTCCCTCCCTCCCAGCTCACTCCAGCTGTAGGTGGTCATCACTTCCTCAGGTGGGTGGGTTGTGCTGCTGGGATTCGGCTCTCTTCCTTCAAATGTTGCCCTCAGGAGAAAGCTGCTAGCTTGTTTGGCCTCCTGCCCTGCCTACAAAGTCTCTGGGGATCCTCAACGTACACTATGGATGTGTTTGGGGCCTTATTCTAACCCAAGGTGCTCCAGCCCTTCCCTGCCAGGGTGATCCCCGGTGTTGCCTCTCTTGAGCCCACAGTTGCTTGTGTGGATGCATGTGTGCTTACCTGTGTGGACATTTGTGCATGTGGATCTCTGTGAATGCGTGTGTGTGCACAAAGTTGTGCCCAGCCAACACCTTACTGAGGTGGTGATGAATCAGGCAAGGGCTGAGACCGTGCACTGAGCAGGTATTGAACTGGAGGGACTAGGGTCCTTACGTTGCTGTGCTGTGCCCAGCAAAGCCAAAGAGCTGATGAACCCTTTGGTCTTCACCCCCCTGGACCTTCGTGTCCTGAGACTGAGCAGCCAGCAACTGGCCCTGGGGGGGAGGCATGTCTGATTCAAGGTCACACACCCCAACGCCTGCTGCTGTTCCCTGACTGGGTCAGGGAGAGACCCTCTTTCCCCCAGGGGCTGCTGGTGGTGGAAGGAAGGGCACTGCGTGAGAGGTGGAAACACTGTCTGTCTTGGGAGCTGTTTCCCCGAGAAATTCCTCCTCTAGGAGACTTCTGGCTTCTTCCTGTCAATGACCTTCTTCCTCCTATTCCAGCCAGGCTTTCCATGTCCATGGTCGTTGCTCATTGGGGCCTGCTGGTGGGAAATGGAGGCTACAACAGCAGAGAGAATTTCCTTCCCCGTCTGCAGGTGAGCCCTGAGCCCCCTCTTTTACCGCTTCCCTCCCTGGCCCTCACCCACCCATGAGTTCATTTCTCCCCACACCCCCCTCACCTTGCAAAGGTCTCGGGCATTGGCTTTGGGCTGCAGAGAGGCACGTGGAGGGAGGCTCTCATCCTGTTCTCTCCTATCCCCGTGAAGTCAGGGGATGCTCTACCCAGCCCCTGAGCTCTGGGATGCCTGCCACCTCCAGATGCCATGGCTGCTCAGCTGTCCCAGGCTAGGGATGTAGCTGTGCAGACTTACTCTTGCTGGGGACTCTCCAGGCGGGCTTCCACTTTCTCTTCCTCTGCTGACAGAGGGGTTTTAGCCTTTTCCTACCTCTCCTTCTCTTGCTCCTGTCTCCTGGGCTGGGCTGGAGGAAGGAGAGGGTCCAATTCCCAAGTGTCAGCACTCCTGCTTCCTAGCAAACACGACTGCAAGCACAGGGGCTGTTTTCCCAGATAACATGTAGCAGGGACGGTGCAGCAGTCCTGGGCAAACCTGGACATTCACCGCAACTTGCCCATGTGGGATGTCCGAGTCAGATCAGAGGTTCACTGCAGGTTTCAGTTGGACTCTTGTTCTCATTTTGATCTCACCCGTTGACATCACATGCAAATGGAAGGAATTGCACAGTCACGTACATGCAGAGGCACGTGAAAAAATGCTCACATCCACACACAGGGTGCACACACATGTCCACGCCTGTAGACACACAGGTGTGTGCGGTCACAAGCATGCATGTACACAAATGCACACGGGCCCTTTTACACATATAGAAGTGGAAGCACAAACATGTGCCTGCACAAACACAAACATTTCCTCACAAGTGAGCACATGAGCATGCACAACCAGTTACACAGGAACCCCCCGGGACATGTCATCACATAAATGTTCACACGTGCTTATATGCAATTGCACACTCACACTTGCATGCAGATATACATATGCATGGTGATGTACACACACACAGACATATACATGCACATTTGCACACACACATGCCCACACACATGCCCACACATGCACACCGACAACACACACACTTACTTGCTCCCCTGCAAAAACATCCGTGTACACACACACACACGCACAGGCACACACAGAAATGCACTTGTTCACACACACACTGGCAGACACCCACTCTCACACGTGCATTTGCAAATGCATAAACAACTGCAAGCACACAGGCACAAATACGCCCACAGGCACAGGCAGATGCATATGCACAGGAGGAAGCACAGCCTCTCCCCACACTCTCAGAACCAGGACAACACTGGCCAGCTCTCTGCCTCTGTGCCCCTGACAACTTTAGGCAAGTCCTTGAAAGCCCAGCGCTAAGAAGGTAAATCAGGCACCAGCCATCCCTGTTGGGTTTAATGACAGCAGAGGGCTTTTGGGCTTTTGTGGATTGGACAGAGGCAGTTCAACCGATTGTGTTCTCATTACAGGAAAGAGAGAAGGTGTATTGGGGTCCAAGCTGCGGGGTCTTGTTTGGACATTCAGCCTGTTCAGGCGCAAAGTGTGTGCATGAGAGACAAAGTCAAAGCTAGAGACCATCCCTATTGCTGTAGCTCCAGGGGTTCCCCACCTAACAAGTCAAAGTAATCCCAGTCTGACAAGATCCAGCCCGTCCCTGCTGATCGCCGTAGGGTGGTTGTGGAGGTCTGGGACCTGTTCCAGCTTCAATGCAGGGAGAGGTGCTGCCCTGACACGCTCACATGGCAGCAAAGGGTTGTGTGTCTGGGGTGAGCCACATGGCCTGCAGCTGCAAATGCTGAGGCTGGGACACCAGAGAGGAAGCTGGCCTGGGGAAGTTGCCTTAAGATCTACACCAATGCACGCAGCATGGGTGGCAAACAGGAGGAGCTGGAAGCCATTGTGCAGCGGGATAGATATGACTTAGTCACCATCACAGAGACGTGGTGGGGTGACTCTCACGGTTGGAGTGCTGCAATGGATGGCTACAAACTCTTCAGAAGGGACAGGCGAGGAAGGAGAGGCGGTGTTGTGGCTCTGTATGTTAGGGAGTGTTTCGATTGTCTAGAGCTTAGCGATTGTGATGATGATAAGGTCAAGTGTTTATGGGTAAGGGTGAGGGGGAAGGCCAACAAGGCAGATATCCTGCTGGGAGTCTGTTATAGACCACCCAACCAGGATGAAGAGGCGGATGAAGCATTCTACAAGCCGCTGGCAGAAGTCTCACAATTGCTAGCCCTTGTTCTCATGGAGGACTTCAACTTCCCGGACGTCTGCTGGAAATACAACACAGCAGAGAGGAAACAGTCTAGGAGGTTCCTGGAGTGTGTGGAAGACAACTTCCTGACGCAGCTGGTAAGTGAGCCTACCAGGGGAGGTGCCTCGCTCGACCTGCTGTTTACAAACAGAGAAGGACTGGTGGGAGATGTGGTGGTCGGAGGCCGTCTTGGGCTTAGCAACCATGAAATGGTGGAATTCTTGATTCTTGGTGAAGTAAGGAGGGGGGCCCGCAAGACCGCAACCATGGACTTCCGGAGGGTGGACTTTGGCCTGTTCAGGACACTGGTTGAGAGAGTCCCTTGGGAGACAGTCCTGAAGGGCAAAGGGGTCCAGGAAGGCTGGACGATCTTCAAGAAGGAAGTCTTAAAGGCGCAGGAGCAGGCTGTCCCTGTACGCCGTAAGAAGAACGGGCAGGGAAGACAACCGGCCTGGCTGAACTGGCTGACCAGCTCTTGCTGGGACTCAGGAAAAAAAGGAGAGTTTACCGCTTGTGGAAGAAGGGGCAGGCGACTCAGGAAGAATACAGGCATCTCATTAGGTCATGCAGAGAGGAAATGAGAAAGGCAAAAGCCCAGCTAGAACGCAACCTGGCTGCTGTCATTAGAAACAACAAAAAATGTTTTTACAAATATATTAATGACAAAAAGAGAGCCAAGGAGAATCTCCATCCTTTATTGGATGCGGGGGGGAACATTGTCACCGAGGATGAGGAAAAGGCTGAGGTACTTAATGCTTCTTTGCCTCAGTCTTTAATAGTCAGACCAGTTATCCTCAGGGTATTCAGCCCCCTGAGCTGGAAGACAGGGATGGTGAGCAGGATAAACCCCCTGTAATCCAAGAGGAAGCAGTCAACGACCTGCTACACCACCTGGACGCTCACAAGTCTATGGGGCTGGATGGGATCCACCCGAGAGTGCTGAGGGAGCTGGCGGAGGAGCTTGCCAAGCCACTCTCCATCATTTATCAGCGGTCCTGGTTAACGGGGGAGGTCCGGGACGACTGGAGGCTTGCCAATGTGATGCCCATCTACAAGAAGGGCGGGAAGGAGAATCCGGGGAACTACAGGTCTGTCAACCTGACCTTGGTGCCGGGGAAGAGAGACCTGGGGGTGCTGATTGACAGCCAGCTGAACATGAGCTGGCAGTGTGCCCAGGTGGCCAAGAAGGCCAATGGCATCCTGGCCTCTATCAGAAAGAGTGTGGCCAGCAGAAGTAGGGAAGTGATCGTGCCCCTGTACTCGGCACTGGTGAGGCCGCACCTCGAATACTGTGTTCAGTTTTGGGCCCCTCACTACAAGAAGGACGTTGAGGTGCTGGAGCGTGTCCAGAGAAGGGCAACGAGGCTGGTGAGGGGTCTGGAGAACAAGAGGAGCGGCTGAGGGAACTGGGACTGTTTAGTCTGGAGAAGAGGAGGCTGAGGGGAGACCTTATCACGCTCTACAACTACCTGAAAGGAGGTTGTAGCGAGGTGGGTGTCGGTCTCTTCTCCCAAGTAACAGGTGATAGGATGAGAGGAAATGGCCTCAAGTTGCACCAGGGGAGGTTTAGATTGGACGTGAGGAAAAATTTCTTTACTGAAAGCGTGGTTAAACATTGGAACAGGCTGCCCAGGGAAGTGGTTGAGTCCCCATCCCTGGAAGTACGTAAAAGACGTGTAGATGAGGCGCTTAGGGACATGGTGTAGTGGGCATGGTGGTGTTGGGTTGACGGTTGGACTCGATGATCTTAGAGGTCTTTTCCAACCTTAGTGATTCTATGATTCTGTATTAGAAACTCCCTTTATTTTAATTTTTTGTTTTACCCTGAAAATTCTCAAGACCTGGAATGCACTGTCCACAGATGTTGTGCAGGCTCTGGCCTCGGAAATTTTCAAGACTTGACAGACACAACCCTGACCAGCCTGATCTCATGAGACCTGCTTGGAGCAGGGACTTGGAATGGGTGATCTGCAGAGGTCCTGTCCACCCTAAATTGTGGTATGGAAAGAGTAAAAATAGTTTGACTGGTTGGTTTGTTGAATGCTAGAAGTAAGGAGCGGGCAAATGCAGATACAACTGGTTTTGAGGAAACTGAGAATGGAACGGTTATGGTCAACTGGAAAGGTTGGTTGTTTACTTTTGGGTAAGCTTCTCAGAAGCTGATTTATGAGTTGGGATGAGCAGTGTGGCAAGGAAACTTCCTTTATTGGTTCCTGAGATAGCTTTTTTAGATAGAGGGAGGAAGTCCACGGTGCCTGGGGGCCTGAGTAGGACAGCTGGTGTCTGCAGGGTTTCAGGTTGTTGACCATTATGTTTGTGAGAGCTGCAGCCTTGGGGTGTGCTGGCAGGAGCTTGGGGCTGGACATGGTGCAGGAGCCAGGAGAGGCCAACCCAGCCAAGGGCTTGAGGATGGAGAGAGAGAAGACACAGGTGTCAAGGAAGGAGAGACTCCCAAGATGTTGCACAGGAGGATGCGTCAGAGAGGTTGGTGCAGGCCTATCCCCCTTTAACCTCTCACCTTGGAAAGACAGAAGGTGTTGGCTGCACGAGCAACATGTGTCACTGCTGGAGGAGAGAAGACCAGAGCAGAGGCATTTCGGGCGTGCTAAGAACAAGCATTTTCTCCTCCCCATTTCATTCTTTGTTCCCCTTGCAGAGTCATTTCTGGCAGCTCTGCTCTCTTGGGGCTCTTCGTGGGGACGTGTGGGTTTTCTGAGTCTCTCTCACACATGCAGGAGGATCGGTCTCAGCATGCACCTCAGGTATCTCATCCTCACTGCCTTCCTGAGGCAACCACTGGCTAAGCATTGGCTTTGACTGGAGGCATGACTCCTCTTCTCCCCATGACACCTTCACCCTCTCAACAGATCTCTGCAGGGAGCTGCTCTTGAATTGTGAGCAAATGCTGGGAAACATCAGATCACACGGGTGGATTTGCACCTGCTTTCTCAAGATGCTGTTACCGATGGAAAAAATGAGATGGAGAAGAAACAGCTCCTCTCCTGATCATCTCAGACCCCTTCCCTTCCTTTTCTCTTGCCAACCGTCCACCTCTCTCTGCCTCTCTCTTCTGATCTGTCTGGGCTCAGCGTTTCACAGACATAACATTGCAGAAGCTCTTTTCTATCTCGGCACTACGTATTTTCTGACCTTGCAACCCGAGGACACAGGGCTTTTGAAAGCTGATGCAGGGACATGAAAGCTCTCTCATCCCACTCACATTCTTAGGGTGTCCCAGTCTCTCTCCTGGCTGGCACATGTCATGCAGCATGCCCTGGCTATCCATTCCTCCTGCATTTCTGCACTTCCGGGGCCTCCTTTTCCCTCCCTTGGTCTCGGAGCCTTCTGAGAGGACAGGGAATGGGGAACAGGATGAAACTACTTTGCAGGAGTTCCCAGGTCCCTCCCCCTGCTGGAGGTGTCCTGGAGCCAGCACAGGAGGGCCAGGCACTACAGGCTGTTCCCTGGAGGCTCCGGGCAGCACGAGAGTGGAGACCAAAGACTGGTCTTTGGTGAAAGCAGAGCTCTCTCTGGGGGTACCCCTGTGGGAGGTAATTGGCATTATTGTGCTGTGGGATCCACGCTGAGCTGAGGTCTCAGGCCTCCTGCCCAAAGACACACAACAGCCCTGCTGTTCCCATCCATGGGGCTCTGGCTGCAGAGCAAGGCACAGGGAGCCTTCTCCTCCGACACTTTGCGTCCCCTCTTGTTTTGCCTCTCAGAGCCTTTCCCTGCACAATCGCTGACCCTTGCTTTCTTCCAGGCACCATGGGGCAGACCACCGTCACCCAGCAAGAAGGACAAGTCACAGTAGAGGAGAGAAACACCTTCCAAACAACCTGCACATACCAGGTCTCTAAATTTCATGGCTTGTTCTGGTACCAGCAGAGGAAAGGACAAGCCCCACGGCGTATCTCATATCAGGCAGTATCTGATCCCAAGCAGAGTGTCCGTCTCACCACGCTGCTGAACACCACAGGGAAATACAGCCTCCTGCAGCTGGAGGAAGTCGAGGTCTCCGACCTGCTCTCCCCCAGTGCACTCTGTCCCTCCTTGGAGGCCTCCTCATGCCCTACCTCGTGGGCTTCCCTCAGCCCTGCCTCATTTCTTCCGCAGTGGGACCAGGCTGTACAGCTCTATCCAAGATCTCAATGGGGGAGCAGACCACCAGGCAGAGGTGGGCAACTGGTGGGCCCTGCCAGGAGAAGAGCCAGCTTTGGGGAAAGCTGCTTCATGCCTGGGGGAAGGCCAAGCACCACAGAGCAGCTGTGGGGGCTTGGGCACTGGCTGCTGTCCTTGGGGCTCCCTGTCTGGTGGGAGCTGGGGGTGTGTGAGAGGCATGAGGGCCGTAGTGTGTGGCCTGGCCAGGCTGATTTCAACATCAACCTGTGAGTCGCCCTAGCCCCGCACATCTGTGTAACTGCTGGGCTGTGCAGGGAACTGTTTGGGGGGTGGAGGGTGTATAGGTGACCTGTCCTTCCTGTCCTTGCCCTTGGGTGCAGACCATGCTCTCTCTCATTCTGGAGACAGATAGGAGGATGAGGAGGAAATGGTGGGGCTGTTTTAAAGGCTTTTTCTCACACGATCCCCACTCCTGCATCCTTTGGGGCCATCTTCTGACTGAGCTGCTTTTCCCAGCACAGGGCTATCCAAAGCAGGATGATCTGCCTTCTGCACAAGCTTGTGAGCTGCTGACCTCTCAGAGCCTCCAGCGGCACTAGGCTCCTCTCTAGGGGATAGCAGTGGTCAGGTTCCCCGTCTGCAGGACATGCTCCGAGCCCAAGAGGCCATATCTGAGCAGAGATGCCGGAATGCAGGGCCTGATCGCCACTGGCTTTGGAGGAGCTGAGTATGTCTTCCTCAGCCCCAAGAGACAGTGAGTAGAAGGGACCCATTGCCCTCTGTCCCATCCTCCCCTTCCTCTGGGAATGATGAAAGGTCCGCTTGTGCCCCCACCTTATCCCCTGCCACCCAAGGCAATGCCTTTCTTCCTTGGCTACTTGAGAAAATGCCCGCCGGGAAAAGAGTTATGTGGAGGCAGAGGCTGGGATGCAGAAAAATTTAGTGACTCTAAGGTAAAAAACAAGTTCACTTGTGGAGGAAGCGGCCAGAGCAGGGAGAGCACCACCAGCTGCAGAAAGTCTGTGCCCATCAGCCACAGGGGACATCCCGCAGGGCATCCATCTGTCAGCCCCACAGAGGGAGAGGGGCCTGCAGATGCCTCAGATTGGCTCTGGGGTTCTTACGGCCCAGAAGAACAGAAGACAAGAAAGAGATGGGAGAGAGTGGAAGGCCAGGGAGTTAGACATTGTCCATGTTTTCAGAGGGCCCCAGCTGCCTTCCTTTGGAAGGGCAGCACTGAATGCTCAGTCTCTCTGAACTCGATGGCCGGGAGCTCTGTCATCAGTGCAGCATCAGCTTTTGGGTTCCTCGGGATCCTTGTCTGGGCTGTCAGCAGTAGCTTTAGCAGGGAGGGCATGTTCTGCCACAGGAGCGGCTGGAAATGCAGGAGAGGTCACAGCACCCAGAGGTGATGGGCACTCCGTCACAGCTGAGGATGCTGCCCACAGCAGCGGAGGTGGAGGAGCCCACAACGGTGTTCTGTGGGAAGGAGCTGAGGATGGGGCCGGGCAGGGTCACCACCACGGGGGAGGGCTGGATGACGACGGTGGAGTTCTGGCACTGCCTGACACAGGGCTCATTGCAGCTGTTGGCCAGTGGGGTCGGGCCGCAAGGCCGGCATGGCTGGCACTGGTCGTAGCAGGACATGTCTTGAGGCTGGAGGTGCACCCGGGAGAGAGGTTTGGGAAGAATCATAGCACAAGGACATGTGAGGAGCAGCTCGCCATGAGTCTGTCACCCTGCCATGAGTGTTTCAAAGGCACGCTGCTGAGCCAGGAGCTAGAAACTGGGCAGTGAGGCAAAAGGGTTTCCTGGCTTCATCCTGACACAGTACTGCAAAGCGTTGCCAGGCCCAGCAAGGCTGCTGACTCTCTCTTAAAAGAAAAGCCCCCTCAGCCAAATTCCAGACACTCTCTGAGTCAGACCTTCGCCCTTCTTCCCCCTTTCAAGCAGCACCACGACCCAGCATAGGATGGAGGAACACACATCTGCATGAACAGGAAAAGGTCGTGGGGAGAGGGCTTCAGTCTTACCTGGTTCCCAAGGAGAAGGAGGTGAGCAAGTGGATGAGACAGCGAGGAGTTGGGCTGGCTCTTATGGTGGCCCTGACCCCTGCCCCAGGCCCAGAGGCAGCTTCTACGGAAGTGGCAATTTTCTAAGGTGCCCATGATGAACGGAAAACATCCCAGCTAGTGACATGGGCTGAGTGGTTGTTTTCCCGCCGCCACCTTTTCATTTCCTGGCTTATGCCATACCCATTCCCTCACGGAGGCTTCTTCTGAGCGCTGGGATTGAGAGGCCCCAGAATTTCCAGGGCAGGAATGTGTCAGCGCTTGCAGAAGACTCAGCTCAAGTGCCGGATGGGTGCAGTGCAGGCAAGGGATGTTGGCCTGGGGCACACTGGTAGCGTTGCCTGTGGCTGTATTGACAGGAAGGGACCCACCTCCTCCCAGCCCTGCAATCCTTGGCTGGTCGCCCAAGGGCTTTCCTTGGGTGAGGACGTGCCATGTCTTTCTCTTTCCCACCCACCCAACTCACTCCAGCGGTCACTTGTGGGGTGCAGGTGGGCTGCACTCCTGGATTTCATCGACTCTTTAAATCTTTCACCCATGAAACTGAGCAGCCTTCCCCAAGATTTGGGTATCGAGGGCTGCAAAGGTTACTTCCCCCATTTTTTCAACGCTGCTGAAAATCAAAGTTATGTGGGCCCCCTTCTGCCACCGGGAAATTATGGGGTGGACAGCATGATGCTTGGAGAGAGAGAGCACTTCTTGGCAGGAAGTGACTGACTCCTGACTCCTAGTCAGGAGAAGATTTTTGACTTCCAAAAAAACTGAGTTGTGATTGCCTACAAGATGTAAAAGTTTTGAGGGAGGCCTCCCGTTTCCTTAAGTATTCCCTGAACTTACCCTCTTCCGCCAAGGATACGTCTCCCTTGCTCCTGGTCTCAAGGATTCCTAAAGATTGACCTTGCTCACAAAGACTGAGGCAAAGGCGGCATTCAGCACCTCATCCTTTTCCACATCCTGTGTAACCAGCCCACTCATTCAGCAGTGGCACCACGTTTCCCGTAGCCTTCCTTTTGTCACCTGTGTCCTTAGAGAAGCCCTTCTTGTTGCCTTTGACATCCCTCACCAGATTCAGTTCCAGTTGGGCTTTCCTAACCGCTTCCCTGCATGCTTGGACAGTGTCCCTGTATTCCTCCCAGGTTACCTGTCCTTGCTTCCACCTTCTGCATGCTTCCTTCTTGTGTTTTGGTTTGGCCAGGAGCTCCTTGTTCATCCACGCTGGCCTCCAGGCATGCTTGCCTGACTTCGTCCTCATTGGGATGATCTGCTCTTCGGCTTGGAGGAGGGGATCCTTGAATGTTAAGCAGCTTTCTTGGGCCCCTCTTGCCTCCAGGGCCATACCCTGGGGACTCTTCCGAGCAGCCGTTTAAAGAGAATGAAGTATACTCTCCTGAAGTCCAGGGTTGTGAGCTTGCTATTTAGCCTCCTTGCTCCTCTTGGGATCCTGAACTCCACCATTTCGTGGTCACTGCAGCCCAGGCTACCTTTGATCTTCACATCCCCAACAAGCCCTTCCTTCCTGGTGCATATGAGGTCCAGCAGAACACCTGTCCTCATTGGTTCCTCTCACTTGGGAGATGAAGTCGTCATCCATGCAATCCAGAAAACTCCTGGCTTGCTTATGTCCTGCTGTGTTGTCCCTCCAGCAGATATCATAGATATCGTGGTGGTTGAAGCTTCCCATGAGGACCAGGGCCTGTGAATGTGTGGCTGCTCCTATCTGTCTGTAGAGGGCCTCATCCTCTGGTTCTTCCGGGTCAGGCAACCTGTAGCAGACAGCCACTACAATGTCACCCTTACCTGTCTTCTCTTTCTTCCTCACCCATAAGCCCTCAGCTGGCTCCTCATCCATCCCCAGGCAGAGCTCCATGCACTCCAGCTGCTCTCTCACAGAAAGGGCAAGTCCCCCTCCTTGTCTTCTCAGCCTGTCCTTCTGAAAGGGCCTGTATTCCTCCATTGCAATACTCCAGACACGGGAGCCATCCCACCCCGTCTCTGCAGTCCCAATGTGATTGTAGGCCTGCGACTGCACACAGATCTCTAACTCCTTGTGTTTATTCCCCGTACTGCATGCATTAGTGTGCAGGCACTTGACAGAGGGAGCCCAGCATGTCGACTTCCTAGAAAGCATTTTGGGGACTTCTCCACAGTGATGCCTTGTAGGCACTTCCTTGCTTACATGCAACTGCTAGAGGTGAGCCTGCTGAAGCCCTGTTTTCTTGATCTCGTGATCCCTTCCTGGCACATCACCCCAGGCCCTTTGCTCATCAACTGTGTCCATCACTCCCTCAGAGGGCTGGAGGTCACTCTCTCCCTCCCCCGTCATTCCTAGTTTAAAGCCCTCCTTACCAGGTCAGCCATCCTACTGGCAAAGGTAACTTTGCCCACTTGGTGAGGTGGATCCCACCTCTCCTGAGAAGATGCTGCTCTGCAAACAGGGTCCCATGGTCGTAGGACTTAAAACCCTGTCACCAACTCCAGTTCCACAGCCAATTATTGACCTGCATTATCAGTGCCCTCCTCCTCACACCTTTCCCCTCACCAGCAGGGTTGAGGACAACACCACCTGGGCCCCCATGCCCTTGGCTACCTCCCTGCAGAGCTCTGTAATCTCTTTTGATACTGTCCCGGTTTCCCCTAGCAGTATCATTTGTGCCCACGAGGAATAACAGCAGGGGGTGGTAGTCAGAGAGCTGAGTGAGCTTTGGCAGTCCCTCCACAACATCCCAGGTGTGGGGCCCTGGCAGGCAGCAAACCTCTCTAGGTGATAGAGGCCAGGTGGGCAGATTGGTGCCTCTGTCCCCTGCAGCAGAGAGTCACCCATAAGGATCACTCGTTGCTTCCTCCTGGTGGCCATGCATGGTTTAGGGTCAGGTGGACCAGATCCTTTGCTTCAAGGCACACCTGGCTGCTCTTTAACTTTGAGGGCGGTGAACCTATTTTGTAGTTGTAAGCCCTCAGGTGGGGCAGGAGCCTTCTGCTTGGTGCCAGAAGTCGCCATCTTCCATCCCGGGGTTCTTCTCTGAGAATCTGCTTTGGAGGGCTCTGGAATCCACGAGTGGTGGTCAGTTTTTAAGAACCACCTTTTAAAAGCATAGAAGCAGGCAATTCCATTGTGTCTCAAGTTAAGCAAGCGGGGCAGAAGACTAGCTTGGCTGAACAGGGAACTCTTCGCATGGAACCGAATGTCGTGGAAAAAGAAATTGTATGATCTCTGCAAGGAAGGTCAGGCTTCGCAGGAAGATTGCAGAGCTGCGGTTCGCATACGCAGGGAGAAGACAGGTAAGGCCAAAGCTCAGAGTTGAAATCGGCCAGCATTATGTCGCACAAGAAAGGCTTTTTGAATATGTTACTAGCAAGAGGAGGTCTAAAGAAAGCATTGGAGCGATACTTGTTGAAGATGGTCACCTGACTCATAGGGATGAAGAAAAAGCGGAGGCGTTCAATGCTTTTTTTGCCTCATTCTTTAAGAATACTGATAGACCTTGGGCTGCCCCGTCCTCTGAGTAGGAGGACCACGAGTGTGGGAACAGTGACTGTCCATTTGTGGACACTGAATGCACCATCAGCAAGTTTGCTGATGATACCAAACTGGGAGGTGCTGTTGACTCTTCTGAGGGACAAGAGGCCTTGTGGAGGGATCTAGATAAATGGGAGCACTGGGCAATCATTAATAGCATGAAATGTAGTAACACCAAATGCTGGATTCTGCACCTGGGACGGAGTGCCACCAGGCATAACTATAAATTGGGAGAGGAGTGGCTGGAGAGCAGCCCTACAGAAAGGGATGTGGGGGTGCTGGTGGACAGCCGGCTCAATAGCAGTCAGCAGTGTGCCCTGGCAGCCAAGAGGGCAAACCGCATCCGGGGGTGCACCAAACACAGTACAACCAGCCAGTCAAGACAGGTGATTATGCCACTGTGTTTAGCATTGGTGCGGCCTCATCTTGACTACTGTGTGTGGTTCTGGGCCCCACAAGTTAAAAAGAGTGTTAAGATACTTGAATGTGTCCAGAGGAGGGCAACAAAGCTGGTGAAAGGGCTGGAAGGTATGTCCTGTGAGGAGGGGGTGAGGACTTTGGGTTTGTCTGGTTTGGAGAAAAGGAGGCTGAGGGGCGACTTCATTGCTCTCTACAGCTTCCTGAGGAGGGGAAGTGGAGAGGGAAGTGCGGATCTCTTCTCCCTGGGATCCAGCGATAGGACACATGGGAAGGGTTTAAAGCTGCGTCAGGGAAGGTTCAGACTGGACATTAGGAAGCATTTCTTTACCGAGAGTCTGGTCAAACACTGGAACAGGCTTCCCAGAGCGGTGCTCAATGCCCCGTGCCTGTCAGTGTTTAAGAGGCATTTGGACAATGCCCTTAATAACATGCTTTAACTTTTCTTCAGCCCTGAAGTGGACAGGCAGTTGGACTAGATGATCATTGTACGTCCCTTCCCACTGAAATCTAATCTATTCTCTTGTATTCTCTTGTATTCTATTGCATTCTGTCCTGTCCTATCCTGTCATGTCCTATCCTATCCTATCCTATCCTATCCTACCCTATCCTTCACCTTGCGCAGAGGTTGCACTTACCTTAATAATAGGGGTAGACACTGCCTGCTTCTCCACTGCATTTAGGGTCTGGGGCTCATCAAGCTGACACAGAAAATGCTGTCTACCTCCCTTTAACCTGCTCTGATGCTGCACAGGCAACTCACTTGCAACTGCTTGCCGACTGACGAATGCCGACCGACGAATGCTGACCGCTTGCTGTCTGTTATGCCTGAGAATACGCTGTGGTGTTAGAGTTGCTGGCAACTGCTGTATCAGGAAGTGCTCTGGAAATATCCTTTTATCAAATTTGTGGAGGACTGAAGTTTTGCTCTTCTGCTCGTTTACAGGGCTTTTGGTAAAGCAGTCATGTGGAAAAAATGTATCTGGTGCCTGCAAATTAGCCGGATGTGCTGGTTTTGGCTGAGATAGAGTTAATTTTCTTCATAGAAGCTCGTATGGGGCTGTCGGAGTTTACCTTGTCCAGTGTCGACGGTGGAGCGGGAGTGCGAATCCGGAGTAATGATGGATCTCAATATGAGTATGGTCATTCTCCTTTATTCATACTTATAACAAGGCTTATATAGTTATCTACTATGGACACGCGCTACCTGCAGCTTGCAGATAGGTTACAGCCTTGTGTTCACGCGCATCTATGCTCTAGCAGATTGGCCCGTTCTTTCTGATCATGCAAAATGCCTTCATGGTCTTTATCTTGTTTTTCTTCTTCCAGCTGCACATTCCTTTCTCCGTTGTTTTCTGCTTAAGTGCCTTGTCATGCCAGGTGGTACAGTGTTTGCTCATTAAAATCAAACTCAGGAATGTCCGTTAGTGAGATTCCCATCCCCACATCTCCCCCTTTTTGTTTTACTAGAAACACTGCTGAAACCGATCTTTCAATCATTTTTCGTATACATTGCAACAAACAGGGTACACAAACCAAAATGCATATAAATACTATTACACATATCCCTCCTAGCTTGGCTAGTCCTTTTAACCAGCCACGAGGAGGAGCTGTCTGATACCCGCAAGTCTGCAAACGCAGCAGCCAGGGGGTCTTTCTCCCCAGCCACTCCCCCATCATTCACCGGAACGGATGGGGTGGCTGGGCACGTGCTCACAACACCCTTCTCATTGGTAGCTGCCGGCTGGTCCCGCCGATCTCTGCCTCCTTCCCATCCCGGATGTTGTTCCGCTTTTGTTGTTTATCACGTGGCGAGGTACCTTCTTCTGCCCAGGGAAGGACAGTCAAGGTCACCAGCCATCTTTGTCAGCATATCCCTGCTACTGTTTAAAACATGGGTTGCTCACGGATCCTAGATCGTGCCCCTGCTGTACCAGCCACTCCTCCACATGGGGCTATGATTTGGATTTGTGCTGAAAACAGTGTTGGTAATACAGGGATGTTTTCGTGACTGCTGAGCAGTGCTTACACAGAGCCAAGGCCTGTTCTGCTTCTCACCCCACCCCACCAGCGAGTAGGCTGGGGGTGCATAAGAAATTGGGAAGGGGACACAGCCGGGACAGCTGACCCCAACTGACCGAAGGGATATTCCACACTATGTGATGTCATGCTCAGCATATAAAGCTGGGGGAAGAAGGAGGAAGGGGGGGACGTTCGGAGTGATGGCGTTTTGTCTTCCCAAGTAACCATTACGTGTGATGGAGCCCTGCTTTCCTGGAGATGGCTGAACACCTGCCTGCCCGTGGCAAGTAGTGAATGAATTCCTTGTTTTGCTTTGCTTGCGTGCACGGCTTTGGCTTTACCTATTAAACTGTCTTTGTCTCAACCCACGAGTTTCTCACTTTTACCCTCCCGATTCTCTCCCCCATCCCACCGGGGGGGAGTGAGCAAGCGGCTGTGTGGTGCTCAGTTGCCGGCTGGGGTTAAATGGTGACACTGGAGCAGCGATGGGTGCTGCCATTACCCGGGGAAGACATGAGGGCTGATACAGTCCTCTCTTTGGATGCTGAAATGTGGGACATTCTCCAGAAACCAGGTTTGGTGGCCTATGGGAAAGCTAAGGGGTGTACGGCTGCTCTTCAGAAATTCTTGTTCCACGAGAAGCAGAGCGATCAGAAAAGGGGGAAAACAACTCCTGCTTTTCCAGAAGAAAACAAGGCAGAGGTGGAAAAGCCCCTGGAGACTCCTGAGGACTCCAGCCCTGTTGTCCAGGCAGGGCCTGATAATGTGCATCCACGGTATTGGAAGAATGCGCAAGTGCTCCTAGGTAAACGAGGGCACCACAAGCATGTTTCTTCTTGGGAAAACCAGGGAAGACTGGTATACAAAGGAGATGACATTAAGAGGGCCAGCCTGCTTGATTTAGTCCAATGTGTCTGTCGTGGTTTAACCTCAGCTGGCAACTGAGCACCACACAGCCGCTCGCTCACTCTCCCCCCACTCCGGTGGGATAGGGGAGAGAATCAGAAGAGTAAAAGTGAGAAAACTCGTGGGTTGAGATAAGAACAGTTTAATAATTGAAATACAACAAAATAGTAATAACAATAATAATGAAAGAATATACAAAGCAAGTGATGCACGATGGAATTGCTCACCACCCGCCGACTGATGCCCAGCCAGTCCCCGAGCAGCGGCCCCCCTGGCCAGCTTTCCCCCAGTTTATATACTGAGTATGACGTCACATGGTATGGAATATCCTTTGGCCACTTTGGGTCAGCTGTCCTGGCTGTGCCCCCTCCAGGCTCCCTGTGCACCTCCAGCCTTCTTAGTCAGTAGAGCATGGGAAGCTGAAAAGTCCTTGACTAGTGTAAGCACTACCTAGCAACAACTAAAACATTGGTGAGTTATCAACATTAGTCTCATTCTAAATCCAAACCACAGCACTGTACCAGCTACTAGGAAGAAAATTAACTCTATCCCAGCCGAAACTAGGACTGTGTGCTTCAGACTTGTGGCCCATCTGAGAAGACCTAGAGCCCGGAATGTTTTTATGAAAGCCATGGCTGTGATGAATGTCCCCTCTTCTGTCATGGGTCACACAACAACCGGGGTCTCTGGGAACAACTAAAAGTGACTGAGGAGAGCTGAGAAGCATCACACACACCACCTAATAAGAGGAAGATCCCTAAAACCCAGTGGTGCACCCTGTAAAGTTTACTGTTGAAACGAAAATATTCATCGAATATTGGAATCATAGGATGGTTTAGGTTGGAAGGAACCTTTAAAAGATCATCTAGTCCAAGGCCCCCTGCCATGGTGGGATTATATTCATAAAAATCTTTAAACTTTGCTGTCTGTAGTGTCCATTTACAAAACATGGTGGGGTGGGGTGGGGTGGGGTGGGGTGGGGTGGGCTGAGCTACAAGAGCACACCCTCAGCCTTGTAGTTGGGTTGTAAGTTTTATTTACAGAATACATTTATGGAAATTGCTGCAAGAGATGCTGGCCTGGTTCTTCTGAAACGTATTTTCAGCAGCTGTGGCCATGAGGAAACCTGCTTCTCCATATTTTACAAATCACGTCAGCATCTGATCATTTTGTACGGGATTGTTAGAATACAGTTTTACAATCTGTTCAAAAGGTAATCCCTTGTTACGGTGATGTAGGAAAGAGGCACAGTGGTATCCGCAGGCCATGGAGGTGGGGATGCTGCCATCGCTTCTTCTGGAAAGCAATATCCGTAGCGTTGTGATTTAGAAAGGCCATGATGCTTTCAGGAAAGAGAGCACTGTTTGGAGGGCAATCACATGAGTCAAAGCACTCTGTGTTGTTCTGACGTGCCAAGAAAAGTGCTAGCTGGTGCTCTCCAGGATGATTATGAAGATGCATATTCATCACCGTGCTCACTGGTCTTGGGGAAACATGGGCCCTAGGGAGCCACTTGCTCAGGTAAGCACCTAGAAATGTCTCCCTGGTGTAAGGCTCTGCCGAGAAATAACAAGAGAGCTGGTCCCTCTGAGACTTCTATCTTAGACAGGGGATAATTCTACCTGAGAAGCATCTATTGATTATTGCTCTAATCTAGGCAACAGACGTGTAGGAGGTCAGAGCTGGTGCTGGGGCCAAGGCCAGACTCAAGAGAGGACAAAGTGAAGGCTGCATCCAGCAACTGCCATGGACTACCTAGGATCCGGGCCAGGCCAGGAGGACAACAGTTAGCCCAGGCCGGACACAGGCTCAGATAAGGCAGAGCTGGGGCAGGCCTGCCCTAGGCCTGAGCTCTCATAGAGACCCTGGGCCAGGGGCCAAGCAGGAGCTGGGACCCATGGTTGCATTGCGCCTAGGTTGGCTTGGTCCTGAAGCTCATTGTCCCTGTGTTACCGCCTGACCCAGCACTGCCTCCCACAGAACCTGGCCTGGGGAGTAGTGCCCCAAATCCCCACCCCATGCAGGAATCATTCTGTCCTCCATCCTGGTCCTGTGGTGCTGGCGGTGTGTGGGGTCTGCGTGAGGGCAAACCCCCACACGACAGGGTCCCCGTGTCTGCAGATATGGGAAGGCCCTGGCCTGTGTGTGTTTGGGGAGCAGCAGTGCTGCAGGAAGCACAAGGGCCACTTCAGCCTCAGGGCTCCAGGAATGCTGAAGGACCTTGGTGCCTGGGGGAAGGCACCCCAACTTGTGCCCTATGGTTGGGCTGGAGCATGCCCTGTGCCATTCCGGGACAGCTCACAGATCCTGCTGAGTGTAAAATGAAATCCCACTGTCACTGCCATGTCTCCGCAGAGCTCGGAGGGTATCCTCTCACGCAGTGTCTTTCCAGACGAGGGTGGGGTTGTGGCACTCGTGGGGCTGTAGAGTCCCTGGGCCTCAGGAAAGCTGTGCTCGAGGAAGACAAGGCAGCACAGAGCAGTGTTGCATGTTTGGGCACCAGTCACTGTCCTGGGTCTGCCTTCACCCAAGGCGCTGTTAGGTTCACTGGGACAGGGGACTCCAGCGTGTGGCCTGCTACAGCTGATACCAGTAGTAACTTGTGAACACCTCAGCCAACAAGTTGGCAACAGGTGGGCCATGCCAGATGCTGTGCTGACAGGTGAGAGGGCTGCAGGGGGAAGCTGTCGCTGTGGTCCATGCCCAGGCGTGCTGGCCATGGCCCCTAGATCAGCTGATGGAGGGGAGGGGCAGCTGGAGTAGGGACTGTGGGCCTATAAGAGCCAAGGCTATTTACCCATTCCCAATTCCAGCCATCCTTTGGCAACGTCTTCTGCTGAGCCCCCTTGCCCAGCAGAGCCCAATCCAAAGCAAGAGGAATACTCTTCCCCAAGAGTTTGTGGGACTGCTGACCTCCTCGGGGCCTCCCACAGGCCCACAGTTCCTCTCTGGAGGACAGCAGTTGTCAGGATCCCTGTTCACATGACGTGCTCCAGGGCCAAGGGGGTATTTCTGAGCAGAGTCACAGCAAGGCAAGGACTGATGGCCATTGGCTGTGGAGTAACTAGGGGTGTCTTCCTCAGCTTCAAGAGGCAGTGCCTGAAAGAGGCCTCGCTGCAGTGTGTCCCACCCTCCAATGCCTCTAGGAGTGATGAAGGGTCCCCCTGTGCCCCCACCTACTTCCCCTCCAAAGCAATGGCTTTCTCCCTCAGCAGTCAGTGTGCAGATGGAAAGACCACCAAAGGGACACAGGCAGGATTGCAGGAATTTTTTAATGAGCCTAAAGAGGGAAATGAGGTCACTCCAAGTGGAGGCCCCCAGTGCAGGGAGGAGCAGGAGCAGCCAAGAATCTGTTCCCCTTTTCCTGGGGCAGAGTTCCCACAGGGCATCTGCCAACCTGCCCGGCAAAGGGAGACAGGCTAGCAGGTCACTCCAGGCTGGTTTCTGGGGTCCTCAGAGCAGGCTTTGAGGGGAGCACAAGACAACAAAGAAAAGAGAGAAAAAGGGTGAGTGGAAGACAGGAAAAGTAGACATTGGCTGTGTTTTCAGAGAGCCCAGGCTGGCCTCTTCCAGGGCAAGCCAGAGATGACCAGCTAGTCTGAAAACAACGGCATGAAGTTTGGTCCTCTGTCCAGCAGCATGTTCTGAGTTCCTAGGTGTCCTTATCAGAGGCCGTTGCCAGCATCTTTAGCAGGGGGGGCATCTGCTGCCACAGTAGCGGCTGGTAATGCAGGAGAGGTCACAGCACCCAGAGGTGATGGGCACTCCATCACAGCTGAGGATGCTGCCCACAGCAGCGGAGGTGGAGGAGCCCACAACGGTGTTCTGCGGGAAGGAGCTGAGGATGGGGCCAGGCAGGGTCACCACCACGGGGGAGGGCTGGATGACGACGGTGGAGTTCTGGCACTGCCTGACACAGGGCTCATTGCAGCTGTTGGCCAGTGGGGTCGGGCAGCAAGGCTGGCAGGGCGGGCAGCAAGGCTGGCAGGGCCGGCATGGCTGGCACTGGTCATTGCAGGACATGTCTTGGGTCTGGAGGTGCACCTGGGAGAGAGGGCAGGGAGGAAGCAAACATGGGGATGAGTGAGGAGCAGCCTGTCACCACACCATGAGGGAACCAAAGAACATGCAGGGCTGGGAGGTGGAGGCTGTGCAGAGATGTGTGAGGGCTTCTTGGCCTCATCCTAACAGGGCCCAAAAAGAGCCACCAGCTCCTATGCAGCTACTGCCTAGCCCCTGAGTCCAGTAGCCACCTCAGTTCAGTCCCAGCTTCCCTCCGTGTCTAACCTGCTCCACACTTCCCTCCCTCATGATAAGCAGCCCCATGATCTGGCATAGAACAAATCTGGTGTCAGCTGAGAGCTCCATTGAGGTGAGACCTCCTTTTAGAGAAAGCGGAGAAGGAGAAGGGGCTTCAGACTCACCTGACTCCCAAGGAGAAGGAGGCAAGAGAAGTGGATGAGAGAGCAAGGAGCTGGGCTGGCTTTTATCATGGACCTTTACTGCCCCAGGCTGCCAGAGGCATCCCTTGTGGTGGTGATTATTGTCTGACAAGCTCATCCTGAATGCAAAACATCCCAGCTAATGCTATGGCCTGCGTTTTGGCTTCCTGAATTGCTGTCTTTTCATTTCCTCCTTTATGCCGGGCACATTCCCCAGTGAAGGCATCTTTTGCGTGACAGGATGAGAGGCCCAAGCATTTCCGGTGCAAAACACGTCAGCGTGGGCAGAGGACTCATCTCACATGCTGGAGGAGTCCAGTAAAGGACACTCAAGGTAGTCTAAACAGCTGGCTTAGACAACACACGTACACACAAACATGCACACATCTAGACCTCCAGTCACCTAGAGTTAACTGAGAAGACTGAAGACACCCAAAGAGAGGCTGTCTACGCTGCCCAGGGCCACCGCACAGGTCTTGGACTTGACAGAGTCATCTTCTGCTAGTCCCGTGTCCAAGGGTTCAGCGTGGGTGAGAGAAGACTGATCTGCGCTCGGTGAGAGCGGGAGATGCAGCTGATGAGAGTAACGTGCCCAGCTTGAGCCCATTCACCCACACCAAAGCCCCTGCCCTGCTCTCTGTCTGTCCCCGCGTACCGTGGACATGGATCTGGGGTTTAGCCATGGGACGGAGGTGCTTGTAGGCTCTGGTGGGACAGCCTGTAGGTTCACTTCTGATCGCATCATGAAGCAAGCCATGCACACGTGATCAGGTAGGCAGGCCCTGCCGTGAGCTTATGCTAGCTGGGGAGTTGAGAGGCCACCATTGGTCAATGGCAGGATCAGTGTCTCCAGAAAGATGGTTTGTCCCATTTACCCTGCACGTCTGCTTTGGGGTGGGCTAAGTCCCGTGTGTGAGCTGATGTCTCTTCACTGACTGTGGGAAGAGGCTGTAGAGCCTGTTAGAGCAGGTCCCGAGGAGGGCCACGAAATGTTCAGAGAGTGGGAACACCTCTCCTAGGAAGGAAGGCTGAGAGAGGTGGGGTTTATTCAGCCTGGAGAGGAGAAGGCTCTGTGCTCTCCGTTCTCTTCAGTCTATGATAGACCTCCCCCTCCATACCTACTTTAAACTCCTCCTTCCCAGTAGGTATGGAGGGGGAGGTCTACCATGGACTGAAGAGAACGGAGAGCACAAGGGGTAGAAGTGGCATGCATGGGGGACAGCATGCCAGGGGAGGCTCTCACACTTCCCTACTACTCTCACACTTCTCACTACTCAGTCCCTGGAAAGAAGATGGAGCAAATACTTTCAGAAGCCTTTTCTAAACTCATGATAGGCAAGAAGGGGATTGGGAGCAGCTCACATGGGTCTACTGAGGGCAAATCATGTCTCACCAACCTCCTTGCTTTCCATGAGGAGGTGACTGGCACTGTGGGGAAGGGGAGGGGCACTGGCTGTGGTGTACCTTGACTTTAGCAAGACCTTTGACATACCCTCATGGGTGCACACACACGCAAACCTATACGCACACAGAGGTAAGCACACTCACAGGCATGCGTACACGCCGATATGGGTGCACACACAATCTCACACACATGGGCACAACCACACACGTGAGCTTGCACGTACCCAAAGAGTAACTCGTACGTGTCCCCTTCTAAAGAGGTGTGTGCACACACATTTCCAAAGGAGCCCATGTGCAGACACAGGCAGAGCCACTCCTGTCCTGGTTTCAGCTGGGATAGAATTAGTTTTCTTCCTAGTAGCTGGCATAGTGCTGTGTTTTGGGTTTAGCATGAGAATAATGTGCTAACACACTGATGTTTTAGTTGTTGCTAAGCAGTGTTTATACCAAGTCAAGGGCTTGCCAGCTTCCCATACTCTGCCAGCGAAGAGGTGCACAAGAAGCTGGGAGGGGGCACAGCCAGGACAGCTGACCCAAACTGGCCAAAGGGATATTCCATGCCATATGACGTCATGCTCAGTATATAAGCTGGGGGGAGTTGGCCAGGGGGCAGCGATCGCTGCTCAGGGACTGACTGGGCGTCAGTCGGCGGGTGGTGAGCAGTTACATCAATTCTTTTTCCTTTCCCTGTTGTTTTTCCACCCCTCCCTCACGTGTTCTTTTACTTTCCATTACATTTTTATTATTGTTATTTTTATTAATATATTATTATTATCATTATCATTATTATTACCATTATTATTATATTTCACGTATTAAACCGTTCTTATCTCAACCCACGAGTATTCTTACTTTTGCTCTTCCGATTCTCTCCCCCATCCCACCAGGGGGGTGGGAGGGTGAGCGAGCGGCTGGGTGGTGCTTAGCTGCCGGCTGGGGTTAAACCACAACAACCCCCCATACCAACATGATGGATGCACAGATATTCAAACACACATGCTGACACATATGCATGCTCCTGCACGCATGTGTTTGCATACAGATATACGTGCACACTCATGTACAGACAGGTACACACATAAAAGCACATAGCCACGCACATCTATGCTCACACACTTACATATATGCAGACCAATGTCACTCCCATCCATGCTCACCTGCATGAAGGCACGTGCGTGTGCTAAAACACATACACGCTCATGAACCAATGCGACCAAAGACACACACACCTCCCCATATTTGTGCACACTCACGCTTGCATGTGCATTACGTCAGGCACGCACGTGCGCACACACACAGACACACGTATGTGCAAATGCGCACATGAGCACAGCCAGAGGAACATGTATGTGAGCACGTACACGTGCACACACCACTGAGAACCAGGGTGCCTCTCCGTGTCCCAAGTCTGTGTGTCAGGGACAACGTAAAAAGTAGAGACATCCATATTGCTGCAGCCACAAAGAATCCCCACATTAGAAGTGAGAACATTCTTGCAGCCTTAGATTCTCCCGGCTGTCCTAAGTGACCTCCTTGAGGCGGGGGGTGTGGGTCTAGCCCCAGCTCTGCAAAGGGAGTGGAACCTCAGCGATGTATTCGCACGCCAGCAGAGCGTGGTGCGCCTGCGACAAGCCAGACTCCCCACAGGCTGCAAACACTGAGTCTGGGGCACCAGAAATGATACTGACTGATCCCAGGAAGAAAGGCACTCAACCTCTTCAAAGCATTCCTTAAAATGCCATTTATTAGCGCTAAGGCTAGAAAGAAAGAGGATAGTATAGGAGATCTTGCATCCCTTCAGATCCTGGGACCCCTGATCTGCTCACCATCAGCTGCTCTCACAGAATGAGAGACTCACAGAACACCTGAGGTTGGAAGGGACCTCTGGAGGTCATCTGGGTCGACTCCCCCCTGCTCAAGCAGGGCCACCTAGAGCCAGTTGCCCAGGACTAGGTCTAGGTGGATTTTGAGTATCTCTAAGGAAGGAGACTTGGCAACCTCCCTGGGCAACCCGTGCCAGTGCTCAGTCACTCCCACAGCACAGTGAAAAACTGTTGCCCCCTTGCCAGGGCACAGGACACTGCACAGACCCCATCCGCCCAAGGGTTACCCCATTTTGGTCAGTCATGCTTTCAGAGCATTTTCATCAAAAGGAAACAGATCTAGTCATCATTACTACTGTCAAACACTACAACCCAGCCAGTGTTGCCAGTGAACAAATATTAGCAGCTCTCACATCCGTGTTTCTTAGGGTGTAGATCGAGGGGTTCAGCAGGGGAGTAAGAGCGGTGTGAAGAACAGCCGCTGCTCTGTCAGTAGATGTTTTAAATCACCATAAAATAAAACAACCTCTGGCAACAAGGCCGTTAGTTTCAAGTGTAAAACTGGCTGCCCTTTTCCTACCCTTCCAGGATCTCCTCAGCTGGGCAGCCAAACCAGGGGTCATGCCAAGAGCCAGTAGCAGCGCTCTGGCAGAGCTCTGGCCAAAGAGCTTACTCGTCTCTCAGAAGACATGCCATCCCTCCCTCTTCAACAAGGATAATTGCAGATGATATCATCATCAAGAAGGGCCTGACATACCTTCTGCTAATGACAAGGTTTACTGTGGTAGGGTCAGGAAGTCCAACTGCGCTGCTGCAGATGATGGTTATTAACAGCATGGCTAGGGAAAAAAAGATTTTGGACATGGAAGTGAAATGCCTTTATAAAAGTTTGGCCTCCAGTCATTCTGAGATAAGCTTCATGAGCCGTAATTCCCTGGTGGAGAACATTGGTATGGGGATTTCCATTCTTCCACTTGTACGCTTCTGTGAAGACATTTGGACTTTCATACAGGAAATAGGATATGAGACTGTAGCGGCTGCCAAGAGGCATTTCCACCGATCAGAAGGGGTGAGATTTACATGTAAAAAAATCCGCTCCCCCCAGAATGGCAGCGAATTCCTGAGCACAAACTCTCTGGGGGGACGACTGAAGCAGTCAAGAGCTCTGCACCTGCCTGCAGCTCTCTTGGGAAGTGCACCCAGTACCCTCGTCCTTGCTGATCTTCACGTGAATAGAGAAGGACTCGCGGGGCATGGGATGGTAGGTGGCTGTCTTGGCCCCAGTGATCATGAAATGGTTGAGTTTAAATTTTTCAGTGTAATAAGAAAAAAGGACAGCAGAGTTGCTACCCTGGACTTCAGGAGAGCAAACTTGAAGCTGTTCGGGGAGCTCTTTAGCAGAGTACCCTGGGAATCTCCTTTGAGGGCTTAGGAGTCCACGATTGCTGCTCAGTCTTTAAGAACCACCTTTTAAAAGTACAGGAGCAGCCAATTCCATTGTGTCATAAGTCAAGCAAGCAGGACAGAAGACCAGCGTGGCTGAACAGGAAACTCCTTGTGGAGCTCAGAAGGAAAAAGAAATTGTACAGTCCGGAGGCGAGGTCAGGCTACACAGGAAGATTACAGAGCTGTCATTTGTGTATGCAAGGAGAAGACAGGTAAGGCCAAAGCTCGATTACAGTTGAAACTGGCCAGTGTTGTTTCAGATAACAAGAAGGGCTTTTTTAAGTATGTTACTAGCAAGAGGAGGTCTAAAGAAAGCATTGGAGCGATACTTGTTGAGGATGGTCACCTGACTCATAGGGATGAAGAAAAAGCGGAGGCGTTCAATGCTTTTTTTGCCTCACTCTTTGAGAATACTGATAGACCTTGGGCTGCCCGGTCCCCTGAGTCAGAGGGCCACGACTGAGGGAACAGTGACTTTCCATTTGTGGACACTGAAATTTTAAGGGACCGGTTATATTGGTTGAATGTTCACAAGCCCATGGGGCCAGATGGGATTCATGCCAGACTACTGAAGCAGCTGGTGGATGTTACGGCAGGACCCTTCTCAATCATCTACCAAAGGTCTTGGGAGTCTGGGGAGGTCCCTGCTGACTGGAAGCCGGCCAATGTTATTCCCATTTACAAGAAGGGTGTGAGGGAAGACCCAGGAAACCACAGACCTGTTAGTCTAACCTCAGTTCCTGGAAAAGTTATGGAGAAGATCAGACTGCGTGCTACTGAAAGGCGTTTTAAAGAACAATGCAATCATCAGCACAGTCAACATGGGTTCACAAAGGGAAAGTCCTGTTGAACTAATTTGATCTCCTTCTGTGATAAGGTCACCCGCCTAGTGGATGAAGGGAAGGTGGTGGATGTAGTTTTTCTGGGTTTTAGTTGGGCTTTTGATAGTGTCCCTTACAGCATCCTTCTGGACAAGTTGTCCATCTGTGAGATGAGCAGGTACACGGTGCGCTGGGTGATGCACCGGCTGAACGGCAGGGCTCAAAGAGTTGTAGTGTGTTCCTCAGGGCTCAAGTCTAGGGCCAGTTCTGTTGAGTATTTTTATCAACGATCTGGATGTAGGAGTTGAATGTACCATTAGCAAGTCTGCTGATGATACCAAACTGGGAGGTGCTGTTGACTCTCTCGAGGGACAAGAGGCCTTGTGGAGGGATCTAGGTAGATTGGAGCATTGGGCTATGATTAATGGGGTGAAATTTAACAAGTCTAAATGCCAGATTCTGCACCTGGGACGGAGTAAGGCCAGACACAAGTATAAATTGGGAGAGGAGCAGCTGGAGAGCAGCCCTTTAGAAAGGGATCTGGGGGTGCTGGCTGTGGTGGTGTGCTCACCCCTGCCCGTGTAAGCAGTGACCACCAGTGGGGGTCGTTGTGGCTGCATCCAGCTTGTGCTGGCCTTTGGGGAGGGATGGCAACACAGTAGCCAAAGGCTGCCTGGAGCCTTGACTCAAATGACTTGCTGATGTGCAAATATGACAGTTTTGTCTGACCCTGTCCTCTATGCAGTCAGTAATCAAGTGTACCTTGCCATCAAATCTTGTTAAATCGCTGTCGCATTTACCATTGGACTTTGTTAACTCACACTGTAACTCACTGTTTTCTATCAATAAAGTGTATTGTTGCTTCTCCTTTACGAGTGAAGTGCAGTCTCACTGCATCCGCGACGCTGGTTGACAGCAGGCTGAAGAGGAGTCAGCAGGAGCAGCCAAGAGGGCAAACTGCGTCCTGGGGTGCCTCAGACACAGTATAACCGGGCAGTGAAAAGAGGTGATTATCCCACTGTATTCAGCGTTGGTGCAGCCTCACCTTGAATACTGTGTGCAGTTCTGGGACCCACAATTTAAGAAGGTTATGAAAGTCCTTGAATGCATCCAGAGGAGGGCAACAAAGCTGGAGAAAGGGCTGGAAGGTATGTCCTGTGAGGAGGGGGTGAGGGCTTTAGGTTTGTCTGGTTTGGAGAAAAGGAGGCTGAGGGGCGACCTCATTGCTTCCTGAGGAGGGGAAGTGGAGAGGGAGGTGCTGATCTCTTCTCCCTGGGATCCAGTGATAGGACGCGTGGGAATGGTTCAAAGCTGTGCCACGGGAGGTTCAGACTGGACATTAGGAAGGATTTCTTTACTGAGAGTCTGGTCAAACACTGGAACAGGCTTCCCAGAGCGGTGCTCAATGCCCCGTGCCTGTCAGTGTTTAAGAGGCATTTGGACAATGCCCTTAATAACATGCTTTAACTTTTCTTCAGCCCTGAAGTGGACAGGCAGTTGGACTAGATGATCGTTGTAGGTCCCTTCCACCTGAAATAGTCTATTCTGTTCTCCTGCACACTCTGTATCAGAGTGATTTGGTCTCCATCAGAAATACACCATTTCACTGCCCCCATTTCTGTGCTGACTGCCCTCAGCTCCCACATGCTTAGCTCCAATTCACAGTCTCGACACATTCAGCGACATAGGTGACCTTTCCCTGCTACTCCTGCCCATGTGTGCTGGCCATGGCCCCTAGATTGGGTGGTGGAGGGGAGAGGAAACTGGAATAGCAGCTACGGGCCATCCCAAGGGCTGTTCCCTGCTTTATCATGCCTGCCATTCTGCAAAGCAAATCATCTCCCAATGCCTCACACCCACCACCCCAGTGCAGCTCTAGCCATAGCTAGAGGAATACCCTTCCTCAAGAGCTCAAGGGGCTGCTGACCCCTCAGGGACTCCTGCCTTTCTGGCCATTTGTGGGCAGACACACAGCAAGGCAAGGCCTGATGGTCACTGGCAGCAGAGCAGCCAGGGATGTCTTCCTCAGCTCCAAGGGATGGTGCCCAAAAGAGGAGCCACGGCAGGGTGCCCCAACCTCCTATTCCTCTGTGAATGGAGAAGGGTCTCCTTGTGCCCTCACCCCCTTCCACCTCTCAGCAACACCCTTCTCCTTTGGCAGCTTGGGGAGTGTCCACAGAGGGAAGGACCACATGGAGGCCAGGCTTGAATGCAGCAGAACTTTAATGAGTCAAAAGAGGGAAACAAACACATGCAGAGTGGGGGCTGCCAGTGCAGAGAGTCCTGGGGGAAGCCAAGAGTCTGCGCTCCTTGGCCGTGGAGAAGTTCCTGCATGATGTCTGTCTCTCCGCCCCATAGAGGGAGAGGAGACAGATGGTCCACACCAGGCTGGCCGTGGTGGGACCTTGCTGCCAAGGGGAACCAAAGCAAACAAGGAAAAGGGAAAGAAAGCAAAGCCATTCAGCTAACCCGATAACAACATCAAAAAAATCTTGGTCCTCTGCCCAGCACCATGTTCTGAGTTCCTCAAGGTGTCTCCTTGGAGCTTGCCCAGCATCTTTAGCAGGGGAGGCACCTTCTGCCACCGTAGCGGCTGGAAATGCCAGAGAGGTCACAGCACCCAGAGGAGATGGGCACTCCATCACAGCTGAGGATGCTGCCCACAGCAGCGGAGGTGGAGGAGCCCACAACGGTGTTCTGTGGGAAGGAGCTGAGGATGGGGCCGGGCAGGGTCACCACCACGGGAGGGGGCTCGATGGCGACAGTGGAGTTCTGGCACTGCCTGACACAGGGCTCATTGCAGCTGTTGGCCAGTGGGGTCGGGCCACAGGGCCGGCATGGCAGGCACTGGTTGTAGCAGGACATGTCTCTGGGCCGGAGGTGCACCTGGGAGAGAGGGCATGGAGGAAGCAGAGCACAGGTGTGAGTGAGGAGCAGCCAAGGTCAGTACTGATTGAGGAGCTGGAAACTGTGCCAGGAGCTACATGGTCTTCATTGCCCAACCTGGCCCAGGTTGCTCTCTCCTAGTTCTTAAACCAAGAGCCCCCTCAGCCACATCCCAGCCTCTCTCTAGCACACATTGTCCCCACAACCCTCTGCCATAACAAGGAGCTCCAGGGCCCAGCACAGGACAAAGACAATATCAGCTGAGATGTCCATCGAGACAAGATCTCACTTTGGAAGAGGAGGAGAAGGGGCTTCAGACTCACCTGTTCCCAAGGAGAAGGAGGCGAGAGAAGTGGATGGGAGAGCGGGGACTTGGGCTGGCTTTTATACCTGTCCTTTGTTGCCGCAGGACCAGAGGCACCCTTTGCAGAGGTAACAATTTTCATCTTGACAAGCTCATCTTGAATGCAAACCATCGCAGCTAATGATATGGGCTGTGCTTTGCTTTCCTGCACTGCTGCCTTTTCATGTCCAGGTTTGTGCCATGCCCATTCCCAGTAAAGGCTTCTTCTGAGCACTGGGATGAAAGGCCTCAAAATTTCTAGGGCAGGAATGCAGCAGTGCAGACAGAAGACTCAGCTCAAGTGCTGGACGGGTCCAGGGCAGGCAAGTGACATCAGCCTGGGTCAGTCTGTTGGGGCTGTTTGAAGTGTCGCTCTCGGGAAGAAGCTCCAGCAATCCTCAGCTGGATGTCCAAGTGGATTGCCTGCCAGGTTTTGACCCCATCCTGCCTAACACTGCCCTCAGGAAAAATTTCTGGCTTGTTTTGACTCGTCCCGTCTCTGTGCAGTCTGTGAGCACACAAACAATGCCATGGGCATGCCTGGGGCCTTGTGCTTCCCCAGAATGCTCTAGCCCTGCCACAGTTGTCCCCGTCTGTCCTCAGCAGAGCCCACAGTTGGTTGTGTTCCTACGTGTGTTCCTGTCTTGGCTGCACTTGTGTGCAGCTGGCTTTCTGTGGATGCACGCGGGAGCAAAAATTTGTGCATGATTCCATGCAGGTGTGCATGAACGTGTGCACGTGTGTGTCCTTGTGTGTCCCTCATCACAAGGGAATATGCTGCTCATGGGCAGGGACATGATATCAGGCCCCAACAAGGATGGTTCCACTCCAGCTTGGATCCTTAGTTGAATTCAGTGTAAACAATATTGGGAGTGCCTCAGCATGGCTGGCAGTCCCCCCAGCCTGCCTCTCCAGGCCAGGACACAGCTGCTCTCCCCAGTGCTAGAGAGTTCAAAAGGATGGGGATGGCTTTATGGGCAGGGAGAAAGGCTGAGGAATCCTGCCAACCTCGTGCTGGCCATCTGCTTCCAATAGCATCAGTGGTGCCTGGTATGGGACACATCCCCCTCCCGTGTCCAAGCCAATGCCAAACGTACTTGTGCAGCCCATCGACCTGGTGCTGTGTCAGGCGGGGGCTGAGACCTTGTCCCAAACAGGTACTGAATGAAAGGAACACGGGGCCTGTCGTCGCTGTGCTCTGAGTAGAAGGACAGACCCTGTGGCTTGCACAGGGAAAGCCAAAGAACTGATGACTGCTTTGGTGTTGAGCCCCCAGGACCGTCATGTCCCACATTGGAATCTCAGTCTGAGTGCCCAGCAACTGCCCCTGGGAGGGAAGGGACATTACATTTGAGGCCGCATTATCCAAAGCCTGCTGCTGTCCCACAGGCACGTCCAGAAGAGACCCTCTTCCCAACAAGGGCTGTCCATGGTGTGTAAAGTTCCTGAGCCCATCTCCCTGCCTGAACATCTGTCTGCCTGGGCTCAGGTCCAACTTGGAGACAGTGCAGTCGAGGCCTTCCCCCCTTCCCTGTAGTGACCTTCAGTGAGACCAGTGCCAGGGAGCTCTTCTGGGAGAGCTCAGCAATGGCTAAATCCCCTCTCCGTAGAGCTGCTTCTGAGCTGAGGCTCTAGCGTAGCTGAGGGCCAACCTCATTGCTTTCTCGTGAGGTAACAGGCACTGTGGACAAGGAAAGGGCAGGGGATGTGTGTACCTGGAGTTTAGAAGGACCTTTGACACACTCTCCCATACTTCCTTTAAGACCAAACTGGAGATGAATGGGTTCAGGGAGAGGCTGATAAGGTGGGTGGAAAATTGGCTGGACTACCAGGCTCAAAGAGGTGTGAGCATCGAGAAATGGGCTGCCTGGAACCTCAATGAAGGCGAAAAAGAGCAAGGGCGAGGTTTTGCATCTGATGGAGGAACCAGCCCATGCAGTCATGCAGGCTGGGGGGTGGCCGTCTAGGAAGCAGATCCACAGAAATACATGTGTGGTTTTAGGAGACACCCAGCTGAACATGAGACCACAGTATACCCTTGCAGTAAAACAGGTCAACCGCATCCTGAGCTGTGTTAGTCAAAGTGTTGCCAGCAGGTCCAGGAAAGTGACCCTGCCCCTCTGCCCCGTTCCAGACTGCATCTGGTGTACTGCATCGAGGCTGGGGCTCCCCAGTCCAATAAGGATATTGACATACTGACGTGAGTCCAACAAAGGCCACCAAGGTGGTTAGGGCGCTGTCAAACACGATGTGCAAGGAGACACTGAGAGAACTGGGTCTGCTCTGTTTGGAGAAGAGATGGCTCAGGGGAGACCTTCTTGCTTTCTACTAGTACTTAATCAGAGGAGACAGGGAATATGGACAGAGACTCTGGTCCAGCCGACAGGGAGTCCCTTGTTGGAGTAGAAGCAATGAATGAAGAGCAGCTGGGACACGGAGAAATCTGATTAAGCAATAGGCTAATGGAAGTAAGAAGAACTGGAATGGGTTTCCCAGCGAGGTTGTGCAATCTCCATCCTGGGAGGTGTTCAAGGCTGGACTGAATGTGACCTTGAGCAACCTGATCTAATGGGATCTGTTCTGAGCACGGGGTTGATCTAGATGACCTCTAGAGGTCCCTCCTCACCTACGTTCTGACTGTGAAATTCCCACCTTGCCCCTATCCTCCCTGACCCCTTGCACGCCCATGGGCACATTAATCCTCACTCGCCCTCTGCCACAACACAACTCTTAGCCATTGTGCTGGGACTGCGGAGGGGCAGCTGAAGGGAGGCTCTCAGCCTCCTCGCTGCCATCCACAGGGAATCAGTGGCTGCTGTTTCCAGCCCCTGAGCTGGGAGACAGCCATGGGAAGCTGGTCCACCTCCTGGGTCAGGGCCCTGCAGCTGCAGCGGGCACTGTGCACGCTTGTTCTTGCTGGGGAGCCCTGGCTGGAGGAGGGGAACAGTCCACTTCCCAGGAGAGCAGCTTGTGGCCCTGCAGAGCGACCGAGCAATCTTAGCCCGGGCAAGACCCCGAGCGGTGCCGGTGCAGGGCTCAGCCCCGGGGCGGAGCTGGCGGTGGCGGAGAGGAGAGGAGGCGGGGGAGAGGAGGCGGCGGTGCCGGAGCAGAGAGCCGGGTCTGGCGGGGGGCAGCGAGGTGCGGGCGGCGGAGCGGCGGCATGCGGCGGTGCCGGGGCGCAGGGCTGGCGGGGCTGGCCGCGGTGCTCCTGGGTGCGCGGGGCTGGCGGCGGGGGCCGGGGCTGGGCCTGGGGTGGCCCCCGCAGCTCCCTCCAGCCTGCCGTCCCCTCTGGCTTCTTCACGGACCTCTGCCCCCGAACCATCCTCCCGTCCAGCCCTCCCTCTGCTGCCATCCCACGTTCCCCCAGAAAACTCATCGCTCTAGCCTTTCTCCAGGCCTCCCTGTTTCCTTCCTTTCCTCTGTCTTGCCGTATAACGCATGCCGTCATCCCTTCCCCCTTGCTACTTTATTTCTGTCTTTCTTTCCTTTATCCCCCTTTTTTTCTTCAACGACTCCACCCTTCCAGCTATCCTTCACGCATTCACCTCGTCACCACCTATTAATGGACACTTCCATTAGTGCACATGTTGACATCCTCTGGAAACTCTTCTCCTCATCATCTCTCTTTGTTCCTGACTGCTTCTGTGGGATTTGTCCTGGGAAACAGCAGGCAGGGCTGGGCACAAAGCACGTTTTGACTGTTTGTTTCTTCTTTTTCTCCTCGGCAGTGGCTGCGGGCAGAGCCCAGGTGCAGCAGGAGCCGTCGGCAGAGACCACCGGGGGCACCGGCATCAGCATCAGCTGCTCGCACCCCACAATACAGACCACCGACTTCATCTACTGGTACCATCAGCTCCCGGGCCGAGGCCCCGCATTCATCGCGCTCGCTCTTAAAGGGTCCAAAGATCTGCAGGACCCTCCGGGGCGGCTGTCGGTGGCGGCAGACCGCCGGTCCAGCGCCCTGCGGCTCGCCCGGCCCCGGCGCGGGGACGCGGCGGTGTATTACTGCGCCCTGGGAGACACGGGGAGAGGAGCCGGGGCTGCGGCCGGGCACGAACCGCCGCGGGCGGGGCCGGGCGCGTGTGTCGGGGGCGGGGGGACAGCCCCGGCCGGGCCCGCCAGGGGGCGCTGCCGCTCGGCCCGCCGGGGCCGCCTCGCCCCGCCCCGCCCCGCCCAGCCCCTCCCAGCCCCGGGGCGGTTCCCCCGCCCCACCGGCACTGGCACCGCCTTCAGCATCGACACCGGCACCGGCATCGGTACTGGCACCGGCACCGGCACCGGGCCCACCAAGGCCCCGCAGCCCCGGGAGGTCCCCCCGACGCGGCTCCAGAGCCGCCCACCAGGCAGAAACCTTCTCCCACCCCTCCCCCCCCCGATCACCCCCACACTCCCACCGGGAGGCAGACTGAAATCCCCCACGACAGTGGCAGCGGCGGCGGCGGCAGCAGGGCAGGAATCGCGACGGGAGCGGTGGCGGTGTCCGGCGGTGCCCTGGAAGGAGCGATTGCTGCACCGGGAGGCAGGCAGCAGAGATCCTCCTGCCCATGGGCAGCCCTCGCTCCTGCCGCAGGGACCGGCCACTGCTGCCATGGAACAGACGGGGCCTCTTCTCAGGCTTTTGCCTTTCCCCACTAGGATAGCCAAGGGAAGCCTGAGCAGGTGCTTTCCTCTGCTCTGTAAACACAGGGACTCCAGTGCTAAGTTGCGAATGCAAGACTGTCCTTCGAAAAGAACAACCAGAAGGGGTTTTGCATTTCGTTACTTTCTAAAAGCTCGATGTACTCTTAGAAACTGCATCCTCCAGCTACAGGCTTTCAAAACATTCCTGCTAGCATTAGAAAGTCATTGCATGGAGTCAGGAGTTCAAGCTCCACACCAACAGGAGAAGGGGATGTCGAGGTCATGGGCACCTTCAAGCGCTCCCCACAGTGCCTCAGCGTTGAGACCATGAGCTTGTTTTACAGGATTCAGAGCCTTTGGAGTTGAGGCCCAGGAGAGAGGGTAAAAGCGTGGACCGGACACACTGACGGCGGCCTCAAGGGATGCCAGGTTCCTACTTGATGTGTGAGTCAGAAACAGATTTGTGGAGTTGCCCTGAGGGGCTGGAGGTCTGGGTGAGTGAGAGCTGGAAGGAGGCCTCTGGGAAGAGGCTGCGGGCTCCAGCCAGTCCCTGGGGAACTCTGTGTGGCTCGAGTAGCTGACACAGCGGTTCAAAGCCCATGGTCAGAGGCTTCAGAGGCACAGAGTGAAGGATCAGCCCTGCTCCCTGTCCCAGCTGGACTTCATAACTGTGTTTCCAGGGAACTACTGGCAGGTGGACAAACCAGGCAGAGCAACAGGTATGGCCAGGCTAGCACACAGATCAGCCCCATGTTCACATGGGATCAGCACCTTTCGTCCCTGTCTCCATCTGTCTTCCCATGCTTGCTCCAGGCCAAACTGCCTTGATCCTTCCCTTCCCTTGTCTCTGCTCCTTCCCCTAAACATCCCACATCTCGCACAATCCAGAAAGACTTTTCCACTGCCTCCTGTGAGGAGTCCGATCCCCTTGTGGGCAGAAACCCCACTGAGTTTATAAGGTGATGCTCTCTTCTCACCCTTCTGCCAGGTGCCATCCCCAGACAAATGGGATGATCGTGATACCTGAATGAATAGGGAGCAGATGTCTGTGAAGAAGAGGGTTGCGCTGGATGTCCTCCTGCCAAAGAGAAGCGGTGTGTCTGACTCTGGGTGGGATGATTACAGCAGGTGCTGTTCCCAGAGACGTTTCCCTTGAAGGGCCTCATCCTTGGCCTGGGGAGAAGAGAGAGAAAACCCCTGTAGGGACAGGGAGTCAGACACCTGGGTCTAGGTGCTTTTGGCTGTTTGTGGTTCTACCTCTTTTCAGATACTACCGAGGGACAAGGAGCATATCAGAGGCTGCAACGAGGCCTGTCTCCATCCCCGAGAGAGGTGGGTGCAGGCCCCTGCCTGTGGTTGGGCACTGGATGGCAGAAGTAGTTCACCATGGACAGTCCTCCCTTGCTGGGGTCTGGTTGGGCTGGTTGTGATCTCCAGGAGGAGCAATATGTCCTCCTTGGACATAAGGAAATACTTCTTTACTGAAATAGTGGTTAAACATTGGAACAGGCTGCCCAGGGAAGTGGTGGAGTCACCATCCCTGGAGGTATTTAAAAGATTTAAAAGTATTTAAAAGACCTGTAGATGAGGCGCTTAGGGACATGGTTTAGTGGGCATGGTGGTGTTGGGTTGACGGTTGGACTCAATGATCTTAGAGCTCTTTTCCAACATGAATGATTGGAAAATGATTTAACTGATACTATGAAAAAACAGGAGAACAGCCTGCTGCCTCCTATTTCCTGACAGCAGGTGGCTTGAGCACTTCCTTCAGGCTCCTACAGGAACTTTCAGGTGCCCCAGGCCCCTTTGGCAATGAGACCTGGAGCTGAGAGGCAGCGCTTCTACACCAGGGTATGTCTGCCTGAGAGGATGCTCCAGCACCTTCTGACTTGGAGGGCTGGGAGAATCCCAGCTGTGGCCTGACTGCCCAAACATGAACCTCCCAATGCTGACAAACCTCCCTTTAGCCCATGCAAACCTGGAACGCAGTAAGAGTCACAGTTTGGTGTCTTTCCTTGGGCTGAGCACCTTAACAACTTTAATTTGTCTCCCTACAGAGCCTCCTCGTGGCAGAGGTGTGGAGTCCCAAGCCCGCCTGACTCAGAAGACTCTTCATTCCCTCCCATCAGGTATTTACACACATTGGCAAGATCCCCCGTGAGCCTTCTCTTCCCCAGGCTGAACACTGCCTGCCTCTCAGCCGATCCTCATAGGAAAGATGCTCCAGTCCCTGCTGGGCTCGTTCTGACATCTTTCTTGTACTGGGGAGCCCAGAACTGGAGCCAGCACTCCAGACATGGCCTCACCAGCGCTGAGTAGAGAGGAAGGATCAGGTCCCTTGTCCTGCTGGCAACACTCTTCCTACTGCAGCCCAGGATGCTGCTGGCCTTCCTTGCCAGCAGGGCGCATTGCCACAGCAGACTCAGGAACAGCCCTGAGCCGCTGAAACTGAGTGGGACACAGCAGTGAATATTCAGGAGAAGTATCCCTGCTGCTTGTCCAGCTCTGACTCTTCCCTCAGCATCCACCAACGACCACTGTTGGGGAAGGGGGCTCTTGGTAGCAGACATGACTGTTCCTGTGGCTTTACCACCTTAGCCAAAAAAGCCTAAGGAAGGAAGATGTCCTCCTAGCCCTGCATCTTGGGGATCAGCAAAAGCCTCGAAGTCTGAGCAAGACCCATCAGCCAGGCACTGGACAAGATTCTCTGTTCAACCCCTTGAGCTGTCCCCCTGCTTTTCACGTCTCTCCTCCAGCTCTGGGGACTCACCAGTGCTTCTCTGGGGGGTGTCCCCGTGTCCCTGAGTCCCTGTGGGTTCTCCGCCCAGCAGAAAACTGCTGGTTGGCTGCATTTGTGGGATGTGCATTTATGGGATCTAGTTTGTCCCTCTGTGCACACGTCTCTCGTTATGCTAAGTCTGTTTTGGAAAGCAAAGAGCTGGCCTTGGAGAGCATCTGTGGGGGAAGCTGAAAAAGCAGCCATGGTGGCAGGCCAACATGTTCTAATTAATGGAGCGATGTCAGCTCAGGAGGCCATGACATCAGGTGTTTGCAGCGAGTCCTTCTGAGGTGACAAAGAAAACTCAGTCTCTGTCCCTGGGGAAAAATGTCTCTGTGAGGTACTGGAAGGTGGATGGGAAGCCCCATTCCCACCTGGATGGGTAAGAAAGCTGTGGTTTGGATCCCACCTGGAGGTAGAATTCAGGTCTGTTTTCATGCTGGGATGTTTCCAAAGACCTGTGAGAGGTTTCAGGATCTTGCAGGAAATGCAGAACATCTGGGAGGGCAAACAATAAATATGTTGGAATTTGGGGGTGTAAACTAACTCCTTCCAGAATGACATTTCAAGTGACCTGAGTGCTTTTTTACACTCGCGTGACATCTGAAACTGATTGCTCATTTGGCCAGTCTTTCCCTTTTCCTTCATGTTTGTAACTTCTCAGGTGTCCTGAAAAGTGACTGCCATGGCTTAGCATTGCTGCAGGCATTGTAGGGAGACACTTGAAAGGCTGAGCTCAACATGGGGCTTCCCCCCAGAGCCTTGACTCAAGAGACCCCACTTTCTCTGGGGACAGGAGCCTTTCAGCGTCTTGAGGAACTCACACACCTGAGGAACTTGAGCAGAGGCCACTGTCAGGGCATGTGGAAGGTGAGAGTGGCTGCTTCACTAAGGCTGTCAGATCAAGTCCCTTTTCCTCTCAAAGGGGAGAAGAAGTAAAAGGGAAAGTGATAAACAAAGCACACAATGACAGCAATCTGTAAGGAAGCGATAAGGGAGACAAGGAGGGAGAGCAGAGCTCTGCAGCCTCTAATTGATGGGCCATGAGGAAACTATGGGTGTGGCTCTGAAGTGGGTCAGGCTGAGCTTTGTAAGTGACAAGAAGTGACAAGAGGAACATGGGGGTTATGGAGGTTTGTGGAGAGTCCTGCAGGACTAGGCAACCCTTATTAAGGCATGCTTAGGGGCAGGGTCAAAGGTGGGGGAAAAAGAGGAATGGGGAGCAGCAAGGGGAGGCAACAGAGAGGAGGAAGGATGAAAGGAGCCACCTGCACATAAGCAGAGTCTGGCCAGTGCACTTGTTGGGGTGAGCCCTGTGCCTGATCACTACCGCCCCCACTGCGTTCTTATTATATACTTTCTTAACCACCCTTCAGTATAACTTCACTTCCTTTCCCATGTGTGAGTGCTGCAAGGTCTGAGTGCCAGTAACTGGAGAGACGGGGAAAAAAACTGGGAAAAAAGGATTGGCCACAGGGATTTTAGTCCTGGCTGCCAGTAACTGGATTGACCAGGGTGTTTGCGGCAAGATCTAAGTTCCAGGAACTGGGGAAGAGGTCTCTGGTCACAGGACCTATCGGTCTTTGTGCCAGCAGCTGGAGGGACTGGGGTGTAAGCAAATCTGTGAGCCCGCAACTGGAGAGGGAAGAATGTGTCACAGGGCTCTCACCTCTTGCTGTCAGCAACTGCAGGGACCACATTGCACGTGTATGTCTGAGAGGACCAGTGACTGGAGGGACCTCAGTGTGTTTCTAGTTTTTCTTCGTGAATTGAACCCGATGTGCATGGGTGTGTATGTGGCATTTGCTATCACATTTCAATTTGGCCTAGCCAGTGAGTGGGAAGAAAAGCCGTCTCTGAAGTCTGAGACAGGGGTGGGTAAGGGAGCCCAAGGCCAGCACATGGCTATTAGACAGGCTGATATTACCAAGCTGTGGTAATGTTTGAGGGATCTGCAATTGTGGGGGTGATTGTGAGAGGAGTGGGTGATTGCATGCATCTGTTTGCTAGTGGACATCAGGCTGGCCTAGCCAGAGAGAAGGAGGAGACCCAGGTGCTGGGCAAGAGGGCCCAGGCTCCAGGCAGGGCTATTAGATGGGCTGAGGGCCTGTGCTGGTATCTGAGGGATGCACAAATGTGGGTGTGCTGGTGACTGCAGAGGGTGAGGGGGTGTGTGTTTTCACTAGGGAACTGCATGTCACAGACATACTGGAGACAGTCACACAAAGGGCTACTTTGATGATGAAGAGACTGGAGCATCTCTGACATGGTGATAGGCTGAGTGAGCTGGGACTGTTCAGCACAGAGAAGAGAAGTCTCAGGGGAGATCTCATCCATGTGTGCAAATATCTGAAGGGAGGCTGTGAAGAGGGTGGAGCCAGGCTCTTCCCCATGGTGTCCAGTGACAGGCCAAGAGGCATTTGGCACAAACTGAAACATAGGAGGCTCTGTCTGAACACCAGGAAATGCTTTTTCACTGGGAGGGTGAGGGAGCACTGGCACAGGATGCCCAGGGAGGTTGTGGAGTGTCCATCCTTGGAGGCATTGAAAAGGTGACATGGTCCTTTGCAACCACCTCTAGGTGAGCTTTCCTGAGCAGGGGGTTGGACCAGGTGATCTCCAGAGGTCCCTTCTAAATTTAACAATTCTGTGATGCTCGAGACATGAGGAGAGGCTGAGAGAACTGGCCTTCTTCAGCCTTTGAAAGAGAAGGTTGAGGGAGATCTTTTTGATGCTTCTAACGCTTGACTGGAGGACGAAGAGACAGATGGAGCCAAACTCTTCTTGAGCACAGCGATAGCACAAAAGGCAATGGACACAGTCTGGAAATGGGGAAATGCCTACTAGAAATTTGGAATTGTGTTTTTGTTTAACCATGAGGGTGGAGCATGGCTGTAGATAGATCCCAGTAAGAATGGCACCCCAGCTCCATAAGGTGTTGATTAAAATACCATTACTTGGAGATAACGCAAGAAGTAAAAAAGGGAATATTATAGGTAACTTTATGCCCCTTGAGTTGCTGGGAACCGGGACTTATGGAGCATGAGACGGACCTCGAGCCTGGGTCCAGCATATGGTGCAAATCCTGCCTGTGCTGAGCTTCACTGGCACTGTTGTCTTTGGAGTTTTCATGGGATTTTCCTTAGAAATAAACAACTCTATTCATCTTTTCTACTGTTCAGCAAAATGGCGTTTATATGAAAACACGCTGCTTCACTCCTAGATAAAGACAAGGACATGCTTGTGGCATCACTGCTAAGTGTGCCAAGGGATATATACAACGCAGCACAGCAGAGGTCTATGCCTCCTCAGGTCAGTTGCCGTGCAGGTCCCTAACTTCTCCATAAACAATTGTCTTGTGGTTACTGTGGGCCACTGCACGCAGGCAAGCGGATTGCCTGGTTCATGAGGTACTTTTGTTTGGAGAGATGGAGAAAGCTGACACTGCCTGGAGGGTTTGAAAGGGACAGTCGGGGTCTGCAGGGCTTGGAGTGGCCTTCAGCTGCCTGAGATCTACATCCCAGAGGTGGGCCGGGAGAGGCATCAGAGCATAAACTGCACTGGAGCCCAGTGCAGCCAAGCCAGTCAGGGTGTTAGAGGTGGTGAGAGAGGAGACACAGGCATCAAAGAAAGAGAGACTCTCAGGGATGTGGCCCTGGGGTCAGCGAGAATGCTTACAGGTTGAGGACTGTGGCTTATTTTCCCCTCTCATTGGAAATGCAGAAATCCTCATCTTCCTGTACATGTCTTTTGTCTGCTCTGAAGACTAGGAAGGCAGATCCCTCTCAGGAGCCCATCGGAGGGTAAGCTTCAGCCGGCTCCTCAACTTGGGAGAGGCTGTGTAAGCCTCAGGACCCTCCACTTCTCTAGAAACCTCCTTCTACCAGCCCCTGTGCTGCTGCACAGCAGGGTTCATCTCCTATTTTGGGGGATTTGGAGTAGAGGCGTTGTTCCCAGGAAGCTGAGAAAGGACAGGGGAGAAGTTTCAGAAATGGAGACTTTTGTTCCTAGAAGAAATAGCAGTGTCCCTGGAGGGCTGAGGACCCCAGAGGAAGATGTGAAACCTCAGTGGGGAGGAAACCCCTGACCTCCCAAATGGCCCAGCAGTGGGTGTGCAGAAGAGCAGGCGATTCTAGCTGGGGAGGTGAGGGCTCCACTGCGAGCTGACCGGGAACAGCCCCTTCCCACGACTGGGGCCCCCAGGGCCCCTGAGGGAGCCACAGGTGTTGCTGCTGGAGGAGGGAGAAACCCCGAAGGAGCATTTCAGGCACAGGAAGAACAGATCACTTCTCTTCCCCGCTTCTTCCTCCGCTCCCCCAACAGAGTCGTTTCCGGCAGCTCTGTTATCTCGGGGCTGGGAGGTGGTTTTCTGACTCTCTCTCACTCAGCCAACAGGCAGGTTGGTCTCGACATGCACCTCGGCTGTCTCGTCCTCACGGCTTTCCTGGGGCAACTGCTGGGTAAGTCCTGGCTTCCTAGAAACACATACTTCTTCTTCTCCCAAGGAAACCCTTGCCAGCCTTATCAGGTCTATGTGGGCAACTATTCTTGAATAACAGGAAAATGCTGGGAAATACCGGCTCACGTTTGTGTTTTTGCACCAGTTCTCTCAAGACTCTCTTACTGTTGGAAACAAAATCAGAAGAGAGAGGAGAGATACCTCAGGCCCCTTCTCCATCTTTTCTCTCCCCTTTGATCCATTCCTCTCTGCCTCTCTCTTCTGATCCACCTGCTGTCAGCAGAGGAGATCTCAGCTGTCTCTGCAGCCCCACAATTCTCCCGTTCCAACGCAAATTAGCAGATCTTGCCAAAGCTGCCCCAGGGACTTTAAAGCTCTCATCCCACTGACATTAATAGGGTGTCCCATTCTGCCTCCTGGCTGGCACATACCTGCCATGGCTTCCAGTTTCCTCCTGGTTGGCAACACAGCCAGGGCTCCCTCTTTTCAAGCTCGGCATTGCATGTACTCAGGGAGCTAGGAGCCCTAGGAGATGACAGGGATGGGGAAGTAGGATGAATCTTTTTGCCATAGCTCCATGGGCCCCTCAACCTGCGGGAGGGGAGCTGGGCCCAGCACACAAAGGTCAGGCATGACAGGCTGTTCCCTGCTCCTCTGGGCAATAGGAGCAGGAGCAGGGACACAGCCCAGCTCTCCTCAGGGTCCACGCTGGGCTGAGAGCTCTGAGCTCCTGCCCAAACTACTCTCCACCTGGCTGTCCCCAGGCCTCGGGATTTTCCTGCAGGGCAAAGGACAGGGAGCCTTCTCGACCAGGATTTTGCATGCACTCCTGGTTTGCTTCCCGGAGCCTTTCCCTGCACGGTTGCTGACCTTCACTTTTTTCCGGGCACCGTGGGGCAGACCGCTGTCATCCAGTAAGTCACAGTAAAGGAGAGAGACACCTTCCAAACAACCTGGACGTACCAGACCTCCAGGTTTGATGCCTTCCTGTGGTATCAGCAGAGGAAAAGACAAGCCCCACAGCCTGCTGACCACCACAGGAAAACACAGCCTCGTGCAGCTGATAGTGCCTTGTACCTCTGTGCTGTGAGTGACACCCTGGTGCAGAGATCTTCTTTGACTGTGCAACAACCCAGGGCAGGGAGGGCATCTGTCTTTCAAGGCTGAGCTTGGGGAAGGGGCCCTCAGCTCTCCCCTTGCATCGCTGCTTTCTCCGTATACCCAGGGGTCTGCAGGCCAGGTTCCTGCTCCCCACCACAAAGCAGACAAGCTACCTGCTGTGTGGCCAGGTAGAGGCTATGCAGGGAGACACCAGGGCTTCTTCCGCTTGGACCCACGCGCTCTTAAAAGAGCAGCCATGCCCAGAGAGGTTTCTGCCAAGCCTGTTGCGCAGGAGCCACCTCAGCCAGTCCCTCACATCTCTCCAAGCCAAACACTCTTCCCCTTTCAATGTCCCATACGAAGGAGCTCACAGGGCAGAGCGGGTATCAGCTGAGACGGCCATTGAGGCACGACCTCATCCTGGAGTACGAGGAGGAGAAAGAGCTTCCCTCACCGGGTTCTCAATGCAGAAGGAGGCAAGAGAAGTGGATGAGGGAGCGAGGAGCTGTACTTGCTTTCGTAAGGGTCCTGCACTTGCCAAGCTCCACAGGCACCCTTTCTGGAGGTAATAATCTTCTGACGCGCTCATCCCTTAATCAAAATGTCCCAGCTAATGACATAGGCTGTGTTTTGATTTCCTGCAGTGCTACCTTTTCATTTTCTCATTTCTACCATGCCCATTCATTCACGGAGTGCCGGGATCATGAGCCCAAGGATTTCCAGGGCAGAAATGCATCAGAGCAGGCAGCAGATGTAGACCAAGTGCCAGAGTGGTCCTGTGCAGGCAGTTACTGTAAGGCTGTGGCACTCTGGTGGGGTGGTTTGTGTCCCCATTTGCAGGGAGGGGCTTGGCTGCTTCCAGCCCTGCAGTCCTCAGCCCCACACCCCCAGGCTCCCATCCATGAGGACATGTCACACCCTTCTCTCCCTGTCCCTCCCTTCCTCCCTCCCTCCCTCCCAGCTCACTCCAGCTGTAGGTGGTCATCACTTCCTCAGGTGGGTGGGTTGTGCTGCTGGGATTCGGCTCTCTTCCTTCAAATGTTGCCCTCAGGAGAAAGCTGCTAGCTTGTTTGGCCTCCTGCCCTGCCTACAAAGTCTCTGGGGATCCTCAACGTACACTATGGATGTGTTTGGGGCCTTATTCTAACCCAAGGTGCTCCAGCCCTTCCCTGCCAGGGTGATCCCCGGTGTTGCCTCTCTTGAGCCCACAGTTGCTTGTGTGGATGCATGTGTGCTTACCTGTGTGGACATTTGTGCATGTGGATCTCTGTGAATGCGTGTGTGTGCACAAAGTTGTGCCCAGCCAACACCTTACTGAGGTGGTGATGAATCAGGCAAGGGCTGAGACCGTGCACTGAGCAGGTATTGAACTGGAGGGACTAGGGTCCTTACGTTGCTGTGCTGTGCCCAGCAAAGCCAAAGAGCTGATGAACCCTTTGGTCTTCACCCCCCTGGACCTTCGTGTCCTGAGACTGAGCAGCCAGCAACTGGCCCTGGGGGGGAGGCATGTCTGATTCAAGGTCACACACCCCAACGCCTGCTGCTGTTCCCTGACTGGGTCAGGGAGAGACCCTCTTTCCCCCAGGGGCTGCTGGTGGTGGAAGGAAGGGCACTGCGTGAGAGGTGGAAACACTGTCTGTCTTGGGAGCTGTTTCCCCGAGAAATTCCTCCTCTAGGAGACTTCTGGCTTCTTCCTGTCAATGACCTTCTTCCTCCTATTCCAGCCAGGCTTTCCATGTCCATGGTCGTTGCTCATTGGGGCCTGCTGGTGGGAAATGGAGGCTACAACAGCAGAGAGAATTTCCTTCCCCGTCTGCAGGTGAGCCCTGAGCCCCCTCTTTTACCGCTTCCCTCCCTGGCCCTCACCCACCCATGAGTTCATTTCTCCCCACACCCCCCTCACCTTGCAAAGGTCTCGGGCATTGGCTTTGGGCTGCAGAGAGGCACGTGGAGGGAGGCTCTCATCCTGTTCTCTCCTATCCCCGTGAAGTCAGGGGATGCTCTACCCAGCCCCTGAGCTCTGGGATGCCTGCCACCTCCAGATGCCATGGCTGCTCAGCTGTCCCAGGCTAGGGATGTAGCTGTGCAGACTTACTCTTGCTGGGGACTCTCCAGGCGGGCTTCCACTTTCTCTTCCTCTGCTGACAGAGGGGTTTTAGCCTTTTCCTACCTCTCCTTCTCTTGCTCCTGTCTCCTGGGCTGGGCTGGAGGAAGGAGAGGGTCCAATTCCCAAGTGTCAGCACTCCTGCTTCCTAGCAAACACGACTGCAAGCACAGGGGCTGTTTTCCCAGATAACATGTAGCAGGGACGGTGCAGCAGTCCTGGGCAAACCTGGACATTCACCGCAACTTGCCCATGTGGGATGTCCGAGTCAGATCAGAGGTTCACTGCAGGTTTCAGTTGGACTCTTGTTCTCATTTTGATCTCACCCGTTGACATCACATGCAAATGGAAGGAATTGCACAGTCACGTACATGCAGAGGCACGTGAAAAAATGCTCACATCCACACACAGGGTGCACACACATGTCCACGCCTGTAGACACACAGGTGTGTGCGGTCACAAGCATGCATGTACACAAATGCACACGGGCCCTTTTACACATATAGAAGTGGAAGCACAAACATGTGCCTGCACAAACACAAACATTTCCTCACAAGTGAGCACATGAGCATGCACAACCAGTTACACAGGAACCCCCCGGGACATGTCATCACATAAATGTTCACACGTGCTTATATGCAATTGCACACTCACACTTGCATGCAGATATACATATGCATGGTGATGTACACACACACAGACATATACATGCACATTTGCACACACACATGCCCACACACATGCCCACACATGCACACCGACAACACACACACTTACTTGCTCCCCTGCAAAAACATCCGTGTACACACACACACACGCACAGGCACACACAGAAATGCACTTGTTCACACACACACTGGCAGACACCCACTCTCACACGTGCATTTGCAAATGCATAAACAACTGCAAGCACACAGGCACAAATACGCCCACAGGCACAGGCAGATGCATATGCACAGGAGGAAGCACAGCCTCTCCCCACACTCTCAGAACCAGGACAACACCGGCCAGCTCTCTGCCTCTGTGCCCCTGACAACTTTAGGCAAGTCCTTGAAAGCCCAGCGCTAAGAAGGTAAATCAGGCACCAGCCATCCCTGTTGGGTTTAATGACAGCAGAGGGCTTTTGGGCTTTTGTGGATTGGACAGAGGCAGTTCAACCGATTGTGTTCTCATTACAGGAAAGAGAGAAGGTGTATTGGGGTCCAAGCTGCGGGGTCTTGTTTGGACATTCAGCCTGTTCAGGCGCAAAGTGTGTGCATGAGAGACAAAGTCAAAGCTAGAGACCATCCCTATTGCTGTAGCTCCAGGGGTTCCCCACCTAACAAGTCAAAGTAATCCCAGTCTGACAAGATCCAGCCCGTCCCTGCTGATCGCCGTAGGGTGGTTGTGGAGGTCTGGGACCTGTTCCAGCTTCAATGCAGGGAGAGGTGCTGCCCTGACACGCTCACATGGCAGCAAAGGGTTGTGTGTCTGGGGTGAGCCACATGGCCTGCAGCTGCAAATGCTGAGGCTGGGACACCAGAGAGGAAGCTGGCCTGGGGAAGTTGCCTTAAGATCTACACCAATGCACGCAGCATGGGTGGCAAACAGGAGGAGCTGGAAGCCATTGTGCAGCGGGATAGATATGACTTAGTCACCATCACAGAGACGTGGTGGGGTGACTCTCACGGTTGGAGTGCTGCAATGGATGGCTACAAACTCTTCAGAAGGGACAGGCGAGGAAGGAGAGGCGGTGTTGTGGCTCTGTATGTTAGGGAGTGTTTCGATTGTCTAGAGCTTAGCGATTGTGATGATGATAAGGTCAAGTGTTTATGGGTAAGGGTGAGGGGGAAGGCCAACAAGGCAGATATCCTGCTGGGAGTCTGTTATAGACCACCCAACCAGGATGAAGAGGCGGATGAAGCATTCTACAAGCCGCTGGCAGAAGTCTCACAATTGCTAGCCCTTGTTCTCATGGAGGACTTCAACTTCCCGGACGTCTGCTGGAAATACAACACAGCAGAGAGGAAACAGTCTAGGAGGTTCCTGGAGTGTGTGGAAGACAACTTCCTGACGCAGCTGGTAAGTGAGCCTACCAGGGGAGGTGCCTCGCTCGACCTGCTGTTTACAAACAGAGAAGGACTGGTGGGAGATGTGGTGGTCGGAGGCCGTCTTGGGCTTAGCAACCATGAAATGGTGGAATTCTTGATTCTTGGTGAAGTAAGGAGGGGGGCCCGCAAGACCGCAACCATGGACTTCCGGAGGGTGGACTTTGGCCTGTTCAGGACACTGGTTGAGAGAGTCCCTTGGGAGACAGTCCTGAAGGGCAAAGGGGTCCAGGAAGGCTGGACGATCTTCAAGAAGGAAGTCTTAAAGGCGCAGGAGCAGGCTGTCCCTGTACGCCGTAAGAAGAACGGGCAGGGAAGACAACCGGCCTGGCTGAACTGGCTGACCAGCTCTTGCTGGGACTCAGGAAAAAAAGGAGAGTTTACCGCTTGTGGAAGAAGGGGCAGGCGACTCAGGAAGAATACAGGCATCTCATTAGGTCATGCAGAGAGGAAATGAGAAAGGCAAAAGCCCAGCTAGAACGCAACCTGGCTGCTGTCATTAGAAACAACAAAAAATGTTTTTACAAATATATTAATGACAAAAAGAGAGCCAAGGAGAATCTCCATCCTTTATTGGATGCGGGGGGGAACATTGTCACCGAGGATGAGGAAAAGGCTGAGGTACTTAATGCTTCTTTGCCTCAGTCTTTAATAGTCAGACCAGTTATCCTCAGGGTATTCAGCCCCCTGAGCTGGAAGACAGGGATGGTGAGCAGGATAAACCCCCTGTAATCCAAGAGGAAGCAGTCAACGACCTGCTACGCCACCTGGACGCTCACAAGTCTATGGGGCTGGATGGGATCCACCCGAGAGTGCTGAGGGAGCTGGCGGAGGAGCTTGCCAAGCCACTCTCCATCATTTATCAGCGGTCCTGGTTAACGGGGGAGGTCCGGGACGACTGGAGGCTTGCCAATGTGATGCCCATCTACAAGAAGGGCGGGAAGGAGAATCCGGGGAACTACAGGTCTGTCAACCTGACCTTGGTGCCGGGGAAGAGAGACCTGGGGGTGCTGATTGACAGCCAGCTGAACATGAGCTGGCAGTGTGCCCAGGTGGCCAAGAAGGCCAATGGCATCCTGGCCTCTATCAGAAAGAGTGTGGCCAGCAGAAGTAGGGAAGTGATCGTGCCCCTGTACTCGGCACTGGTGAGGCCGCACCTCAAATACTGTGTTCAGTTTTGGGCCCCTCACTACAAGAAGGACGTTGAGGTGCTGGAGCGTGTCCAGAGAAGGGCAACGAGGCTGGTGAAGGGTCTGGAGAACAAGTCTTATGAGGAGCGGCTGAGGGAACTGGGACTGTTTAGTCTGGAGAAGAGGAGGCTGAGGGGAGACCTTATCACGCTCTACAACTACCTGAAAGGAGGTTGTAGCAAGGTGGGTGTCGGTCTCTTCTCCCAAGTAACAGGTGATAGGATGAGAGGAAATGGCCTCAAGTTGCACCAGGGGAGGTTTAGATTGGACGTGAGGAAAAATTTCTTTACTGAAAGCGTGGTTAAACATTGGAGCAGGCTGCCCAGGGAAGTGGTTGAGTCCCCATCCCTGGAAGTACGTAAAAGATGTGTAGATGAGGCGCTTAGGGACATGGTGTAGTGGGCATGGTGGTGTTGGGTTGACGGTTGGACTCGATGATCTTAGAGGTCTTTTCCAACCTTAGTGATTCTATGATTCTGTATTAGAAACTCCCTTTATTTTAATTTTTTGTTTTACCCTGAAAATTCTCAAGACCTGGAATGCACTGTCCACAGATGTTGTGCAGGCTCTGGCCTCGGAAATTTTCAAGACTTGACAGACACAACCCTGACCAGCCTGATCTCATGAGACCTGCTTGGAGCAGGGACTTGGAATGGGTGATCTGCAGAGGTCCTGTCCACCCTAAATTGTGGTATGGAAAGAGTAAAAATAGTTTGACTGGTTGGTTTGTTGAATGCTAGAAGTAAGGAGCGGGCAAATGCAGATACAACTGGTTTTGAGGAAACTGAGAATGGAACGGTTATGGTCAACTGGAAAGGTTGGTTGTTTACTTTTGGGTAAGCTTCTCAGAAGCTGATTTATGAGTTGGGATGAGCAGTGTGGCAAGGAAACTTCCTTTATTGGTTCCTGAGATAGCTTTTTTAGATAGAGGGAGGAAGTCCACGGTGCCTGGGGGCCTGAGTAGGACAGCTGGTGTCTGCAGGGTTTCAGGTTGTTGACCATTATGTTTGTGAGAGCTGCAGCCTTGGGGTGTGCTGGCAGGAGCTTGGGGCTGGACATGGTGCAGGAGCCAGGAGAGGCCAACCCAGCCAAGGGCTTGAGGATGGAGAGAGAGAAGACACAGGTGTCAAGGAAGGAGAGACTCCCAAGATGTTGCACAGGAGGATGCGTCAGAGAGGTTGGTGCAGGCCTATCCCCCTTTAACCTCTCACCTTGGAAAGACAGAAGGTGTTGGCTGCACGAGCAACATGTGTCACTGCTGGAGGAGAGAAGACCAGAGCAGAGGCATTTCGGGCGTGCTAAGAACAAGCATTTTCTCCTCCCCATTTCATTCTTTGTTCCCCTTGCAGAGTCATTTCTGGCAGCTCTGCTCTCTTGGGGCTCTTCGTGGGGACGTGTGGGTTTTCTGAGTCTCTCTCACACATGCAGGAGGATCGGTCTCAGCATGCACCTCAGGTATCTCATCCTCACTGCCTTCCTGAGGCAACCACTGGCTAAGCATTGGCTTTGACTGGAGGCATGACTCCTCTTCTCCCCATGACACCTTCACCCTCTCAACAGATCTCTGCAGGGAGCTGCTCTTGAATTGTGAGCAAATGCTGGGAAACATCAGATCACACGGGTGGATTTGCACCTGCTTTCTCAAGATGCTGTTACCGATGGAAAAAATGAGATGGAGAAGAAACAGCTCCTCTCCTGATCATCTCAGACCCCTTCCCTTCCTTTTCTCTTGCCAACCGTCCACCTCTCTCTGCCTCTCTCTTCTGATCTGTCTGGGCTCAGCGTTTCACAGACATAACATTGCAGAAGCTCTTTTCTATCTCGGCACTACGTATTTTCTGACCTTGCAACCCGAGGACACAGGGCTTTTGAAAGCTGATGCAGGGACATGAAAGCTCTCTCATCCCACTCACATTCTTAGGGTGTCCCAGTCTCTCTCCTGGCTGGCACATGTCATACAGCATGCCCTGGCTATCCATTCCTCCTGCATTTCTGCACTTCCGGGGCCTCCTTTTCCCTCCCTTGGTCTCGGAGCCTTCTGAGAGGACAGGGAATGGGGAACAGGATGAAACTACTTTGCAGGAGTTCCCAGGTCCCTCCCCCTGCTGGAGGTGTCCTGGAGCCAGCACAGGAGGGCCAGGCACTACAGGCTGTTCCCTGGAGGCTCCGGGCAGCACGAGAGTGGAGACCAAAGACTGGTCTTTGGTGAAAGCAGAGCTCTCTCTGGGGGTACCCCTGTGGGAGGTAATTGGCATTATTGTGCTGTGGGATCCACGCTGAGCTGAGGTCTCAGGCCTCCTGCCCAAAGACACACAACAGCCCTGCTGTTCCCATCCATGGGGCTCTGGCTGCAGAGCAAGGCACAGGGAGCCTTCTCCTCCGACACTTTGCGTCCCCTCTTGTTTTGCCTCTCAGAGCCTTTCCCTGCACAATCGCTGACCCTTGCTTTCTTCCAGGCACCATGGGGCAGACCACCGTCACCCAGCAAGAAGGACAAGTCACAGTAGAGGAGAGAAACACCTTCCAAACAACCTGCACATACCAGGTCTCTAAATTTCATGGCTTGTTCTGGTACCAGCAGAGGAAAGGACAAGCCCCACGGCGTATCTCATATCAGGCAGTATCTGATCCCAAGCAGAGTGTCCGTCTCACCACGCTGCTGAACACCACAGGGAAATACAGCCTCCTGCAGCTGGAGGAAGTCGAGGTCTCCGACCTGCTCTCCCCCAGTGCACTCTGTCCCTCCTTGGAGGCCTCCTCATGCCCTACCTCGTGGGCTTCCCTCAGCCCTGCCTCATTTCTTCCGCAGTGGGACCAGGCTGTACAGCTCTATCCAAGATCTCAATGGGGGAGCAGACCACCAGGCAGAGGTGGGCAACTGGTGGGCCCTGCCAGGAGAAGAGCCAGCTTTGGGGAAAGCTGCTTCATGCCTGGGGGAAGGCCAAGCACCACAGAGCAGCTGTGGGGGCTTGGGCACTGGCTGCTGTCCTTGGGGCTCCCTGTCTGGTGGGAGCTGGGGGTGTGTGAGAGGCATGAGGGCCGTAGTGTGTGGCCTGGCCAGGCTGATTTCAACATCAACCTGTGAGTCGCCCTAGCCCCGCACATCTGTGTAACTGCTGGGCTGTGCAGGGAACTGTTTGGGGGGTGGAGGGTGTATAGGTGACCTGTCCTTCCTGTCCTTGCCCTTGGGTGCAGACCATGCTCTCTCTCATTCTGGAGACAGATAGGAGGATGAGGAGGAAATGGTGGGGCTGTTTTAAAGGCTTTTTCTCACACGATCCCCACTCCTGCATCCTTTGGGGCCATCTTCTGACTGAGCTGCTTTTCCCAGCACAGGGCTATCCAAAGCAGGATGATCTGCCTTCTGCACAAGCTTGTGAGCTGCTGACCTCTCAGAGCCTCCAGCGGCACTAGGCTCCTCTCTAGGGGATAGCAGTGGTCAGGTTCCCCGTCTGCAGGACATGCTCCGAGCCCAAGAGGCCATATCTGAGCAGAGATGCCGGAATGCAGGGCCTGATCGCCACTGGCTTTGGAGGAGCTGAGTATGTCTTCCTCAGCCCCAAGAGACAGTGAGTAGAAGGGACCCATTGCCCTCTGTCCCATCCTCCCCTTCCTCTGGGAATGATGAAAGGTCCGCTTGTGCCCCCACCTTATCCCCTGCCACCCAAGGCAATGCCTTTCTTCCTTGGCTACTTGAGAAAATGCCCGCCGGGAAAAGAGTTATGTGGAGGCAGAGGCTGGGATGCAGAAAAATTTAGTGACTCTAAGGTGAAAAACAAGTTCACTTGTGGAGGAAGCGGCCAGAGCAGGGAGAGCACCACCAGCTGCAGAAAGTCTGTGCCCATCAGCCACAGGGGACATCCTGCAGGGCATCCATCTGTCAGCCCCACAGAGGGAGAGGGGCCTGCAGATGCCTCAGATTGGCTCTGGGGTTCTTACGGCCCAGAAGAACAGAAGACAAGAAAGAGATGGGAGAGAGTGGAAGGCCAGGGAGTTAGACATTGTCCATGTTTTCAGAGGGCCCCAGCTGCCTTCCTTTGGAAGGGCAGCACTGAATGCTCAGTCTCTCTGAACTCGATGGCCGGGAGCTCTGTCATCAGTGCAGCATCAGCTTTTGGGTTCCTCGGGATCCTTGTCTGGGCTGTCAGCAGTAGCTTTAGCAGGGAGGGCATGTTCTGCCACAGGAGCGGCTGGAAATGCAGGAGAGGTCACAGCACCCAGAGGTGATGGGCACTCCGTCACAGCTGAGGATGCTGCCCACAGCAGCGGAGGTGGAGGAGCCCACAACGGTGTTCTGTGGGAAGGAGCTGAGGATGGGGCCGGGCAGGGTCACCACCACGGGGGAGGGCTGGATGACGACGGTGGAGTTCTGGCACTGCCTGACACAGGGCTCATTGCAGCTGTTGGCCAGTGGGGTCGGGCCGCAAGGCCGGCATGGCTGGCACTGGTCGTAGCAGGACATGTCTTGAGGCTGGAGGTGCACCCGGGAGAGAGGTTTGGGAAGAATCATAGCACAAGGACATGTGAGGAGCAGCTCGCCATGAGTCTGTCACCCTGCCATGAGTGTTTCAAAGGCACGCTGCTGAGCCAGGAGCTAGAAACTGGGCAGTGAGGCAAAAGGGTTTCCTGGCTTCATCCTGACACAGTACTGCAAAGCGTTGCCAGGCCCAGCAAGGCTGCTGACTCTCTCTTAAAAGAAAAGCCCCCTCAGCCAAATTCCAGACACTCTCTGAGTCAGACCTTCGCCCTTCTTCCCCCTTTCAAGCAGCACCACGACCCAGCATAGGATGGAGGAACACACATCTGCATGAACAGGAAAAGGTCGTGGGGAGAGGGCTTCAGTCTTACCTGGTTCCCAAGGAGAAGGAGGTGAGCAAGTGGATGAGACAGCGAGGAGTTGGGCTGGCTCTTATGGTGGCCCTGACCCCTGCCCCAGGCCCAGAGGCAGCTTCTACGGAAGTGGCAATTTTCTAAGGTGCCCATGATGAACGGAAAACATCCCAGCTAATGACATGGGCTGAGTGGTTGTTTTCCCGCCGCCACCTTTTCATTTCCTGGCTTATGCCATACCCATTCCCTCACGGAGGCTTCTTCTGAGCGCTGGGATTGAGAGGCCCCAGAATTTCCAGGGCAGGAATGTGTCAGCGCTTGCAGAAGACTCAGCTCAAGTGCCGGATGGGTGCAGTGCAGGCAAGGGATGTTGGCCTGGGGCACACTGGTAGCGTTGCCTGTGGCTGTATTGACAGGAAGGGACCCACCTCCTCCCAGCCCTGCAATCCTTGGCTGGTCGCCCAAGGGCTTTCCTTGGGTGAGGACGTGCCATGTCTTTCTCTTTCCCACCCACCCAACTCACTCCAGCGGTCACTTGTGGGGTGCAGGTGGGCTGCACTCCTGGATTTCATCGACTCTTTAAATCTTTCACCCATGAAACTGAGCAGCCTTCCCCAAGATTTGGGTATCGAGGGCTGCAAAGGTTACTTCCCCCATTTTTTCAACGCTGCTGAAAATCAAAGTTATGTGGGCCCCCTTCTGCCACCGGGAAATTATGGGGTGGACAGCATGATGCTTGGAGAGAGAGAGCACTTCTTGGCAGGAAGTGACTGACTCCTGACTCCTAGTCAGGAGAAGATTTTTGACTTCCAAAAAACCTGAGTTGTGATTGCCTACAAGATGTAAAAGTTTTGAGGGAGGCCTCCCGTTTCCTTAAGTATTCCCTGAACTTACCCTCTTCCGCCAAGGATACGTCTCCCTTGCTCCTGGTCTCAAGGATTCCTAAAGATTGACCTTGCTCACAAAGACTGAGGCAAAGGCGGCATTCAGCACCTCATCCTTTTCCACATCCTGTGTAACCAGCCCACTCATTCAGCAGTGGCACCACGTTTCCCGTAGCCTTCCTTTTGTCACCTGTGTCCTTAGAGAAGCCCTTCTTGTTGCCTTTGACATCCCTCACCAGATTCAGTTCCAGTTGGGCTTTCCTAACCGCTTCCCTGCATGCTTGGACAGTGTCCCTGTATTCCTCCCAGGTTACCTGTCCTTGCTTCCACCTTCTGCATGCTTCCTTCTTGTGTTTTGGTTTGGCCAGGAGCTCCTTGTTCATCCACGCTGGCCTCCAGGCATGCTTGCCTGACTTCGTCCTCATTGGGATGATCTGCTCTTCGGCTTGGAGGAGGGGATCCTTGAATGTTAAGCAGCTTTCTTGGGCCCCTCTTGCCTCCAGGGCCATACCCTGGGGACTCTTCCGAGCAGCCGTTTAAAGAGAATGAAGTATACTCTCCTGAAGTCCAGGGTTGTGAGCTTGCTATTTAGCCTCCTTGCTCCTCTTGGGATCCTGAACTCCACCATTTCGTGGTCACTGCAGCCCAGGCTACCTTTGATCTTCACATCCCCAACAAGCCCTTCCTTCCTGGTGCATATGAGGTCCAGCAGAACACCTGTCCTCATTGGTTCCTCTCACTTGGGAGATGAAGTCGTCATCCATGCAATCCAGAAAACTCCTGGCTTGCTTATGTCCTGCTGTGTTGTCCCTCCAGCAGATATCATAGATATCGTGGTGGTTGAAGCTTCCCATGAGGACCAGGGCCTGTGAATGTGTGGCTGCTCCTATCTGTCTGTAGAGGGCCTCATCCTCTGGTTCTTCCGGGTCAGGCAACCTGTAGCAGACAGCCACTACAATGTCACCCTTACCTGTCTTCTCTTTCTTCCTCACCCATAAGCCCTCAGCTGGCTCCTCATCCATCCCCAGGCAGAGCTCCATGCACTCCAGCTGCTCTCTCACAGAAAGGGCAAGTCCCCCTCCTTGTCTTCTCAGCCTGTCCTTCTGAAAGGGCCTGTATTCCTCCATTGCAATACTCCAGACACGGGAGCCATCCCACCCCGTCTCTGCAGTCCCAATGTGATTGTAGGCCTGCGACTGCACACAGATCTCTAACTCCTTGTGTTTATTCCCCGTACTGCATGCATTAGTGTGCAGGCACTTGACAGAGGGAGCCCAGCATGTCGACTTCCTAGAAAGCATTTTGGGGACTTCTCCACAGTGATGCCTTGTAGGCACTTCCTTGCTTACATGCAACTGCTAGAGGTGAGCCTGCTGAAGCCCTGTTTTCTTGATCTCGTGATCCCTTCCTGGCACATCACCCCAGGCCCTTTGCTCATCAACTGTGTCCATCACTCCCTCAGAGGGCTGGAGGTCACTCTCTCCCTCCCCCGTCATTCCTAGTTTAAAGCCCTCCTTACCAGGTCAGCCATCCTACTGGCAAAGGTAACTTTGCCCACTTGGTGAGGTGGATCCCACCTCTCCTGAGAAGATGCTGCTCTGCAAACAGGGTCCCATGGTCGTAGGACTTAAAACCCTGTCACCAACTCCAGTTCCACAGCCAATTATTGACCTGCATTATCAGTGCCCTCCTCCTCACACCTTTCCCCTCACCAGCAGGGTTGAGGACAACACCACCTGGGCCCCCATGCCCTTGGCTACCTCCCTGCAGAGCTCTGTAATCTCTTTTGATACTGTCCCGGTTTCCCCTAGCAGTATCATTTGTGCCCACGAGGAATAACAGCAGGGGGTGGTAGTCAGAGAGCTGAGTGAGCTTTGGCAGTCCCTCCACAACATCCCAGGTGTGGGGCCCTGGCAGGCAGCAAACCTCTCTAGGTGATAGAGGCCAGGTGGGCAGATTGGTGCCTCTGTCCCCTGCAGCAGAGAGTCACCCATAAGGATCACTCGTTGCTTCCTCCTGGTGGCCATGCATGGTTTAGGGTCAGGTGGACCAGATCCTTTGCTTCAAGGCACACCTGGCTGCTCTTTAACTTTGAGGGCGGTGAACCTATTTTGTAGTTGTAAGCCCTCAGGTGGGGCAGGAGCCTTCTGCTTGGTGCCAGAAGTCGCCATCTTCCATCCCGGGGTTCTTCTCTGAGAATCTGCTTTGGAGGGCTCTGGAATCCACGAGTGGTGGTCAGTTTTTAAGAACCACCTTTTAAAAGCATAGAAGCAGGCAATTCCATTGTGTCTCAAGTTAAGCAAGCGGGGCAGAAGACTAGCTTGGCTGAACAGGGAACTCTTCGCATGGAACCGAATGTCGTGGAAAAAGAAATTGTATGATCTCTGCAAGGAAGGTCAGGCTTCGCAGGAAGATTGCAGAGCTGCGGTTCGCATACGCAGGGAGAAGACAGGTAAGGCCAAAGCTCAGAGTTGAAATCGGCCAGCATTATGTCGCACAAGAAAGGCTTTTTGAATATGTTACTAGCAAGAGGAGGTCTAAAGAAAGCATTGGAGCGATACTTGTTGAAGATGGTCACCTGACTCATAGGGATGAAGAAAAAGCGGAGGCGTTCAATGCTTTTTTTGCCTCATTCTTTAAGAATACTGATAGACCTTGGGCTGCCCCGTCCTCTGAGTAGGAGGACCACGAGTGTGGGAACAGTGACTGTCCATTTGTGGACACTGAATGCACCATCAGCAAGTTTGCTGATGATACCAAACTGGGAGGTGCTGTTGACTCTTCTGAGGGACAAGAGGCCTTGTGGAGGGATCTAGATAAATGGGAGCACTGGGCAATCATTAATAGCATGAAATGTAGTAACACCAAATGCTGGATTCTGCACCTGGGACGGAGTGCCACCAGGCATAACTATAAATTGGGAGAGGAGTGGCTGGAGAGCAGCCCTACAGAAAGGGATGTGGGGGTGCTGGTGGACAGCCGGCTCAATAGCAGTCAGCAGTGTGCCCTGGCAGCCAAGAGGGCAAACCGCATCCGGGGGTGCACCAAACACAGTACAACCAGCCAGTCAAGACAGGTGATTATGCCACTGTGTTTAGCATTGGTGCGGCCTCATCTTGACTACTGTGTGTGGTTCTGGGCCCCACAAGTTAAAAAGAGTGTTAAGATACTTGAATGTGTCCAGAGGAGGGCAACAAAGCTGGTGAAAGGGCTGGAAGGTATGTCCTGTGAGGAGGGGGTGAGGACTTTGGGTTTGTCTGGTTTGGAGAAAAGGAGGCTGAGGGGCGACTTCATTGCTCTCTACAGCTTCCTGAGGAGGGGAAGTGGAGAGGGAGGTGCGGATCTCTTCTCCCTGGGATCCAGCGATAGGACACATGGGAAGGGTTTAAAGCTGCGTCAGGGAAGGTTCAGACTGGACATTAGGAAGCATTTCTTTACCGAGAGTCTGGTCAAACACTGGAACAGGCTTCCCAGAGCGGTGCTCAATGCCCCGTGCCTGTCAGTGTTTAAGAGGCATTTGGACAATGCCCTTAATAACATGCTTTAACTTTTCTTCAGCCCTGAAGTGGACAGGCAGTTGGACTAGATGATCATTGTACGTCCCTTCCCACTGAAATCTAATCTATTCTCTTGTATTCTCTTGTATTCTATTGCATTCTGTCCTGTCCTATCCTGTCATGTCCTATCCTATCCTATCCTATCCTATCCTATCCTATCCTTCACCTTGCGCAGAGGTTGCACTTACCTTAATAATAGGGGTAGACACTGCCTGCTTCTCCACTGCATTTAGGGTCTGGGGCTCATCAAGCTGACACAGAAAATGCTGTCTACCTCCCTTTAACCTGCTCTGATGCTGCACAGGCAACTCACTTGCAACTGCTTGCCGACTGACGAATGCCGACCGACGAATGCTGACCGCTTGCTGTCTGTTATGCCTGAGAATACGCTGTGGTGTTAGAGTTGCTGGCAACTGCTGTATCAGGAAGTGCTCTGGAAATATCCTTTTATCAAATTTGTGGAGGACTGAAGTTTTGCTCTTCTGCTCGTTTACAGGGCTTTTGGTAAAGCAGTCATGTGGAAAAAATGTATCTGGTGCCTGCAAATTAGCCGGATGTGCTGGTTTTGGCTGAGATAGAGTTAATTTTCTTCATAGAAGCTCGTATGGGGCTGTCGGAGTTTACCTTGTCCAGTGTCGACGGTGGAGCGGGAGTGCGAATCCGGAGTAATGATGGATCTCAATATGAGTATGGTCATTCTCCTTTATTCATACTTATAACAAGGCTTATATAGTTATCTACTATGGACACGCGCTACCTGCAGCTTGCAGATAGGTTACAGCCTTGTGTTCACGCGCATCTATGCTCTAGCAGATTGGCCCGTTCTTTCTGATCATGCAAAATGCCTTCATGGTCTTTATCTTGTTTTTCTTCTTCCAGCTGCACATTCCTTTCTCCGTTGTTTTCTGCTTAAGTGCCTTGTCATGCCAGGTGGTACAGTGTTTGCTCATTAAAATCAAACTCAGGAATGTCCGTTAGTGAGATTCCCATCCCCACATCTCCCCCTTTTTGTTTTACTAGAAACACTGCTGAAACCGATCTTTCAATCATTTTTCGTATACATTGCAACAAACAGGGTACACAAACCAAAATGCATATAAATACTATTACACATATCCCTCCTAGCTTGGCTAGTCCTTTTAACCAGCCACGAGGAGGAGCTGTCTGATACCCGCAAGTCTGCAAACGCAGCAGCCAGGGGGTCTTTCTCCCCAGCCACTCCCCCATCATTCACCGGAACGGATGGGGTGGCTGGGCACGTGCTCACAACACCCTTCTCATTGGTAGCTGCCGGCTGGTCCCGCCGATCTCTGCCTCCTTCCCATCCCGGATGTTGTTCCGCTTTTGTTGTTTATCACGTGGCGAGGTACCTTCTTCTGCCCAGGGAAGGACAGTCAAGGTCACCAGCCATCTTTGTCAGCATATCCCTGCTACTGTTTAAAACATGGGTTGCTCACGGATCCTAGATCGTGCCCCTGCTGTACCAGCCACTCCTCCACATGGGGCTATGATTTGGATTTGTGCTGAAAACAGTGTTGGTAATACAGGGATGTTTTCGTGACTGCTGAGCAGTGCTTACACAGAGCCAAGGCCTGTTCTGCTTCTCACCCCACCCCACCAGCGAGTAGGCTGGGGGTGCATAAGAAATTGGGAAGGGGACACAGCCGGGACAGCTGACCCCAACTGACCGAAGGGATATTCCACACTATGTGATGTCATGCTCAGCATATAAAGCTGGGGGAAGAAGGAGGAAGGGGGGGACGTTCGGAGTGATGGCGTTTTGTCTTCCCAAGTAACCATTACGTGTGATGGAGCCCTGCTTTCCTGGAGATGGCTGAACACCTGCCTGCCCGTGGCAAGTAGTGAATGAATTCCTTGTTTTGCTTTGCTTGCGTGCACGGCTTTGGCTTTACCTATTAAACTGTCTTTGTCTCAACCCACGAGTTTCTCACTTTTACCCTCCCGATTCTCTCCCCCATCCCACCGGGGGGGAGTGAGCAAGCGGCTGTGTGGTGCTCAGTTGCCGGCTGGGGTTAAATGGTGACACTGGAGCAGCGATGGGTGCTGCCATTACCCGGGGAAGACATGAGGGCTGATACAGTCCTCTCTTTGGATGCTGAAATGTGGGACATTCTCCAGAAACCAGGTTTGGTGGCCTATGGGAAAGCTAAGGGGTGTACGGCTGCTCTTCAGAAATTCTTGTTCCACGAGAAGCAGAGCGATCAGAAAAGGGGGAAAACAACTCCTGCTTTTCCAGAAGAAAACAAGGCAGAGGTGGAAAAGCCCCTGGAGACTCCTGAGGACTCCAGCCCTGTTGTCCAGGCAGGGCCTGATAATGTGCATCCACGGTATTGGAAGAATGCGCAAGTGCTCCTAGGTAAACGAGGGCACCACAAGCATGTTTCTTCTTGGGAAAACCAGGGAAGACTGGTATACAAAGGAGATGACATTAAGAGGGCCAGCCTGCTTGATTTAGTCCAATGTGTCTGTCGTGGTTTAACCTCAGCTGGCAACTGAGCACCACACAGCCGCTCGCTCACTCTCCCCCCACTCCGGTGGGATAGGGGAGAGAATCAGAAGAGTAAAAGTGAGAAAACTCGTGGGTTGAGATAAGAACAGTTTAATAATTGAAATACAACAAAATAGTAATAACAATAATAATGAAAGAATATACAAAGCAAGTGATGCACGATGGAATTGCTCACCACCCGCCGACTGATGCCCAGCCAGTCCCCGAGCAGCGGCCCCCCTGGCCAGCTTTCCCCCAGTTTATATACTGAGTATGACGTCACATGGTATGGAATATCCTTTGGCCACTTTGGGTCAGCTGTCCTGGCTGTGCCCCCTCCAGGCTCCCTGTGCACCTCCAGCCTTCTTAGTCAGTAGAGCATGGGAAGCTGAAAAGTCCTTGACTAGTGTAAGCACTACCTAGCAACAACTAAAACATTGGTGAGTTATCAACATTAGTCTCATTCTAAATCCAAACCACAGCACTGTACCAGCTACTAGGAAGAAAATTAACTCTATCCCAGCCGAAACTAGGACTGTGTGCTTCAGACTTGTGGCCCATCTGAGAAGACCTAGAGCCCGGAATGTTTTTATGAAAGCCATGGCTGTGATGAATGTCCCCTCTTCTGTCATGGGTCACACAACAACCGGGGTCTCTGGGAACAACTAAAAGTGACTGAGGAGAGCTGAGAAGCATCACACACACCACCTAATAAGAGGAAGATCCCTAAAACCCAGTGGTGCACCCTGTAAAGTTTACTGTTGAAACGAAAATATTCATCGAATATTGGAATCATAGGATGGTTTAGGTTGGAAGGAACCTTTAAAAGATCATCTAGTCCAAGGCCCCCTGCCATGGTGGGATTATATTCATAAAAATCTTTAAACTTTGCTGTCTGTAGTGTCCATTTACAAAACATGGTGGGGTGGGGTGGGGTGGGGTGGGGTGGGGTGGGGTGGGGTGGGGTGGGCTGAGCTACAAGAGCACACCCTCAGCCTTGTAGTTGGGTTGTAAGTTTTATTTACAGAATACATTTATGGAAATTGCTGCAAGAGATGCTGGCCTGGTTCTTCTGAAACGTATTTTCAGCAGCTGTGGCCATGAGGAAACCTGCTTCTCCATATTTTACAAATCACGTCAGCATCTGATCATTTTGTACGGGATTGTTAGAATACAGTTTTACAATCTGTTCAAAAGGTAATCCCTTGTTACGGTGATGTAGGAAAGAGGCACAGTGGTATCCGCAGGCCATGGAGGTGGGGATGCTGCCATCGCTTCTTCTGGAAAGCAATATCCGTAGCGTTGTGATTTAGAAAGGCCATGATGCTTTCAGGAAAGAGAGCACTGTTTGGAGGGCAATCACATGAGTCAAAGCACTCTGTGTTGTTCTGACGTGCCAAGAAAAGTGCTAGCTGGTGCTCTCCAGGATGATTATGAAGATGCATATTCATCACCGTGCTCACTGGTCTTGGGGAAACATGGGCCCTAGGGAGCCACTTGCTCAGGTAAGCACCTAGAAATGTCTCCCTGGTGTAAGGCTCTGCCGAGAAATAACAAGAGAGCTGGTCCCTCTGAGACTTCTATCTTAGACAGGGGATAATTCTACCTGAGAAGCATCTATTGATTATTGCTCTAATCTAGGCAACAGACGTGTAGGAGGTCAGAGCTGGTGCTGGGGCCAAGGCCAGACTCAAGAGAGGACAAAGTGAAGGCTGCATCCAGCAACTGCCATGGACTACCTAGGATCCGGGCCAGGCCAGGAGGACAACAGTTAGCCCAGGCCGGACACAGGCTCAGATAAGGCAGAGCTGGGGCAGGCCTGCCCTAGGCCTGAGCTCTCATAGAGACCCTGGGCCAGGGGCCAAGCAGGAGCTGGGACCCATGGTTGCATTGCGCCTAGGTTGGCTTGGTCCTGAAGCTCATTGTCCCTGTGTTACCGCCTGACCCAGCACTGCCTCCCACAGAACCTGGCCTGGGGAGTAGTGCCCCAAATCCCCACCCCATGCAGGAATCATTCTGTCCTCCATCCTGGTCCTGTGGTGCTGGCGGTGTGTGGGGTCTGCGTGAGGGCAAACCCCCACACGACAGGGTCCCCGTGTCTGCAGATATGGGAAGGCCCTGGCCTGTGTGTGTTTGGGGAGCAGCAGTGCTGCAGGAAGCACAAGGGCCACTTCAGCCTCAGGGCTCCAGGAATGCTGAAGGACCTTGGTGCCTGGGGGAAGGCACCCCAACTTGTGCCCTATGGTTGGGCTGGAGCATGCCCTGTGCCATTCCGGGACAGCTCACAGATCCTGCTGAGTGTAAAATGAAATCCCACTGTCACTGCCATGTCTCCGCAGAGCTCGGAGGGTATCCTCTCACGCAGTGTCTTTCCAGACGAGGGTGGGGTTGTGGCACTCGTGGGGCTGTAGAGTCCCTGGGCCTCAGGAAAGCTGTGCTCGAGGAAGACAAGGCAGCACAGAGCAGTGTTGCATGTTTGGGCACCAGTCACTGTCCTGGGTCTGCCTTCACCCAAGGCGCTGTTAGGTTCACTGGGACAGGGGACTCCAGCGTGTGGCCTGCTACAGCTGATACCAGTAGTAACTTGTGAACACCTCAGCCAACAAGTTGGCAACAGGTGGGCCATGCCAGATGCTGTGCTGACAGGTGAGAGGGCTGCAGGGGGAAGCTGTCGCTGTGGTCCATGCCCAGGCGTGCTGGCCATGGCCCCTAGATCAGCTGATGGAGGGGAGGGGCAGCTGGAGTAGGGACTGTGGGCCTATAAGAGCCAAGGCTATTTACCCATTCCCAATTCCAGCCATCCTTTGGCAACGTCTTCTGCTGAGCCCCCTTGCCCAGCAGAGCCCAATCCAAAGCAAGAGGAATACTCTTCCCCAAGAGTTTGTGGGACTGCTGACCTCCTCGGGGCCTCCCACAGGCCCACAGTTCCTCTCTGGAGGACAGCAGTTGTCAGGATCCCTGTTCACATGACGTGCTCCAGGGCCAAGGGGGTATTTCTGAGCAGAGTCACAGCAAGGCAAGGACTGATGGCCATTGGCTGTGGAGTAACTAGGGGTGTCTTCCTCAGCTTCAAGAGGCAGTGCCTGAAAGAGGCCTCGCTGCAGTGTGTCCCACCCTCCAATGCCTCTAGGAGTGATGAAGGGTCCCCCTGTGCCCCCACCTACTTCCCCTCCAAAGCAATGGCTTTCTCCCTCAGCAGTCAGTGTGCAGATGGAAAGACCACCAAAGGGACACAGGCAGGATTGCAGGAATTTTTTAATGAGCCTAAAGAGGGAAATGAGGTCACTCCAAGTGGAGGCCCCCAGTGCAGGGAGGAGCAGGAGCAGCCAAGAATCTGTTCCCCTTTTCCTGGGGCAGAGTTCCCACAGGGCATCTGCCAACCTGCCCGGCAAAGGGAGACAGGCTAGCAGGTCACTCCAGGCTGGTTTCTGGGGTCCTCACAGCAGGCTTTGAGGGGAGCACAAGACAACAAAGAAAAGAGAGAAAAAGGGTGAGTGGAAGACAGGAAAAGTAGACATTGGCTGTGTTTTCAGAGAGCCCAGGCTGGCCTCTTCCAGGGCAAGCCAGAGATGACCAGCTAGTCTGAAAACAACGGCATGAAGTTTGGTCCTCTGTCCAGCAGCATGTTCTGAGTTCCTAGGTGTCCTTATCGGAGGCCGTTGCCAGCATCTTTAGCAGGGGGGGCATCTGCTGCCACAGTAGCGGCTGGTAATGCAGGAGAGGTCACAGCACCCAGAGGTGATGGGCACTCCATCACAGCTGAGGATGCTGCCCACAGCAGCGGAGGTGGAGGAGCCCACAACGGTGTTCTGCGGGAAGGAGCTGAGGATGGGGCCAGGCAGGGTCACCACCACGGGGGAGGGCTGGATGATGACGGTGGAGTTCTGGCACTGCCTGACACAGGGCTCATTGCAGCTGTTGGCCAGTGGCGTCGGGCAGCAAGGCTGGCAGGGCGGGCAGCAAGGCTGGCAGGGCCGGCATGGCTGGCACTGGTCATTGCAGGACATGTCTTGGGTCTGGAGGTGCACCTGGGAGAGAGGGCAGGGAGGAAGCAAACATGGGGATGAGTGAGGAGCAGCCTGTCACCACACCATGAGGGAACCAAAGAACATGCAGGGCTGGGAGGTGGAGGCTGTGCAGAGATGTGTGAGGGCTTCTTGGCCTCATCCTGACAGGGCCCAAAAAGAGCCACCAGCTCCTGTGCAGCTACTGCCTAGCCCCTGAGTCCAGTAGCCACCTCAGTTCAGTCCCAGCTTCCCTCCGTGTCTAACCTGCTCCACACTTCCCTCCCTCATGATAAGCAGCCCCATGATCTGGCATAGAACAAATCTGGTGTCAGCTGAGAGCTCCATTGAGGTGAGACCTCCTTTTAGAGAAAGCGGAGAAGGAGAAGGGGCTTCAGACTCACCTGACTCCCAAGGAGAAGGAGGCAAGAGAAGTGGATGAGAGAGCAAGGAGCTGGGCTGGCTTTTATCATGGACCTTTACTGCCCCAGGCTGCCAGAGGCATCCCTTGTGGTGGTGATTATTGTCTGACAAGCTCATCCTGAATGCAAAACATCCCAGCTAATGCTATGGCCTGCGTTTTGGCTTCCTGAATTGCTGTCTTTTCATTTCCTCCTTTATGCCGGGCACATTCCCCAGTGAAGGCATCTTTTGCGTGACAGGATGAGCGGCCCAAGCATTTCCGGTGCAAAACACGTCAGCGTGGGCAGAGGACTCATCTCACATGCTGGAGGAGTCCAGTAAAGGACACTCAAGGTAGTCTAAACAGCTGGCTTAGACAACACACGTACACACAAACATGCACACATCTAGACCTCCAGTCACCTAGAGTTAACTGAGAAGACTGAAGACACCCAAAGAGAGGCTGTCTACGCTGCCCAGGGCCACCGCACAGGTCTTGGACTTGACAGAGTCATCTTCTGCAAGTCCTGTGTCCAAGGGTTCAGCGTGGCTGAGGGAAGACTGATCTGCGCTCGGTGAGAGCGGGAGATGCAGCTGATGAGAGTAACATGCCCAGCTTGAGCCCATTCACCCACACCAAAGCCCCTGCCCTGCTCTCTGTCTGTCCCCGCGTACCGTGGACATGGATCTGGGGTTTAGCCATGGGACGGAGGTGCTTGTAGGCTCTGGTGGGACAGCCTGTAGGTTCACTTCTGATCGCATCATGAAGCAAGCCATGCACACGTGATCAGGTAGGCAGGCCCTGCCGTGAGCTTATGCTAGCTGGGGAGTTGAGAGGCCACCATTGGTCAATGGCAGGATCAGTGTCTCCAGAAAGATGGTTTGTCCCATTTACCCTGCACGTCTGCTTTGGGGTGGGCTAAGTCCCGTGTGTGAGCTGATGTCTCTTCACTGACTGTGGGAAGAGGCTGTAGAGCCTGTTAGAGCAGGTCCCGAGGAGGGCCACGAAATGTTCAGAGAGTGGGAACACCTCTCCTAGGAAGGAAAGCTGAGAGAGGTGGGGTTTATTCAGCCTGGAGAGGAGAAGGCTCTGTGCTCTCCGTTCTCTTCAGTCTATGATAGACCTCCCCCTCCATACCTACTTTAAACTCCTCCTTCCCAGTAGGTATGGAGGGGGAGGTCTACCATGGACTGAAGAGAACGGAGAGCACAAGGGGTAGAAGTGGCATGCATGGGGGACAGCATGCCAGGGGAGGCTCTCACACTTCCCTACTACTCTCACACTTCTCACTACTCAGTCCCTGGAAAGAAGATGGAGCAAATACTTTCAGAAGCCTTTTCTAAACTCATGATAGGCAAGAAGGGGATTGGGAGCAGCTCACATGGGTCTACTGAGGGCAAATCATGTCTCACCAACCTCCTTGCTTTCCATGAGGAGGTGACTGGCACTGTGGGGAAGGGGAGGGGCACTGGCTGTGGTGTACCTTGACTTTAGCAAGACCTTTGACATACCCTCATGGGTGCACACACACGCAAACCTATACGCACACAGAGGTAAGCACACTCACAGGCATGCGTACACGCCGATATGGGTGCACACACAATCTCACACACATGGGCACAACCACACACGTGAGCTTGCACGTACCCAAAGAGTAACTCGTACGTGTCCCCTTCTAAAGAGGTGTGTGCACACACATTTCCAAAGGAGCCCATGTGCAGACACAGGCAGAGCCACTCCTGTCCTGGTTTCAGCTGGGATAGAATTAGTTTTCTTCCTAGTAGCTGGCATAGTGCTGTGTTTTGGGTTTAGCATGAGAATAATGTGCTAACACACTGATGTTTTAGTTGTTGCTAAGCAGTGTTTATACCAAGTCAAGGGCTTGCCAGCTTCCCATACTCTGCCAGCGAAGAGGTGCACAAGAAGCTGGGAGGGGGCACAGCCAGGACAGCTGACCCAAACTGGCCAAAGGGATATTCCATGCCATATGACGTCATGCTCAGTATATAAGCTGGGGGGAGTTGGCCAGGGGGCAGCGATCGCTGCTCAGGGACTGACTGGGCGTCAGTCGGCGGGTGGTGAGCAGTTACATCAATTCTTTTTCCTTTCCCTGTTGTTTTTCCACCCCTCCCTCACGTGTTCTTTTACTTTCCATTACATTTTTATTATTGTTATTTTTATTAATATATTATTATTATCATTATCATTATTATTACCATTATTATTATATTTCACGTATTAAACCGTTCTTATCTCAACCCACGAGTATTCTTACTTTTGCTCTTCCGATTCTCTCCCCCATCCCACCAGGGGGGTGGGAGGGTGAGCGAGCGGCTGGGTGGTGCTTAGCTGCCGGCTGGGGTTAAACCACAACAACCCCCCATACCAACATGATGGATGCACAGATATTCAAACACACATGCTGACACATATGCATGCTCCTGCACGCATGTGTTTGCATACAGATATACGTGCACACTCATGTACAGACAGGTACACACATAAAAGCACATAGCCACGCACATCTATGCTCACACACTTACATATATGCAGACCAATGTCACTCCCATCCATGCTCACCTGCATGAAGGCACGTGCGTGTGCTAAAACACATACACGCTCATGAACCAATGCGACCAAAGACACACACACCTCCCCATATTTGTGCACACTCACGCTTGCATGTGCATTACGTCAGGCACGCACGTGCGCACACACACAGACACACGTATGTGCAAATGCGCACATGAGCACAGCCAGAGGAACATGTATGTGAGCACGTACACGTGCACACACCACTGAGAACCAGGGTGCCTCTCCGTGTCCCAAGTCTGTGTGTCAGGGACAACGTAAAAAGTAGAGACATCCATATTGCTGCAGCCACAAAGAATCCCCACATTAGAAGTGAGAACATTCTTGCAGCCTTAGATTCTCCCGGCTGTCCTAAGTGACCTCCTTGAGGCGGGGGGTGTGGGTCTAGCCCCAGCTCTGCAAAGGGAGTGGAACCTCAGCGATGTATTCGCACGCCAGCAGAGCGTGGTGCGCCTGCGACAAGCCAGACTCCCCACAGGCTGCAAACACTGAGTCTGGGGCACCAGAAATGATACTGACTGATCCCAGGAAGAAAGGCACTCAACCTCTTCAAAGCATTCCTTAAAATGCCATTTATTAGCGCTAAGGCTAGAAAGAAAGAGGATAGTATAGGAGATCTTGCATCCCTTCAGATCCTGGGACCCCTGATCTGCTCACCATCAGCTGCTCTCACAGAATGAGAGACTCACAGAACACCTGAGGTTGGAAGGGACCTCTGGAGGTCATCTGGGTCGACTCCCCCCTGCTCAAGCAGGGCCACCTAGAGCCAGTTGCCCAGGACTAGGTCTAGGTGGATTTTGAGTATCTCTAAGGAAGGAGACTTGGCAACCTCCCTGGGCAACCCGTGCCAGTGCTCAGTCACTCCCACAGCACAGTGAAAAACTGTTGCCCCCTTGCCAGGGCACAGGACACTGCACAGACCCCATCCGCCCAAGGGTTACCCCATTTTGGTCAGTCATGCTTTCAGAGCATTTTCATCAAAAGGAAACAGATCTAGTCATCATTACTACTGTCAAACACTACAACCCAGCCAGTGTTGCCAGTGAACAAATATTAGCAGCTCTCACATCCGTGTTTCTTAGGGTGTAGATCGAGGGGTTCAGCAGGGGAGTAAGAGCGGTGTGAAGAACAGCCGCTGCTCTGTCAGTAGATGTTTTAAATCACCATAAAATAAAACAACCTCTGGCAACAAGGCCGTTAGTTTCAAGTGTAAAACTGGCTGCCCTTTTCCTACCCTTCCAGGATCTCCTCAGCTGGGCAGCCAAACCAGGGGTCATGCCAAGAGCCAGTAGCAGCGCTCTGGCAGAGCTCTGGCCAAAGAGCTTACTCGTCTCTCAGAAGACATGCCATCCCTCCCTCTTCAACAAGGATAATTGCAGATGATATCATCATCAAGAAGGGCCTGACATACCTTCTGCTAATGACAAGGTTTACTGTGGTAGGGTCAGGAAGTCCAACTGCGCTGCTGCAGATGATGGTTATTAACAGCATGGCTAGGGAAAAAAAGATTTTGGACATGGAAGTGAAATGCCTTTATAAAAGTTTGGCCTCCAGTCATTCTGAGATAAGCTTCATGAGCCGTAATTCCCTGGTGGAGAACATTGGTATGGGGATTTCCATTCTTCCACTTGTACGCTTCTGTGAAGACATTTGGACTTTCATGCAGGAAATAGGATATGAGACTGTAGCGGCTGCCAAGAGGCATTTCCACCGATCAGAAGGGGTGAGATTTACATGTAAAAAAATCCGCTCCCCCCAGAATGGCAGCGAATTCCTGAGCACAAACTCTCTGGGGGGACGACTGAAGCAGTCAAGAGCTCTGCACCTGCCTGCAGCTCTCTTGGGAAGTGCACCCAGTACCCTCGTCCTTGCTGATCTTCACGTGAATAGAGAAGGACTCGTGGGGCATGGGATGGTAGGTGGCTGTCTTGGCCCCAGTGATCATGAAATGGTTGAGTTTAAATTTTTCAGTGTAATAAGAAAAAAGGACAGCAGAGTTGCTACCCTGGACTTCAGGAGAGCAAACTTGCAGCTGTTCGGGGAGCTCTTTAGCAGAGTACCCTGGGAATCTCCTTTGAGGGCTTAGGAGTCCACGATTGCTGCTCAGTCTTTAAGAACCACCTTTTAAAAGTACAGGAGCAGGCAATTCCATTGTGTCATAAGTCAAGCAAGCAGGACAGAAGACCAGCGTGGCTGAACAGGAAACTCCTCGTGGAGCTCAGAAGGAAAAAGAAATTGTACAGTCCGGAGGCGAGGTCAGGCTACACAGGAAGATTACAGAGCTGTCATTTGTGTATGCAAGGAGAAGACAGGTAAGGCCAAAGCTCGATTACAGTTGAAACTGGCCAGTGTTGTTTCAGATAACAAGAAGGGCTTTTTTAAGTATGTTACTAGCAAGAGGAGGTCTAAAGAAAGCATTGGAGCGATACTTGTTGAAGATGGTCACCTGACTCATAGGGATGAAGAAAAAGCGGAGGCGTTCAATGCTTTTTTTGCCTCACTCTTTGAGAATACTGATAGACCTTGGGCTGCCCGGTCCCCTGAGTCAGAGGGCCACGACTGAGGGAACAGTGACTTTCCATTTGTGGACACTGAAATTTTAAGGGACCGGTTATATCGGTTGAATGTTCACAAGCCCATGGGGCCAGATGGGATTCATGCCAGACTACTGAAGCAGCTGGTGGATGTTACGGCAGGACCCTTCTCAATCATCTACCAAAGGTCTTGGGAGTCTGGGGAGGTCCCTGCTGACTGGAAGCCGGCCAATGTTATTCCCATTTACAAGAAGGGTGTGAGGGAAGACCCAGGAAACCACAGACCTGTTAGTCTAACCTCAGTTCCTGGAAAAGTTATGGAGAAGATCAGACTGCGTGCTACTGAAAGGCGTTTTAAAGAACAATGCAATCATCAGCACAGTCAACATGGGTTCACAAAGGGAAAGTCCTGTTGAACTAATTTGATCTCCTTCTGTGATAAGGTCACCCGCCTAGTGGATGAAGGGAAGGTGGTGGATGTAGTTTTTCTGGGTTTTAATTGGGCTTTTGATAGTGTCCCTTACAGCATCCTTCTGGACAAGTTGTCCATCTGTGGGATGAGCAGGTACACGGTGCACTGGGTGATGCACCGGCTGAATGGCAGGGCTCAAAGAGTTGTAGTGTGTTCCTCAGGGCTCAAGTCTAGGGCCAGTTCTGTTGAGTATTTTTATCAACGATCTGGATGTAGGAGTTGAATGTACCATTAGCAAGTCTGCTGATGATACCAAACTGGGAGGTGCTGTTGACTCTCTCGAGGGACAAGAGGCCTTGTGGAGGGATCTAGGTAGATTGGAGCATTGGGCTATGATTAATGGGGTGAAATTTAACAAGTCTAAATGCCAGATTCTGCACCTGGGACGGAGTAAGGCCAGACACAAGTATAAATTGGGAGAGGAGCAGCTGGAGAGCAGCCCTTTAGAAAGGGATCTGGGGGTGCTGGCTGTGGTGGTGTGCTCACCCCTGCCCGTGTAAGCAGTGACCACCAGTGGGGGTCGTTGTGGCTGCATCCAGCTTGTGCTGGCCTTTGGGGAGGGATGGCAACACAGTAGCCAAAGGCTGCCTGGAGCCTTGACTCAAATGACTTGCTGATGTGCAAATATGACAGTTTTGTCTGACCCTGTCCTCTATGCAGTCGGTAATCAAGTGTACCTTGCCATCAAATCTTGTTAAATCGCTGTCGCATTTACCATTGGACTTTGTTAACTCACACTGTAACTCACTGTTTTCTATCAATAAAGTGTATTGTTGCTTCTCCTTTACGAGTGAAGTGCAGTCTCACTGCATCCGCGACGCTGGTTGACAGCAGGCTGAAGAGGAGTCAGCAGGAGCAGCCAAGAGGGCAAACTGCGTCCTGGGGTGCCTCAGACACAGTATAACCGGGCAGTGAAAAGAGGTGATTATCCCACTGTATTCAGCGTTGGTGCAGCCTCACCTTGAATACTGTGTGCAGTTCTGGGACCCACAATTTAAGAAGGTTATGAAAGTCCTTGAATGCATCCGGAGGAGGGCAACAAAGCTCGTGAAAGGGCTCCTGGTAGTAGCGACTAAGGACTTTGGGAACCACCTTTTAAAAGCATAGAAGCAGGCAATTCCATTGTGTCTCAAGTTAAGCAAGCGGGGCAGAAGACTAGCTTGGCTGAACAGGGAACTCTTCGCATGGAACCGAATGTCGTGGAAAAAGAAATTGTATGATCTCTGCAAGGAAGGTCAGGCTTCGCAGGAAGATTGCAGAGCTGCGGTTCGCATACGCAGGGAGAAGACAGGTAAGGCCAAAGCTCAGAGTTGAAATCGGCCAGCATTATGTCGCACAAGAAAGGCTTTTTGAATATGTCACTAGCAAGAGGAGGTCTAAAGAAAGCATTGGAGCGATACTTGTTGAAGATGGTCACCTGACTCATAGGGATGAAGAAAAAGCGGAGGCGTTCAATGCTTTTTTTGCCTCATTCTTTAAGAATACTGATAGACCTTGGGCTGCCCCGTCCTCTGAGTAGGAGGACCACGAGTGTGGGAACAGTGACTGTCCATTTGTGGACACTGAATGCACCATCAGCAAGTTTGCTGATGATACCAAACTGGGAGGTGCTGTTGACTCTTCTGAGGGACAAGAGGCCTTGTGGAGGGATCTAGATAAATGGGAGCACTGGGCAATCATTAATAGCATGAAATGTAGTAACACCAAATGCTGGATTCTGCACCTGGGACGGAGTGCCACCAGGCATAACTATAAATTGGGAGAGGAGTGGCTGGAGAGCAGCCCTACAGAAAGGGATGTGGGGGTGCTGGTGGACAGCCGGCTCAATAGCAGTCAGCAGTGTGCCCTGGCAGCCAAGAGGGCAAACCGCATCCGGGGGTGCACCAAACACAGTACAACCAGCCAGTCAAGACAGGTGATTATGCCACTGTGTTTAGCATTGGTGCGGCCTCATCTTGACTACTGTGTGTGGTTCTGGGCCCCACAAGTTAAAAAGAGTGTTAAGATACTTGAATGTGTCCAGAGGAGGGCAACAAAGCTGGTGAAAGGGCTGGAAGGTATGTCCTGTGAGGAGTGGGTGAGGACTTTGGGTTTGTCTGGTTTGGAGAAAAGGAGGCTGAGGGGCGACCTCATTGCTCTCTACAGCTTCCTGAGGAGGGGAAGTGGAGAGGGAGGTGCGGATCTCTTCTCCCTGGGATCCAGTGATAGGACGCCTGGGAATGGTTCAAAGCTGTGCCACGGGAGGTTCAGACTGGACATTAGGAAGCATTTCTTTACTGAGAGTCTGGTCAAACACTGGAACAGGCTTCCCAAAGCGGTGCTCAATGCCCCGTGCCTGTCAGTGTTTAAGAGGCATTTGGACAATGCCCTTAATAACATGCTTTAACTTTTCTTCAGCCCTGAAGTGGACAGGCAGTTGGACTAGATGGTCGTTGTAGGTCCCTTCCACCTGAAATAGTCTATTCTGTTCTCCTGCACACTCTGTATCAGAGTGATTTGGTCTCCATCAGAAATACACCGTTTCACTGCCCCCATTTCTGTGCTGACTGCCCTCAGCTCCCACATGCTTAGCTCCAATTCACAGTCTCGACACATTCAGCGACATAGGTGACCTTTCCCTGCTACTCCTGCCCATGCGTGCTGGCCATGGCCCCTAGATTGGGTGGTGGAGGGGAGAGGAAACTGGAATAGCAGCTACGGGCCATCCCAAGGGCTGTTCCCTGCTTTACCATGCCTGCCATTCTGCAAAAGAAATCATCTCCCAATGCCTCACACCCACCACCCCAGTGCAGCCATAGCTAGAGGAATACCCTTCCTCAAGAGCTCAAGGGGCTGCTGACCCCTCAGGGACTCCTGCCTTTCTGGCCATTTGTGGGCAGACACACAGCAAGGCAAGGCCTGATGGTCACTGGCAGCAGAGCAGCCAGGGATGTCTTCCTCAGCTCCAAGGGATGGTGCCCAAAAGAGGAGCCACGGCAGGGTGCCCCAACCTCCTATTCCTCTGTGAATGGAGAGGGGTCTCCTTGTGCCCTCACCCCCTTCCACCTCTCAGCAACACCCTTCTCCTTTGGCAGCTTGGGGAGTGCCCACAGAGGGAAGGACCACATGGAGGCCAGGCTTGAATGCAGCAGAACTTTAATGAGTCAAAAGAGGGAAAAAAACTCATGCAGAGTGGGGGCTGCCAGTGCAGAGAGTCCTGGGGGAAGCCAAGAGTCTGCGCTCCTTGGCCGTGGAGAAGTTCCTGCATGATGTCTGTCTCTCCGCCCCATAGAGGGAGAGGAGACAGATGGTCCCCACCAGGCTGGCCGTGGTGGGACCTTGCTGCCAAGGGGAACCAAAGCAAACAAGGAAAAGGGAAAGAAAGCAAAGCCATTCAGCTAACCTGATAACAACATCAAAAAAATCTTGGTCCTCTGCCCAGCACCATGTTCTGAGTTCCTCAAGGTGTCTCCTTGGAGCTTGCCCAGCATCTTTAGCAGGGGAGGCACCTTCTGCCACTGTAGCGGCTGGAAATGCCAGAGAGGTCACAGCAACCAGAGGTGATGGGCACTCCATCACAGCTGAGGATGCTGCCCACAGCAGCGGAGGTGGAGGAGCCCACAACGGTGTTCTGTGGGAAGGAGCTGAGGATGGGGCCGGGCAGGGTCACCACCACGGGAGGGGGCTCGATGGCAACAGTGGAGTTCTGGCACTGCCTGACACAGGGCTCATTGCAGCTGTTGGCCAGTGGGGTGGGGCCACAGGGCCGGCATGGCAGGCACTGGTTGTAGCAGGACATGTCTCTGGGTATGAGGTGTACCTGGGAGAGAGGGTAGGGAGGAAGCAGAGCACAGGTGTGAGTGAGGAGCAGCCAAGGCCAGTACTGATTGAGGAGCTGGAAACTGTGCCAGGAGCTACATGGTCTTCATTGCCCAACCTGGCCCAGGTTGCTCTCTCCTAGTTCTTAAACCAAGAGCCCCCTCAGCCACATCCCAGCCTCTCTCTAGCACACATTGTCCCCACAACCCTCTGCCATAACAAGGAGCTCCAGGGCCCAGCACAGGACAAAGACAATATCAGCTGAGATGTCCATCGAGACAAGATCTCACTTTGGAAGAGGAGGAGAAGGGGCTTCAGACTCACCTGTTCCCAAGGAGAAGGAGGCGAGAGAAGTGGATGGGAGAGCGGGGACTTGGGCTGGCTTTTATACCTGTCCTTTGTTGCCGCAGGACCAGAGGCACCCTTTGCAGAGGTAACAATTTTCATCTTGACAAGCTCATCTTGAATGCAAACCATCGCAGCTAATGATATGGGCTGTGCTTTGCTTTCCTGCACTGCTGCCTTTTCATGTCCAGGTTTGTGCCATGCCCATTCCCAGTAAAGGCTTCTTCTGAGCACTGGGATGAAAGGCCTCAAAATTTCTAGGGCAGGAATGCAGCAGTGCAGACAGAAGACTCAGCTCAAGTGCTGGACGGGTCCAGGGCAGGCAAGTGACATCAGCCTGGGTCAGTCTGTTGGGGCTGTTTGAAGTGTCGCTCTCGGGAAGAAGCTCCAGCAATCCTCAGCTGGATGTCCAAGTGGATTGCCTGCCAGGTTTTGACCCCATCCTGCCTAACACTGCCCTCAGGAAAAATTTCTGGCTTGTTTTGACTCGTCCCGTCTCTGTGCAGTCTGTGAGCACACAAACAATGCCATGGGCATGCCTGGGGCCTTGTGCTTCCCCAGAATGCTCTAGCCCTGCCACAGTTGTCCCCGTCTGTCCTCAGCAGAGCCCACAGTTGGTTGTGTTCCTACGTGTGTTCCTGTCTTGGCTGCACTTGTGTGCAGCTGGCTTTCTGTGGATGCACGCGGGAGCAAAAATTTGTGCATGATTCCATGCAGGTGTGCATGAACGTGTGCACGTGTGTGTCCTTGTGTGTCCCTCATCACAAGGGAATATGCTGCTCATGGGCAGGGACATGATATCAGGCCCCAACAAGGATGGTTCCACTCCAGCTTGGATCCTTAGTTGAATTCAGTGTAAACAATATTGGGAGTGCCTCAGCATGGCTGGCAGTCCCCCCAGCCTGCCTCTCCAGGCCAGGACACAGCTGCTCTCCCCAGTGCTAGAGAGTTCAAAAGGATGGGGATGGCTTTATGGGCAGGGAGAAAGGCTGAGGAATCCTGCCAACCTCGTGCTGGCCATCTGCTTCCAATAGCATCAGTGGTGCCTGGTATGGGACACATCCCCCTCCCGTGTCCAAGCCAATGCCAAACGTACTTGTGCAGCCCATCGACCTGGTGCTGTGTCAGGCGGGGGCTGAGACCTTGTCCCAAACAGGTACTGAATGAAAGGAACACGGGGCCTGTCGTCGCTGTGCTCTGAGTAGAAGGACAGACCCTGTGGCTTGCACAGGGAAAGCCAAAGAACTGATGACTGCTTTGGTGTTGAGCCCCCAGGACCGTCATGTCCCACATTGGAATCTCAGTCTGAGTGCCCAGCAACTGCCCCTGGGAGGGAAGGGACATTACATTTGAGGCCGCATTATCCAAAGCCTGCTGCTGTCCCACAGGCACGTCCAGAAGAGACCCTCTTCCCAACAAGGGCTGTCCATGGTGTGTAAAGTTCCTGAGCCCATCTCCCTGCCTGAACATCTGTCTGCCTGGGCTCAGGTCCAACTTGGAGACAGTGCAGTCGAGGCCTTCCCCCCTTCCCTGTAGTGACCTTCAGTGAGACCAGTGCCAGGGAGCTCTTCTGGGAGAGCTCAGCAATGGCTAAATCCCCTCTCCGTAGAGCTGCTTCTGAGCTGAGGCTCTAGCGTAGCTGAGGGCCAACTTCATTGCTTTCTCGTGAGGTAACAGGCACTGTGGACAAGGAAAGGGCAGGGGATGTGTGTACCTGGAGTTTAGAAGGACCTTTGACACACTCTCCCATACTTCCTTTAAGACCAAACTGGAGATGAATGGGTTCAGGGAGAGGCTGATAAGGTGGGTGGAAAATTGGCTGGACTACCAGGCTCAAAGAGGTGTGAGCATCGAGAAATGGGCTGCCTGGAACCTCAATGAAGGCGAAAAAGAGCAAGGGCGAGGTTTTGCATCTGATGGAGGAACCAGCCCATGCAGTCATGCAGGCTGGGGGGTGGCCGTCTAGGAAGCAGATCCACAGAAATACATGTGTGGTTTTAGGAGACACCCAGCTGAACATGAGACCACAGTATACCCTTGCAGTAAAACAGGTCAACCGCATCCTGAGCTGTGTTAGTCAAAGTGTTGCCAGCAGGTCCAGGAAAGTGACCCTGCCCCTCTGCCCCGTTCCAGACTGCATCTGGTGTACTGCATCGAGGCTGGGGCTCCCCAGTCCAATAAGGATATTGACATACTGACGTGAGTCCAACAAAGGCCACCAAGGTGGTTAGGGCGCTGTCAAACACGATGTGCAAGGAGACACTGAGAGAACTGGGTCTGCTCTGTTTGGAGAAGAGATGGCTCAGGGGAGACCTTCTTGCTTTCTACTAGTACTTAATCAGAGGAGACAGGGAATATGGACAGAGACTCTGGTCCAGCCGACAGGGAGTCCCTTGTTGGAGTAGAAGCAATGAATGAAGAGCAGCTGGGACACGGAGAAATCTGTTTAAGCAATAGGCTAATGGAAGTAAGAAGAACTGGAATGGGTTTCCCAGCGAGGTTGTGCAATCTCCATCCTGGGAGGTGTTCAAGGCTGGACTGAATGTGACCTTGAGCAACCTGATCTAATGGGATCTGTTCTGAGCACGGGGTTGATCTAGATGACCTCTAGAGGTCCCTCCTCACCTACGTTCTGACTGTGAAATTCCCACCTTGCCCCTATCCTCCCTGACCCCTTGCACGCCCATGGGCACATTAGTCCTCACTCGCCCTCTGCCACAACACAACTCTTAGCCATTGTGCTGGGACTGCGGAGGGGCAGCTGAAGGGAGGCTCTCAGCCTCCTCGCTGCCATCCACAGGGAATCAGTGGCTGCTGTTTCCAGCCCCTGAGCTGGGAGACAGCCATGGGAAGCTGGTCCACCTCCTGGGTCAGGGCCCTGCAGCTGCAGCGGGCACTGTGCACGCTTGTTCTTGCTGGGGAGCCCTGGCTGGAGGAGGGGAACAGTCCACTTCCCAGGAGAGCAGCTTGTGGCCCTGCAGAGCCACCGAGCACTCTTAGCCCGGGCGAGACCCCGAGCGGCGCCGGTGCAGGGCTCAGCCCCGGGGCGGAGCTGGCGGTGGCGGAGAGGAGAGGAGGCGGGGGAGAGGAGGCGGCGGTGCCAGAGCAGAGAGCCGGGGCTGGCGGGGGGCAGCGAGGTGCGGGCGGCGGAGCAGCGGCATGCGGCGGTGCCGGGGCGCAGGGCTGGCGGGGCTGGCCGCGGTGCTCCTGGGTGCGCGGGGCTGGCGGCGGGGGCCGGGGCTGGGCCTGGGGTGGCCCCCGCAGCTCCCTCCAGCCTGCCGTCCCCTCTGGCTTCTTCACGGACCTCTGCCCCCGAACCATCCTCCCGTCCAGCCCTCCCTCTGCTGCCATCCCACGTTCTCCCAGAAAACTCATCGCTCTAGCCTTTCTCCAGGCCTCCCTGTTTCCTTCCTTTCCTCTGTGTCTTGCCGTATAAATCATGCAGTCATCCCTTCCCCCTCGCTACTTTATTTCTGTCTTTCTTTCCTTTATCCCCCTTTTTTTCTTCAACGACTCCACCCTTCCAGCTATCCTTCACGCATTCATCTCGTCACCACCTATTAATGGACACTTCCATTAGTGCACATGTTGACATCCTCTGGAAACTCTTCTCCTCATCATCTCTCTTTGTTCCTGACTGCTTCTGTGGGATTTGTCCTGGGAAACAGCAGGCAGGGCTGGGCACAAAGCACGTTTTGACTGTTTGTTTCTTCTTTTTCTCCTCGGCAGTGGCTGCGGGCAGAGCCCAGGTGCAGCAGGAGCCGTCGGCAGAGACCACCGGGGGCACCGGCATCAGCATCAGCTGCTCGCACCCCACAATACAGACCACCGACTTCATCTACTGGTACCGTCAGCTCCCGGGCCGAGGCCCCGCATTCATCGCGCTCGCTCTTAAAGGGTCCAAAGATCTGCAGGACCCTCCGGGGCGGCTGTCGGTGGCGGCAGACCGCCGGTCTAGCGCCCTGCGGCTTGCCCGGCCCCGGCGCGGGGACGTGGCGGTGTATTACTGCGCCCTGGGAGACACGGGGAGAGGAGCCGGGGCTGCGGCCGGGCACGAACCGCCGCGGGCGGGGCCGGGCGCGTGTGTCGGGGGCGGGGGGACAGCCCCGGCCGGGCCCGCCAGGGGGCGCTGCCGCTCGGCCCGCCGGGGCCGCCCCGCCCCTCCCAGCCCCGGGGCGGTTCCCCCACCCCACCGGCACTGGCACCGCCTTCAGCATTGACACCGGCACCGGCATCGGTACTGGCACTGGCACCGGGCCCGCCAAGGCCCCGCAGCCTGGATCCTTCCCTTTCCTTGTCTGTGCTCCTTCCCCTAAACATCCCATGTCTTGCACAATCCCAAAGTACTTTTTCACTGCATCCCGTAAGGAGTCTGATCCCCCTGTAGGCAGAAACACCCCTGCGTTTATAGAGTGATCACCTCACCCTTCTGGGAGGTGTCATCCCTAGGCAAGGGGTCGATCATAATGCCCTAAGGGTTAGTGAGGAGGTTGCAGTAAAGAGGGTTGTGCTGGATGTCCTCCTGCCAAAGAGAAGCGGTGTGTCTGACTCTGGGAAGGGGTGTTTACAGCAGGTGCTGTTCCCAGAGACGTTTCCCTTGAAGAGCCTCATCCGTGGCCTGGGAGAAGGGAGAGAAAACCCCTGTGGGGACAGGGAGTCAGACTCCTGCTTGCAGTGCCTTTGGCTGTTCCTTGTTCTACCTCCTTTCAGAGTCTACCGAGGGACAAGGAGCATGTCGGGTGGTGCAAAGGGGCCTGTCTCCAAGCCTGAGAGTGGTGGGTGTAGGTGCCTGTCTCTGGTTGGGCACTGGATGGCAGGAGGTTCACCATGGACACTCCTCCCTTGCTGGGGACTGGTTGGGCTGGTGGTGATCTCCAGGAGGAGTAAAAAGCCGGGAAACAGCCTGCAGCCACCTATTCCCTGAGAGCAGGCGGCTTGAGCTCTTCCTTCAGGCACTTACTTGATTTTTTTTTTTTTGGCGTTGTGACCTGGAGCTGAGAGGCAGCGATTCTACACCAGGGTATGTCTGCCTGAGAGGATGCTCAAGCACCTTCAGACTTGAAGGGCTGAGAAAAGCCCAGCTGTGGCCTGACTGCCCAAAGATGAGCCTGCCAGTGCTGAACAACCTCCCTTTAGCCCCTGCAAACCTGGAACGCAGTAAGGGTCGCAATTTGGTGTCTTTCCTTGGGCTGAGCACTTTAACAACTTTAATTAGTCTCCCTACAGAGCCTCCTCGTGGCAGAGGTGTGGAGTCCCAAGCCCGCCTGTCTGCAGCAGCAGGGAGAGAGTTTTGCTCCACCCTCTGCACTGAGGTTTGGCGGGTGCTTTGGGCTGGCAGAGGGAGGAGAAGTGGTGAACTTGCAAGCTTCAGCTCCCTCTTTCTGTGAGGTCCCTGGACATGCCGTGGGTGGGAGAGTGTGACATGGTCCTGAAATTCCCGGCAGCTCTGGTGGGACTGTCATATTTTGGTGAGACGCCACGTTCAGGCTGGGGAGGAGCAGGGCAAGAGGATGTCCTGCCAGTGGTGGGACGGGACATTCGAGTTTGACTCTGCAGGAAACTGGGAGTGATTCCGCAGGGAGAGCAGGGCACATTGCCGCAGCAGACTCAGGAACAGCCCTGAGCCGCTGATATAAAAAATAACGATTCTATGTTTCTGTAACGCAAGACATGAGGAGGGTCTGAGAGAACCAGCCTTCTTCAGCCTTTAAAAGAGAAGCTTAGGAGAGTGTTGATGCTTCTAAGACTTGACTGGAGGATGAAGAGGCAGATGGAGCCAAAGTCTTCTTGAGCACAGGGATAGAGCAAAAGGCAATGGACACATTCTGGAACAGGGGAAATTCCTAGTAGAAGTTTGGAATTGTGGGGTTTTTAACCATGAGGGTGGCGCATGGGTCTAGATAGATCCCAGGAGCCGGGGCTGCGGCCGGGCACGAACCGCCGCGGGCGGGGCCGGGCGCGTGTGTCGGGGGCGGGGGGACAGCCCCGGCCGGGCCCGCCAGGGGGCGCTGCCGCTCGGCCCGCCGGGGCCGCCCGGCCCCTCCCGGCCCCGGGGCGGTTTCCCAGCCCCACCGGCACTGGCTTCAGCATCGACACTGGCACCGGCACCGGTACTGGCACCGGCATCGGGACTGCCGAGGCCCCGCAGCCCCCGCGCCCCGCAGCCCCGAAGCGGCTCCGGAGCCGCCGACCGGGCAGAAACCTTCTCCCGCCCCTCCCCCCCCGATCACCCCCGCACTCCCACCGGGAGGCAGACCGAAATCCCCCGCCACAGTGGCGGTGTCCGGCCGTGCCCGGGAAGGAGCGGTTGCAGCACCGGGAGGCGGGCAGCAGAGATCCTCCTGCCATGGGCAGCCCTCGGAATTTTCACCTGGAATTCAGGTCTGTCCTCATGCTGGGCTGTACCCAGAGACTTGTTAGAGAGGTTTCAGGGTCTTGTACGAAACACAGGACATCTGAGAGAGCAAGCAGTTGTGGTGTAACCTCAGCCGGCAACTAAGCACCACACAGCTGCTTGCTCACTCCTCCCCCCCAGTGGGATGGGGGAGAGAATCAGAAGAGTAAAAGTGAGAAAACCCATGGGTTGAGATAAAGACAGTTTAATAGGTAAAGCAAAAGCCGCGCATGCAAGCAAAGCAAAACAAGGAATTCATTCACTCCTTCCCATGGGCAGGCAGGTGTTCAGCCACCTCCAGGAAAGCAGGGCTCCATCACGCCTAACGGTGACTTGGGAAGACAAATGCCATCACTCCAAACGTCCCCCCCTTCCTTCTTCCTCCCCCAGCTTTATATACTGAGCATGACGTTACATGGTATGGAATGTCCCTTTGGCCAGTTTGGGTCAGCTGTCCTGGCTGTGCCCCCTCCCAGCTTCTTGTGCACCTGCAGCCTTCTCAGTCGGTAGAGCATGGGGAGCTGAAAAGTCCTTGACTAGCACTAAACACTACCTAGGAACAACTAAAACGTTGGTGAGTTATCAACATTGTTCTCGCCCTAAATCCAAAACACAGCACTGTACCAGCTACTAGGAAGGAAATTAACTCTATCCCTGACGAAACCAGGACAATGGAATACAGGGTGCAAACTAACTCCTTCCAGAATGACATTTCACATGCCCTGAGTGCTTTGTTACACCCACGTTACATGTGAAACTGATTGCTCATTTGGCCAGTCTTTCCCTTTTCCTTCATGTTTGTAACTTCTCAGGTGTCCTGAAAAGTGACTGCCATGGCTTAGCATTGCTGCAGGGAGACACTTGAAAGGCTGAGCTCAACATGGGGCTTCCCCCCAGAGCCTTGACTCAAGAGACCCCATTTTCTCCTGGGACAGGAGCCTTTCAGTGTCTTGAGGAACTCACACACCTGAGGAACTTGAGCAGAGGCCACTGTCAGGGCATGTGGAAGGTGAGAGTGGCTGTCACTAAGCCACTGTCAGCTTCACTAAGGCTGTCAGATCAAGTCCCTTTTCCTCTCAAAGGGGAGAACAAGTAAAAGGGAAAGTGATAAACAAAGCACACAATGACAGCAATCTGTAAGGAAGTGATAAGGGAGACAAGGAGGGAGAGCAGAGCTCTGCAGCCTCTAATTGATGGGCCATGAGGAAACTGCAGGCGAAGCTTTGAAGTGGGTCAGGCTGAGCTTTGTAAGTGACAAGAAGTGACAAGAGGAACATGAGGATTATGGAGGTTTGAGGGGAGTCCTGAGGGACTAGGCAACGCTTATTAAGGCATGCACAACTAAGGTTGGGGGGTGAAGAGTGGACTGGGGAGGAGGAAGGGGAGGCAACAGAGAGGAGGAAGGATAAAAGGAGGTACCTGCACCTAAGCAGGTTGGTCACTGCGCTTGTTGGGGTGAGCCGTGTGCCTGATCACCACAGTCCCCCCTGCCTCCTTATTAAACCCTTTCTTAACCACCCTTCTGTGTATCTTCACTCCCTTTCCCACCTGTGAGTGCCAGTAACTGGAGAGAATGCTCTGAAAGAGAGATCTGGGTGCCAGTAACTGGGCAAACAACCAATGGCCATCGGGATTGTAGGCCTGGGTGCCAGGAACTGGATGGACCAGGGGTGTGCTGCAAGGTCTAAGTGCCAGCAACTGGAGAAGAGGCCTCTGGTCACAGGGCCTGTCGGTCTCTGTGCCAGCAGCTGGAGGGACTGGGGTGTAAGCAAATCTGAGTGCCTGAAACTGGAGAAGGAAGAATGTGTCACAGGGCTCACACCTCTTGCTGTGAGCAACTGCAGGGACCACATTGCACGTGTACGTGTGAGAGGTCAAAGGAGCAGTGACTGGAGGAACCTCAGTGTGTTTCTAGTTTTTCTTAGTGAACTGAACCCGATGTGCATGAGTGCACATGTGGCATTTGCTATCATATTTGAATTTGGCCTAGCCAGTGAGTGGGAGGAAAAGCTGTCTCTGAAGTCTAAGACAGGGGTGGGTAAGGGAGCCCAAGGCCAGCACATGGCTATTAGACAGGCTGATATTACCAAGCTGACTTCTGTTCCCAGAAGAAATAGCAGTGTCCTTGGAGGGCTGAGGACCCCAGAGGAAGATGTGAAACCTCAGTGGGGAGGAAACCCCTGACCTCCCAAATGGCCCAGCAGTGGGTGTGCAGAAGAGCAGGCGATTCTAGCTGGGGAGGTGAGGGCTCCACTGCGAGCTGACCGGGAACAGCCCCTTCCCACGACTGGGGCCCCCAGGGCCCCTGAGGGAGCCACAGGTGTTGCTGCTGGAGGAGGGAGAAACCCCGATGGAGCATTTCAGGCACAGGAAGAACAGATCACTTCTCTTCCCCGCTTCTTCCTCCGCTCCCCCAACAGAGTCGTTTCCGGCAGCTCTGTTATCTCGGGGCTGGGAGGTGGTTTTCTGACTCTCTCTCACTCAGCCAACAGGCAGGTTGGTCTCGACATGCACCTCGGCTGTCTCGTCCTCACGGCTTTCCTGGGGCAACTGCTGGGTAAGTCTTGGCTTTCTAGAAACGCATACTTCTTCTTCTCCCAAGGAAACCCTTGCCAGCCTTATCATGTCAATATGTGGAAATACTCTTGGACAGCAGAAAAACACTGGGAACTGTTGGCTCACATTTGTGGTTTTGCACCCGTTCTCTCAAAACGGTCTTACTGATGGAAATGAAAGGAGAAGAGAGAGAAGAGATACCTCAGAGCCTTCCTCTTGCTTTTCTCTCCCCTGCAATCTATTGCTCTCTACTCCTCTCTTCTGATCCCCCTCCTGCCACCATAGGAGATCTCATCTGTCTCTGCAGCCCCACATTTCTCCCCAAAATAAGCAAATTCTCTCAAAGGTACTACAGGGATTTTAAAGCTCTAGCTCCCACTAACATTAATAATGTGCCCCAGGCTGTCCCCTTCTGGCAGGCACATGTCAGCCATGGCTTCCAGTTTCCTCCTGGCTGGCAACACAGCCATCGATACCTCTCTCTAAACTGAGCTTTGAGTGTACTCGAGGAGGGCTAGGAGCCCTCTAAGAGGTGTGGGGAAGCAGGATGAATCTTTTTGCCATAGCTCCCTGGGCCCCTCCACCTGCTGGAGGGGTGCTGGTCCCAGCACACAAATGTCAGGCATGACAGGCTGTTCCCTGTTCCTCTGGGCAATAGGAGCAGGAGCAGGGAGGAGGAGCAGGGACAGAGCACAGCTCTCCTCAGGATCCACGCTGGGCTGAGAGCTCTGAGCTCCTGCCCAAAGATGTGTCTGTGCAAGGCTGAGCTTGGGGGAAGGGGCCCTCAGCTCTCCTCTGTCAGTGCTGCTTCCCCTGTGCACCCAGAGCTCTGCAGGGCAAGATCCTCTTTCTGAAAGGGGCCAGTGTCAGTGGCTCTGGAGATGGCTGACCCTGAATGTAGGGCAGAGCCTGCTGGGAATCAGTATGCCAGGGGCTTGCTCTCACCCCTCACACTCAGTGTTAGTAAATTCCTGCAAGCCCATGACTAAGTAGGGACATCAAGCACCGACCAGCCCCACCCAGAGGCCCCTAGAGTGCCTTTTGATAGAGATTTGTGGGCTTATTTGCTCCCTTCAATCAGTAAATAAATAATCGGGATTTGAGTCAAGCCATGGGGTTATCTCCAGATGTGCAGCCCGCCCAAGTGCAAAGCCTGTGCCTGAGGGGCAGAGCAAACCACACAGAACAGGCCTGGCTGCCAAACGCCCAGGCGCTCTCCATGCTCCTAACCAATAAGCAAAGAGACCAGCACACAAATGAAGCCTTACAACCCCCTGGGCTCCTTGCAGTCTCCTCCGGGGAGTTAGAGGGATCTATGCTCATCCGCAGCTCCTACAGAGGGAGCGGTGTCGCAGTGATGAGCTCCCACGGCAGCCGGGGACTGTGTGTCTGGGACAAGCCAGACTTGCAGCAGGCAGCTGTAGGGGAATTTTTATGTTACCGCTTGCGCTGAATTAAACACACATTTGTGATTAAACAGTCAAAAAAATAATTAATGAACAAAGCCTTGGGCCGAGTCCTACCACCATAAGTGGTTCTACAAGGGATCTGCAAAGATGCATCACAAGCAGACTCCCTATATACCCTGGCACCAGCACCAATCCTGTGAGCGGTTGCATGGGGCACCTTAGCCCGGCCATGGGTCCATGCCTCAATCCAGCTCTCCTGCTCAAAGGTGCCTCCTGAGCGCTCCCATTCCGGGATGGCTACAAGACAATGCTGGGGCTGTTTCTGATCTCATCACCAAGGGAAACCTCACTCCCTCACAGGGAGTCATTCTGTCTCTGGCATCCCTGCTTCCAGCCAGTTTAACCCCTTCCGAAGTTGGGCCTTTTAGCCCTCCATGACAGATCATTCCTTGGTCACAAAGTACCATTGCTGAGCAGTTACAGTTTGAATTTCCCCTTCGCTGCAGATGCTGAGGCTGGGCATGAGAAGCGAAGCTGTGCTCACGAAGCTTCTTCCCTCTCACAAACTGGATTCTGTCTGGTGTTTTGATATCCTCAGGCTTGAGGAAACTCTACTATCCCTGATGTAATGTTTCCTGTCCATTCCAGACATCAGTTTATGCAGGCAGCGTCTTAAATGTTCCCGTAGCACACTACGTGAAGGTGCAGTCTTCTTACTGTCAGGGATGTAAACATGCAGGGAAAGCTCTGCTGTCCGGTTAAGTACAAGCTGCACATATGTGAGCCATTGCATTTACGTATTAGTGATTTGTTCATCTTGACCACTATTAAGAACAGGCGGCACATCCACCCTCCCCGACAGCAACTGGGTTTCTCTTGTCTCGAGACAGACACACCTTAAAACTGGTTGCATTGTGTTATTTCCCTCTTGAACTTCAGCCACGGCAGTTGATGTAAAGTGCTGCTGTACCTTGTTCTCCTATCTGCAGGTATGATGATAACAGAAAACAAACGCAGACAAAGAGAAGGTCGACCCAGGCAGCTCCCAGCATGGGGCATCCACGGGCCCTCATTCCCCTGTGCTGTCTAGGGAGACAGCCCCAGCCTCAGCCTGGGTATGCGGTTCGCATACGCAGGGAGAAGACAGGTAAGGCCAAAGCTCAGAGTTGAAATCGGCCAGCATTATGTCGCACAAGAAAGGCTTTTTGAATATGTTACTAGCAAGAGGAGGTCTAAAGAAAGCATTGGAGCGATACTTGTTGAAGATGGTCACCTGACTCATAGGGATGAAGAAAAAGCGGAGGCGTTCAATGCTTTTTTTGCCTCATTCTTTAAGAATACTGATAGACCTTGGGCTGCCCCGTCCTCTGAGTAGGAGGACCACGAGTGTGGGAACAGTGACTGTCCATTTGTGGACACTGAATGCACCATCAGCAAGTTTGCTGATGATACCCATCAGCCAAACAGAGGACAAGATTTTCTGTTCAACCCCTTGAGCTGTCCCCCTACGTTTCATGTCTCTCCTCCAGCTGTGGAGACTCACCAGTGCTTGGCTGGGAGGAGTTCCCATATCCCTGGGGTGCTGTGGGTTCTCTGCCCAGCAGAAAACTGCTGGTGGCTGCGTTTCTGGGATGTGTATTTCTGGGATCTGGTTTGTACCTCCGTGCACACGTCTCTTGTTATGCTAAGTCTGTTTTGGAAAGCAAAGAGCTGGCCCTGGAGAGCATCTGTGGGGAAAGCTGACAAAAGCAGCCATGGTGGCAGGCCAACGTGTTCTAATTAATGGAGTGATGTGAGCTCAGTAGGCCATGACATCAGGTGTTTGCAGTGAGGCCTTCAGAGGTGACAAAGAAAACTCAGTCTCTGTCCCTGGAGAAGAATGTCTCTGTGAGGTACTGGAAGGTGGATGGGAAGCCCCATTCTGACCTGGATGGCTAAGAAAGCTGTGGTTTGGATCCCACCTGGAGGTGGAATTCAGGTCTGTCCTCATGCTGGGCTGTACACAAAGACCTGTGAGAGAGGATTTAGGGTCCTGCAGGAAATGCACGACATCTGGGAGGGCAAACAATAAATGTGTTGGAATATGGGGGCATTTCACATGACCTGAGTGCTTTTTCACACCCACCTTACACCTGAAACTGGTTGATCTTTTGGCCAATCTTTCCCTTTTCCTTCACGTTTGTAACTTCTTGGGCGTCCTGAAAAATGCATGCAATGTTTTAGTGTTTTTGCAGGTGTTGCAGGGAGACACTTGAAAGGCTGAGCTCAACATGGGGCTTCCCCCCAGAGCCTTGACTCAAGAGACCCCACTTTCTCTGGGGACAGGAGCCTTTCAGCGTAGTGAGGAACTCACACACCTGAGGAACTTGAGCAGAGGCCACTGTCAGGGCATGTGGAAGGTGAGAGTGGCTGCTTCACTAAGGCTGTCAGATCAAGTCCCTTTTCCTCTCAAAGGGGAGAACAAGTAAAAGGGAAAGTGATAAGCCAAGCACACAATGACAGCAATCTCTGAGTAAGTGATAAGGGAGACAAGGAGGGAGAGCAGAGCTCTGCAGCCTCTAATGGATGGGCCATGAGGAAACTGCAGGCGTAGCTTTGAAGTGGGTCAGGCTGAGCTTTGTAGGTGACAAGAAGTGACAAGAGGAACATGAGGATTATGGAGGTTTGAGGGGGGTGGGGGTGGGGGGCTGCGGGACTAGGCAGCACTTATTGAGGCATGCTTAGAGGAAAGCTCAAAGGTGGAGGGAAAAAGGGGACTGGGGAGGAGCAAGGGGAGGCAATAGAGAGGAGGAAGGAAAAAAGGAGGTACCTGCATCTAAGCAGGGGCTGGTCATGCACTTGTTGGGATGAGCCATGCGCCTGATCACCACAGTCTCCCCTGCCTTCTTATTAAATCCTTTCTTAACCATCCTTCTGTGTATCTTCATGCCTTTTCCCATGTGCGAGTGCTGCAAGGTCTGAGTGCCCGTACATAAGAGAGACTGGTGTGAAAGAGAGATCTGGGTGCCAGTAAGTGGGCAAACAACCAATGGCCATAGGGATTGTAGGTCTGGGTGCCAGCAACTGGATGGACCAGGGGGTGTGCTGCAAGGTCTAAGTGGCAGCAACGGGAGAAGGGGTCACTGGTCACAGGACCTGTCGATCTCTGTGCCAGCAGCTGGAGGGACTGGGGTGTAAGCAAGGTCTGTGTGCCAGCAACTAGAGCAGGAAAAACATGTCACAGGCTGATACTACCAAGCCATGGCAGTGCTTGAGGGATCTGCAGTTGTGGGGGTGATTGTGAGAGGAGTGGGTGATTTCACGCATCTGTTTGCTAGTGAACTTCAGGTTGGCCTAGCTAGAGAGAAGGAGGAGACCCAGGTGCTGGGCAAGAGGGCCCAGGCTCCAGGCAGGGCTATTAGAGGGGCTGAGGGCCTGTGCTGATATTTGAGGGATGCACAAATGTGGGTGTGCTGGTGACTGCAGAGGGTGAGGGTGCACGTGTTTTCACTAGGGAACTGTATGTCACAGACATACTGGAGACAGTCAGACGAAGGGCCACTCTGGATGATGAAGAGACCGGAGCAACTCTCATTTGGAGAAAGGCTGAGCGAGCTGGGACTGTTCAGCACAGGGAAGAGAAGTCTCAGGGGAGATCTCATCCATGTGTGCAAACATCTGAAGGGAGGCTGTGAAGAAGGTGGAGCCAGGCTCTTCTCCATGGTGTCCAGTGACAGGCCAAGAGGCATTTGGCACAAACTGAAACATAGGAGGCTCTGTCTGAACATCAGGAAACCCTTTGTCACTGTGAGGGTGAGGGAGCACTGGCACAGGATGCCCAGGGAGGTTGTGGAGTGTCCATCCTTGGAGGTACTCAAAATCCGTCTGGACATGGTCCTTTGCAACCAGCTCTAGGTCACCCTTCCCGAGGCAGGGTTTGGACCCGCTGACCTCCGGAGGTCCCTTCCAAATTTAACAATTCTGTGTTTCTGTAACGCAAGACATGAGGAGGGTCTGAGAGAACTGGCCTTCTTCAGCCTTCGAAAGAGAAGCTTAAGAGAGAGCGTGTTGATGCTTCTAACGCTTGACTGGAGGATGAAGGGCCAGATGGAGCCAAACTCTTCTTCAGCACAGTGATAGAGCAAAGGGCAATGAACACGTTCTGGAAGAGGGGAAAATCCTACTAGAAATTTGGAATTGTGGTTTTTTAACGTTGAGGGTGGAGCATGGGTGTAGATAGACCCCCGTAAGAATGGGACTCTGGCTCCACAGAGTGTTCATTAAAATACCATTAATTGGAGGTAACACAAGAAGGTAAAAGGGGATAGCACCGGTGACGTTATACCCCTTCAGATGCTGGGAACCCTGAGTCACGGAGCATGAGGTGGAGCTCGAGCTGGGGTTTAGCACATAGTGCAAATCCTGCCCATGCTAAGACTCTCTGGCATTGTCGACTTTTAAGTTTTCATGGGATATTCTTGGAAATAAACCGCTCCTAATTCCTACTGTGGAGAAAAAGGACATTTATATGAAAACACGGTGCTTCACTCCTAGATCAAGACAAGGATGTGCTCATGGCAACATTGCCAAGTTTGCCAAGTGATATATACAGCTCAGCACAGCACAGGTCTGTGCCTACTCGGGTCAGGTTAACTTAACAATAATGAACGGTTTGTTATCTCTGCCATGACTGGTGCATGGGATCACTCTGGAGTTAATGCGGAAAGGGCATGGGAGTAGGGGTCCCCACCTGACCATCCCCCACCCCTTCACATGCCCTTTCAGCTCTGGGGTGCAGGGCTGCCCTATCCCCACCCCTTGCAGTGCAGCACTCCAATGGGTGCCCTATGTGCTCCCTGGGAGTAGGGGGTGACCCACTGATCCCTCACCCTGTTTCCTGCTGACCCCTCACCCCTTTCCCTATGGAATGAGTTGTCCTTGCCACCTCTGGGTTTGTGGCATCCAGCAGCCCCACTGGAGCCAGGTTCCTCTCTCGCTCTGTGGGTTGTCCCACTGGAACAGGACACAGCCAGAGACCCTGGGCTGCTGCACAGCAAGGTTAATCTCCTATTTTGGGGGATTTGGGGGAGAGGCCTTGTTCCCAGGCAGTTGAGGAAAGAAAGGGGAGGTGTGAGAGAAACGGAAGAGACTTCTGTTCCCAGAAGAAATAGTAACATCCCCAGAGAGCTGAGGACCCCAGAGGAAGATGTGAAACCTCAGTGGGGAGGAAACCCCTGACCTCCCAAATGGCCCAGCAGTGGGTGTGCAGAAGAGCAGGCGATTCTAGCTGGGGAGGTGAGGGCTCCACTGCGAGCTGACCGGGAACAGCCCCTTCCCACGACTGGGGCCCCCAGGGCCCCTGAGGGAGCCACAGGTGTTGCTGCTGGAGGAGGGAGAAACCCCGAAGGAGCATTTCAGGCACAGGAAGAACAGATCACTTCTCTTCCCCGCTTCTTCCTCCGCTCCCCCAACAGAGTCGTTTCCGGCAGCTCTGTTATCTCGGGGCTGGGAGGTGGTTTTCTGACTCTCTCTCACTCAGCCAACAGGCAGGTTGGTCTCGACATGCACCTCGGCTGTCTCGTCCTCACGGCTTTCCTGGGGCAACTGCTGGGTAAGTCCTGGCTTCCTAGAAACACATACTTCTTCTTCTCCCAAGGAAACCCTTGCCAGCCTTATCAGGTCTATGTGGGCAACTATTCTTGAATAACAGGAAAATGCTGGGAAATACCGGCTCACGTTTGTGTTTTTGCACCAGTTCTCTCAAGACTCTCTTACTGTTGGAAACAAAATCAGAAGAGAGAGGAGAGATACCTCAGGCCCCTTCTCCATCTTTTCTCTCCCCTTTGATCCATTCCTCTCTGCCTCTCTCTTCTGATCCACCTGCTGTCAGCAGAGGAGATCTCAGCTGTCTCTGCAGCCCCACAATTCTCCCGTTCCAACGCAAATTAGCAGATCTTGCCAAAGCTGCCCCAGGGACTTTAAAGCTCTCATCCCACTGACATTAATAGGGTGTCCCATTCTGCCTCCTGGCTGGCACATACCTGCCATGGCTTCCAGTTTCCTCCTGGTTGGCAACACAGCCAGGGCTCCCTCTTTTCAAGCTCGGCATTGCATGTACTCAGGGAGCTAGGAGCCCTAGGAGATGACAGGGATGGGGAAGTAGGATGAATCTTTTTGCCATAGCTCCATGGGCCCCTCAACCTGCGGGAGGGGAGCTGGGCCCAGCACACAAAGGTCAGGCATGACAGGCTGTTCCCTGCTCCTCTGGGCAATAGGAGCAGGAGCAGGGACACAGCCCAGCTCTCCTCAGGGTCCACGCTGGGCTGAGAGCTCTGAGCTCCTGCCCAAACTACTCTCCACCTGGCTGTCCCCAGGCCTCGGGATTTTCCTGCAGGGCAAAGGACAGGGAGCCTTCTCGACCAGGATTTTGCATGCACTCCTGGTTTGCTTCCCGGAGCCTTTCCCTGCACGGTTGCTGACCTTCACTTTTTTCCGGGCACCGTGGGGCAGACCGCTGTCATCCAGTAAGTCACAGTAAAGGAGAGAGACACCTTCCAAACAACCTGGACGTACCAGACCTCCAGGTTTGATGCCTTCCTGTGGTATCAGCAGAGGAAAAGACAAGCCCCACAGCCTGCTGACCACCACAGGAAAACACAGCCTCGTGCAGCTGATAGTGCCTTGTACCTCTGTGCTGTGAGTGACACCCTGGTGCAGAGATCTTCTTTGACTGTGCAACAACCCAGGGCAGGGAGGGCATCTGTCTTTCAAGGCTGAGCTTGGGGAAGGGGCCCTCAGCTCTCCCCTTGCATCGCTGCTTTCTCCGTATACCCAGGGGTCTGCAGGCCAGGTTCCTGCTCCCCACCACAAAGCAGACAAGCTACCTGCTGTGTGGCCAGGTAGAGGCTATGCAGGGAGACACCAGGGCTTCTTCCGCTTGGACCCACGCGCTCTTAAAAGAGCAGCCATGCCCAGAGAGGTTTCTGCCAAGCCTGTTGCGCAGGAGCCACCTCAGCCAGTCCCTCACATCTCTCCAAGCCAAACACTCTTCCCCTTTCAATGTCCCATACGAAGGAGCTCACAGGGCAGAGCGGGTATCAGCTGAGACGGCCATTGAGGCACGACCTCATCCTGGAGTACGAGGAGGAGAAAGAGCTTCCCTCACCGGGTTCTCAATGCAGAAGGAGGCAAGAGAAGTGGATGAGGGAGCGAGGAGCTGTACTTGCTTTCGCAAGGGTCCTGCACTTGCCAAGCTCCACAGGCACCCTTTCTGGAGGTAATAATCTTCTGATGCGCTCATCCCTTAATCAAAATGTCCCAGCTAATGACATAGGCTGTGTTTTGATTTCCTGCAGTGCTACCTTTTCATTTTCTCATTTCTACCATGCCCATTCATTCACGGAGTGCCGGGATCATGAGCCCAAGGATTTCCAGGGCAGAAATGCATCAGAGCAGGCAGCAGATGTAGACCAAGTGCCAGAGTGGTCCTGTGCAGGCAGTTACTGTAAGGCTGTGGCACTCTGGTGGGGTGGTTTGTGTCCCCATTTGCAGGGAGGGGCTTGGCTGCTTCCAGCCCTGCAGTCCTCAGCCCCACACCCCCAGGCTCCCATCCATGAGGACATGTCACACCCTTCTCTCCCTGTCCCTCCCTTCCTCCCTCCCTCCCTCCCAGCTCACTCCAGCTGTAGGTGGTCATCACTTCCTCAGGTGGGTGGGTTGTGCTGCTGGGATTCGGCTCTCTTCCTTCAAATGTTGCCCTCAGGAGAAAGCTGCTAGCTTGTTTGGCCTCCTGCCCTGCCTACAAAGTCTCTGGGGATCCTCAACGTACACTATGGATGTGTTTGGGGCCTTATTCTAACCCAAGGTGCTCCAGCCCTTCCCTGCCAGGGTGATCCCCGGTGTTGCCTCTCTTGAGCCCACAGTTGCTTGTGTGGATGCATGTGTGCTTACCTGTGTGGACATTTGTGCATGTGGATCTCTGTGAATGCGTGTGTGTGCACAAAGTTGTGCCCAGCCAACACCTTACTGAGGTGGTGATGAATCAGGCAAGGGCTGAGACCGTGCACTGAGCAGGTATTGAACTGGAGGGACTAGGGTCCTTACGTTGCTGTGCTGTGCCCAGCAAAGCCAAAGAGCTGATGAACCCTTTGGTCTTCACCCCCCTGGACCTTCGTGTCCTGAGACTGAGCAGCCAGCAACTGGCCCTGGGGGGGAGGCATGTCTGATTCAAGGTCACACACCCCAACGCCTGCTGCTGTTCCCTGACTGGGTCAGGGAGAGACCCTCTTTCCCCCAGGGGCTGCTGGTGGTGGAAGGAAGGGCACTGCGTGAGAGGTGGAAACACTGTCTGTCTTGGGAGCTGTTTCCCCGAGAAATTCCTCCTCTAGGAGACTTCTGGCTTCTTCCTGTCAATGACCTTCTTCCTCCTATTCCAGCCAGGCTTTCCATGTCCATGGTCGTTGCTCATTGGGGCCTGCTGGTGGGAAATGGAGGCTACAACAGCAGAGAGAATTTCCTTCCCCGTCTGCAGGTGAGCCCTGAGCCCCCTCTTTTACCGCTTCCCTCCCTGGCCCTCACCCACCCATGAGTTCATTTCTCCCCACACCCCCCTCACCTTGCAAAGGTCTCGGGCATTGGCTTTGGGCTGCAGAGAGGCACGTGGAGGGAGGCTCTCATCCTGTTCTCTCCTATCCCCGTGAAGTCAGGGGATGCTCTACCCAGCCCCTGAGCTCTGGGATGCCTGCCACCTCCAGATGCCATGGCTGCTCAGCTGTCCCAGGCTAGGGATGTAGCTGTGCAGACTTACTCTTGCTGGGGACTCTCCAGGCGGGCTTCCACTTTCTCTTCCTCTGCTGACAGAGGGGTTTTAGCCTTTTCCTACCTCTCCTTCTCTTGCTCCTGTCTCCTGGGCTGGGCTGGAGGAAGGAGAGGGTCCAATTCCCAAGTGTCAGCACTCCTGCTTCCTAGCAAACACGACTGCAAGCACAGGGGCTGTTTTCCCAGATAACATGTAGCAGGGACGGTGCAGCAGTCCTGGGCAAACCTGGACATTCACCGCAACTTGCCCATGTGGGATGTCCGAGTCAGATCAGAGGTTCACTGCAGGTTTCAGTTGGACTCTTGTTCTCATTTTGATCTCACCCGTTGACATCACATGCAAATGGAAGGAATTGCACAGTCACGTACATGCAGAGGCACGTGAAAAAATGCTCACATCCACACACAGGGTGCACACACATGTCCACGCCTGTAGACACACAGGTGTGTGCGGTCACAAGCATGCATGTACACAAATGCACACGGGCCCTTTTACACATATAGAAGTGGAAGCACAAACATGTGCCTGCACAAACACAAACATTTCCTCACAAGTGAGCACATGAGCATGCACAACCAGTTACACAGGAACCCCCCGGGACATGTCATCACATAAATGTTCACACGTGCTTATATGCAATTGCACACTCACACTTGCATGCAGATATACATATGCATGGTGATGTACACACACACAGACATATACATGCACATTTGCACACACACATGCCCACACACATGCCCACACATGCACACCGACAACACACACACTTACTTGCTCCCCTGCAAAAACATCCGTGTACACACACACACACGCACAGGCACACACAGAAATGCACTTGTTCACACACACACTGGCAGACACCCACTCTCACACGTGCATTTGCAAATGCATAAACAACTGCAAGCACACAGGCACAAATACGCCCACAGGCACAGGCAGATGCATATGCACAGGAGGAAGCACAGCCTCTCCCCACACTCTCAGAACCAGGACAACACCGGCCAGCTCTCTGCCTCTGTGCCCCTGACAACTTTAGGCAAGTCCTTGAAAGCCCAGCGCTAAGAAGGTAAATCAGGCACCAGCCATCCCTGTTGGGTTTAATGACAGCAGAGGGCTTTTGGGCTTTTGTGGATTGGACAGAGGCAGTTCAACCGATTGTGTTCTCATTACAGGAAAGAGAGAAGGTGTATTGGGGTCCAAGCTGCGGGGTCTTGTTTGGACATTCAGCCTGTTCAGGCGCAAAGTGTGTGCATGAGAGACAAAGTCAAAGCTAGAGACCATCCCTATTGCTGTAGCTCCAGGGGTTCCCCACCTAACAAGTCAAAGTAATCCCAGTCTGACAAGATCCAGCCCGTCCCTGCTGATCGCCGTAGGGTGGTTGTGGAGGTCTGGGACCTGTTCCAGCTTCAATGCAGGGAGAGGTGCTGCCCTGACACGCTCACATGGCAGCAAAGGGTTGTGTGTCTGGGGTGAGCCACATGGCCTGCAGCTGCAAATGCTGAGGCTGGGACACCAGAGAGGAAGCTGGCCTGGGGAAGTTGCCTTAAGATCTACACCAATGCACGCAGCATGGGTGGCAAACAGGAGGAGCTGGAAGCCATTGTGCAGCGGGATAGATATGACTTAGTCACCATCACAGAGACGTGGTGGGGTGACTCTCACGGTTGGAGTGCTGCAATGGATGGCTACAAACTCTTCAGAAGGGACAGGCGAGGAAGGAGAGGCGGTGTTGTGGCTCTGTATGTTAGGGAGTGTTTCGATTGTCTAGAGCTTAGCGATTGTGATGATGATAAGGTCAAGTGTTTATGGGTAAGGGTGAGGGGGAAGGCCAACAAGGCAGATATCCTGCTGGGAGTCTGTTATAGACCACCCAACCAGGATGAAGAGGCGGATGAAGCATTCTACAAGCCGCTGGCAGAAGTCTCACAATTGCTAGCCCTTGTTCTCATGGAGGACTTCAACTTCCCGGACGTCTGCTGGAAATACAACACAGCAGAGAGGAAACAGTCTAGGAGGTTCCTGGAGTGTGTGGAAGACAACTTCCTGACGCAGCTGGTAAGTGAGCCTACCAGGGGAGGTGCCTCGCTCGACCTGCTGTTTACAAACAGAGAAGGACTGGTGGGAGATGTGGTGGTCGGAGGCCGTCTTGGGCTTAGCAACCATGAAATGGTGGAATTCTTGATTCTTGGTGAAGTAAGGAGGGGGGCCCGCAAGACCGCAACCATGGACTTCCGGAGGGTGGACTTTGGCCTGTTCAGGACACTGGTTGAGAGAGTCCCTTGGGAGACAGTCCTGAAGGGCAAAGGGGTCCAGGAAGGCTGGACGATCTTCAAGAAGGAAGTCTTAAAGGCGCAGGAGCAGGCTGTCCCTGTACGCCGTAAGAAGAACGGGCAGGGAAGACAACCGGCCTGGCTGAACTGGCTGACCAGCTCTTGCTGGGACTCAGGAAAAAAAGGAGAGTTTACCGCTTGTGGAAGAAGGGGCAGGCGACTCAGGAAGAATACAGGCATCTCATTAGGTCATGCAGAGAGGAAATGAGAAAGGCAAAAGCCCAGCTAGAACGCAACCTGGCTGCTGTCATTAGAAACAACAAAAAATGTTTTTACAAATATATTAATGACAAAAAGAGAGCCAAGGAGAATCTCCATCCTTTATTGGATGCGGGGGGGAACATTGTCACCGAGGATGAGGAAAAGGCTGAGGTACTTAATGCTTCTTTGCCTCAGTCTTTAATAGTCAGACCAGTTATCCTCAGGGTATTCAGCCCCCTGAGCTGGAAGACAGGGATGGTGAGCAGGATAAACCCCCTGTAATCCAAGAGGAAGCAGTCAACGACCTGCTACGCCACCTGGACGCTCACAAGTCTATGGGGCTGGATGGGATCCACCCGAGAGTGCTGAGGGAGCTGGCGGAGGAGCTTGCCAAGCCACTCTCCATCATTTATCAGCGGTCCTGGTTAACGGGGGAGGTCCGGGACGACTGGAGGCTTGCCAATGTGATGCCCATCTACAAGAAGGGCGGGAAGGAGAATCCGGGGAACTACAGGTCTGTCAACCTGACCTTGGTGCCGGGGAAGAGAGACCTGGGGGTGCTGATTGACAGCCAGCTGAACATGAGCTGGCAGTGTGCCCAGGTGGCCAAGAAGGCCAATGGCATCCTGGCCTCTATCAGAAAGAGTGTGGCCAGCAGAAGTAGGGAAGTGATCGTGCCCCTGTACTCGGCACTGGTGAGGCCGCACCTCAAATACTGTGTTCAGTTTTGGGCCCCTCACTACAAGAAGGACGTTGAGGTGCTGGAGCGTGTCCAGAGAAGGGCAACGAGGCTGGTGAAGGGTCTGGAGAACAAGTCTTATGAGGAGCGGCTGAGGGAACTGGGACTGTTTAGTCTGGAGAAGAGGAGGCTGAGGGGAGACCTTATCACGCTCTACAACTACCTGAAAGGAGGTTGTAGCGAGGTGGGTGTCGGTCTCTTCTCCCAAGTAACAGGTGATAGGATGAGAGGAAATGGCCTCAAGTTGCACCAGGGGAGGTTTAGATTGGACGTGAGGAAAAATTTCTTTACTGAAAGCGTGGTTAAACATTGGAGCAGGCTGCCCAGGGAAGTGGTTGAGTCCCCATCCCTGGAAGTACGTAAAAGATGTGTAGATGAGGCGCTTAGGGACATGGTGTAGTGGGCATGGTGGTGTTGGGTTGACGGTTGGACTCGATGATCTTAGAGGTCTTTTCCAACCTTAGTGATTCTATGATTCTGTATTAGAAACTCCCTTTATTTTAATTTTTTGTTTTACCCTGAAAATTCTCAAGACCTGGAATGCACTGTCCACAGATGTTGTGCAGGCTCTGGCCTCGGAAATTTTCAAGACTTGACAGACACAACCCTGACCAGCCTGATCTCATGAGACCTGCTTGGAGCAGGGACTTGGAATGGGTGATCTGCAGAGGTCCTGTCCACCCTAAATTGTGGTATGGAAAGAGTAAAAATAGTTTGACTGGTTGGTTTGTTGAATGCTAGAAGTAAGGAGCGGGCAAATGCAGATACAACTGGTTTTGAGGAAACTGAGAATGGAACGGTTATGGTCAACTGGAAAGGTTGGTTGTTTACTTTTGGGTAAGCTTCTCAGAAGCTGATTTATGAGTTGGGATGAGCAGTGTGGCAAGGAAACTTCCTTTATTGGTTCCTGAGATAGCTTTTTTAGATAGAGGGAGGAAGTCCACGGTGCCTGGGGGCCTGAGTAGGACAGCTGGTGTCTGCAGGGTTTCAGGTTGTTGACCATTATGTTTGTGAGAGCTGCAGCCTTGGGGTGTGCTGGCAGGAGCTTGGGGCTGGACATGGTGCAGGAGCCAGGAGAGGCCAACCCAGCCAAGGGCTTGAGGATGGAGAGAGAGAAGACACAGGTGTCAAGGAAGGAGAGACTCCCAAGATGTTGCACAGGAGGATGCGTCAGAGAGGTTGGTGCAGGCCTATCCCCCTTTAACCTCTCACCTTGGAAAGACAGAAGGTGTTGGCTGCACGAGCAACATGTGTCACTGCTGGAGGAGAGAAGACCAGAGCAGAGGCATTTCGGGCGTGCTAAGAACAAGCATTTTCTCCTCCCCATTTCATTCTTTGTTCCCCTTGCAGAGTCATTTCTGGCAGCTCTGCTCTCTTGGGGCTCTTCGTGGGGACGTGTGGGTTTTCTGAGTCTCTCTCACACATGCAGGAGGATCGGTCTCAGCATGCACCTCAGGTATCTCATCCTCGCTGCCTTCCTGAGGCAGCCACTGGGTAAGCATTGGCTTTGACTGGAGGCATGACTCCTCTTCTCCCCATGACACCTTCACCCTCTCAACAGATCTCTGCAGGGAGCTGCTCTTGAATTGTGAGCAAATGCTGGGAAACATCAGATCACACGGGTGGATTTGCACCTGCTTTCTCAAGATGCTGTTACCGATGGAAAAAATGAGATGGAGAAGAAACAGCTCCTCTCCTGATCATCTCAGACCCCTTCCCTTCCTTTTCTCTTGCCAACCGTCCACCTCTCTCTGTCTCTCTCTTCTGACCTGTCTGGGCTCAGCGTTTCACAGACATAACATTGCAGAAGCTCTTTTCTATCTCGGCACTACGTATTTTCTGACCTTGCAACCCGAGGACACAGGGCTTTTGAAAGCTGATGCAGGGACATGAAAGCTCTCTCATCCCACTCACATTCTTAGGGTGTCCCAGTCTCTCTCCTGGCTGGCACATGTCATGCAGCATGCCCTGGCTATCCATTCCTCCTGCATTTCTGCACTTCCGGGGCCTCCTTTTCCCTCCCTTGGTCTCGGAGCCTTCTGAGAGGACAGGGAATGGGGAACAGGATGAAACTACTTTGCAGGAGTTCCCAGGTCCCTCCCCCTGCTGGAGGTGTCCTGGAGCCAGCACAGGAGGGCCAGGCACTACAGGCTGTTCCCTGGAGACGTCTGGGCAGCACGAGAGTGGAGACCAAAGACTGGTCTTTGGTGAAAGCAGAGCTCTCTCTGGGGGTACCCCTGTGGGAGGTAATTGGCATTATTGTGCTGTGGGATCCACGCTGAGCTGAGGTCTCAGGCCTCCTGCCCAAAGACACACAACAGCCCTGCTGTTCCCATCCATGGGGCTCTGGCTGCAGAGCAAGGCACAGGGAGCCTTCTCCTCCGACACTTTGCGTCCCCTCTTGTTTTGCCTCTCAGAGCCTTTCCCTGCACAATCGCTGACCCTTGCTTTCTTCCAGGCACCATGGGGCAGACCACCGTCACCCAGCAAGAAGGACAAGTCACAGTAGAGGAGAGAAACACCTTCCAAACAACCTGCACATACCAGGTCTCTAAATTTCATGGCTTGTTCTGGTACCAGCAGAGGAAAGGACAAGCCCCACGGCGTATCTCATATCAGGCAGTATCTGATCCCAAGCAGAGTGTCCGTCTCACCACGCTGCTGAACACCACAGGGAAATACAGCCTCCTGCAGCTGGAGGAAGTCGAGGTCTCCGACCTGCTCTCCCCCAGTGCACTCTGTCCCTCCTTGGAGGCCTCCTCATGCCCTACCTCGTGGGCTTCCCTCAGCCCTGCCTCATTTCTTCCGCAGTGGGACCAGGCTGTACAGCTCTATCCAAGATCTCAATGGGGGAGCAGACCACCAGGCAGAGGTGGGCAACTGGTGGGCCCTGCCAGGAGAAGAGCCAGCTTTGGGGAAAGCTGCTTCATGCCTGGGGGAAGGCCAAGCACCACAGAGCAGCTGTGGGGGCTTGGGCACTGGCTGCTGTCCTTGGGGCTCCCTGTCTGGTGGGAGCTGGGGGTGTGTGAGAGGCATGAGGGCCGTAGTGTGTGGCCTGGCCAGGCTGATTTCAACATCAACCTGTGAGTCGCCCTAGCCCCGCACATCTGTGTAACTGCTGGGCTGTGCAGGGAACTGTTTGGGGGGTGGAGGGTGTATAGGTGACCTGTCCTTCCTGTCCTTGCCCTTGGGTGCAGACCATGCTCTCTCTCATTCTGGAGACAGATAGGAGGATGAGGAGGAAATGGTGGGGCTGTTTTAAAGGCTTTTTCTCACACGATCCCCACTCCTGCATCCTTTGGGGCCATCTTCTGACTGAGCTGCTTTTCCCAGCACAGGGCTATCCAAAGCAGGATGATCTGCCTTCTGCACAAGCTTGTGAGCTGCTGACCTCTCAGAGCCTCCAGCGGCACTAGGCTCCTCTCTAGGGGATAGCAGTGGTCAGGTTCCCCGTCTGCAGGACATGCTCCGAGCCCAAGAGGCCATATCTGAGCAGAGATGCCGGAATGCAGGGCCTGATCGCCACTGGCTTTGGAGGAGCTGAGTATGTCTTCCTCAGCCCCAAGAGACAGTGAGTAGAAGGGACCCATTGCCCTCTGTCCCATCCTCCCCTTCCTCTGGGAATGATGAAAGGTCCGCTTGTGCCCCCACCTTATCCCCTGCCACCCAAGGCAATGCCTTTCTTCCTTGGCTACTTGAGAAAATGCCCGCCGGGAAAAGAGTTATGTGGAGGCAGAGGCTGGGATGCAGAAAAATTTAGTGACTCTAAGGTGAAAAACAAGTTCACTTGTGGAGGAAGCGGCCAGAGCAGGGAGAGCACCACCAGCTGCAGAAAGTCTGTGCCCATCAGCCACAGGGGACATCCTGCAGGGCATCCATCTGTCAGCCCCACAGAGGGAGAGGGGCCTGCAGATGCCTCAGATTGGCTCTGGGGTTCTTACGGCCCAGAAGAACAGAAGACAAGAAAGAGATGGGAGAGAGTGGAAGGCCAGGGAGTTAGACATTGTCCATGTTTTCAGAGGGCCCCAGCTGCCTTCCTTTGGAAGGGCAGCACTGAATGCTCAGTCTCTCTGAACTCGATGGCCGGGAGCTCTGTCATCAGTGCAGCATCAGCTTTTGGGTTCCTCGGGATCCTTGTCTGGGCTGTCAGCAGTAGCTTTAGCAGGGAGGGCATGTTCTGCCACAGGAGCGGCTGGAAATGCAGGAGAGGTCACAGCACCCAGAGGTGATGGGCACTCCGTCACAGCTGAGGATGCTGCCCACAGCAGCGGAGGTGGAGGAGCCCACAACGGTGTTCTGTGGGAAGGAGCTGAGGATGGGGCCGGGCAGGGTCACCACCACGGGGGAGGGCTGGATGACGACGGTGGAGTTCTGGCACTGCCTGACACAGGGCTCATTGCAGCTGTTGGCCAGTGGGGTCGGGCCGCAAGGCCGGCATGGCTGGCACTGGTCGTAGCAGGACATGTCTTGAGGCTGGAGGTGCACCCGGGAGAGAGGTTTGGGAAGAATCATAGCACAAGGACATGTGAGGAGCAGCTCGCCATGAGTCTGTCACCCTGCCATGAGTGTTTCAAAGGCACGCTGCTGAGCCAGGAGCTAGAAACTGGGCAGTGAGGCAAAAGGGTTTCCTGGCTTCATCCTGACACAGTACTGCAAAGCGTTGCCAGGCCCAGCAAGGCTGCTGACTCTCTCTTAAAAGAAAAGCCCCCTCAGCCAAATTCCAGACACTCTCTGAGTCAGACCTTCGCCCTTCTTCCCCCTTTCAAGCAGCACCACGACCCAGCATAGGATGGAGGAACACACATCTGCATGAACAGGAAAAGGTCGTGGGGAGAGGGCTTCAGTCTTACCTGGTTCCCAAGGAGAAGGAGGTGAGCAAGTGGATGAGACAGCGAGGAGTTGGGCTGGCTCTTATGGTGGCCCTGACCCCTGCCCCAGGCCCAGAGGCAGCTTCTACGGAAGTGGCAATTTTCTAAGGTGCCCATGATGAACGGAAAACATCCCAGCTAATGACATGGGCTGAGTGGTTGTTTTCCCGCCGCCACCTTTTCATTTCCTGGCTTATGCCATACCCATTCCCTCACGGAGGCTTCTTCTGAGCGCTGGGATTGAGAGGCCCCAGAATTTCCAGGGCAGGAATGTGTCAGCGCTTGCAGAAGACTCAGCTCAAGTGCCGGATGGGTGCAGTGCAGGCAAGGGATGTTGGCCTGGGGCACACTGGTAGCGTTGCCTGTGGCTGTATTGACAGGAAGGGACCCACCTCCTCCCAGCCCTGCAATCCTTGGCTGGTCGCCCAAGGGCTTTCCTTGGGTGAGGACGTGCCATGTCTTTCTCTTTCCCACCCACCCAACTCACTCCAGCGGTCACTTGTGGGGTGCAGGTGGGCTGCACTCCTGGATTTCATCGACTCTTTAAATCTTTCACCCATGAAACTGAGCAGCCTTCCCCAAGATTTGGGTATCGAGGGCTGCAAAGGTTACTTCCCCCATTTTTTCAACGCTGCTGAAAATCAAAGTTATGTGGGCCCCCTTCTGCCACCGGGAAATTATGGGGTGGACAGCATGATGCTTGGAGAGAGAGAGCACTTCTTGGCAGGAAGTGACTGACTCCTGACTCCTAGTCAGGAGAAGATTTTTGACTTCCAAAAAACCTGAGTTGTGATTGCCTACAAGATGTAAAAGTTTTGAGGGAGGCCTCCCGTTTCCTTAAGTATTCCCTGAACTTACCCTCTTCCGCCAAGGATACGTCTCCCTTGCTCCTGGTCTCAAGGATTCCTAAAGATTGACCTTGCTCACAAAGACTGAGGCAAAGGCGGCATTCAGCACCTCATCCTTTTCCACATCCTGTGTAACCAGCCCACTCATTCAGCAGTGGCACCACGTTTCCCGTAGCCTTCCTTTTGTCACCTGTGTCCTTAGAGAAGCCCTTCTTGTTGCCTTTGACATCCCTCACCAGATTCAGTTCCAGTTGGGCTTTCCTAACCGCTTCCCTGCATGCTTGGACAGTGTCCCTGTATTCCTCCCAGGTTACCTGTCCTTGCTTCCACCTTCTGCATGCTTCCTTCTTGTGTTTTGGTTTGGCCAGGAGCTCCTTGTTCATCCACGCTGGCCTCCAGGCATGCTTGCCTGACTTCGTCCTCATTGGGATGATCTGCTCTTCGGCTTGGAGGAGGGGATCCTTGAATGTTAAGCAGCTTTCTTGGGCCCCTCTTGCCTCCAGGGCCATACCCTGGGGACTCTTCCGAGCAGCCGTTTAAAGAGAATGAAGTATACTCTCCTGAAGTCCAGGGTTGTGAGCTTGCTATTTAGCCTCCTTGCTCCTCTTGGGATCCTGAACTCCACCATTTCGTGGTCACTGCAGCCCAGGCTACCTTTGATCTTCACATCCCCAACAAGCCCTTCCTTCCTGGTGCATATGAGGTCCAGCAGAACACCTGTCCTCATTGGTTCCTCTCACTTGGGAGATGAAGTCGTCATCCATGCAATCCAGAAAACTCCTGGCTTGCTTATGTCCTGCTGTGTTGTCCCTCCAGCAGATATCATAGATATCGTGGTGGTTGAAGCTTCCCATGAGGACCAGGGCCTGTGAATGTGTGGCTGCTCCTATCTGTCTGTAGAGGGCCTCATCCTCTGGTTCTTCCGGGTCAGGCAACCTGTAGCAGACAGCCACTACAATGTCACCCTTACCTGTCTTCTCTTTCTTCCTCACCCATAAGCCCTCAGCTGGCTCCTCATCCATCCCCAGGCAGAGCTCCATGCACTCCAGCTGCTCTCTCACAGAAAGGGCAAGTCCCCCTCCTTGTCTTCTCAGCCTGTCCTTCTGAAAGGGCCTGTATTCCTCCATTGCAATACTCCAGACACGGGAGCCATCCCACCCCGTCTCTGCAGTCCCAATGTGATTGTAGGCCTGCGACTGCACACAGATCTCTAACTCCTTGTGTTTATTCCCCGTACTGCATGCATTAGTGTGCAGGCACTTGACAGAGGGAGCCCAGCATGTCGACTTCCTAGAAAGCATTTTGGGGACTTCTCCACAGTGATGCCTTGTAGGCACTTCCTTGCTTACATGCAACTGCTAGAGGTGAGCCTGCTGAAGCCCTGTTTTCTTGATCTCGTGATCCCTTCCTGGCACATCACCCCAGGCCCTTTGCTCATCAACTGTGTCCATCACTCCCTCAGAGGGCTGGAGGTCACTCTCTCCCTCCCCCGTCATTCCTAGTTTAAAGCCCTCCTTACCAGGTCAGCCATCCTACTGGCAAAGGTAACTTTGCCCACTTGGTGAGGTGGATCCCACCTCTCCTGAGAAGATGCTGCTCTGCAAACAGGGTCCCATGGTCGTAGGACTTAAAACCCTGTCACCAACTCCAGTTCCACAGCCAATTATTGACCTGCATTATCAGTGCCCTCCTCCTCACACCTTTCCCCTCACCAGCAGGGTTGAGGACAACACCACCTGGGCCCCCATGCCCTTGGCTACCTCCCTGCAGAGCTCTGTAATCTCTTTTGATACTGTCCCGGTTTCCCCTAGCAGTATCATTTGTGCCCACGAGGAATAACAGCAGGGGGTGGTAGTCAGAGAGCTGAGTGAGCTTTGGCAGTCCCTCCACAACATCCCAGGTGTGGGGCCCTGGCAGGCAGCAAACCTCTCTAGGTGATAGAGGCCAGGTGGGCAGATTGGTGCCTCTGTCCCCTGCAGCAGAGAGTCACCCATAAGGATCACTCGTTGCTTCCTCCTGGTGGCCATGCATGGTTTAGGGTCAGGTGGACCAGATCCTTTGCTTCAAGGCACACCTGGCTGCTCTTTAACTTTGAGGGCGGTGAACCTATTTTGTAGTTGTAAGCCCTCAGGTGGGGCAGGAGCCTTCTGCTTGGTGCCAGAAGTCGCCATCTTCCATCCCGGGGTTCTTCTCTGAGAATCTGCTTTGGAGGGCTCTGGAATCCACGAGTGGTGGTCAGTTTTTAAGAACCACCTTTTAAAAGCATAGAAGCAGGCAATTCCATTGTGTCTCAAGTTAAGCAAGCGGGGCAGAAGACTAGCTTGGCTGAACAGGGAACTCTTCGCATGGAACCGAATGTCGTGGAAAAAGAAATTGTATGATCTCTGCAAGGAAGGTCAGGCTTCGCAGGAAGATTGCAGAGCTGCGGTTCGCATACGCAGGGAGAAGACAGGTAAGGCCAAAGCTCAGAGTTGAAATCGGCCAGCATTATGTCGCACAAGAAAGGCTTTTTGAATATGTTACTAGCAAGAGGAGGTCTAAAGAAAGCATTGGAGCGATACTTGTTGAAGATGGTCACCTGACTCATAGGGATGAAGAAAAAGCGGAGGCGTTCAATGCTTTTTTTGCCTCATTCTTTAAGAATACTGATAGACCTTGGGCTGCCCCGTCCTCTGAGTAGGAGGACCACGAGTGTGGGAACAGTGACTGTCCATTTGTGGACACTGAATGCACCATCAGCAAGTTTGCTGATGATACCAAACTGGGAGGTGCTGTTGACTCTTCTGAGGGACAAGAGGCCTTGTGGAGGGATCTAGATAAATGGGAGCACTGGGCAATCATTAATAGCATGAAATGTAGTAACACCAAATGCTGGATTCTGCACCTGGGACGGAGTGCCACCAGGCATAACTATAAATTGGGAGAGGAGTGGCTGGAGAGCAGCCCTACAGAAAGGGATGTGGGGGTGCTGGTGGACAGCCGGCTCAATAGCAGTCAGCAGTGTGCCCTGGCAGCCAAGAGGGCAAACCGCATCCGGGGGTGCACCAAACACAGTACAACCAGCCAGTCAAGACAGGTGATTATGCCACTGTGTTTAGCATTGGTGCGGCCTCATCTTGACTACTGTGTGTGGTTCTGGGCCCCACAAGTTAAAAAGAGTGTTAAGATACTTGAATGTGTCCAGAGGAGGGCAACAAAGCTGGTGAAAGGGCTGGAAGGTATGTCCTGTGAGGAGGGGGTGAGGACTTTGGGTTTGTCTGGTTTGGAGAAAAGGAGGCTGAGGGGCGACCTCATTGCTCTCTACAGCTTCCTGAGGAGGGGAAGTGGAGAGGGAGGTGCGGATCTCTTCTCCCTGGGATCCAGTGATAGGACGCCTGGGAATGGTTCAAAGCTGTGCCACGGGAGGTTCAGACTGGACATTAGGAAGCATTTCTTTACCGAGAGTCTGGTCAAACACTGGAACAGGCTTCCCAGAGCGGTGCTCAATGCCCCGTGCCTGTCAGTGTTTAAGAGGCATTTGGACAATGCCCTTAATAACATGCTTTAACTTTTCTTCAGCCCTGAAGTGGACAGGCAGTTGGACTAGATGATCATTGTACGTCCCTTCCCACTGAAATCTAATCTATTCTCTTGTATTCTCTTGTATTCTATTGCATTCTGTCCTGTCCTATCCTGTCATGTCCTATCCTATCCTATCCTATCCTATCCTATCCTATCCTTCACCTTGCGCAGAGGTTGCACTTACCTTAATAATAGGGGTAGACACTGCCTGCTTCTCCACTGCATTTAGGGTCTGGGGCTCATCAAGCTGACACAGAAAATGCTGTCTACCTCCCTTTAACCTGCTCTGATGCTGCACAGGCAGCTCACTTGCAACTGCTTGCCGACTGACGAATGCCGACCGACGAATGCTGACCATTTGCTGTCTGTTATGCCTGAGAATATGCTGTGGTGTTAGAGTTGCTGGCAACTGCTGTATCAGGAAGTGCTCTGGAAATATCCTTTTATCAAATTTGTGGAGGACTGAAGTTTTGCTCTTCTGCTCGTTTACAGGGCTTTTGGTAAAGCAGTCATGTGGAAAAAATGTATCTGGTGCCTGCAAATTAGCCGGATGTGCTGGTTTTGGCTGAGATAGAGTTAATTTTCTTCATAGAAGCTAGTATGGGGCTATGATTTGGATTTGTGCTGAAAACAGTGTTGGTAATACAGGGATGTTTTCGTGACTGCTGAGCAGTGCTTACACAGAGCCAAGGCCTGTTCTGCTTCTCACCCCACCCCACCAGCGAGTAGGCTGGGGGTGCATAAGAAGTTGGGAAGGGGACACAGCCGGGACAGCTGACCCCAACTGACCGAAGGGATATTCCACACCATGTGATGTCATGCTCAGCATATAAAGCTGGGGGAAGAAGGAGGAAGGGGGGGACGTTCGGAGTGATGGCGTTTTGTCTTCCCAAGTAACCATTACGTGTGATGGAGCCCTGCTTTCCTGGAGATGGCTGAACACCTGCCTGCCCATGGCAAGTAGTGAATGAATTCCTTGTTTTGCTTTGCTTGCGTGCGTGGCTTTTGCTTCACCTATTAAACTGTCTTTGTCTCAACCCACGAGTTTCTCACTTTTACCCTTCCGGTTCTCTCCCCCATCCCACCGGGGGGGGAGTGAGCAAGCAGCTGTGTGGTGCTCAGTTGCCGGCTGGGGTTAAATGGTGACACTGGAGCAGCGATGGGTGCTGCCATTACCCGGGGAAGACATGAGGGCTGATACAGTCCTCTCTTTGGATGCTGAAATGTGGGACATTCTCCAGAAACCAGGTTTGGTGGCCTATGGGAAAGCTAAGGGGTGTACGGCTGCTCTTCAGAAATTCTTGTTCCACGAGAAGCAGAGCGATCAGAAAAGGGGGAAAACAACTCCTGCTTTTCCAGAAGAAAACAAGGCAGAGGTGGAAAAGCCCCTGGAGACTCCTGAGGACTCCAGCCCTGTTGTCCAGGCAGGGCCTGATAATGTGCATCCATGGTATTGGAAGAATGCGCAAGTGCTCCTAGGTAAACGAGGGCACCACAAGCATGTTTCTTCTTGGGAAAACCAGGGAAGACTGGTATACAAAGGAGATGACATTAAGAGGGCCAGCCTGCTTGATTTAGTCCAATGTGTCTGTCGTGGTTTAACCTCAGCTGGCAACTGAGCACCACACAGCTGCTTGCTCACTCTCCCCCCACTCCGGTGGGATAGGGGAGAGAATCGGAAGAGTAAAAGTGAGAAAACTCGTGGGTTGAGATAAGAACAGTTTAATAATTGAAATACAACAAAATAGTAATAACAATAATAATGAAAGAATATACAAAGCAAGTGATGCACGATGGAATTGCTCACCACCCGCCGACTGATGCCCAGCCAGTCCCCGAGCAGCGGCCCCCCTGGCCAGCTTTCCCCCAGTTTATATACTGAGTATGATGTCACATGGTATGGAATATCCTTTGGCCACTTTGGGTCAGCTGTCCTGGCTGTGCCCCCTCCAGGCTCCCTGTGCACCTCCAGCCTTCTTAGTCAGTAGAGCATGGGAAGCTGAAAAGTCCTTGACTAGTGTAAGCACTACCTAGCAACAACTAAAACATTGGTGAGTTATCAACATTAGTCTCATTCTAAATCCAAACCACAGCACTGTACCAGCTACTAGGAAGAAAATTAACTCTATCCCAGCCGAAACTAGGACTGTGTGCTTCAGACTTGTGGCCCATCTGAGAAGACCTAGAGCCCGGAATGTTTTTATGAAAGCCATGGCTGTGATGAATGTCCCCTCTTCTGTCATGGGTCACACAACAACCGGGGTCTCTGGGAACAACTAAAAGTGACTGAGGAGAGCTGAGAAGCATCACACACACCACCTAATAAGAGGAAGATCCCTAAAACCCAGTGGTGCACCCTGTAAAGTTTACTGTTGAAACGAAAATATTCATCGAATATTGGAATCATAGGATGGTTTAGGTTGGAAGGAACCTTTAAAAGATCATCTAGTCCAAGGCCCCCTGCCATGGTGGGATTATATTCATAAAAATCTTTAAACTTTGCTGTCTGTAGTGTCCATTTACAAAACATGGTGGGGTGGGGTGGGGTGGGGTGGGGTGGGGTGGGGTGGGCTGAGCTACAAGAGCACACCCTCAGCCTTGTAGTTGGGTTGTAAGTTTTATTTACAGAATACATTTATGGAAATTGCTGCAAGAGATGCTGGCCTGGTTCTTCTGAAACGTATTTTCAGCAGCTGTGGCCATGAGGAAACCTGCTTCTCCATATTTTACAAATCACGTCAGCATCTGATCATTTTGTACGGGATTGTTAGAATACAGTTTTACAATCTGTTCAAAAGGTAATCCCTTGTTACGGTGATGTAGGAAAGAGGCACAGTGGTATCCGCAGGCCATGGAGGTGGGGATGCTGCCATCGCTTCTTCTGGAAAGCAATATCCGTAGTGTTGTGATTTAGAAAGGCCATGATGCTTTCAGGAAAGAGAGCACTGTTTGGAGGGCAATCACATGAGTCAAAGCACTCTGTGTTGTTCTGACGTGCCAAGAAAAGTGCTAGCTGGTGCTCTCCAGGATGATTATGAGGATGTGTATTCACCACCACGCTCACTGGTCTTGGGGAAGCATGGGCCCTAGGGAGCCACTTGCTCAGGTAAGCACCTAGAAATGTCTCCCTGGTGTAAGGCTCTGCCGAGAAATAACAAGAGAGCTGGTCCCTCTGAGACTTCTATCTTAGACAGGGGATAATTCTACCTGAGAAGCATCTATTGATTATTGCTCTAATCTAGGCAACAGACGTGTAGGAGGTCAGAGCTGGTGCTGGGGCCAAGGCCAGACTCAAGAGAGGACAAAGTGAAGGCTGCATCCAGCAACTGCCATGGACTACCTAGGATCCGGGCCAGGCCAGGAGGACAACAGTTAGCCCAGGCCGGACACAGGCTCAGATAAGGCAGAGCTGGGGCAGGCCTGCCCTAGGCCTGAGCTCTCATAGAGACCCTGGGCCAGGGGCCAAGCAGGAGCTGGGACCCATGGTTGCATTGCGCCTAGGTTGGCTTGGTCCTGAAGCTCATTGTCCCTGTGTTACCGCCTGACCCAGCACTGCCTCCCACAGAACCTGGCCTGGGGAGTAGTGCCCCAAATCCCCACCCCATGCAGGAATCATTCTGTCCTCCATCCTGGTCCTGTGGTGCTGGCGGTGTGTGGGGTCTGCGTGAGGGCAAACCCCCACACGACAGGGTCCCCGTGTCTGCAGATATGGGAAGGCCCTGGCCTGTGTGTGTTTGGGGAGCAGCAGTGCTGCAGGAAGCACAAGGGCCACTTCAGCCTCAGGGCTCCAGGAATGCTGAAGGACCTTGGTGCCTGGGGGAAGGCACCCCAACTTGTGCCCTATGGTTGGGCTGGAGCATGCCCTGTGCCATTCCGGGACAGCTCACAGATCCTGCTGAGTGTAAAATGAAATCCCACTGTCACTGCCATGTCTCCGCAGAGCTCGGAGGGTATCCTCTCACGCAGTGTCTTTCCAGACGAGGGTGGGGTTGTGGCACTCGTGGGGCTGTAGAGTCCCTGGGCCTCAGGAAAGCTGTGCTCGAGGAAGACAAGGCAGCACAGAGCAGTGTTGCATGTTTGGGCACCAGTCACTGTCCTGGGTCTGCCTTCACCCAAGGCGCTGTTAGGTTCACTGGGACAGGGGACTCCAGCGTGTGGCCTGCTACAGCTGATACCAGTAGTAACTTGTGAACACCTCAGCCAACAAGTTGGCAACAGGTGGGCCATGCCAGATGCTGTGCTGACAGGTGAGAGGGCTGCAGGGGGAAGCTGTCGCTGTGGTCCATGCCCAGGCGTGCTGGCCATGGCCCCTAGATCAGCTGATGGAGGGGAGGGGCAGCTGGAGTAGGGACTGTGGGCCTATAAGAGCCAAGGCTATTTACCCATTCCCAATTCCAGCCATCCTTTGGCAACGTCTTCTGCTGAGCCCCCTTGCCCAGCAGAGCCCAATCCAAAGCAAGAGGAATACTCTTCCCCAAGAGTTTGTGGGACTGCTGACCTCCTCGGGGCCTCCCACAGGCCCACAGTTCCTCTCTGGAGGACAGCAGTTGTCAGGATCCCTGTTCACATGACGTGCTCCAGGGCCAAGGGGGTATTTCTGAGCAGAGTCACAGCAAGGCAAGGACTGATGGCCATTGGCTGTGGAGTAACTAGGGGTGTCTTCCTCAGCTTCAAGAGGCAGTGCCTGAAAGAGGCCTCGCTGCAGTGTGTCCCACCCTCCAATGCCTCTAGGAGTGATGAAGGGTCCCCCTGTGCCCCCACCTACTTCCCCTCCAAAGCAATGGCTTTCTCCCTCAGCAGTCAGTGTGCAGATGGAAAGACCACCAAAGGGACACAGGCAGGATTGCAGGAATTTTTTAATGAGCCTAAAGAGGGAAATGAGGTCACTCCAAGTGGAGGCCCCCAGTGCAGGGAGGAGCAGGAGCAGCCAAGAATCTGTTCCCCTTTTCCTGGGGCAGAGTTCCCACAGGGCATCTGTCGACCTGCCCGGCAAAGGGAGACAGGCTAGCAGGTCACTCCAGGCTGGTTTCTGGGGTCCTCACAGCAGGCTTTGAGGGGAGCACAAGACAACAAAGAAAAGAGAGAAAAAGGGTGAGTGGAAGACAGGAAAAGTAGACATTGGCTGTGTTTTCAGAGAGCCCAGGCTGGCCTCTTCCAGGGCAAGCCAGAGATGACCAGCTAGTCTGAAAACAACGGCATGAAGTTTGGTCCTCTGTCCAGCAGCATGTTCTGAGTTCCTAGGTGTCCTTATCGGAGGCCGTTGCCAGCATCTTTAGCAGGGGGGGCATCTGCTGCCACAGTAGCGGCTGGTAATGCAGGAGAGGTCACAGCACCCAGAGGTGATGGGCACTCCATCACAGCTGAGGATGCTGCCCACAGCAGCGGAGGTGGAGGAGCCCACAACGGTGTTCTGCGGGAAGGAGCTGAGGATGGGGCCAGGCAGGGTCACCACCACGGGGGAGGGCTGGATGACGACGGTGGAGTTCTGGCACTGCCTGACACAGGGCTCATTGCAGCTGTTGGCCAGTGGCGTCGGGCAGCAAGGCTGGCAGGGCGGGCAGCAAGGCTGGCAGGGCCGGCATGGCTGGCACTGGTCATTGCAGGACATGTCTTGGGTCCGGAGGTGCACCTGGGAGAGAGGGCAGGGAGGAAGCAAACATGGGGATGAGTGAGGAGCAGCCTGTCACCACACCATGAGGGAACCAAAGAACATGCAGGGCTGGGAGATGGAGGCTGTGCAGGGATGTGTGAGGGCTTCTTGGCCTCATCCTGACAGGGCCCAAAAAGAGCCACCAGCTCCTGTGCAGCTACTGCCTAGCCCCTGAGTCCAGTAGCCACCTCAGTTCAGTCCCAGCTTCCCTCCGTGTCTAACCTGCTCCACACTTCCCTCCCTCATGATAAGCAGCCCCATGATCTGGCATAGAACAAATCTGGTGTCAGCTGAGAGCTCCATTGAGGTGAGACCTCCTTTTAGAGAAAGCGGAGGAGGAGAAGGGGCTTCAGACTCACCTGACTCCCAAGGAGAAGGAGGCAAGAGAAGTGGATGAGAGAGCAAGGAGCTGGGCTGGCTTTTATCATGGACCTTTACTGCCCCAGGCTGCCAGAGGCATCCCTTGTGGTGGTGATTATTGTCTGACAAGCTCATCCTGAATGCAAAACATCCCAGCTAATGCTATGGCCTGCGTTTTGGCTTCCTGAATTGCTGTCTTTTCATTTCCTCCTTTATGCCGGGCACATTCCCCAGTGAAGGCATCTTTTGCGTGACAGGATGAGAGGCCCAAGCATTTCCGGTGCAAAACACGTCAGCGTGGGCAGAGGACTCATCTCACATGCTGGAGGAGTCCAGTAAAGGACACTCAAGGTAGTCTAAACAGCTGGCTTAGACAACACACGTACACACAAACATGCACACATCTAGACCTCCAGTCACCTAGAGTTAACTGAGAAGACTGAAGACACCCAAAGAGAGGCTGTCTACGCTGCCCAGGGCCACCGCACAGGTCTTGGACTTGACAGAGTCATCTTCTGCTAGTCCCGTGTCCAAGGGTTCAGCGTGGGTGAGAGAAGACTGATCTGCGCTCGGTGAGAGCGGGAGATGCAGCTGATGAGAGTAACGTGCCCAGCTTGAGCCCATTCACCCACACCAAAGCCCCTGCCCTGCTCTCTGTCTGTCCCCGCGTACCGTGGACATGGATCTGGGGTTTAGCCATGGGACGGAGGTGCTTGTAGGCTCTGGTGGGACAGCCTGTAGGTTCACTTCTGATCGCATCATGAAGCAAGCCATGCACACGTGATCAGGTAGGCAGGCCCTGCCGTGAGCTTATGCTAGCTGGGGAGTTGAGAGGCCACCATTGGTCAATGGCAGGATCAGTGTCTCCAGAAAGATGGTTTGTCCCATTTACCCTGCACGTCTGCTTTGGGGTGGGCTAAGTCCCGTGTGTGAGCTGATGTCTCTTCACTGACTGTGGGAAGAGGCTGTAGAGCCTGTTAGAGCAGGTCCCGAGGAGGGCCACGAAATGTTCAGAGAGTGGGAACACCTCTCCTAGGAAGGAAGGCTGAGAGAGGTGGGGTTTATTCAGCCTGGAGAGGAGAAGGCTCTGTGCTCTCCGTTCTCTTCAGTCTATGATAGACCTCCCCCTCCATACCTACTTTAAACTCCTCCTTCCCAGTAGGTATGGAGGGGGAGGTCTACCATGGACTGAAGAGAACGGAGAGCACAAGGGGTAGAAGTGGCATGCATGGGGGACAGCATGCCAGGGGAGGCTCTCACACTTCCCTACTACTCTCACACTTCTCACTACTCAGTCCCTGGAAAGAAGATGGAGCAAATACTTTCAGAAGCCTTTTCTAAACTCATGATAGGCAAGAAGGGGATTGGGAGCAGCTCACATGGGTCTACTGAGGGCAAATCATGTCTCACCAACCTCCTTGCTTTCCATGAGGAGGTGACTGGCACTGTGGGGAAGGGGAGGGGCACTGGCTGTGGTGTACCTTGACTTTAGCAAGACCTTTGACATACCCTCATGGGTGCACACACACGCAAACCTATACGCACACAGAGGTAAGCACACTCACAGGCATGCGTACACGCCGATATGGGTGCACACACAATCTCACACACATGGGCACAACCACACACGTGAGCTTGCACGTACCCAAAGAGTAACTCATACGTGTCCCCTTCTAAAGAGGTGTGTGCACACACATTTCCAAAGGAGCCCATGTGCAGACACAGGCAGAGCCACTCCTGTCCTGGTTTCAGCTGGGATAGAATTAGTTTTCTTCCTAGTAGCTGGCATAGTGCTGTGTTTTGGGTTTAGCATGAGAATAATGTGCTAACACACTGATGTTTTAGTTGTTGCTAAGCAGTGTTTATACCAAGTCAAGGGCTTGCCAGCTTCCCATACTCTGCCAGCGAAGAGGTGCACAAGAAGCTGGGAGGGGGCACAGCCAGGACAGCTGACCCAAACTGGCCAAAGGGATATTCCATGCCATATGACGTCATGCTCAGTATATAAGCTGGGGGGAGTTGGCCAGGGGGCAGCGATCGCTGCTCAGGGACTGACTGGGCGTCAGTCGGCGGGTGGTGAGCAGTTACATCAATTCTTTTTCCTTTCCCTGTTGTTTTTCCACCCCTCCCTCACGTGTTCTTTTACTTTCCATTACATTTTTATTATTGTTATTTTTATTAATATATTATTATTATCATTATCATTATTATTACCATTATTATTATATTTCACGTATTAAACCGTTCTTATCTCAACCCACGAGTATTCTTACTTTTGCTCTTCCGATTCTCTCCCCCATCCCACCAGGGGGGTGGGAGGGTGAGCGAGCGGCTGGGTGGTGCTTAGCTGCCGGCTGGGGTTAAACCACAACAACCCCCCATACCAACATGATGGATGCACAGATATTCAAACACACATGCTGACACATATGCATGCTCCTGCACGCATGTGTTTGCATACAGATATACGTGCACACTCATGTACAGACAGGTACACACATAAAAGCACATAGCCACGCACATCTATGCTCACACACTTACATATATGCAGACCAATGTCACTCCCATCCATGCTCACCTGCATGAAGGCACGTGCGTGTGCTAAAACACATACACGCTCATGAACCAATGCGACCAAAGACACACACACCTCCCCATATTTGTGCACACTCACGCTTGCATGTGCATTACGTCAGGCACGCACGTGCGCACACACACAGACACACGTATGTGCAAATGCGCACATGAGCACAGCCAGAGGAACATGTATGTGAGCACGTACACGTGCACACACCACTGAGAACCAGGGTGCCTCTCCGTGTCCCAAGTCTGTGTGTCAGGGACAACGTAAAAAGTAGAGACATCCATATTGCTGCAGCCACAAAGAATCCCCACATTAGAAGTGAGAACATTCTTGCAGCCTTAGATTCTCCCGGCTGTCCTAAGTGACCTCCTTGAGGCGGGGGGTGTGGGTCTAGCCCCAGCTCTGCAAAGGGAGTGGAACCTCAGCGATGTATTCGCACGCCAGCAGAGCGTGGTGCGCCTGCGACAAGCCAGACTCCCCACAGGCTGCAAACACTGAGTCTGGGGCACCAGAAATGATACTGACTGATCCCAGGAAGAAAGGCACTCAACCTCTTCAAAGCATTCCTTAAAATGCCATTTATTAGCGCTAAGGCTAGAAAGAAAGAGGATAGTATAGGAGATCTTGCATCCCTTCAGATCCTGGGACCCCTGATCTGCTCACCATCAGCTGCTCTCACAGAATGAGAGACTCACAGAACACCTGAGGTTGGAAGGGACCTCTGGAGGTCATCTGGGTCGACTCCCCCCTGCTCAAGCAGGGCCACCTAGAGCCAGTTGCCCAGGACTAGGTCTAGGTGGATTTTGAGTATCTCTAAGGAAGGAGACTTGGCAACCTCCCTGGGCAACCCGTGCCAGTGCTCAGTCACTCCCACAGCACAGTGAAAAACTGTTGCCCCCTTGCCAGGGCACAGGACACTGCACAGACCCCATCCGCCCAAGGGTTACCCCATTTTGGTCAGTCATGCTTTCAGAGCATTTTCATCAAAAGGAAACAGATCTAGTCATCATTACTACTGTCAAACACTACAACCCAGCCAGTGTTGCCAGTGAACAAATATTAGCAGCTCTCACATCCGTGTTTCTTAGGGTGTAGATCGAGGGGTTCAGCAGGGGAGTAAGAGCGGTGTGAAGAACAGCCGCTGCTCTGTCAGTAGATGTTTTAAATCACCATAAAATAAAACAACCTCTGGCAACAAGGCCGTTAGTTTCAAGTGTAAAACTGGCATGGATCCTCTGCCCTTTTCCTACCCTTCCAGGATCTCCTCAGCTGGGCAGCCAAACCAGGGGTCATGCCAAGAGCCAGTAGCAGCGCTCTGGCAGAGCTCTGGCCAAAGAGCTTACTCGTCTCTCAGAAGACATGCCATCCCTCCCTCTTCAACAAGGATAATTGCAGATGATATCATCATCAAGAAGGGCCTGACATACCTTCTGCTAATGACAAGGTTTACTGTGGTAGGGTCAGGAAGTCCAACTGCACTGCTGCAGATGATGGTTATCAACAGCATGGCTAGGGGAAAAAAGATTTCGGACATGGAAGTGAAATGCCTTTATAAAAGTTTGGCCTCCAGTCATTCTGAGATAAGCTTCATGAGCCGTAATTCCCTGGTGGAGAACATTGGTATGGGGATTTCCATTCTTCCACTTGTACGCTTCTGTGAAGACATTTGGACTTTCATGCAGGAAATAGGATATGAGACTGTAGCGGCTGCCAAGAGGCATTTCCACTGATCAGAAGGGGTGAGATTTACATGTAAAAAAATCCGCTCCCCCCAGAATGGCAGCGAATTCCTGAGCACAAACTCTCTGGGGGGACGACTGAAGCAGTCAAGAGCTCTGCACCTGCCTGCAGCTCTCTTGGGAAGTGCACCCAGTACCCTCGTCCTTGCTGATCTTCACGTGAATAGAGAAGGACTCGCGGGGCATGGGATGGTAGGTGGCTGTCTTGGCCCCAGTGATCATGAAATGGTTGAGTTTAAATTTTTCAGTGTAATAAGAAAAAAGGACAGCAGAGTTGCTACCCTGGACTTCAGGAGAGCAAACTTGCAGCTGTTCGGGGAGCTCTTTAGCAGAGTACCCTGGGAATCTCCTTTGAGGGCTTAGGAGTCCACGATTGCTGCTCAGTCTTTAAGAACCACCTTTTAAAAGTACAGGAGCAGGCAATTCCATTGTGTCATAAGTCAAGCAAGCAGGACAGAAGACCAGCGTGGCTGAACAGGAAACTCCTTGTGGAGCTCAGAAGGAAAAAGAAATTGTACAGTCCGGAGGCGAGGTCAGGCTTCACAGGAAGATTACAGAGCTGTCATTTGTGTATGCAAGGAGAAGACAGGTAAGGCCAAAGCTCGATTACAGTTGAAACTGGCCAGTGTTGTTTCAGATAACAAGAAGGGCTTTTTTAAGTATGTTACTAGCAAGAGGAGGTCTAAAGAAAGCATTGGAGCGATACTTGTTGAAGATGGTCACCTGACTCATAGGGATGAAGAAAAAGCGGAGGCGTTCAATGCTTTTTTTGCCTCACTCTTTGAGAATACTGATAGACCTTGGGCTGCCCGGTCCCCTGAGTCAGAGGGCCACGACTGAGGGAACAGTGACTTTCCATTTGTGGACACTGAAATTTTAAGGGACCGGTTATATTGGTTGAATGTTCACAAGCCCATGGGGCCAGATGGGATTCATGCCAGACTACTGAAGCAGCTGGTGGATGTTACGGCAGGACCCTTCTCAATCATCTACCAAAGGTCTTGGGAGTCTGGGGAGGTCCCTGCTGACTGGAAGCCGGCCAATGTTATTCCCATTTACAAGAAGGGTGTGAGGGAAGACCCAGGAAACCACAGACCTGTTAGTCTAACCTCAGTTCCTGGAAAAGTTATGGAGAAGATCAGACTGCGTGCTACTGAAAGGCGTTTTAAAGAACAATGCAATCATCAGCACAGTCAACATGGGTTCACAAAGGGAAAGTCCTGTTGAACTAATTTGATCTCCTTCTGTGATAAGGTCACCCGCCTAGTGGATGAAGGGAAGGTGGTGGATGTAGTTTTTCTGGGTTTTAATTGGGCTTTTGATAGTGTCCCTTACAGCATCCTTCTGGACAAGTTGTCCATCTGTGGGATGAGCAGGTACACGGTGCGCTGGGTGATGCACCGGCTGAACGGCAGGGCTCAAAGAGTTGTAGTGTGTTCCTCAGGGCTCAAGTCTAGGGCCAGTTCTGTTGAGTATTTTTATCAACGATCTGGATGTAGGAGTTGAATGTACCATTAGCAAGTCTGCTGATGATACCAAATTGGGAGGTGCTGTTGACTCTCTCGAGGGACAAGAGGCCTTGTGGAGGGATCTAGGTAGATTGGAGCATTGGGCTATGATTAATGGGGTGAAATTTAACAAGTCTAAATGCCAGATTCTGCACCTGGGACGGAGTAAGGCCAGACACAAGTATAAATTGGGAGAGGAGCAGCTGGAGAGCAGCCCTTTAGAAAGGGATCTGGGGGTGCTGGCTGTGGTGGTGTGCTCACCCCTGCCCGTGTAAGCAGTGACCACCAGTGGGGGTCGTTGTGGCTGCATCCAGCTTGTGCTGGCCTTTGGGGAGGGATGGCAACACAGTAGCCAAAGGCTGCCTGGAGCCTTGACTCAAATGACTTGCTGATGTGCAAATATGACAGTTTTGTCTGACCCTGTCCTCTATGCAGTCGGTAATCAAGTGTACCTTGCCATCAAATCTTGTTAAATCGCTGTCGCATTTACCATTGGACTTTGTTAACTCACACTGTAACTCACTGTTTTCTATCAATAAAGTGTATTGTTGCTTCTCCTTTACGAGTGAAGTGCAGTCTCACTGCATCCGCGACGCTGGTTGACAGCAGGCTGAAGAGGAGTCAGCAGGAGCAGCCAAGAGGGCAAACTGCGTCCTGGGGTGCCTCAGACACAGTATAACCGGGCAGTGAAAAGAGGTGATTATCCCACTGTATTCAGCGTTGGTGCAGCCTCACCTTGAATACTGTGTGCAGTTCTGGGACCCACAATTTAAGAAGGTTATGAAAGTCCTTGAATGCATCCGGAGGAGGGCAACAAAGCTCGTGAAAGGGCTCCTGGTAGTAGCGACTAAGGACTTTGGGAACCACCTTTTAAAAGCATAGAAGCAGGCAATTCCATTGTGTCTCAAGTTAAGCAAGCGGGGCAGAAGACTAGCTTGGCTGAACAGGGAACTCTTCGCATGGAACCGAATGTCGTGGAAAAAGAAATTGTATGATCTCTGCAAGGAAGGTCAGGCTTCGCAGGAAGATTGCAGAGCTGCGGTTCGCATACGCAGGGAGAAGACAGGTAAGGCCAAAGCTCAGAGTTGAAATCGGCCAGCATTATGTCGCACAAGAAAGGCTTTTTGAATATGTCACTAGCAAGAGGAGGTCTAAAGAAAGCATTGGAGCGATACTTGTTGAAGATGGTCACCTGACTCATAGGGATGAAGAAAAAGCGGAGGCGTTCAATGCTTTTTTTGCCTCATTCTTTAAGAATACTGATAGACCTTGGGCTGCCCCGTCCTCTGAGTAGGAGGACCACGAGTGTGGGAACAGTGACTGTCCATTTGTGGACACTGAATGCACCATCAGCAAGTTTGCTGATGATACCAAACTGGGAGGTGCTGTTGACTCTTCTGAGGGACAAGAGGCCTTGTGGAGGGATCTAGATAAATGGGAGCACTGGGCAATCATTAATAGCATGAAATGTAGTAACACCAAATGCTGGATTCTGCACCTGGGACGGAGTGCCACCAGGCATAACTATAAATTGGGAGAGGAGTGGCTGGAGAGCAGCCCTACAGAAAGGGATGTGGGGGTGCTGGTGGACAGCCGGCTCAATAGCAGTCAGCAGTGTGCCCTGGCAGCCAAGAGGGCAAACCGCATCCGGGGGTGCACCAAACACAGTACAACCAGCCAGTCAAGACAGGTGATTATGCCACTGTGTTTAGCATTGGTGCGGCCTCATCTTGACTACTGTGTGTGGTTCTGGGCCCCACAAGTTAAAAAGAGTGTTAAGATACTTGAATGTGTCCAGAGGAGGGCAACAAAGCTGGTGAAAGGGCTGGAAGGTATGTCCTGTGAGGAGGGGGTGAGGACTTTGGGTTTGTCTGGTTTGGAGAAAAGGAGGCTGAGGGGCGACCTCATTGCTCTCTACAGCTTCCTGAGGAGGGGAAGTGGAGAGGGAGGTGCGGATCTCTTCTCCCTGGGATCCAGTGATAGGACGCGTGGGAATGGTTCAAAGCTGTGCCACGGGAGGTTCAGACTGGACATTAGGAAGGATTTCTTTACCGAGAGTCTGGTCAAACACTGGAACAGGCTTCCCAGAGCGGTGCTCAATGCCCCGTGCCTGTCAGTGTTTAAGAGGCATTTGGACAATGCCCTTAATAACATGCTTTAACTTTTCTTCAGCCCTGAAGTGGACAGGCAGTTGGACTAGATGATCGTTGTAGGTCCCTTCCACCTGAAATAGTCTATTCTGTTCTCCTGCACACTCTGTATCAGAGTGATTTGGTCTCCATCAGAAATACACCATTTCACTGCCCCCATTTCTGTGCTGACTGCCCTCAGCTCCCACATGCTTAGCTCCAATTCACAGTCTCGACACATTCAGCGACATAGGTGACCTTTCCCTGCTACTCCTGCCCATGTGTGCTGGCCATGGCCCCTAGATTGGGTGGTGGAGGGGAGAGGAAACTGGAATAGCAGCTACGGGCCATCCCAACGGCTGTTCCCTGCTTTACCATGCCTGCCATTCTGCAAAAGAAATCATCTCCCAATGCCTCACACCCACCACCCCAGTGCAGCCATAGCTAGAGGAATACCCTTCCTCAAGAGCTCAAGGGGCTGCTGACCCCTCAGGGACTCCTGCCTTTCTGGCCATTTGTGGGCAGATACACAGCAAGGCAAGGCCTGATGGTCACTGGCAGCAGAGCAGCCAGGGATGTCTTCCTCAGCTCCAAGGGATGGTGCCCAAAAGAGGAGCCACGGCAGGGTGTGAAAACCTCCCATTCCTCTGTGAATGGAGAGGGGTCTCCTTGTGCCCTCACCCCCTTCCACCTCTCAGCAACACCCTTCTCCTTTGGCAGCTTGGGGAGTGCCCACAGAGGGAAGGACCACATGGAGGCCAGGCTTGAATGCAGCAGAACTTTAATGAGTCAAAAGAGGGAAACAAACTCATGCAGAGTGGGGGCTGCCACTCCCAGGCAGTTCCTCAAGGTGTCTCCTTGGAGCTTGCCCAGCATCTTTAGCAGGGGAGGCACCTTCTGCCACCGTAGCAGCTGGAAATGCCAGAGAGGTCACAGCACCCAGAGGTGATGGGCACTCCATCACAGCTGAGGATGCTGCCAACAGCAGCGGAGGTGGAGGAGCCCACAACGGTGTTCTGTGGGAAGGAGCTGAGGATGGGGCCGGGCAGGGTCACCACCACGGGAGGGGGCTCGATGGCGACAGTGGAGTTCTGGCACTGCCTGACACAGGGCTCATTGCAGCTGTTGGCCAGTGGGGTTGGGCCACAGGGCCGGCATGGCAGGCACTGGTTGTAGCAGGACATGTCTCTGGGCCGGAGGTGCACCTGGGAGAGAGGGCATGGAGGAAGCAGAGCACAGGTGTGAGTGAGGAGCAGCCAAGGTCAGTACTGACTGAGGAGCTGGAAACTGTGCCAGGAGCTACATGGTCTTCATTGCCCAACCTGGCCCAGGTTGCTCTCTCCTAGTTCTTAAACCAAGAGCCCCCTCAGCCACATCCCAGCCTCTCTCTAGCACACATTGTCCCCACAACCCTCTGCCATAACAAGGAGCTCCAGGGCCCAGCACAGGACAAAGACAATATCAGCTGAGATGTCCATCGAGACAAGATCTCACTTTGGAAGAGGAGGAGAAGGGGCTTCAGACTCACCTGTTCCCAAGGAGAAGGAGGCGAGAGAAGTGGATGGGAGAGCGGGGACTTGGGCTGGCTTTTATACCTGTCCTTTGTTGCCGCAGGACCAGAGGCACCCTTTGCAGAGGTAACAATTTTCATCTTGACAAGCTCATCTTGAATGCAAACCATCGCAGCTAATGATATGGGCTGTGCTTTGCTTTCCTGCACTGCTGCCTTTTCATGTCCAGGTTTGTGCCATGCCCATTCCCAGTAAAGGCTTCTTCTGAGCACTGGGATGAAAGGCCTCAAAATTTCTAGGGCAGGAATGCAGCAGTGCAGACAGAAGACTCAGCTCAAGTGCTGGACGGGTCCAGGGCAGGCAAGTGACATCAGCCTGGGTCAGTCTGTTGGGGCTGTTTGAAGTGTCGCTCTCGGGAAGAAGCTCCAGCAATCCTCAGCTGGATGTCCAAGTGGATTGCCTGCCAGGTTTTGACCCCATCCTGCCTAACACTGCCCTCAGGAAAAATTTCTGGCTTGTTTTGACTCGTCCCGTCTCTGTGCAGTCTGTGAGCACACAAACAATGCCATGGGCATGCCTGGGGCCTTGTGCTTCCCCAGAATGCTCTAGCCCTGCCACAGTTGTCCCCGTCTGTCCTCAGCAGAGCCCACAGTTGGTTGTGTTCCTACGTGTGTTCCTGTCTTGGCTGCACTTGTGTGCAGCTGGCTTTCTGTGGATGCACGCGGGAGCAAAAATTTGTGCATGATTCCATGCAGGTGTGCATGAACGTGTGCACGTGTGTGTCCTTGTGTGTCCCTCATCACAAGGGAATATGCTGCTCATGGGCAGGGACATGATATCAGGCCCCAACAAGGATGGTTCCACTCCAGCTTGGATCCTTAGTTGAATTCAGTGTAAACAATATTGGGAGTGCCTCAGCATGGCTGGCAGTCCCCCCTGCCTGCCTCTCCAGGCCAGGACACAGCTGCTCTCCCCAGTGCTAGAGAGTTCAAAAGGATGGGGATGGCTTTATGGGCAGGGAGAAAGGCTGAGGAATCCTGCCAACCTCGTGCTGGCCATCTGCTTCCAATAGCATCAGTGGTGCCTGGTATGGGACACATCCCACTCCCGTGTCCAAGCCAATGCCAAACGTACTTGTGCAGCCCATTGAGCTGGTGCTGTGTCAGGCGGGGGCTGAGACCTTGTCCCGAACAGGTACTGAATGAAAGGAACACGGGGCCTGTCGTCGCTGTGCTCTGAGTAGAAGGACAGACCCTGTGGCTTGCACAGGGAAAGCCAAAGAACTGATGACTGCTTTGGTGTTGAGCCCCCAGGACCGTCATGTCCCACATTGGAATCTCAGTCTGAGTGCCCAGCAACTGCCCCTGGGAGGGAAGGGACATTACATTTGAGGCCGCATTATCCAAAGCCTGCTGCTGTCCCACAGGCACGTCCAGAAGAGACCCTCTTCCCAACAAGGGCTGTCCATGGTGTGTAAAGTTCCTGAGCCCATCTCCCTGCCTGAACATCTGTCTGCCTGGGCTCAGGTCCAACTTGGAGACAGTGCAGTCGAGGCCTTCCCCCCTTCCCTGTAGTGACCTTCAGTGAGACCAGTGCCAGGGAGCTCTTCTGGGAGAGCTCAGCAATGGCTAAATCCCCTCTCCGTAGAGCTGCTTCTGAGCTGAGGCCCTAGCGTAGCTGAGGGCCAACTTCATTGCTTTCTCGTGAGGTAACAGGCACTGTGGACAAGGAAAGGGCAGGGGATGTGTGTACCTGGAGTTTAGAAGGACCTTTGACACACTCTCCCATACTTCCTTTAAGACCAAACTGGAGATGAATGGGTTCAGGGAGAGGCTGATAAGGTGGGTGGAAAATTGGCTGGACTACCAGGCTCAAAGAGGTGTGAGCATCGAGAAATGGGCTGCCTGGAACCTCAATGAAGGCGAAAAAGAGCAAGGGCGAGGTTTTGCATCTGATGGAGGAACCAGCCCATGCAGTCATGCAGGCTGGGGGGTGGCCGTCTAGGAAGCAGATCCACAGAAATACATGTGTGGTTTTAGGAGACACCCAGCTGAACATGAGACCACAGTATACCCTTGCAGTAAAACAGGTCAACCGCATCCTGAGCTGTGTTAGTCAAAGTGTTGCCAGCAGGTCCAGGAAAGTGACCCTGCCCCTCTGCCCCGTTCCAGACTGCATCTGGTGTACTGCATCGAGGCTGGGGCTCCCCAGTCCAATAAGGATATTGACATACTGACGTGAGTCCAACAAAGGCCACCAAGGTGGTTAGGGCGCTGTCAAACACGATGTGCAAGGAGACACTGAGAGAACTGGGTCTGCTCTGTTTGGAGAAGAGATGGCTCAGGGGAGACCTTCTTGCTTTCTACTAGTACTTAATCAGAGGAGACAGGGAATATGGACAGAGACTCTGGTCCAGCCGACAGGGAGTCCCTTGTTGGAGTAGAAGCAATGAATGAAGAGCAGCTGGGACACGGAGAAATCTGTTTAAGCAATAGGCTAATGGAAGTAAGAAGAACTGGAATGGGTTTCCCAGCGAGGTTGTGCAATCTCCATCCTGGGAGGTGTTCAAGGCTGGACTGAATGTGACCTTGAGCAACCTGATCTAATGGGATCTGTTCTGAGCACGGGGTTGATCTAGATGACCTCTAGAGGTCCCTCCTCACCTACGTTCTGACTGTGAAATTCCCACCTTGCCCCTATCCTCCCTGACCCCTTGCACGCCCATGGGCACATTAGTCCTCACTCGCCCTCTGCCACAACACAACTCTTAGCCATTGTGCTGGGACTGCGGAGGGGCAGCTGAAGGGAGGCTCTCAGCCTCCTCGCTGCCATCCACAGGGAATCAGTGGCTGCTGTTTCCAGTCCCTGAGCTGGGAGACAGCCATGGGAAGCTGGTCCATCTCCTGGGTCAGGGCCCTGCAGCTGCAGCGGGCACTGTGCACGCTTGTTCTTGCTGGGGAGCCCTGGCTGGAGGAGGGGAAGAGTCCACTTCCCAGGACAGCAGCTTGTGGCCCTGCAGAGCCACCGAGCACTCTTAGCCCGGGCGAGACCCCGGGCGGTGCCGGCGCAGGGCTCCGCGCCGGGGCGGAGCTGGCGGTGGCGGAGAGGAGAGGAGGCGGGGGAGAGGAGGCGGCGGTGCCGGAGCAGAGAGCCGGGGCTGGCGGGGGGCAGCGAGGCACGGGCGGCAGAGCAGCGGCATGCGGCGGTGCCGGGGCGCAGGGCTGGCGGGGCTGGCCGCGGTGCTCCTGGGTGCGCGGGGCTGGCGGCGGGGGCCGGGGCTGGGCCTGGGGTGGCCCCCGCAGCTCCCTCCAGCCTGCCGTCCCCTCTGGCTTCTTCACGGACCTCTGCCCCCGAACCATCCTCCCGTCCAGCCCTCCCTCTGCTACCATCCCACGTTCCCCCAGAAAACTCATTGCTCTAGCCTTTCTCCAGGACTCCCTGTTTCCTTCCTTTCCTCTGTCTTGCCGTATAACTCATGCGGTCATCCCTTCCCCCTTGCTACTTTATTTCTCTCTTTCCTTTATCCCCCTTTTTTTCTTCAACGCCTCCACCCTTCCAGCTATCCTTCACGCATTCACCTCGTCACCACCTATTAATGGACACTTCCATTAGTGCACATGTTGACATCCTCTGGAAACTCTTCTCCTCATCATCTCTGTTTGTTCCTGACTGCTTCTGCGGGATTTGTCCTGGGAAACAGCAGGCAGGGCTGGGCACAAAGCACGTTTTGACTGTTTTTCCTTCTTTTTCTCCTCGGCAGTGGCTGCGGGCAGAGCCCAGGTGCAGCAGGAGCCGTCGGCAGAGACCACCGAGGGCACCGGCACCAGCATCAACTGCTCGCACCCCACAATACAGACCACCGACTTCATCTACTGGTACCGTCAGCTCCCGGGCCGAGGCCCCACATTCATCGCACTCGCTCTTAAAGGGTCCAAAGATCTGCAGGACCCTCCGGGGCGGCTGTCGGTGGCGGCAGACCGCCGGTCTAGCGCCCTGCGGCTTGCCCGGCCCCGGCGCGGGGACGTGGCGGTGTATTACTGCGCCCTGGGAGACACGAGGAGAGGAGCCGGGGCTGCAGCCGGGCACGAACCGCCGCGGGCGGGGCCGGGCACGTGTGTTGGGGGCGGGGGGTGTCCTGGTTTCGGCAGGGATAGAGTTAATTTCTTTTCTAGTAGCTGGTACAGTGTTTTGGATTTAGGATGAGAACAAAGTTGATAACGCACCGATGTTTTAGTTGTTGCTAGGTAATGCTTACACTAGCCAAGGACTTTTCAGCTTCCCATGTTCTACCGACTGAGAAGGCTGAAGGTGCACAAGAAGCTGGGAGGGGGCACAGCCAAACTGGCCAAAGGGACATTCCATACCATGTGACGTCATGCTCAGTACATAAACTGGGGAAAGCTGGCCGGGGGGGCCGCTGCTCGGGGACTGGCTGGGCATCGGTCGGCGGGTGGTGAGCGATTGTACTGTGCATCACTTGCTTTGTGTATTATTATTATTATTATCATATTATTATTATTATCATTTTATTTCAATTATTAAACTGTTTTTATCTCAACCCACGAGTTTTTCTAACTTGTGCTCTTCCAATTCTCTACCCCATCCCACCAGGTGGGGGGGAGTGAGCGAGCGGCTGCGTGGTGCTTAGTTGCTGACTGAAGTTAAACCACGACAGTCCTTTTTGGCGCCCAACGTGGGGCTCGAAGGGTTTGAGATAATAACAGGTTAACCGGAGCGTATTAAAGAACTTATATCTGTTAGTAGTTGTGGGTCACAATGTTGGTTTCTCTGTTCTCAATATTGATTTGTATAATCTGCATCGCGCTCTTTTTCCTGCTGTACATGTTAAAGATTGGTGTTGGGTTTTGCAGTTTGCTGTGGTCTGCAGTGAATAGTAATGTCTCGCTTGTGAGGTTTGTTTTTAGAACATTGACCTTGACATTAGTGTGGTATGTAAACTTCGCAATGAAGCCGTTACTGTACCACGGAGATCATTTCGTGGAGACAACTAGCAATTGCAGTAACTTTTCTGAGAGTTTTTTTACGGAGGAAATACAGAATGGCAGGGTCACTACCTTCTTCTATAATGTTTCCTCCTTCATTACAGTAATTTTTCAGTATTTTGAACATCCTTGGGCAGTTAAGATACTTCTATTAATACTTCTTGGGAATACTGTTTCGGTTTTGTCTAAAGTTGGTAAGCAATTTAAGAATATCATCCAGAGATCTGCCCCAAGGCTGAATAATTATGAGTGGCAGGGTGTGTGGGACAAGATGGGCAAGTACCTAGGCCAATGGGCACCCCCAGTGTTTTGGAACTTCACCCCTGAGCAAGTGCAGAATCCTGAAAAGTTAGTAGAATATTTGGAAAAAGTATGCTGTCACCCTGGCAACTCCAGAGAGATGCAGCTCATTGCAACGTGCTGGGGCCTGGCCCATGCCTACCGAGCCCTGTTCAACACCATTCAGTGCCCTCAAAGGGAAGGGAAGGTCTCTGGCTCTGACAGTAAAACGACACGCACTGCGGCCACTCAGACCCGGGCAACGCGCCCTGCGGCCACTCCGACCCCAGCGACAGGCCGTGCAGCCACTCAGACCCCGGCAACAGGCCCTGCGGCCACTCCAACCCGGGCAACACGCACTACGGCCACTCCAACCCCAGCGACATGCACTACGGCCACTCAGACCCCGGCGACATGCACTGCGGCCACTCAGACCCTGGCGACATGCACTGCGGCCACTCCAACCCCAGCGACATGCACTACGGCCACTCAGACCCCGGCGACATGCACTGCGGCCACTCAGACCCTGGCGACATGCACTGCGGCCACTCCAACCCCAGCGACATGCACTACGGCCACTCAGACCCCGGCGACATGCACTGCGGCCACTCAGACCCTGGCGACATGCACTGCGGCCACTCCAATCCCGGCGACATGCACTGCAGCCACTCAGACCCCGGCGACATGCACTGCAGCCACTCAGACCCCGGCGACATGCACTGCGGCCACTCAGACCCCAGCGACATGCACTGCGGCCACTCCAATCCCGGCGACATGCACTGCAGCCACTCAGACCCCAGCGACATGCACTGAGGCCACTCAGACCCCGGCGACATGCACTGCGGCCACTCCAATCCCGGCGACATGCACTGAGGCCACTCAGACCCCGGCGACATGCACTGCGGTCACTCAGACCCCGGCAACAGGCCCTGCGGCCACTCAGGCTCCGGTGACATGCACGTGCACTGCAGTCACTCAGACCCCGGCAACAGGCCCTGCGGCTACTCGGACTCCGGTGACATGCACTTGCACTGCGGCCACTCCAACCCCGGCGACATGCACTGCAACCACTCCAACCCCGGCAACAGGCCCTGTGGCTGAACCAAAGAACCAGCCTGTGCCGGTATCAGTCGCCCCTGTACACAAGAAGAAATTTTGGAAGCGGAAGTCGGCTCGTTTAGTAAGGGAGGAAGAAGCTTCTTCTAAAAGGGAACCGGAGGAAGAACTGTACGAGTACCCTGGAGAAGGGCCATCACGAGAACGGGAGGAGGAGAGCCGGCCGCTGATCGGGGAGGAGGAAGAGGAAGAACTCATAAACGAGGCAGTGACCACCCGATCTCTATCCCTGAGTGAGCTGCGAGATATACGAAAAGATTTCAGCCGTCGTCCAGGTGAGCATATTGTCACCTGGCTGCTCCGATGCTGGGATAATGGGGCCAGTAGCCTGGAATTAGAGGGTAGGGAAGCCAAGCAGCTGGGATCCCTTTCTAGGGAAGGGGGCATTGACAAAGCAATTGGAAAAGGGACACGTATCCTCAGCCTTTGGAGGCGACTCTTGTCAAGCGTGAAGGAAAGGTATCCCTTTAAGGAAGATGTCATATGTCGCCCAAGCAAGTGGGCCACCATGGAGAAGGGTATCCAGTTTCTGAGAGAATTAGCTGTGCTGGAGGTGATTTATGGTGACCTGAACAATAAACAACTATCCAAAGATCCAGACGAAGTCAAGTGCACACGACCCATGTGGCGGAAGTTTATAAGGAGCTCACCATCGTCATACGCCAATTCATTGGCAGTGATGACCTGGAAAGATGGAGAGGAACAAACAGTGGATGAATTGGCTAGTCAACTCCGGCAATACGAGGAAAGTCTTTCTTCCTCCATCGTCTCGGCTGTGGAGAAACTGTCCGAAAAACTGTCCCGGGAGATCCAGCAACTCAGAGAGGATAGGTCCTACTCCTCACCTGTACGGACCAGTATCTCGGCTATTAGAAGTAAGCGTTCTTTTGCTCAAGAGAGAGAATATAAAGGGTACACACCACGGGGCACCCTATGGTTTTATCTGTGTGACCACGGAGAGGACATGAGGAAGTGGGATGGGAAACCTACCGCAGCCCTAGGGGCACGGGTACGCGAATTGCAAGGGAAAACAATCACAGAAAGAGGTTCTTCCAGGAAAATTGCTGCTCCAGTTTCCAGCGGGCAGTTCCCCAGAGAGAGTAGAAGGGCTGATCTTACTCTTGATCTTAATGAAGAAACTTCTGACCCGTACGTACAAGAAATGAGAAATGAGTACTGTGATGAGGATTAGAGGGGCCCTGCCTCCAGCCAGGGGGAGGAAAGGGACAACCGGGTTTACTGGACTGTGTGGATTCGGTGGCCTGGCACGTCAGACCCACAGAAGTATAAGGCTCTGGTAGACACCGGTGCACAGTGTACCCTAATGCCATCAAGCTATATAGGGGCAGAACCCATCTGTATTTCTGGGGTGACGGGGGGATCCCAACAGCTAACTGTATTGGAAGCCGAAGTGAGTTTAACTGGGAACGGGTGGCAGAAGCACCCCATTGTGACTGGCCCAGATGCTCCGTGCATCCTTGGCATAGACTACCTCAGGAGAGGGTATTTCAAGGACCCAAAAGGGTACCGGTGGGCTTTTGGTATAGCTGCCTTGGAGATGGAGGAAATTAAACAGCTGTCCACCTTGCCTGGTCTTTCGGAGGACCCCTCTGTTGTGGGGTTGCTGAAGGTCGAAGACCAACAAGTGCCAATTGCTACCACCACAGTGCACCGGCGGCAATATCGCACCAACCGAGACTCCCTGATTCCCATCCATAAGCTGATTCGTCGACTGGAGAGCCAAGGAGTGATCAGCAAGACCCGCTCACCCTTTAACAGTCCCATATGGCCAGTGCGGAAGTCTAATGGAGAGTGGAGACTAACAGTAGACTATCGTGGCCTAAATGAAGTCACGCCACCGCTGAGTGCTGCTGTGCCAGACATGCTAGAACTTCAATACGAACTGGAGTCAAAGGCAGCCAAGTGGTATGCCACAGTTGATATTGCTAATGCGTTTTTCTCAATCCCTTTGGCAGCGGAGTGCAGGCCACAGTTTGCTTTCACTTGGAGGGGTGTTCAGTACACCTGGAACCGACTGCCCCAGGGGTGGAAACACAGCCCTACCATTTGCCATGGACTAATCCAGACTGCACTAGAACAGGGTGGAGATCCAGAACACCTGCAATACATTGATGATATCATCGTGTGGGGCAACACAGCAGAAGTTTTTGAAAAAGGGAAGGAAATAGTCCAAATCCTGCTGAAGGCCGGTTTTGCCATAAAACAAAGTAAGGTCAAGGGACCTGCACAGGAGATCCAATTTTTAGGAATAAAATGGCAAGATGGACGTCGTCAGATCCCAATGGATGTGATCAACAAAATAACAGCCATGTCTCCACCAACTAGCAAAAAGGAAACACAAGCTTTCTTAGGCGTCGTGGGTTTTTGGAGAATGCACATTCCAAATTACAGTCTGATTGTAAACCCTCTCTATCAAGTGACCCGGAAGAAGAACGATTTCAAATGGGGCCCTGAGCAACGACAAGCTTTTGAACAAATTAAACGGGAGATAGTTCATGCAGTAGCCCTGGGGCCAGTCCGGGCAGGGCAAGAGGTAAAAAATGTGCTCTATACCGCAGCCGGGGAGAACGGCCCTACCTGGAGCCTCTGGCAGAAAGCACCAGGGGAGACTCGAGGTCGACCCCTAGGGTTTTGGAGTCGGGGATACAGAGGATCCGAGGCCCGCTATACTCCAACTGAAAAAGAGATATTAGCAGCATATGAAGGGGTTCGAGCTGCTTCAGAAGTGATCGGCACTGAAGCACAGCTCCTCCTGGCACCACGACTGCCGGTGCTAGGCTGGATGTTCAGAGGGAGGGTCCCCTGTACACATCATGCAACTGATGCTACATGGAGTAAGTGGGTCGCACTGATCACACAACGGGCTCGAATAGGAAACCCCAGTCGCCCAGGAATCCTGGAAGTGATCATGGATTGGCCAGAGGGCAAAGATTTTGGAATATTGCCAGAGGAGGAGGTAACGCGTGCTGAAGAGGCCCCAATGTATAATGAACTACCAGAAAATGAGAAGCAATATGCCCTGTTCACTGATGGGTCCTGTCGTCTTGTGGGAAAGCATCGGAGGTGGAAAGCTGCTGTATGGAGTCCTATGCGACAAGTTGTAGAAACGGCTGAAGGAGAAGGTGAATCGAGCCAATTTGCAGAAGTAAAGGCCATCCAGCTGGCTTTAGACATTGCTGACCGAGAAAAGTGGCCAGTGCTCTATCTCTATACTGACTCATGGATGGTGGCAAATGCCCTGTGGGGGTGGTTGCAGCAATGGAAGCAGAGCAACTGGCAGCGCAGAGGCAAACCCATCTGGGCTGCCGCATTGTGGCAAGATATTGCTGCCCGGGTGGAGAACCTGGTTGTAAAAGTCCGTCACGTAGATGCTCACGTACCCAAGAGTCGGGCCACTGAAGAACATCAAAATAACCAGCAGGTGGATCAGGCTGCTAAGATTGAAGTGGCTCAGGTGGATCTGGACTGGCAACATAAGGGTGAATTATTTCTAGCTCGGTGGGCCCATGACACCTCAGGCCACCAAGGAAGAGATGCAACATACAGATGGGCTCGTGATCGAGGGGTGGACTTGACCATGGACACTATAGCCCAGGTTATCCATGAATGCGAAACATGCGCTGCAATCAAACAAGCCAAGCGGTTAAAGCCTTTTTGGTATGGAGGACGATGGTTGAAATATAAATATGGGGAGGCCTGGCAGATCGATTATATCACACTCCCACAAACCCGCCAAGGCAAGCGCCACGTGCTTACAATGGTGGAGGCAACCACCGGATGGCTGGAAACATATCCTGTGCCCCATGCCACCGCCCGGAACACTATCCTGGGCCTTGAAAAGCAAGTCCTATGGCGACATGGCACCCCAGAAAGAATTGAGTCAGACAATGGGACTCATTTCCGAAACAACCTCATAGACACCTGGGCCAAAGAGCACGGCATTGAGTGGGTGTACCACATCCCCTATCATGCACCAGCCTCTGGGAAAATTGAACGATACAATGGACTGTTAAAGACTACACTGAGAGCAATGGGTGGCGGGACATTCAAACATTGGGATACGCATTTAGCAAAGGCCACCTGGTTAGTCAACACTAGGGGATCTGCCAATCGAGCAGGCCCTGCCCAGTCAGAACTTTTACGTACTGTAGATGGGAATAAAGTTCCTGTAGTGCACATAAAAAATATGCTGGGGAAGACAGTCTGGGTTATTCCTGCCTCAGGCAAAGGCAAACCCATCCATGGGATTGCTTTTGCTCAAGGACCTGGGTGCACTTGGTGGATAATGCGGGAGGATGGGGAAGTCCGATGTGTACCTCAAGGGGATTTGATTTTGGGTGAGAATAGCCAATGATCTGAATTATGTGATGTTAAGTACTAATTATAGTTATAATAGTTATCTAATAATACACAGATATACTAATAATACTAATAATATTATATGCCATACTAATGTTATTACAATAAGAATCACCCAGACTAATGAAGAATAACTTCAGTGAAACCAAGCAAAGCACAGTGATGATGGTACCAGAACTGACTTCAACATGGAACAATCCAACACCACATACCATCTCCATTTTTCCTGCCCTGAAAGATTATTATGACAGATGGAGCCCGAAGTCATGGACTAAATGAACTCACCGAACATTTTAGAGGGATGGCCCACAGACGAAGGGAATGATATCTCTGTGTGTGTATATATATATATATATAAAGGGGTGGTGATTAATGAAAATGTACTGGAAAATATGAGACTTGAGCATGACGCAGATGGTATAGAATAAGGGGTGGATATTGTCCTGGTTTCGGCAGGGATAGAGTTAATTTCTTTTCTAGTAGCTGGTACAGTGTTTTGGATTTAGGATGAGAACAAAGTTGATAACGCACCGATGTTTTAGTTGTTGCTAGGTAATGCTTACACTAGCCAAGGACTTTTCAGCTTCCCATGTTCTACCGACTGAGAAGGCTGAAGGTGCACAAGAAGCTGGGAGGGGGCACAGCCAAACTGGCCAAAGGGACATTCCATACCATGTGACGTCATGCTCAGTACATAAACTGGGGAAAGCTGGCCGGGGGGGCCGCTGCTCGGGGACTGGCTGGGCATCGGTCGGCGGGTGGTGAGCGATTGTACTGTGCATCACTTGCTTTGTGTATTATTATTATTATTATCATATTATTATTATTATCATTTTATTTCAATTATTAAACTGTTTTTATCTCAACCCACGAGTTTTTCTAACTTGTGCTCTTCCAATTCTCTCCCCCATCCCACCGGGTGGGGGGGAGTGAGAGAGCGGCTGCGTGGTGCTTAGTTGCTGACTGAAGTTAAACCACGACAGGGGGACAGCCCCGGCCAGGCCCGCCAGGGGGCGCTGCCGCTCGGCCCGCCGGGGCCGCCCCGCCCCTCCCAGCCCCGGGGCGGTTCCCCCACCCCACCGGCACTGGCACCGCCTTCAGCATTGACACCGGCACCGGCATCGGTACTGGCACTGGCACCGGGCCCGCCAAGGCCCCGCAGCCTGGATCCTTCCCTTTCCTTGTCTGTGCTCCTTCCCCTAAACATCCCATGTCTTGCACAATCCCAAAGTACTTTTTCACTGCATCCCGTAAGGAGTCTGATCCCCCTGTAGGCAGAAACACCCCTGCGTTTATAGAGTGATCACCTCACCCTTCTGGGAGGTGTCATCCCTAGGCAAGGGGTCGATCATAATGCCCTAAGGGTTAGTGAGGAGGTTGCAGTAAAGAGGGTTGTGCTGGATGTCCTCCTGCCAAAGAGAAGCGGTGTGTCTGACTCTGGGAAGGGGTGTTTACAGCAGGTGCTGTTCCCAGAGACGTTTCCCTTGAAGGGCCTCATCCGTGGCCTGGGAGAAGGGAGAGAAAACCCCTGTGGGGACAGGGAGTCAGACTCCTGCTTGCAGTGCCTTTGGCTGTTCCTTGTTCTACCTCCTTTCAGAGTCTACCGAGGGACAAGGAGCACGTTGGGTGGTGCAAAGGGGCCTGTCTCCATCCCCGAGAGTGGTGGGTGCACCCTGCCTGTGGTTGGGCACTGGATGGCAGAAGTAGTTCACCATGGACACTCCTCCCTTGCTGGGGGCTGGTTGGGCTGGTGGTGATCTCCAGGAGGAGTAAAAAGCCGGGAAACAGCCTGCAGCCACCTATTCCCTGAGAGCAGGCGGCTTGAGCTCTTCCTTCAGGCACTTACTTGATTTTTTTTTTTTTGGCGTTGTGACCTGGAGCTGAGAGGCAGCGATTCTACACCAGGGTATGTCTGCCTGAGAGGATGCTCAAGCACCTTCAGACTTGAAGGGCTGAGAAAAGCCCAGCTGTGGCCTGACTGCCCAAAGATGAGCCTGCCAGTGCTGAACAACCTCCCTTTAGCCCCTGCAAACCTGGAACGCAGTAAGGGTCGCAATTTGGTGTCTTTCCTTGGGCTGAGCACTTTAACAACTTTAATTAGTCTCCCTACAGAGCCTCCTCGTGGCAGAGGTGTGGAGTCCCAAGCCCGCCTGTCTGCAGCAGCAGGGAGAGAGTTTTGCTCCACCCTCTGCACTGAGGTTTGGCGGGTGCTTTGGGCTGGCAGAGGGAGGAGAAGTGGTGAACTTGCAAGCTTCAGCTCCCTCTTTCTGTGAGGTCCCTGGACGTGCCGTGGGTGGGAGAGTGTGACATGGTCCTGAAATTCCCGGCAGCTCTGGTGGGACTGTCATATTTTGGTGAGACGCCACGTTCAGGCTGGGGAGGAGCAGGGCAAGAGGATGTCCTGCCAGTGGTGGGAGGGGACATTCAAGTTTGACTCTGCAGGAAACTGGGAGTGATTCCGCAGGGAGAGCAGGGCACATTGCCACAGCAGACTCAGGAACAGCCCTGAGCCACTGAAACTGAGTGGGACACAGCAGTGAGTATTCAGGAGAAGTATCCCTGCTGCTTGTCCAGCTCTGACTCTTCCCTCAGCGTCCACCAATGACCACTGTTGGGGAAGGGGGCTCTTGGTAAGAGACATGACTGTTCCTGTGGATTTACCTCCTAGCCAAAGAAGCCCAAGGAGGGAAAATGTCCTCCTAGCCCTGCATCTTGGGGATCAGCAAAAGTCTCAACATGTGAGCAAGACCCATCAGCCAAACAGAGGACAAGATTTTCTGTTCAACCCCTTGAGCTGTCCCCCTACGTTTCATGTCTCTCCTCCAGCTGTGGAGACTCACCAGTGCTTGGCTGGGAGGAGTTCCCATATCCCTGGGGTGCTGTGGGTTCTCTGCCCAGCAGAAAACTGCTGGTGGCTGCGTTTCTGGGATGTGTATTTCTGGGATCTGGTTTGTACCTCCGTGCACACGTCTCTTGTTATGCTAAGTCTGTTTTGGAAAGCAAAGAGCTGGCCCTGGAGAGCATCTGTGGGGAAAGCTGACAAAAGCAGCCATGGTGGCAGGCCAACGTGTTCTAATTAATGGAGTGATGTGAGCTCAGTAGGCCATGACATCAGGTGTTTGCAGTGAGGCCTTCAGAGGTGACAAAGAAAACTCAGTCTCTGTCCCTGGAGAAGAATGTCTCTGTGAGGTACTGGAAGGTGGATGGGAAGCCCCATTCTGACCTGGATGGCTAAGAAAGCTGTGGTTTGGATCCCACCTGGAGGTGGAATTCAGGTCTGTCCTCATGCTGGGCTGTACACAAAGACCTGTGAGAGAGGATTTAGGGTCCTGCAGGAAATGCACGACATCTGGGAGGGCAAACAATAAATGTGTTGGAATATGGGGGCATTTCACATGACCTGAGTGCTTTTTCACACCCACCTTACACCTGAAACTGGTTGATCTTTTGGCCAATCTTTCCCTTTTCCTTCACGTTTGTAACTTCTTGGGCGTCCTGAAAAATGCATGCAATGTTTTAGTGTTTTTGCAGGTGTTGCAGGGAGACACTTGAAAGGCTGAGCTCAACATGGGGCTTCCCCCCAGAGCCTTGACTCAAGAGACCCCACTTTCTCTGGGGACAGGAGCCTTTCAGCGTAGTGAGGAACTCACACACCTGAGGAACTTGAGCAGAGGCCACTGTCAGGGCATGTGGAAGGTGAGAGTGGCTGCTTCACTAAGGCTGTCAGATCAAGTCCCTTTTCCTCTCAAAGGGGAGAACAAGTAAAAGGGAAAGTGATAAGCCAAGCACACAATGACAGCAATCTCTGAGTAAGTGATAAGGGAGACAAGGAGGGAGAGCAGAGCTCTGCAGCCTCTAATGGATGGGCCATGAGGAAACTGCAGGCGTAGCTTTGAAGTGGGTCAGGCTGAGCTTTGTAGGTGACAAGAAGTGACAAGAGGAACATGAGGATTATGGAGGTTTGAGGGGGGTGGGGGTGGGGGGCTGCGGGACTAGGCAGCACTTATTGAGGCATGCTTAGGGGAAAGCTCAAAGGTGGAGGGAAAAAGGGGACTGGGGAGGAGCAAGGGGAGGCAATAGAGAGGAGGAAGGAAAAAAGGAGGTACCTGCATCTAAGCAGGGGCTGGTCATGCACTTGTTGGGATGAGCCATGCGCCTGATCACCACAGTCTCCCCTGCCTTCTTATTAAATCCTTTCTTAACCATCCTTCTGTGTATCTTCATGCCTTTTCCCATGTGCGAGTGCTGCAAGGTCTGAGTGCCCGTACATAAGAGAGACTGGTGTGAAAGAGAGATCTGGGTGCCAGTAAGTGGGCAAACAACCAATGGCCATAGGGATTGTAGGTCTGGGTGCCAGCAACTGGATGGACCAGGGGGTGTGCTGCAAGGTCTAAGTGGCAGCAACGGGAGAAGGGGTCACTGGTCACAGGACCTGTCGATCTCTGTGCCAGCAGCTGGAGGGACTGGGGTGTAAGCAAGGTCTGTGTGCCAGCAACTAGAGCAGGAAAAACATGTCACAGGCTGATACTACCAAGCCATGGCAGTGCTTGAGGGATCTGCAGTTGTGGGGGTGATTGTGAGAGGAGTGGGTGATTTCACGCATCTGTTTGCTAGTGAACTTCAGGTTGGCCTAGCTAGAGAGAAGGAGGAGACCCAGGTGCTGGGCAAGAGGGCCCAGGCTCCAGGCAGGGCTATTAGAGGGGCTGAGGGCCTGTGCTGATATTTGAGGGATGCACAAATGTGGGTGTGCTGGTGACTGCAGAGGGTGAGGGTGCACGTGTTTTCACTAGGGAACTGTATGTCACAGACATACTGGAGACAGTCAGACGAAGGGCCACTCTGGATGATGAAGAGACCGGAGCAACTCTCATTTGGAGAAAGGCTGAGCGAGCTGGGACTGTTCAGCACAGGGAAGAGAAGTCTCAGGGGAGATCTCATCCATGTGTGCAAACATCTGAAGGGAGGCTGTGAAGAAGGTGGAGCCAGGCTCTTCTCCATGGTGTCCAGTGACAGGCCAAGAGGCATTTGGCACAAACTGAAACATAGGAGGCTCTGTCTGAACATCAGGAAACCCTTTGTCACTGTGAGGGTGAGGGAGCACTGGCACAGGATGCCCAGGGAGGTTGTGGAGTGTCCATCCTTGGAGGTACTCAAAATCCGTCTGGACATGGTCCTTTGCAACCAGCTCTAGGTCACCCTTCCCGAGGCAGGGTTTGGACCCGCTGACCTCCGGAGGTCCCTTCCAAATTTAACAATTCTGTGTTTCTGTAACGCAAGACATGAGGAGGGTCTGAGAGAACTGGCCTTCTTCAGCCTTCGAAAGAGAAGCTTAAGAGAGAGCGTGTTGATGCTTCTAACGCTTGACTGGAGGATGAAGGGCCAGATGGAGCCAAACTCTTCTTCAGCACAGTGATAGAGCAAAGGGCAATGAACACGTTCTGGAAGAGGGGAAAATCCTACTAGAAATTTGGAATTGTGGTTTTTTAACGTTGAGGGTGGAGCATGGGTGTAGATAGACCCCCGTAAGAATGGGACTCTGGCTCCACAGAGTGTTCATTAAAATACCATTAATTGGAGGTAACACAAGAAGGTAAAAGGGGATAGCACCGGTGACGTTATACCCCTTCAGATGCTGGGAACCCTGAGTCACGGAGCATGAGGTGGAGCTCGAGCTGGGGTTTAGCACATAGTGCAAATCCTGCCCATGCTAAGACTCTCTGGCATTGTCGACTTTTAAGTTTTCATGGGATATTCTTGGAAATAAACCGCTCCTAATTCCTACTGTGGAGAAAAAGGACATTTATATGAAAACACGGTGCTTCACTCCTAGATCAAGACAAGGATGTGCTCATGGCAACATTGCCAAGTTTGCCAAGTGATATATACAGCTCAGCACAGCACAGGTCTGTGCCTACTCGGGTCAGGTTAACTTAACAATAATGAACGGTTTGTTATCTCTGCCATGACTGGTGCATGGGATCACTCTGGAGTTAATGCGGAAAGGGCATGGGAGTAGGGGTCCCCACCTGACCATCCCCCACCCCTTCACATGCCCTTTCAGCTCTGGGGTGCAGGGCTGCCCTATCCCCACCCCTTGCAGTGCAGCACTCCAATGGGTGCCCTATGTGCTCCCTGGGAGTAGGGGGTGACCCACTGATCCCTCACCCTGTTTCCTGCTGACCCCTCACCCCTTTCCCTATGGAATGAGTTGTCCTTGCCACCTCTGGGTTTGTGGCATCCAGCAGCCCCACTGGAGCCAGGTTCCTCTCTCGCTCTGTGGGTTGTCCCACTGGAACAGGACACAGCCAGAGACCCTGGGCTGCTGCACAGCAAGGTTAATCTCCTATTTTGGGGGATTTGGGGGAGAGGCCTTGTTCCCAGGCAGTTGAGGAAAGAAAGGGGAGGTGTGAGAGAAACGGAAGAGACTTCTGTTCCCAGAAGAAATAGTAACATCCCCAGAGAGCTGAGGACCCCAGAGGAAGATGTGAAACCTCAGTGGGGAGGAAACCCCTGACCTCCCAAATGGCCCAGCAGTGGGTGTGCAGAAGAGCAGGTGATTCTAGCTGGGGAGGTGAGGGCTCCACTGCGAGCTGACCGGGAACAGCCCCTTCCCACGACTGGGGCCCCCAGGGCCCCTGAGGGAGCCACAGGTGTTGCTGCTGGAGGAGGGAGAAACCCCGAAGGAGCATTTCAGGCACAGGAAGAACAGATCACTTCTCTTCCCCGCTTCTTCCTCCGCTCCCCCAACAGAGTCGTTTCCGGCAGCTCTGTTATCTCGGGGCTGGGAGGTGGTTTTCTGACTCTCTCTCACTCAGCCAACAGGCAGGTTGGTCTCGACATGCACCTCGGCTGTCTCGTCCTCACGGCTTTCCTGGGGCAACTGCTGGGTAAGTCCTGGCTTTCTATAAACTCATACTTCTTCTTCTCCCAAGGAAACCCTTGCCAGCCTTATCAGGTCTATGTGGGCAACTATTCTTGAATAACAGGAAAATGCTGGGAAATACCGGCTCACGTTTGTGTTTTTGCACCAGTTCTCTCAAGACTCTCTTACTGTTGGAAACAAAATCAGAAGAGAGAGGAGAGATACCTCAGGCCCCTTCTCCATCTTTTCTCTCCCCTTTGATCCATTCCTCTCTGCCTCTCTCTTCTGATCCACCTGCTGTCAGCAGAGGAGATCTCAGCTGTCTCTGCAGCCCCACAATTCTCCCGTTCCAACGCAAATTAGCAGATCTTGCCAAAGCTGCCCCAGGGACTTTAAAGCTCTCATCCCACTGACATTAATAGGGTGTCCCATTCTGCCTCCTGGCTGGCACATACCTGCCATGGCTTCCAGTTTCCTCCTGGTTGGCAACACAGCCAGGGCTCCCTCTTTTCAAGCTCGGCATTGCATGTACTCAGGGAGCTAGGAGCCCTAGGAGATGACAGGGATGGGGAAGTAGGATGAATCTTTTTGCCATAGCTCCATGGGCCCCTCAACCTGCGGGAGGGGAGCTGGGCCCAGCACACAAAGGTCAGGCATGACAGGCTGTTCCCTGCTCCTCTGGGCAATAGGAGCAGGAGCAGGGACACAGCCCAGCTCTCCTCAGGGTCCACGCTGGGCTGAGAGCTCTGAGCTCCTGCCCAAACTACTCTCCACCTGGCTGTCCCCAGGCCTCGGGATTTTCCTGCAGGGCAAAGGACAGGGAGCCTTCTCGACCAGGATTTTGCATGCACTCCTGGTTTGCTTCCCGGAGCCTTTCCCTGCACGGTTGCTGACCTTCACTTTTTTCCGGGCACCGTGGGGCAGACCGCTGTCATCCAGTAAGTCACAGTAAAGGAGAGAGACACCTTCCAAACAACCTGGACGTACCAGACCTCCAGGTTTGATGCCTTCCTGTGGTATCAGCAGAGGAAAAGACAAGCCCCACAGCCTGCTGACCACCACAGGAAAACACAGCCTCGTGCAGCTGATAGTGCCTTGTACCTCTGTGCTGTGAGTGACACCCTGGTGCAGAGATCTTCTTTGACTGTGCAACAACCCAGGGCAGGGAGGGCATCTGTCTTTCAAGGCTGAGCTTGGGGAAGGGGCCCTCAGCTCTCCCCTTGCATCGCTGCTTTCTCCGTATACCCAGGGGTCTGCAGGCCAGGTTCCTGCTCCCCACCACAAAGCAGACAAGCTACCTGCTGTGTGGCCAGGTAGAGGCTATGCAGGGAGACACCAGGGCTTCTTCCGCTTGGACCCACGCGCTCTTAAAAGAGCAGCCATGCCCAGAGAGGTTTCTGCCAAGCCTGTTGCGCAGGAGCCACCTCAGCCAGTCCCTCACATCTCTCCAAGCCAAACACTCTTCCCCTTTCAATGTCCCATACGAAGGAGCTCACAGGGCAGAGCGGGTATCAGCTGAGACGGCCATTGAGGCACGACCTCATCCTGGAGTACGAGGAGGAGAAAGAGCTTCCCTCACCGGGTTCTCAATGCAGAAGGAGGCAAGAGAAGTGGATGAGGGAGCGAGGAGCTGTACTTGCTTTCGTAAGGGTCCTGCACTTGCCAAGCTCCACAGGCACCCTTTCTGGAGGTAATAATCTTCTGACGCGCTCATCCCTTAATCAAAATGTCCCAGCTAATGACATAGGCTGTGTTTTGATTTCCTGCAGTGCTACCTTTTCATTTTCTCATTTCTACCATGCCCATTCATTCACGGAGTGCCGGGATCATGAGCCCAAGGATTTCCAGGGCAGAAATGCATCAGAGCAGGCAGCAGATGTAGACCAAGTGCCAGAGTGGTCCTGTGCAGGCAGTTACTGTAAGGCTGTGGCACTCTGGTGGGGTGGTTTGTGTCCCCATTTGCAGGGAGGGGCTTGGCTGCTTCCAGCCCTGCAGTCCTCAGCCCCACACCCCCAGGCTCCCATCCATGAGGACATGTCACACCCTTCTCTCCCTGTCCCTCCCTTCCTCCCTCCCTCCCTCCCAGCTCACTCCAGCTGTAGGTGGTCATCACTTCCTCAGGTGGGTGGGTTGTGCTGCTGGGATTCGGCTCTCTTCCTTCAAATGTTGCCCTCAGGAGAAAGCTGCTAGCTTGTTTGGCCTCCTGCCCTGCCTACAAAGTCTCTGGGGATCCTCAACGTACACTATGGATGTGTTTGGGGCCTTATTCTAACCCAAGGTGCTCCAGCCCTTCCCTGCCAGGGTGATCCCCGGTGTTGCCTCTCTTGAGCCCACAGTTGCTTGTGTGGATGCATGTGTGCTTACCTGTGTGGACATTTGTGCATGTGGATCTCTGTGAATGCGTGTGTGTGCACAAAGTTGTGCCCAGCCAACACCTTACTGAGGTGGTGATGAATCAGGCAAGGGCTGAGACCGTGCACTGAGCAGGTATTGAACTGGAGGGACTAGGGTCCTTACGTTGCTGTGCTGTGCCCAGCAAAGCCAAAGAGCTGATGAACCCTTTGGTCTTCACCCCCCTGGACCTTCGTGTCCTGAGACTGAGCAGCCAGCAACTGGCCCTGGGGGGGAGGCATGTCTGATTCAAGGTCACACACCCCAACGCCTGCTGCTGTTCCCTGACTGGGTCAGGGAGAGACCCTCTTTCCCCCAGGGGCTGCTGGTGGTGGAAGGAAGGGCACTGCGTGAGAGGTGGAAACACTGTCTGTCTTGGGAGCTGTTTCCCCGAGAAATTCCTCCTCTAGGAGACTTCTGGCTTCTTCCTGTCAATGACCTTCTTCCTCCTATTCCAGCCAGGCTTTCCATGTCCATGGTCGTTGCTCATTGGGGCCTGCTGGTGGGAAATGGAGGCTACAACAGCAGAGAGAATTTCCTTCCCCGTCTGCAGGTGAGCCCTGAGCCCCCTCTTTTACCGCTTCCCTCCCTGGCCCTCACCCACCCATGAGTTCATTTCTCCCCACACCCCCCTCACCTTGCAAAGGTCTCGGGCATTGGCTTTGGGCTGCAGAGAGGCACGTGGAGGGAGGCTCTCATCCTGTTCTCTCCTATCCCCGTGAAGTCAGGGGATGCTCTACCCAGCCCCTGAGCTCTGGGATGCCTGCCACCTCCAGATGCCATGGCTGCTCAGCTGTCCCAGGCTAGGGATGTAGCTGTGCAGACTTACTCTTGCTGGGGACTCTCCAGGCGGGCTTCCACTTTCTCTTCCTCTGCTGACAGAGGGGTTTTAGCCTTTTCCTACCTCTCCTTCTCTTGCTCCTGTCTCCTGGGCTGGGCTGGAGGAAGGAGAGGGTCCAATTCCCAAGTGTCAGCACTCCTGCTTCCTAGCAAACACGACTGCAAGCACAGGGGCTGTTTTCCCAGATAACATGTAGCAGGGACGGTGCAGCAGTCCTGGGCAAACCTGGACATTCACCGCAACTTGCCCATGTGGGATGTCCGAGTCAGATCAGAGGTTCACTGCAGGTTTCAGTTGGACTCGTGTTCTCATTTTGATCTCACCCGTTGACATCACATGCAAATGGAAGGAATTGCACAGTCACGTACATGCAGAGGCACGTGAAAAAATGCTCACATCCACACACAGGGTGCACACACATGTCCACGCCTGTAGACACACAGGTGTGTGCGGTCACAAGCATGCATGTACACAAATGCACACGGGCCCTTTTACACATATAGAAGTGGAAGCACAAACATGTGCCTGCACAAACACAAACATTTCCTCACATGTGACCAGACATGAAAGCACATGAGCATGTACACCCAGTTACACAGGAACCCCTGTGCATGCACACACATTCAGCCCCCAGACATGTGATCATGTAAATGTTCACAAGTGCTTATACACACTTGCACATTCACACTTGCATGTAGATCTATATGCACACAGACATATACATGCACACCAACACCACACACACTTCCTTGCTCCCCTGCAAAAATATGCATGTACACACACACATGCACAGGCACACACAGAAATGCACTTGTTCACACACACACTGGCAGACACCCACTCTCACACGTGCATTTGCAAATGCATAAACAACTGCAAGCACACAGGCACAAATACGCCCACAGGCACAGGCAGATGCATATGCACAGGAGGAAGCACAGCCTCTCCCCACACTCTCAGAACCAGGACAACACCGGCCAGCTCTCTGCCTCTGTGCCCCTGACAACTTTAGGCAAGTCCTTGAAAGCCCAGCGCTAAGAAGGTAAATCAGGCACCAGCCATCCCTGTTGGGTTTAATGACAGCAGAGGGCTTTTGGGCTTTTGTGGATTGGACAGAGGCAGTTCAACCGATTGTGTTCTCATTACAGGAAAGAGAGAAGGTGTATTGGGGTCCAAGTTGCGGGGTCTTGTTTGGACATTCAGCCTGTTCAGGCGCAAAGTGTGTGCATGAGAGACAAAGTCAAAGCTAGAGACCATCCCTGTTGCTGTAGCTCCAGGGGTTCCCCACCTAACAAGTCAAAGTAATCCCAAAGTCTGACAAGATCCGGCCCATCCCTGGTGATCGCCGTAGGGTGGTTGTGGAGGTCTGGGACCCGTTCCAGCTTCAATGCAGGGAGAGGTGCCACTCTGACACGCTCACATGGCAGCAAAGGGTTGTGTGTCTGGGGTGAACCAGATTCTCTGCAGCTGCAAGTGCTGAGGCTGGGACACCAGAGAGGAAGCTGGCCTGGTGAAGCTGCCTTAAGAGAAATACCCTCTCTTCAAAAGCCAAACAAATATTCATTAGCAAGTGGCATCAGGAGGAGATTTCAAACTGCCTGAGCCAAGCCCTGACATCTGTCAGTTAACCTGGCTCATTAGAGCTCATGGAGCTGCACTGCTGAGAAGTCTGTCTCCGCATCTGCTTTTAGCACTGGGACAGTCTCCAGAGGAAGAAGAGCGGTGGCAGGAGGCTGTGCCCAGCACTGCCGAGGCACCAGGAGGGCAAGCCTTGTGCCCTGAGAGCCTCCCAGCAGGGCTGGCATTTTCCAAGGGTCCTCACCTGGCCTGGAAAGCTCCTTATTCAGTTTCCCCTAACTGTGACCTGCCTCCCTTGGAAGGTGTCCAGCTCCTAGCTATTCCCTGCAAGTCCAGCATCAGGAAGCAAGGTGCCAGCCAGACGGGTTTGTTAGAAATCTTCTCAGAAAGCAGCTGCAGCATTGCTCAGGCTAAATCAGCTGCTGCTGTTGTTAGCCACCGGGCAGCCATAATAGATGTGTACCGTGTGTGTAAAAAGCACGCCTGTGTCAGGATTTTCCGTTGTTGGCTGGTGAGCTCAGCAGGTGCTGCTCTGATGGACCATTACTCCTTGTCCTGTCACTACAGGCCCTGGTAAAAAGTCCTTCTCCATCTTTCTTATAAGCCCCCTTACTATATTGAAAGACCACAGTGACGTCTCCCTGGAGCCTTCCCTTCAGCCTCTCTGGCTGAACAACCCCAACTCTCTCAGCCTTTCTTTGGAAGACAGGTGTTCCAGTCCTCAGAACATTTTTGTGGCCGTCCCCTGAGGGGCCTGTTCTAACAGGTCCATGTCTTTCTTTATTGGGACCCCCAGAACTGGACGCAGGACACAAGGTGGGGTGTCACGAGAGCCGAGTAGTTGGGAGAATCATTTCCCTTGACCTGCTGGCACAGTTCTTTTGATGCAGCTCAGGATACAATTGACTTTCTGGGCAGCAAGCGCACATTGCCAGGTCATGTCCAATTTTTCAACCACAGGTATCCCCAAGTCCTTCTCCACAGGGCTCCTCTCAATCAATTCATCCCCCAGTCTGTACTGATACTGGGGATTGCCCCAAGCCAGGGGCAGGACCTTGCACTTGGTCTTCTTGAACTTCATCAAGTTCATATGGGCCCACTCCTCAAGCATGTGAAGGTGCATCTGGATGGCATCCCTTCCCTCAAGAGTACCAGCTGCACCTCTCAGCCTAGTGTCGTCTGCAAACTTGCTGAGAGTGCATGCAATCCCTCTGTCTATGTTATTAATGAAGACTTCAAATAATATTGGTCCCAGTGTGGACAGGACAAGGACTAATGGTTTTAAACTGAACGAAGGTAGATTTAGATTGGACATAAGGAAGACATTTTCTACAAGTGTGGTGAGATACTGGAATGGGTTGCCCAGAGAAGTTGTGGATGTCTCATCATTGGAAGTGTTCAAGGTCAGGCTGGATGGGGCTTTGAGCAACCTGATGTAGTGAGAGATGTCCCGGCCCATGGCAGGGGGGTTGGACAAGATGGTCTTTCAAGGTCCCTTCCAACCCAAACCGTTCTATGATTCTATGATTCTATGACAGGCCCGACCATGCCCACTGGGGGGTGCTACTGCTCTGCTTGCTGGGGTCACCCTGTCCCACCCAGCCCCACTCGGCCACGGGCCCTGGGGCGGTTCCCCTGCCACCAGGCATTGTCATCAGCATCACCACTCCCATGGGCATGAAGCATCGGCATCGGAATTGGCATCGGGCTTCTTCCGAGCTTCTCCATCTTTTCCCCTCAGGGCATCTCTTCCAGTACTTGGAAGCCATCCGCAGAGTCAGGAGTTTGAGCTCCACACAGACATGAGAAAATGATGTAGTGGGGACCGAAACCTTCAGGCTTTCTCCATAGGTTCCAGGCCATCAGGCTCCTGTAGACGATTTCCCTCCACACCAAATGCAGAGCCTTTTGGAGTGCAAGTGAAGTCCCGGAGACAGGATGAAAGCTTGGACACGCCTTGTGTCTGAGACACATTTGGGGCTCAAGGGTTGCCAGGGTCATGTCTCAGAGGCAGTCAGAAAGAGAATTGCTGTGTTGCCTAAAGGGGTTAAAGGGCTGAGGTTTGCTGAAGCTGAAAGCCATCCCCTGATGGGAGAGTTTTCTCTCCAGCTGGTCCCCAGGAAGCCTGCATGGCTCGAGTACCTCACTCAGCTCTTCGAAGTCCATGTTCTTGGGCTTCAGAAGAACAGAGGGAAAACTGGTTTCTGCAACTGCAGAGGCCCCTGTCTTTGAAACTGGCAAAGGATCCCTTCTCCAGGCATTCCTTGGAAGGGCTTCCAACTGGCCAGACAGCACGCTTGCCTCAGTGGCGGTGTCTTGGAGCCCAGGGCAGCACAAGCAGCCAGGGGTTCTCTATGTGGATACCTGAAGGGATGGATGGAGCCTGTCTGTAAAGCAGAGGGCAACATCACGCTGTGGGTTGTGGTTAGGCTGGGTCTGTGCCACCCCAGCCTGCGTGCCAGTGAGGAAAGCTGTTGAGACTTGTTGTTGGGTGTGACTTCTTTAGCCAAGCCCAGGCCCAGGGACTTGGGACACAGGAGTGGGTACTCAGCAGAAGTATCCTACCTGCTTCTCTTGTTCTTATGCTTCCCTTAGTATCCACCAATGGTCACTGGTGGAGAGAACAGCTCTTGGCAGGAGACGTGATTGCTCCTGTGATTTATTTCCTGGCCAAATTAGCCCAAGGAAGGAAAATCCCTTTCTTGCCTTGCATCTAGGAATTGGCTGAACTTTGAGCCTGCGATTTCAGACTGTTCAGATACATGGATCAGCCTTTGGGAGCTTATAGAAAGTGAGATGGAGAATGAGCTCAATGAGAAAGCTGATGAAGCAATAGGTAGATGGATATGGAGTCAGACAAAGTTGAAATACCTTTCTGGCTTTATAGATCACGTGCAGAAGGAATTTGTGCTGCAGTTCCCACCAGAAGCGACCATCCAGGTAGGACACAACAAAAGAAGCTTTTTGTCCAAAGGCCTGAGTCAAGAGCAACCAGTTCCTCCGGGGACAGGCACCTTTCAGCTTCTTGATGTAGCTTGGACCGTGTTGGAGGCAGAGGTTATAGGTCAGGCAGCTGGGAGGTCAGGGGATGCCTGGTGGCCAATGGCTGAAGGTGAGTCAGCAGTGTGCCCTTGCGGCAAAGTAGACCAACTGCACTCTGCAATGTCTTAGCAAAAGTGTAGCCAGCAGACCCAGGGAAGTGATCCTTCTCCTCTATGTGTCACTCAAGAGACCGTGCCTGGCATCCTGTGTCCAGTTTGGGGCTCCTTGGTGTGTAGGAAAGGTATTGACATGTGGGAGCAAGTCCAGGTGAAGTCCCCAAGGCAGCCAGGGGGCTTGAGGGCATGACGCACTGAGAGCCTGAGGGAACGGGGCCTTAGGAAAAGAAGGCTCAAGGGAGACCTTATGGGTGTCTACAACTACATGCTCTGAGGATCTGGAAAAGATGGAGCCAGGCTCTTCTCAGAGGTGCACGGTGGTAGGACGGGAGGCAATGGGCACAATTTGGAACCTTGGAAATTTATATATTAGAAAGTCTTTTTATTTTTCACTTTTTCTTTACCGTGGAAAGTGTCAAGTATGGGAATGCATTCTCAACAGATGTTGTGCAGGCTCTGGCCTTGGAAATTTTCAAGACTTGGCTGGACACAGTCCTTACCAGCCCTGGCCAACCTGTATTATGCTATTGAAGGAGTAAAAATGGTTTGGCAGGTTTGTTTCTTAAAGGCTGGAAATAAGGAGAGGACAAATACAGATCCAACTGTTTTGGAGGAAACTGAAAATGGAAGGGTTATGGTCAAGTGGAAAGGCAGTTTGTTGTTTTTTTGCTGTTTGCGGTTTTTTCCCCAATGAGCTTTTCAGAAGCTGATTTATGAGATTGGATGGGCAGTATAGCAGGAAGCTTCATTTATTGGTTCCTGAGATGATACCTTCTTTTAGATAGAGGAAGAAAGTCCACAATTCCTTGGGGGGGCTGAGTGGGACAGTCGGTGTCTGCAGGGTTTGGGGGTGTGCTGACAGGAGCTTGGGGCTAGACACCATGCAGGAGCCAGGACAGGCCAAGGGCTTGAGGATGGAGAGAGAAGACACACGCATGGGGGAAGGAAAGACTCTCAAGATGTTGCAAGGAGGTTGTATCAGAGAGGTTGGTCACCAGGTGCAGGCTTATCCCTCTTTTACTCCTCACCTTGGAAATGCAGAAGGTGGTGGCTGCAGGAGTGTGTCACTGCTGGAGAAGACAAGACCAGAGCAGAGGCATTTCAGGCGTGCTAAGAACAAGCATTTTCTCCTCCCCATTTCATTCTTTGTTCCCCTTGCAGAGTCATTTCCAGCAGCTCTGCTCTCTCGGGGCTCTTGGTGGGGACGTGTGGGTTTTCTGAGTCTCTCTCACACATGCAGGAGGATTCGTCTCAGCATGCACCTCAGGTATCTCATCCTCGCTGCCTTCCTGAGGCAGCCACTGGGTAAGCATTGGCTTTGACTGGAGGCACGATTGCTCTTCTTCCCACGAGACCCTCACCCTCTCAACAGATCTCTGCAGGGAGCTGCTCTTGAATAGTGGGCAAATGCTGGGAAACATCAGATCACACGGGTGGATTTGCACCTGCTTTCTCAAGACGCTGTTACTGATGGAAAAGATGAGACAGAAGAAACAGCTGCTCTCCTGATCATCTCAGACCCCTTCCCTTCCTTTTCTCTTGCCAACTGTCCACCTCTCTCTTCTGATCTGTCTGGGCCCAGCGTTTCACAGACATAGCATTGCAGAAGCTCTTTTCTATCTCAGCACTACATATTTTCTGACTTTGCCACCTAAATGCACAGGATTTTTGAAAGCTGATGCAGGGACATGAAAGCTCTCTCATCCCACTCACATTGTTAGGGCGTCCCAGTCTCTCTCCTGGCTGGCACATCTCATGCAGCGGCAGCACGCCCTCGCTATCCATTCCTCCTGCATGTCCACAATGCCAGGGCTTCCTTTTCCCTCCCTTGACCTCGGAGCCTTTTGAGAGGACAGGGAATGGGGAACAAGATGAAACATCGTGCACATGGTGGTGTTGGGTCGACGGTTGGACTCGATGATCTTAGAGGTCTTTTCCAACCTCAGTGATTCTATGATTCTATTCTAGGATGAAACATCACGCAGGAGTTCCCAGGTCCCTCACCCTGCTGGAGGTGTCCTGGAGCCAGCACAGGAGGGCCAGGCACTACAGGCTGTTCCCTGGAGGCTCCGGGCAGCACAAGAATGGGGACCTAAGACCTGGGTGAAAGCAGAGCTCTCTCTGGGGGTACCCCTGTGGGAGGTAATTGGCATTATTGTGCTGTGGGATCCACGCTGAGCTGAGGTCTCAGGCCTCCTGCCCAAAGTCACTCACCGCCTTGCTGTTCCCATCCATGGGGCTCTGGCTGCAGCACAAGGGACAGGGAGCCTTCTCCTCCGACGCATTCATCCCCTCCTGTTTTGCATCTCAGAGCCTCTCCCTGCACAATCACTGACCCTTGCTTTCTTCCAGGCACCATGGGGCAGACCACCGTCACCCAGCAAGAAGGACAAGTCACAGTAGAGGAGAGAGAAACCTTCCAGGGCACCTGCGCATACCAGACGTCTGGCTTTTATGGCTTGTTCTGGTACCAGCAGAAGAAAGACCAAGCCCCACAGCTGATCTCGTCTCAAGGGGTAGCTGGCCCCAAGCAGAGCGGCCGTTTCACCACGCTGCTGAACACCACAGGGAAATACAGCCTCCTGCAGCTGGAGGAAGTCGAGGTCTCTGACAGTGCCTTGTACCTCTGTGCCGTGCAAGACACCCTGGTGCAGGGAGCTTCCTTGGCTGTGCAACAAGCCAGGGGAGAGAGGGGGTGTGTGTGTGCAAGGCTGAGCTTGGGGGAAGGGGCCCTCAGCACTATTTCCTCAATGCACCCAGAGCTCTGCAGGCCATGATCTTCTTGCAAGAGGGGTCAGTGTCAGTGGCCTGAGAGGAAGAACAAGGTAGTGAAAGAATCCCAGGTTCCCTTGTTTTCACCATGTGTTATGGGGTGATTCTGCCTAATGGCTCTGGTTACGGGTCGGGCAATGCAGGCGGTTGGGACCGCTTGTGCAATGGTTCCTTGCTGCTGCTGTTTGCTTTATGGTTTTCTCTACTGCACGTTGCTTCTTCAGGGTTTCTGAACATTTCTTCTGCAGTGGGACCAGGCTGTACAGCTCTCTCCAAGATCTCAATGAGAGAAGAGACCAGCAGGCAGAGGTGGGCAACAGGCCCTGCCAGGAGAAGAGCTGGCCTTGGGGAAAGCAGCTTCATGCCTGGGGGAAGGCCAGGCACCACAGAGCAGCCATGGGGGCTTGGGCACTGCCTTCTGGCCTTGGGGCTTCCTGTCTGGTGGGAGCTGGGGCTGTGTGTGAGAGGCATGAGGGCGCTGGTGTGTTGCCTGGCCAGGCTGACTGCAACATCAATCTGTGAGTCACCTGAGCCCTGCACATCTGTGTAACTGCTGGATTGTGCAGGGAACTGCTTAGGGAGTAGAGGATGTACGAGTAACCTGTCTGCCCGTGGATGCAGGCAACGCCCCCTCCTTCTGGAGACAGGTGGGAGGATGAGGAGGAGAAGGTCAGGGGCTGTTTTAAAGGCTTTTTCTGACACCATCATCACTCCTGTATCCTTCTGATCGAGCTTCTTTTCCCAGCACAGGGCTACCCAAAGCAGGAGGAACTCCCTTCTTCACAGGCTTGTGAGCTGCTGACCTCTCGGAGCCTCCAGCAGCATTGCGATCCTCTCTAGGGGATAGCAGTGGTCAACCTCCCCATCTATAGAACATGTTCTGAGGCCAAGGGGCCATATCTGAGCAGAGATGCTGGAAGGCAGGGCCTGATCGCCACTGGCTGTGGAGGAGCTGATTATGTCTTCCTCAGCTCCAAGAGACAGTGACTGGAAGGACCCCACTGCCATGTGTCCCACCCTCCCCTTCCTCTGGGATTGATGAAAGGTCCGCTTATGCCCCCACCTTACCCCCTGCCACCCAAGGCAATGCTTTTCTTCCACAGCAATTCAATACAATGTCCACCAAGAAAAGAAATGCATGGAGGCAGAGGCTGAGATGCAGAAAAGTTTAATGACTCTGAAGAGGGAAATGAGTTCACTTGTAGACGAGTTTTCCAGAGCAGGGAGGGCACCAGCAGCTGCCTGTGCCCATTGCCCACGGTGGAGATCCCACCAGTCATCCATTTGCCTGCTGCGTGGAGGGAGAGGGGTCAGCAGATTCCACAGGTTGGCTCTGGGAGTCTTACAGCCAAGAAGAACAGATGACAAGAAAGAGATGGGAGGGAGTGGAAGGCCAGGGAGATAGACTTTGGCCATGTTTTCAGAGGGCCTCAGCTGCCCTCCTTTGGAAGGGCAGCACTGGATGCTCAGCTTGTCCAAAACCAATGGCCGGGAGCTCTGTCTACAGTCCAGCATGAGCTTTTAGGTTCCTCAAGTGCCGGATGGGTGCAGTGCAGGCAAGGGATGTTGGTCTGGGGCACACTGGTAGCGTTGCCTGTGGCTGTATTGACAGGAAGGGACCCACCTCCTCCCAGCCCTGCAATCCTTGGCTGGTCGCCCAAGGGCTCTCCTTGGGTGAGGACATGCCACGTCTTTCTCTTTCCCACCCACCCAACTCACTCCAGCGGTCACTTGTGGGGTGCAGGTGGGCTGCACTCCTGGGTTTCATTGACTCTTTAAATCTTTCACCCATGAAACTGAGCAGCCTTCCCCAAGATTTGGGTATCGAGGGCTGCAAAGGTTACTTCCCCCATTTTTTCAATGCTGCTGAAAATCAAAGTTATGTGGGCCCCCTTCTGCCACCGGGAAATTATGGGGTGGACAGCATGATGCTTGGAGAGAGAGAGCACTTCTTGGCATGGCACATAGCTAGTCAGGAGAAGATATTTGACTTCCAAAAAACCTGAGTTGTGATTGCCTACAAGATGTAAAAATTTTGAGGGAGGCCTCCCGTTTCCTTAAGTATTCCCTGAACTTACCCTCTTCCGCCAAGGATACGTCTCCCTTGCTCCTGGTCTCAAGGATTCCTAAAGATTGACCTTGCTCACAAAGACTGAGGCAAAGGCGGCATTCAGCACCTCATCCTTTTCCACATCCTGTGTAACCAGCCCACTCATTCAGCAGTGGCACCACGTTTCCCGTTGCCTTCCTTTTGTCACCTGTGTCCTTAGAGAAGCCCTTCTTGTTGCCTTTGACATCCCTCACCAGATTCAGTTCCAGTTGGGCTTTCCTAACCGCTTCCCTGCATGCTTGGACAGTGTCCCTGTATTCCTCCCAGGTTACCTGTCCTCGCTTCCACCTTCTGCATGCTTCCTTCTTGTGTTTTGGTTTGGCCAGGAGCTCCTTGTTCATCCACGCTGGCCTCCAGGCATGCTTGCCTGACTTCCTCCTCATTGGGATGATCTGCTCTTCAGCTTGGAGGCCGTGGTCCTTGAATGTTAAGCAGCTTTCTTGGGCCCCTCTTGCCTCCAGGGCCATATCCCACATGACTTTTCCGAGCCGATCTTTAAAGACACCGAAGTCTGCTGTCCTAAAGAGCGGGTTGTGAACTTGCTGTTTACCCTTCTCGCTCCTCTTGGGATCCTGAACTCCACCATTTCGTGGTCACTGCAGCCCAGGCTGCCTTTGATCTTCACATCCCCAACAAGCCCTCTCTTTCTTGGTATGTATGAGGTCCAGCAGAACACCTGTCCTCGTTGGCTCCTCTATCACTTGGGTGATGAAGTTGTCACCCATGCATTCCAGGAACCTCCTGGCTTGCTTATGTCCTGCTGCGTTGTCCCTCCAGCAGGTACCCCAGTGGCTGATGTTCCCCATGAGTACCACGGCCTGTGCACGTGAGGCTGCTCCTGTCCGCCTGTAGAGGGCCTCGTCTGCTGGTTCTTTCGGGTCAGGCAGCCTCTAGCGGACACCCACTACAATGTCACCCTTACCTGTCTTCTCTTTAACCCTTACCAATATGCTCTCAGTTGGCCCATCCCCTATCCCCAGGCAGAGCTCCATGTACTCCAACTGCTCTCTCACAGAAAGGGCAACTCCCAGTCCTCGTCTTCCCAGCCTGACCTTCCAAAAGGGCCTGTATCCCCCGTTGCAACATGCTATTCATGGGAGCCATCCCACCCTGCGTCTCTGTGACCCCAATGTGATCGTAGCCCTGCAACTGCACACAGATCTCTAGCTCCTTGTGGTAGTTCCCCACAGGCAGCCCAGCATGTGGACTTCCTAGAAAGGGTTTTGGGGACTTCTCCACTATGATGTCTTGTAGGCACTTCCTTACTTACACGTAACTGCTAGAGGTGAGCCTCTTAAGCCCTGTTTCCTTGACCTTGTTCAAGAAAACAAGGCTTCAAGACACACGTGGCTCCTCTTTAACATTGAGGGCGGTGAACCGATTTTGTAGTTGTAAGCCCTCAGGTGGGGCAGGAGCCTTCTGCTTGGTGTTAGAAGTCACCATCTTCCATCCTGGGCTTGTCCCCTGGGAATCTGCTCTTTGGAGTCTACAAGTGGTAGTCAGTTTTTAAGAACCACCTTTTAAAAGCACAGGAGCAGGCAATTCCACTGTGCTGTTAGTTAAGCAAGCGGGGCAGAAGACCAGCTTGGCTGCACAGGGAACTCTTCATGGAACTCTAGAGGAAAAAGAAATGGTATGATCTCTGCAAGGAAGGTCAGGCTTCGCAGGAAGATTACAGAGCTGCAGTTCGTATATGCAGGGAGAAGACAGGTAAGGCCAAAGCTCGATTACAGTTGAAACTGGCCAGTGTTTTTTTACACCACAAGAAAGGCATTTTTAAGTATGCTAATAGCAAGAGGAGGTTTAAAGAAGACATTGGAGCGATACTTGTTGAAGATGGTCACCTGACTCATAGGGATGAAGAAGAAGTGGAGGCGTTCAATGCTTTTTTTGCCTCTTTCTTTAAGAATACTGATAGACCTTGGGCTGCCCGGTCCCCTGAGTCAGAGGGCCACGACTGAGGGAACAGTGACTTTCCATTTGTGGACACTGAAACTGGATCACAAGTCCACAGGGCCAGATGGGATTCATGCCAGACTACTGAAGCAGCTGGTGGATGTTACGGCAGGACCCTTCTCAATCATCTACCAAAGGTCTTGGGAGTCTGGGGAGGTCCCTGCTGACTGGAAGCCGGCCAATGTTATTCCCATTTACAAGAAGGGTGTGAGGGAAGACCCAGGAAACCACAGACCTGTTAGTCTAACCTCAGCACCTGGAAATGTTATGGAGAAGGTCATGCTGAGTGCTATTGAAAGGCATTTTAAAGAACAATGCAATTATCAGGCACAGTCCACATGGGTTCACAAAGGGAAAGTCCTGTTGAACTAATTTGATCTCCTTCTATGATAAGGTCACCTGCCTAGTGGATGAAGGGAAGGTGGTGGATGTAGTTTTTCTGGATTTTAGTCAGGCTTTTGACAGTGTCCCTTACAGCATCCTTCTGGACAAGTTGTCCAGCTGTGAGATGAGCAGGTACATGGTGCGCTGGCTGATGAACAGCAGGGCTCAAAGGATTGTAGTGAATGGGGCTACATCTGACTGCCGACCGGTCACCAGCGGTCTTCCTCAGGGCTCAATTCTAGGGCCAGTTCTGTTCAATATTTTTATCAATGATCTGGATGCAGGAGTTGAATGCACCATCAGCAAGTTTGCTGTCAATACCAAACTGGGAGGTGCTGTTGACTCTTCTGAGGGACAAGAAGCCTTGTGCAGGGATCTAGATAAATGGGAGCACTGGGCAATCATTAATGGCATGAAGTCTAATAAGTCTAAATGCCAGATTCTGCACCTGGGATGGAGTAAGGCCAGACACAAGTATAAACTGGGAGAGGAGCGGCTGGAGAGCAGCCCTTTAGAAAGGGATGTGGGGGTGCTGGTTGACAGCAGGCTCAGTAGGAGTCAGCAGTGTGCCCTGGCAGCCAAGAGGGCAAACCGCGTCCTGGGGTGCATCAAACACAGCATAACCAGCTGGTCAAAAGAGGTGATAACCTTTGGTCAGCCCTGAAGTTGTCAGGCAGTGGGACTAGATGATCATTGTAGGTCCCTTCCAACAGTAATATTCCTTTCTATTATATTTATTCTATACTTCACTTTAAGGTTGCACTTACCTGAATAGAGGTACTAAGTACCTGCTTCTCCACTGCAGTTGGGACTTCAAGCTGCTGCGTCTCAGAGAAAATCCTGTCTATCTCCCTTTCACCTGCTCCGGTGCTGTGCAGCCGGCTCACTCACAACTGCTTGCCAACTGACGAATGCCGACCGCTTGCTGTCTGTTATGCCTGAGAATATGCTGTGGTGTTAGTGTTGCCGGCAACTGCTGTCTCAGGAAGTGCTCTGGAAATATCCTTTTATCAAATTGTGGAGGACTGAAGTTTTGCTCTTCTGTTCATTTACAGGGCTTTTGGTAAAGCAGTCAAGTGGAAAAAATGTATCTCGTGCCTGCAAATTAGCTGGAGCAGCTACGCGTGCTGCCATTACCAAGGGAAGACATGAGGGCTGATACGGTCCTCTCTTTGGATGCTGAAATGAGAGACATTCTCCAGAAACCAGGTTTGGTGGCCTACAAGGAAGCTAAGGGGTGTACGGCCGCTCTTCAAAAGTACTTCTCCCACGAGAAGCAGAGTGATCAGAAAAGGGGGAAAACAACTCCTGCTTTTCCAGAAGAAAACAAGGCAGAGGTGGAAAACCCCCTGGAGACTCCTGAGGACTCCAGCCCAGAGTGCTGGAGTCCAGACAGGGCCTGATAATGTGCATCCACAGTATTGGAAGAATGCGCAAGTGCTCCTAGGTAAACGAGGGCAGCACAAGCATATTTCTTCTTGAGATGACCAGGGACTTTTCCTATACAAAAGAGATGACATTAAGGGGTCCAGCCTGCTTGATTTAGTCCAATGTGTCCTTCAGACCTGTGGCCCATCTGAGTAGACCTAAAGGCTGGAATATCTTTATGAAAGCCATGGCTGCGATGAATGTCCCCTCTTCTGTCATGGGTCATACAACAACCAGGGAACAACTAAAAGTAACTGAGGAGGGCCAAGAAGCATCACAGACACCACTTAGGAAGATGAATATCCCTAAAACCCAGTGGTGCACCCTGTAAAGTTTACTGCTGAAACGAAAATATTCATAGAATCAGGGAATCATAGGATGGTTTAGGTTGGAAGGAACGTTTAAAATGTCATCTAGTCCAACTCCTCCTGCCGTGGTGGGTTTATATTCATAAAAATCTTTAAACTTTGCTGTCTGTAGTGTCCATTTACAAAACATGGTGGGGTGGGGTGGGGTGGGGTGGGGTGGGGTGGGCTGAGCTACAAGAGCACACCCTCAGCCTTGTAGTTGGGTTGTAAGTTTTATTTACAGAATACATTTATGGAAATTGCTGCAAGAGATGCTGGCCTGGTTCTTCTGAAACGTATTTTGAGCAGCTGTGGCCATGAGGAAACCTGCTTCTCCATATTTTACAAATCATGTCAGCATCTGATCATTTTGTACGGGATTGTTAGAATACAGTTTTACAATCTGTTCAAAAGGTAATCCCTTGTTACGGTGATGTAGGAAAGAGGCACAGTGGTATCCGCAGGCCATGGAGGTGGGGATGCTGCCATCGCTTCTTCTGGAAAGCAATATCCGTAGCGTTGTGATTTAAAAAGGCCATGATGCTTTCAGGAAAGAGAGCACTGTTTGGAGGGCAATCACATGAGTCAAAGCACTCTGTGTTGTTCTGACGTGCCAAGAAAAGTGCTAGCTGGTGCTCTCCAGGATGATTATGAGGATGTGTATTCACCACCACGCTCACTGGTCTTGGGGAAGCATGGGCCCTAGGGAGCCACTTGCTCAGGTAAGCACCTAGAAATGTCTCCCTGGTGTAAGGCTCTGCTGAGAAAAAATGACAGCGCTGGTGCATCTCGGACTTCTGTCTTAGACAGGGGATAATTCTACCTGAGAAGCATCTATTGATTATTGCTCTAATCTAGGCAACAGACGTGTAGGATGTCTCAGTCCCAGGGTCGGGGACCCAGGCCAAGGCCGGACTCAGGAGACGACAGGGTGAAGTCTCCATCCAGTGACTGCCGTGGACTACCTAGGATCCGGGCCAGGCCAGGAGGACAACAGTAGCCCAGGCCGGACACAGGCTCAGATAAGGCAGAGCTGGGGCAGGCCTGCCCTAGGCCTGAGCTCTCATAGAGACCCTGGGCCAGGGGCCAAGCAGGAGCTGGGACCCATGGTTGCATTGCGCCTAGGTTGGCTTGGTCCTGAAGCTCATTGTCCCTGTGTTACCGCCTGACCCAGCACTGCCTCCCACAGAACCTGCCCTGGGGAGAAGTGCCCCCCATCCTTACCCAACACAGAGAAATGACTCTGTCCTCCATCCTGGTCCTGTGGTGCTGGCGGTGTGTGGGGTCTGCGTGAGGGCAAACCCCCTACACCACAGGGTCCCAGGGTCTGCAGATGTGGGAAGGCCCTGGCCTGTGTTTGGGGAGCAGCGGTGCTGCAGGAAGCACAAGGGCCACTTCAGCCTCAGGGCTCCAGGAATTCTGAAGGACCTTGGTGCCTGGGGGAAGGCACCCCAACTTGTGCCCTATGGTTGGGCTGGAGCATGCCCTGTGCCATTCCGGGACAGCTCACAGATTCTGCTGAGTGCAGAATCATATCCCACTGTCACTGCCATGTCTCCACAGAGCTGGAGGTATCTCCTCTCACACAGCACCCTTCCAGACAAGAGTTGGGTTGTGGCACTTGCGAGGACCTTAGAGACCTTTGGGCTGAAGAAAGGTGCTTCGTGCTTGGGGAAAAAAGGCCCCAAAGAGCATTTGTGTGCATTTGGGCACCAGTCACTGTCCTGGGCCTGCCTCACCTAAAAGCGTGTTGGGTTCACAGGGACAGGGCACACCGGTGTGTGGCCTGCTGTAGCTGATACCAATACTAACTTGTGAACACCTCAGCCAACAAGTTGGCAACAGGTGGGCCATGCCAGATGCTGTGCTGACAGGTGAGAGGGCTGCAGGGGGAAGCTGTCGCTGTGGTCCATGCCCAGGCGTGCTGGCCATGACCTCTAGATCGGCTGATGGAGGAGAGGGACAAGTGGAGTAGGGACTGTGGGCCATCCCCAAGGCTATTTACCCATTCCCAATTCCAGCCATCCTTTGGCAACGTCTTCTGCTGAGCCCCCTTGCCCAGAACAGCTCCACCCAAAGCAAGAGGAATACTCTTCCCCAAGAGTTTGTGGGACTGCTGACCTCCTCGGGGCCTCCCACAGGCCCACAGTTCCTCTCTGGAGGACAGCAGTTGTCAGGATTCCTGTTCACATGAGGTGCTCCAGGGCCAAGGGGGTATTTCTGAGCAGAGTCACAGCAAGGCAAAGACTGATGGCCATTGGCTGTGGAGTAACTAGGGTGTCTTCCTCAGCTTCAAGAGGCAGTGCCTGAAAGAGGCCTCGCTGCAGTGTGTCCCACCCTCCAATGCCTCTAGGAGTGATGAAGGGTCCCCCTGTGCCCCCACCTACTTCCCCTCCAAAGCAATGGCTTTCTCCCTCAGCAGTCAGTGTGCAGATGGAAAGACCACCAAAGGGACACAGGCAGGATTGCAGCAATTTTTTAATGAGCCTAAAGAGGGAAATGAGGTCACTCCAAGTGGAGGCCCCCAGTGCAGGGAGGAGCAGGAGCAGCCAAGAATCTGTTCCCCTTTTCCTGGGGCAGAGTTCCCACAGGGCATCTGTCGACCTGCCCGGCAAAGGGAGACAGGCTAGCAGGTCACTCCAGGCTGGTTTCTGGGGTCCTCACAGCAGGCTTTGAGGGGAGCACAAGACAACAAAGAAAAGAGAGAAAAAGGGTGAGTGGAAGACAGGAAAGATAGACATTGGCCGTGTTTTCAGAGAGCCCAGGCTGGCCTCTTCCAGGGCAAGCCAGAGATGACCAGCTAGTCTGAAAACAACGGCATGAAGTTTGGTCCTCTGTCCAGCAGCATGTTCTGAGTTCCTAGGTGTCCTTATCGGAGGCCGTTGCCAGCATCTTTAGCAGGGGGGGCATCTGCTGCCACAGTAGCGGCTGGTAATGCAGGAGAGGTCACAGCACCCAGAGGTGATGGGCACTCCATCACAGCTGAGGATGCTGCCAACAGCAGCGGAGGTGGAGGAGCCCACAACGGTGTTCTGCGGGAAGGAGCTGAGGATGGGGCCAGGCAGGGTCACCACCACGGGAGAGGGCTGGATGACGACGGTGGAGTTCTGGCACTGCCTGACACAGGGCTCATTGCAGCTGTTGGCCAGTGGCGTCGGGCAGCAAGGCTGGCAGGGCGGGCAGCAAGGCTGGCAGGGCCGGCATGGCTGGCACTGGTCATTGCAGGACATGTCTTGGGTCCGGAGGTGCACCTGGGAGAGAGGGCAGGGAGGAAGCAAACATGGGGATGAGTGAGGAGCAGCCTGTCACCACACCATGAGGGAACCAAAGAACATGCAGGGCTGGGAGGTGGAGGCTGTGCAGAGATGTGTGAGGGCTTCTTGGCCTCTTCCTGACAGGGCCCAAAAAGAGCCACCAGCTCCTATGCAGCTACTGCCTAGCCCCTGAGCCCAGAAGCCACCTCAGTTCAGTCCCAGCTTCCCTCCATGTCTAACCTGCTCCACACTTCCCTCCCTCATGATAAGCAGCCCCATGATCTGGCATAGAACAAATCTGGTGTCAGCTGAGAGCTCCATTGAGGTGAGACCTCCTTTTAGAGAAAGCGGAGGAGGAGAAGGGGCTTCAGACTCACCTGACTCCCAAGGAGAAGGAGGCAAGAGAAGTGGATGAGAGAGCAAGGAGCTGGGCTGGCTTTTATCATGGACCTTTACCGCCCCAGGCTGCCAGAGGCATCCCTTGTGGTGGTGATTATTGTCTGACAAGCTCATCCTGAATGCAAAACATCCCAGCTAATGCTATGGCCTGCGTTTTGGCTTCCTGAATTGCTGTCTTTTCGTTTCCTCCTTTATGCCGGGCACATTCCCCAGTGAAGGCATCTTTTGCGTGACAGGATGAGCGGCCCAAGCGTTTTCGGTGCAAAACACGTCAGCGTGGGCAGAGGACTCATCTCACATGCTGGAGGAGTCCAGTAAAGGACACTCAAGGTAGACTAAACAGCTGGCTTAGACAACACACATACACACAAACACGCACACATCTAGACCTCCAGTCATCTAGAGTTAATTGAGAAGACTCAGGACACTCAAAGAGAGGCTGTCTATGCTGCCCAGGGCCACGGCACAGGTCTTGGACTTGGCAGAGTCATCTTCTGCTAGTCCCGTGTCCAAGGGTTCAGCGTGGCTGAGGGAAGACTGATCTGTGCTCGGTGAGAGCGGGAGATGCAGCTGATGAGAGTAACGTGCCCAGCTTGAGCCCATTCACCCACACAAAAGCCCCTGCCCTGCTCTCTGTCTGTCCCTGAGTACCATGGACATGGATCTGCGGTTTAGCCATGGGACGGAGGTGCTTGCAGGCTCTGGTGGGACAGCCTGTGGGTTCACTTCTGACTGCATGATGAAGCAAGCCATGCACACGTGACCCGGTAGGCAGGCCCTGCCGTGAGCTTATGCTAGCTGGGGAGTTGAGAGGCCACCATTGGTCAATGGCAGGATCAGTGTCTCCAGAAAGATGGTTTGTCCCATTTACCCTGCACGTCTGCTTTGGGGTGGGCTAAGTCCCGTGTGTGAGCTGATGTCTCTTCACTGACTGTGGGAAGAGGCTGTAGAGCCTGTTAGAGCAGGTCCCGAGGAGGGCCACGAAATGTTCAGAGAGTGGGAACACCTCTCCTAGGAAGGAAGGCTGAGAGAGGTGGGGTTTGTTCAGCCTGGAGAGGAGAAGGCTCTGGGGACACCTTCTTGCAGCCTTTCAAGACTGCAAGGGGGCTTATAAGAAAGACTGAGAAAGGCATTTTGCCAGGGCCTGTAGTGACAGGACAAGGGGCAATGGCTTTAAACTGAAAGAAGGTAGATTTAGATTGGATTACATAAGGAAGACATTTTTTGCAATGAGGGTGGTGAGACAGTGGAACAGGTTGCCCAGGGACGTTGTGGATGCCCCATCATTGGAAATGTTCAAGGTCAGGTTAGATGGGGCTTTGAGCAACCTGATCCCCCCCCATGGCAGGGGGATTGAACTAGATGGCCTTTCAAGGTCCCTTCCAACCCAAACCATTCTAGGATTCTATGATTCTATGAACTATGCTGGTAGCAAACATGGCTCTGTGAGGTCCTTCCCTCCAGGACAGTGAGTTTGGGCTGAAAGAGCCTCTACACGAGGATGTCGTTGGAATCTGAGTTGGTCCCACAGGGCTGGAAGGACATATCTGCTGAAGGGATCTTGATCCATTTCACTCACATCCCCTTAATTAACTATATCTACTAAGAGTGAGATGCAAAGCATGGCACAGAAGTCAGAAGAGAATCCTTCTCCCTCGAGAGCTCATTTGGGCAGCGTGCATGGCAGCAGCAGGGCATGGCAGCACTTAGCAGCTTTGGCTTCTGTCCCCAGAGGACCCTCTTGGAAGAGTGAGAGCTACTGGTTGGGAGTGGAAAGTGTTTGGCAAGGTGAGGCAAGAGTGTCTTTGCAAACACCTGCTACACTGGGAAGGAGGAGTTTAAAGTAGGTATGGAGGGGGAGGTCTACCATAGACTGAAGAGCAGGGATGTCAGCAGGGGTAGAAGCGGTATGCATGGGGGACAGCATGCCAGGGGAGGCTCTCACACTTCCCCTGTGGCACAGGTGGTGGTGTAGTTACATGTCTGCTACAAACCTCCTGCTCAAGAAGAGAAGGCAGGTGAAGCTTTCTTCAGGCAGCTGGGGAAAGCCTCACAGTCACAGGCCCTGGTGCTCGTGGGTGACTTTTATCACCTCAGTGTCTGTTGCAGGAGGAAAATGGCTGGGCACAAGCAAACCAGGACATGTCTGGGGCATATGGAAGACAAATTTTTGATGCAGGCAATCCATGAATGGACTAAGGGAGAGGCTCTGTTGCACCTGCTTCTCACAAGTGAGGAAGAACTCTTGGATGACGTAAAGTTCAAGGGCAGCCTTGCCTTCAGTGACCATGAGACTGTGGACCTTAAGATCCTCAGAGGGCTGACCAAGACAAACAGGAGTATTACTGCCCCCGACTTCAGACAAGCACTTCTTAGTCTTGTCAGGGACCTACCTGCTCGGCAGGATACCATGGGAAATTGCCCTGGAGCGCAGAGGTTTCCAGGAGGGCTGGCTAACCTTCAAGGACAGCCTCCTCAGAGCACAAGGATGGTCCTGTGCATTGTGCAGAAAGGTGAGTCAGGAAAAGCCAAAGCACAGCTGGAGTGGAAACTTGCAAGGCAGGGGGTGGAGGGAATCAGGCAAGGTATCCCTGAGCCTATTGGCAGCAAAAGGAAGGCTAAGCAGATGAGGGCTCATTGCTTGGTGAGGAAGAGGACCTGGTGACAAATGGCAGGGAAAAGGCTGATATACTCGATGCCTCTTTCTCCTCAGTTTTTACTGGCATGGCTTCTCCTCAGGCCTACCACACCCCTGAGCCTCCCCACACACTCTCTGGGAAGGAAGCAGCACCCACAGTAGTAGAAGAAAGAACTCAGGAGCTCTTACTACCATGTGGACGTACACAAGTTCATGGGACCACTTGGGATGCATCCAAGGGTGTTCAGGTAGCTGGCTGGACAGTCTCTACTCAGTCCCTGGAAGGAAAATGGAAGCCTTTTCTAAACTCATGAAAGGCAAGAAGGGGGTTGGGAGCAGCTGACATGGGTCTACTGAGGGCAAATCATGCCTCACCAACCTCCTTGCTTTCCATGAGGAGGTGACTGGCACTGTGGGGAAGGGGAGGGGCACTGGCTGTGGTGTACCTTGACTGTAGCAAGACCTTTGACATACCTTCATGGGTGTGCACACACGCACACCTATACGCACGGAGAGGTAAGCACACTCACAGGCATGCACACACACCAAAATGTGTGCACACACAATCTCACACACATGGGCACAACAACACACGTGAGCTTGCACGTACCCACAGAGTAACTCATACGAGTGCCACAGGTTTCCAAAGGAGCCCATGTGCAGACACAGGCAGAGCCACCCCCCATACCAACATGTATGCACAGACATTCAAACACACATGATTACACATAGTCATGCTCCTGCACGCATTTATTTGCATGCAGGTATATGTGCATGCTCATTTATACATACGTACACACATAAAAGCACATAGCCACACACACCTATGCCCACACACTTACCTATATGCAGACCAGTGTCACTCCCTTCCATGCTCACCTGCATGAAGGCACGTGCCTGTGATAAAACACATACACAGTCATGAACAGACCTGACCAAACACACTCACACACAACATTTGTGCACAGTCATTCTTGCATGTGCATTACCCCGGGCACACACAGACACACACATATGTGCGAATGCACACATGAGCACAGCCAGAGGGACATGTATGTGAGCATGAACATGCACACGCACCACTGAGAACCAGGACGCCCAATGCCAGCTCTCAGCCTCTCGGGATGACTCTAGGCAAGTCCTTCAGGCCCCACAGTTAAGGCAAAGAATCAGACACCATCAGCTTTAGTAGACACCGTCAGCTTTAGTGAGCTCAAGCGTTTGACTGTGGTTCAGTCAGCTGTTTTCTCACCAGAAAAGAGAGAGAAACCACAGCAGAATTGAAGCTGCCATGGCCTTTCCAGACATTGAGCATCTCTGTGTCCCAAGTCTGTGGGTCAGGAATAACATAAAAACTAGAGAAAATCCATATTGTTGCAAACACAAAGAATCCCCACATTACAATAGAAAAAAACTCCTTCAGCCTTAGGTGCTCGCAGCTGTCCTATGTGATCTCCCTTAGGGAGATATCAGGGTGTTGGACCGGCCCCTCCTTTCTAAAGGGAGTGGAGCCCCAGTGGCGTATTCACACAGCAGCAGAGCGTGGCGTGCCCGGGAGAAGCCAAACTCCTCACAGGCTGCAAACACTGAGGCTGGGACACCAGAAATGAGAGTGCCTGATCCCACACCACATCCAGCGTGGGCTCCTCCCTCCATGGGTGCACAGGTCCTGCCAGGAGCCTGCTCCAGCACGGGCTTCCCACGGGTCACATCCTCCTTCGGGCATTCACCTGCTCCGGTGTAGGGTCCTCCACAGGCTGCAGGGTGGATATCTGCTCCACCATTAACCTCCATGGGCTGCAGGGGGACATCCTGCCTCACCATGGTCTTCCCCACAGGCTGCAGGGGAATCTCTGCTCCAGTGCCTGGAGCACTTCCTCCCCCTCCTTCTTCACTGGCCTTGGTGTCTGCAGAGTTGTTTCTCTCACATATTCTCACTCCTCTCTCCGGCTGCAATTGCTGCTGTGCAGGGTTGTTTTCCCCCCTCCTTCTTAAATATGTTATCACAGAGGTGCTACCACTGTTGCTGATTGGCTTGGCCTTAGCCAGCTTTGGGTCCGTCTTGCTAGAAGCTTCTAGCAGCTCTGCACCCCCTGCAGCCCCCCCGCTACCAAAACCTTGCCATGCAAACCTGGTACACTGACTGATCCCAGGAAGAAAGGCACCCAGCCTCTTCAAAGCATTCCTTAAAATGCCATTTATTAGCGCTAAGTCTAGAAAGAAAGAGGATAGTATAGGTGATCTTGCATCCCTTCAGATGCTGGGACCCCTGAGCTGCTCACCATCAGCTGCTCTCACCAAATGAGAGAGTCACAGAACGTTTGAGATTGGAAGGGACCTCTGGAGGTCATCTCAAACCCCCTGCTCAAGCAGGACCACCTAGAGCCAGTTGCCCACGACCATGTCTAGGTGGTTTTTGAATATCTCTAAGGAGGGAGAATCAGCAAACTCCCTGGGATACCTATGCCAGTGCTCAGTCACTCCCACAGCACAGTAAGAAAGTGTTGCCCCCTTGCCAGGACACAGGACACTGTGCAGATCCCATCCATGGAAGGGTTACCCCATCTTGGTCAGTCGAGCTTTAAAGCGTTTTCTTCAAAGGAAACAGCTCTAGTCATCGTTTCCACTGTCAAACACTACAACCCTGCCAATTGTTTACTGGATGTGAACAAATACCAGCAGCTTTGACATCCTTGTTTCCCAGGGTGTCAATCAAGGGGTTCAGCAGGGGAGTAAGAATGGTGTAAAGAACAGCCACCACTCTGTCTAGTGACCCTTTCAAGGTCACTTCCCATGTAGGTGAAAGACACACAGACCATGGAAACAGGCCATGGCAGTGAAATGGGAAGCACAGGTTGAGAAAGCTCATTACCTGCCTTCTGCACAGCAGATCTGCAGGATGGTTCTCGCTCTGCACCTGTAAGAAGTGAGGATGGAGAGGAAGCAGCCGAGGGTCACATCCCCAATACTGAAGACGATCACAGCCTTGTTGGCAGATGTGCCAGCACAAGCCATGGCCAGGAGGGCTGGCAGATCACCAAAGAAGTGGCGGATGTGCCTGGGCCCACAGTAAGCCAAATGGGAGGTGATTATTGCATGTGGAGCAGGAGCAGGGAACCGGCCAGCCATGTCCCTGCCACCAGCCAGACGCACACAGCCCGATGCATGATGGCCCCATAGCACAGAGGGTTGCAGATAGCCAAGCAGTGGCCATAGGACACCACAGTGTAGAGGAAGCATTGGTCCCTGCCCAGCAGCTGGGAGGAGTACGGCTGGGCCACGCAGCTGTGGAAGGAGATGGGTATGCCCAGTGGCTTGAGGAAGCCCTCCAGCATCTTTGGAAGGAAGACACTGCAGAAGCAGAGATCCAGGAAAGAGAGCTCGCCCAGGAAAACATGCACGGGTGCCCACAGCCTGGAGTCAGCTGTCAAAATTAGCCGGATGAGGAGGTTGCCCAGGACGGTGAAGGTATAGATGGTGAAAAACACAAGAAGGGAAGCACGCTCATCTCTGGTACATGGGGGAGGCCCATGAGGGTGAACTCTGACACGGCACTCTGATTGTTTATCTCCATCCAACCAACACTTCTGTCCCTACAGAAGGAGATATTGTTGCTCCTTCTCCGTGGTAAATCACGCCAGGCCAAACTGTGAATGATGCACGATGCCTGGTGTCTCTTCTCAGCCTTAAGAGACAGACATGTACCGAGTCCAAGCAGGAAAAATACAAATGTTGGATAGTGGTTCCTACCCCAGATTTTGAGAAGAGCCCAGCACCTTGTAGCCCACAGTTTTATTGCTCGTGTGGACTGGAGTGGGGTTGGCGTTCCCAGCAAAGATGTCCGTCTGCAGAATATTACTATTTTTGTCCCCAGAGAGCTCTGCAACAACCATAGCATTTCTGTTGTTAAATTCTGTACAAGTTTCAGAAAACACTGTGCATCCGACTGAGCCAGTAGGTGGTTTAAATCACCATTAAAAAAACCCAAACCTCTGGCAACAATGCCCTTAGTCTGAAGTGTAAAGCCTGCACGGATTCTGTGCCCTTTTCCTGCCTTTCCAGGATCTCCTCAGTTGGGCAGCCAAACCAGGGGTCATGCCAAGAGCCAGTAGCAGCGCTCTGGCAGTGCTTTGGCCAAAGAGCTTACTCGTCTGTCAGAAGAAATGCCATCCCTCCCTCTTCAACAAGGATAATTGCAGATGGTATCATCATTGCGAAGGATGAGAGGTACCTTCCGCTTATTACAAGGCTTAGTGTGGTAGCATAGGAAGTCCACATGAGATGATGATGATGCTTATTAGTAGCATGACTAAGGAAAAGAGATTTCAGACATGGAAGTGAAAGGCCTTTATAAATCTTTTGGCCTTCAGTCATTCTGAGATATGCTTCATTAGACATGATCCCTCTTGGTGCAGGACATTTCTGTGGGGATTTCTAGTCTTCCACTTGTACACTTTTGTCAAGTCATCTGGATTTTCATGCAGGAAATAGGATATGAGACTGTAGCGGCTGCCAAGTGACATTTCCACCGATCAGAAGGGATCAGATCTACATGTAAAAAGTCCTCTCTCCTGAGAATGGCAGCCAATTCCTGAGCGCAAATTCTCTGGGGGGACGAATGAAGCTGTCAAGAGCTCTGAACCCGCCTGCAGCTGTCTTGGGAAGTGAATGCAGTACCCTCGTCCTTGCTGATCTTCACGTTCTCCTGCATGCTCTGTATCAGAGCAATTTGAACTCTCTCAGAAATACACCGTTTCACTGCCCCCATTTCTATGCTGACTGCCCTCAGCTCCCACATGCTTAGCTCCAATTTCCAGCCCCAACACATTCAGCAGCATGGGCGACTTATCCCTGCCAAGGCCTGCTGGCCATGGCCCCTAGATTGGGTGGTGGAGGGAAGAAGAAGGTGGAGTAGCGGCTATGGGCCATCCCAACGGCTGTTCCCTGCTTTACCATGCCTGCCATTCTGCAAAGCAAATCATCTCCCGGAGCCCCACACCCTGCCACCCCAGCACAGCTCTGGCCATTGCAAGAGCAATGCCCTTCCTCAAGAGCTCATGGGGCTGCTGACCCCTCAGGGCTTCCTGCCTTTCTGGGCATTTGTGGGCAGACACACAGCAAGGCAAGGCCTGATGGTCACTGGCAGCAGAGCAGCCAGGGATGTCTTCCTCAGCTCCAAGGGATGGTGCCCAAAAGAGGAGCCACAGCAGGGTGCCCCAACCTCCCATTCCTCTGTGAATGGAGAGGGGTCTCCTTGTGCCCTCATTCCCTTCCACCCCTCAGCAACACCCTTCTCCTTTGGCAGCTTGGGGAGTGCCCACAGAGGGAAGGACCACATGGAGGCCAGGCTTGAATGCAGCAGAATTTTAATGAGTCAAAAGAGGGAAACAAACTCATGTGGAGTGGGGGCTGCCACTGCAGGGAGCCCTGGGGGCAGCCGAGAGTCTACGCTCCTTGGCCGTGGAGAAGTTCCTGCATGATGTCTGTCTGCCTGCCCCATAGAGGGAGACGAGCCCCACCAGGCTGGCCTTGGTGGGAGCTTGCTGCCAAGGGGAACCAAAGCAAACAAAGAAAAGGGAGAGAAAGGCAAGGTCGGTCAGCTATGCTGAAAACAAAATCCAGAAGATCGATCCTCTGCCCAGCACCGTGTTCTGAGTTCCTCAAGGTGTCTCCCTGGGGCTTGCCCAGCGTCTTTAGCAGGGGAGGCACCTTCTGCCACCGTAGCGGCTGGAAATGCCAGAGAGGTCACAGCACCCAGAGGTGATGGGCACTCCATCACAGCTGAGGATGCTGCCAACAGCAGCGGAGGTGGAGGAGCCCACAACGGTGTTCTGTGGGAAGGAGCTGAGGATGGGGCCGGGCAGGGTCACCACCACGGGGGAGGGCTGGATGACGACGGTGGAGTTCTGGCACTGCCTGACACAGGGCTCATTGCAGCTGTTGGCCAGTGGGGTGGGGCCACAGGGCCGGCATGGCAGGCACTGGTTGTAGCAGGACATGTCTCTGGGCCGGAGGTGCACCTGGGAGAGAGGGCAGGGAGGAAGCAGAGCACAGGTGTGAGTGAGGAGCAGCCAAGGCCAGTACTGATTCAGGAGCTGGAAACTGTGTGCCAGGAGCCACACGGTCTTCATTGCCCTACAAAGAGCAGCCTGGCCCAGGTTGCTCTCTCCTAGTTCTTAAACCAAGAGCCCCCTCAGCCACATTCCAGCCACACGCTAGCATACATTCTCCCTGCAACCCTCTGCCATAACAAGGAGCTCCAGGGCCCAGCACAGGACAAAGACAATATCAGCTGAGATGTCCATCGAGACAAGATCTCACTTTGGAAGAGGAGGAGAAGGGGCTTCAGACTCACCTGTTCCCAAGGAGAAGGAGGCGAGAGAAGTGGATGGGAGAGCGGCGACTTGGGCTGGCTTTTATACCTGTCCTTTGTTGCCGCAGGACCAGAGGCACCCCTTGCAGAGGTAACAATTTTCATCTTGACAAGCTCATCCTGAATGCAAACCATCACAGCTAATGATATGGGCTGTGCTTTGATTTCCTGCACTGCTGCTTTTTCATGTCCAGGTTTGTGCCATGCCCATTCCCAGTAAAGGCTTCTTCTGAGCACTGGGATGAAAGGCCCTGGGATTTCTTGGGCAGGAATGCAGCAGTGCGGGCAGAAGACTCAGCTCAAGTGCTGGACGGGACCAGAGCAGGCAAGTGACTTTAGCCCGGGTCAGTCTGGTGGGGCTGTTTGAAGGTCGTTCTCAGGAAGAAGCTGCAGCAATCCTCAGCTGGATGTCCAAGTGTGTTGCCTGCCAGGTTTTGACCCCATCCTGCCTAACACTGCCCTCAGGAAAAATTTCTGGCTTGTTTTGTCTTGTCCCGTCTCTGTGCAGTCTGTGAGCACACAAACAATGCCATGGGCATGCCTGGGGCCTTGTGCTTCCCCAGAATGCTCTAGCCCTGCCACAGTTGTCCCCGGCTGTCCCCAGCAGAGCCCACAGTTGGTTGTGTTCCTACGTGTGTTCCTGTCTTGGCTGCACTTGTGTGCAGCTGGCTTTCTGTGGATGCACGCGGGAGCAAAAATTTGTGCATGATTCCATGCAGGTGTGCATGAACGCGTGCACGTGTGTGTCCTTGTGTGTCCCTCATCACAAGGGAATATGCTGCTCATGGGCAGGGACATGATATCAGGCCCCAACAAGGATGGTTCCACTCCAGCTTGGATCCTTAGTTGAATTCAGTGTAAACAATATTGGGAGTGCCTCAGCATGGCTGGCAGTCCCCCCAGCCTGCCTCTCCAGGCCAGGACACAGCTGCTCTCCCCAGTGCTAGAGAGTTCAAAAGGATGGGGATGGCTTTATGGGCAGGGAGAAAGGCTGAGGAATCCTGCCAACCTCGTGCTGGCCATCTGCTTCCAATAGCATCAGTGGTGCCTGGTATGGGACACATCCCCCTCCCGTGTCCAAGCCAATGCCAAACGTACTTGTGCAGCCCATTGAGCTGGTGCTGTGTCAGGCGGGGGCTGAGACCTTGTCCCGAACAGGTACTGAATGAAAGGAACACGGGGCCTGTCGTCGCTGTGCTCTGAGTAGAAGGACAGACCCTGTGGCTTGCACAGGGAAAGCCAAAGAACTGATGACTGCTTTGGTGTTGAGCCCCCAGGACCGTCATGTCCCACATTGGAATCTCAGTCTGAGTGCCCAGCAACTGCCCCTGGGAGGGAAGGGACATTACATTTGAGGCCGCATTATCCAAAGCCTGCTGCTGTCCCACAGGCACGTCCAGAAGAGACCCTCTTCCCAACAAGGGCTGTCCATGGTGTGTAAAGTTCCTGAGCCCATCTCCCTGCCTGAACATCTGTCTGCCTGGGCTCAGGTCCAACTTGGAGACAGTGCAGTCGAGGCCTTCCCCCCTTCCCTGTAGTGACCTTCAGTGAGACCAGTGCCAGGGAGCTCTTCTGGGAGAGCTCAGCAATGGCTAAATCCCCTCTCCGTAGAGCTGCTTCTGAGCTGAGGCTCTAGCGTAGCTGAGGGCCAACCTCATTGCTTTCTCGTGAGGTAACAGGCACTGTGGACAAGGAAAGGGCAGGGGATGTGTGTACCTGGAGTTTAGAAGGACCTTTGACACACTCTCCCATACTTCCTTTAAGACCAAACTGGAGATGAATGGGTTCAGGGAGAGGCTGATAAGGTGGGTGGAAAATTGGCTGGACTACCAGGCTCAAAGAGGTGTGAGCATCGAGAAATGGGCTGCCTGGAACCTCAATGAAGGCGAAAAAGAGCAAGGGCGAGGTTTTGCATCTGATGGAGGAACCAGCCCATGCAGTCATGCAGGCTGGGGGGTGGCCGTCTAGGAAGCAGATCCACAGAAATACATGTGTGGTTTTAGGAGACACCCAGCTGAACATGAGACCACAGTATACCCTTGCAGTAAAACAGGTCAACCGCATCCTGAGCTGTGTTAGTCAAAGTGTTGCCAGCAGGTCCAGGAAAGTGACCCTGCCCCTCTGCCCCGTTCCAGACTGCATCTGGTGTACTGCATCGAGGCTGGGGCTCCCCAGTCCAATAAGGATATTGACATACTGACGTGAGTCCAACAAAGGCCACCAAGGTGGTTAGGGCGCTGTCAAACACGATGTGCAAGGAGACACTGAGAGAACTGGGTCTGCTCTGTTTGGAGAAGAGATGGCTCAGGGGAGACCTTCTTGCTTTCTACTAGTACTTAATCAGAGGAGACAGGGAATATGGACAGAGACTCTGGTCCAGCCGACAGGGAGTCCCTTGTTGGAGTAGAAGCAATGAATGAAGAGCAGCTGGGACACGGAGAAATCTGTTTAAGCAATAGGCTAATGGAAGTAAGAAGAACTGGAATGGGTTTCCCAGCGAGGTTGTGCAATCTCCATCCTGGGAGGTGTTCAAGGCTGGACTGAATGTGACCTTGAGCAACCTGATCTAATGGGATCTGTTCTGAGCACGGGGTTGATCTAGATGACCTCTAGAGGTCCCTCCTCACCTACGTTCTGACTGTGAAATTCCCACCTTGCCCCTGCCTTCCCTGACCCCTGCACGCCCACGGGCACATGTGTCCTCACACCCCCTCTGCCACAACACAACTCTTAGCCATTGTGCTGGGACTGCGGAGGGGCAGCTGAAGGGAGGCTCTCAGCCTCCTCACTGCCATCCGCAGGGAATCAGTGGCTGCTGTTTCCAGTCCCTGAGCTGGGAGACAGCCATGGGAAGCTGGTCCATCTCCTGGGTCAGGGCCCTGCAGCTGTCCCCGGCTGCAGCGGGCACTGTGCACGCTTGTTCTTGCTGGGGAGCCCTGGCTGGAGGAGGGGAAGAGTCCACTTCCCAGGACAGCAGCTTGTGGCCCTGCAGAGCCACCGAGCACTCTTAGCCCGGGCGAGACCCCGAGCGGCGCCGGCGCAGGGCTCAGCCCCGGGGCGGAGCTGGCGGTGGCGGAGAGGAGAGGAGGCGGGGGAGAGGAGGCGGCGGTGCCAGAGCAGAGAGCCGGGTCTGGCGGGGGGCAGCGAGGCGCGGGCGGCGGAGCGGCGGCATGCGGCGGTGCCGGGGCGCAGGGCAGGCGGGGCTGGCCGCGGTGCTCCTGGGTGCGCGGGGCTGGAGGCGGGGGCCGGGGCTGGGCCTGGGGTGGCCCCCGCAGCTCCCTCGAGCCTGCCGTCCCCTCTGCCTTCTTCACGGACATCTGCCCCCGAACCATCCTCTCGTCCAGCCCTCCCTCTGCTACCATCCCACGTTCCCCCAGAAAACTCATTGCTCTAGCCTTTCTCCAGGACTCCCTGTTTCCTTCCTTTCCTCTGTGTCTTGCCGTATAACTCATGTGGTCATCCCTTCCCCCTCGCTACTTTATTTCTGTCTGTCTTTCCTTTATCCCCCTTTTTTTCTTCAACGCCTCCACCCTTCCAGCTATCCTTCACGCATTCATCTCGCCACCACCTATTAATGGACACTTCCATTAGTGCACATGTTGACATCCTCTGGAAACTCTTCTCCTCATCTTCTCTCTTTGTTCCTGACTGCTTCTGCGGGATTTGTCCTGGGAAACAGCAGGCAGGGCTGGGCACAAAGCACGTTTTGACTGTTTTTCCTTCTTTTTCTCCTCGGCAGTGGCTGCGGGCAGAGCCCAGGTGCAGCAGGAGCCGTCGGCAGAGACCACCGAGGGCACCGGCATCAGCATCAACTGCTCGCACCCCAACATGCAAACTGGGGACACCATCGTCTGGTAGCGTCAGCTCCCGGGCCAAGGCCCCACATTCATCGCGCTCGCTCTTAAAGGGTCCAAAGATCTGCAGGACCCTCCGGGGCGGCTGTCGGTGGCGGCAGACCACCGGTCCAGTGCCCTGCGGCTCGCCCGGCCCCGGCGCGGGGACGCGGCAGTGTTTTACTGCGCCCTGGGAGACACGGGGAGAGGAGCCGGGGCTGCGGCCGGGCACGAACCGCCGCGGGCGGGGCCGGGCGTGTGTGTCGGGGGCGGGGGGACAGCCCCGGCCGGGCCCGCCAGGGGGTGCTGCTGCTCGGCCCGCCGGGGCCGCCTCGCCCCGCCCGGCCCCGCCCGGCCCCAGGGCGGTTCCCCCGCCCCACCGGCACCAGCACTGGCACCACCTTCAGCATTGACACTGGCACCGGCATCGGTACTGGCACCGGCACCGGGCCCGCCGAGGCCCCGCAGCCCCCGCCGAGGCCCCGCAGCCCCGGGAGGTCCCCCCGACATGGCTCCGGAGCCGCCCACCTGGCAGAAACCTTCTCCCGCCCCTCACCCCCCCGATCACCCCCGCACTCCCAGTGGGAGGCAGACCGCAATCCCCCGCAACAGTGGCTGTGTCTGGCCATGCCCTGGAAGGAGCGGTTGCAGCACCGGGAGGCGGGCAGCAGAGATCCTCCTGCCCACGGGCAGCCCTCGCTCCTGCCGCAGGGACCGGCCACTGCTGCCATGGAACAGACGGGGCCTCTTCTCGGGCTTTTGCCTTTCCCCACTAGGATAGCCAAGGGAAGCCTGAGCAGGTGCTTTCCTCTGCTCTGTAAACACAGGGACTCCAGTGCTAAGTTGTGAATGCAAGACTGTCCTTAGAAAAGAACAGCCAGAAGGGGTTTCACATTTCGTTACTTTCTAAAAGCTGGATGTACTCTTAGAAACTGCATCCTCCAGCTACAGGCTTTCAAAACATTCCTGCTAGCATTAGAAAGTCATCACATGGAGTCAGGAGTTCAAGCTCCACAGCAACAGGAGAAGGAGTTGTCGAGGTCATGGGCACCTTCAAGCGCTCCCCACAGTGCCTCAGCGTTGAGACCATGAGCTTGTTTTACAGGATTCAGAGCCTTTGGAGTTGAGGCCCAGGAGAGAGGGTAAAAGCGTGGACCGGACACACTGACGGCGGCCTCAAGGGATGCCAGGTTCCTACTTGATGAGTGAGTCAGAAACAGATTTGCGGAGTTGCCCTGAGGGGCTGGAGGTCTGGGTGAGTGAGAGCTGGAAGGAGGCCTCTGGGAAGAGGCTGTGGGCTCCAGCCAGTCCCCAGGGAACTCTGTGTGGCTCGAGTAGCTGACACAGCGGTTCAAAGCCCATGGTCAGAGGCTTCAGAGGCACAGAGTGAAGGATCAGCCCTGCTCCCTGTCCCAGCTGGACTTCATAACTGTGTTTCCAGGGAACTACTGGCAGGTGGACAAACCAGGCAGAGCAACAGGCATGGCCAGGTGAGCACATGGATCAGTCCCATGTTCACATGGGATCAGCCCTCTCGTCCCTATCTCCATCTGGCTTCCCATGCTTCCTCCAGGCCAAACTGCCTTGATCCTTCCCCGGCTGCAGCGGGCACTGTGCACGCTTGTTCTTGCTGGGGAGCCCTGGCTGGAGGAGGGGAAGAGTCCACTTCCCAGGACAGCAGCTTGTGGCCCTGCAGAGCCACCGAGCACTCTTAGCCCGGGCGAGACCCCGAGCGGCGCCGGCGCAGGGCTCCGCCCCGCGGCGGAGCTGGCGGCGGCGGAGAGGTGAGGAGAGGAGGCGGCGGAGAGGAGGCGGGGGAGAGGAGGCGGCGGTGCCGGAGCAGAGAGCCGGGGCTGGCGGGGGGCAGCGAGGCGCGGGCGGCGGAGCGGCGGCATGCGGCGGTGCCGGGGCGCAGGGCTGGCGGGGCTGGCCGCGGTGCTCCTGGGTGCGCGGGGCTGGCGGCGGGGGCCGGGGCTGGGCCCGGGGTCTTCCCCGGGGAGCCCAGCGCCAGCTCTTCCCTCTCATTCATCAAGGCATCTTTCCCCCTCCCTGCCTCTCTGCCATCTCTCGTCCCCCTTTCCGAACCCTCTGAGTCCTCTCTTCCTATTCTCCCTCTTACTTCACCATCCCTGTTGGTACGAGCCCGCTTGCATTTACGCCTGTCTTTCCATGCACCCTCTCCTTCCCCTGTGCATTCTGCAGTTCTTATTGCCCTGAATACAGCCCTCTGTCCTTCACTCTAACACCTCCTCTCCCTCTCTGCTCTTTATCCATTCATCCACCCACCTTTTGACCCATCTCTCCGTGCATCTACCATCCCTAAGCCTTCTTCCTACTCTGAGAGCCCTCTCTCATCTCTCCCTCTGCTTTCTTCATATCTGTAGGCACAAGTGTCCTTTGCTACACCGTGCCATACATCCACTCATCGCCCTGTGCATTCAGCATTTATTCTTCCTCTGAATTCAGCCCTCCATCCTTCACTGTAACGCACCCAACTCTCCTGTCCCCTCTCCCTCTTGCCATCCATCCATTCGTGTACCTGACTTTCAGTCTATCTCTGCCTGCATCAATTTCAAATTCCCTCCCAGAATTCTCTCCTCGCTTCACAGACCCACACCAGGATCACTCTCCATCCCTGTCGATAAGCACATTGTCCCATTTGTTCCGGTCTGGCTCTGTCTCACTGCCACTCTTTCTAATGATTTCTGGGGAAAGAGCCACCAGAGCTGGGCGACCACTGGTGATCTTTGGCCCTTCTTTCTCCTTTCTTGGCAGTGGCTGCAGTCAGAGCCCAGGTGCAGCAGGAGCCATCGGCAGAGACCACTGAGGGCACCGGCATCAGCATCAACTGCTCGCACCCCAACATACAGATCACCGACTACATCTACTGGTACCGTCAGCTCCCGGGCCGAGGCCCCGCATTCCTCGTGTTCAGTCTTAAACAGTCCAAAGAGCTGCAGGACCCTCGGGGGCGGCTGTCGGTGGCGGCAGACCGCCGGTCCAGCGCCCTGCGGCTCGCCCAGCCCCGACGCGGGGACGCGGCGGTGTATTACTGCGCCCTGGGAGACACGGGGAGAGGAGCCGGGGCTGCGGCCGGGCACGAACCGCCGCGGGCGGGGAGCCGGGCGCGTGTGTCGGGGGCGGGGGGACAGCCCCGGCCGGGCCCGCCAGGGGGCGCTGCCGCTCGGCCCGCCGGGGCCGCCTCGCCCCACCCGGCCCCGCCCGGCCCCGCCCGGCCCCGGCCCGCGGGGCGGTTCCCCCGCCCCACCGGCACCGGCACCGCCTTCAGCATCGACCCTGGCACCGGCACCGGCATCGGTACTGGCACCGGCACCGGGCCCGCCGAGGCCCCGCAGCCCCGGGAGGTCCCCCCGACGCGGCTCCGGAGCCGCCCACCGGGCAGAAACCTTCTCCTGCCCCTCCCCCCCCGATCACCCCCGCACTCCCACCGGGAGGCAGGCTGAAATCCCCCGCCACAGTGGCGGCGGCAGCAGGGCAGGAATCGCGACGGGAGCGGTGGCGGTGTCCGGCCGTGCCCGGGAAGGAGCGGTTGCAGCACGGGGAGGCGGGCAGCAGAGATCCTCCTGCCCACGGGCAGCCCTCGCTCCTGCCGCAGGGACCGGCCACTGCTGCCATGGAACAGACGGGGCCTCTTCTCGGGTTTTTGCCTTTCCCCACTAGGATAGCCAAGGGAAGCCTGAGCAGGTGCTTTCCTCTGCTCTGTAAACACAGGGACTCCAGTGCTAAGTTGTGAATGCAAGACTGTCCTTAGAAAAGAACAACCAGAAGGGATTTCGCATTTTGATACTTTCTAAAATTTCGATGTACTCTTAGAAACTGCATCCTCCAGCTACAGGCTTTCAAAACATTCCTGCTAGCATTAGAAAGTCATCGCATGGAGTCAGGAGTTCAAGCTCCACAGCAACAGGAGAAGGAGTTGTCGAGGTCATGGGCACCTTCAAGCGCTCCCCACAGTGCCTCAGTGTTGAGACCATGAGCTTGTTTTACAGGATTCAGAGCCTTTGGAGTTGAGGCCCAGGAGAGAGGGTAAAAGCGTGGACCGGACACACTGACGGCGGCCTCAAGGGATGCCAGGTTCCTACTTGATGAGTGAGTCAGAAACAGATTTGCGGAGTTGCCCTGAGGGGCTGGAGGTCTGGGTGAGTGAGAGCTGGAAGGAGGCCTCTGGGAAGAGGCTGCGGGCTCCAGCCAGTCCCCGGGGAACTCTGTGTGGCTCGAGTAGCTGACACAGTGGTTCAAAGCCCATGGTCAGAGGCTTCAGAGGCACAGAGTGAAGGATCAGCCCTGCTCCCTGTCCCAGCTGGACTTCATAACTGTGTTTCCAGGGAACTACTGGCAGGTGGACAAACCAGGCAGAACAACAGCATGGCCAGGCGAACACATGGATCAGTCACATGTTCACATGGGATCGGCCCCTCTCATCCCTGTCTCCATCTGTCTTCCCATGCTTGCTCCAGGCCAAACTGCTTTGATCCTTCCCTTTCCTTGTCTCTGCTCCTTCCCCTAAACATCCCACATCTCGCACAATCCAGAAAGACTTTTCCACTGCCTCCTGTGAGGAGTCCGATCCCCTTGTGGGCAGAAACCCCGCTGAGTTTATAAGGTGATGCTCTCTTCTCACCCTTCTGCCAGGTGCCATCCCCAGACAAAGGGGATGATCGTGATACCTGAAGGAATAGGGAGCAGATGTCTGTGAAGAAGAGGGTTGCGCTGGATGTCCTCCTGCCAAAGAGAAGCGGTGTGTCTGACTCTGGGTGGGATGATTACAGCAGGTGCTGTTCCCAGAGACGTTTCCCTTGAAGGGCCTCATCCTTGGCCTGGGGAGAAGAGAGAGAAAACCCCTGTAGGGACAGGGAGTCAGACACCTGGGTCTAGGTGCTTTTGGCTGTTTGTGGTTCTACCTCTTTTCAGATACTACCGAGGGACAAGGAGCATATCAGAGGCTGCAACGAGGCCTGTCTCCATCCCTGAGAGAGGTGGGTGCAGGCCCCTGCCTGTGGTTGGGCACTGGATGGCAGAAGTAGTTCACCATGGACAGTCCTCCCTTGCTGGGGTCTGGTTGGGCTGGTTGTGATCTCCAGGAGGAGCAATATGTCCTCCTTGGACATAAGGAAATACTTCTTTACTGAAATAGTGGTTAAACATTGGAACAGGCTGCCCGGGGAAGTGGCTAAGTCACCATCCCTGGAGGTATTTAAAAGATTTAAATGTATTTAAAAGACCTGTAGATGAGGCGCTTAGGGACATGGTTTAGTGGGCATGGTGGTGTTGGGTTGACAGTTGGACTCGATGATCTTAGAGGTCTTTTCCAACCTGAATGATTGGAAAATGATTTAATTGATACTATGAAAAAGCAGGAGAACAGCCTGCAGCCTCCTATTGCCTGACAGCAGGTGGCTTGAGCTCTTTCTTCAGGCTCCTACAGGAACTTTCAGGTGCCCCAGGCCCCTTTGGCAATGAGACCTGGAGCTGAGAGGCAGCGCTTCTACACCAGGGTATGTCTGCCTGAGAGGATGCTCCAGCACCTTCTGACTTGGAGGGTTGGGAAAAGCTCAGCTGTGGCCTGACTGCCCAAACATGAACCTCCCAATGCTGACAAACCTCCCTTTAGCCCTTGCAAACCTGGAACACAGTAAGAGTCACAGTTTGGTGTCTTTCCTTGGGCTGAGCACTTTAACAACTTTAATTTGTCTCCCTACAGAGCCTCCTCGTGGCAGAGGTGTGGAGTCCCAAGGATGCCTGACTCGGAAGACTCTCTTCCTCATTCCCTCCCATCAGCTATTTACAGACATTGTGAAGTTCCACACCCCCCCAGTCCCCCTGAGCCTTCTCTTCCCCAGACCGAACACTGCCAGCCCTTTCAGCCAATCCTCATAGGAAAGATACTCCAGTCCCTGCACCATTTTGCTGGGCTTACTCCGATGTCTGTCTTGTACTGGGGAGCCCAGAACTGGAGCCAGCACTCCAGACATGGCCTCACCAGTGCTGAGTAGAGAGGAAGGATCAGGTCCCTTGTCCTGCTGGCAACACTCTTCCTACTGCAGCCCAGGATGCTGCTGGCCTTCCTTGCCAGCAGGGTGCATTGCCACAGCAGACTCAGGAACAGCCCTGAGCCGCTGGAACTGAGCGGGACACGGCAGTGAGTATTCAGGAGAAGGATCCCAGCTGCTTGTCCAGCTCTAACTCTTCCCTCAGTGGCCATCAATGACCAGTGTTGGAGGAGGGGGCTCTTGGTAGCAGACGTGGCTGCTCCTGTGGCTTTACCTCCTAGCCAAAGAAACCTAAGGAAGGAAGATGTCCTCCTAGCCCTGCATCTTGGGGATCAGCAAAAGCCTCAACGTGTGAGCAAGACCCATCAGCCAAACACAGGACACGATTCTCTGTTCAACCCCTTGAGCTGTCCCCCTACTTTTCACGTCTCTCCTCCAGCTGTGGGGGACTCACCAGTGCTTGGCTGGGGGGTGTCCCCGTGTCCCCGAGTCCCTGGGGGTTCTCTGCCCAGCAGAAAACTGCTGGTGGCTGCATTTCTGGGATGTGCATTTCTGGGATCTAATTTGTCCCTCTGTGCCCATGTCTCTTGTTATGCTAAGTCTGTTTTGGAAAGCAAAGAGCTGGCCCTGGAGAGCATCTGTGGTGTAAGCTGAATAAGCAGCCATGGTGGCAGGCCAACATGTTCTAATTGATGGAGTGATGTGAGCTCAGTAGGCCATGACATCAGGTGTTTGCAGCGAGGCCTTCTGAGGTGACAAAGAAAACTCAGTCTCTGCCCCTGGAGAAGAATGTCTCTGTGAGGTACTGGAAGGTGGCTGAGAAGCCCCATGCCCACCTGGATGGGGTAAGAATGATAACATTTGGATCCCACCTGGAGGTAGAATTCAGGTCTGTTTTCATGCTGGGATGTTTCCAAAGACCTGTGAGAGGTTTCAGGATCTTGCAGGAAATGCAGAACATCTGGGAGGGCAAACAATAAATATGTTGGAATTTGGGGGTGTAAACTAACTCCCTCCACAATGACATTTCAAGTGACCTGAGTGCTTTTCTATACTTGCCTTACATCTGAGACTGATTGCTCATTTGGCCAGTCTTTCCCTTTTCCTTCATGTTTGTAACTTCTCAGGTGTCCTGAAAAGTGACTGCCATGGCTTAGCATTGCTGCAGGCGTTTCAGGGAGACACTTGAAAGGCTGAGCTCAACATGGGGCTTCCCCCCAGAGCCTTGACTCAAGAGACCCCATTTTCTCTGGGGACAGGAGCCTTTCAGTGTCTTGAGGAACTCACACACCTGAGGAACTTGAGCAGAGGCCACTGTCAGGGCATGTGGAAGGTGAGAGTGGCTGCTTCACTAAGGCTGTCAGATCAAGTCCCTTTTCCTCTCAAAGAGGAGAACAAGTAAAAGGGAAAGTGATAAGCCAAGCACACAATGACAGCAATCTCTGAGTAAGTGATAAGGGAGACAAGGAGGGAGAGCAGAGCTCTGCAGCCTCTAATGGATGGGCCATGAGGAAACTGCAGGCGAAGCTTTGAAGTGGGTCAGGCTGAGCTTTGTAAGTGACAAGAAGTGACAAGAGGAACATGAGGGTTATGGATGTTTTCGAGGGGGCCTGCAGGACTAGGCAAGCCTTATTAAGGCATGCTTAGGGGCAGGGTCAAAGGTGGGGGAAAAAGAGGAATGGGGAGCAGCAAGGGGAGGTAACAGAGAGGAGGAAGGATGACGGGAGCCACCTGCACATAAGCAGAGTCTGGTCAGTGCACTTGCTGGGGTGAGCCCTGTGCCTGATCACTACCGCCCCCACTGCGTTCTTATTATATACTTTCTTAACCACCCTTCAGTATAACTTCACTTCCTTTCCCATGTGTGAGTGCTGCAAGGTCTGAGTGCCAGTAACAGGAGAGACGGGGAAAAAAACTGGGAAAAAACGATTGGCCACAGGGATTTTAGTCCTGGCTGCCAGTAACTGGATTGACCAGGGTGTTTGCAGCAAGATCTAAGTTCCAGGAACTGGAGAAGAGGTCTCTGGTCACAGGACCTATTGGTCTTTGTGCCAGCAGCTGGAGGGACTGGGGTGTAAGGGAGCCCAAGGCCAGCACATGGCTATTAGACAGGCTGATATTACCAAGCTGTGGTAATGTTTGAGGGATCTGCAATTGTGCGGGTGATTGTGAGAGGAGTGGGTGATTGCATGCATCTGTTTTGCTAGTGGACATCAGGCTGGCCTAGCCAGAGAGAAGGAGGAGACCCAGGTGCTGGGCAAGAGGGCCCAGGCTCCAGGCAGGGCTATTAGATGGGCTGAGGGCCTGTGCTGGTATCTGAGGGATGCACAAATGTGGGTGTGCTGGTGACTGCAGAGGGTGAGGGGGTGTGTGTTTTCCTAGGGAACTGCACGTCACTGGCATACTGGAGACAGTCACACAAAGGGCTACTTCGATGATGAAGAGACTGGAGCATCTCTGACATGGTGATAGGCTGAGTGAGCTGGGACTGTTCAGCACAGAGAAGAGAAGTCTCAGGGGAGATCTCATCCATGTGTGCAAATATCTGAAGGGAGGCTGTGAAGAGGGTGGAGCCAGGCTCTTCCCCATGGTGTCCAGTGACAGGCCAAGAGGCATTTGGCACAAACTGAAACATAGGAGGCTCTGTCTGAACACCAGGAAATGCTTTTTCACTGGGAGGGTGAGGGAGCACTGGCACAGGATGCCCAGGGAGGTTGTGGAGTGTCCATCCTTGGAGGTTCTCAAAATCCATCTGGACATGGTCCTCTGCAACCAGCTCTAGGTCATCCTTCCTGAGGCAGGGTTTGGACCTGCTGACCTCCAGAGGTCCCTTCCAAATTTAACAATTGTATGTCTCTGTAATATGAGATACAAAGAGAGGTGAAGAGAACCAGCCTTCTTCAGCCTTTAAAAGAGAAGCTTAGGAGAGTGTTGATGCTTCTAAGACTTGACTGGAGGATGAAGAGGCAGATGGAGCCAAAGTCTTCTTGAGTGCAGGGATAGAGCAAAAGGCAATAGACACATTCTGGAACAGGGGAAATTCCTAGTAGAAGTTTGGAATTGTGGAGTTTTTAACCATGAGGGTGGAGCATGGGTGTAGATAGATCCCAGTGAGAATGGGACTCTGGCTCCACAGAGTGTTCATTAAAATACCATTAATTGGAGGTAAAGGGGATAGCACAGGTGACGTTATGCCCCTTCAGACGCTGGAAACCCTGAGTCATGGAGCATGAGGTGGAGCTTGAGCTGGGGTTTAGCACATAGTGCAAATCCTGCCCATGCTGAGGTTCACTGGCATTGTCTTCTTTAGAGTTTTCACAGGATTTTCTTAGAAAGAAACCGCTCCTAATTTCTACTGTTGAGCAAAAGGACAATAATATGAAAACGTGATACTTCACCCTTGATTAAGACAAGGATGTGTTTTTGGCAACGTTGCCAAGTTTGCCAAGTGATATATACAGCTCAGCACAGCACCCCTCACCCTTTCCGCTAGAGTACGAGTAGGTTGTCCTTGTCATCTCTGCGTTTGTGGCATCTAACAGCAGCACTGCTGCCAGGTTCCTCTCTTGCACTGTGGGTTATTCCAGCAGAAGACGACACAGCCAGCACTCCTGGGCTGCTGCACAGCAGGGTTCATCTCCTATTTTGGGGGATTTGGAGTAGAGGCGTTGTTCCCAGGCAGTTGAGGAAAGAAAGGGGAGAAGCGAGAGAAACAGAAGAGACTTCTGTTTCCAGAAGAAATAGCAGTGTCCCTGGAGGGCTGAGGACCCCAGAGGAAGATGTGAAACCTCCTCAGTGGGGAGGAAACCCCTGACCTCCCAAATGGCCCAGCAGTGGGTGTGCAGAAGAGCAGGCGATTCTAGCTGGGGAGGTGAGGGCTCCACTGCGAGCTGACCGGGAACAGCCCCTTCCCACGACTGGGGCCCCCAGGGCCCCTGAGGGAGCCACAGGTGTTGCTGCTGGAGGAGGGAGAAACCCCGAAGGAGCATTTCAGGCACAGGAAGAACAGATCACTTCTCTTCCCCGCTTCTTCCTCCGCTCCCCCAACAGAGTCGTTTCCGGCAGCTCTGTTATCTCGGGGCTGGGAGGTGGTTTTCTGACTCTCTCTCACTCAGCCAACAGGCAGGTCGGTCTCAACATGCACCTCGGCTATCTCGTCCTCACGGCTTTCCTGGGGCAACTGCTGGGTAAGTCCTGGCTTTCTAGAAACGCATACTTCTTCTTCTCCCAAGGAAACCCTCACCAGCCTTATCAGGTCAATGTGTGGAAATACTCTTGAACAGCAGAAAAACACTGGGAACTGTTGGCTCACATTTGTGGTTTTGCACCCGTTCTCTCAAAACGGTCTTACTGATGGAAATGAATGGAGAAGAGAGAGAAGAGATACCTCAGAGCCTTTCTCTTGCTTTTCTCTCCCCTGCAATCTATTGCTCTCTACTCCTCTCTTCTGATCCCCCTCCTGCCACCATAGGAGATCTCAGCTGTCTCTGCAGCCCCACATTTCTCCCCAAAATAAGCAAATTCTCTCAAAGGAACTACAGGGTTTTTAAAGCTCTAGCTCTAGCTCCCACTAACATTAATGATGTGCCCCAGGCTGTGCCCTTCTGGCTGGCACATACCTGCCGTGGCTTCCAGTTTTCTCCTGGTTGGCAACACAGCCATCGATACCTCTTTCTAAAGTGAGCTTTGAGTGTACTCGAGGAGCTAGGAGCCCTCCGAGATAAGAGGTGTGGGGAAGCAGGATGAATCTTTTTGCCATAGCTCCATGGGCCCCTCCACCTGCTGGAGGGGTGCTGGTCCCGGCACACAAATGTCAGGCATGACAGGCTGTTCCCTGGTCCTCTGGGCAATAGGAGCAGGAGCAGGGAGGAGGAGCAGGGACAGAGCACAGCTCTCCTCAGGATCCACGCTGGGCTGAGAGCTCTGAGCTCCTGCCCAAAGATGTGTCTATGCAAGGCTGAGCTTGGGGGAAAGGGCCCTCAGGTCTCCCCTGGCAGTGCTGCTTCCCCTGTGCACCCAGAGCTCTGCAGGGCAAGATCCTCTTTCTGAAAGGGGCCAGTGTCAGTGGCTCTGGAGATGGCTGACCCTGACTGTAGGGCAGAGCCTGCTGGGATCCAGGACGCCAGGGGCTTGCTCTCACCCCTCACACTCAGTGTTAGTAAATTCCTGCAAGCCCATGACTAATTAGGGACATCAAGCACCGACCAGCCCCACCCAGAGGCCCCTAGAGTGCCTTTTGATAGAGATTTGTGGGCTTATTTGCTCTCTTCAATTAGTAAAGAATTCAGCTGGATTTGAGTCAAGCCATGGGGTTATCTCCAGATGTGCAGCCCGCCCAAGTGCAAAGCCTGTGCCTGAGGGGCAGAGCAAACCACACAGAACAGGCCTGGCTGCCAAACGCCCAGGCGCTCTCCATGCTCCTAACCAATAAGCAAAGAGAGCAGCACACAAATGAAGCCTTACAACCCCCTGGGCTCCTTGCAGTCTCCTCCGGGGAGTTAGAGGGATCTATGCTCATCCGCAGCTCCTACAGAGGGAGCGGTGTCGCAGTGATGAGCTCCCATGGCAGCCGGGGACTGTGTGTCTGGGACAAGCCAGACTTGCAGCAGGCAGCTGTAGGGGAATTTTTATGTCACCCCTTGAGGCGAATTAAACACACGTTTGTGATTAAACAGTCAAAAAAATAATTAATGAACAAAGCCTTGGGCCGAGTCCTACCACCATAAGTGGTTCTACAAGGGATCTGCAAAGATGCATCACAAGCAGGCTCCCTATATACCCTGGCACCAGCACCAATCCTCTGAGCGGTTGCATGGGGCACCTTAGCCCGGCCATGGGTCCTTCCCTCAATCCAGCTCTCCTGCTCAAAGGTGCCTCCTGAGCGCTCCCATTCTGGGATGGCTACAAGACAATGCTGGGGCTGTTTCTGATCTCATCACCAAGGGAAACCTTACTCCCTCACAGGGAGTCATTCTGTCTCTGGCATCCCTGCTTCCAGCCAGTTTAACCCCTTCCGAAGTTGGGCCTTCTTGCCCTCCATGACAGGTCATTCCTTGGTCACAAAGTACCATCGCTGAGCAGTTACAGTTTGAATTTCCCCTTCGCTGCAGATGCTGAGGCTGGGCATGAGAAGCGAGGCTGTGCTCACGAAGCTTCTTCCCTCTCACAAACTGGATTCTGTCTGGTGTTTTGATATCCTCAGGCTTGAGGAAACTGCTATCCCTGACGTAATGTTTCCTCTTCCATTCCAGACATCAGTTTATGCAGGCAGCGTCTTAAATGTTCCCGTAGCACACCACGTGAAGGTGCAGTCTTCTTACTGTCAGGGATGTAAACATGCAGGGAAAGCTCTGCTGTCTGGTAAAGTACAAGCTGCACATACGTGAGCCACTGCATTTCCATATTAGTGATTTGTTCATCTCGACCACTATGAAGAACAGGAGGCACATCCACCCTCCCCGACAGCAACTGGGTTTCTCTTATCTCAAGACAGAGACACCTTAAAACTGGTTGCATTGTGTTATTTCCCTCTTGAACTTCAGCCATGGCAGTTGATGTAAAGCGCTGCTGTACCTTGTTCTCCTATCTGCAGGTATGATGATAACAGAAAACAAATGCAGACAAAGAGAAGGTCGACCCAGGCAGCTCCCAGCATGGGGCATCCACGGGCCCTCATTCCCCTGTGCTGCCTGGGGAGGCAGCCCCAGCCTCAGCCTCGTATCAGCAGGTGCCTCCTCTACCCCACTGGTAGAAACAAAGAGTGCATGACAATCTCCCTGGTGGCCTTTGTCATCTCCTTCAGGGAGACCTGGGCATCTGGAACCAGCCCCCCCACCCCCAGCTCCTATGCAAGAAGCAATGCCGCAGCAGAGGATTGTGTGTCTGCTACCAGCCCAGCTTCCTGCAGGCTGCAAATGCGGAGGCCTGCACACAGAAATGAGGTTGAACTAATGAAGTTGCTCCCCGGGTCCTTTGCAGGTAAATGCATTCTCTTCAAAAGCCAAACCCCCCCACCCTAATTAGCAGCTGAGAGGAAAAGGAGAATTTATATCAGCGTATCAGCATTTCAGTTCACATGTCTGTGTGGAACTATTTGCCTCCCCTCTCAGTAGCTTTTCCTCCCTCCCCTCTTGGGCTTTGCTTGTGAGGAGTTTGAAGATGTGCGGGGCCCGAGAGTGGGTCGAGTCTGTGCTGCCAAACCAACCCCTGAGCAAGGCCTTGGGCAGAGGCGTTTCAGCAAGTCCAGAACTTTCCTGCAGCAGTTCGGTAGGTCCCGTTCCACAGGGGGATGACGCTTCCCAACCCCTCTGTGGGTAAAAGCAGTAATTTGGAAAGCTCCTGGCCCCGCTTTGGACACTTAGGCAGCAGCCCCAGCCTCTCTCCCTGCCGTGCCTCTCTCCTGCTTCCCTCTGCCCTCTGCACAGGAAATTGTGCTGGCCTGCAAGGCCATCTTCTGCCTCCCAGCAGAGCTCCATGCAGACGAGGAGGAACATCCATCCCCAAGAGGAGGCTGCGAGCCCCACAATGGCCTGCTGCAGTCCCCAGGCTGCTCACTCAAGGACACCACTGATCAGGCTCCCCAGCCACAGGACATGCTCAAGAGGGCATTTCTAGGGAGAGACAAAGCAAGGCAGGCCGCTGGCTCTGGAGCAGCCTTCCTCAGCTCCCAGGAACAGTGCCTTAAAGGGGCCCACAGCCCTGTGTCCCACCCTCCCCTTCCTCTGCAAACGGTGAAGAATCCCCTTTTGCCTCCACTCTGATCACCCTGGACTAACACCTTGTTCACTGAGCGCTTGGGAGAGTGTCCACAGAGGGAAGGACAGCACAGAGAAAGAGGCTGGGATGCAGCAGAACTTTCATGACGCAAGGGACAAAAAGGAAGTCTCTCGCAGTGGAGTGTCACCGTGGAGAGAGCACCAGGGACAGCTGAGATTTGGTGCCCTTTGGTTGTAGCAGCGTTCCTGCAGGGCATCCCTCAGCTTGCACTGAGTAGGGAGGGGTGCAGCAGGTCCCCCCTAGGCTGGCCTGGGTAGACCAAAGGGGATCAGAAGCCAAGAAGAAGAGAGAGGGAAAGGAGAGAGCAGAAGGAGAGAAAGGCAGACATGGGCCATGCTTTCAGGCTGATCCCTTCCAGCCTTTGCAAGGAGAGCCAGAGATGCTCAGTCTCTCTCAAAGAGAATGGCCAGGAGCTCCGTCCTCCCTTCACTCACATGTCAGCACATGTAAAAACACATGAGCATGCACACCCAGTTACACAGGAACTCCCGTGCATGCACAGACATTCACCCCTCCAGGCATGTCATCACATAAGTGTTCGCATGTGCTTACACACACTTGCACACTCACACTTGCATGTAGATATATGCAACCTCATGTACAAACACAGAAATGTATGTGCTCGCCTGCACACACATATGCCCACACACACACACACGCACACCGACACCACACACACTTACTTGCTCCCCTGCAAAAACATGCGTGTACACACACACATGCACAGGCACACACAGAAATGCACTTGTTCACACACACACTGGCAGACACCCACTCTCACACGTGCATTTGCAGAGGAACATACAACTGCAAGCACACAGGCACAAATACGCCCACAGGCACAGGCAGATGCATATGCACAGGAGGAAGCACAGCCTCTCCCCACACTCTCAGAACCAGGACAACACCGGCCAGCTCTCTGCCTCTGTGCCCCTGACAGCTTTAGGCAAGTCCTTGAAAGCCCAGCGCTAAGAAGGTAAATCAGGCACCAGCCATCCCTGTTGGGTTTAATGACAGCAGAGGGCTTTTGGGCTTTTGTGGGTTGGACAGAAGGAGTTCAACCGATTGTGTTCTCATTACAGGAAAGAGAGAAGGTGTGTTGGGGTCCAAGCTGCGGGGTCTTGTTTGGACATTCAGCCTGTTCAGGCGCAAAGTGTGTGCATGAGAGACAAAGTCAAAGCTAGAGACCATCCCTGTTGCTGTAGCTCTAGGGGTTCCCCACCTAACAAGTCAAAGTAATCCCAAAGTCTGACAAGATCCGGCCCATCCCTGGTGATCGCCGTAGGGTGGTTGTGGCGGTCTGGGACCCGTTCCAGCTTCAATGCCGGGAGAGGTGCTGCCCTGACACGCTCACATGGCAGCAAAGGGTTGTGTGTCTGGGGTGAACCAGATTCTCTGCAGCTGCAAATGCTGAGGCTGGGACACCAGAGAGGAAGCTGGCCTGGTGAAGTTGCCTTAAGAGAAATACCCTCTCTTCAAAAGCCAAACAAATATTCATTAGCAAGTGGCATCAGGAGGAGATTTCAAACTGCCTGAGCCAAGCCCTGACATCTGTCAGTTAACCTGGCTCATTAGAGCTCATGGAGCTGCACTGCTGAGAAGTCTGTCTCCGCATCTGCTTTTAGCACTGGGGCAGTCTCCAGAGGAAGAAGAGCGGTGGCAGGAGGCTGTGCCCAGCACTGCAGAGCCACCAGGAGGACGAGCCTTGTGCCCAGAGAGCCTCCCAGCAGGGCTGGCATTTTCCAAGGGTCCTCACCTGGCCTGAGAGACTCCTATTCGGATCACCTCTTACTGTGACCTGCCTCCCTTGGAAGGGGTCCAGCTCCTAGCTATTCTCTGCAAGTCCAGCATCAGGAAGCAAGGTGCCAGCCAGACGGGTTTGTTAGAAATCTTCTCAGAAAGCAGCTGCAGCATTGCTCAGGCTAAATCAGCTGCTGCTGTTGTTAGCCACCGGGCAGCCATAATAGATGTGTACCGTGTGTGTAAAAAGCACGCCTGTGTCAGGATTTTCCGTTGTTGGCTGGTGAGCTCAGCAGGTGCTGCTCTGATGGACCATTACTCCTTGTCCTGTCACTACAGGCCTTGGTAAAAAGTCTTTCTCCATCTTTCTTATAAGCCCCCTTACTATATTGAAAGACCACAGTGACGTCTCCCTGGAGCCTTCCCTTCAGCCTCTCTGGCTGAACAAGCCCAACTCTCTCAGCCTTTCTTCATAAGACAGGTGTTCCAGTCCTCAGAACATTTTTCTGGCCATCCCCTGAAGGGCCTGCTCTAACAGGTCCATGTCTTTCTTTATTGGGACCCCCAGAACTGGGCTCAGTACGCCAGGTGGGGTCTCACCAGAGTGGAGTAGAGGGGAGAATCACCTTCCTTGACGCACTGGCCACACTTTTTTTGATGCAGCTCAGGATGTAGCTCAGGCTTTCTGGGCAGCAAGCGCACATTGCTGGCTCATGTCCAATTTTTTGTCCACCAGTATCCCCAGGTCCATCTCCACAAGGCTGCTCACAATCAATTCATCCCCCTGTCTGTACTGATACTGGGGATTGCCCCAAGCCAGGGGCAGGACCTTGCACTTGGTCTTCTTGAACTTCATCAAGTTCATATGGGCCCACTCCTCAAGCATGTCAAGGTCCCTCTGGATGGCATCCCTTCCCTCATGAGTAGCAACTGCACCTCTCAGCTTGGCATCATCTGCAAACTTGCTGAGGGTGCATTCAATCCCACTGTCTCTCATACTAATAAAGATATCAAATAATATTGGTCCCAGTGTGGACAGGGCAAGGGCTAATGGTTTTAAACTGAAAGAGGGTAGGTTTAGGTTGGACGTAAGGAAGAAATTTTTTGTGATGAGGGTGGTGATACACTGGAACAGGTTGCCCAGAGAAGTTGGGGATGCCCCATTACTGGAAGTGTTCAAGGTCAGGTTGGACGGGGCTTTGAGTAACCTGATCTAGTGAGGGATGTCCCTGCCCATGGCAGGGGGGTTGGACTAGGTGATCTTTCAAGATCCCTTCCAACCCAAACCATTCTAACATTCTATGATTCTATGACAGCCTGGCCATGCCCGCCGGGACTGCTGCCTCTCTGCTTGCTGGGGCCACCTTGCCCCACCCAGCCACAGGCCCCAGGGTGGTTCTCCGCTGCCAGGCATTGTCAGCAGCATCAGCACTCACACTGGCGTCAAACATCAGCATCGGAATCGGCGTAGGGCTTCTTCCGAGCTTCTCCATCGTTTCCCGCCAGGGGATCTCTTCCAGTACTCGGAAGCCATCTGCAGAGTCAGGAGTTTGAGCTCAACACAGACATGCGAAAATGATGTAGAGGTGACTGAAACCTTCAGGCTTTCTCCATAGGTTCCAGACCATCAGGCTCCTGTAGACGATTTCCCTCCACACCAAATGCAGAGCCTTTTGGCTGCAGCACAAGGGACAGGGAGCCTTCTTTGCTGACATTTTGCATCCCCTCTTGTTTTGCATCTCAGAGCCTTTCCCTGCACAGTCGCTGACCCTTGCTTTCTTCCAGGCACCATGGGGCAGACCACCGTCACCCAGCAAGAAGGACAAGTCACAGTAGAGGAGAGAGACACCTTCCAGACAACCTGCACATACCAGACCACTAACTTTAAAGGCTTGTTCTGGTACCAGCAGAGGAAAGGCCAAGCTCCCCAGCTGGTCTCGTATCAGGCAGCATCTGGCGCCAAGCAGAGCGGCCGTCTCACCACGCTGCTGAACACGACAGGGAAATACAGCCTCCTGCAGCTGGAGGAAGTCGAGGTCTCTGACAGTGCCTTGTACCTCTGTGCTGTGCAAGACACCCTGGTGCAGGGAGCTTCCTTGGCTGTGCAACAAGCCAGGGGAGGGAGGGGATGTGTGTGTGCAAGGCTGCGCTTGGGGGAAGGGGCCCTCAGCTCTTCCCTGGCAGCGCTACTTCCCCTGTAAACCCAGCGCTCCACAGGACAAGATCCTCTTCCAGGAGAGGACATGTCAGTGGCTGGAGAGGAAGAAGAGGTGATGAAAGAGTCTCAGGTTCCCTTGTTTTCACCATGGGTTATCTGGTTATTCTGCCCATGGCTTTGGAGAGGTGATGGGCATGAAGGAGTTTAGGACCGCTTGTGCAATGGTTCCTTGCTGCTGCTCTTTGCTTTATGGTTTTCTCTACGGCACATTGCTTCTGCAGGATTTCCTGCTGGCCTGTCTCTTAGAGTAACTGCTCTAGGATGTGCCCCTCAGAGGTCAGAGCTCAAAGTAAGATGAAAAACATAAATATGTTGAATCTCATGAACTGTATGAAATTCAACAAGGCCAAGTGCCGGGTCCTGCACTTCGGCCACAACAACCCCATGCAGCGCTACAGGCTTGGGGAAGAGTGACTGGAAAGCTGCCTGGCGGAAAAGGACCTGGGGGTGTTGGTCAACAGCTGGCTGAATATGAGCCGTCAGTGTGCCCAGGCGGCCAAGAAGGCCAATGGCATCCTGGCCTGTATATAGAAAGAGTGTGGCCAGCAGAGTAGGGAAGTAATTGTGCCCCTGTACTCAGCACTGGTGAGGCCACACCTCGAATACTGTGTTCAGTTTTGGGCCCCTCACTACAAGAAGGACGTTGAGGTGCTGGAGCGTGTCCAGAGAAGGGCAACGAGGTTGGTGAGGGGTCTGGAGAACAAGTCTGATGAGGAGCGGCTGAGGGAACTGGGGTTGCTTAGCCTGGAAAAAAGGAGGCTGAGGGGAGACCTCATCGCTCTCTACAACTCCCTGAAAGGAGGTTGTAGCGAGGTGGGTGTCGGTCTCTTCTCCCAAGTAACAAGTGATAGAACGAGAGGAAATGGCCTCAAGTTGCGCCAGGCGAGATTTAGATTGGACGTGAGGAAAAATTTCTTTCCTGAAAGAGTGGTGAAACATTGGAACAGGCTGCCCAGGGAAGTGGTGGAGTCCCCATCCCTGGAGGTATTTAAAAGACGAGTAGATGCGGCGCTTAGGAACATGGTTTAGTGAGCATGGTGGTGTTGGGTCGATGGTTGGACTCAATGATCTTAGAGGTCTTTTCCAACCTTAATGATTCTATGATTCTATGATTCTAATAACATGCCACGGGGCAATGCTCCTTCCTGGAATTACACGATTACAACAATTGTGGAAAATACTCAGAACTATCCTGTGGACCCTCCAGTTGCTGTGTGGCCATGTGCTGGGATCTGGAGAACCTGCTCTCCCCTGTGCACTCTGTCCCTCCTTGGAGCCCTCCTCATGCCCTACCTCGTGGGCTTCCCCCAGTCCTTCCTCATTTCTTCCGCAGTGGGACCAGGCTGTACAGCTCTCTCCAAGATCTCAGTGAGGGAGCAGACCGCCAGGCAGAGGTGGGCAACAGGCCCTGTCAGGAGAAGAGCTGGCCTTGGGGAAAGCAGCTTTATGCCTGGGGGAAAGCCAGGCACCACAGAGCAGCCGTGGGGGCTTGGGCACTGGCTGCTGTTCTTGGAGCTCCCTGTGTGGTGGGAGCTGGGGCTGTGTGTGAGAGGCATGAGGGCCCTGGTGTGTGGCCTGGCCAGGCTGATTTCAACATCGACCTCTGAGTTGCCTGAGCCCTGCACATCTGTGTAACTGCTGGGCTGTGGAGGGAACTGTTTGGGGGGTGGAGGGTGTATAGGTGACCTGTCCTTCCTATCCTTGCCCTTGGGTGCAGGCCATGCTTTTTCATTCTGGAGACAGGTGGGAGGATGAGGAGGAAAAGGTGGGGCTGTTTTTTCTCACACCATCCCCACTCGGGCATCCTTTGGGGCCATCTTCTGACTGAGCTGCTTTTCCCAGCACAGGGCTACCCAAAGCAGGAAGAACTCCCTTCTGCACAAGCCTGTGAGCTGCTGACCTCTCAGAGCCTCCAGCAGCACTGGGCTATTCTCTAGGCGATAGCAGTATTCAGCCTCCCTGTCTGCCGAACATGCGCTCTGCTGCCAAGGGGCCATATCTGAGCAGAGATGCCAGAAGGCAGGGCCTGATCACCACTGGCTGTGGGGGAGCTGAGTATGTCTTCCTCAGCTCCAAGAGACAGCGATAGGAAGAGACCCATTGCCCTGGGTCCTACCCTCCCCTTCCTCTGGGATTGATGAAATGTCCGCCTGTGCCTCCACCTTACGCCCCGACACCCAAGGCAATGCCTTTCTTCCACAGCAATTTGATTCAATGTCCACCAAGAAAAGGATCATGTGGAGGCAGAGGCTGGGATGCAGAGAACGTTAATGACTCTGAGGTGGGAAACAAGTTCATTTAGAGAGGAGGCGGCCAGAGCAGGGAGAGCACTGGCAGCTGCCAAAAGTCTGTGCCCATTGCCCATGGTGGAGATCACACAGGGCATCAATCTGCCTGCCAGATGGAGGGAGAGGGGCCAGCAGATACCCCAGGTTGTCTCTGGGGTTTTTACAGTCCAGAAGAACAGGAGACAAGAAAGAGATGGGAGAGAGTGGAAGGCCAGGAAGATAGACTTTGGCCATGTTTTCAGAAGGCCCCAGTGCCCTGCTTTGGAAGGCCAGCACTGGATGCTCAGCCTCTCTGAAATTGATGACCAGGAGCTCTATCCTCAGTCCAGCATGAGCTTCTGGGTTCCTGGAGGTCCTTGTCTTGACTGTCACCAGTGGCTTTAGCAGCGGGTGCACCTTCTGCCATAGTAGCGTCTGGAAATGCCAGAGAGGTCACAGCACCGAGAGGTGATGGGCACTCCGTCACAGCTGAGGATGCTGCCAACAGCAGCAGAGGTGGAGGATCCCACAATGGTGTTCTGTGGGAAGGAGCTGAGGATGGGGCCGGGCAGGGCTACCATCACAGGAGGGGGCTGGATGACAACGGTGGAGTCCTGGCACTGCCTGACACAAGGCTCGTTGCAGCTGTTGGCCAGTGGGGTTGGGCCACAGGGCCGGCATGGCAGGCACTGGTTGTAGCAGGACATGTCTCTGGGCTGCAGGTGCACCTAGGAGAGAAGCAGGGAGGAAGCAGAGCTCAGGGGTGCGTGAGGAGCAGCCTGGTTACCCTATCACAAAGGAGGCAAGACCACTACTGAGTGGGGACGTGGATGCTCGGCCAACAGCCATGTTGCCCTACATTGCCTACTTCATTGCCCTACAAAGAGCAGCCTGGCACAGGGAGGCTCTCTCCTAGTGCATAAACCAAAAGCCACCTCAGCCACGTCCCAGCCTCTCTCTAAGCAGACCTTCTCACCGCTTCCCTCTCTCATGATGGGAAGATTCAAATCCCAGCACAGGCCAGAACCAGTATCAGCTATGTCCATCGAGACAAGATCTTGCTTTGGAAGAGAAGGAGAAGGGGATCCAGACTCACCTGTTCCCAAGGAGAAGGAGACAAGAGAAGTGGATGAGAGAGCAGGGACTTGAGCTGGCTTTTATACCTGCCCTTCATTGCCACGGGACCAGAGGCACCCTTTGCAGAGGTAACAATTTTCTGACAAGCTCATCTTGAATGCAAACTATCGCAGCTAATGATACGGGCTGTGCTTTGATTCCCTGCACTGCTGCCTTTTCATGTCCAGGTTTATGCCATGCCCATTCCCTAGTAAAGGCTTCTTCTGAGTGCTGGGATGAAAGGCCCTGGGATTTCTTGGGCAGGAATGCAGCAGTGCGGGCAGAAGACTCAGCTCAAGTGCTGGACGGGTCCAAGCAGGCAAGTGACATCAGCATGGGTCAGTCTGGTGGGGCTGTTTGAAGTGTCGTTCTCAGGAAGAAGCTGCAGCAATCCTCAGCTGGATGCCGAAGGGCTCCCGTGCATGAGGATGTACCCTACCTTTTTCTTTCCCTCCCTCCTCTGCTTACCCCGACGGCCACTTGTTGTTGCCTCCCCAGGTGTGTGCATTGTGCTGCGAGGTTTTGACCCCATCCTGCCTAACACTGCCCTCAGGAAAAAATTCTGGCCGGTTTGGTCCCCACTCTGTGCAGTCTGTGAGCACACAAACAATGGCATGGGCATGCCTGGGGCCTTGTCCTTCCCCAGAATGCTCTAGCCATGTCACAAGTGTCCCCAGCTGTCCTTGGCAGAGTCCACGGTTGGTTGTGTCCCTATGTGTCTTCCTGTCTTATGTGTACTTGTGTGCAGCCGTCTTTGTGTGGATGCACATGGGAGCACAAATTTGTGGATGACTTGATGCTGGTGTACATCAGCGTGTGTCTGTGTGTCCTTGTGTGTCCCTCATCATGAGGAAATGTGCTGCTCATGGTGGAGACACTCACATGAGCGACGAAGTGCAGCAGGTTCCCAGGGTCAGAAGGAGCCTGAGCGCAGCCCAATGGTGATGGCACCAGCCTGCTAGAGATCTGTCCAGGGAAGGGGCACTGAAATGCAGCCCCTGTCTCCTGAGCCCTCCTTTTCCTGCCCCTCCAAAGCTCACACTCCGCTGCTGCCCAGTTCAGGCCCCAACAAGGATGGTTTCACTCCAGCTTGGATCCTCGGTTGAATTCAGTGTAAGAACATTGGGAGTGCCTCAGCATGGCTGGCAGTCCCCCCTGCCTGCCTCTCCAGGCCAGGACACAGCTGCTCTCCCCAGTGCTAGAGAGTTCAAGAGGATGGGGATGGCTTTATGGGCAGGGAGAAAGGCTGAGGAATCCTGCTGACCATGTGCTGGCCATCCCTGAGTGGATCTGCTTCCAATGCAGTGTCGGTGGTGTCTGCGGTGGGACACAGCCCTCCCTCGTGTCCAAGCCAATGCCAAATTACTTGTGCTCTTCATAGGCCTGATGCTGTGTCAGGCAGGGGCTGAGACCTTGTCCTAAACAGGTACTGAATGAAAGGAACACAGAGCCTGATATCACTGCGCTGAGAGCAGAACAGACCCTGTGGATTCAAAAGGAAAAGCCAAAAAACTGATAACAGCTTTGATATTCATGCACAGAATGTTCTTGTCCCACATTGGAATCTCAGTCTGAGTGCCCAGCAACTGCCCCTGGGAGGGAAGGGACATTGGATTCAAGGCCACACTCCCCCAAAGCCTGGTGCTGTCCCACAGCGGTTTCCAGAAGAGACCCTCACTCTGACAAGGGCTGTGCACAGTGTATAAAGTTCCTGAGCCCGTATCCCTGCCTGAATGTTTGTCTGCCTGGACTTAGGTCCAGCTTGGAGACGATGCAGCTGAGGGCTTTTCCATTTTCCTTAATGATCCCATTGAGATCAGTGCCGGGGAGCTCTTCTGGGAGAGCTCAGCCAGGGCTGATTCCCTTCTCGTGAACCTCATGAGGTTTAACAAGGCCAAGTGCAAGGTCCTGCATGTGGGTCGGGGCAACCCCCGGTCTCAGTACAGGCTGGGGGATGAAGGGATTGAGAGCAGCCCTGCCGAGAAGGACTTGGGGATGCTGGTGGATGAAAAGCTGGACATGAGCCAGCAATGTGTGATCACAGCCCAGAAGGCCAATCATATCCTGGGCTGCATCAAAAGCAGCGTGGCCAGCAGGTCGAGGGAGGTGATTCTGCCCCTCTACTCTGCTCTGGTGAGACCCCACCTGGAGCACTGCCTCCAGCTCTGGAGCCCTCAGCATAAGAAAGACACGGACCTGTTGGAGTGGGTCCAGAGGAGGGTCACAAAAATGATCAGGGGGATGGAACACCTCTGCTATGAAGAAAGGCTGAGAGAGTTGGGGTTGTTCAGCCTGGAGAAGAGAAGGCTTCGGGGACACCTTATTGCAGCCTATCAGTACTTAAAGGGGGCTTATAAAAAAAGATGGCAGCAAACTTTTTAGCAGGGCCTGTTGTGACAGGACAAGGGGGAATGGCTTTAAACTAAAGCGGGGTAGATTTGGACTAGACATAAGGAAGAAATTTTTTACGCTGTGGGTGGTGAAGCACTGGCACAGGTTGCCCAGAGAGGTGCTGGATGCCCCATCCCTGGAAACATTCAAGATCAGGTTGGACGGGGCTCTGGGCAAGCTGATCTAGTTGAAGATGTCCCTGCCCACGGCAGGGGGGTTGGACTAGGTAACCTTTAGAGGTCCCTTCCCACCCAAACTATTCTATGATTCTGTGATTCTCCATGGAGCTGCTTCTGAGCTGAGGCTCTAGTGTAGCTGAGGACCAACCTCATTGCTTTCTCGTGAGGTAACAGGCACTGTGGAGAAGGGAAGGGCAGGGTATGTGTGTACCTAGGGTTTAGCAAGACCTTTGACACCCTCTCTACTACTTCCTTTATAGCCAAACTGGTGATAAATGGGTTAGAGAATGATAAGGTGAGAGGAAAATTGGCTGGACTATCAGGCAGAAAGAGTTGTGACCAGTGGTGCAAAGCCCAGCTGGCACACACATACTACTGGGGTCTCCCAGGGATCAGCAGTACGACCAATACTGTTTATTGACTTCACGAGCTGCATGAGAGGTGGGAAGGAGGACACCCCTTCAGAAGGGGACTTCTCATTAAGAAGCAGGATAAAAGAAATAGTGGGTAAAGGAATGGGTTTCCCTGGGAGGTTGTGCAGTCTCCATCCTGGGAGGTGTTCAAGGCTGGGCAGAACGTGACCTTGAGCAACCTGATTTCTTCTGAGCAGGGGTTGATGTAGATGACCTCTGGAGGTCCCTTCTTACCTACATTCTGACTCTGTGATTCCCCCTTGCCCCTGCCCCACCTGACCCCTGCACGCCCATGGGCACATGTGTCCTCACACCCCCTCTGCCACAACACAACTCTTAGCCATTGTGCTGGGACTGCGGAGGGGCAGCTGAAGGGAAGCTCTCAGCCTCCTCGCTGCCATCCGCAGGGAATCAGTGGCTGCTGTTTCCAGCCCCTGAGCTGGGAGACAGCCATGAGAAGCTGGTCCATCTCCTGACTCGGGGCCCTGCAGCTGTCCCCGGCTGCAGCGGGCACTGTGCACGCTTGTTCTTGCTGGGGAGCCCTGGCTGGAGGAGGGGAAGAGTCCACTTCCCAGGACAGCAGCTTGTGGCCCTGCAGAGCCACCGAGCACTCTTAGCCCGGGCGAGACCCCGAGCGGCGCCGGCGCAGGGCTCAGCCCCGGGGCGGAGCTGGCGGCGGCGGAGAGGAGAGGAGAGGAGAGGAGAGGAGAGGAGAGAGGAGAGGAGAGGAGAGGAGAGGAGAGGAGAGGAGAGGAGAGGAGAGGAGAGGAGAGGAGAGGAGAGGAGAGGAGAGGAGAGGAGAGGAGAGGAGAGGAGAGGAGAGGAGAGGAGAGGAGAGGAGAGGAGAGGAGAGAGGAGGCGGGGGAGAGGAGAGGAGAGGAGAGGAGAGGAGAGGAGAGGAGAGGAGAGGAGAGGAGAGGAGAGGAGAGGAGAGGAGAGGAGAGGAGAGGAGAGGAGAGGAGAGGAGAGGAGAGGAGAGAGGAGGCGGCGGTGCCGGAGCAGAGAGCCGGGGCTGGCGGGGGGCAGCGAGGCGCGGGCGGCGGAGCGGCGGCATGCGGCGGTGCCGGGGCGCAGGGCTGGCGGGGCTGGCCGCGGTGCTCCTGGGTGCGCGGGGCTGGCGGCGGGGGCCGGGGCTGGGCCCGGGGTGGCCCCCGCAGCTCCCTCGAGCCTGCCATCCCCTCTGGCTTCTTCACGGACCTCTGCCCCCGAACCATCCTCCCGTCCAGCCCTCCCTCTGCTGCCATCCCACGTTCCCCCAGAAAACTCATCGCTCTAGCCTTTCTCCAGGCCTCCCTGTTTCCTTCCTTTCCTCTGTGTCTTGCCGTATAACGCATGCGGTCATCCCTTCCCCCTTCCTACTTTATTTCTGTCTTTCTTTCCTTTATCCCCCTTTTTTTCTTCAACGCCTCCACCCTTCCAGCTATCCTTCACGCATTCACCTCGTCACCACCTATTAATGGACACTTCCATTAGTGCACATGTTGACATCCTCTGGAAACTCTTCTCCTCATCATCTCTGTTTGTTCTGACTGCTTCTGCGGGATTTGTCCTGGGAAACAGCAGGCAGGGCTGGGCACAAAGCAGGGTTTCACTGTTTTTCCTTCTTTTTCTCCTCGGCAGTGGCTGCGGGCAGAGCCCAGGTGCAGCAGGAGCCGTCGGCAGAGACCACCGAGGGCACCGGCATCAGCATCAACTGCTCGCACCCCAACATACAGACCACCGACTACATCCACTGGTACCGTCAGCTCCCGGGCCGAGGCCCCGCATTCATCGCGCTCGCTCTTAAAGGGTCCAAAGATCTGCAGGACCCTCCGGGGCGGCTGTCGGTGGCGGCAGATCGCCGGTCCAGCGCCCTGCGGCACGCCCGGCCCCGGCGCGGGGACGCGGCGGTGTATTACTGCGCCCTGGGAGACACGGGGAGAGGAGCCGGGGCTGCGGCCGGGCACGAACCGCCGCGGGCGGGGCCGGGCGCGTGTGTCGGGGGCGGGGGGACAGCCCCGGCCGGGCCCGCCAGGGGGCGCTGCCGCTCGGCCCGCCGGGGCCGCCTCGCCCCGCCCGGCCCCGCCCGGCCCCGGGCCCCGGGGCGGTTCCCCCGCCCCACCGGCACCGGCACCGCCTTCAGCATCGACCCTGGCAGCGGCACCGGCATCGGTACTGGCACCGGCACCGGGCCCGCCGAGGCCCCGCAGCCCCGGGAGGTCCCCCCGACGCGGCTCCGGAGCCGCCCACCGGGCAGAAACCTTCTCCCGCCCCTCCCCCCCCGATCACCCCCGCACTCCCACCGGGAGGCAGACTGAAATCCCCCGCCACAGTGGCGGCGGCGGCGGCGGCAGCAGGGCAGGAATCGCGACGGGAGCGGTGGCGGTGTCCGGCAGTGCCCGGGAAGGAGCGGTTGCAGCACCGGGAGGCGGGCAGCAGAGATCCTCCTGCCCACGGGCAGCCCTCGCTCCTGCCGCAGGGACCGGCCACTGCTGCCATGGAACAGACGGGGCCTCTTCTCGGGCTTTTGCCTTTCCCCACTAGGATAGCCAAGGGAAGCCTGAGCAGGTGCTTTCCTCTGCTCTGTAAACACAGGGACTCCAGTGCTAAGTTGTGAATGCAAGACTGTCCTTAGAAAAGAACAGCCAGAAGGGGTTTCACATTTCGTTACTTTCTAAAAGCTCAGATAGACGATCAAAAACTGCATGCTACAGGCTTTCAAGGAGCTTTCAAAACATTCCTGCTAGCATTAGAAAGTCATCGCATGGAGTCAGGAGTTCAAGCTCCACAGCAACAGGAGAAGGAGTTGTCGAGGTCATGGGCACCTTCAAGCGCTCCCCACAGTGCCTCAGCGTTGAGACCATGAGCTTGTTTTACAGGATTCAGAGCCTTTGGAGTTGAGGCCCAGGAGAGAGGGTAAAAGCGTGGACCGGACACACTGACGGCGGCCTCAAGGGATGCCAGGTTCCTACTTGATGAGTGAGTCAGAAACAGATTTGCGGAGTTGCCCTGAGGGGCTGGAGGTCTGGGTGAGTGAGAGCTGGAAGGAGGCCTCTGGGAAGAGGCTGTGGGCTCCAGCCAGTCCCCAGGGAACTCTGTGTGGCTCGAGTAGCTGACACAGCGGTTCAAAGCCCATGGTCAGAGGCTTCAGAGGCACAGAGTGAAGGATCAGCCCTGCTCCCTGTCCCAGCTGGACTTCATAACTGTGTTTCCAGGGAACTACTGGCAGGTGGACAAACCAGGCAGAGCAACAGGTATGGCCAGGCTAGCACACAGATCAGCCCCATGTTCACATGGGATCAGCACCTTTTGTCCCTGTCTCCATCTGTCTTCCTGTGCTTGGCTCCATGCCTTGATCCTTCCCTTTCCCTGTCTCTGCTGCTTCTCCTAAGCATCCCATGTCTTGCACCATCCTAAAAAACTTTTTCCACTGCATCCCACAATGAGTTCTGATCCCTTTGTAGGCAGAAACACCCCTGAGTTTGTAAGGTGTTCCTCTCTCTCACCCTTGTGGGAGGTGTCATCTCCAGAGAAGGAGTCGATTGTGATACCTAAAGGGATGGGGAGAAGATATCAGTAAACAAAAGGATTGTGCGCCCTCCTGCCAGGGAGAAGTGGTGTGTCTGACGCTCTGTGTGAGGGTGTTGGCAGCAGGTGCTGTTCCCAGAGTCATTTGAGAAGGGAGAGAAATGCCCTGCCAGGAGAGGGGGTCAGACTCCTGCTTTTGGCTCTGGCTGTTCCTGGTTCTACCTCCTTTCAGATGCTACCCAGGGACAACAAGCACATCAGGGGCTGCAAAGGGGCCTGTCTCCAACCCTGAGAGAGGTGAGTGCAGGCCCCTGTCTCTGCCTGCACACTGGATGGCAGAAGTAGTTCACCATGGACACTCCTCCCTTGCTGGGGGCTGGTTGGGCTGGTTGGGATCTCCAGGAGGAGCAAAAAGCAGGGAAGCAGCCTGCAGCCTCCTATTGCCTGACAGCAGGCGGCTTGAGCTCTTCCTTCAGGCTCCTACAGGAACTTTCAGGTGCCCCAGGCCCCTTTGGCAATGAGACCTGGAGCTGAGAGGCAGCGCTTCTACACCAGGGTATGTCTGCCTGAGAGGATGCTCCAGCACCTTCTGACTTGGAGGGCTATCAGAAGTCCCGCTGTGGCCTGACTGCCCAAACATGAACCTCCCAATGCTGACAAACCTCCCTTTAGCCCATGCAAACCTGGAACACAGTAAGAGTCACAGTTTGGTGTCTTTCCTTGGGCTGAGCACTTTAAACAACTTTAATTAGTCTCCCTACAGAGCCTCCTCGTGGCAGAGGTGTGGAGTCCCAAGCCCGCCTGACTCAGAAGACTCTCTTCTTCGTTCCTTCCCATCAGGTATTTACACACACTGCCAAGATCCCCCACGAGCCTTCTCTTCCCCAGGCTGAACACTGCCCGCCTCTCAGCCGATCCTCATAGGAAAGATGCTCCAATCCCTGCACCATTTTGCTGGGCTCATTCCAGCATCTTTCTTGTACTGGGGAGCCCAGAACTGGAGCCAGCACTCCAGACATGGACTCACCAGTGCTGAGCAGAGAGGAAGGATCAGGTCCCTTGTTCTGATCTGGCAATGCTCTTCCTACTGCAGCCCAGGATGCTGTTGGTTTTCCTTTGCACGAGGGCACATTGCCACAGCAGACTCAGGAACACCCCTGAGCCACTGAAACTGAGTGGGACACAGCAGTGAGTATTCAGGAGAAGCATCCCAGCTGCTTGTCCAGCTCTGACTCTTCCCTCAGCGTCCACGAATGACCACTGCTGGGGAAGGGGGCTCTTGGGAAGAGACATGACTGCTCCTGTGGATTTACCTCCTAGCCAAAGAAGCCCAAGGAGGGAAAATGTCCTCCTAGCCCTGCATCTGGGGATCAGCAAAAGCCTCAACGTGTGAGCAAGACCCATCAGCCAGGCACTGGACAAGATTCTCTGTTCAACCCCTTGAGCTGTCCCCCTACTCTTCACTTCTCCCCTCCAGCTCTGCAACTCACCAGTGCTTGGCTGGGGGGAGTCCTCGTGTCCCTGAGTCCCTGTGGGTTCTCCGCCCAGCAGAAAACTGCTGGTGGCTGCATTTGTGGGATGTGCATTTCTGGGATCTAGTTTGTCCCTCTGTGCATACGTCTCTTTTTATGCCAAGTCTGTTTTGGAAAGCAAAGAGCTGGCCCTGGAGAGGGGAAGCTGTGGTGTAAGCTGAAAAAGCAGCCACGGTGGCAGGCCAACATGTTCTAATTAATGGACTGGTGTCAGCTCAGTAGGCCATGACATCAGGTATTTGCAGTGAGGCCTTCAGAGATCACAAAGAAAGCTCAGGCTTTGTGAAAGAGTGGGACATGGGCCAGAGATAAAGGGAAGGAGGCAGAGAGAGTGAGGCACCTGGAGAAAAGTGTCTCTGTGAGGTGCTGGAAGGTGGATGAGAAGCCCCGTTCCCACCTGGATGGGTAAGAAAGCTGTGGTTTGGATCCCAGCTGGAGGTGGAATTCAGGTCTGTTCTTATGCTGTGCTTTACACAAAGACTTGTGAGAGAGGTTTCAGGGTCTTGCAGGAAACGCAGGACATCTGGGCGGGCAAACAATGAGTAAGTTGGAATATGGGGGCACAAACTATCGCATTCCACACATTTTAAGTGACCTGAGTGCTTTGCCACACCCACCTTACATCTGAAACTTACTGCTCATTTGGCCAATCTTTCCCCTTTCCTTCATGTTTGTAACTTCTCAGGTGTCCTGAAAAGTGCCTGCCATGGCTTAGTGTTTTTGCAGGTGTTGCCGGGAGACACTGCAAAGACCGAGCTCAACATGGGGTTTGCCCCCAGAGCCTAGTCTCAAAAGACCCCATTTTCTCTGGGGACAGGAGCCTTTCAGTGTCTTGAGGAGCTCAAACAGCTGAGCAAGCTCAGCAGAGGCCACTGTCAGGGCATGTGGAAGGTGAGAGCTGCTGCTTCACTAAGGCTGTCAGATCAAGTCCCTTTTCCTTTCAAAGGGGAGAACAAGTAAAAGGGAAAGTGATAAACAAAGCACACAATGACAGCAATCTCTGAGTAAGTGATAAGGGAGACAAGGAGGGAGAGCAGAGCTCTGCAGCCTCTAATTGATGGGCCATTAGGAAACTGCAGGTGAAGCTTTGAAGTGGGTCAGGAAGAGGACCTGGTGACAAATGGCAGGGAAAAGGCTGATGTACTCCATGCCTCTTTCTCCTCAGTTTCTACTGGCATGGCTTCTCCTCAGGCCTACCACACCCCTGAGCCTCCCCACACACTCTCTGGGAAGGAAGCAGCACCCACAGTAGTAGAAGAAAGAACTAAGGAGCTCTTACTACCATGTGGACATACACAAGTTCCTGGGACCACTTGGGATGCATCCAAGGGTGTTCAGGTAGCTGGCTGGTCAGTCACTACTCAGTCCCTGGAAAGAAGATGCAGCAAATACTCTCAGAAGCCTTTTCTAAACTCATGAAAGGCAAGAAGGGGGTTGGGAGCAGCTGACATGGGTCTACTGAGGGCAAATCATGCCTCACCAACCTCCTTGCTTTCCATGAGGAGGTGACTGGCACTGTGGGGAAGGGGAGGGGCACTGGTTGTGGTGTACCTTGACTTTAGCAAGACCTTTGACATACCCTCATGGGTGCGCACATATGGACACCTATACGCACACAGAGGTAAGCACACTCACAGGCATGCACACACAGAGTTATGTGTCATATGTGTGCCCTTCTAAAGAGGTGTGTGCACACACGTTTCCAAAGGAGCCCATGTGCAGACACAGGCAGAGCCACCCCCCATACCAACATGTACGCACAGACATTCAAACACACATGCTTACGCGTGTGCATGCTCCTAGCATGCATGTATTTGCATACAGGTATATGTGCATGCTCATTTACACATATGTACACACATAAAAGCACATATCCACACAGACCTGTACCCCCACACGTAGATAGATCCAGATGGTCACAACTGTCCATGCTCACCTCCATGAAGGCACCTGTATGTGATAAAACACATACACAGTCATGAACAGACCTGACCAAACACACTTTTAAACACCGTTTGTGCACGCTCATGCTTGCAGGTGCATTACCCCGGGCACACACAGACACACACGTATGTGCGAATGCACACATGAGCACAGCCAGAGGGACATGTATGTGAGCATGAACATGCACACACACCACTGAGAACCAGGACGCCCAATGCCAGCTCTCAGCCTCTCGGGATGACTCTAGGCAAGTCCTTCAGGCCCCACAGTTAAGGCAAAGAATCAGACACCATCAGCTTTAGTGAGCTCAAGCGTTTGACTGTGGTTCAGTCAGCTGTTTTCTCACCAGAAAAGAGAGAGAAACCACAGCAGAATTGAAGCTGCCATGGCCTTTCCAGACATTGAGCATCTCTGTGTCCCAAGTCTGTGGGTCAGGAATAACATAAAAACTAGAGAAAATCCATATTGTTGCAAACACAAAGAATCCCCACATTACAATAGAAAAAAACTCCTTCAGCCTTAGGTGCTCCCAGCTGTCCTATGTGATCTCCCTAAGGGAGATATCAGGGTGTTGGACTGGCCCCTCCTTTCTAAAGGGAGTGGAGCCCCAGTGGCGTATTCACACAGCAGCAGAGCGTGGTGTGCCCGGGAGAAGCCAAACTCCTCACAGGCTGCAAACACTGAGGCTGGGACACCAGAAATGAGAGTGCCTGATCCCTCACCACACCCAGCGTGGGCTCCTCCCTCCATGGGTGCACAGGTCCTGCCAGGAGCCTGCTCCAGCACGGGCTTCCCATGGGTCACATCCTCCTTTGGGTATTCACCTGCTGTGGTGTGGGGTCCTCCGCGGGCTGCAGGGTGGATATCTGCTCCACCATTAACCTCCATGGGCTGCAGGGGGACATCCTGCCTCACCATGGTCTTCCCCACAGGCTGCAGGGGAATCTCTGCTCCAGTGCCTGGAGCACTTCCTCCCCCTCCTTCTTCACTGGCCTTGGTGTCTGCAGAGTTGTTTCTCTCACATATTCTCACTCCTCTCTCCGGCTGCAATTGCTGCTGTGCAGGGTTTTTTTCTTCCCCTCCTTCTTAAATATGTTATCACAGAGGCGCTACCACCGTTGCTGATTGGCTTGGCCTTGGCCAGCTTTGGGTCCATCTTGCTAGAAGCTTCTAGCAGCTCTGCACCCCCTGTAGCCCCCCCACTACCAAAACCTTGCCATGCAAACCTGATACACTGACTGATCCCAGTAAGAAAGGCACCCAGCCTCTTCAAAGCATTCCTTAAAATGCCATTTATTAGCACTAGAAAGAAAGAGGATAGTATAGGTGATCTTACATCCCTTCAGATGCTGGGAACCCTGAGCTGCTCACCATCAGCTGCTCTCACAGAATGAGAAAATCACAGGACGTTTGAGGTTGGAAGGGACCTCTGGAGGTCATCTGGTCCAACCCCCCTGCTCAAGCAGGGCCACCTGGAGCCAGTTGCCCACAACCGTATCTAGGTGGGTTTTGAATATCTCCAAGGAGGGAGAATCAGCAAACTCCCTGGGATACCTATGCCAGTGCTCAGTCACTCCCACAGCACAGTAAGAAAGTGTTGCCCCCTTGCCAGGGCACAGGTCACTGTACTGATCCCATCCACGAAAGGGTTACCCCATCTTGGTCAGTCGAGCTTTAAAGCGTTTTCTTCAAAGGAAACAGCTCTAGTCATCGTTTCCACTGTCAAACACTACAACCCTGCCAGTTGTTTACTGGATGTGAACAAATACCAGCAGCTTTCACATCCTTGTTTCTTAGGATGTAAACCAAGGGGTTCAGCAGGGGAGTAAGAACGGTGTAAAGAACAGCCACCACTCTGTCTAGTGACCCTTTCAAGGTCACTTCCCGTGTAGGTGAAAGACACACAGACCATGGAAACAGGCCATGGCAGTGAAATGGGAAGCACAGGTTGAGAAAGCTTGTTGCCTGCCTTCTGCACAGCAGATCTGCAGGATGGTTCTCGCTCTGCACCTGTAAGAAGTGAGGATGGAGAGGAAGCAGCCGAGGGTCACATCCCCAATACTGAAGACGATCACAGCCTTGTTGGCAGATGTGCCAGCACAAGCCATGGCCAGGAGGGCTGGCAGATCACCAAAGAAGTGGCGGATGTGCCTGGGCCCACAGTAAACCAAATGGGAGGTGATTATTGCATGTGGAGCAGGAGCAGGGAACCGGCCAGCCATGTCCCTGCCACCAGCCAGACGCACACAGCCCGATGCATGATGGCCCCATAGCACAGAGGGTTGCAGAGAGCCAAGCAGTGGCCATAGGACATGACAGCGTAGAGGAAGCATTGGTCCCTGCCCAGCAGCTGGGAGGAGTACGGCTGGGCCACGCAGCTGTGGAAGGAGATGGGTATGCCCAGTGGCTTGAGGAAGCCCTCCAGCATCTTTGGAAGGAAGACACTGCAGAAGCAGAGATCCAGGAAAGAGAGCTCGCCCAGGAAAACATGCACGGGTGCCCACAGCCTGGAGTCAGCTGTCAAAATTAGCCGGATGAGGAGGTTGCCCAGGACGGTGAAGGTATAGATGGTGAAAAACACAAGAAGGGAAGCACGCTCATCTCTGGTACATGGGGGAGGCCCATGAGGGTGAACTCTGACACGGCACTCTGATTGTTTATCTCCATCCAACCAACACTTCTGTCCCTACAGAAGGAGATATTGTTGCTCCTTCTCCGTGGTAAATCACGCCAGGCCAAACTGTGAATGATGCACGATGCCTGGTGTCTCTTCTCAGCCTTAAGAGACAGACATGTACCGAGTCCAAGCAGGAAAAATACAAATGTTGGATAGTGGTTCCTACCCCAGATTTTGAGAAGAGCCCAGCACCTTGTAGCCCACAGTTTTATTGCTCGTGTGGACTGGAGTGGGGTTGGCGTTCCCAGCAAAGATGTCCGTCTGCAGAATATTACTATTTTTGTCCCCAGAGAGCTCTGCAACAACCATAGCATTTCTGTTGTTAAATTCTGTACAAGTTTCAGAAAACACTGTGCATCCGACTGAGCCAGTAGGTGGTTTAAATCACCATTAAAAAAACCCAAACCTCTGGCAACAATGCCCTTAGTCTGAAGTGTAAAGCCTGCACGGATTCTGTGCCCTTTTCCTGCCTTTCCAGGATCTCCTCAGTTGGGCAGCCAAACCAGGGGTCATGCCAAGAGCCAGTAGCAGCGCTCTGGCAGTGCTTTGGCCAAAGAGCTTACTCGTCTGTCAGAAGAAATGCCATCCCTCCCTCTTCAACAAGGATAATTGCAGATGGTATCATCATTGCGAAGGATGAGAGGTACCTTCCGCTTATTACAAGGCTTAGTGTGGTAGCATAGGAAGTCCACATGAGATGATGATGATGCTTATTAGTAGCATGACTAAGGAAAAGAGATTTCAGACATGGAAGTGAAAGGCCTTTATAAATCTTTTGGCCTTCAGTCATTCTGAGATATGCTTCATTAGACATGATCCCTCTTGGTGCAGGACATTTCTGTGGGGATTTCTGGTCTTCCACTTGTACACTTTTGTCAAGTCATCTGGATTTTCATGCAGGAAATAGGATATGAGACTGTAGCGGCTGCCAAGTGACATTTCCACCGATCAGAAGGGATCAGATCTACATGTAAAAAGTCCTCTCTCCTGAGAATGGCAGCCAATTCCTGAGCACAAATTCTCTGGGGGGACGAATGAAGCAGTCAAGAGCTCTGCAGCTGTCTTGGGAAGTGAATGCAGTACCCTCATCCTTGCTGATCTTCACGTTCTCCTGCATGCTCTGTATCAGAGCAATTTGAACTCTCTCAGAAATACACCGTTTCACTGCCCCCATTTCTATGCTGACTGCCCTCAGCTCCCACATGCTTAGCTCCAATTTCCAGCCCCAACACATTCAGCAGCATGGGCGACTTATCCCTGCCAAGGCCTGCTGGCCATGGCCCCTAGATTGGGTGGTGGAGGGAAGAAGAAGGTGGAGTAGCGGCTATGGGCCATCCCAACGGCTGTTCCCTGCTTTACCATGCCTGCCATTCTGCAAAGCAAATCATCTCCCGGAGCCCCACACCCTGCCACCCCAGCACAGCTCTGGCCATTGCAAGAGCAATGCCCTTCCTCAAGAGCTCATGGGGCTGCTGACCCCTCAGGGCTTCCTGCCTTTCTGGGCATTTGTGGGCAGACACACAGCAAGGCAAGGCCTGATGGTCACTGGCAGCAGAGCAGCCAGGGATGTCTTCCTCAGCTCCAAGGGATGGTGCCCAAAAGAGGAGCCACGGCAGGGTGCCCCAACCTCCCATTCCTCTGTGAATGGAGAGGGGTCTCCTTGTGCCCTCATTCCCTTCCACCCCTCAGCAACACCCTTCTCCTTTGGCAGCTTGGGGAGTGCCCACAGAGGGAAGGACCACATGGAGGCCAGGCTTGAATGCAGCAGAACTTTAATCAGTCAAAAGAGGGAAACAAAGTCACTCCGAGTGGAGGACAGCAGTGCAGGGAGCCCTGGGGGCAGCCGAGAGTCTGCGCTCCTTGGCCGTGGAGAAGTTCCTGCGTGATGTCTGTCTGCCTGCCCCATAGAGGGAGATGGGCCCCACCAGGCTGGCCTTGGTGGGAGCTTGCTGCCAAGGGGAACCAAAGCAAACAAAGAAAAGGGAGAGAAAGGCAAGGTCAGTCACCTATGCTGAAAACAAAATCCAGAAGATCGATCCTCTGCCCAGCACCGTGTTCTGAGTTCCTCAAGGTGTCTCCCTGGGGCTTGCCCAGCGTCTTTAGCAGGGGAGGCACCTTCTGCCACCATAGCGGCTGGAAATGCCAGAGAGGTCACAGCACCCAGAGGTGATGGGCACTCCATCACAGCTGAGGATGCTGCCAACAGCAGCGGAGGTGGAGGAGCCCACAACGGTGTTCTGTGGGAAGGAGCTGAGGATGGGGCCAGGCAGGGTCACCACCACGGGAGAGGGCTGGATGACGACGGTGGAGTTCTGGCACTGCCTGACACAGGGCTCATTGCAGCTGTTGGCCAGTGGGGTGGGGCCGCAGGGCCGGCATGGCAGGCACTGGTTGTAGCAGGACATGTCTCTGGGCTGGAGGTGCACCTGGGAGAGAGGACAGGGAGGAAGCACAGTACAAGGGTGAGTGAGGAGCAGCCTGGTTACACTCTCACAAAGGAGCCAAGACCACTACTGAGTGGGGAGCTGGAAGCTGTGCCAGGAGCCACACAGTCTTCATTGCCCTACAAAGAGTAGCCTGGCACAGCGAGGCTCTCTCTGAATTCATAAACCAAAAGCCACCTCAGCCACATCCCAGCCTCTCTCTAAGCAGACCTTCTCACTGCTTCCCTCTCTCATGACAGGAAAATTCAATTCCCAGCACAGGCCAGAGCCAATATCAGCTGAGATGTCCATCGAGACAAGATCTCGCTTTGGAAAAGGAGAAGGGGCTTCAGACTCACCTGGCTCCCAAGGAGAAGGAGGCAAGAGAAGTGGATGGGAGAGCAGGGACTTGGGCTGGCTTTTATGCCTGCCCTTCATTGCCGCAGGACCAGAGGCACCCTTTGCAGAGGTAACAATTTTCTGACAAGCTCATCTTGAATGCAAACCATCACAGCTAATGATATGGGCTGTGCTTTGATTCCCTGCACTGTTGCCTTTTCATGTCCAGGTTTGTGCCATGCCCATTCCCCAGTGAAGGCTTCTTGAGCACTGGGATGAAAGGCCCTGGGATTTCTTGGGCAGGAATGCAGCAGTGCGGGCAGAAGACTCAGCTCAAGGGCTGGACGGGTCCAAGCAGGCAAGTGACATCAGCCTGGGTCACTCTGGTGGGGCTGTTTGCAGTGTCATTCTCAGGAAGAAGCTCCAGCAATCTTCAGCTGGACACCATGGGCTCTCGTGCATGAGGACATGCCATGTCCTTCTCTTTCCCTCCCTCCTCAGCTCACTCTGATTCCTGGTCACCGTTGTTGCCTCCCCAGGTATATGCGTTGTGCTGCTACGTTTTGACTCCATCCTGCCTAACACTGCCCAGTCCCCAGGGATCTTCAGCACAGTCCATGGTCCGTTGTGTTCCAATGTCTGTTCTTGTCTTGTGTGTACTTGTAAGCAGCCAGGTTTGTGTGGATGCACGTGGGAGCACAAATTTGTGCATGGTTCCATGCATGAGCCTCTGTGTGTGTGTGTCCTTGTGTGTCACTCATCACGAGGGAATGTGCTGCTCATGGCAGAGAGAGACACTCTCCACTGCTCTCTCCATGAGCACCACACAGCAGCAGGTTCCCAGGGTCAGAAGGAGCCTGAGCGCAGCCCAACGGTGATGGCACCAGCCTGCTAGAGATCTGTCCAGGGAAGGGGCACTGAAATGCAGCCCCTGTCTCCTGAGCCCTCCTTTTCCTGTCCCTCCAAAGCTCACACTCCACTGCTGCCCATTTCAGGCCCCAACAAGGATGGTTTCACTCCAGCTTGGATCCTCAGTTTAATTCAGTGTAACAATATTGGGAGTGCCTCAGCATGGCTGGCAGTCCCCCCTGCCTGCCTCTCCAGGCCAGGACACAGCTGCTCTCCCCAGTGCTAGAGAGTTCAAAAGGATGGGGATGGCTTTATGGGCAGGGAGAAAGGCTGAGGAATCCTGCTGACCATGTGCTGGCCATCCCTGAGTGGAGGGATGGGGAGGAAAGGGGAGGGGAGGAAAGGGAAGGGAAGGGAAGGGAAGGGAAGGGAAGGGAAAGGAAGGGAAGGGAAGGGAAGGGGAGGGGAGGGGAGGGGAGGGAAGGGAAGGGAAGGGAAGGGAAGGGAAGGGAAGGGAAGGGAAGGGAAGGGAAGGGAAGGGAAGGGAAGGGAAGGGAAGGGAAGGGAAGGGAAGGGAAGGGAAGGGAAGGGAAGGGAAGGGAAGGGAAGGGAAGGGGAAGGAAGGGGAGGGGAGGGGAGGGGAGGGGAGGGGAGGGGAGGGGAGGGGAGGGGAGGGGAGGGGAGGGGAGGGGAAGGGAGGGGTGTATCTAGAGTTTAGCAAGACCTTTGACAGCCTCTCTCATACTTCCTTTATGACCAAATCAGTGACAAATGGGTTCAGTGATAAGGTGGGTGGAAAACTGGCTGGACTACCAGGCTCAGAGAGTTGTGATCTTGATCCAAAGCCCAGATGGCTGACACGTATTAGTGGGGTCTAGGAGTAGGGATCAGCAGTAGGACCAATACTGTTTGATATTTTCATGAATGCCATGAGTACTGGGCAGTGGGGAACTCCCAGCAAGTCTCTGGATAACACCCAGCGAGGGGAACGGGCCGGAACTGTCGCACACGGCTCCTGTTCAGAGGACCTGGACAGGCTGGGAAAATGGGCTGACTGGAACCTCCTGAAGGCCAAAAAGAGTAAGGGCAAGGTTTTGCATCTGATGGAGGAACCAGCCCATGCAGTCACGCAGGCTGGGGGCTGGCTGCCTGGGAAGCAGATCCACAGGAAAGCATGTGTGGTTTTAGGAGACACCCAGCTGAACACGAGACAGCAGTGTGCCCTTGCAGCAAAGGTGGTCAAATGCATCCTGAGCTGTGTTAGTCAAAGTGTTGCCAGCAGGTCCAGGAAAGTGACCCTGCCCCTCTGGCCCTTGTGAGACCACATCTGGAGGACTGCGTCCAGGTTGGGGCTCCCTGCTCCAAGAAGAGTATCGACATACTGAAGGGAGCGCAACAAAGGCCACTGAGTCGATTAGGGGGCTGACAAACATGACGTGCGTGGAGAGTGTGAGAGAACTGGGCCTGCCCATCTTGGAGAAGAGAAGGCTCAGGGGAGACCTTCTTGCTTTCCACAACTGCTTTTTCGGGGGTGACAGAGAAGATGGACCTAGTCTCTGGAAGTGCCCAGGAGACAGGACATGGGGAGTTCTGATTAAGCAATAGGCTAAAAGAAATAGTGAGAAAAGGAACGGGTTTCCCAGGTTGTACAATGTCCATCCTGGAAGGTGTTTAAGAACAGACTGAATGTGACCTTGAGCAACCTGGAACTAACGGGATCTGTTCCAAACAGGGGGTTGATCTAGATGACCTCTGCAGGTCCCTTCTCACCTACATTCTGACTGTGAAATTCCCACCTTGCCCCTGTCCTCCCTGACCCCTGCACGCCCACGGGCACATGTGTCCTCACACCCCCTCTGCCACAACACAACTCTTAGCCATTGTGCTGGGACTGCGGAGGGGCAGCTGAAGGGAGGCTCTCAGCCTCCTCCCTGCCATCCGCAGGGAATCAGTGGCTGCTGTTTCCAGCCCTTGAGCTGGGAGACAGCCATGGGAAGCTGGTCCATCTCCTGGGTCAGGGCCCTGCAGCTGTCCCCGGCTGCAGCGGGCACTGTGCACGCTTGTTCTTGCTGGGGAGCCCTGGCTGGAGGAGGGGAAGAGTCCACTTCCCAGGACAGCAGCTTGTGGCCCTGCAGAGCCACCGAGCACTCTTAGCCCGGGCGAGACCCCGAGCGGCGCCGGCGCAGGGCTCAGCCCCGGGGCGGAGCTGGCGGCGGCGAAGAGGAGAGGAGAGGAGAGGAGAGGAGGCGGGGGAGAGGAGGCGGCGGTGCCGGAGCAGAGAGCCGGGGCTGGCGGGGGGCAGCGAGGCGCGGGCGGCGGAGCGGCGGCATGCGGCGGTGCCGGGGCGCAGGGCTGGCGGGGCTGGCCGCGGTGCTCCTGGGTGCGCGGGGCTGGCGGCGGGGGCCGGGGCTGGGCCTGGGGTGGCCCCCGCAGCTCCCTCGAGCCTGCCGTCCCCTCTGGCTTCTTCACGGACCTCTGCCCCCGAACCATCCTCCCGTCCAGCCCTCCCTCTGCTACCATCCCACGTTCCCCCAGAAAACTCATCGCTCTAGTCTTTCTCCAGGACTCCCTGTTTCCTTCCTTTCCTCTGTGTCTTGCCGTATAACTCATGTGGTCATCCCTTCCCCCTCGCTACTTTATTTCTGTCTTTCTTTCCTTTATCCCCCTTTTTTTCTTCAACGCCTCCACCCTTCCAGCTATCCTTCACGCATTCACCTCGTCACCACCTATTAATGGACACTTCCATTAGTGCACATGTTGACATCCTCTGGAAACTCTTCTCATCGTCATCTCTCTTTGTTCCTGACTGCTTCTGCGGGATTTGTCCTGGGAAACAGCAGGCAGGGCTGGGCAGAAAACAGGTTTTGACTGTTTTTTCTTCTTTTTCTCCTCGGCAGTGGCTGCGGGCAGAGCCCAGGTGCAGCAGGAGCCGTCGGCAGAGACCACCGAGGGCACCGGCACCAGCATCAACTGCTCACACCCCAACATAAACTCTTATGACACCATCGTCTGGTTCCGTCAGCTCCCGGGCCGAGGCCCCGCATTCATCGCGCTCGCTCTTAAAGGGTCCAAAGATCTGCAGGACCCTCCGGGGCGGCTGTCGGTGGCGGCAGACCGCCGGTCCAGCGCCCTGCGGCTCGCCCGGCCCCGGCGCGGGGACGCGGCGGTGTATTACTGCGCCCTGGGAGACACGGGGAGAGGAGCCGGGGCTGCGGCCGGGCACGAACCGCCGCGGGCGGGGCCGGGCGCGTGTGTCGGGGGTGGGGGGACAGCCCCGGCCGGGCCCGCCAGGGGGCGCTGCCGCTCGGCCCGCCGGGGCCGCCTCGCCCCGCCCGGCCCCGCCCGGCCCCGCCCGGCCCCGGCCCGCGGGGCGGTTCCCCCGCCCCACCGGCACCGGCACTGCCTTCAGCATCGACCCTGGCACCGGCACCGGCATCGGTACTGGCACCGGCACCGGGCCCGCCGAGGCCCCGCAGCCCCGGGAGGTCCCCCCGACGCGGCTCCGGAGCCGCCCACCGGGCAGAAACCTTCTCCCGCCCCTTCCCCCCCCGGTCACCCCCGCACTCCCACCGGGAGGCAGGCTGAAATCCCCCGCGACAGTGGCGGCGGCGGCGGCGGCAGCAGGGCAGGAATCGCGACGGGAGCGGTGGCGGTGTCCGGCAGTGCCCGGGAAGGAGCGGTTGCTGCTGCTGGCCCCGCTGGCTCCCCGGATTTCACATTTTCTTACTTTGGTAAAGCTGGATATACCTACAACTGAGTCCTCCAACTGCAGGCTTTCACGGAGCTTTCAAACTTCCTTGCTAGCCTTAGAAAGTCGTCGCATGGAGTCAGGAATTCAAGCTCCACACTGACAGGAGAAGGGGATGTCGGGGTCACAGGTCTTCAAGTGCTCCCCACAGTGGCTCAGTGTTGAGATGTTTAAGAAGAGAGGGAAAGCCCCTGTGGGAACGTGGAGCATGTCAGAGGCTTCAAGGGGGGCTGTTTCCATCCCCGAGGGAGGTGGGTGCAGGCCCCTGCCTCTGGCTGCACACTGGATGGCAGAAGTAGTTCACCATGGACACTCCTCCCTTGCTGGGGGCTGGTTGGGTTGGTTGAGATCTCCAGGAGGAGCAGAAAGCAGGAGAACAGCCTGCAGCCTCCTATTGCCTGACAGCAGGTGGCTTGAGCTCTTCCTTCAGGCTCCTACAGGAATATTCAGGTGCCCCAGGCCCCTTTGGCAATGAGACCTGGAGCTGAGAGGCAGCGCTTCTACACCAGGGTATGTCTGCCTGAGAGGATGCTCCAGCACCTTCTGATTTGGAGGGCTGGGAGAAGCCCAGCTGTGGCCTGACTGCCCAAACATGAACCCCCCGACACTGAACAACATCCCTTTAGCCCCTGCAAACCTGGAACGCAGTAAGAGTCACCGTTTGGTGTCTTTCCTTGGGCTGAGCACTTTAACAACTTTAATTTGTCTCCCTACAGAGCCTCCTCGTGGCAGAGGTGTGGAGTCCCAACCATGCGTGACTCAGAAGACTCTTCGTTCCCACCCATCAGCTATTTACACACACTGCCAAGATCCCCCACGAGCCTTCTCTTCCCCAGGCTGAACACTGCCCGCCTCTCAGCCGATCCTCATAGGAAAGATGCTCCAATCCCTGCACCATTTTGCTGGGCTCATTCCAGCATCTTTCTTGTACTGGGGAGCCCAGAACTGGAGCCAGCACTCCAGACATGGACTCACCAGTGCTGAGCAGAGAGGAAGGATCAGGTCCCTTGTTCTGATCTGGCAATGCTCTTCCTACTGCAGCCCAGGATGCTGTTGGTTTTCCTTTGCACGAGGGCACATTGCCACAGCAGACTCAGGAACACCCCTGAGCCACTGAAACTGAGCGGGACACAGCAGTGAGTATTCAGGAGAAGCATCCCAGCTGCTTGTCCAGCTCTGACTCTTCCCTCAGCGTCCACCAACGACCACTGTTGGGGAAGGGGGCTCTTGGTAGCAGATGTGGCTGCTCCTGTGGCTTTACCTCCTAGCCAAAGAAACCTAAGGAAGGAAGATGTCCTCCTAGCCCTGCATCTTGGGGATCAGCAAAAGCCTCAACGTGTGAGCAAGACCCATCAGCCAGGCACTGGACAAGATTCTCTGTTCCACCCCTTGAGCTGTCCCCCTACTCTTCACGTCTCTCCTCCAGCTCTGGGGACTCACCAGTGCTTGGCTGGGGGGTGTCCCCGTGTCCCCGAGTCCCTGGGGGTTCTCTGCCCAGCGGAAAACTGCTGGTGGCTGCATTTCTGGGATGTGCATTTCTGGGATCTAGTTTGTCCCTCTGTGCCCATGTCTCTTGTTATGCTAAGTCTGTTTTGGAAAGCAAAGAGCTGGCCCTGGGGAGGGGAAGCTGTGGTGTAAGCTGAAAAAGCAGCCATGGTGGCAGGCCAACATGTTCTAATTCATGGAGTGGTGTCAGCTCAGTAGGCCATGACATCAGGTGTTTGCAGCGAGGCCTTCTGAGGTGACAAAGAAAGCTCAGTCTCTGTCCCTGGAGAAAAATGTCTCTGTGAGGTACTGGAAGGTGGATGGGAAGCCCCATTCCCACCTGGATGGGTAAGAAAGCTGTGGTTTGGATCCCAGCTGGAGGTAGAATTCAGGTCTGTTTTCATGCTGGGATGTTTCCAAAGACCTGTGAGAGGTTTCAGGATCTTGCAGGAAATGCAGGACATCTGGGATGGCAAACAATAAACAAGTTGGAATTTGGGGGTGCAAACCAGCTGCTTCCAGTAAGACATTTTAAGTGACCTGAGTGCTTTTCTATACTTGCCTTACATCTGAGACTGATTGCTCATTTGGCCAGTCTTTCCCTTTTCCTTCATGTTTGTAACTTCTCAGGTGTCCTGAAAAGTGACTGCCATGGCTTAGCATTGCTGCAGGCGTTTCAGGGAGACACTTGAAAGGCTGAGCTCAACATGGGGCTTCCCCCCAGAGCCTTGACTCAAGAGACCCAGTTTTCTCTGGGGTCAGGAGCCTTTCAGTGTCTTGAGGAACTCGAACAGCTGAGCAAGCTCAGCAGAGGCCACTGTCAGGGCATGTGGAAGGTGAAAGCGGCTGCTTCACTAAGGCTGTCAGATCAAGTCCCTTTTCCTTTCAAAGGGGAGAAGAAGTAAAAGGGAAAGTGATAAACAAAGCACACAATGACAGCAATCTCTGAGTAAGTGATAAGGGAGACAAGGAGGGAGAGCAGAGCTCTGCAGCCTCTAATGGATGGGCCATGAGGAAACTGCAGGCGAAGCTTTGAAGTGGGTCAGGCTGAGCTTTGTAAGTGACAAGAAGTGACAAGAGGAACATGAGGGTTATGGATGTTTTCGAGGGGGCCTGCAGGACTAGGCAAGCCTTATTAAGGCATGCTTAGGGGCAGGGTCAAAGGTGGGGGAAAAAGAGGAACGGGGAGCAGCAAGGGGAGGCAATAGAGAGGAGGAAGGATGACAGGAGCCACCTGCACATAAGCAGAGTCTGGTCAGTGCACTTGCTGGGGTGAGCCCTGTGCCTGATCACTACCGCCCCCACTGCGTTCTTATTATATACTTTCTTAACCACCCTTCAGTATAACTTCACTTCCTTTCCCATGTGTGAGCGCTGCAAGGTCTGAGTGCCAGTAACTGGACAAGACAAGGACATGCTTGTGGCATCACTGCTAAGTGTGCCAAGGGATATATACAACGCAGCACAGCAGAGGTCTATGCCTCCTCAGGTCAGTTGCCGTGCGGGTCCCTAACTTCTCCATAAACAATTGTCTTGTGGTTACTGTGGGCCACTGCATGCAGGCAAGCGGATTGCCTGGTTCATGAGGTACTTTTGTTTGGAGAGATGGAGAAAGCTGACACTGCCTGGAGGGTTTGAAAGGGACAGTCGGGGTCTGCAGGGCTTGGAGTGGCCTTCAGCTGCCTGAGATCTACGTCCCAGAGGTGGGCCGGGAGAGGCATCAGAGCATAAACTGCACTGGAGCCCAGTGCAGCCAAGCCAGTCGGGGTGTTAGAGGTGGTGAGAGAGGAGACACAGGCATCAAAGAAAGAGAGACTCTCAGGGATGTGGCCCTGGGGTCAGTGAGAATGGTTACGGGTTGAGGACTGTGGCTTATTTTCCCCTCTCATTAGAAATGCAGAAATCCTCATCTTCCTGTACATGTCTTTTGTCTGCTCTGAAGACTAGGAAGGCAGATCCCTCTCAGGAGCCCATCGGAGGGTAAGCTTCAGCCGGCTCCTCAACTTGGGAAAGGCTGTGTAAGCCTCAGGACCCTCCACATCTCTAGAAACCTCCTTCTACCAGCCCCTGTGCTGCTGCACAGCAGGGTTCATCTCCTATTTTGGGGGATTTGGAGTAGAGGCGTTGTTCCCAGGAAGCTGAGAAAGGACAGGGGAGAAGTTTAAGAAATAGAGACTTGTTCCTAGAAGAAATAGCAGTGTCCCTGGAGGGCTGAGGACCCCAGAGGAAGATGTGAAACCTCAGTGGGGAGGAAACCCCTGACCTCCCAAATGGCCCAGCAGTGGGTGTGCAGAAGAGCAGGCGATTCTAGCTGGGGAGGTGAGGGCTCCACTGCGAGCTGACCGGGAACAGCCCCTTCCCACGACTGGGGCCCCCAGGGCCCCTGAGGGAGCCACAGGTGTTGCTGCTGGAGGAGGGAGAAACCCCGAAGGAGCATTTCAGGCACAGGAAGAACAGATCACTTCTCTTCCCCGCTTCTTCCTCCGCTCCCCCAACAGAGTCGTTTCCGGCAGCTCTGTTATCTCGGGGCTGGGAGGTGGTTTTCTGACTCTCTCTCACTCAGCCAACAGGCAGGTTGGTCTCAACATGCACCTCGGCTATCTCGTCCTCATGGCTTTCCTGGGGCAACTGCTGGGTAAGTCCTGGCTTTCTAGAAACACATACTTCTTCTTCTCCCAAGGAAACCCTTGCCAGCCTTATCAGGTCAATGTGTGGAAATACTCTTGGACAGCAGAAAAACACTGGGAACTGTTGGCTCACATTTGTGGTTTTGCACCCGTTCTCTCAAAACGGTCTTACTGATGGAAATGAATGGAGAAGAGAGAGAAGAGATACCTCAGAGCCTTTCTCTTGCTTTTCTCTCCCCTGCAATCTATCGCTCTCTACTCCTCTCTTCTGATCCCCCTCCTGCCACCATAGGAGATCTCAGCTGTCTCTGCAGCCCCACATTTCTCCCCAAAATAAGCAAATCTTTTCAAAAGTACTACAGGGATTTTAAAGCTCTAGCTCCCACTAACATTAATAATGTGCCCCGGCTGTCCCCTTCTGGCAGGCACATGTCAGCCATGGCTTCCAGTTTCCTCCTGGCTGGCAACACAGCCATCGATACCTCTTTCTAAACTGAGCTTTGAGTGTACTCGAGGAGCTAGGAGCCCTCCGAGATAAGAGGTGTGGGGAAGCAGGATGAATCTTTTTGCCATAGCTCCATGGGCCCCTCCACATGCTGGAGGGGTGCTGGTCCCAGCACACAAATGTCAGGCATGACAGGCTGTTCCCTGCTCCTCCGGGCAGTAGGAGCAGGAGCAGGGAGGAGGAGCAGGGACAGAGCACAGCTCTCCTCAGGATCCACGCTGGGCTGAGAGCTCTGAGCTCCTGCCCAAAACTACTCTCCTCCTGGCTGTCCGCAGGCCTCAGGAATTTCCTGCAGGGCAAAGGACAGGGAGCCTTCTCTACCAGGGTTTTGTACCCACTCCTGGTTTACTTCCCAGAGTCCTTCCCTGCCAAGCTGCTGACCTTCACTTTCTTCCAGGCACCATGGGGCAGACCACCGTCACCCAGCAAGAAGGACAAGTCACAGTGAAGCAGAGACACACCTTCCAGACAACCTGCACATACCAGACCTCCTACTTTTATGGCTTGTTCTGGTACCAGCAGAAGAAAGACCAAGCCCCACAGCTGATCTCGTCTCAAGCGGTAGCTGGCCCCAAGCAGAGCGGCCGTTTCACCACGCTGCTGAACACCACAGGGAAATACAGCCTCCTGCAGCTGGAGGAAGTCGAGGTCTCTGACAGTGCCTTGTACCTCTGTGCTGTGCAAGACACCCTGGTGCAGGGAGCTTCCTTGGCTGTGCAAGAAGCCAGGGGAGGGAGGGGATGTGTGTGTGCAAGGCTGAGCTTGGGGGAAGGGGCCCTCAGCTCTCCCCTGGCAGTGCTGCTTCCCCTGTGCACCCAGAGCTCTGCAGGGCAAGATCCTCTTTCTGAAAGGGGCCAGTGTCAGTGGCTCTGGAGATGGCTGACTCTGACTGTAGGGCAGAGCCTGCTGGGATCCAGGACGCCAGGGGCTTGCCCTCAGCCCCTCAGACTCAGTGTTAGTAAATTCCTGCAAGCCCATGACTAAGTAGGGACATCAAGCACCGACCAGCCCCACCCAGAGGCCCCTAGAGGGCATTGTGACAGAGGTTTGTGGGCTTGTTAGCTCTCTTCAATTAGTAAAGAATTCAGCTGGATTTGAGTCAAGCCATGGGGTTATCTCCAGATGTGCAGCCCGCCCAAGTGCAAAGCCTGTGCCTGAGGGGCAGAGCAAACCACACAGAACAGGCCTGGCTGCCAAACGCCCAGGCGCTCTCCATGCTCCTAACCAATAAGCAAAGAGACCAGCACACAAATGAAGCCTTACAACCCCCTGGGCTCCCTGCAGTCTCCTCCGGGGAGTTAGAGGGATCTATGCTCATCCGCAGCTCCTACAGAGGGAGCGGTGTCGCAGTGATGAGCTCCCACGGCAGCCGGGGACTGTGTGTCTGGGACAAGCCAGACTTGCAGCAGGCAGCTGTAGGGGAATTTTTATGTCACCCCTTGAGGCGAATTAAACACACGTTTGTGATTAAACAGTCAAAAAAATAATTAATGAACAAAGCCTTGGGCCGAGTCCTACCACCATAAGTGGTTCTACAAGGGATCTGCAAAGATGCATCACAAGCAGATTCCTTATACACACTGGCACCAGCACCAATCCTGTGAGCGGTTGCATGGGGCACCTTAACCCGGCCATGGGTCCTTCCCTCAATCCAGCTCTCCTGCTCAAAGGTGCCTCCTGAGCGCTCCCATTCCGGGATGGCTACAAGACAATGCTGGGGCTGTTTCTGATCTCATCACCAAGGGAAACCTCACTCCCTCACAGGGAGTCATTCTGTCTCTGGCATCCCTGCTTCCAGCCAGTTTAACCCCTTCCGAAGTTGGGCCTTCTTGCCCTCCATGACAGGTCATTCCTTGGTCACAAAGTACCATCGCTGAGCAGTTACAGTTTGAATTTCCCCTTCGCTGCAGATGCTGAGGCTGGGCATGAGAAGCGAGGCTGTGCTCATGAAGCTTCTTCCCTCTCACTGACTGGATTCTGTCTGGTGTTTTGATATCCTCAGGCTTGAGGAAACTCTGCTATCCCTGACGTAATGTTTCCTCTTCCATTCCAGACATCAGTTTATGCAGGCAGCGTCTTAAATGTTCCCGTAGCACACCACGTGAAGGTGCAGTCTTCCTACTGTCAGTGATGTAAACATGCAGGGAAAGCTCTGCTGTCTGGTAAAGTACAAGCTGCACATATGTGAGCCATTGCATTTCCATATTAGTGATTTGTTCATCTTGACCACTATGAAGAACAGGCGGCACATCCACCCTCCCCGACAGCAACGGGGTTTCTCTTGTCTCGAGACAGAGACACCTTAAAACTGGTTGCATTGTGTTATTTCCCTCTTGAACTTCAGCCATGGCAGTTGATGTAAAGAGATTCTGTACCTTTTCCTTCTCCTGTCCGCATGACTAATGACAAACCAAAACAAACGCAGACAAAGAGATGCTCGACCCAGGCAGCTCCCAGCATGGGGCATCCACGGGCCCTCATTCCCCTGTGCTGTCTGGGGAGACAGCCCCAGCCTCAGCCTCGTATCAGCAGGTGCCTCCTCTACCCCACTGGTAGAAACAAAGAGTGCATGACAATCTCCCTGGTGGCCTTTGTCATCTCCTTCAGGGAGACCTGGGCATCTGGAACCAGCCCCCCCACCCCCAGCTCCTATGCAAGAAGCAATGCCGCAGCGGAGGATTGTGTGTCTGCTACCAGCCCAGCTTCCTGCAGGCTGCAAATGCGGAGGTCTGCACGCAGAAATGAGGTTGAACTAATGAAGTTGCTCCCCGGGTCCTTTGCAGGTAAATGCATTCTCTTCAAAAGCCAAACCCCCCCACCCTAATTAGCAGCTGAGAAGAAAAGGAGAATTTATATCAGCGTATCAGCATTTCAGTTCACATGTCTGTGTGGAACTATTTGCCTCCCCTCTCAGTAGCTTTTCCTCCCTCCCCTCTTGGGCTTTGCTTGTGAGGAGTTTGAAGATGTGCGGGGCCAGAGAGTGGGTCGAGTCTGTGCTGCCAAACCAACCCCTGAGCAAGGCCTTGGGCAGAGGCGTTTCAGCAAGTCCAGAACTTTCCTGCAGCAGTTTGGTAGGTCCCGTTCCACAGGGGGATGACGCTTCCCAACCCCTCTGTGGGTAAAAGCAGTAATTTGGAAAGCTCCTGGCCCCGCTTTGGACACTTAGGCAGCAGCCCCAGCCTCTCTCCCTGCCGTGCCTCTCTCCTGCTTCCCTCTGCCCTCTGCACAGGAAACTGTGCTGGCCTGCAAGGCCATCTTCTGCCTCCCAGCAGAGCTCCGTGCAGACGAGGAGGAGCATCCATCCCCAAGAGGAGGCTGCGAGCGTCCCACTGGCATACAGAGCCAGAGATGCTCAGTCTCTCTGAAAGAGAATGGCCAAGAGCTCGTCCTCCCTTCACTCACATGTCAGCACACGTAAAAACACATGAGCATGCACACCCAGTTACACGGGAGCTCCCGTGCATGCACAGACATTCACCCCTCCAGGCATGTCATCACATAAGTGTGCGCATGTGCTTATACACACTTGCACACTCACACTTGCACGTAGATAGATATATGCAACCTCGTGTACAAACACAGAAATATATGTGCTTGCCTGCACACACATATGCCCCCCCACACACACACGCACACCGACACCACACACACTTACTTGCTCCCCTGCAAAAACATGTGTGTCCACACACCCATGCACAGGCACACACAGAAATGCACTTGTCACACACACACTGGCACGCACTCACTCTCACACGTGCATTTGCAGAGGAACATACAACTGCAAACACACAGGCACGAATACGCCCGCAGGCACAGGCAGATGCATATGCACAGGAGGAAGCACAGCCTCTCCCCACACTCTCAGAACCAGGACTCCACTGGCCAGCTCTCTGCCTCTGTGCCCCTGACAGCTTTAGGCAAGTCCTTGAAAGCCCAGCGCTAAGAAGGTAAATCAGGCACCAGCCATCCCTGTTGGGTTTAATGACAGCAGAGGGCTTTGGGGCTTTTGTGGGTTGGACAGAAGCAGTTCAACCGATTGTGTTCTCATTACAGGAAAGAGAGAAGGTGTGTTGGGGTCCAAGCTGCGGGGTCTTGTTTGGACATTCAGCCTGTTCAGGCGCAAAGTGTGTGCATGAGAGACAAAGTCAAAGCTAGAGACCATCCCTGTTGCTGTAGCTCTAGGGGTTCCCCACCTAACAAGTCAAAGTAATCCCAAAGTCTGACAAGATCCGGCCCATCCCTGGTGATCGCCGTAGGGTGGTTGTGGAGGTCTGGGACCTGTTCCAGCTTCAATGCAGGGAGAGGTGCCGCCCTGACACGCTCACATGGCAGCAAAGGGTTGTGTGTCTGAGGTGAACCAGATTCTCTGCAGCTGCAAATGCTGAGGCTGGGACACCAGAGAGGAAGCTGGCCTGGTGAAGCTGCCTTAAGAGAAATACCCTCTCTTCAAAAGCCAAACAAATATTCATTAGCAAGTGGCATCAGGAGGAGATTTCAAACTGCCTGAGCCAAGCCCTGACATCTGTCAGTTAACCTGGCTCATTAGAGCTCATGGAGCTGCACTGCTGAGAAGTCTGTCTCCGCATCTGCTTTTAGCACTGGGGCAGTCTCCAGAGGAAGAAGAGCGGTGGCAGGAGGCTGTGCCCAGCACTGCAGAGCCACCAGGAGGACAAGCCTTGTGCCCGGAGAGCCTCCCAGCAGGGCTGGCATTTTCCAAGGGTCCTCACCTGGCCTGAGAGACTCCTATTCGGATCACCTCTTACTGTGACCTGCCTCCCTTGGAAGGGGTCCAGCTCCTAGCTATTCTCTGCAAGTCCAGCATCAGGAAGCAAGGTGCCAGCCAGACGGGTTTGTTAGAAATCTTCTCAGAAAGCAGCTGCAGCATTGCTCAGGCTAAATCAGCTGCTGCTGTTGTTAGCCACCGGGCAGCCATAATAGATGTGTACCGTGTGTGTAAAAAGCACGCCTGTGTCAGGATTTTCCGTTGTTGGCTGGTGAGCTCAGCAGGTGCTGCTCTGATGGACCATTACTCCTTGTCCTGTCACTACAGGCCTTGGTAAAAAGTCTTTCTCCATCTTTCTTATAAATGCCCTTTATATATTGAAAGACCACAGTGAGGTCTCCCTGGAGCCTTCTCTTCAGCCTCTCTGGCTGAACAAGCCCAACTCTCTCAGCCTTTCTTCATAAGACAGGTGTTCCAGTCCTCAGAACATTTTTCTGGCCATCCCCTGAAGGGCCTGCTCTAACAGGTCCATGTCTTTCTTTATTGGGACCCCCAGAACTGGGCTCAGTACGCCAGGTGGGGTCTCACCAGAGTGGAGTAGAGGGGAGAATCACCTCCCTTGACCCGCTGGCCACACTTTTTTTGATGCAGCTCAGGATGTAGCTCAGGCTTTCTGGGCAGCAAGCGCACATTGCTGGCTCATGTCCAATTTTTTGTCCACCAGTATCCCCAGGTCCTTCTCCCCAGGGCTCCTTCCAATCAATTCATCCCCCTGTCTGTACTGATACTGGGGATTGCCCCAAGCCAGGGGCAGGACCTTGCACTTGGTCTTCTTGAACTTCATCAAGTTCATATGGGCCCACTCCTCAAGCACGTCAAGGTCCCTCTGGATGGCATCCCTTCCCTCAAGAGTATCAGCTGCACCTCTCAGCTTGGTGTCATCTGCAAACTTGCTGAGGATGCACTCAGTCTTGCTATCTATGATACTAATGAAGATATCAAATAATATTGGTCCCAGTGTGGACAGGGCAAGGGCTAATGGTTTTAAACTGAAAGAGGGTAGGTTTAGGTTGGACGTAAGGAAGAAATTTTTTGTGATGAGGGTGGTGATACACTGGAATGGGTTGCCCAGAGAAGTTGGGGATGCCCCATTACTGGAAGTGTTCAAGGTCAGGTTGGACGGGGCTTTGAGTAACCTGATCTAGTGCGGGATGTCCCTGCCCATGGCAGGGGGGTTGGACTAGGTGATCTTTCAAGATCCCTTCCAACCCAAACCATTCTAACATTCTATGATTCTATGACAGCCCTGGCCATGCCCGCCGGGACTGCTGCCTCTCTGCTTGCTGGGGCCACCTTGCCCCACCCAGCCACAGGCCCCAGGGTGGTTCTCCGCTGCCAGGCATTGTCAGCAGCATCAGCACTCACACTGGCGTCAAACATCAGCATCGGAATCGGCGTAGGGCTTCTTCCGAGCTTCTCCATCGTTTCCCGCCAGGGGATCTCTTCCAGTACTCGGAAGCCATCTGCAGAGTCAGGAGTTTGAGCTCAACACAGACATGCGAAAATGATGTAGAGGTGACTGAAACCTTCAGGCTTTCTCCATAGGTTCCAGACCATCAGGCTCCTGTAGACGATTTCCCTCCACACCAAATGCAGAGCCTTTTGGTGTGCAGGTGAAGTCCCAGAGTTAGGACGAAAGCTTGCACACGCCTTGTGTCCAAGGCACATTTGGGGCTCAAGGGTTGCCAGGGTCACGTCTCAGAGGCAGTCAGAAAGAGAATTGCTGTGTTGCCTAAAGGGGTTGAAGGGCTGAGGTTTGCTGAAGCTGAAAGCCATCCCCTGATGGGAGAGTTTTCTCTCCAGCTGGTCCCCAGGAAGCCTGCATGGCTTGAGTAGCTCACCCAGCTCTTCGAAGTCCACGTGCTTGGGCTTCAGAAGAACAGAGGGAAAACTGGTTTCTGCAACTGCAGAGGCCCCTGTCTTTGAAACTGGCAAAGGATCCCTTCTCCAGGCATTCCTTGGGTGGGCTTCCAACCGGCCAGACAGCACGCTTGCCTCAGTGGCGGTGTCTTGAGCCCAGGGCAGCACAAGCAGCCAGGGGTTCTCCATGTGGGTACTTGAAGGGATGGATGGAGCCTGTCTGTAAAGCAGAGGGCAGCATCACGCTGTGGGTTGTGGTTAGGCTGGGTCTGTGCCTCCCCAGCCTGCGTGCCAGTGAGGAAAGCTGTTGAGACTTGTAGTTGGGTGTGACTTTTTTAGCCAAGCCCAGGCCCAGGGACTTGGGACACAGGAGTGGGTACTCAGCAGAAGTATCCTACCTGCTTGTCTTGCTCCTATGCTTCCCTCAGTGTCCACTGATGGTCGCTGTTGGAGAGAACAGCTCTTGGCAGGAGACATGCAGAAAAATTTCTTCACTGAAAGAGTGGTTAAACATTGGAACAGGCTGCCCAGGGAAGTGGTTGAGTCATCATCCCTGGAAGTATTTAAAAGACGTGTAGATGCGGTGCTTAGGGACATGGTTTAGTGGGCATGGTGGTGTTGGGTTGACGGTTGGACTCGATGATCTTAGAGGTCTTTTCCAACCTTAACGATTCTATGATTCTGTGATTCTATGGGACGTGATTGCTCCTGTGATATATTTCCTCGCCAAATTAGCCCAAGGAAGGAAAATCCCTTTCTTGCCTTGCATTTAGGAATTGGCTGAACCTTGAGCCTGCAATATCAGACTATTCAGACACATGGATCAGCCTTTGGGACCTTATAGAAAGTGAGATGGAGAATGAGCTCAGTGGGAAAGCTGATGAAGTGATAGGTAGATGGATATGGATACAGGCAAAGCTGAAATACCTTTCTGGCTTTACAGATCATGTGCAGAAGGAATTTGTGCTGCAGTTCCCACCAGAAGCGACCATCCAGGTAGGACACAACAAAAGAAGCTTTTTGTCCAAAGGCCTGAGTCAAGAGCAACCAGTTCCTCTGGGGACAGTGTCCTGGTTTCGGCAGGGATAGAGTTAATTTCCTTCCTAGTAGCTGGTACAGTGCTGTGTTTTGGATTTAGGGTGAGAACAATGTTGATAACTCACCAATGTTTTAGTTGTTGCTAGGTAGTCCTTACACTAGTCAAGGACTTTTCAGCTCCCCATGCTCTACGGACTGAGAAGGCTGGAGGTGCACAAGAAGCTGGGAGGGGGCACAGCCAGGTCAGCTGACCCAAACTGGCCATTTTGACATTCCACACCATGTGACGTCATGCTCAGCATATAAAGCTGGGGGAAGAAGAAGGAAGGGGGGGACGTTTGGAGTGATGTTTGTCTTCCCAAGTCACCGTTACGCGTGATGGAGCCCTGCTTTCCTGGAGATGGCTGAACACCTGCCTGCCCATGGGAAGTAGTGAATGAATTCCTGGTTTTGCTTTGCTTGCATGCGCGGCTTTTGCTTTACCTATTAAACTGTCTTTGTCTCAACCCATGAGTTTCCTCACTTTACCCTTCCGATTCTCTCCCCCATCCCACTGGGAGGGAGGGAGCGAGTGGAGTTGCTGGCTGAGGTTAAACCACAACAGACGGGCACCTTTCAGCTTCTTGATGTAGCTTGGACCGTGTTGGAGGCAGGGGTTATAGGTCAGACAGCCGGGAGGGCAGGGGATGCCTGGTGGCCAATGGCTGAAGGTGAGTCAGCAGTGTGCCCTTGCGGCAAAGCAGACCAACTGCACGCTGAGATGTCTTAACAAAAATATAATTAGCACACCCAGGGAAGTGATCCTTCTCCTCTATTTGTCACTCATGAGACTGTGCCTGGGGTCCTGTGTCCAGTTTGGGGCTCCTTGGTGTGTAGGAAAGGTATTGACATGTGGGAGCGAGTCCAGCGGAAGCCCCCAAGGCAGCCAGGGGGCTTGAAGGCATGACGCACTGAGAGCCTGAGGGAACGGGGCCTTAGGAAAAGAAGGCTCAAGGGAGACCTCATGGGTATCTACAATTATGTGTTCCGAGGATGTGGAAAAGATGGAGCCAGGCTCTTCTCAAAGGTGCATCGGACGAGAGGCAACGGGCACAGTTGGGAACCTGAGAAATTCTATTTAGATATTAGAAACACCTGTCGTGCAGGCTCTGGCCTTGGAAATTTTCAAGACTTGATGGGTACAGCCCCGACCAGCCTGATCTCATGAGACCTGCTGTGAGCAAGGACTTGGAATGGGTGGTCTGCAGAGGTCATGTCCAACCTAAATTATGCTATTGAAAGAGTAAAAACAGTTTGGCAGGTTTGTTTCTTAAAGGCTAGGAGTAAGGAGAGGACAAATGCAGATACAACTGTTTTTGAGGAAACAATGAATGGAAGGGTTATGGTCAAGTGAAAGGACTGTTTATTTGGGTTTGAGTGGGGTTTTCCCCCCTCCAACAAGCTTTTCAGAAGCTGGTTAAAGAGATAGGAGGGGCAGTGTGGCAGGCAACTTCATTTGTTGGTTCCTGAGTTACCTTCTTTTGGTTAGAGGGAGAAAGTCCACAGTGCCTGGGGGGGTGAGTGGGGCAGTTGGTGTCTGCAGGATTTGGGTGTGGTGACTATTGTGTTTGCGAGAGCTGCAGCCTTGGGATGTGGTGACAGGAGCTTGGGGCTAGACACCGTGCAGGAGCCAGGACAGGCCAACCCAGCCAAGGGCTTGAGGTTGGTGAGACAGGAGGCACAAGGCATCAAGGAACGAGAGAGGCAGAAGATGCTGCACAGGAGGATGTGTCAGAGAGGTTGGTCACCAGGTGCAGGCCTATCCCCCTTTAACCCCTCCCCTTGGAAAAGCAAAAAGTGTTGTCTGCAGGAGCAACACATGTCACTGCTGGAGGAGGGAGGACCACAGCACCGGCAATTCAATGAGCTAAGAACAAGCATTTTCTCCTCCCCATTTCATTCTTTGTTCCCCTTGCAGAGTCATTTCTGGCAGCTCTGCTCTCTCGGGGCTCTTGGTGGGGACGTGTGGGTTTTCTGAGTCTCTCTCACACGTGCAGGAGGATCGGTCTCAGCATGCACCTCAGGTATCTCATCCTCGCTGCCTTCCTGAGGCAGCCACTGGGTAAGCATTGGCTTTGACTGGAGGCACGATTGCTCTTCTTCCCACGAGACCCTCACCCTCTCAACAGATCTCTGCAGGGAGCTGCTCTTGAATTGTGGGCAAATGCTGGGAAACATCAGATCACACGGGTAGATTTGCACCTGCTTTCTCAAGACGCTGTTACTGATGGAAAAGATGAGACAGAGAAGAAACAGCTGCTCTCCTGATCATCTCAGAGCCCTTCCCTTCCTTTTCTCTTGCCAACTGTCCACCTCTCTCTGCCTCTCTCTTCTGATCTGTCTGGGCCCAGTGTTTCACAGACATAGCATTGCAGAAGCTCTTTTCTGTCTCGGCACTACATATATTCTGGCGCACAGGACTTTTGAAAGTCGATGCAGGGACATGAAAGCTCTCTCATCCCACTCACATTCTTAGGGTGCCCCAGTCTCTCTCCTGGCTGGCACATCTCATGCAGAATGCCCTGCCTATCCATTCCTCCTGCATGTCCGCAATGCCAGGGCTTCCTTTTCCCTCCCTTCCTAGACCTCAGAGCCTTTTGAGAGGACAGGGAATGGGAAGCAGGATGAAACTACTTTGCAGGAGTTCCCAGGTCTCTCACCCTGCTGGAGGTGTCCTGGAGCCAGCACAAGAGGGCCAGGCACTACAGGCTGTTCCCTGGAGGCTCCGGGCAGCACAAGAATGGGGACCTAAGACCTGGGTGAAAGCAGAGCTCTCTCTGGGGGTACCCCTGTGGGAGGCAATTGGCATTATTGTGCTGTGGGATCCATGCTGAGCTGAGGTCTCAGGCCTCCTGCCCAAAGTCACTCACTGCCTTGCTGTTCCCATCCATGGGGCTCTGGCTGCAGCACAAGGGACAGGGAGCCTTCTTTGCTGACATTTTGCATCCCCTCTTGTTTTGCATCTCAGAGCCTTTCCCTGCACAGTCGCTGACCCTTGCTTTCTTCCAGGCACCATGGGGCAGACCACCATCACCCAGCAAGAAGGACAAGTCACAGTAGAGGAGAGAGACACCTTCCAGACAACCTGCACATACCAGACCACTAACTTTAAAGGCTTGTTCTGGTACCAGCAGAGGAAAGGCCAAGCTCCCCAGCTGGTCTCATATCAGGCAGCAGCTGGCCCCAAGCAGAGCGGCCGTCTCACCACGCTGCTGAACACCACAGGGAAATACAGCCTCCTGCAGCTGGAGGAAGTCGAGGTCTCTGACAGTGCCTTGTACCTCTGTGCTGTGCAAGACACCCTGGTGCAGGGAGCTTCCTTGGCTGTGCAAGAAGCCAGGGGAGGGAGGGGATGTGTGTGTGCAAGGCTGCGCTTGGGGGAAGGGGCCCTCAGCTCTTCCCTGGCAGTGCTGCTTCCCCTGTAAACCCAGCGCTCCACAGGACAAGATCCTCTTCCAGGAGAGGACATGTCAGTGGCTGGAGAGGAAGAAGAGGTGATGAAAGAGTCTCAGGTTCCCTTGTTTTCACCATGGGTTATCTGGTTATTCTGCCCATGGGTTTGGAGAGGTGATGGGCATGAAGGAGTTTAGGACTGCTTGTGCAATGGTTCCTTGCTGCTGCTGTTTGCTTTATGGTTTTCTCTACGGCACAGTGCTTCTTCAGGAATTCCTGCTGGCCTGTCTCTTAGAGTAACTGCTCTAGGATGTGCCCCTCAGAGGTCAGAGCTCAAAGTAAGATGAAAAACATAAATATGTTGAATCTCATGAACTGTATGAGATTCAACAAGGCCAAGTGCCGGGTCCAGCACTTCGGCCACAACAACCCCATGCAGTGCTACAGGCTTGGGGAAGAGTGACTGGAAAGCTGCCTGGCAGAAAAGAACCTGGGGGTGCTGGTTGACAGCCGGCTGAACATGAGCCGGCAGTGTGCCCAGGCGGCCAAGAAGGCCAATGGCATCCTGGCCTGTATCAGAAATAGTGTGGCCAGCAGGAGTAGGGAAGTGATCGTGCCCCTGTACTCGGCCCTGGTGAGGCCGCACCTTGAATACTGTGTTCAGTTTTGGGCCCCTCACTACAAGAAGGACGTTGAGGTGCTGGAGCGTGTCCAGAGAAGGGCAACGAGGCTGGTGAGGGGTCTGGAGAACAAGTCTGATGAGGAGCGGCTGAGGGAACTGGGACTGTTTAGCCTGGAGAAAAGGAGGCTGAGGGGAGACCTCATCGCTCTCTACAACTACCTGAAAGGAGGTTGTAGCGAGGTGGGTGTCGGTCTCTTCTCCCAAGTAACAAGTGATAGAACGAGAGGAAATGGCCTCAAGTTGCGCCAGGGGAGGTTTAGATTGGACGTGAGGACAAATGTCTTTCCTGAAAGAGTGGTGAAACATTGGAACAGGCTGCCCAGGTGGAGTCCCCATCCCTGGAGGTATTTAAAAGACGTGTAGATGCGGCGCTTAGGGACATAGTTTAGTGGGCATGGGGGTGTTGGGTCGATGGTTGGACTTGATGGTCTTAGAGGTCTTTTCCAACCTTAATGATTCTATGATTCTATGATTCTAATAACATGCCACGGGGCAATGCTCCTTCCTGGAATTACATGATTACAACAATTGTGGAAAATACTCAGAACTACCCTGTGGACCCTCCAGTTGCTGTGTGGCCATGTGCTGGGATCTGGAGAACCTGCTCTCCCCTGTGCACTCTGTCCCTCCTTGGAGCCCTCCTCATGCCCTACCTCGTGGGCTTCCCCCAGCCCTGCCTCATTTCTTCTGCAGTGGGACCAGGCTGTACAGCTCTCTCCAAGATCTCAGTGAGGGAGCAGACCGCCAGGCAGAGGTGGGCAACAGGCCCTGTCAGGAGAAGAGCTGGCCTTGGGGAAAGCAGCTTCATGCCTGGGGGAAGGCCAGGCACCACAGAGCAGCCATGGGGGTTTGGGCACTGCCTTCTGGCCTTGGGGCTTCCTGTGTGGTGGGAGCTGGGGCTGTGTGTGAGAGGCATGAGGGCCCTGGTGTGTTGCCTGGCCAGGCTGACTGCCACATCAACCTGTGAGTCGCCTGAGCCCTGCACATCTGTGTAACTGCTGGGCTGTGGAGGGAACTGTTTGGGGGGTGGAGGGTGTATAGGTGACCTGTCCTTCCTATCCTTGCCCTTGGGTGCAGGCCATGCTTTTTCATTCTGGAGACAGGTGGGAGGATGAGGAGGAAAAGGTGGGGCTGTTTTTTCTCACACCATCCCCACTCGGGCATCCTTTGGGGCCATCTTCTGACTGAGCTGCTTTTCCCAGCACAGGGCTACCCAAAGCAGGAAGAACTCCCTTCTGCACAAGCCTGTGAGCTGCTGACCTCTCAGAGCCTCCAGCAGCACTGGGCTATTCTCTAGGCGATAGCAGTATTCAGCCTCCCTGTCTGCCGAACATGCTCTGCTGCCAAGGGGCCATATCTGAGCAGAGATGCCAGAAGGCAGGGCCTGATCACCACTGGCTGTGGGGGAGCTGAGTATGTCTTCCTCAGCTCCAAGAGACAGCGATAGGAAGAGACCCATTGCCCTGGGTCCTACCCTCCCCTTCCTCTGGGATTGATGAAATGTCTACCTGTGCCTCCACCTTACGCCCTGACACCCAAGGCAATGCCTTTCTTCCACAGCCATTTGATACAATGTCCACCAAGAAAAGGATCATGTGGAGGCAGAGGCTGGGATGCAGAAAACATTAATGACTCTGAGGTGGGAAACAAGTTCATTTAGAGAGGAGGCGGCCAGAGCAGGGAGAGCACTGGCAGCTGCCAAAAGTCTGTGCCCATTGCCCATGGTGGAGATCACACAGGGCATCAATCTGCCTGCCAGATGGAGGGAGAGGGGCCAGCAGATACCCCAGGTTGGCTCTGGGGTTCTTACAGCCCAGAAGAACAGAAGACAAGAAAGTGATGGGAGAGAGTGGAAGGCTGGGGAGATAGACTTTGGCCGTGTTTTCAGAAGGCCCCAGCTGCCCTGCTTTGGAAGGCCAGCACTGGATGCTCAGCCACTCTGAAATTGATGACCAGGAGCTCTGTCCTCAGTCCAGCATGAGCTTCTGGGTTCCTGGAGGTCCTTGTCTTGACTGTCACCAGTGGCTTTAGCAGCGGGTGCACCTTCTGCCACAGGAGCGGCTGGAAATGCAGGAGAGGTCACAGCACCCAGAGGTGATGGGCACTCCATCACAGCTGAGGATGCTACTGACAGCAGCGGAGGTGGAGGAGCCCACAACGGTGTTCTGTGGGAAGGAGCTGAGGATGGGGCCAGGCAGGGCCACCACCACGGGAGGGGGCTGGATGATGATGGTGGAGTTCTGGCACTGCCTGACACAGGGCTCGTTGCAGCTGTTGGCCAGTGGGGTGGGGCCGCAGGGCCGGCATGGCAGGCGCCGGTTGTAGCAGGACATGTCTCTGGGATGCAGGTGCACCTGGGAGAGAGGACAGGGAGGAAAGAGAGCTCAGGGGTGCGTGAGGAGCAGCCTGGTTACCCTGTCACAAAGGAGCCAAGACCACTGCTGAGTGGGGACGTGGATGCTCGGCCAACAGCCATGCTGCCTTCATTGCCCTGCAAAGAGCAGCCTGGCCCAGGGAGGCTCTCTCCTAGTGCATAAACCAAAAACCCTCTCAGCCACGTCCCAGCCTCTCTCTAAGCAGACCTTCTCACCACTTCCCTTTCTCATGACAAGAAGTTCCAAATCCCAGCACAGGCCAGAGCCAATATCAGCTGAGATGTCCATCGAGACAAGATCTCACTTTGGAAGAGAAGGAGAATGGGCTTCAGACTCACCTGGCTCCCAAGGAGAAGGAGGCAAGAGAAGTGGCTGAGAGAGCAGGGACTTGAGCTGGCTTTTATGCCTGCCCTTCATTGCCGCAGGACCAGAGGCACCCTTTGCAGAGGTAACAATTTTCTGACAAGCTCATCTTGAATGCAAACCATCACAGCTAATGATATGGGCTGTGCTTTGGTTTCCTGTACTGCTGCCTTTTCATGTCCAGGTTTATGCCATGCCCATTCCCCAGTGAAGGCTTCTTCTGAGTGCTGGGATGAAAGGCCCTGGGATTTCTTGGGCAGGAATGCAGCAGTGCAGGCAGAAGACTCAGCTCAAGTGCTGGACAGGTCCAGGCAGGCAAGTGACATCAGCATGGGTCAGTCTGGTGGGGCTGTTTGAAGTGTCGTTCTCAGGAAGAAGCTGCAGCAATCCTCAGCTGGATGCCGAAGGGCTCCCGTGCATGAGGATGTACCCTACCTTTTTCTTTCCCTCCCTCCTCTGCTTACCCCGACGGCCACTTGTTGTTGCCTCCCCAGGTGTGTGCATTGTGCTGCGAGGTTTTGACCCCATCCTGCCTAACACTGCCCTCAGGAAAAAATTCTGGCCGGTTTGGTCCCCACTCTGTGCAGTCTGTGAGCACACAAACAATGGCATGGGCATGCCTAGGGCCTTGTCCTTCCCCAGAACGCTCTAGCCATGTCACAGGTGTCCCCAGTTGTCCTTGGCAGAGTCCACGGTTGGTTGTGTCCCTATGTGTCTTCCTGTCTTATGTGTACTTGTGTGCAGCCATGTTTGTGTGGATGCACATGGGAGCACAAATTTATGGATGACTTGATGCTGGTGTACGTTAGCATGGGTGTGTGTATCCTTGTGTGTCCCTCATCATGAGGAAATGTGCTGCTCATGGTGGAGACACTCACATGAGCGACGAAGTGCAGCAGGTTCCCAGGGTCAGAAGGAGCCTGAGCGCAGCCCAATGGTGATGGCACCAGCCTGCTAGAGATCTGTCCAGGGAAGGGGCACTGAAATGCAGCCCCTGTCTCCTGAGCCCTCCTTTTCCTGCCCCTCCAAAGCTCACACTCCGCTGCTGCCCAGTTCAGGCCCCAACAAGGATGGTTTCACTCCAGCTTGGATCCTCGGTTGAATTCAGTGTAAGAACATTGGGAGTGCCTCAGCATGGCTGGCAGTCCCCCCTGCCTGCCTCTCCAGGCCAGGACACAGCTGCTCTCCCCAGTGCTAGAGAGTTCAAAAGGATGGGGATGGCTTTATGGGCAGGGAGAAAGGCTGAGGAATCCTGCTGACCATGTGCTGGCCATCCCTGAGTGGATCTGCTTCCAATGCAGTGTCGGTGGTGTCTGGGGTGGGACACATCCCCATCTCATGTCCATGTCAATGCCAAATGTACTTGTGCAGCCCATCAACCTGGTGTCATGTCGGGCAGGGGCTGAGACCTTGGACCGAACAGGTACTGGGTCACTCTGTTGGGGCTGTTTAAAAGGGACATGGAGCCTGACGTCACTGTGCTGTGAGTGGAAGGACAGACCCCTGTGGCTTTCACAAGGAAATCCAAAGAACTGATGACTGCTTTGGACTTCAGCCCACAAGCACCTTCATGCCCTGCATTGGAATCTCAGTCTGAGTGCCCAGCAACTGCCCCTGGGAGCGAAGGGACGTTGGATTCAAGACCACATCTCCCAAAGCCTGCTGCTGTCCCACAGTCATGTCCAGAAGAGACCCTCTTTCTGACAAGAAAGTCCAAGCTGTTCATTGCCTCTACTCCTGTCAGAGCACTTCCACAGTCTGGTCCATCTTCTCTGTTTCCTTTGAACAAGTAGTTCCTGGACCTGCTGGGAACAATTTGGCTAACAGAGATCCACGGTGTGTAAAGTTCCTGAGCCCATCTCCCCTCCTGAATCTCTGTCTGCCTGGGCTCAGGTCCAACTTGGAGACAGTGCAGTCGAGGCCTTCCCCTCTTCTCTTTAGTGACCTTCAGTGACAACGCTGCCAGGGAGCTCTTCTGGGAGAGCTCAGCCAGGGCCGATCTCCTCTCTGTGGAGCTGCTTCTGAGCTGAGGCTCTAGCGTAGCTGAGGGCCAACCTCGTTGATTTCTCATGAGGTAACGGGCACTGTGACCAAGGAAAGGGCAGGGGAGTTGTGTACCTAGAGTTGAGCAAGACCTTTACAGCCTCTCTCCTACTTCCTTTATGACCAAATTGGAGATGAATGGCTTCAGTAAGAGGATAATGAGGTGGGTGGAAGATTGGCTGGACTACCAGGCTCAACAAGTTGTGACCAGTGGTGCAAAGCCCAGCTGGCAGACACTTACTACTGGGGTCTCTCAGGGATCAGCAGTAGGACCAATACTCCAATGTTTTCATGAACGCCACGAGTAGTAGGAAGGTCGGCACTTCCTGCAGGTTTGGGGATGACACCCAACCACAGGGTGTACACAGGTGAGAGGTACACTGATCTCTGTTAGCCAAATTGTTCCCAGCAGGTCCAGGAACTACTTGTTCAAAGGAAACAGAGAAGATGGACCAGACTGTGGAAGTGCTCTGTGACAGGAGTAGAGGCAATGAACAGCTGCTGGAACATGGGGAGTTCTAGTTAAGCAACGGGCTAAAAGAAAAAGTGAGAGCTGGAATGGATTGCCCTGGGAGTTTCTGCAATCTCCATCCTGGAGCAGCCTGATCTAATGGGAACTGTTCCAAGCGGGAGTTGATCTAGAGGGAGGGGACTTCTGGAGGTCCCTTCTCACCTACATTCTGACTCTGGGATTCCCCCCGCTTCCCGGCCCTCCCTGACCCCTGCACGCCCACGGGCACATGTGTCCTCACACCCTCTCTGCCACAGCACAACTCTTAGCCATTGTGCTGGGACTGCGGAGGGGCAGCTGAAGGGAGGCTCTCAGCCTCCTCGCTGCCATCCGCAGGGAATCAGTGGCTGCTGTTTCCAGCCCCTGAGCTGGGAGACAGCCATGGGAAGCTGGTCCATCTCCTGGGTCAGGGCCCTGCAGCTGTCCCCGGCTGCAGCGGGCACTGTGCACGCTTGTTCTTGCTGAGGAGCCCTGGCTGGAGGAGGGGAAGAGTCCACTTCCCAGGACAGCAGCTTGTGGCCCTGCAGAGCCACCGAGCACTCTTAGCCCGGGCGAGACCCCGAGCGGCGCCGGCGCAGGGCTCCGCCCCGGGGCGGAGCTGGCGGTGGCGGAGAGGAGAGGAGGCGGGGGAGAGGAGGCGGCGGTGCCGGAGCAGAGAGCCGGGGCTGGCGGGGGGCAGCGAGGGGCGGGCGGCGGAGCGGCGGCATGCGGCGGTGCCGGGGCGCAGGGCTGGCGGGGCTGGCCGCGGTGCTCCTGGGTGCGCGGGGCTGGCGGCGGGGGCCGGGGCTGGGCCCGGGGCCTTCCCCGGGGAGCCCAGCGCCAGCTCTTCCCTCTCGTTCTTCAAGGGGTCGTTCCCGCTCCCTGCCTCTCTGCCATCTCTCGTCCCCCTTTCCAAACCCTCCGAGTCCTCTCTTCCTATTCTCCCTCTTACTTCAACATCCCTGTTGGTACGAGCCCGCTTGCATTTACGCCTCTCTTCCCATGCACCCTCTCCTTCCCCTGTGCATTCCGCAGTTCTTACTGCCCTGAATACAGCCCTCTGTCCTTCACTCTAACACCTCCTCTCCCTCTCTGCTCTTTATCCATTCATCCACCACCTTTTGACCCATCTCTCCATGCATCTACAGTCCCTAAGCCTTCTTCCTACTCTCTGAGAGCCCTCTCTCATCTCTCCCCCTGCTTCCTCCAAATCTGTAGGCACAAGTTTGCTTTGCTACACTGTGCCATACATCCACTCATCGCCCTGTGTGTTCAGCATTTATTCTTCCTCTGAATTCAGCCCTCCATCCTTCACTGTAACACACCCAACTCTCCTGTCCCCTCTCCCTCTCGCCATCCATCCATCCGTGTACCTGACTTTCATTCTATCTCTGCATGCATAATTTTCAAATTGCCTTCCAGAATTCTCTCCTCGCTTCACAGACCCACACCAGGGTCAATCTCCATCCCTGTCAATGAGCACATTGTCCCCATTTGTTCCAGTCCGGCTCTGTCTCACTGCCACTCATTCTAGTGATTTCTGGGGAAAGAGCCACCAGAGCTGGGCGACCTTTGGTGATGTTTGGGTTTCCCTTCTCCTTTCTCGGCAGTGGCTGCGGGCAGAGCCCAGGTGCAGCAGGAGCCGTCGGCAGAGACCACCGAGGGCACCGGCATCAGCATCAACTGCTCGCACCCCAACATACAGTCAAACGAGGTCATCTGCTGGTTCCGTCAGCTCCCGGGCCGAGCCCCCCGACTCCTCGTGTTCAGTCTTAAACAGTCCAAAGATCTGCAGGACCCTCCGGGGCGGCTGTCGGTGGCGGCAGACCGCCGGTCCAGCGCCCTGCGGCTCGCCCGGCCCCGGCGCGGGGACGCGGCGGTGTATTACTGCGCCCTGGGAGACACGGGGAGAGGAGCCGGGGCTGCGGCCGGGCACGAACCGCCGCGGGCGGGGCCGGGCGCGTGTGTCGGGGGCGGGGGGACAGCCCCGGCCGGGCCCGCCAGGGGGCGCTGCCGCTCGGCCCGCCGGGGCCGCCTCGCCCCGCCCGGCCCCGCCCGGCCCCGGGGCGGTTCCCCCGCCCCACCGGCACCGGCACCGCCTTCAGCATCGACACTGGCACCGGCACCGGTATCGACAGTGGCACCGGCACCGGGCCCGCCGAGGCCCCGCAGCCCCCGCGCCCCGCAGCCCCGACGCGGCTCCGGAGCCGCCCACCGGGCAGAAACCTTCTCCCGCCCCTCCCCCCCCGATCACCCCCGCACTCCCACCGGGAGGCAGACTGAAATCCCCCGCCACAGTGGCGGTGTCCGGCCGTGCCCGGGAATGAGCGGTTGCAGCACTGGGAGGCGGGCAGCAGAGATCCTCCTGCCCACGGGCAGCCCTCGCTCCTGCCGCAGGGACCGGCCACTGCTGCCATGGAACAGACGGGGCCTCTTCTCGGGCTTTTGACTTTCACCACTAGGATAGCCAAGGGAAGCCTGAGCAGGTGCTTTCCTCTGCTCTGTAAACACAGGGACTCCAGTGCTAAGTTGCGAATGCAAGACTGTCCTTAAGAAAAGAACAGCCAGAAGGGGTTTCGTATTTCGTTACTTTCTAAAAGCTCAGATAGACGATCAAAAACTGCATGCTACAGGCTTTCAAGGAGCTTTCAAAACATTCCTGCTAGCATTAGAAAGCCATTGCATGGAGTCAGGAGTTCAAGCTCCACACCAACAGGAGAAGGGGATGTCGAGGTCATGGGCACCTTCAAGCGCTCCCCACAGTGCCTCAGCATTGAGACCATGAGCTTGTTTTACAGGATTCAGAGCCTTTGGAGTTGAGGCCCAGGAGAGAGGGTAAAAGCGTGGACCGGACACACTGACGGCGGCCTCAAGGGATGCCAGGTTCCTACTTGATGAGTGAGTCAGAAACAGATTTGCGGAGTTGCCCTGAGGGGCTGGAGGTCTGGGTGAGTGAGAGCTGGAAGGAGGCCTCTGGGAAGAGGCTGCGGGCTCCAGCCAGTCCCCGGGGAACTCTGTGTGGCTCGAGTAGCTGACACAGCGGTTCAAAGCCCATGGTCAGAGGCTTCAGAGGCACAGAGTGAAGGATCAGCCCTGCTCCCTGTCCCAGCTGGACTTCATAACTGTGTTTCCAGGGAACTACTGGCAGGTGGACAAACCGGGCAGAGCAACAGGTATGGCCAGGCTAGCACACAGATCAGCCCCATGTTCACATGGGATCAGCACCTTTCGTCCCTGCCTCCATCTGTCTTCCTATGCTTGGCTCCATGCCTTGATCCTTCCCTTTCCCTGTCTCTGCTGCTTCTCCTAAGCATCCCATGTCTTGCACCATCCTAAAAAGCTTTTTCCACTGCATCCCACAATGAGTTCTGATCCCCTTGTAGGCAGAAACACCCCTGAGTTTGTAAGGTGTTCCTCTCTCTCACCCTTGTGGGAGGTGTCATCTCCAGAGAAGGAGTCGATTGTGATACCTAAAGGGATGGGGAGAAGATGTCGGTAAACAAAAGGATTGTGCGCCCTCCTGCCAGGGAGAAGTGGTGTGTCTGACGCTCTGTGTGAGGGTGTTGGCAGCAGGTGCTGTTCCCAGAGTCATTTGAGAAGGGAGAGAAATGCCCTGTCAGGGGAGGGGGTCAGACTCCTGCTTTTGGCTCTGGCTGTTCCTGGTTCTACCTCCTTTCAGATGCTACCCAGGGACAACAAGCACATCAGGGGCTGCAAAGGGGCCTGTCTCCAACCCTGAGAGAGGTGAGTGCAGGCCCCTGTCTCTGCCTGCACACTGGATGGCAGAAGTAGATCACCATGGACACTCCTCCCTTGCTGGGGGCTGGTTGGGCTGGTTGTGATCTCCAGGAGGAGCAAAAAGCAGGAGGACAGCCTGCAGCCTCCTATTGCCTGACAGCAGGTGGCTTGAGCTCTTCCTTCAGGCTCCTACAGGAACCTTCAGGTGCCCCAGGCCCCTTTGGCAATGAGACCTGGAGCTGAGAGGCAGCGCTTCTACACCAGGGTATGTCTGCCTGAGAGGATGCTCCAGCACCTTCTGACTTGGAGGGCTATCAGAAGTCCCGCTGTGGCCTGACTGCCCTAAGACAAGCCTCCCAGTGCTGAACAACCTCCCCTTGGCCCTTGCATACCTGGCACACAGTAAGGGTTTACAGTTTGGCATCTTTCCTTGGGCTGAGCACTTTAAACAACTTTAATTAGTCTCCCTACAGAGCCTCCTCGTGGCAGAGGTGTGGAGTCCCAACCATGCCTGACTCAGAAGACTCTCTTCTTCGTTCCTTCCCATCAGGTATTTACACACACTGCCAAGATCCCCCATGAGCCTTCTCTTCCCCAGGCTGAAGACTGCCCGCCTCTCAGCCGATCTTCATAGGAAAGATGCTCCAGTCCCTGCACCATTTTGCTGGGCTTACTCCAACATCTTTCTTGTACTGGGGAGCCCAGAACTGGAGCCAGCACTCCAGACATGGCCAGACCAGTGCTGAGTAGAGAGGAAGGATCAGGTCCCTTGTTCTGATCTGGCAATGATCTTCCTACTACAGCCCAGGATGCTGTTGGTTTTCCTTTGCACGAGGGCACATTGCCACAGCAGACTCAGGAACACCCCTGAGCCGCTGAAACTGAGTGGGACACAGCAGTGAGTATTCAGGAGAAGCATCCCAGCTGCTTGTCCAGCTCTGACTCTTCCCTCAGCATCCACCAATGACCACTGCTGGGAAAGGGGGCTCTTGGGAAGAGACATGACTGCTCCTGTGGATTTACCTCCTAGCCAAAGAAGCCCAAGGAGGGAAAATGTCCTCCTAGCCCTGCATCTGGGGATCAGCAAAAGCCTCAACGTGTGAGCAAGACCCATCAGCCAGGCACAGGACAAGATTCTCTGTTCAACTCCTTGAGCTGTCCCCCTACTCTTCACTTCTCCCCTCCAGCTCTGCAACTCACCAGTGCTTGGCTGGGGGGAGTCCTCGTGTCCCCGAGTCCCTGGGGGTTCTCTGCCCAGCAGAAAACTGCTGGTGGCTGCATTTCTGGGATGTGCATTTCTGGGATCTAGTTTGTCCCTCTGTGCACACGTCTCTTGTTATGCCAAGTCTGTTTTGGAAGGCAAAGAGCTGGCCCTGGAGAGGGGAAGCTGTGGTGTAAGCTGAAAAAGCAGCCATGGTGGCAGGCCAACATGTTCCAATTCATGGAGTGATGTGAGCTCAGTAGGCCATGACATCAGGTATTTGCCGTGAGGCCTTCAGAGGTCACAAAGAAAGCTCAGGCTTTGTGAAAGAGTGGGACATGGGCCAGAGATAAAGGGAAGGAGGCAGAGAGAGTGAGGCACCTGGAGAAAAGTGTCTCTGTGAGGTGCTGGAAGGTGGATGAGAAGCCCCGTTCCCACCTGGATGGGTAAGAAAGCTGTGGTTTGGATCCCAGCTGGAGGTGGAATTCAGGTCTGTTCTTATGCTGTGCTTTACACAAAGACCTGTGAGAGAGGTTTCAGGGTCTTGCAGGAAACGCAGGACATCTGGGCGGGCAAACAATGAGTAAGTTGGAATATGGGGGCACAAACTATCGCATTCCACACATTTTAAGTGACCTGTGTGCTTTGCCACACCCACCTTACATCTGAAACTTACTGCTCATTTGGCCAATCTTTCCCCTTTCCTTCATGTTTGTAACTTCTCAGGTGTCCTGAAAAGTGCCTGCCATGGCTTAGTGTTTTTGCAGGTGTTGCAGGGAGACACTGCAAAGACCGAGCTCAACATGGGGTTTGCCCCCAGAGCCTAGTCTCAAAAGACCCCATTTTCTCTGGGGACAGGAGCCTTTCAGTGTCTTGAGGAACTCGAACAGCTGAGCAAGCTCAGCAGAGGCCACTGTCAGGGCATGTGGAAGGTGAGAGCTGCTGCTTCACTAAGGCTGTCAGATCAAGTCCCTTTTCCTTTCAAAGGGGAGAAGAAGTAAAAGGGAAAGTGATAAGCCAAGCACACAATGACAGCAATCTGTAAGGAAGTGATAAGGGAGACAAGGAGGGAGAGCAGAGCTCTGCAGCCTCTAATGGATGGGCGATTAGGAAACTGCAGGCGAAGCTTTGAAGTGGGTCAGGAAGAGGACCTGGTGACAAATGGCAGGGAAAAGGCTGATGTACTCCATGCCTCTTTCTCCTCAGTTTTTACCAGCATGCTTCTCCTCAGGCCTACCACACCCCTGAGCCTCCACACACACTCTCTGGGAAGGAAGCAGCACCCACAGTAGAAGAAAGAACTAAGGAGCTCTTACTAACATGTGGACATACACAAGTTCCTGGGACCACTTCAGATGCATCCAAGGGTGTTCAAGGAGCTGACTGGACAGTCTCTACTCAGTCCCTGGAAAGAAGATGCAGCAAATACTCTCAGAAGCCTTTTCTAAACTCATGAAAGGCAAGAAGGGGGTTGGGAGCAGCTGACATGGGTCTACTGAGGGCAAATCATGCCTCACCAACCTCCTTGCTTTCCATGAGGAGGTGACTGGCACTGTGGGGAAGGGGAGGGGCACTGGCTGTGGTGTACCTTGACTGTAGCAAGACCTTTGACATACCCTCATGGGTGCGCACATATGGACACCTATACGCACAGAGAGGTATGCACACTCACAGCCATGCACACACACCGATATGGGTGCACATACAATCCTACACACAGGGGCACAACCACACACATGAGCTTGCACGTACCCAAAGAGTAACTCGTACGTGTGCCCTTCTAAAGAGGTGTGTGCACACACGTTTCCAAAGGAGCCCGTGTGCAGACACAGGCAGAGCCACCCCTGTCCTGGTTTCAGCTGGGATAGAGTTAATTTTCTTCCGAGTAGCTGGCATAGTGCTGTTGTCCTGGTTTCAGCAGGGATAGAGTTGGCTGATGGCCAGGGCATCGCTGCTCTTTCTGTGCTGCTGTACTGGACAGGCTGGAACTCCAGTGTGAACTCGAGTTGAAGGGACTGTGACCTGTGGATGAGTCCATGTGGGAGCAGGACACCCCAAAGCGTCTGTGGCCGTGGATAAGCCCATGCCAGAGCAGGTACATCTCGAAGCGTCTGGTTTCAGAGAACTGGCCGCAGTTACGTTTGTGCTACAGCAGGTTTACTTCTGAAGGGACTGTGGCTGCGGGTAAGGCCACGCTGGAGCAGGTATATCTCTGAAGACATTGTGGCCCATGGAGAAGGCCATGCTGGAACAGGTGCATCTCAAAGTGACTGTGGATAAGTCTATGCTGCAGCAGGTGTACCCCTGGAGAGACTGTGGCTCATAGATAAGGCTCCACTTGGAGCAGGTACAACCCTAAGGGACTGCAGTCTGTGGATAAGTCCAAGCGGGAGCAGGGGCAAGGGGAGGAGTTCATTGCAATGTTAAACCCTGTGGTTTGATCCGAAGGGGCCAGAGGTGGAGATTGTAATGGAAATACCTTTAAATTGTTGTAACCCATGATTTGAGTTGCGTGTTATAGGAATTACTGTAGCAGGAACCACCCGAACCAGTGGAGGACAAGCCTTACAAGAAGCAGTGCAAGCGCAGCAGTGACCCAACCTGAGCTGGCTTTGGTGCCCAGTAACTCCACGCAACACACCACCTCTCCTGTCCTGAGTGACCACCATAACAGATGGAGCCCAAAGTCACGGACTAAATGAACTCAGTAGATATTTCGTGGACATTTCTGGACATTTTACAGACATTCCACAAGGGTGGTCCATAGACTAAGGGAATGATATCTGTGTGTTATATCAAAGGATGGAAAGCGGGGCGGGTGGTTAATGAGGTTGTACTGGAAAATATGGGACTTGAGCATGACGTAGATGGTATAGAATAAGGGGTGGATACTGTCCTGGTTTTGGCAGGGATAGAGTTAATTTCCTTCCTAGTAGCTGGTACAGTGCTGTGTTTTGGATTTAGGGAGAGAACAATGTTGATAACTCACCAATGTTTTAGTTGTTGCTAGGTAGTGCTTACACTAGTCAAGGACTTTTCAGCTTCCCATGCTCTACCGACCGAGAAGGCTGGAGGTGCACAAGAAGCTGGGAGGGGGCACAGCCAGGTCAGCTGACCCCAACTGGCCAAAGGGATATTCCATGCCATATGACGTCATGCTCAGTATATAAGCTGGGGGGAGTTGGCCGGGGGACAGCGATCACTGCTCAGGGACTGACTGAGCGTTGGTTGGCAGGCGGTGAGCAGTTACATCAATTTTTTTTTCCTTTCCCTATTTCCCACCCCCCCGTTCTTTTACTTTCCATTACAATTTCTCATTATTATTATTATTATTATTATTATTATTATTATATTTCAGGTATTAAACTGTTCTTATGTCAACCCACGAGTATTCTTACTTTTGCTCTTCCGATTCTCTCCCCCATCCCACCAGGGGGGTTGGAGGGTGAGCGAGCGGCTGGGTGGTGCTTAGTTGCCGGCTGGGGTTAAACCACAACAACCCCCCATACCAACATGATGGATGCACAGATATTCAAACACACATGCTGACACATATGCATGCTCCTGCACGCATGTGTTTGCATACAGATATACGTGCACACTCATGTACAGACAGGTACACACATAAAAGCACATAGCCACGCACATCTATGCTCACACACTTACATATATGCAGACCAATGTCACTCCCATCCATGCTCACCTGCATGAAGGCACGTGCGTGTGCTCAAACACATACACGCTCATGAACCAATGCGACCAAAGACACACACACCTCCCCATATTTGTGCACACTCACGCTTGCATGTGCATTACGTCAGGCACGCATGTGTGCACACACACAGACACACGTATGTGCAAATGTGCACATGAGCACAGCCAGAGGAACATGTATGTGAGCACGTACACGTGCACACACCACTGAGAACCAGGGCGCCTCTCCGTGTCCCAAGTCTGTGTGTCAGGGACAACGTAAAAACTAGAGACATCCATATTGCTGCAGCCACAAAGAATCCCCACATTAGAAGTGAGGAAATTCTTGCAGCCTTAGATTCTCCCGGCTGTCCTAAGTGACCTCCTTGAGGGGGGGGGGGTGTGGGTCTAGCCCCAGCTCTGCAAAGGGAGTGGAACCTCAGCGATGTATTCGCACGCCAGCAGAGCGTGGTGCGCCTGCGACAAGCCAGACTCCCCACAGGCTGCAAACACTGAGGCTGGGGCACCAGAAATGATACTGACTGATCCCAGGAAGAAAGGCACTCAACCTCTTCAAAGCATTCCTTAAAATGCCATTTATTAGCGCTAAGGCTAGAAAGAAAGAGGATAGTATAGGAGATCTTGCATCCCTTCAGATCCTGGGACCCCTGGTCTGCTCACCATCAGCTGCTCTCACAGAATGAGAGACTCACAGAACACCTGAGGTTGGAAGGGACCTCTGGAGGTCATCTGGGTCGACTCCCCCCTGCTCAAGCAGGGCCACCTAGAGCCAGTTGCCCAGGACTATGCCTAGGTGGATTTTGAGTGTCTCTAAGGAAGGAGACTTGGCAACCTCCCTGGGCAACCCGTGCCAGTGCTCAGTCACTCCCACAGCACAGTGAAAAACTGTTGCCCCCTTGCCAGGGCACAGGACACTGCACAGACCCCATCTGCCCAAGGGTTGCCCCATTTTGGTCAGTCATGCTTTCAGAGCATTTTCATCAAAAGGAAACAGATCTAGTCATCATTACTACTGCCAAACACTACAACCCAGCCAGTGTTGCCAGTGAACAAATACCAGCAGCTCTCACAGCCATGTTTCTTAGGGTGTAGATCGAGGGGTTCAGCAGGGGAGTAAGAGCGGTGTGAAGAACAGCCGCTGCTCTGTCAGTAGACGTTTTAAATCACCATAAAATAAAATAACCTCTGGCAACGAGGCCGTTAGTTTCAAGTGTAAAACTGGCATGGATCCTCTGCCCTTTTCCTGCCCTTCCAGGATCTCCTCAGCTGGGCAGCCAAACCAGGGGTCATGCCAAGAGCCAGTAGCAGCGCTCTGGCAGTGCTTTGGCCAAAGAGCTTACTCGTCTCTCAGAAGACATGCCATCCCTCCCTCTTCAACAAGGATAATTGCAGATGATATCATCATCAAGAAGGGCCTGAGATACCTTCTGCTAATGACAAGGTTTACTGTGGTAGGGTCAGGAAGTCCAACTGCGCTGCTGCAGATGATGGTTATCAACAGCATGGCTAGGGGAAAAAAGATTTCGGACATGGAAGTGAAATGCCTTTATAAAAGTTTGGCCTCCAGTCATTCTGAGGTAAGCTTCATGAGCCGTAATTCCCTGGTGGAGAACATTGGTATGGGGATTTCCATTCTTCCACTTGTACACTTCTGTGAAGACATTTGGACTTTCATGCAGGAAATAGGATATGAGACTGTAGCGGCTGCCAAGAGGCATTTCCACCGATCAGAAGGGGTGAGATTTACATGTAAAAAAATCCGCTCCCCCCAGAATGGCAGCCAATTCCCGAGCACAAACTCCCTGGGGGGACAAATGAAGCAGTCAAGAGCTCTGCACCTGCCTGCAGCTCTCTTGGGAAGTGCACCCAGTACCCTCGTCCTTGCTGATCTTCACGTGAATAGAGAAGGACTCGCGGGGCATGGGATGGTAGGTGGCTGTCTTGGCCCCAGTGATCATGAAATGGTTGAGTTTAAATTTTTCAGTGTAATAAGAAAAAAGGACAGCAGAGTTGCTACCCTGGACTTCAGGAGAGCAAACTTGAAGCTGTTCGGGGAGCTCTTTAGCAGAGTACCCTGGGAATCTCCTTTGAGGGCTTAGGAGTCCATGATTGCTGCTCAGTCTTTAAGAACCACCTTTTAAAAGTACAGGAGCAGGCAATTCCATAGTGTCATAAGTCAAGCAAGCAGGACAGAAGACCAGCGTGGCTGAACAGGAAACTCCTCGTGGAGCTCAAAAGGAAAAAGAAATCGTACAGTCTCCGGAGGCGAGGTCAGGCTTCGCAGGAAGATTACAGAGCTGTCATTTGTGTATGCAAGGAGAAGACAGGTTCCTGAGATACGTTCTTTTGGATAGAGGAAGAAAGTCCACAACTCCTTGGGGCGGCTGAGTGGGACAGTCGGTGTCTGCAGGGTTTGGGGGTGTGCTGACAGGAGCTTGGGGCTAGACACCATGCAGGGGCCAGGACAGGCCAACCCAGCCAAGGGCTTGAGGATGGAGATGGAGAAGACACAGGCATGGGGAAGGAGAGACTCTCAAGATGTTGCAAGGAGGATGTGTCAGAAAGGTTGGTCACCAGGTGCAGGCTTATCCCTCTTTTACTCCTCACCTTGGAAATGCAGAAGGTGGTGGCTGCAGGAGTGTGTCACTGCTGGAGAAGACAAGACCAGAGCAGAGGCATTTCAGGCGTGCTAAGAACAAGCATTTTCACCTCCCCATTTCATTCTTTGTTCCCCTTGCAGAGTCATTTCCGGCAGCTCTGCTCTCTCGGGGCTCTTGGTGGGGACGTGTGGGTTTTCTGAGTCTCTCTCACACATGCAGGAGGATCGGTCTCAGCATGCACCTCAGGTATCTCATCCTCGCTGCCTTCCTGAGGCAGCCACTGGGTAAGCATTGGCTTTGACTGGAGGCACGATTGCTCTTCTTCCCACGAGACCCTCACCCTCTCAACAGATCTCTGCAGGGAGCTGCTCTTGAATTGTGGGCAAATGCTGGGAAACATCAGATCACACGGGTAGATTTGCACCTGCTTTCTCAAGACGCTGTTACTGATGGAAAAGATGAGACAGAGAAGAAACAGCTGCTCTCCTGATCATCTCAGAGCCCTTCCCTTCCTTTTCTCTTGCCAACTGTCCACCTCTCTCTGCCTCTCTCTTCTGATCTGTCTGGGCCCAGTGTTTCACAGACATAGCATTGCAGAAGCTCTTTTCTGTCTCGGCACTACATATTTTCTGACTTTGCCACCTAAATGCACAGGATTTTTGAATCCTGTGGGACACCCTACTCACATTCTTAGGGTGCCCCAGTCTCTCTCCTGGCTGGCACATCTCATGCAGCGGCAGCATGCCCTAGCTATCCATTCCTCCTGCATGTCCGCAATGCCAGGGCTTCCTTTTCCCTCCCTTGACCTCGGAGCCTTTTGAGAGGACAGGGAATGGGGAACAGGATGAAACATCGTGCAGGATTTCCCCGGTCCCTCCCCGTGCTGGAGGTGTCCTGGAGCCAGCACAGGAGGGCCAGGCACTACAGGCTGTTCCCTGGAGGCTCCGGGCAGCACAAGAATGGGGACCTAAGACCTGGGTGAAAGCAGAGCTCTCTCTGGGGGTACCCCTGTGGGAGGTAATTGGCATTATTGTGCTGTGGGATCCACGCTGAGCTGAGGTCTCAGGCCTCCTGCCCAAAGTCACTCACCGCCTTGCTGTTCCCATCCATGGGGCTCTGGCTGCAGCACAAGGGACAGGGAGCCTTCTTTGCTGACACTTTGCATCTTCTCCTGTTTTGCATCTCAGAGCCTTTCCCTGCACAGTCGCTGACCCTTGCTTTCTTCCAGGCACCATGGGGCAGACCACCATCACCCAGCAAGAAGGACAAGTCACAGTGAAGCAGAGAGACACGTTCCAGGGCACCTGCGCGTACCAGACCACTAACTTTAAAGGCTTGTTCTGGTACCAGCAGAGGAAAGGACAAGCCCCACAGCGTATCTCATATCAGGCAGCAGCTGGCTCCAAGCAGAATGGCCGTCTCACCACGCTGCTGAACACCACAGGGAAATACAGCCTCCTGCAGCTGGAGGAAGTCGAGGTCTCTGACAGTGCCTTGTACCTCTGTGCTGTGCAAGACACCCTGGTGCAGGGAGCTTCCTTGGCTGTGCAACAAGCCAGGGGAGGGAGGGGATGTGTGTGTGCAAGGCTGAGCTCGGGGGAAGGGGCCCTCAGCACTATTTCCTCAAAGCACCCAGAGCTCTGCAGACCATGATCTTCTTGCAAGAGGGGTCAGTGTCAGTGGCCTGAGAGGAAGAACAAGGTAGTGAAAGAATCCCAGGTTCCCTTGTTTTCACCATGGGTTATCTGGTTATTCTGCCTAATGGCTCTGGTTACGGGTCGAGCAATGCAGGCGGTTGGGACCGCTTGTGCAATGGTTCCTTGCTGCTGCTGTTTGCTTTATGGTTTTCTCTACTGCACGTTGCTTCTTCAGGGTTTCTGAACATTTCTTCTGCAGTGGGACCAGGCTGTACAGCTCTCTCCAAGATCTCAGTGAGAGAAGAGACCAGCAGGCAGAGGTGGGCAACAGGCCCTGCCAGGAGAAGAGCTGGCCTTGGGGAAAGCAGCTTCATGCCTGGGGGAAGGCCAGGCACCACAGAGCATCTGTGGGGGTTTGGGCACTGCCTTCTGGCCTTGGGGCTTCCTGTCTGGTGGGAGCTGGGGCTGTGTGTGAGAGGCATGAGGGCGCTGGTGTGTTGCCTGGCCAGGCTGACTGCAACATCAATCTGTGAGTCACCTGAGCCCTGCACATCTGTGTAACTGCTGGATTGTGCAGGGAACTGCTTAGGGAGTAGAGGATGTATGAGTAACCTGTCTTTGCCCTTGGGTGCAGGCAACGCCCCCTCCTTCTGGAGACAGGTGGGAGGATGAGGAGGAGAAGGTCAGGGGCTGTTTTAAAGGCTTTTTCTGACACCATCATCACTCCTGTATCCTTCTGACCGAGCTTCTTTTCCCAGCACAGGGCTACCCAAAGCAGGAGGAACTCCCTTCTTCACAGGCTTGTGAGCTGCTGACCTCTCGGAGCCTCCAGCAGCATTGCGATCCTCTCTAGGGGATAGCAGTGGTCAACCTTCCCATCTACAGAACATGCTCTGAGCCCAAGGGCCGTATCTGAGCAGAGATGCTGGAAGGCAGGGCCTGATCGCCACTGGCTGTGGAGGAGCTGAGTATGTCTTCCTCAGCTCCAAGAGACAGTGACTGGAAGGACCCCACTACCATGTGTCCCACCCTCCCCTTCCTCTGGGATTGATGAAAGGTCCGCTTGTGCCCCCAACTTACCCCCTGCTGCCCAAGGCAATGCCCTTCTTCCTCAGAAATTTGATACAATGTCCACCAAGAAAAGAAATACATGGAGGCAGAGGCTGAGATGCAGAAAAGTTTAATGACTCTGAAGAGGGAAATGAGTTCACTTGTAGAGGAGTTTTCCAGAGCAGGGAGAGCACCGGCAGCTGCCTGTGCCCATTGCCCACGGTGGAGATCCCACCAGTCATCCATTTGCGTGCCGCGTGGAGGGAGAGGGGTCAGCAGATTCCACAGGTTGGCTCTGGGGGTCTTACGGCCCAGAAGAACAGATGACAAGAAAGAGATGGGAGAGAGTGGAAGGCCGGGGTGATAGACTTTGGCCATGTTTTCAGAGGGCCTCAGCTGCCCTCCTTTGGAAGGGCAGCACTGGATGCTCAGCTTGTCCAAAACCAATGGCCGGGAGCTCTGTCTACAGTCCAGCATGAGCTTTTAGGTTCCTGGGGGTCCTTGTCCGGGCTGTTACCAGTGGCGTTAGCAGGGGGGGCACCTTCTGCCACAGGAGCGGCTGGTAATGCAGGAGAGGTCACAGCACCCAGAGGTGATGGGCACTCCGTCACAGCTGAGGATGCTGCCAACAGCAGCGGAGGTGGAGGAGCCCACAACGGTGTTCTGCGGGAAGGAGCTGAGGATGGGGCCGGGCAGGGCCACCACCACGGGAGGCGGCTCAATGACGACGGTGGAGTTCTGGCACTGCCTGACACAGGGCTCATTGCAGCTGTTGGCCAGTGGGGTGGGGCCGCAGGGCTGGCATGGCAGGCACTGGTCGTAGCAGGACATGTCTTGAGGCTGGAGGTGGACCTGGGAGAGAGGGCAGAGAGGAAGCAGAGCACAGGCACATGTGAGGAGCAGTCTGCCATGAGTCTGTCACCCTGCCATGAGCTTTTCAAAGGCACCTGCTGAGCCATGAGATAGATACTGTGCAGTGAGGCAAAAGGGTTAGCAGACCAGGGTTACTGCAAAGATCGCCCAGGCCCAACGAGGCTGCTGCCAATCTTCTCAATGAAGAGCCACACCAGCCAAGTCCCAGAACCTCTCTGAATCAGACCTTCACCCCTCTTCCCCCTCTCATGACAAGCAGCACCAAGACCCAGCATAGGAGCACGCATCTGCATGAACAGAAAACAACATGGGGAAAGGGCTTCAGTCTCACCTGGTTCCCAAGGAAGAGGAGGCGAGAGAAGTGGATGAGAGAGTGAGGAGTTGGGCTTGCTTTTATGGTGGCCCTGACCCCTGCCCCAGGCCCAGAGGCAGCTTCTATGGAAGTGGCAGTTTTCTAAGGTGCCCATGATGAATGGAAAACATCCCAGCTAATGACATGGGCTGGGTGGTTGTTTTCCCAGACGCCACCATTTCATTTCCTGGTTTATGCTGTACACTTTGCCTCATGGAGGCTTCTTCTGAGTGTTGGGATTGAGAGGCTCCAGGATTTCTGGGGCAGGAATGTGCCAGCGTTTGCAGAAGACTCAGCTCAAGTGCCGGATGGGTGCAGCGCAGGCAAGGGATGTTGGCCTGGGGCACACTGGTAGCGTTGCCTGTGGTCACGTTGACAGGAAGGGACCCACCTCCTCCCAGCCCTGCAATCCTTGGCTGGTCGCCCAAGGGCTTTCCTTGGGTGAGGACATGCCACGTCTTTCTCTTTCCCGCCCTCCCAACTCACTCCAGCGGTCACTTGTGGGGTGCAGGTGGGCTGCACTCCTGGGTTTCATTGACTCTTTAAATCTTTCACCCATGAAACTGAGCAGCCTTCCCCAAGATTTGGGTATCGAGGGCTGCAAAGGTTACTTCCCCCATTTTTTCAATGCTGCTGAAAATCAAAGTTATGTGGGCCCCCTTCTGCCACCGGGAAATTATGGGGTGGACAGCATGATGCTTGGAGAGAAAAAGCACTTCTTGGCATGGCACACAGCTAGTCAGGAGAAGATTTTTGACTTCCAAAAAACCTGAGTTGTGATTGCCTACAAGATGTAGAAATTTTGAGGGAGGCCTCCCATTTCCTTAAGTAAGACCCTTGCTCCTGGTCTCAGGGACGTAGGATTCCTAAAGATTGATCTTGCTCACAAAGACTGAGGCAAAGGCGGCATTCAGCACCTCAGCCTTTTCCACATCCTGTGTAACCAGCCCACTCATTCAGCAGTGGCACCACGTTTCCCATAGCCTGTGTCCTTAGAGAAGCCCTTCTTGTTGCCTTTGACATCCCTCACCAGATTCAGTTCCAGTTGGGCTTTCCTAACCGCTTCCCTGCATGCTTGGACAGTGTCCCTGTATTCCTCCCAGGTTACCTGTCCTCGCTTCCACCTTCTGTATGCTTCCTTCTTGTGTTTTGGTTTGGCCAGGAGCTCCTTGTTCATCCACGCTGGCCTCCAGGCATGCTTGCCTGACTTCCTCCTCATTGGGATGATCTGCTCTTCAGCTTGGAGGCCGTGGTCCTTGAATGTTAAGCAGCTTTCTTGGGCCCCTCTTGCCTCCAGGGCCATATCCCACATGACTTTTCCGAGCCGATCTTTAAAGACACCAAAGTCTGCTGTCCTAAAGACCGGGTTGTGAACTTGCTGTTTACCCTCCTCGCTCCCCTCGGGATCCTGAACTCCACCATTTCGTGGTCACTGCAGCCCAGGCTGCCTTTGATCTTCACATCCCCAACAAGCCCTCTCTTTCTTGGTATGTATGAGGTCCAGCAGAACACCTGTCCTCGTTGGCTCCTCTATCACTTGGGTGATGAAGTTGTCACCCATGCATTCCAGGAACCTCCTGGCTTGCTTATGTCCTGCTGCGTTGTCCCTCCAGCAGGTACCCCAGTGGCTGATGTTCCCCATGAGTACCACGGCCTGCGCACGTGAGGCTGCTCCTGTCCACCTGTAGAGGGCCTCATCTGCTGGTTCTTTCGGGTCAGGCGGCCTCTAGCGGACACCCACTACAATGTCACCCTTACCTGTCTTCTCTTTAATGCTTACCAATATGCTCGCAGTTGGCCCATCCCCTATCCCCAGGCAGAGCTCCATGCACTCCAACTGCTCTCTCACAGAAAGGGCAACTCCCAGTCCTCGTCTTCCCAGCCTGACCTTCCAAAAGGGCCTGTATCCCCCGTTGCAACATGCTATTCATGGGAGCCATCCCACCCTGCGTCTCTGTGACCCCAATGTGATCGTAGCCCTGCAACTGCACACAGATCTCTAGCTCCTTGTGGTAGTTCCCCACAGGCAGCCCAGCATGTGGACTTCCTAGAAAGGGTTTTGGGGACTTCTCCACTATGATGTCTTGTAGGCACTTCCTTACTTACACGTAACTGCTAGAGGTGAGCCTCTTAAGCCCTGTTTCCTTGACCTTGTTCAAGAAAACAAGGCTTCAAGACACACGTGGCTCCTCTTTAACATTGAGGGCGGTGAACCGATTTTGTAGTTGTAAGGCCTCAGGTGGGGCAGGAGCCTTCTGCTTGGTGTTAGAAGTCACCATCTTCCATCCTGGGCTTGTCCCCTGGGAATCTGCTCTTTGGAGTCTACAAGTGGTAGTCAGTTTTTAAGAACCACCTTTTAAAAGCACAGGAGCAGGCAATTCCACTGTGCTGTTAGTTAAGCAAGCGGGGCAGAAGACCAGCTTGGCTGCACAGGGAACTCTTCATGAAACTCTAGAGGAAAAAGAAATAGTATGATCTCTGCAAGGAAGGTCAGGCTTCGCAGGAAGATTACAGAGCTGCGGTTCGTATATGCAGGGAGAAGACAGGTAAGGCCAAAGCTCAATTAGAGTTGAAACTGGCCAGTGTTGTTTCAGATAACAAGAAGGGCTTTTTTAAGTATGCTAATAGCAAGAGGAGGTTTAAAGAAGACATTGGACCAATACTTGTTGAGGATGGTCACCTGACTAATAGGGATGAAGAAAAAGCGGAAGCATTCAATGCTTTTTTTGCCTCATTCTTTAAGAATACTGATAGACCTTGGGCTGCCCGGTCCCCTGAGTCAGAGGGCCACGACTGAGGGAACAGTGACTTTCCATTTGTGGACACTGAAATTTTAAGGGACCAGCTGTATCAGCTGAATGTTCACAAGTCCACGGGGCCAGATGGGGTTCATGCCAGAGTACTGAAGCAGCTGGTGGATGTTACGGCAGGACCCTTCTCGATCATCTACCAAAGGTCTTGGGAGTCTGGGGAGGTCCCTGCTGACTGGAAGCCAGCCAATGTTATTCCCATTTACAAGAAGGGTGTGAGGGAAGACCCAGGAAACCACAGACCTGTTAGTCTAACCTCAGTTCCTGGAAAAATTATGGAGAAGATCAGACTGGGTGCTATTGAAAGGCATTTTAAAGAACAATGCAGTCGTCAGGCACGGTCAACATGGGTTCACAAAGGGAAAGTCCTGTTGAACTAATTTGATCTCCTTCTATGATAAGGTCACCTGCCTAGTGGATGAAGGGAAGGTGGTGGAGGTAGTTTTTCTGGATTTTAGTCAGGCTTTTGGCAGTGTCCCTTACAGCATCCTTCTGGACAAGTTGTCCAGCTGTGAGATGAGCAGGTACATGGTGCGCTGGCTGATGAATGGCAGGGCTCAAAAGATTGTAGTGAATAATGAGGCTACATCTGGCTGACGACCCATCACCAGCGGTGTTCCTCAGGGCTCAATTCTAGGGCCAGTTCTGTTCAATATTTTTATCAACGATCTGGATGCAGGAGCTGAATGCACCATTAGCAAGTTTGCTGTTGATACCAAACTGGGAGGTGCTGTTGACTCTTCTGAGGGACCAGAGGCCTTGTGCAGGGATCTAGATAAATGGGAGCACTGGGCAATCATTAATGGCATGAAGTCTAATAAGTCTAAATGCCAGATTCTGCACCTGGGATGGAGTAAGGCCAGACACAAGTATAAACTGGGAGAGGAGCGGCTGGAGAGCAGCCCTTTAGAAAGGGATGTGGGGGTGCTGGTTGACAGCAGGCTCAGTAGGAGTCAGCAGTGTGCCCTGGCAGCCAAGAGGGCAAACCGCGTCCTGGGGTGCATCAAACACAGCATAACCAGCTGGTCAAAAGAGGTGATAACCTTTGGTCAGCCCTGAAGTTGTCAGGCAGTGGGACTAGATGATCATTGTAGGTCCCTTCCAACAGTAATATTCCTTTCTATTATATTTATTCTATACTTCACTTTAAGGTTGCACTTACCTGAATAGAGGTACTAAGTACCTGCAACTGCAGTTGGGGTCTGGGGCTCTTCAAGCTGCTGCGTCTCAGAGAAAATCCTGTCTATCTCCCTTTCACCTGCTCCGGTGCTGTGCAGCCGGCTCACTCACAACTGCTTGCCAACTGACGAATGCCGACCGCTTGCTGTCTGTTATGCCTGAGAATGTGCTGTGGTGTTAGAGTTGCTGGCAACTGCTGTCTCAGGAAGTGCTCTGGAAATATCCTTTTATCAAATTGTGGAGGACTGAAGTTTTGCTCTTCTGTTCATTTACAGGGCTTTTGGTAAAGCAGTCAAGTGGAAAAAATGTATCTCGTGCCTGCAAATTAGCTGGAGCAGCTACGCGTGCTGCCATTACCAAGGGAAGACATGAGGGCTGATACGGTCCTCTCTTTGGATGCTGAAATGAGAGACATTCTCCAGAAACCAGGTTTGGTGGCCTACAAGGAAGCTAAGGGGTGTACGGCCGCTCTTCAAAAGTACTTCTCCCACGAGAAGCAGAGCGATCAGAAAAGGGGGAAAACAACTCCTGCTTTTCCAGAAGAAAACAAGGCAGAGGTGGAAAACCCCCTGGAGACTCCTGAGGACTCCAGCCCTGTTGTCCAGGCAGGGCCTGATAATGTGCATCCACGGTATTGGAAGAATGCGCAAGTGCTCCTAGGTAAACGAGGGCACCACAAGCATGTTTCTTCTTGAGAGGACCAGGGACGTATGACATTAAGGGGTCCAGCCTGCTTGATTTAGTCCAATGTGTCCCTCAGATCTGTGGCCCATCTGAGTAGACCTAAAGGCTGGAATATTTTTATGAAAGCCATGGCTGCGATGAATGTTGCCTCTTCTGTCATGGGTCATACAACAACCAGGGAACGACTAAAAGTGACTGAGGAGGGCCAAGAAGCATCACACACACCACCTCATAAGAGGAAGATCCCTAAAACCCAGTGGTGCACCCTGTAAAGTTTACTGTTGAAACAAAAACATTCATAGAATCATGGAATCATAGGATGGTTTAGGTTCGAAGGAACCTTTAAAAGGTCATCTAGTCCAACTCCTCCTGCCATGGTGGGTTTATATTCATAAAAATCTTTAAACTTTGCTGTCTGTAGTGTCCATTTACAAAACATGGTGGGGTGGGGTGGGGTGGGCTGAGCTACAAGAGCACACCCTCAGCCTTGTAGTTGGGTTGTAAGTTTTCTTTACAGCATACTTTTATGAAAATTGCTGCAAGAGGTGCTGGTCTGGGTCTCCTGAAACACCTTTTGAGTAGCTGTGGTCATGGGGAAAACTCCATCTTCATGTTTTACAAATCACATCAGCATCTGATCATTTTGTACGGGATTGTTAGAATACAGTTTTACAATCTGTTCAAAAGGTAATCCCTTGTTATGGTGATGTAGGAAAAGACACCGTGGTATCCACAGGCCATGGAGGTGGGGATGCTGCCATCGCTTCTTCTGGAAAGCAATATCCATAGCATTGTGATTTAAAAAGGCCATGATGCTTTCAGGAAAGAGAGCACTGTTTGGAGGGTAACCGCACGAGTCAAAAAACTCTGTGTTGTTCTGATGTGCCAAGAAAAGTGCTAGCCGGTGCTCTCCAGGCTGGTTATGAGGATGCATATTCATCACCGTGCTCACTGGTCTTGGGGAAACATGGGCCCTAGGGAGCCACTTGCTCAGGTAAGCACCTAGAACTGTCTCCCTGGTGTAAGGCTCTGCTGAGAAAAAACAAGAGAGCTGGTCCCTCTGAGACTTCTATCTTAGACAGGGGATAATTCTACCCCAGAAGCATCTATTGATTATTCCTGTAATCTAGGCAACAGACGTGTAGGATGTCTCAGTCCCAGGGTCGGGGACCCAGGCCAAGGCCAGACTCAGGAGAGGACAGGGTGAAGTCCCCATCCAGCGACTGCCGTGGACTACCTAGGATCTGGGCCAGGCCAGGAGGACAACAGTAGCCCAGGCCAGACTCAGGCACAGATACAGCAGAGCTGGGGCAGGCCTGCCCTAGGCCTGAGCTCTCATAGAGACCCTGGGCCAGGGGCCAAGCAGGAGCTGGGACCTATGGCTGCATTGGGCTTAAGTGGGCTTGGTCCTGAAGCTCGTTGTCCCTGTGTTACCATGTGACCCAGCACTGCCTCCCGCGGAACCTGGCCTGGGGACAAGTGCCCCTCATCCTTACCGAGCACAGAGGAATGACCCTGTCCTCCATCCTGGTCCCATGGTGCTGGCGGTGTGTGCGAACTGCGTGAGGGCAAACCCCACACCACAGGGTGCCAGGGTCTGCAGTTGTGGGAAGACCCTGGCCTGTGTTTGGGGAGCAGCGGTGCTGCAGGAAGCACGAGGGCCACTTCAGCCTCAGGGCTCTGGGAATGCTTGTCCTGGTTTCGGCAGGGATAGAGTTAATTTCCTTCCTAGTAGCTGGTACAGTGCTGTGTTTTGGATTTAGGGTGAGAACAATGTTGATAACTCACCAATGTTTTAGTTGTTGCTAGGTAGTGCTTACAGTAGTCAAGGACTTTTCAGCTCCCCATGCTCTACCGACTGAGAAGGCTGGAGGTGCACAAGAAGCTGGGAGGGGGCACAGCCAGGACAGCTGACCCAAACTGGCCATATTGACATTCCATACCATGTGACGTCATGCTCAGCATATAAAGCTGGGGGAAGAAGAAGGAAGAGGGGGGACATTCGGAGTGATGGCATTTGTCTCCCCAAGTCACCATTACGCGTGATGGAGCCCTGCTTTCCTGGAGATGGCTGAACACCTGCCTGCCCATGGGAAGTAGTGAATGAATTCCTGGTTTTGCTTTGCTTGCGTGCGTGGCTTTTGCTTTACCTATTAAACTGTCTTTGTCTCAACCCACGAGTTTCTCACTTTTACCCTTCCGGTTTTCTCCCCCATCCCACCGGGGGGGAGGAGTGAGCAAGCGGCTGTGTGGTGCTCAGTTGCTGGCTGAGGTTAAACAACGACAGTGAGGAGCACCTTGGTTACCCTGTCACAAAAAGGACTGTCGTCCACCACACAGCCACTCGCTGTGACCAGTTTATATACTGGGCATGACGTCACATGGTGTGGAATATCCCTTTGGCCAGTTGGGGTCAGCTGTCCTGGCTGTGCCCCCTCCCAACTTCTTGTGCACCTCCAGCCTTCTCAGTTGGTAGAGCATGGGAAGCTGAAAAGTCCTTGACTAGTGTAAGGACTACCTAGCAACAACTAAAACATCGGTGTGTTATCAACATTGTTCTCACCCTAAATCCAAAACACAGCACTGTACCAGCTACTAGGAAGGAAATTAACTCTGTCCCTGCCGAAACCAGGACAATGCTGAAGGAGCTTGGTGCCCGGGGGAAGGCACTCAACGTGTGTTCTGTGGTTGGGCTGGTGCCTGCTCTGTGCCATTCAGGGACAGCTCACAGATCCTGCTGAGTGCAGAATCAAATCCCACTGTCACTGCCATGTCTCCACAGAGCTGGGGGTATCTCCTCTCGCACAGCACCCTTCCGGACAAGAGTTGGGTTGTGGCACTTGCGAGGACCTTAGAGGCCTTTGGGCTGAAGAAAGATGCTCCATGCTTGGGGAAAAAAGGCCCCAAAAAGCATTTGTGTGCATTTGGGCACCAGTCATTGTCCTGGGCCTGCCTCACCCAAGGGGGTGCTGGGTTTACAGGGACAGGGCACACCTGTGGGGATGGGAATCTCACTAACGGACATTCCTGAGTTTGATTTTAATGAGCAAACACTGTACCACCTGGCATGACAAGGCACTTAAGCAGAAAACAACGGAGAAAGGAATGTGCAGCTGGAAGGAGAAAAACAAGATAAAGACCATGAAGGCATTTCGCATGATCAGGAAGAACGGGCCAATCTGCTAGAGCATAGATGCGCGTGAACACAAGGCTATAACCTATCTGCAAGCTGCAGGTAGCGCGTGTACACTTCTGCTTGCTATAAAAGATGCTAACAAAAAGCAATAAAGGTCTTTGGTTGCCATGTCTGCTGGAGTCCGTGCCGCTTTTTTCCCCCACAAATGGCGCCCAACGTGGGGTGAAAATGCTGGAACAGAGCACCGGTGGGGAGCCAGCTGAACGAGTCATAGCCAGCGGGAGACAGAGCAGTCTCAGGAAAGAGCTGGAGCCGGAACTTTGAATCATCGCCTCGTTGGAGCAGAGGTGAGCAGCTGGGAAACTTAAAATGGGATCGCAACTAACTAAGGAGGAGGAATCTATACTATATATTATTAAGAAACTGTTAGAAAAGCGTGGAGTTAAGTATGATGACCATACCCTCTGCCTATTGCTTTCATGGCTAAAACGAAAGGGAATTCCCCTTGATTTGGCTACTGCTTTTAACGGCGAGCGGGAGACCCGCTATGGGGTGCGGGACTTGCTCAGTTAATGGGGGAGGACCCTGTCAATACGCCGCAACTGCAGGCACGGCTGGTGCCTGAAATTTTAAGACAATCAGCAGACCTTGCGTTTCAAGCAATGGTAAAGGTCCCTGATACAGGACGACCGGTAAAATCCTTTACTAGCATTAAGCAAGGGACCAACGAACCCTATATGGATTTTATCGACAAGCTCCAAGAAGCTATTCAAAAACAAATACAAAATCCTGAAGCCAAAGAGGCATTGCTTATGAAATTGGCTATAGAGAATGCCAATGAGGACTGTAAAAGAGTCTTACAGACATTGCGAAATCCGACCATAATAGACATGCTTGACGCGTGCAATCGTGTGGGTTCAATTACACATAAGAATGAGGTTTTTGCAGCCTGTTTAGCCGCTGCCTTGCGTCCCGGTAACAAAGCGTGTTTCCGCTGTGGAAACTCGGGGCATTTTAAACGGCAGTGTCCTGAGAATCCTGTACAGAAGGGAGGATCGGAAGGAATTCAGCAGCCCCCTGGTATTTGCCCACGCTGCCGCAAGGGGAGGCACTATGTTAATCAATGCCGGTCGAAATACGATCTCCGCGGTCGACCCTTGTCGGGAAACGGGAAGTCGAGCGCGAGGTGGGGGCGCGCACCGACACAAATGCCACCCCAAAATCCCCAACCCCAAAACCCCATGAGACCGCTGTCTCAGCAGGCCTGGATCACCTCAAGGCCAGAACCATCGGCAGTGCCGGAGTGGATGTCTCCACAGCCACCAATCTCTCTATAAACGATCAGACTGTGCACAGGGTGCCCCTCAATGTGAGAGGCCCCCTTGGCCAGGGGCTGAGTGCCCTATTGGTGGGGAGGTCCAGTGCTACTATGCAGGGTTTGTTTGTGTTACCTGGGGTTATCGACTCTGATTATACGGGACAGCTGCAAGCGTTGCTATGGACCCCCTCTCCTCCAGTGTTTATTCCAGCTGGAAGCAGGATTGCACAGCTAGTTCCTTTTAAGAATATGGTTCGTAATCGGGATCCTATTTCCCGAGGAGCTGGTGGATTTGGGTCCACAGGTGAACCAAATATTTTTTGGACTCAGCTTGTCCAAAGAACTCAGCCCACTTTGACCTGCACTCTAAAGAATAAAGGCAGCAAACTGGAACAACTGGTAGTGAAGGGAATGATAGATACAGGGGCAGACGTTACTATCATCAGTACTGCAAAGTGGCCTGGATCATGGGAAACCATCCCGGTCAACACAGGGCTAGTGGGAATCAGAGGCCTGTCGACGTCCAGGCAGAATGCCAACTTAATACAGATTGTAAGCCCGGAAGGACAGATTGCAACTATTCGACCTTTTGTGGTTCCTGCGCCGTTAAACCTGTGGGGATGAGATGTCTTGAGCACTTGGGGACTAGTGATTGGCACTGCTGATTTGCATCAACATTTTTAGCGGGGGTCACTGGCGCTCGGCCCACCGTTCGACTCACATGGCTCACCGATCAGCCAGTGTAGGTGGATCAGTGGCCCCTATCACAGGAAAAGGCCGACGCGTTGCGAACGTTGGTGGACGAGCAAGTGAGTCAAGGACATCTGGTTCCCATCACCAGCGCCTGGAACACCCCAGTGTTTGTTATAAAAAAGAAAAGTGGCAAATGGAGACTTCTACATGATTTACAGCAAGTAAATGTCGTGATTCAAGATATGGGGACATTGCAACCAGGTATGCCTTCACCGACATTGATACCTCATCAATGGGACATTGTGATTATCGATTTGAAAGACTGCTTTTTCATGATTCCCTTAGCGCCGGAAGATGCTCCCAGATTTGCCTTCTCTCTCCCAGTTGTAAACCATCAAGGGCCTAGGTTGCGATATCATTGGACGGTGTTGCCCCAGGGCATGAAAAACAGTCCCACAATATGTCAAATGTATGTTGCGCGTGCATTGTCGCCCATAAGAAACAAATATCCTGACTTAATTTGTTATCACTACATGGACGATATTTTAATCGCCGGACGAGACCCAAAGGAACTCGTCACAGTTATGAAAGATATGTTGCAGGGGTTAAAGACATACGGCTTGCAAATAGCTCCTGAAAAGGTGCAAGTGCAATCCCCGTGGAAGTACTTGGGGTGGAAGATTTTAGAACATACGATACAGCCCCAACCCATAACCTTGCAATCTAACATTAAAACACTGAATGACTTGCAAAAACTAGTAGGGACTATCAATTGGGTACGCCCATTGCTGGGAATAGATAATGACATGTTAAACCCACTGTTCAAGTTGTTAAAGGGTAATCCTGAGTTGACATCTCCACGAGAATTAACGACAGAGGCCAAACAAGCACTACAAAAAATATCACAGGCGCTTACCAAAAGGCAAGCACAACGCGTAACTGAAGGATTGGGAGTTAACTTGTATGTCCTGAATCAGTCCCGACAAGCAGTGGGCCTCTTAGGCCAATGGGACACCAAGGGTACCCAGGATCCCTTAGCCATCATTGAATGGGTATTCCTGCCGCATCAAGCACCAAAAACGATAGTGACAAGGGTGGAAATGTTTTCGATGCTTGTGCGAAAGGGACACACGCGATGTTTGGAATTAACGGGCACAGATCTTAAAACAATTTATCTCCCACTGACTAAAGACCACCTTAATTGGTGTGAGGCTAATAGCCTAGAACTACAGATAGCGCTGGAAAACTTTAAGGGACAAATTCTAATTCACTATCCATCTCACAAATTATTCTCCCTTAATGAGGAAATTAGTATAATTCCTGAATCGTTGAGTAAGGAGGTACCTGTCGAAGGACCCACCTTATTCACCGATGGATCAGGACGAACAGGTAGGGCAGTTATAGTGTGGTGTGAAAAAGGGGAATGGAAACATCAAGTTCACCATGTTGTAGGAAGTCCTCGGCTGGTGGAAATATACGCAGTAATTCAGGTCTTTCGCCAATGGGAGATGCCATTAAATTTGGTTACTGATTCTCAGTACGTCGCCAACGTTGTCAGGCGCTTGGAAAAGGCTTGGCTCAAAGAAGTTGATAATGAACCAGTGTTTTTAATGTTCAAACAGGTATGGGACTTGTTGAATCGCCGCGTAAACCCGTATTACGTGCTCCATGTGAGGAGTCATACCTCCCTCCCAGGGTTTATATCAGAAGGGAATGCGCGAGCTGATCGTCTCGCTGCCCCCGTATGGACAACCCCTGTACCAGACGTTTCTACACAAGCCCGATTGTCGCACGAGTTTTTCCATCAATCTGCCCGAATGCTGCGTCGACAATTTGGGTTGACTTGGGACACGGCACGAAGTATTGTACAAATGTGTCCTGACTGTCAGCAATTAGTTCCCATACCCCAAACAGGGGTAAATCCCCGAGGAGAAAAGGCCCTACAGATTTGGCAATCCGATGTTACTCATATCGGAGAATTTGGCAAACAAAAATATGTGCATGTTTCCATCGATACGTTCTCCGGAGCTCTATGGGCGACCGCAGAGACCGGAGAAAAAAGCAAAGATATTTTACGGCACTGGAAAGGGGCCTTTGCTGCTCTAGGGGTTCCACACCAGATCAAAACGGACAATGGGCCTGGGTACATAAGCGCAAAAACGCAGGCCTTTTTGGCACAATGGGGCATTCGACATATCACTGGTATCCCTTATTCCCCTCAGAGCCAGGGTATCGTAGAGCAGGCTCATCTCACTCTCAAGCAGCTACTACAAAAACAAAAAGGGGGAATGCTAGGGGAATCACCGCAAGCCTGCCTCCATAAAGCAATATATGTGTTAAATCATCTTACAATAAGGGAAGACAGGACAGCAGTTGGCAGCCCTAACACGGTAATAGCGAGACACTTTACATCTTGTAACTCAGCTTCTCCAGCAGGAGAAAGGGCTCGGGTGTGGGTCAAGTCATTGGAAAATAGCCAATGGGAAGGCCCTTATGATCTTATAACATGGGGGAGAGGATATGCTTGTGTTTCCACAGATCGTGGACCCCGGTGGATACCTGCCCGCTGCGTTTGACCGTATCTGGACAAGGAGCCCAAGGAGCCCACAGATGCATCAATGGTTTGAAGTAGATTACTGGGACTTACACAAAGTATCTCATTCGATATTTGGGGAACCACCTAGTGGGCCAGGCCGTGCCGGGGTATATAGGGGACCAAGTGGGTTGCCATTAGCCATGGACTTGGAACACCAGGCGGCAGAGAACAGTCAACTGGATAATCGAGAGGTGACAGGAATTCCCTGCCTCCAGTGTCCCGGATCAACACATCACGCATGGACTTTGTGCAAATGTGATAATTGCAAAAGAAACCGGTATTGTCACTCTCAGTTCCGGGCGGGAAGGTGCACAAGGTGTAAAGGGAATACCACCGGGAACGCCGAACCACAGAATCTACAGCTAGTGTGTGGGAGATCACATTGTGTCCCCCAGCTGTGGACTGTGTGGGAAACGGACTGGGAAAGTACCAAACGACAGTGTGACAAACGACTTGGGTAGAAACGGAACAAAAAGAGAACGTAAACCATGACGCCAGTATGGGGGGGTGTCTTGTGGCTAGTATCACTGTGTGCGGTTGCTGCGTTATGGGCACCCTCACAGCCGAAGGAAAATGTTTGGGTAACTCTGGCCAATCAGACAGGACAGGATTCCATCTGCCTGTCGATATCTTCCCCCGGTAACCCCTTTTCTACCTGCCTAGTGGGGCTTCCTTTAGATAATTGGGACTTGGGCCTGATTAGTCCTTTCAAGGAGGCCTGCGGGGGGGACGACACGCTACTGACAATTGGGATGGATGCCTACCACATCTTAATCACTTGCCAATAGAACCTCAGGAACTCGAGCTATTAGGGTCCATAAAAATGGATTGGTGTTTGTATTTCAATTATTCAGGGGCCAATGTTTCCTGAGCCTGGTCAGTTAACGCTACCCTGGGAATCTATAAAAATGAATCACTGTGGTGTAACCACACAAGCAGCAATATATCTAAATCATCTAATGCACCTATAGGATTACCCAGGGGGGTCTTTTTAATATGTGGAGACCGGGCCTGGCCTGGCATTCCCTCTCATATTAAAGGTGGGCCGTGTTCGTTGGGAAGATTAACTCTACTAATGCCAAACACATCTATGATCCTAGACCACAGAAGGGGCACCCCTAAGACGCGCAGTAAGCGCAGAGCACATGCCTACACTTCACAATGTGATGATGCTGTCGACCTATGGAACCGGAACACTATAGCTGCGGTTGCAATCTTGGCTCCAGGTGTCGCAGCAGCAAAGAGTTTGGTCACATTAAATAAATTAGGATGTTGGCTAGCGAAACAATCAAATGCAACCTCTGAAGCACTAACGGGATTATTAATGGATGTAGATTCTATACGACATGCTACTTTGCAAAATAGAGCAGCGATAGATTTTTTGCTTTTAGCGCAAGGCCACGGGTGTGAAGAATTGGAGGGAATGTGTTGTATGAACCTATCTGATCATTCGGAATCAATTCACCGCAGCATTCAGATGTTGAAGGAAGGAGTACAGAAGCTAAGAGTGGAAGACCCCTGGAATTGGTTGGATAAATTATTCGGGAAATGGGGTCTAAGTGGCTGGTTAAAAGGACTAGCCAAGCTAGGAGGGCTATGCTTAAGTAATGTTCCTTTGCATCCTGGTTTGTGTGCCGTGTCTGTTACAAGGTATGCGAAAAATGATTGAAAGATCTGTTTCAGCAGTGTTTCTAGTAAAACAAAAAGGGGGAGATGTGGGGATGGGAATCTCACTAACGGACATTCCTGAGTTTGATTTTAATGAGCAAACACTGTACCACCTGGCATGACAAGGCACTTAAGCAGAAAACAACGGAGAAAGGAATGTGCAGCTGGAAGGAGAAAAACAAGATAAAGACCATGAAGGCATTTCGCATGATCAGGAAGAACGGGCCAATCTGCTAGAGCATAGATGCGCGTGAACACAAGGCTATAACCTATCTGCAAGCTGCAGGTAGCGCGTGTACACTTCTGCTTGCTATAAAAGATGCTAACAAAAAGCAATAAAGGTCTTTGGTTGCCACGTCTGCCGGAGTCCGTGCCGCTTTTTTCCCCCACACACACCAATGTGTGGCCTGCTGTAGCTGGTACCAATACTAACTTATGAACACCTCAGCCCATGTTGGCAACAGGTGGGCCATGCCAGATGCTGTGCTGACAGGTGAGAGGGCTGCAGGGGGAAGCTGTCGCTGTGGTCCATGCCCAGGCGTGCTGGCCATGACCTCTAGATCGGCTGATGGAGGAGAGGGACAAGTGGAGTAGGGACTGTGGGCCATCCCCAAGGCTATTTACCCATTCCCAATTCCAGCCATCCTTTGGCAACGTCTTCTGCTGAGGCCCCTTGCCCAGCAGAGCCCAACCCAAAGCAAGAGGAGTAGAATCATAGAATCATAGAATCATTGAGGTTGGAAAAGACCTCTAAGATCATCGAGTCCAACCGTCGACCCAACACCACCATGTCCGCTAAACCATGTCCCTAAGTGCCTCATCTACTCGTCTTTTAAATACCTCCAGGGATGGGGACTCAACCACTTCCCTGGGCAGCCTGTTCCAATGTTTCACCACTCTTTCAGGAAAGACATTTTTCCCCACGTCCAATCTAAATCTCCCCTGGCGCAACTTGAGGCCATTTCCTCTTGTCCTATTACTTGTTACTTGGGAGAAGAGACCGACACCCACCTCGCTACAACCTCCTTTCAGGGAGTTGTAGAGAGCGATGAGGTCTCCCCTCAGCCTCCTCTTCTCCAGGCTAAACAACCCCAGTTCCCTCAGCCGCTCCTCATCAGACTTGTTCTCCAGACCCCTCACCAGCCTCGTTGCCCTTCTCTGGACACGCTCCAGCACCTCAACGTCCTTCTTGTAGTGAGGGGCCCAAAACTGAACACAGTATTCAAGGTGCGGCCTCACCAGGGCCGAGTACAGGGGCACGATCACTTCCCTCCTCCTGCTGGCCACACTCTTTCTGATACAGGCCAGGATGCCATTGGCCTTCTTGACCGCCTGGGCACACTGCCGGCTCATGTTCAGCCGGCTGTCGACCAACACCCCCAGGTCCTTCTCTGCTGGGCAGCTTTCAAGCCACGCTTCTCCAAGCCTGTACTCTTCCCCAAGAGCCTGTGGGACTGCTGACCTCCTCGGGGCCTCCCACAGGCCCACAGTTCCTCTCTGGAGGACAGCAGTTGTCAGGATTCCTGTTCACATGACGTGCTCCAGGGCCAAGGGGGTATTTCTGAGCAGAGTCACAGCAAGGCAAGGACTGATGGCCATTGGCTGTGGAGTAACTAGGGTGTCTTCCTCAGCTTCAAGAGGCAGTGCCTGAAAGAGGACTCGCTGCAGTGTGTCCCACCCTCCAACGCCTCTAGGAGTGATGAAGGGTCCCCCTGTGCCCCCACCCACTTCCCCTCCAAAGCAATGGCTTTCTCCCTCAGCAGTCAGTGTGCAGATGGAAAGACCACCAAAGGGACACAGGCAGGATTGCAGCAATTTTTTAATGAGCCTAAAGAGGGAAATGAGGTCACTCCAAGTGGAGGCCCCCAGTGCAGGGAGGAGCAGGAGCAGCCAAGAATCTGTTCCCCTTTTCCTGGGGCAGAGTTCCCACAGGGCATCTGTCGACCTGCCCGGCAAAGGGAGACAGGCTAGCAGGTCACTCCAGGCTGGTTTCTGGGGTCCTCACAGCAGGCTTTGAGGGGAGCCCAAGACAGCAAAAAAAGAGAGAAAAAGGGTGAGTGGAAGACAGGAAAGATAGACATTGGCTGTGTTTTCAGAGAGCCCAGGCTGGCCTCTTCCAGGGCAAGCCAGAGATGACCAGCTAGTCTGAAAACAACGGCATGAAGTTTGATCCTCTGTCCAGCAGCATGTTCTGAGTTCCTAGGTGTCCTTATCCGAGGCCATTACCAGCATCTTTAGCAGGGGGGGCATCTGCTGCGACAGTAGCAGCTGGTAATGCAGGAGAGGTCACAGCACCCAGAGGTGATGGGCACTCCGTCACAGCTGAGGATGCTGCCAACAGCAGCGGAGGTGGAGGAGCCCACAACGGTGTTCTGTGGGAAGGAGCTGAGGATGGGGCCGGGCAGGGTCACCACCACAGCAGGTGGCTCAATGACGACGGTGGAGTTCTGGCACTGCCTGACACAGGGCTCATTGCAGCTGTTGGCCAGTGGCGTCGGGCAGCAAGGCTGGCAGGGCGGGCAGCAAGGCTGGCAGGGCCGGCATGGCTGGCACTGGTCATTGCAGGACATGTCTTGGGTCCGGAGGGGCACCTGGGAGAGAGGGCAGGCAGGAAGCAAAACATGGGGATGAGTGAGGAGCAGCCTGTCACCACACCATGAGGGAACCAAAGAACATGCAGGGCTGGGAGGTGGAGGCTGTGCAGAGATGTGTGAGGGCTTCTTGGCCTCATTCTGACAGGGCCCAAAAAGAGCCACCAGCTCCTGTGCAGCTACTGCCTAGCCCCTGAGTCCAGTAGCCACCTCACTACAGTCCCAGCTTCCCTCCGTGTCTAACCTGCTCCCCACCTCCCCATCCCGTGACAAGGAGCCCCAAGATCTGGCAGAGAAAAATCTGGTGTCAGCTGAGAGCTCCATTGAGGTGAGACCTCCTTTTAGAGAAAGCGGAGGAGGAGAAGGGGCTTCAGACTCACCTGACTCCCAAGGAGAAGGAGGCAAGAGAAGTGGATGAGAGAGCAAGGAGCTGGGCTGGCTTTTATCATGGACCTTTACCGCCCCAGGCTGCCAGAGGCATCCCTTGTAGAGGTGATTATTGTCTGACAAGCTCATCCTGAATGCAAAACATCCCAGCTAATGCTATGGCCTGCGTTTTGGCTTCCTGAATTGCTGTCTTTTCGTTTCCTGCTTTATGCCGGGCACATTCCCCAGTGAAGGCATCTTTTGCGTGACAGGATGAGCGGCCCAAGCATTTCCAGTGCAAAACACGTCAGCATGGGCAGAGGACTCATCTCACATGCTGGAGGAGTCCAGTAAAGGACACTCAAGGTAGACTAAACAGCTGGCTTAGACAACACACATGCGCACAAACACGCACACATCTAGACCTCCAGTCATCTAGAGTTAATTGAGAAGGCTCAAGACACCCAAAGAGAGGCTGTCTACGCTGCCCAGGGCCACCGCACAGGTCTTGGACTTGACAGAGTCATCTTCTGCAAGTCCTGTGTCCAAGGGTTCAGCGTGGCTGAGGGAAGACTGATCTGCGCTCGGTGAGAGCGGGAGATGCAGCTGATGAGAGTAACGTGCCCAGCTTGAGCCCATTCACCCACACAGAAGTCCCTGCCCTGCTCTCTGTCTGTCCCTGAGTACCGTGGACATGGATATGGGGTTTAGCCATGGGACGGAGGTGCTTGTAGGCTCTGGTGGGACAGCCTGTGGGTTCACTTCTGACTGCATGATGAAGCAAGCCATGCACACGTGACCCGGTAGGCAGGCCCTGCCGTGAGCTTATGCTAGCTGGGGAGTTGAGAGGCCACCATTGGTCAATGGCAGGATCAGTGTCTCCAGAAAGATGGTTTGTCCCATTTACCCTGCACGTCTGCTTTGGGGTGGGAAAAGTCCCATGTGTGAGCTGATGTCTCTTCACTGACTGTGGGAAGAGGCTGTAGAGTCTGCTAGAGCGGGTCCAGAGGAGGGCCACGAAATGATTGGAGGGTTGGAACACCTCTGCTATGAAGAAAGGCTGAGAGAGGTGGGGTTTGTTCAGCCTGGAGAGGAGAAGGCTCTGGGAACACCTTCTTGCGGCCTTTCAGGACTGCAAGGGGGCTTATAAGAAAGACAGAGAAAGACAATTTGCCAGGGCCTGTAGTGACAGGGCAAGGGGCAATGGCTTTAAACTGAAAGAAGGTAGATTTAGATTGGATTACATAAGGAAGACATTTTTTGCAATGAGGGTGGTGAGGCAGTGGAACAGGTTGCCCAGAGATGTTGTGGATGCCCCATCACTGGAAGTGTTCAAGGTCAGGTTAGATGGGGCTTTGAGCAACCTGATGTAGTGAGAGATGTCCCTGCCCATGGCAGGGGGATTGAACTAGATGGCTTTTCAAGGTCCCTTCCAACCCAAACCATTCTATGATTCTATGATTCTATGTATTATGCTGGTAGCAAACATGGCTCTGTGAGGTCCTTCCCTCCAGGACAGTGAGATTGGGCTGAAAGAGCCTCTACACGAGGATGTCGTTGCAATCTGAGTTGGTCCCACAGGGCCGGAAGGACATATCTGCTGAAGGGATCTTGATCCATTTCACTCACGTCCCCTTAATTACCTATATTTACTAAGAGTGAGATGCAAAGCATGGCACAGAAGTCAGAAGAGAATCCCTCTCCCTCGAGAGCTCATTTGGGCAGCGTGCATGGCAGCAGCGGGGCATGGCAGCACTCAGCAGCTTTGGCTTCTGTCCCCAGAGGACCCCCTTGGAAGAGTGAGGGCTACTGGTCGGGAGTGGAATGTGTTTGGCAAGGTGAGGCAAGAGTGTCTTTGCAAACACCTGCTACACTGGGAAGGAGGAGTTTAAAGTAGGTATGGAGGGGGAGGTCTACCATAGACTGAAGAGCAGGGATGTCAGAAGGGGTAGAAGCGGTATGCATGGGGGACAGCATGCCTGGGGAAGCTCTCACATTCCCCTGTGGCACAGGTGGTGGTGTAGTTACATGTCTGCTACAAACCTCCTGCTCAAGAAGAGAAGGCAGGTGAAGCTTTCTTCAGGCAGCTGGGGAAAGCCTCACAGTCACAGGCCCTGGTGCTCGTGGGTGACTTTTATCACCTCAGTGTCTGCTGCAGGAGGAAAATGGCTGGGCACAAGCAAACCAGGACATGTCTGGGGCATATGGAAGACAAATTTTTGATGCAGGCAATCCATGAATGGACTAAGGGAGAGGCTCTGTTGCACCTGCTTCTCACAAGTGAGGAGGAACTGTTGGATGATGTAAAGTTCAAGGGCAGCCTTGCCTGCAGTGACCATGAGACTGTGGACCTTAAGATCCTCAGAGGGCTGACCAAGACAAACAGGAGTATTACTGCCCCCGACTTCAGACGAGCACTTCTTAGTCTTGTCAGGGACCTACCTGCTCGGCAGGATACCATGGGAAATTGCCCTGGAGCGCAGAGGTTTCCAGGAGGGCTGGCTAACCTTCAAGGACAGCCTCCTCAGAGCACAAGGATGGTCCTGTGCATTGTGCAGAAAGGTGAGTCAGGAAAAGCCAAAGCACAGCTGGAGTGGAAACTTGCAAGGCAGGGGGTGGAGGGAATCAGGCAAGGTATCCCTGAGCCTATTGGCAGCAAAAGGAAGGCTAAGCAGATGAGGGCTCATTGCTCGGGGAGGAAGAGGACCTGGTGACAAATGGTAGGGAAAAGGCTGATGTACTCCATGCCTCTTTCTCCTCAGTTTCTACTGGCATGGCTTCTCCTCAGGCCTACCACATCCCTGAGCCTCCCCACACACTCTCTGGGAAGGAAGCAGCACCCACAGTAGTAGAAGAAAGAACTCAGGAGCTCTTACTACCATGTGGACGTACACAAGTTCATGGGACCACTTGGGATGCATCCAAGGGTGTTCAGGTAGCTGGCTGGACAGTCTCTACTCAGTCCCTGGAAAGAAGATGCAGCAAATACTCTCAGAAGCCATTCCTAAGCTCATGAAAGGCAAGAAGGGGGTTGGGAGCAGCTGACATGGGTCTACTGAGGGCAAATCATGCCTCACCAACCTCCTTGCTTTCCATGAGGAGGTGACTGGCACTGTGGGGAAGGGGAGGGGCACTGGCTGTGGTGTACCTTGACTGTAGCAAGACCTTTGACATACCCTCATGGGTGCGCACATATGGACACCTATACGCACACAGAGGTAAGCACACTCACAGCCATGCACACACAGAGTTATGTGTCATATGTGTGCCCTTCTGAAGAGGTGTGTGCACATGTTTCCAAAGGAGCCCATGTGCAGACACAGGCAGAGCCACCCCCGATACCAACATGTACGCACAGACATTCAAACACACATGCTTACGCGTGTGCATACTCCTAGCACGCATGTATTTGCATACAGGTATATGTGCATGCTCATTTACACATATGTACACACATGAAAGCACATATCCACACAGACCTGTACCCCCACACTTAGATAGATCCAGATGGTCACAACTGTCCATGCGCACCTCCATGAAGGCACCTGTATGTGATAAAACACATACACAGTCATGAACAGACCTGACCAAACACACTTTCAAACACCGTTTGTGCACGCTCATGCTTGCAGGTGCATTACCCCGGGCACACACAGACACACACGTATGTGCGAATGCACACATGAGCACAGCCAGAGGGACATGTATGTGAGCATGAACATGCACACGCACCACTGAGAACCAGGACGCCCAATGCCAGCTCTCAGCCTCTCGGGATGACTCTAGGCAAGTCCTTCAGGCCCCACAGTTAAGGCAATGAATCAGACACCATCAGCTTTAGTGAGCTCAAGTGTTTCACTGTGGTTCAGTCAGCTGTTTTCTCACCAGAAAAGAGAGAGAAACCACAGCAGAATTGAAGCTGCCATGGCCTTTCCAGACATTGAGCATCTCTGTGTCCCAAGTCTGTGGGTCAGGAATAATGTAAAAACTAGAGAAAATCCATATTGTTGCAAACACAAAGAATCCCCACATTACAATAGAAAAAAACTCCTTCAGCCTTAGGTGCTCCCAGCTGTCCTATGTGATCTCCCTAAGGGAGATATCAGGGTGTTGGACCGGCCCCTCCTTTCTAAAGGGAGTGGAGCCCCAGTGGCGTATTCACACAGCAGCAGAGCGTGGCGTGCCCGGGAGAAGCCAAACTCCTCACAGGCTGCAAACACTGAGGCTGGGACACCAGAAATGAGAGTGCCTGATCCCACACCACATCCAACGTGGGCTCCTCCCTCCATGGGTGCACAGGTCCTGCCAGGAGCCTGCTCCAGCGTGGGCTTCCCACGGGTCACATCCTCCTTCGGGCATTCACCTGCTCCGGTGTAGGGTCCTCCATGGGCTGCAGGGTGGATATCTGCTCCACCATTAACCTCCATGGGCTGCAGGGGGACATCCTGCCTCACCATGGTCTTCCCCACAGGCTGCAGGGGAATCTCTGCTCCAGTGCCTGGAGCACTTCCTCCCCCTCCTTCTTCACTGGCCTTGGTGTCTGCAGAGTTGTTTCTCTCACATATTCTCACTCCTCTCTCCGGCTGCAATTGCTGCTGTGCAGGGTTGTTTTCTTCCCCTCCTTCTTAAATATGTTATCACAGAGGCGCTACCACCGTTGCTGATTGGCTTGGCCTTAGCCAGCTTCGGGTCTGTCTTGCTAGAAGCTTCTAGCAACTCTGCACCCCCTGCAGCCCCCCTGCTACCAAAACCTTGCCATGCAAACCTGGTACACTGACTGATCCCAGTAAGAAAGGCACCCAGCCTCTTCAAAGCATTCCTTAAAATGCCATTTATTAGCACTAGAAAGAAAGAGGATAGTATAGGTGATCTTACATCCCTTCAGATGCTGGGAACCCTGAGCTGCTCACCATCAGCTGCTCTCACAGAATGAGAAAATCACAGGACGTTTGAGGTTGGAAGGGACCTCTGGAGGTCATCTGGTCCAACCCCCGCTGCTCAAGCAGGACCACCTAGAGCCAGTTGCCCACAACCATGTCTAGGTGGTTTTTGAATATCTCTAAGGAGGGAGAATCAGCAGACTCCCTGGGATACCTATGCCAGTGCTCAGTCACTCCCACAGCACAGTAAGAAAGTGTTGCCCCCTTGCCAGGGCACAAGTCACTGTACTGATCCCATCCATGGAAGGGTTACCCCATCTTGGTCAGTCGAGCTTTAAAGCATTTTCTTCAAAGGAAACAGCTCTAGTCATCGTTTCCACTGTCAAACACTACAACCCTGCCAGTTGTTTACTGGATGTGAACAAATACCAGCAGCTTTCACATCCTTGTTTCTTAGGATGTAAACCAAGGGGTTCAGCAGGGGAGTAAGAACGGTGTAAAGAACAGCCACCACTCTGTCTAGTGACCCTTTCAAGGTCACTTCCCATGTAGGTGAAAGACACACAGACCATGGAAACAGGCCATGGCAGTGAAATGGGAAGCACAGGTTGAGAAAGCTCGTTGCCTGCCTTCTGCACAGCAGATCTGCAGGATGGTTCTCGCTCTGCACCTGTAAGAAGTGAGGATGGAGAGGAAGCAGCCGAGGGTCACATCCCCAATACTGAAGACGATCACGGCCCTGTTGGCAGAAGTGCCAGCAAAAGCCATGGCCAGGAGGGCTGGCAGATCACCAAAGAAGTGGCGGATGTGCCTGGGCCCACAGTAAGCCAAATGGGAGGTGATTATTGCATGTGGAGCAGGAGCAGGGAACTGGCCAGCCATGTCCCTGCCACCAACCAGACGCACACAGCCCGATGCATGATGGCCCCATAGCACAGAGGGTTGCAGAGAGCCAAGCAGTGGCCATAGGACATGACAGCGTAGAGGAAGCATTGGTCCCTGCCCAGCAGCTGGGAGGAGTACGGCTGGGCCACGCAGCTGTGGAAGGAGATGGGTATGCCCAGTGGCTTGAGGAAGCCCTCCAGCATCTTTGGAAGGAAGACACTGCAGAAGCAGAGATCCAGGAAAGAGAGCTCGCCCAGGAAAACACGCACGGGTGCCCACAGCCTGGAGTCAGCTGTCAAAATTAGCCGGATGAGGAGGTTGCCCAGGACGGTGAAGGTATAGATGGTGAAAAACACAAGAAGGGAAGCACGCTCATCTCTGGTACATGGGGGAGGCCCATGAGGGTGAACTCTGACACGGCACTCTGATTGTTTATCTCCATCCAACCAACACTTCTGTCCCTACAGAAGGAGATATTGTTGCTCCTTCTCCGTGGTAAATCACGCCAGGCCAAACTGTGAATGATGCACGATGCCTGGTGTCTCTTCTCAGCCTTAAGAGACAGACATGTACCGAGTCCAAGCAGGAAAAATACAAATGTTGGATAGTGGTTCCTACCCCAGATTTTGAGAAGAGCCCAGCACCTTGTAGCCCACAGTTTTATTGCTCGTGTGGACTGGAGTGGGGTTGGCGTTCCCAGCAAAGATGTCCGTCTGCAGAATATTACTATTTTTGTCCCCAGAGAGCTCTGCAACAACCATAGCATTTCTGTTGTTAAATTCTGTACAAGTTTCAGAAAACACTGTGCATCCGACTGAGCCAGTAGGTGGTTTAAATCACCATTAAAAAAACCCAAACCTCTGGCAACAATGCCCTTAGTCTGAAGTGTAAAGCCTGCATGGATTCTGTGCCCTTTTCCTGCCTTTCCAGGATCTCCTCAGTTGGGCAGCCAAACCAGGGGTCATGCCAAGAGCCAGTAGCAGCGCTCTGGCAGTGCTTTGGCCAAAGAGCTTACTCGTCTGTCAGAAGAAATGCCATCCCTCCCTCTTCAACAAGGATAATTGCAGATGGTATCATCATTGCGAAGGATGAGAGGTACCTTCCGCTTATTACAAGGCTTAGTGTGGTAGCATAGGAAGTCCACATGAGATGATGATGATGCTTATTAGTAGCATGACTAAGGAAAAGATATTTCAGACATGGAAGTGAAAGGCCTTTATAAATCTTTTGGCCTTCAGTCATTCTGAGATATGCTTCATTAGACATGATCCCTCTTGGTGCAGGACATTTCTGTGGGGATTTCTGGTCTTCCACTTGTACACTTTTGTCAAGTCATCTGGATTTTCATGCAGGAAATAGGATATGAGACTGTAGCGGCTGCCAAGTGACATTTCCACCGATCAGAAGGGATCAGATCTACATGTAAAAAGTCCTCTCTCCTGAGAATGGCAGCCAATTCCTGAGCACAAATTCTCTGGGGGGACGAATGAAGCAGTCAAGAGCTCTGCAGCTGTCTTGGGAAGTGAATGCAGTACCCTCATCCTTGCTGATCTTCACGTTCTCCTGCATGCTCTGTATCAGAGCAATTTGAACTCGCTCAGAAATACACCGTTTCACTGCCCCCATTTCTATGCTGACTGCCCTCAGCTCCCACATGCTTAGCTCCAATTTCCAGCCCCAACACATTCAGCAGCATGGGAGACTTATCCCTGCCAAGGCCTGCTGGCCATGGCCCCTAGATTGGGTGGTGGAGGGAAGAAGAAGGTGGAGTAGCGGCTATGGGCCATCCCAATGGCTGTTCCCTGCTTTACCATGCCTGCCATTCTGCAAAGCAAATCATCTCCCGGAGCCCCACACCCTGCCACCCCAGCACAGCTCTGGCCATTGCAAGAGCAACGCCCTTCCTCAAGAGCTCATGGGGATGCTGACCCCTCAGGGCTTCCTGCCTTTCTGGGCATTTGTGGGCAGACACACAGCAAGGCAAGGCCTGATGGTCACTGGCAGCAGAGCAGCCAGGGATGTCTTCCTCAGCTCCAAGGGATGGTGCCCAAAAGAGGAGCCACGGCAGGGTGTGAAAACCTCCCATTCCTCTGTGAATGGAGAGGGGTCTCCTTGTGCCCTCACCCCCTTCCACCCCTCAGCAACACCCTTCTCCTTTGGCAGTTTGGGGAGTGCCCACAGAGGGAAGGACCACATGGAGGCCAGGCTTGAATGCAGCAGAACTTTAATCAGTCAAAAGAGGGAAACAAAGTCACTCCGAGTGGAGGACAGCAGTGCAGGGAGCCCTGGGGGCAGCCGAGAGTCTACGCTCCTTGGCCGTGGAGAAGTTCCTGCGTGATGTCTGTCTGCCTGCCCCATAGAGGGAGATGAGCCCCACCAGGCTGGCCCTGGTGGGAGCTTGCTGCCAAGGGGAACCAAAGCAAACAAAGAAAAGGGAGAGAAAGGCAAGGTCGGTCAGCTATGCTGAAAACAAAATCCAGAAGATCGATCCTCTGCCCAGCACCGTGTTCTGAGTTCCTCAAGGTGTCTCCCTGGGGCTTGCCCAGCGTCTTTAGCAGGGGAGGCACCTTCTGCCACCATAGCGGCTGGAAATGCCAGAGAGGTCACAGCACCCAGAGGTGATGGGCACTCCATCACAGCTGAGGATGCTGCCAACAGCAGCGGAGGTGGAGGAGCCCACAACGGTGTTCTGTGGGAAGGAGCTGAGGATGGGGCCAGGCAGGGTCACCACCACGGGAGAGGGCTGGATGACGACGGTGGAGTTCTGGCACTGCCTGACACAGGGCTCATTGCAGCTGTTGGCCAGTGGGGTGGGGCCGCAGGGCCGGCATGGCAGGCACTGGTTGTAGCAGGACATGTCTCTGGGCTGGAGGTGCACCTGGGAGAGAGGACAGGGAGGAAGCACAGTACAAGGGTGAGTGAGGAGCAGCCTGGTTACACTCTCACAAAGGAGACAAGGCCACTACTGAGTGGGGAGCTGGAAGGTGTGCCAGGAGCCACACAGTCTTCATTGCCCTACAAAGAGTAGCCTGGCACAGGGAGGCTCTCTCTGAATTCATAAACCAAAAGCCACCTCAGCCACATCCCAGCCTCTCTCTAAGCAGACCTTCTCACTGCTTCCCTCTCTCATGACAGGAAAATTCAATTCCCAGCACAGGCCAGAGCCAATATCAGCTGAGATGTCCATCGAGAAAAGATCTCGCTTTGGAAAAGAAGGAGAAGGGGCTTCAGACTCACCTGGCTCCCAAGGAGAAGGAGGCAAGAGAAGTGGATGGGAGAGCAGGGACTTGGGCTGGCTTTTATGCCTGCCCTTCATTGCTGCAGGACCAGAGGCACCCTTTGCAGAGGTAACAATTTTCTGACAAGCTCATCTTGAATGCAAACCATCACAGCTAATGATATGGGCTGTGCTTTGATTCCCTGCACTGTTGCCTTTTCATGTCCAGGTTTGTGCCATGACCATTCCCCAGTGAAGGCTTCTTGAGCACTGGGATGAAAGGCCCTGGGATTTCTTGGGCAGGAATGCAGCAGTGCGGGCAGAAGACTCAGCTCAAGGGCTGGACGGGTCCAAGCAGGCAAGTGACATCAGCCTGGGTCAGTCTGGTGGGGCTGTTTGCAGTGTCATTCTCAGGAAGAAGTGCCAGCAATCTTCAGCTGGACACCATGGGCTCTCGTGCATGAGGACATGCCATGTCCTTCTCTTTCCCTCCCTCCTCAGCTCACTCTGATTCCTGGTCACCTGTTGTTGCCTCCCCAGGTATATGCGTTGTGCTGCTACGTTTTGACTCCATCCTGCCTAACACTGCCCAGTCCCCAGGGATCTTCAGCACAGTCCATGGGCTGTTGTGTTCCAATGTCTGTTCTTGTCTTGTGTGTACTTGTAAGCAGCCAGGTTTGTGTGAATGCACGTGGGAGCACAAATTTGTGCATAATTCCATGCGGGTGTGCATGAGCCTGTGTGTGTGTGTGTGTCCTTGTGTGTCACTCATCACGAGGGAATGTGCTGCTCATGGCAGAGAGAGACACTCTCCACTGCTCCCTCCATGAGCACGACAGGGCAGCAGGTTCCCAGGGTCAGAAGGAGCCTGAGCGCAGCCCAACGGTGATGGCACCAGCCTGCTAGAGATCTGTCCAGGGAAGGGGCACTGCAATGCAGCCCCTGTCTCCTGAGCCCTCCTTTTCGTTTCCAAAGCTCACACTCCGCTGCTGCCCATTTCAGGCCCCAACAAGGATGGTTTCACTCCAGCTTGGATCCTCGGTTGAATTCAGTGTAACAACATTGGGAGTGCCTCAGCATGGCTGGCAGTCCCCCCTGCCTGCCTCTCCAGGCCAGGACACAGCTGCTCTCCCCAGTGCTAGAGAGTTCAAAAGGATGGGGATGGCTTTATGGGCAGGGAGAAAGGCTGAGGAATCCTGCTGACCATGTGCTGGCCATCCCTGAGTGGAGGGATGGGGAGGAAAGAGGAAGGGAGAAAAGGGGAGGGAAGGGGAGGGAAGGGAAGGGAAGGGGAGGGGAGGGGAGGGGTGTATCTAGAGTTTAGCAAGACCTTTGACAGCCTCTCTCATACTTCCTTTATGACCAAATCAGTGACAAATGCGTTCAGTGATAAGGTGGGTGGAAAACTGGCTGGACTACCAGGCTCAGAGAGTTCTGACCTTGGTCCAAAGCCCAGATGGCTGACACGTATTAGTGGGGTCTAGTAGTAGGGATCAGCAGTAGGACCAATACTGTTTGATGTTTTCATGAACACCATGAGTACTGGGCAGTGGGGAACTCCCAGCAAGTCTCTGGATAACACCCAGCGAGGGGAACGGGCCGGAACTGTCACACACGGCTCCTGTTCAGAGGACCTGGACAGGCTGGAAAACTGGGCTGACTGGAACCTCCTGAAGGCCAAAAAGAGTAAGGGCAAGGTTTTGCATCTGATGGAGGAACCAGCCCATGCAGTCACGCAGGCTGGGGGCTGGCTGCCTGGGAAACAGATCCACAGGAAAGCATGTGTGGTTTGAGGAGACACCCAGCTGAACATGAGACAGCAGTGTGCCCTTGCAGCAAAGGTGGTCAAATGCATCCTGAGCTGTGTTAGTCAAAGTGTTGCCAGCAGGTCCAGGAAAGTGACCCTGCCCCTCTGGCCCTTGTGAGACCACATCTGGAGGACTGCGTCCAGGTTGGGGCTCCCTGCTCTAAGAAGGGTATCGACATACTGACGTGAGTGCAACAAAGGCCACTGAGTCGATTAGGGGGCTGACAAACATGATGTGCGTGGAGAGTGTGAGAGAACTGGGCCTGCCCATCTTGGAGAAGAGAAGGCTCAGGGGAGACCTTCTTGCTTTCCACAACTGCTTTTTCAGAGGTGACATAGAAGATGGACCTAGTCTCTGGAAGTGCCCAGGAGACAGGACATGGGGAGTTCTGATTAAGCAATAGGCTAAAAGAAATAGTGAGGAAAGGAACGGGTTTCCCAGGTTGTACAATGTCCATCCTGGAAGGTGTTTAAGAACAGACTGAATGTGACCTTGAGCAACCTGGAACTAACGGGATCTGTTCCAAACAGGGGGTTGATCTAGATGACCTCTGCAGGTCCCTTCTCACCTACATTCTGACTGTGAAATTCCCACCTTGCCCCTGTCCTCCCTGACCCCTGCACGCCCACGGGCACATGTGCCCTCACACCCCCTCTGCCACAACACAACTCTTAGCCATTGTGCTGGGACTGCGGAGGGGCAGCTGAAGGGAGGCTCTCAGCCTCCTCCCTGCCATCCGCAGGGAATCAGTGGCTGCTGTTTCCAGCCCCTGAGCTGGGAGACAGCCATGGGAAGCTGGTCCATCTCCTGGGTCAGGGCCCTGCAGCTGTCCCCGGCTGCAGCGGGCACTGTGCACGCTTGTTCTTGCTGGGGAGCCCTGGCTGGAGGAGGGGAAGAGTCCACTTCCCAGGACAGCAGCTTGTGGCCCTGCAGAGCCACCGAGCACTCTTAGCCCGGGCGAGACCCCGGGCGGTGCCGGCGCAGGGCTCCGCGCCGGGGCGGAGCTGGCGGCGGCGGAGAGGAGAGGAGAGGAGGCGGGGGAGAGGAGGCGGCGGTGCCGGAGCAGAGAGCCGGGGCTGGCGGGGGGCAGCGAGGCGCGGGCGGCGGAGCGGCGGCATGCGGCGGTGCCGGGGCGCAGGGCTGGCGGGGCTGGCCGCGGTGCTCCTGGGTGCGCGGGGCTGGCGGCGGGGGCCGGGGCTGGGCCTGGGCCTGGGGTGGCCCCCGCAGCTCCCTCCAGCCTGCCGTCCCCTCTGGCTTCTTCACGGACCTCTGCCCCCGAACCATCCTCCCGTCCAGCCCTCCCTCTGCTGCCATCCCACGTTCCCCCAGAAAACTCATCGCTCTAGCCTTTCTCCAGGCCTCCCTGTTTCCTTCCTTTCCTCTGTGTCTTGCCGTATAACTCATGCGGTCATCCCTTCCCCCTCGCTACTTTATTTCTCTTTCCTTTATCCCCCTTTTTTTCTTCAACGCCTCCACCCTTCCAGCTATCCTTCACGCATTCACCTCGCCACCACCTATTAATGGACACTTCCATTAGTGCACATGTTGACATCCTCTGGAAACTCTTCTCCTCATCTCTCTTTGTTCCTGACTGCTTCTGCGGGATTTGGTCTGGGAAACAGCAGGCAGGGCTGGGCACAAAGCAGGGTTTGACTGGTTTTCCTTCTTTTTCTCCTTTTTCTCCTCGGCAGTGGCTGCGGGCAGAGCCCAGGTGCAGCAGGAGCCGTTGGCAGAGACCACCGAGGGCACCGGCATCAGCATCAACTGCTCGCACCCCAACATGCAAACCGGGGACACCATCTACTGGTTCCGTCAGCTCCCGGGCCGAGGCCCCGCATTCATCGCGCTCGCTCTTAAAGGGTCCAAAGATCTGCAGGACCCTCCGGGGCGGCTGTCGGTGGCGGCAGACCGCCGGTCCAGCGCCCTGCGGCTCGCCCGGCCCCGGCGCGGGGACGCGGCGGTGTATTACTGCGCCCTGGGAGACACGGGGAGAGGAGCCGGGGCTGCGGCCGGGCACGAACCGCCGCGGGCGGGGCCGGGCGCGTGTGTCGGGGGCGGGGGGACAGCCCCGGCCGGGCCCGCCAGGGGGCGCTGCCGCTCGGCCCGCCGGGGCCGCCTCGCCCCGCCCGGCCCCGCCCGGCCCCGGGGCGGTTCCCCCGCCCCACCGGCACGGGCTTCAGCACCGGCACCGGCATCGGTACTGGCACCGGCACCGGGACTGCCGAGGCCCCGCAGCCCCCGCCGAGGCCCCGCAGCCCCGGGAGGTCCCCCCGACGCGGCTCCAGAGCCGCCCACCGGGCAGAAACCTTCTCCCGCCCCTCCCCCCCCCCGATCACCCCCGCACTCCCACCGGGAGGCAGGCTGAAATCCCCCGCCACAGTGGCGGCGGCGCGGAATGAATCGCGACAGGAGCGGTGGCAGTGTCCGGCGGTGCCTGGGAAGGAGCGGTTGCAGCCACCGGCCCCGCTGGCTCCCGGCGAGGAGCAGCGCCTTTCTGCTCTGCACGGGGAGGCGGGCAGCAGAGACCCTCCTGCCCACGGCCAGCCGGGCAGCCCTCGGTCCTGCCGCACGAACCGGGCACTGCTGCTGCTCAACGGGCAGGGGCTGGGGATCTCTTCCACCCCTCTGATGTAGCCGGGCCCTGTTAGAACAGAAAGACCCAACTGGTACAGTGCAAATACAAGCCTTTGCTTTGAGACCACAAGCAGAAGTGGTTTCTTGCCGGTAACCTTGTAAATAGGCTCAGATACACAATTACAAACTGAAGCCTCCAGCTCCACAGCCCGCTTCCAAGGCGCTCCTGCTGGTGTTGGAAAGGCATCCTGTAGAGCTGGCAGCTCCACCTTGGCACCAACATGAGAAGGAGATACTGATTGTCACAGACGCCTTCAAGTGTATCCCACAGTGGCTGGTGTTCAGGACATAGAGCTTGTTGCACAGGATTCCCCTTAACCTCAGACTGAGAGCCTTTGGTGTTGAAGTGAAGTCCAGGAGATAGGAGGGAAGCTTGAGCTGGGCACTTGTTGAAGGACACATCTGAGACTCAAGCTCAGACCTCAGGAGTGAGCCACGAAGAGATCAGCTAAGTTGCCCTGCGGGGCTGAAGGTCTGAGGTGAGTGAGAGCTGGAAAGAGGCCTCTGGGCATGGGGTCCTGGGCCCAGTCGGTCCACAGAGAGGCCTGTGTGGCTGTAGGAGCTGACACAGCTGTGAAAGTCCATGTTCACAGGCTTCAGAGGCAGAGAAGAAAGGTTGGGCCCTCTTCCCTGCCTCAGCTGGGGACTCTTGTGGCAGCTATGGTTGTACTACAAGGGAACTCCTGGCAGGTCTGCAGTCATTGGAGAGCAGAGGGCAGCCCACCGTCCTTCTGCCATGGCCTCGACTGTACTGGCACCGGCACCGGGCCCGCCGACGCCCCACAGCCCCTGCGCCCCGCAGCCTTGATCCTTTCCTTTCCTTGTCTGTGCTCCTTCCCCTAAACATCCCATGTTTTGCATGATGCCAAAGTACTTTTTCACTGCATCCCGTAAGGAGTCTAATCCCCCTGTAGGCAGAAACACCCCTGAGTTTATAGGGTGATCACCTCACCCTTCTGGGAGGTGTCATCCCTAGGCAAGGGGTCGATCATAATGCCCTAAGGGTTAGTGAGGAGGTTGCAGTAAAGAGGGTTGTGCTGGATGTCCTCCTGCCAAAGAGAAGCGGTGTGTCTGACTCTGGGAAGGGGTGTTTACAGCAGGTGCTGTTCCCAGAGACGTTTCCCTTGAAGAGCCTCATCCGTGGCCTGGGAGAAGGGAGAGAAAACCCCTGTGGGGACAGGGAGTCAGACTCCTGCTTGCAGTGCCTTTGGCTGTTCCTGGTTCTACCTCCTTTCAGACTCTACCGAGGGACAAGGAGCACGTTGGGTGGTGCAAAGGGGCCTGTCTCCATCCCCGAGAGTGGTGGGTGCACCCTGCCTGTGGTTGGGCACTGGATGGCAGAAGTAGTTCACCATGGACACTCCTCCCTTGCTGGGGGCTGGTTGGGCTGGTTGGGATCTCCAGGAGGAGCAAAAAGCCGGGAAACAGCCTGCAGCCTCCTCTTGCCTGACAGCAGGCGGCTTGAGCTCTTCCTTTAGGCTCTTACATGATTCTTTTTTTTTCTGGCAATGTGACCTGGAGCTGAGAGGCAGCGCTTCGACACCAGAGTATGTCTGCTTGAGAGGATACTCAAGCACCTTCAGACTTGGAGGGCTGAGAAAAGCCCAGCTGTGGCCTGACTGCCCAAAGATGAGCCTGGCCAGTGCTGAACAACCTCCTCTTGGCCCTTGCAAACCTGGAATGCAGTAAGGGTCGCGATTTGGTGCCTGTCTTTCCTTGGGCTGTGCGCTTTAACAACTTTAATTAGTCTCCCTACAGAGCCTCCTCGTGGCAGAGGTGTGGAGTCCCAAGCCCTCCTGTCTGCAGCAGCAGGGAGAGAGTTTTGCTCCACCCTCTGCACTGAGGTTTGGCCGGTGCTTTGGGCTGGCAGAGGGAGGAGAAGTGGTGAACCTGCAAGCTTCAGCTCCCTCTTTCTCTGAGGTCCCTGGACGTGCCGTGTGTGGGAGAGTGTGACATGGGACTGTCATATTCTGGTGAGACGCCACGTTCAGGCTGGGGAGGAGCAGAGCAAGAGGTTGTCCTGCCAGTGGTGGGAGGGGACATTCAAGTTTGACTCTGCAGGAAACTGGGAGTGATTCCGTAGGGAGAGCAGGGACTGCAGGTGGGAATGGAAAATCACCTGGGAGATGTCAGCTGTAATGGGGATGGAAGGAGGAAGAAGACTCTGCACATCCCTTCTAGTGTTCACAAGTACCTTTCTATGGGTTATTTTTGCACAGGTGTTTAGAGAAAGAGAGAGCTGCTAGGGTAGAGTCCAACACTAGGAATGGAAACTTCTCTCCCAGGCATATTTGACAAAATGCTGTCAGCCTGTGTAGGAATGGCCAAAATTGTTAGGGGAAGGCTGGGTGAATGCAGGGTGTGTTGAAATTCCTTTCTGGCTTTACAGGTCATGCGCAGAAGAACTCTGTGCTCCAGTTCCCTCCAGAAAGGACCATCCAGGCAGGACACAACACAACGCTGCACTGCAATTTCTCCACCAGCAGTTCCAGTCCCTACGTCTACTGGTACCAGCAGCTCCCAAACCAGTCCCCTCAGATGCTGCTGTGGGGGAGCAAGTACAAAGCTCATGTGGATTCAGGGAGGTTCTCCTCCGTGCTGTCTGCAGAGGCCTCCCAGGTGCTTCTGCATGTGCGGGATGCCGAGCTCCAGGACAACGCTCTCTACCTCTGCGTGCTGAGCCCACATCCATGCCCTCAGTGTGCAGCACTGCGCAAGAAGGGGAGGGTGTACCCTGGGAAGTGACTCCCTCCCCATCACTCCTTGTGTGTAGCTGTAAGCTCATCCTGCCCCGGAACCGCACACTGGCGCTGTGGTGAGGCTGGATCTCTGCCTCCCCAGCCTGTGCAGCAGGGAGAAAATCTGAGCATATTTCAGTGAGTCAAACAATTGGTTATGCTGGAAGGCACCTTTTGAGATCATGCAGTCCCTGCTCAAGCTGGGTCAGGTAGAGCAGGTTGCCCAGGACCATGCTTGGTTGGGTTTTTAAACTGGTGCCCACTGCCTCTTCTCCTGTCAGTGGGCACTACTGAGAAGACTCTCTTCTTCATTCCCTCCCATCAGCTATTTAAACACATTGCCAAGGTTTCCAAAGAGCCTTCTCTTCCCCAGACCAAACACTGCCAGCCCTCTCAGCTGATCCTCATAGGAAAGATGCTCCAGTCCCTGCACCATTTTGCTGGGCTCACTCTGACATCTTTCTTGTACTGGGGAGCCCAGAACTGGAGCCAGCACTCCAGACGTGGCCTCACCAGCGCTGAGTAGAGAGGAAGGATCAGGTCCCTTGTCCTGCTGGCAACACTCTTCCTACTGCAGCCCAGGATGCTGCTGGCCTTCCTTGCCAGCAGGGTGCATTGCCACAGCAGACTCAGGAACACCCCTGAGCCGCTGAAACTGAGCGGGACACAGCAGTGAGTATTCAGGAGAAGTACCCCAGCTGCTTGTCCAGCTCTGACTCTTCCCTCAGTGTCCATCAATGACCACTGTTGGGGAAGGGGGCTCAGTAGGCCATGACAGCGGATGTTTGCAGCGAGGCCTTCAGAGGTGACAAAGAAAGCTCAGTCTCTGTCCCTGGAGAAAAATGTCTCTGTGAGGTACTGGAAGGTGGCTGAGAAGCCCCATGCCCACCTGGATGGGGTAAGAATGATAACATTTGGATCCCACCTGGAGGTAGAATTCAGGTCTGTTTTCATGCTGGGATGTTTCCAAAGACCTGTGAGAGGTTTCAGGATCTTGCAGGAAATGCAGAACATCTGGGAGGGCAAACAATAAATATGTTGGAATTTGGGGGTGTAAACTAACTCCCTCCACAATGACATTTCAAGTGACCTGAGTGCTTTTTCACACCCACATTACTTCTGACACTGGTTGCTCATTTGGCCAGTCTTTCCCTTTTCCTTCATGTTTGTAACTTCTCAGGTGTCCTGAAAAGTGACTGCCATGGCTTAGCATTGCTGCAGGCATTGCAGGGAGACACTTGAAAGGCTGAGCTCAACATGGGGTTTGCCCCCAGAGCCTAGTCTCAAAAGGCCCCATTTTCTCCTGGGACAGGAGCCTTTCAGTGTCTTGAGGAACTCACACACCTGAGGAACTTGAGCAGAGGCCACTGTCAGGGCATGTGGAAGGTGAGAGTGGCTGCTTCACTAAGGCTGTCAGATCAAGTCCCTTTTCCTCTCAAAGGGGAGAACAAGTAAAAGGGAAAGTGATAAGCCAAGCACACAATGACAGCAATCTCTGAGTAAGTGATAAGGGAGACAAGGAGGGAGAGCAGAGCTCTGCAGCCTCTAATTGATGGGCCATGAGGAAACTATGGGTGTGGCTCTGAAGTGGGTCAGGCTGAGTTTATGACAATTATGGATGTTTGAGGTGGGTCCTGTGGGACTAGGCTACACTTATTAAGGAGTACTTAGGAGAAGGGTCAAAGGTGGGGGGAAAGAGAGGACTGGGGAGGAGCAAGGGGAGGCAATAGAGGAAGGAGAAAAGGAGGTACCTGTACCTAAGCAGGGGCTGGTCATGCACTTGTTGGGAGGAGCCCTGTGCCTGATCACCACAGTCCCCCCTGCCTTCTTATTAAACCCTTTCTTAACCATCTTCACTCCCTTTCCCATGTGTGAGTGCTGCAAGGTCTGAGTGCCAGGAACTGGAGAGACTGGTGTGAAAGAGGGATCTGGGTGCCAGTAACTGGGCAAACAACCAGTGGCCATAGGGATTGTAGGCCTGGGTGCCGGCAACTGGATGGACCCAAGGGGTGTGCTGCAAGGTCTAAGTGCCAGCAACTGGAGAAGAGGCCTCTGGTCACAGGGCCTGTCGGTCTCTGTGCCAGCAGCTGGAGGGACTGGGGTGTAAGGCAAGTCTGGGTGCCCGCAACTGGAGAGGGAAGAACATGTCACAGAGCTCACACCTCTTGCTGTCAGCAACTGCAGGGACCACATTGCACCTGTATGTGTGGCAAGCCTAAGAACCAGTGACTGGAGGGACCTCAGTGTGTTTCTAGTTTTTTTTCGTGAACGGAACCCGATGTGCATGAGTGTGTATGTGGCTTTTGCTATCATATTTCAGTTTGGCCTAGCCAGTGAGCACGAGGAAAAGCCGTCTCTGAAGTCTGAGACAGGGGTGGGTAAGGGAGCCCAAGGCCAGCACATGGCTATTAGACAGGCTGATATTACCAAGCTGTGGTAATGTTTGAGGGATCTGCAATTGTGGGGGTGATTGTGAGAGGAGTGGGTGATTGCATGCATCTGTTTGCTAGTGGACATGAGGCTGGCCTAGCCAGAGAGAAGGAGGAGACCCAGGTGCTGGGCAAGAGGGCCCAGGCTCCAGGCAGGGCTATTAGATGGGCTGAGGGCCTGTGCTCATGTCTGAGGGATGCACAAATGTGGGTGTGCTGGTGACTGCAGAGGGTGAGGGGGTGTGTGTTTTCACTAGGGAACTGCATGTCACAGACATACTGGAGACAGTCACACAAAGGGCTACTTTAATGATGAAGAGACTGGAGCATCTCTGACATGGTGATAGGCTGAGTGAGCTGGGACTGTTCAGCACAGAGAAGAGAAGTCTCAGGGGAGATCTCATCCATGTGTGCAAATATCTGAAGGGAGGCTGTGAAGAGGGTGGAGCCAGGCTCTTCTCCATGGTGCCCAGTGACAGGCCAAGAGGCATTTGGCACAAACCGAAACAAAGGAGGCTCTGTCTGAGCACCAGGAAACGCTTTTTCACTGGGAGGGTGAGGGAGCACTGGCACAGGATGCCCAGGGAGGTTGTGGAGAAGTTTGGAATTGTGGGTTTTTTTAACGATGGGGGTGGAGCATGGGTGTAGATAGATCCCAGTAAGAATGGGACTCTGGCTCCACAGAGTGCTGATTAAAATACCATTAGCTGGAGATAACAAAGAGGGTAAAAGGGGAGAGCAGGTTATGCCCCTCCAGATGCTGGGAACCCTGAGTTCTGTGGGTCTGTGCCTACTCAGGTCAGGTTAACTTAACAATAATGAACAGTTTGTCATCTCTGCCATGACTGGTGCATGGGATCACATTGGAGTTGATCTGGAAAGGGGGTGGGAGTAGGGCATCCCACCTGCCCACCCCTTCACATGCCCTTTCAGCTCTGGGGTGCAGGGCTGCCCTATCCCCACCCCTCACAATGCAGCACTCCAATGGGTCCCCTATGTGCTCCCTGGGATAGGGGATGACCCACTGACCCCTCATCTTGTTCCCTGCTGACCCCTCACCCTTTCCCCAAGAGTAGGCGTAGGTTGTCCTTGTCATCTCTGCGTTTGTGGCATCTAACAGCAGCACTGCTGCCAGGTTCCTCTCTCGCACTGTCGGTTATTCCAGCAGAATAAGACACAGCCAGAACTCCTGGGCTGCTGCACGGCAGGGTTCATCTCCTATTTTGGGGGATTTGGGGGAGAGGCCTTGTTCCCAGGAAGCTGAGGAAAGGGGAGAAGTGAGAGAAACAGAAGAGACTTCTGTTCCCAGAAGAAATAGCAGTGTCCCCAGAGAGCTGAGGACCCCAGAGGAAGATGTGAAACCTCAGTGGGGAGGAAACCCCTGACCTCCCAAATGGCCCAGCAGTGGGTGTGCAGAAGAGCAGGCGATTCTAGCTGGGGAGGTGAGGGCTCCACTGCGAGCTGACCGGGAACAGCCCCTTCCCACGACTGGGGCCCCCAGGGCCCCTGAGGGAGCCACAGGTGTTGCTGCTGGAGGAGGGAGAAACCCCGAAGGAGCATTTCAGGCACAGGAAGAACAGATCACTTCTCTTCCCCGCTTCTTCCTCCGCTCCCCCAACAGAGTCGTTTCCGGCAGCTCTGTTATCTCGGGGCTGGGAGGTGGTTTTCTGACTCTCTCTCACTCAGCCAACAGGCAGGTCGGTCTCGACATGCACCTCGGCTATCTCGTCCTCACGGCTTTCCTGGGGCGACTGCTGGGTAAGTCCTGCCTTTTCATCAACGTATACTTCTTCTTCCCCTGTGCAAACCCTCACCAGCCTTACCCGGTCCATATGGGGAACTACTCTTGAATTACAGGAAAACATTGGGAAATGCTGCCTCCCATTTGTGGTTTTGCACTGGTTCTCTCAAGATGCCCTTACTGTTGGAAAGAAGAGAGTTGAGATACCTCAGAGCCCTTCTCCATCTTTTCTCTCCCCTTCACTCCATCTCTCTCTGCCTTTCTCTTCTGATCCACCTGATGTCACCATAAGAGATCTCAGCTGTCTCTGCAGCCCCACATTTCCCCCTGGCCAACACAAATTAGCAGATCTTGTCAAAGCTGCCCCAGGGACTTCAAAGCTCTCATCCCATTGACATTAATAGGGTGTCCCATTCTGCTTCCTGGCTGGCACATACCTGCCGTGGCTTCCAGTTTTCTCCTGGTTGTTGACACAGCCAGGGCTCCCTCTTTCTACCATTCAGCTCAGCATTACTTGGGGAGCTAGGAGCGCTCTGAGATGACAGGGATGGGGAAGCAGGATGAATCTTTTTGCCATAGCTCCTCAGGCCTCTCAACCTGCTGGAGGGGTGCTGGGCCCAGCACACAAAGGTCAGGCATGACAGGCTGTTCCCTGGTCCTCCGGGCAGTAGGAGAAGGAGCAGGGAGGACGAGCAGGGACAGAGCACAACTCTCCTCAGGATCCACGCTGGGCTGAGAGCTCCAAGCTCCTGCCCAAAATCACTTGCCCAGGCCTCAAGAATTTCCAGAAGGGCAAGGGACAGGGAGCCTTCTCCATCAGGGTTTTGCATCCACTCTTGGTTTGCTGCCTGGAGCCTTTCCCTGCCAAGCTGCTGACCTTCACTTTCTTCCAGGCACCATGGGGCAGACCACCGTCACCCAGCAAGAAGGACAAGTCACAGTGAAGCAGAGACACACCTTCCAGACAACCTGCACATACCAGACCTCTGACTTTTATGGCTTGCTCTGGTACCAGCAGAGGAAAGGCCAAGCTCCCCAGCTGGTCTCGTATCAGGCAGCATCTGGCCCCAGGCGGAGCGGCCGTTTCACCACGCTGCTGAACACCACAGGGAAATACAGCCTCCTGCAGCTGGAGGAAGTCGAGGTCTCTGACAGTGCCTTGTACCTCTGTGCTGTGCAAGACACCCTGGTGCAGGGAGCTTCCTTGGCTGTGCAACAAGCCAGGGGAGAGAGGGTGTGTGTCTGTGGTGCAAGGCTGCGCTTGGGGGAAGGGGCCCTGAGCTCTCCCCTGGCAGCGCTGCTTCCCTGTGCACCCAGAGATCTGCAGGCCATGATCCTGTGATGTAATGTTTTCTGTCATAGAATCATAGAATCATAGAATCATTGAGGTTGGAAAAGACCTCTAAGATCATCGAGTCCAACCGTCAACCCAACACCACCAGGCCCACTAAACCATGTCCCTAAGCGCCTCATCTACACGTCTTTTAAATACCTCCAGCGATGGGGACTCCACCACTTCCCTGGGCAGCCTGTTCCAATGTTTCACCACTCTTTCAGGAAAGAAATTTTTCCTTACATCCAATCTAAACCTCCCCTGCCGCAACTTGAGGCCATTTCCTCTCGTCCTATCGCTTGTTACTTCGGAGAAAAGACCAACACCCACCTCGCTACAACCTCCTTTCAGGTAGTTGTAGAGAGCGATGAGGTCTCCCCTCAGCCTCCTTTTCTCCAGGCTGAACAGTCCCAGTTCCCTCAGCCGCTCCTCATAAGACTTGTGCTCCAGACCCCTCACCAGCCTCGTTGCCCTTCTCTGGACACGCTCCAGCACCTCAACGTCCTTCTTGTAGTGAGGGGCCCAAAACTGAACACAGTATTCGAGGTGCGGCCTCACCAGGGCCGAGTACAGGGGCACAATCACTTCCCTACTCCTACTGGCCACACTATTTCTGATACAGGCCAGGATGCCATTGGCCTTCTTGGCCGCCTGGGCACACTGCCGGCTCATGTTCAGCCGGCTGTCGACCAACACCCCCAGGTCCTTTTCCGCCAGGCAGCTTTCCAGCCACTCTTCCCCAAGCCTGTAGCGCTGCATGGGGTTGTTGTGGCCGAAGTGCAGGACCCGGCACTTGGCCTTGTTGAACCTCATACAGTTGGCCTGGGCCCATCCATCCAGCCTGTCCAGGTCCCTCTGCAGAGCCTTCCTACCCTCGAGCAGGTCAACGCTCCCGCCCAACTTGGTGTCGTCTGCAAACTTACTGAGGGTGCACTCAATCCCCTCATCCAGATCATCAATAAAGATATTAAACAAGACCTGGGGAACACCGCTCGTGACCGGCCGCCAACTGGATGTAACTCCATTCACCACAACTCTCTGGGCCCGGCCGTCCAGCCAGTTTTTGACCCAGCGCAGAGTCCACCTGTCTAAGCCGTGAGCCGCCAGCTTCTCGAGGAGAATGCTGTGGGAGACAGTGTCAAAGGCCTTGCTGAAGTCCAGGTAGACCACATCCACAGCCTTTCCCTCATCCACTAGGCGGGTCACCTGGTCATAGAAGGAGATCAGGTTGGTCAAGCAGGACCTGCCTCTCATGAACCCGTGCTGGCTAGGCCGGATCCCCTGGTTGTCCCGCTCATGCCTTGTGAGCGCCCTCAAGATGAGCCGCTCCATAATCTTCCCCGGCACCGAGGTCAGGCTGACAGGCCTGTAGTTCCCCGGATCCTCCTTCCGGCCCTTCTTGTGGATGGGCGTCACATTGGCAAGCCTCCAGTCTTCCGGGACCTCCCCCGTTCAGCAGGACTGCTGATAAATGATGGAGAGCGGCTTGGCGAGCACCTCCGCCAGCTCCCTCAGCACTCTCGGGTGGATCCCATCCGGCCCCATAGACTTGTGAGTGTCCAGGTGGCATAGCAGGTCATTGACTGCTTCCTCCTGGATTACGGGGGGTTCATCCTGCTCGCCGTCCCCGTCTTCCAGCTCGGGGGGCCGAGTACCCTGAGGATAACTGGTCTGCCTGTTAAAGACTGAGGCAAAGAAGGCATTGAGTACCTCAGCCTTTTCCTCATCCTCAGTGACAATGTTCCCCCTTGCATCCAATAAAGGATGGAGATTCTCCTTGGCTCTCTTCTTGTCATTAATATATTTGTAAAAACTTTTTTTGTTGTCTTTAACGACAGCGGCCAGATTGCGTTCTAGCTGGGCTTTTGCCTTTCTCATTTCCTCTCTGCACGACCTAACGAGATCCCTGTACTCTTCTTGAGTCGCCTGCCCCTTCTTCCACAAGCGGTAAACTCTCCTTTTTTTCCTGAGTCCCAGCAAGAGCTCCCCGTTCAGCCAGGCCGGTCGTCTTCCCCGCCCATTCTTCTTACGGCGTACAGGGACAGCCTGCTCCTGCGCCTTTAAGACTTCCTTCTTGAAGATCGTCCAGCCTTCCTGGACCCCTTTGCCCTTCAGGACCGTCTCCCACGGGACTCTCTCAACCAGCGTCCTGAACAGGCCAAAGTCCGCCCTCCGGAAGTCCATGGTTGCGGTCTTGCGGGCCCCCCTCCTTACTTCACCAAGAAGCGAGAATTCTATCATTTCATGGTCGCTAAGCCCAAGACGGCCTCCGACCACCACATCTCCCACCAGTCCTTCTCTGTTAGTAAACAGCAGGTCGAGCGAGGCACCTCCCCTGGTAGGCTCACTTACCAGCTGTGTCAGGAAGTTGTCTTCCACACACTCCAGGAACCTCCTAGACTGCTTCCTCTCTGCCGTGTTGTATTTCCAGCAGACATCCGGGAAGTTGAAGTCCCCCACGAGAACAAGGGCTAGCGATTGAGAGACTTCTGCCAGCCGCTTATAGAACGCTTCATCCGCCCCTTCATCCTGGTTGGGTGGTCTATAACAGACTCCCAGCAGGATATCTGCCTCGTTGGCCTTCCCCCTCATCCTTACCCATAGACACTCAACCGTACCATCATCACAATCGTTGAGCTCTATACAATCAAAACACTCCCTAACATACAGGGCCACCCCACCGCCTCTCCTTCCTCGCCTGTCCCTTCTGAAGAGTCTGTAGCCATCCATTGCAGCACTCCAGTTGTGAGAGTCACCCCACCATGTTTCTGTGAGGGCGACTAAGTCATATCTCTCCCGCTGCACAATGGCTTCCAGCTCCTCCTGCTTGCCGCCCATGCTGCGTGCATTGGTGTATATGCACTTGAGCTGGGCTATCGATTTCGCCCCCGGCATCGGCATGCCACCCCTCGGCTCATCTCTAGCGAGCCTGGTTTTATCCCCTTCCCCCTTCGAACCTAGTTTAAAGCCCTCTCAATGAGCCCTGCCAATTCATGAGCCATGATCCTTTTTCCCTTGTGAGACAGCTGGACTCCGTCTGTCACCAGCAGGCCCGGTGCCATGTAAACCTCCCCATGATCAAAAAAGCCAAAATTCCTCCGACGGCACCAGCCCCTGAGCCACGCGTTGATCAGGTGTGTTTTCCTGCTCCTTTCGGTATCCTTCCCTGCCACTGCAGGGATAGAGGAAAACACTACCTGTGCTCCCGATCCTTGAACCAGTCGCCCCAGTGCCCTGAAGTCCCTTTTGATCGCTGCAGGACTTCTCTCCACAACCTCATCACTGCCAGCCTGTATAACCAGCAGCGGGTAGTAATCAGAAGGCCGTACCAAACCAGGGAGCTTCCTAGTGATGTCTCTGACCCGGGCCCCAGGGAGGCAGCAGACTTCCCTGTGGGACGGGTCCGGTCGGCATATCGGGCCCTCTGTTCCCCTCAGAAGGGAATCGCCTATGACAATTACCCTCCTTTTTTTCTTAGCAGCGGCAGTCGTAATGCGTGGGGCTGACTGCCTCACCCTAGGCGACCCCCCCGATGGACCTTCGTCTACATCCTCGCTTGCCTCGCCCTCAAGTTCCAGGGCCCCATATCTGTTGTGTAAAGGCAACCGGGAAGGTGAGGGAGGCCGGGCAGGGGTTCGCCTGGCACGCCGAGCAGGGACCCGTTTCCATCCCCCCCCGTCGCTTAGGTCCCCTCTTTCTACCTGGTGGCAAGAGGGCAGGGGATCCTCTGCTTCTCGCGGAGCCTCCTTCTGCTGCCTCTGCCTCAGGGATGGTAGGGTGCGGCTCCACCAATCTATCTCCCTCTCACACTCCCGGATACTCCTCAACCTTTCCACCTCCTCCTTCAGCTCTGCCACCAGGCCGAGCAGATCATCCACCTGGTCACACCGCACACAGGTGTTGTCTCTGCTGCCCTCCGGCACAGCTGACAGGCTCAGGCACTCCCTGCAGCCAGAGACCTGGACAGCTGTATGCTTGCGTGTGAGCTCCGTCTGGGTCGCCACATTCCTTCTGGCGACGGCTTTCGGCCGAGTGGAAACCATAGCCGGTCCTCTTCTCGGAAGCCGACGATTACCAGTTGAGTTGGCCTCTAGAGCCGGGAGTGGGGCTGCGCCTTGCCCGCTCGCCTTCCCTGCACGCCCTGCCTGCGCGAACTGCCGCGCAAACTGCCGCGGACGCCCTTCTGACGCGCCACGTCCTGTTTGCCCGCCCTGTTCGCCGCGCTCCGGGTCGCTCGCGCTCCCTGGAGCTGCTCTTGTAAGTGAGGGGGTTTGGCCGCCGCCCCTCTTGTCCCCGCCCACGCTGAGTCAGAGCTGCCGCTCGTCAGGAACGCCCTCCTCCGGCTCGGGGAATGGCGGGGCTGGGGCTCCCTCTCGCTCCCTGCGCTTTTCCTTTTCGCGGGTTTGGCCGCGGTTTTTTGCCGCTTCAGGAAGGGTCCCCCGTCGCGATCCTCCGCTCCGGAGCCCTTCGCCTCGGTGGCTTCGCTGAAATGGCGGGTACAGTGGGTTTTTAAACTGCTGCCGCCCCTCTTGTCCCCGCCCACGCTGAGTCAGAGCTGCCGCTCGTCAGGAACGCCCTCCTCCGGCTCGGGGAATGGCGGGGCTGGGGCTCCCTCTCGCTCCCTGCGCTTTTCCTTTTCGCGGGTTTGGCCGCGGTTTTTTGCCGCTTCAGGAAGGGTCCCCCGTCGCGATCCTCCGCTCCGGAGCCCTTCGCCTCGGTGGCTTCGCTGAAATGGCGGGTACAGTGGGTTTTTAAACTGCTGCCGCCCCTCTTGTCCCCGCCCACGCTGAGTCAGAGCTGCCGCTCGTCAGGAACGCCCTCCTCCGGCTCGGGGAATGGCGGGGCTGGGGCTCCCTCTCGCTCCCTGCGCTTTTCCTTTTCGCGGGTTTGGCCGCGGTTTTTTGCCGCTTCAGGAAGGGTCCCCCGTCGCGATCCTCCGCTCCGGAGCCCTTCGCCTCGGTGGCTTCGCTGAAATGGCGGGTACAGTGGGTTTTTAAACTGCTGCCGCCCCTCTTGTCCCCGCCCACGCTGAGTCAGAGCTGCCGCTCGTCAGGAACGCCCTCCTCCGGCTCGGGGAATGGCGGGGCTGGGGCTCCCTCTCGCTCCCTGCGCTTTTCCTTTTCGCGGGTTTGGCCGCGGTTTTTTGCCGCTTCAGGAAGGGTCCCCCGTCGCGATCCTCCGCTCCGGAGCCCTTCGCCTCGGTGGCTTCGCTGAAATGGCGGGTACAGTGGGTTTTTAAACTGCTGCCGCCCCTCTTGTCCCCGCCCACGCTGAGTCAGAGCTGCCGCTCGTCAGGAACGCCCTCCTCCGGCTCGGGGAATGGCGGGGCTGGGGCTCCCTCTCGCTCCCTGCGCTTTTCCTTTTCGCGGGTTTGGCCGCGGTTTTTTGCCGCTTCAGGAAGGGTCCCCCGTCGCGATCCTCCGCTCCGGAGCCCTTCGCCTCGGTGGCTTCGCTGAAATGGCGGGTACAGTGGGTTTTTAAACTGCTGCCGCCCCTCTTGTCCCCGCCCACGCTGAGTCAGAGCTGCCGCTCGTCAGGAACGCCCTCCTCCGGCTCGGGGAATGGCGGGGCTGGGGCTCCCTCTCGCTCCCTGCGCTTTTCCTTTTCGCGGGTTTGGCCGCGGTTTTTTGCCGCTTCAGGAAGGGTCCCCCGTCGCGATCCTCCGCTCCGGAGCCCTTCGCCTCGGTGGCTTCGCTGAAATGGCGGGTACAGTGGGTTTTTAAACTGCTGCCGCCCCTCTTGTCCCCGCCCACGCTGAGTCAGAGCTGCCGCTCGTCAGGAACGCCCTCCTCCGGCTCGGGGAATGGCGGGGCTGGGGCTCCCTCTCGCTCCCTGCGCTTTTCCTTTTCGCGGGTTTGGCCGCGGTTTTTTGCCGCTTCAGGAAGGGTCCCCCGTCGCGATCCTCCGCTCCGGAGCCCTTCGCCTCGGTGGCTTCGCTGAAATGGCGGGTACAGTGGGTTTTTAAACTGCTGCCGCCCCTCTTGTCCCCGCCCACGCTGAGTCAGAGCTGCCGCTCGTCAGGAACGCCCTCCTCCGGCTCGGGGAATGGCGGGGCTGGGGCTCCCTCTCGCTCCCTGCGCTTTTCCTTTTCGCGGGTTTGGCCGCGGTTTTTTGCCGCTTCAGGAAGGGTCCCCCGTCGCGATCCTCCGCTCCGGAGCCCTTCGCCTCGGTGGCTTCCATTCCAGACATCAAGCTATGCAGGCATGGTCTTAAATATTCCCGTACCACACTAAATGAAGGCAATGTCTTCTTATTGCCAATGCATGGGAAGCTCCGCTGCCTGGTAAAGTGCAAGCAGCACACACATGAGCCATTGCTTTTACCTGTTAATGATCTGTTCATCCTGACCACTATTAATAACTGCAGGCACACCCATCCTCTCTGAGAGCAACTGCGTTTGCCTTGTCTCGAGATGGTTCCACTGTGTTGTTTCCCTTTTGAAGTTCAGCCATGGCAGTTGATGTAAAGAGATGCTGTACCTTTTCTTCTCCTATCTACTGGTATGACAATAAACCAAAACAAAAGCAGACAATGAAAAGCTCCACCCAGGCAGCTCCCAGCATGGGGCATCCACGGGCCCTCATTCCCCTGTGCTCTCTGAGGAGACAGCACCAACCTCAGCCTCATATCAGCAGGTGCCTCCTCTACCCCATCGGATCATTGCCCCAGTTTGTCACTGGTGGCATTAGACGTTCCAGTGGGAGCTGGTCTTTTCGTCCTGCTCATCTGGCATTATGAACTGGCATGTTTGGTAGCAAGTGTCCTGTGTCTGCTCAGTCACAAATGATCAAACTGTGCCTGGAGCACTGCTCTCTTCCCCTAAATGGTTCTTCTGTCCTTTAATCCCTGGGCACAGAGGTGGCTCCTCAAGGGCAACATCTGCATGAACGGCAGCTGCTGCAGAAACTCCCCATGCAGGGACAGGCACTGTCCCTCACTCTGCTGGGTGGGGGGGACACCCATCACAGCCTTCTGCTTTACAGCCAGCCCCTCTCTGAGCTTCACGTAGCCACATGTGTGACCTCCCAATGCCTGTGCTAGCCAGGGCCCCAGACCCTGTCCCCTGGGCAAGCACAAGGCCTACCCTAGCACAGCAGCAGAGTCCAGAGAAAAGCTGCACTGCCATTGACCAGCAGGAACATTGTGTGCCCTTGACGTGTACCCATCATTGTCCCCTTGGGAGCTGCACGCCTCAGTCCCCAAGAAGGAAATGCCAGGCAGCCGGTGACCTGAGCCCATAGCAGGAGCCTGTGAGTTTTTAAATTTCAGGTGCAAGCGGGTAGGCTAGATGAAGAAAACAAGAGCAGGGAGGCAGGAGTGAGGATGACCCCAGCCCAGGTCAGGCAGTGCCCACACTAGCAGGGTGCATGGGTGCGGGTGCTCGTGGGTGACTTTTACCACCTCAGTGTCTGCTGCAGGAGGAAAATGGCTGGGCACAAGCAAACCAGGACATGTCTGGGGCATACGGAAGACAAATTTTTGATGCAGGTAATCCATCAACGGGCTAGGGGAGAGGCTCTGTTGGACCTGCTACTCACAAGTGAGGAAGAACTGTTGGATGATGTAACATTCAAGGGCAGCCTTGCCTGCAGTGACCATGAGACTGTGGACCTTAAGATCCTCAGAGGACTGACCAAGACAAACAGGAGTATTACTGCCCCCGACTTCAGACGAGCACTTCTTAGTCTTGTCAGGGACCTACCTGCTCGGCAGGATACCATGGGAAATTGCCCTGGAGCGCAGAGGTTTCCAGGAGGGCTGGCTAACCTTCAAGGACAGCCTCCTCAGAGCACAAGGATGGTCCTCTGCAATGTGGATGACAAAGCGCAGCTGGAGTGGAAAATTGCAAGGGGGGTGAAGGAAATCAAGAAAGATGTCTCTCAGCCTATTGGCAGCAAAAGGAAGGCTAAGTAGATGTGGGCTCATTGCTTGGTGAGGAAGGGGACCTGATGACAAATGACATGTAATCAATGCCTATTTGTCCTCAGTTTCTACTGGCATGGCTTCTCCTCAGGCCTACCACACCCCTGAGCCTCCCCACACACTCTCTGGGAAGGAAGCAGCACCCACAGTAGAAGAAGAAAGAACTAAGGAGCTCTTACTACCATTTGGAAATACACAAGTTCATGGGAAAATTTGGGATGCATCCAAGGGTGTTCAAGGAGCTGACTGGACAGTCTCTACTCAGTCCCTGGAAGGAAAATGGAAGTGTTTTCTAAACTCATGAAAGGCAAGAAGGGGGTTGGGAGCAGCTGACATGGGTCTACTGAGGGCAAATCATGCCTCACCAACCTCCTTGCTTTCCATGAGGAGGTGACTGGCACTGTGGGGAAGGGGAGGGGCACTGGCTGTGGTGTACCTTGACTGTAGCAAGACCTTTGACATACCCTCATGGGAGCACACACACGCACATCTATACGCACACAGAGGTATGCACACTCACAGCCATGCACACACACCGATATGGGTGCACACACAATCTCACACACATGGGCACAACCACACACATGAGCTTGCACGTACCCAAAGAGTAACTCGTACGTGTGCCCTTCTATAGAGGTGTGTGCACACACATTTCCAAAGGAGCCCGTGTGCAGACACAGGCACAGCCGTCCCCCATACCAACATGTACGCACAGACATTCAAACACACATGATTACACATAGTCATGGTCCTGCATGCATGTATTTGCATACAGGTATTGTATATATATGCGTTTGACTGTGGTTCAGTCAGCTGTTTTCTCACCAGAAAAGAGAGAGAAACCACATCAGAATTGAAGCTGCCATGGCCTTTCCAGACATTGAGCATCTCTGTGTCCCAAGTCTGTAGGTCAGGGATAATGTAAAAATGAGAGAAGATCCATATTGCTGCAGCCACAAAGAATCCCCACATTACAATTGAAAAACCTCCTCCAGCCTTAGATGCTCCCAGCTGTCCTATGTGATCTCCTTAAGGGAGATGAGGGGGTGTGGGACCAGCCCCAGCTCTGCAAAGGGAATGCTGCCACAGAGATGTATTCACACAGCAGCAGTGTGGTTTGCCTGCGACAAGCCAGACTCCCCACAGGCTGCAACTGCTGAGGCTGGGGCACCAGAAATGATACTGACTGATCCCAGGAAGAAAGGCACTCAACCTCTTCAAAGCATTGCTTAAAATGCCATTTATTAGCGCTAAGACTAGAAAGAAAGAGGATAGTGTAGAAGATCTTACATCCCTTCAGATCCTGGGACCCCTGGTCTGCTCACCATCAGCTGCTCTCACAGAATGAGAAAATCACAGGACGTTTGAGGTTGGAAGGGACCTCTGGAGGTCATCTGGTCCAACCCCCCTGCTCAAGCAGGACCACCTAGAGCCAGTTGCCCAGGACCGTTTCTAGGTGCGTTTTGAGTATCTCTAAGGAAGGAGACTTGGCAACCTCCCTGGGCAACCCATGCCAGTACATGCCATCCTTCCCTCTACAACAAGGATAAATGCAGATGATAACATTATTAAGAAGGACCTTCTGCTTCGTACAAGGTTTACTGTGGTAGGGTTAGGAAGTACAACAGTGTTGTTCCAGATGATGGTTATTAATAGCACGATTAGGGGAAAAAAGATTTCAGACAGGCAAGTGAAATGCTTTTACAAAAGTTTGGCCTTCAGTCATTCTGAGATGTGCTTCATTAGCCATAATTCCCTCTTGATCGAGGACATGGGTGTGGGGATTTCCATTCTTCCACTTGTACACTTTTGTCAAGACATCTGGATTTTCATGCAGGAAAAAAGATATGAGACTGTAGTAGCTGCCAAAGAGACATTTCCACCAATCAGAAGGCATGAGATTTACATGTAAAAAAATCCTCTCCCCCCAGAATGGCAGCCAATTCCTGAGCACAAGTTCTCTTGGGGGACCAATGAAGCAGTCAAGAGCTCTGAGCTCGTCTGCAGCTGTCTTGGGAAGTGCACCCAGTACCCTCGTCCTTGCTGATCTTCACATTCTCCTGCACACTCTGTATCAGAGCAATCTGATCTCCCTCAGAAATACACCGTTTCACTGCCCCCATTTCTGTGCTGACTGCCCTCAGCTCCCACATGCTTAGCTCCAATTTCCAGCCTCGACACGTTCAGCAGGATGGGTGATATTTCCCTGCTACCCCTGCCCAAGCCTGCTGGCCATGGCCCCTAGATTGCATGCTGGATGGGAGAGGAAGGTGGAGTAGCAGCTATGGACCATCCCAAGGGATGTTCCTTGCATTACCACTCCTGGCATTCTGTGTTCCTGGAGCCCCACACCCTGCCACGCCAGCACAGCTCTGACCATAGCAAGAAGAACATCCTTCCTCAAGAGCTGCTGACCCCTCAGGGCCTCCTGCCTTTCTGGCCATTTGTGGGCAGACACAGCAAGGCAAGGCCTGATGGTCACTGGCAGCCGAGAAGCCAATGATGACTTCCTCAGCTTCAAGTGACAGTGCTGAAAAGAGGAGCCACGGCACAGTGTCCCAGCCTCCCGTTCCTCTGTGAATGGAGAGGGGTGTCCTTGTGCCCTCACCCCCTTCCACCCCAGAGCAGCACCTTTCTCCTTCGGCAGCTTGGGGAGTGCCCACAGAGGGAAGGACCACATGGAGGCCAGGCTTGAAGACAGCAGAACTTTAATGAGTCAAAAGAGGGAAACAAAATCACACCAAGTGGGTGCCGACAGTGCAGGGAGCGCTGGGGGCAGGAAACAGTCTGCGTCCTTGGCCATGCAGAAGTTCTTGCATGATGTCTGTCTGCCTGACTTTCAGGTGGAGAGGAGACAAATGGGCCCCACCAGGCTGGACTTGGTGGTACCTTGCTGCCAAGGGGATACAAAGCAAACAACAAAAAGGGAAAGACAAGGTCATTCAGCTATCCTGAAAACAGCATTGAAAAATCTTGATGTTCTACCCAGCACCATGTTCTGAGTTCCTCAAGGTGTCTCCCTGGGGCTTGCCCAGCGTCTTTAGCAGGGGAGGCACCTTCTGCCACCGTAGCGGCTGGAAATGCCAGAGAGGTCACAGCACCCAGAGGTGATGGGCACTCCATCACAGCTGAGGATGCTGCCAACAGCAGCGGAGGTGGAGGAGCCCACAACGGTGTTCTGAGGGAAGGAGCTGAGGAGGGGACCGGGCAGGGTCACCACCACGGGAGGGGGCTCGATGGCGACAGTGGAGTTCTGGCACTGCCTGACACAGGGCTCATTGCAGCTGTTGGCCAGTGGGGTGGGGCCGCAGGGCCGGCATGGCAGGCACTGGTTGTAGCAGGACATGTCTCTGGGCTGGAGGTGCACCTGGGAGAGAGGGCATGGAGGAAGCAGAGCACAAGGGTGCGTGATGAGCAACCTGGTTACCCTGTCACAAAGGAGCCAAGGCCACTACTGAGTAGGGAGCTGGAAGCTGTGCCAGGAGCCACATGGTACCTTTCACCCTACAAAGAGCAGCCTGGCCCAGGGAGGCTCTCTCTGAATTCGTAAACCAAAAGCCCCCTCTGCCATGTCCCAGCCTTTCTCTAAGCAGCCCTTCTGCCCACTTCCCTCTCTCATGACAAGAAGTTCCAAACCCCAGCACAGGCCAGAGCCAGTACCAGCTGAGATGTCCATCGAGACAAGATCTTGCTTCGTAAGAGAAGGAGAAGGGGTTCTAGACTCACCTGGTTCCCAAGGAGAAGGAGGCAAGAGAAGTGGATGGGAGAGCAGGGACTTGAGCTGGCTTTTATACCTGCCCTTCATTGCCGCAGGACCAGAGGCACCCTTTGCAGAGGTAACAATTTTCTGACAAGCTCATCTTGAATGCAAAACATCACAGTTAATGGTATGGGCTGTGCTTTGATTCCCTGCAGCGCTGCCTTTTCATGTCCAGGTTTGTGCCATGCCCATTCTCCAGTGAAGGCTTCTTCTGAGCACTGGGATGAAAGGCCCTGGGATTTCTTGGGCAGGAATGCAGCAGTGCGGGCAGAAGACTCAGCTCAAGGGCTGGACGGGTCCAAGCAGGCAAATGATGTCAGCCTGGGTCACTCTGGTGGGGCTGTGTGCAGTATCATTCTCAGGAAGAAGCTCCAGCAATCTTCAGCTGGACACTATCGGCTCTCGTGCATGAGTACGTGCCATATCCTTCTCTTTCCCTCCCTCCTCAGCTCACTCTGATGGTCACCTGTTGTTGCCTCCTCAGGTATATGCGTTGTGCTGCTACGTTTTGACCCCATCCTGCCTTACGCTGCCCAGTCCCCAGGGATCTTCAGCACAGTCCATGGTCCGTTGTGTTCCAATGTCTGTTCCTGTCTTGTGTGTACTTGTAAGCAGCCAGGTTTGTGTGAATGCACGTGGGAGCACAAATTTGTGCATAATTCCATGCGGGTGTGCATGAGCCTCTGTGTGTGTGTGTCCTTGTGTGTCACTCATCACGAGGGAATGTGCTGCTCATGGCAGAGAGAGACACTCTCCACTGCTCCCTCCATGAGCACGACAGGGCAGCAGGTTCCCAGGGTCAGAAGGAGCCTGAGCGCAGCCCAACGGTGATGGCACGAGCCTGCTAGAGATCTGTCCAGGGAAGGGGCACTGAAATGCAGCCCCTGTCTCCTGAGCCCTCCTTTTCCTGCCCCCCCAAAGCTCACACTCCACTGCTGCCAAGTTCAGGCCCCAACAAGGATGGTTTCACTCCAGCTTGGATCCTCGGTTGAATTCAGTGTAACAACATTGGGAGTGCCTCAGCATGGCTGGCAGTCCCCCCTGCCTGCCTCTCCAGGCCAGGACACAGCTGCTCTCCCCAGTGCTAGAGAGTTCAAAAGGATGGGGATGGCTTTATGGGCAGGGAGAAAGGCTGAGGAATCCTGCTGACCATGTGCTGGCCATCCCTGAGTGGATCTGCTTCCAATGCAGTGTCGGTGGTGTCTGGGGTGGGACACATCCCCCTCTCATGTCCATGTCAATGCCAAATGTACTTGTGCAGCCCATCAACCTGGTGTCATGTCGGGCAGGGGCCAAGACCTTTTCCCAAACAGGTACTGAATGAAAGGGACCTGAAGCCTGATGTCGCTGTGGTGTAAGTGGAAGGACAGACCCTGTGGCTTGCACAGGAAAGCCAAAGAGCTGATGAATGCTTTGGACTTCAGCCCGCAGGGACCTTCATGCCTCACATTGAAATCTCAGTCTGAGTGTCCAGGAACTGTCTCTGGAAGGGAAGGAACATTACATTCAAGACCCCATACCGCAAAGCCTACTGGTCTCCTGTGGGGGTGTCCAGAAGAGACCCTCACTCTGACAAGGGCTGTGCACAGTGTATAATGTTCCTGAGCCCGTATCCCTGCCTGAATGTTTGTCTGCCTGGATTTAGGTCCAACTTGGAGACAATACAGCTGAGGGCTTTTCCACTTCCCTGTAGTGACCCCATTAGAGACCAGTGCCAGAGAGCTCTTCTGGGAGAGCTCAGCCAGGGCCGATTCCCCTCTCCATGGAGCTGCTTCTGAGCTGAGGCTCTAGTGTAGCTGAGGGCCAACCTCATTGCTTTCTCATGAGGTAACAGGCACCGCGGACAAGGGAAGGGGAGGGGTGTATCTAGAGTTTAGCAAGACCTTTGACAGCCTCTCTCATACTTCCTTTATGACCAAATCAGTGACAAATGGGTTCAGTGATAAGGTGGGTGGAAAACTGGCTGGACTACCAGGCTCAGAGAGTTGTAACCTTGGTCCAAAGCCCAGATGGCTGACACGTATTAGTGGGGTCTAGGAGTAGGGATCAGCAGTAGGACCAATACTGTTTGATGTTTTCATGAACACCATGAGTACTGGGCAGTGGGGAACTCCCAGCAAGTCTCTGGATAACACCCAGCGAGGGGAACGGGCCGGAACTGTCGCACGCGGCTCCTGTTCAGAGGACCTGGACAGGCTGGAAAAATGGGCTGACTGGAACCTCCTGAAGGCCAAAAAGAGTAAGGGCAAGGTTTTGCATCTGATGGAGGAACCAGCCCATGCAGTCACGCAGGCTGGGGGCTGGCTGCCTGGGAAACAGATCCACAGGAAAGCATGTGTGGTTTTAGGAGACACCCAGCTGAACATGAGACAGCAGTGTGCCCTTGCAGCAAAGACGGTCAACTGCATCCTGAGCTGTGTTAGTCAAAGTGTTGCCAGCAGGTCCAGGAAAGTGACCCTGCCCCTCTGGCCCTTGTGAGACCACACCTGGAGTACTGCGTCCAGGTTGGGGCTCCCTGCTCCAAGAAGAGTATCGACATACTGAAGGGAGTCCAACAAAGGCCACCAAGTCGATTAGGGGGCTGACAAAGTTGACATGTGAGGAGAGTGTGAGAGAACTGGGCCTGCCCATCTTGGAGAAGAGAAGGCTCAGGGGAGACCTTCTTGCTTTCCACAACTGCTTTTTCAGAGGTGACAGAGAAGATGGACCTAGTCTCTGGAAGTGCCCAGGAGACAGGACACGAGGAGTTCTGATTAAGCAATAAGCTAGAAGACATAGTGAGAAAAAAAACGTGTTTCCCAGGGAGGTTGTGTAATCTCCATCCTGGAAGGTGTTCAAGGATGGACTGTATGTGACTTTGAGCAACCTGGTCTAATGGGGTCTGTTCCGAGCAGAGGGGTGATCTAGATGACCTCTGGAGGTCCCTTCTCACCTACATTCTGACTCTGTGATTCCCCCCGCTTCCCGGCCCTCCCTGACCCCTGCACGCCCACGGGCGCATGTGTCCTCACACCCCCTCTGCCACAACACAACTCTTAGCCATTGTGCTGGGACTGCGGAGGGGCAGCTGAAGGGAGGCTCTCAGCCTCCTCCCTGCCATCCGCAGGGAATCAGTGGCTGCTGTTTCCAGCCCCTGAGCTGGGAGACAGCCATGGGAAGCTGGTCCATCTCCTGGGTCAGGGCCCTGCAGCTGTCCCCGGCTGCAGCGGGCACTGTGCACGCTTGTTCTTGCTGGGGAGCCCTGGCTGGAGGAGGGGAAGAGTCCACTTCCCAGGACAGCAGCTTGTGGCCCTGCAGAGCCACCGAGCACTCTTAGCCCGGGCGAGACCCCGGGCGGCGCCGGCGCAGGGCTCAGCCCCGGGGCAGAGCTGGCGGCGGCGGAGAGGAGAGGAGAGGAGGCGGCGGAGAGGAGGCGGGGGAGAGGAGGCGGCGGTGCCGGAGCAGAGAGCCGGGTCTGGCGGGGGGCAGCGAGGCGCGGGCGGCGGAGCGGCGGCATGCGGCGGTGCCGGGGCGCAGGGCTGGCGGGGCTGGCCGCGGTGCTCCTGGGTGCGCGGGGCTGGCGGCGGGGGCCGGGGCTGGGCCTGGGGTGGCCCCCGCAGCTCCCTCCAGCCTGCCGTCCCCTCTGGCTTCTTCACGGACCTCTGCCCCCGAACCATCCTCCCGTCCAGCCCTCCCTCTGCTACCATCCCACGTTCCCCCAGAAAACTCATCGCTCTAGCCTTTCTCCAGGCCTCCCTGTTTCCTTCCTTTCCTCTGTGTCTTGCCGTATAACTCATGCGGTCATCCCTTCCCCCTCGCTACTTTATTTCTGTCTTTCTTTCCTTTATCCCCCTTTTTTTCTTCAACACCTCCACCCTTCCAGCTATCCTTCATGCATTCATCTCGCCACCACCTATTAATGGACACTTCCATTAGTGCACATGTTGACATCCTCTGGAAACTCTTCTCCTCATCATCTCTCTTAGTTCCTGACTGCTTCTGCGGGATTTGTCCTGGGAAACAGCAGGCAGGGCTGGGCACAAAGCAGGGTTTGACTGTTTGACTGTTTTTTCCTTCTTTTTCTCCTCGGCAGTGGCTGCGGGCAGAGCCCAGGTGCAGCAGGAGCCGTCGGCAGAGACCACCGAGGGCACCGGCATCAGCATCAACTGCTCGGACACTGCCGTGTCCTCCCCCTGCCAGAGTGCGGGAGTGTGTCTGTCCCTGTACGGCTGGTTTCTGCAGCAGATGCTCTTTACAGAGATGTTTCTCTTCAGGCGCTTCCTCCATGGCCAGAGGTGAAGGCCGAGGGTGTGCGACACCAGGGTCCAGGCACTTCAGTGTGTCCTCTCTCCATCCAGACAGTCCCAGGGACAGGGTGGACATGGGTGGGTACAGGGGTGCCTTCTCCATCTCCTGCAGAGCTGGGTGCAGGCCTGTGCAGCTGGCTGGGTGGTTGATGTCAGGAGAAGTTTGGAAGGGATGCCTTTCCCTCTGATGGACAGTACTTAAACCATGAGGCTCTAGAGAGCCTTCTTGCGGCCGAGGTTGAGGGACAGACCCAAAGAGGCCTGCCTGGAGCAGCAGGGAGAGAGTTTTGCTCCACCCTCTGAGCTGTGGTTTGGAGGCCTCTTTGATCTGGCAGAGGCAGAAGAAGAGGTGAAGTTGCAAGCATCGGGTCCTTCACGCTGGCAGGTCCCTGGGCACCCCATGAAGGGAGAGCGTGACCTGGTCCTGATTTTCCTGGCAGTGCTGGTGGGACTGGCAGACTTTGGTGAGATGTGACTTTCAGGCTGGGGAGAATGAGGCAAGAGCTTGCGCCGCTGGTGGTGGAAGGGAGGAGACGTGAGTCCTGACTCCCTGGGGGATCTGGGAGTGTTTCTGTAGGGAGAGCAGGGGCTGCAGACAGGTGCAGCAAATAATCTGGGACATGTCAGGAGCAATGGGCATCAAAGGAGGAATAAGAACTCACCTTAAATTTGCAGGTACTGAGCATTTCTGAATGTGCTACTAGTATAAATAAAGCCTGAAAGAGGGAAAGATGTTAGGGAACGGAGCGATGCAGCGTATAGGAGCTTCTCTCCGAGATGTATTGGATAAATCTACAGCTCATGTCTGCTGCTGCTGAAGGAGAGACCAGCAGTTAACATAGCTCAGAGGCAGATATGGAGAGAACCAGCGGACTGAAAGACCAGTGAGTATTGCTGAAAAGCAGGATGATCCGGGATGTGAGGAGTGGCAAGATCCTGCAGAAAGAAGCGTGCAGGGACAAACAGCTCAGCCTTTCAGAGGCTAGGAAAAGTGAGCTGGAAAGTGGGGACAGTGAGCAAGCTGATGAAGTGATAGACGGACAGCTACACAGGCAAGCAAAGCTGAAAGCTCTTTCTGGCTTTACAGGTCATGCGCAGAAGGACTCTGTGCTCCAGTTCCCAGCAGAAAGGACCATCCAGGCAGGACACAACACAACGCTGCACTGCAATTTCTCCACCAGCAGTTCCAGTCCCTACGTCTACTGGTACCAGCAGCTCCCAAACCAGTCCCCTCAGATGCTGCTATGGGTGTATAAGTACAAAGCTCGCGATGATTCAGGGAGGTTCTCCTCCGTGCTGTCTGCAGAGGACTCCCAGGTGCTTCTGCATGTGCGGGATGCCGAGCTCCAGGACAGCGCTGCCTATTTCTGTGCACTGAGCCCACACTGGTGCCCACAGAAACGTGGGGGGTGCTCTGAGGAGCGGTTCCCTCCCCACCACTGCTTGCATGTAGCTCTGAGCCCAGCCTGCCCAGCAGCAGCACCTGGGGGCTGTGGTGAGGCTGAGGCTGTGAGGCACATGCCAGCATGAATTTTACAGCTGTATCTAGATCCAGGGTCTTTGGTGATGAAAAGAGTCCAAGGAACCTGACTTGAGGCAGACCCGTTGGAGGCTGAACCATACACAAGCCAAACCAGGCTTGTAAATGCCCTCTGCTTAAAATAGCTGGTACACTGGAGCGAGTGCTCAGGACAAGTAACCCATCAGCTTGTCTTCTTGTTCCCTTTCCCTGTGCCTCCACCGATGGCCACAGCTGGAGAACGAAGCTTGTGGTAGGAGGCACAACTGCTCTTATGGTTTTGCCACGTGGCCGTAGTAGCCCAAGAAGGGAAGAGCCCTTCCTTGCCCTGCATCTGGGTGTCAGCTAAACCCTCAGCAAGTGAAAAAGACACATCAGCCAGACGCTGGACAAGATTGTCTGTTCAAACCCTTCCCGCACTCATGCACTGCCAGAGAGTGGTCCCACTCTTTTTCACGTCTCTTCTCCTTCTCAGGGGAATCGCCAGTGCTCGGCTGGGAGGAACCCCTGTGGCCCTGAGTCCATGCTGGTTTCTCTGTCCAACAGCTGGTAACCACATCTCCGTGATCTTGTTTCCTCCCATAGGCAACAGGAATGGTTCTGGGGACCTGTTCTCAGGCAATCCCACCCCAGCACTGCATGTGGAAGCTCAGCTGGAGGGTGCTGGCTTTCCAGCTGGATCCCACCCTATCAGTTGGAGTCTGTTGCTCATGAAGCATCATCCACTTCACCTGAGAAAGCCTAGGGTACCTGGCTGTTGTCCCACTGCTCTTCCAGGATGACCTGCCTCTCCCAAGTGACGTGGATCTGCTCTGCCAGCCCTGTTGGAGGCTTTGCATGCCCCTATTTATCTCAGAGGGCGCTAGGCAGCGTTGATGGGGAATTGACGGCAGCCCTGAGTGTCCTGCACTCCGCTGTGTCTCGGGTCCCTTGGACATTTCAGGTCCTGCTTTTGGTTGCTCTCCAGGGCTGCAGGGGGCTTCAGCGCTCCACAGACACAATTCTCCCCCAAAGCAAGGAATGACAAGCAGTGATGGCTACCTGAGGACAGATCCAGGCTCAGGCTCTTTCTCCAGCCTCGGCAGGCTGTCCCAGGGATTTTCCCAAGTGCCACTGAGAAAGAGAGCACAGCTGAGAAGGGTGGGCATCAGCCTGTCCTTGGGCACTGCTGCCTGGGCCTGGCTGCAGGTCTAAGAGCCAAGTGCCCAGCACAGGTGGACACAGGAGAATCACCTCCAGAGGCGCCACTGCTTCCAGAAGGGAAGAGGAGATGTTCAGTCCGGACTCAATCATCTCACCTGGAGAGCTCTACACTCAGGTGAAATCAACCCCACACTGTTCATAAAAGTGTATATCTGCCGTGTTGATGCCTCCTCCTTAGGAAGTGCTCACATGGACTCCCTTTGTCAGTGTGCAGAAAGAAGAGCTTTGAGAACGTGATTTGTCTGTTCTGAAATGAAAATTGGAAGGGGAAGATCAGGTGCCCTTTGGAAGTGCTAATGTCCTCCCAGTGAGTGTAAAGAGAGACTTCCTACCCAGCCAGCCTTTCTCAGCTCTGCAGTTTGGGGACTTTGCCAATCACACTAAGGTGTTTCCACAACAAAGCCCAAAATGGGTGGAACGATGGACTGTTGAAACCTGATGTGGGGCTGTAGATGTGGGAATGCCCTGACACATCTAGCAGGAAGCATAGTGATTTGCATATTTTTAATTAGAAATAAAAAAGTACATTCAGACACTGGATAGAGGGAAGGAAGGGGAGTGTAAGTTTTCTTGGGTGTCTTATGCTAGGAATAATGGCTATAGGTAGAGATACCAGACATTGCCAAATTCTATCTTGAACCAGAGCATGATTCTGTGGAACAGCTGCAAGAATGGGGCATAGATGCATCCAGAACATGTCAGACTAAATGGAGAAATACATGTCCATTTCCTAAAGCAGTGAGCCAGCTGCTGGGACTTCTTTAGGGGATTCAGATGAGTCCCTGACAAAATGAAGCACTTAGCAAACCGGAAGACCATCCTGTGGGAGGACCACTCCTCCAGTGTTCTGTCGGAGAACTGCTTGTGGATGGGGTTTGTGACCCTTTCCGAGCGCTGGGCTTTAGAGCACTGTGAGGCATTCTGAATTTACCCAGGAGTGAACAGAGGTGGGAGCTTTAGAATGGAGGCTCAGCCCAGCCTAAGACGGCTGTAAGGTGAGTGAGATGAGCTCACTGGGGAACCAGTGGCTTCTCACTCCCTGTGATGCCCAGGTGCACTTACACTTCGGTGAGGAACTTCTGCAGGGCAGAAGTCGTGGGAGGGAGGGGGTGAATCTCTTTGCTCCCACTGAGGCCCGTTGAAAAGCCACTTCATTTGTTCTGGAAAGCCCACCCCAGAGCTTGCTTCACTTCCTTGTTCCTGAGTGTGTAAATGAAGGGGTTCAACAAAGAAGTTACAACTCTGTTAAAGGTATTGATGATTTTGTTCAGATCCAGGGAGTCTGGGCCGATGGCTTGACATACAGGAACATGGTGGAGCCATACCAGATCGCAATGACACCGAGATGGGCAGAGCAAATGGAAAAGTCCTTCTTCTGGCCATGGCTGACTGGGCCCTGCACCATTTTGCTGGGCTCACTCTGACATCTTTCTTGTACTGGGGAGCCCAGAACTGGAGCCAGCACTCCAGACATGGCCTCACCAGCGCTGAGTAGAGAGGAAGGATCAGGTCCCTTGTTCTGATCTGGCAATGCTCTTCCTACTGCAGCCCAGGATGCTGTTGGTTTTCCTTTGCACGAGGGCACATTGCCACAGCAGACTCAGGAACACCCCTGAGCCACTGAAACTGAGTGGGACACAGCAGTGAGTATTCAGGAGAAGCATCCCAGCTGCTTGTCCAGCTCTGACTCTTCCCTCAGCGTCCACGAATGACCACTGCTGGGGAAGGGGGCTCTTGGGAAGAGACATGACTGCTCCTGTGGATTTACCTCCTAGCCAAAGAAGCCCAAGGAGGGAAAATGTCCTCCTAGCCCTGCATCTGGGGATCAGCAAAAGCCTCAACGTGTGAGCAAGACCCATCAGCCAGGCACAGGACAAGATTCTCTGTTCAACTCCTTGAGCTGTCCCCCTACTCTTCTCTTCTCCCCTCCAGCTCTGCAACTCACCAGTGCTTGGCTGGGCGGAGTCCCTGAGTCCCTGTGGGTTCTCTGCCCAGCAGAAAACTGCTGGTGGCTGCATTTGTGGGATGTGCATTTCTGGGATCTAGTTTGTCCCTCTGTGCACACGTCTCTTGTTATGCTAAGTCTGTTTTGGAAAGCAAAGAGCTGGCCCTGGAGAGGGGAAGCTGTGGTGTAAGCTGAAAAAGCAGCCATGGTGGCAGGCCAACATGTTCTAATTCATGGAGTGATGTCAGCTCAGTAGGCCATGACATCAGGTATTTGCCGTGAGGCCTTCAGAGGTCACAAAGAGGCTTTGTGAAAGAGTGGGACATGGGCCAGAGATAAAGGGAAGGAGGCAGAGAGAGTGAGGCACCTGGAGAAAAGTGTCTCTGTGAGGTGCTGGAAGGTGGATGAGAAGCCCCGTTCCCACCTGGATGGGTAAGAAAGCTGTGGTTTGGATCCCAGCTGGAGGTGGAATTCAGGTCTGTTCTTATGCTGTGCTTTACACAAAGACCTGTGAGAGAGGTTTCAGGGTCTTGCAGGAAACGCAGGACATCTGGGCGGGCAAACAATGAGTAAGTTGGAATATGGGGGCACAAACTATCGCATTCCACACATTTTAAGTGACCTGAGTGCTTTGCCACACCCACCTTACATCTGAAACTTACTGCTCATTTGGCCAATCTTTCCCCTTTCCTTCATGTTTGTAACTTCTCAGGTGTCCTGAAAAGTGCCTGCCATGGCTTAGTGTTTTTGCAGGTGTTGCAGGGAGACACTGCAAAGACGGAGCTCAACATGGGGTTTGCCCCCAGAGCCTAGTCTCAAAAGACCCCATTTTCTCTGGGGACAGGAGCCTTTCAGTGTCTTGAGGAACTCGAACAGCTGAGCAAGCTCAGCAGAGGCCACTGTCAGGGCATGTGGAAGGTGAGAGTGGCTGCTTCACTAAGGCTGTCAGATCAAGTCCCTTTTCCTTTCAAAGGGGAGAAGAAGTAAAAGGGAAAGTGATAAGCCAAGCACACAATGACAGCAATCTGTAAGGAAGTGATAAGGGAGACAAGGAGGGAGAGCAGAGCTCTGCAGCCTCTAATGGATGGGCCATTAGGAAACTGCAGGCGTAGCTTTGAAGTGGGTCAGGAAGAGGACCTGGTGACAAATGGCAGGGAAAAGGCTGATGTACTCCATGCCTCTTTCTCCTCAGTTTTTACTGGCATGGCTTCTCCTCAGGCCTACCACACCCCTGAGCCTCCCCACACACTCTCTGGGAAGGAAGCAGCACCCACAGTAGAAGAAGAAAGAACTAAGGAGCTCTTACTACCATGTGGACATACACAAGTTCATGGGACCACTTGGGATGCATCCAAGGGTGTTCAGGTAGCTGGCTGGTCAGTCACTACTCAGTCCCTGGAAAGAAGATGCAGCAAATACTCTCAGAAGCCTTTTCTAAACTCATGAAAGGCAAGAAGGGGGTTGGGAGCAGCTGACATGGGTCTACTGAGGGCAAATCATGCCTCACCAACCTCCTTGCTTTCCATGAGGAGGTGACTGGCACTGTGGGGAAGGGGAGGGGCACTGGCTGTGGTGTACCTTGACTGTAGCAAGACCTTTGACATACCCTCATGGGTGCGCACATATGGACACCTATACGCACAGAGAGGTATGCACACTCACAGCCATGCACACACACCGATATGGGTGCACACACAATCCTACACACATGGGCACAACCACACACATGAGCTTGCACGTACCCAAAGAGTAACTCGTACGTGTGCCCTTCTAAAGAGGTGTGTGCACACACGTTTCCAAAGGAGCCCGTGTGCAGACACAGGCAGAGCCACCCCTGTCCTGGTTTCAGCTGGGATAGAGTTAATTTTCTTCCGAGTAGCTGGCATAGTGCTGTTGTCCTGGTTTCAGCAGGGATAGAGTTGGCTGATGGCCAGGGCATCGCTGCTCTTTCTGTGCTGCTGTACTGGACAGGCTGGAACTCCAGTGTGAACTCAAGTTGAAGGGACTGTGACCTGTGGATGAGTCCATGTGGGAGCAGGACACCCCAAAGCGTCTGTGGCCGTGGATAAGCCCATGCCAGAGCAGGTACATCTCGAAGCGTCTGGTTTCAGAGAACTGGCCGCAGTTACGTTTGTGCTACAGCAGGTTTACTTCTGAAGGGACTTTGGCTGCGAGTAAGGCCATGCTGGAGCAGGTATATCTCTGAAGACATTGTGGCCCATGGAGAAGGCCATGCTGGAACAGGTGCATCTCAAAGTGACTGTGGATAAGTCTATGCTGCAGCAGGTGTACCCCTGGAGAGACTGTGGCTCATAGATAAGGCTCCACTTGGAGCAGGTACAACCCTAAGGGACTGCAGTCTGTGGATAAGTCCAAGCGGGAGCAGGGGCAAGGGGAGGAGTTCATTGCAATGTTAAACCCTGTGGTTTGATCCGAAGGGGCCAGAGGTGGAGATTGTAATGGAAATACCTTTAAATTGTTGTAACCCATGATTTGAGTTGCGTGTTATAGGAATTACTGTAGCAGGAACCACCCGAACCAGTGGAGGACAAGCCTTACAAGAAGCAGTGCAAGTGCAGCAGTGACCCAGCCTGAGCTGGCTTTGGTGCCCAGTAACTCCACGCAACACACCACCTCTCCTGTCCTGAGTGACCACCATAACAGATGGAGCCCAAAGTCACGGACTAAATGAACTCAGTAGATATTTCGTGGACATTTCTGGACATTTTACAGACATTCCACAAGGGTGGTCCATAGACTAAGGGAATGATATCTGTGTGTTATATCAAAGGATGGAAAGCGGGGCGGGTGGTTAATGAGGTTGTACTGGAAAATATGGGACTTGAGCATGACGTAGATGGTATAGAATAAGGGGTGGATACTGTCCTGGTTTCGGCAGGGATAGAGTTAATTTCCTTCCTAGTAGCTGGTACAGTGCTGTGTTTTGGATTTAGGGTGAGAACAATGTTGATAACTCACCAATGTTTTAGTTGTTGCTAGGTAGTGCTTACACTAGTCAAGGACTTTTCAGCTTCCCATGCTCTACCGACCGAGAAGGCTGGAGGTGCACAAGAAGCTGGGAGGGGGCACAGCCAGGACAGCTGACCCCAACTGGCCAAAGGGATATTCCATGCCATATGACGTCATGCTCAGTATATAAGCTGGGGGGAGTTGGCCGGGGGACAGCGATCACTGCTCAGGGACTGACTGGGCGTTGGTTGGCAGGCGGTGAGCAGTTACATCAATTTTTTTTTCCTTTCCCTATTTCCCACCCTGCCGTTCTTTTACTTTCCATTACAATTTCTCATTATTATTATTATTATTATTATTATTATTATTATTATATTTCAGGTATTAAACTGTTCTTATCTCAACCCACGAGTATTCTTACTTTTGCTCTTCCGATTCTCTCCCCCATCCCACCAGGGGGGTGGGAGGGTGAGCGAGCGGCTGGGTGGTGCTTAGTTGCCGGCTGGGGTTAAACCACAACAACCCCCCATACCAACATGATGGATGCACAGATATTCAAACACACATGCTGACACATATGCATGCTCCTGCACGCATGTGTTTGCATACAGATATATGTGCACGCTCATATACTGACAGGTACACACATAAAAGCACATAGCCACGCACATCTATGCTCACACACTTACATATATGCAGACCAATGTCACTCCCATCCATGCTCACCTGCATGAAGGCACGTGCGTGTGCTCAAACACATACACGCTCATGAACCGATGCGACCAAAGACACACACACCTCCCCATATTTGTGCACACTCACGCTTGCATGTGCATTACGTCAGGCACGCATGTGTGCACACACACAGACACACGTATGTGCAAATGCCCACATGAGCACAGCCAGAGGAACATGTATGTGAGCATGTACACATGCACACACCACTGAGAACCAGGGCGCCTCTCCGTGTCCCAAGTCTGTGTGTCAGGGACAACGTAAAAACTAGAGACATCCATATTGCTGCAGCCACAAAGAATCCCCACATTAGAAGTGAGGAAATTCTTGCAGCCTTAGATTCTCCCGGCTGTCCTAAGTGACCTCCTTGAGGGGGGGGGGGTGTGGGTCTAGCCCCAGCTCTGCAAAGGAAGTGGAACTTCAGCGATGTATTTGCACGCCAGCAGAGCGTGGTGCGCCTGCGACAAGCCAGACTCCCCACAGGCTGCAAACACTGAGGCTGGGGCACCAGAAATGATACTGACTGATCCCAGGAAGAAAGGCACTCAACCTCTTCAAAGCATTCCTTAAAATGCCATTTATTAGCGCTAAGGCTAGAAAGAAAGAGGATAGTATAGGAGATCTTGCATCCCTTCAGATCCTGGGACCCCTGGTCTGCTCACCATCAGCTGCTCTCACAGAATGAGAGACTCACAGAACACCTGAGGTTGGAAGGGACCTCTGGAGGTCATCTGGGTCGACTCCCCCCTGCTCAAGCAGGGCCACCTAGAGCCAGTTGCCCAGGACTATGCCTAGGTGGATTTTGAGTGTCTCTAAGGAAGGAGACTTGGCAACCTCCCTGGGCAACCCGTGCCAGTGCTCAGTCACTCCCACAGCACAGTGAAAAACTGTTGCCCCCTTGCCAGGGCACAGGACACTGCACAGACCCCATCCGCCCAAGGGTTACCCCATTTTGGTCAGTCATGCTTTCAGAGCATTTTCATCAAAAGGAAACAGATCTAGTCATCATTACTACTGCCAAACACTACAACCCAGCCAGTGTTGCCAGTGAACAAATACCAGCAGCTCTCACATCCATGTTTCTTCTAGGGTGTAGATCGAGGGGTTCAGCAGGGGAGTAAGAGCGGTGTGAAGAACAGCCGCTGCTCTGTCAGTAGACATTTTAAATCACCATAAAACAAAACAACCTCTGGCAACGAGGCCGTTAGTTTCAAGTGTAAAGCCTGCATGGATCCTCTGCCCTTTTCCTGCCCTTCCAGGATCTCCTCAGCTGGGCAGCCAAACCAGGGGTCATGCCGAGAGCCAGTAGCAGCGCTCTGGCAGTGCTTTGGCCAAAGAGCTTACTCGTCTCTCAGAAGACATGCCATCCCTCCCTCTTCAACAAGGATAATTGCAGATGATATCATCATCAAGAAGGGCCTGAGATACCTTCTGCTAATGACAAGGTTTACTGTGGTAGGGTCAGGAAGTCCAACTGCGCTGCTGCAGATGATGGTTATCAACAGCATGGCTAGGGGAAAAAAGATTTCGGACATGGAAGTGAAATGCCTTTATAAAAGTTTGGCCTCCAGTCATTCTGAGGTAAGCTTCATGAGCCGTAATTCCCTGGTGGAGAACATTGGTATGGGGATTTCCATTCTTCCACTTGTACGCTTCTGTGAAGACATTTGGACTTTCATGCAGGAAATAGGATATGAGACTGTAGCGGCTGCCAAGAGGCATTTCCACCGATCAGAAGGGGTGAGATTTACATGTAAAAAAATCCGCTCCCCCCAGAATGGCAGCCAATTCCCGAGCACAAACTCCCTGGGGGGACGACTGAAGCAGTCAAGAGCTCTGCACCTGCCTGCAGCTCTCTTGGGAAGTGCACCCAGTACCCTCGTCCTTGCTGATCTTCACGTGAATAGAGAAGGACTCGCGGGGCATGGGATGGTAGGTGGCTGTCTTGGCCCCAGTGATCATGAAATGGTTGAGTTTAAATTTTTCAGTGTAATAAGAAAAAAGGACAGCAGAGTTGCTACCCTGGACTTCAGGAGAGCAAACTTGAAGCTGTTCGGGGAGCTCTTTAGCAGAGTACCCTGGGAATCTCCTTTGAGGGCTTAGGAGTCCACGATTGCTGCTCAGTCTTTAAGAACCACCTTTTAAAAGTACAGGAGCAGGCAATTCCATTGTGTCATAAGTCAAGCAAGCAGGACAGAAGACCAGCGTGGCTGAACAGGAAACTCCTCGTGGAGCTCAAAAGGAAAAAGAAATCGTACAGTCTCCGGAGGCGAGGTCAGGCTTCGCAGGAAGATTACAGAGCTGTCATTTGTGTATGCAAGGAGAAGACAGGTTCCTGAGATACGTTCTTTTGGATAGAGGAAGAAAGTCCACAACTCCTTGGGGCGGCTGAGTGGGACAGTCGGTGTCTGCAGGGTTTGGGGGTGTGCTGACAGGAGCTTGGGGCTAGACACCATGCAGGAGCCAGGACAGGCCAACCCAGCCAAGGGCTTGAGGATGGAGATGGAGAAGACACAGGCATGGGGGAAGGAGAGACTCTCAAGATGTTGCAAGGAGGATGTGTCAGAAAGGTTGGTCACCAGGTGCAGGCTTATCCCTCTTTTACTCCTCACCTTGGAAATGCAGAAGGTGGTGGCTGCAGGAGTGTGTCACTGCTGGAGAAGACAAGACCAGAGCAGAGGCATTTCAGGCGTGCTAAGAACAAGCATTTTCTCCTCCCCATTTCATTGTTTGTTCCCCTTGCAGAGTCATTTTCGGCAGCTCTGCTCTCTCGGGGCTCTTGGTGGGGACGTGTGGGTTTTCTGAGTCTCTCTCACACGTGCAGGAGGATCGGTCTCAGCATGCACCTCAGGTATCTCATCCTCGCTGCCTTCCTGAGGCAGCCACTGGGTAAGCATTGGCTTTGACTGGAGGCACGATTGCTCTTCTTCCCACGAGACCCTCACCCTCTCAACAGATCTCTGCAGGGAGCTGCTCTTGAATTGTGGGCAAATGCTGGGAAACATCAGATCACACGGGTGGATTTGCACCTGCTTTCTCAAGACGCTGTTACTGATGGAAAAGATGAGACAGAGAAGAAACAGCTGCTCTCCTGATCATCTCAGAGCCCTTCCCTTCCTTTTCTCTTGCCAACTGTCCACCTCTCTCTGCCTCTCTCTTCTGATCTGTCTGGGCCCAGTGTTTCACAGACATAGCATTGCAGAAGCTCTTTTCTGTCTCGGCACTACATATTTTCTGACTTTGCCACCTAAATGCACAGGATTTTTGAATCCTGTGGGACACCCTACTCACATTCTTAGGGCGTCCCAGTCTCTCTCCTGGCTGGCACATCTCATGCAGCGGCAGCATGCCCTAGCTATCCATTCCTCCTGCATGTCCGCAATGCCAGGGCTTCCTTTTCCCTCCCTTGACCTCGGAGCCTTTTGAGAGGACAGGGAATGGGGAACAGGATGAAACATCGTGCAGGATTTCCCCGGTCCCTCCCCGTGCTGGAGGTGTCCTGGAGCCAGCACAGGAGGGCCAGGCACTACAGGCTGTTCCCTGGAGGCTCCGGGCAGCACAGGAATGGGGACCAAAGACCTGGGTGAAAGCAGAGCTCTCTCTGGGGGTACCCCTGTGGGAGGTAATTGGCATTATTGTGCTGTGGGATCCACGCTGAGCTGAGGTCTCAGGCCTCCTGCCCAAAGTCACTCACTGCCTTGCTGTTCCCATCCATGGGGCTCTGGCTGCAGCACAAGGGACAGGGAGCCTTCTTTGCTGACACTTTGCATCCCCTCTTGTTTTGCATCTCAGAGCCTTTCCCTGCACAGTCGCTGACCCTTCGCTTTCTTCCAGGCACCATGGGGCAGACCACCATCACCCAGCAAGAAGGACAAGTCACAGTGAAGCAGAGAGACACGTTCCAGGGCACCTGCGCATACCAGACCACTAACTTTAAAGGCTTGTTCTGGTACCAGCAGAGGAAAGGACAAGCCCCACAGCTGGTCTCGTCTCAAGCGGTAGCTGGCCCCAAGCAGAGTGGCCGTTTCACCACGTTGCTGAACACCACAGGGAAATACAGCCTCCTGCAGCTGGAGGAAGTCGAGGTCTCTGACAGTGCCTTGTACCTCTGTGCTGTGCAAGACACCCTGGTGCAGGGAGCTTCCTTGGCTGTGCAACAAGCCAGGGGAGGGAGGGGATGTGTGTGTGCAAGGCTGAGCTCGGGGGAAGGGGCCCTCAGCACTATTTCCTCAAAGCACCCAGAGCTCTGCAGACCATGATCTTCTTGCAAGAGGGGTCAGTGTCAGTGGCCTGAGAGGAAGAACAAGGTAGTGAAAGAATCCCAGGTTCCCTTGTTTTCACCATGTGTTATGGGGTGATTCTGCCTAATGGCTCTGGTTACGGGTCGGGCAATGCAGGCGGTTGGGACCGCTTGTGCAATGGTTCCTTGCTGCTGCTGTTTGCTTTATGGTTTTCTCTACTGCACGTTGCTTCTTCAGGGTTTCTGAACATTTCTTCTGCAGTGGGACCAGGCTGTACAGCTCTCTCCAAGATCTCAGTGAGGGAGCAGACCGCCAGGCAGAGGTGGGCAACAGGCCCTGCCAGGAGAAGAGCTGGCCTTGGGGAAAGCAGCTTCATGCCTGGGGGAAGGCCAGGCACCACAGAGCATCTGTGGGGGTTTGGGCACTGCCTTCTGTCCTTGGGGCTCCCTGTCTGGTGGGAGCTGGGGCTGTGTGTGAGAGGCATGAGGGCCCTGGTGTGTTGCCTGGCCAGGCTGACTGCAACATCAATCTGTGAGTCACCTGAGCCCTGCACATCTGTGTGACTGCTGGATTGTGCAGGGAACTGCTTAGGGAGTAGAGGATGTATGAGTAACCTGTCTTTGCCCTTGGGTGCAGGCAACGCCCCCTCCTTCTGGAGACAGGTGGGAGGATGAGGAGGAGAAGGTCAGGGGCTGTTTTAAAGGCTTTTTCTGACACCATCATCACTCCTGTATCCTTCTGACCGAGCTTCTTTTCCCAGCACAGGGCTACCCAAAGCAGGAGGAACTCCCTTCTTCACAGGCTTGTGAGCTGCTGACCTCTCGGAGCCTCCAGCAGCATTGCGATCCTCTCTAGGGGATAGCAGTGGTCAACCTCCCCATCTATAGAACATGTTCTGAGCCCAAGGGCCGTATCTGAGCAGAGATGCTGGAAGGCAGGGCCTGATCGCCACTGGCTGTGGAGGAGCTGAGTATGTCTTCCTCAGCTCCAAGAGACAGTGACTGGAAGGATCCCACTGCCATGTGTCCCACCCTCCCCTTCCTCTGGGATTGATGAAAGGTCCGCTTGTGCCCCCACCTTACCCCCTGCTGCCCAAGGCAATGCCCTTCTTCCTCAGAAATTTGATACAATGTCCACCAAGAAAAGAAATACATGGAGGCAGAGGCTGAGATGCAGAAAAGTTTAATGACTCTGAAGAGGGAAATGAGTTCACTTGTAGAGGAGTTTTCCAGAGCAGGGAGAGCACCGGCAGCTGCCTGTGCCCATTGCCCACGGTGGAGATCCCACCAGTCATCCATTTGCGTGCCGCGTGGAGGGAGAGGGGTCAGCAGATTCCACAGGTTGGCTCTGGGGGTCTTACGGCCCAGAAGAACAGATGACAAGAAAGAGATGGGAGAGAGTGGAAGGCCGGGGAGATAGACTTTGGCCATGTTTTCAGAGGGCCTCAGCTGCCCTCCTTTGGAAGGGCAGCACTGGATGCTCAGCTTGTCCAAAACCAATGGCCGGGAGCTCTGTCTACAGTCCAGCATGAGCTTTTAGGTTCCTGGGGGTCCTTGTCCGGGCTGTTACCAGTGGCGTTAGCAGGGGGGGCACCTTCTGCCACAGGAGCGGCTGGTAATGCAGGAGAGGTCACAGCACCCAGAGGTGATGGGCACTCCGTCACAGCTGAGGATGCTGCCAACAGCAGCGGAGGTGGAGGAGCCCACAACGGTGTTCTGCGGGAAGGAGCTGAGGATGGGGCCGGGCAGGGCCACCACCACGGGAGGGGGCTCAATGACAACGGTGGAGTTCTGGCACTGCCTGACACAGGGCTCATTGCAGCTGTTGGCCAGTGGGGTGGGGCCGCAGGGCCGGCATGGCAGGCACTGGTCGTAGCAGGACATGTCTTGAGGCTGGAGGTGCACCTGGGAGAGAGGGCAGAGAGGAAGCAGAGCACAGGCACATGTGAGGAGCAGTCTGCCATGAGTCTGTCACCCTGCCATGAGCTTTTCAAAGGCACCTGCTGAGCCATGAGATAGATACTGTGCAGTGAGGCAAAAGGGTTAGCAGACCAGGGTTACTGCAAAGATCGCCCAGGCCCAACGAGGCTGCTGCCAATCTTCTCAATGAAGAGCCACACCAGCCAAGTCCCAGAACCTCTCTGAATCAGACCTTCACCCCTCTTCCCCCTCTCATGACAAGCAGCACCAAGACCCAGCATAGGAGCACGCATCTGCATGAACAGAAAACAACATGGGGAAAGGGCTTCAGTCTCACCTGGTTCCCAAGGAGGAGGAGGCGAGAGAAGTGGATGAGAGAGTGAGGAGTTGGGCTTGCTTTTATGGTGGCCCTGACCCCTGCCCCAGGCCCAGAGGCAGCTTCTATGGAAGTGGCAGTTTTCTAAGGTGCCCATGATGAATGGAAAACATCCCAGCTAATGACATGGGCTGGGTGGTTGTTTTCCCAGACGCCACCATTTCATTTCCTGGTTTATGCTGTACACTTTGCCTCATGGAGGCTTCTTCTGAGTGTTGGGATTGAGAGGCCCCAGGATTTCTGGGGCAGGAATGTGTCAGCGCTTGCAGAAGACTCAGCTCAAGTGCCGGATGGGTGCAGTGCAGGCAAGGGATGTTGGCCTGGGGCACACTGGTAGCGTTGCCTGTGGTCACGTTGACAGGAAGGGACCCACCTCCTCCCAGCCCTGCAATCCTTGGCTGGTCGCCCAAGGGCTCTCCTTGGGTGAGGACATGCCACGTCTTTCTCTTTCCCGCCCTCCCAACTCACTCCAGCGGTCACTTGTGGGGTGCAGGTGGGCTGCACTCCTGGGTTTCATTGACTCTTTAAATCTTTCACCCATGAAACTGAGCAGCCTTCCCCAAGATTTGGGTATCGAGGGCTGCAAAGGTTACTTCCCCCATTTTTTCAATGCTGCTGAAAATCAAAGTTATGTGGGCCCCCTTCTGCCACCGGGAAATTATGGGGTGGACAGCATGATGCTTGGAGAGAAAAAGCACTTCTTGGCATGGCACACAGCTAGTCAGGAGAAGATTTTTGACTTCCAAAAAACCTGAGTTGTGATTGCCTACAAGATGTAAAAATTTTGAGGGAGGCCTCCCATTTCCTTAAGTAAGACCCTTGCTCCTGGTCTCAGGGACGTAGGATTCCTAAAGATTGATCTTGCTCACAAAGACTGAGGCAAAGGCGGCATTCAGCACCTCAGCCTTTTCCACATCCTGTGTAACCAGCCCACTCATTCAGCAGTGGCACCACGTTTCCCGTTGCCTTCCTTTTGTCACCTGTGTCCTTAGAGAAGCCCTTCTTGTTGCCTTTGACATCCCTCACCAGATACAGTTCCAGTTGGGCTTTCCTAACCGCTTCCCTGCATGCTTGGACAGTGTCCCTGTATTCCTCCCAGGTTACCTGTCCTCGCTTCCACCTTCTGTATGCTTCCTTCTTGTGTTTTGGTTTGGCCAGGAGCTCCTTGTTCATCCACGCTGGCCTCCAGGCATGCTTGCCTGACTTCCTCCTCATTGGGATGATCTGCTCTTCAGCTTGGAGGCCGTGGTCCTTGAATGTTAAGCAGCTTTCTTGGGCCCCTCTTGCCTCCAGGGCCATATCCCACATGACTTTTCCGAGCCAATCTTTAAAGACACCGAAGTCTGCTGACCTAAAGACCGGGTTGTGAACTTGCTGTTTACCCTCCTCGCTCCCCTCGGGATCCTGAACTCCACCATTTCGTGGTCACTGCAGCCCAGGCTGCCTTTGATCTTCACATCCCCAACAAGCCCTCTCTTTCTTGGTATGTATGAGGTCCAGCAGAACACCTGTCCTCGTTGGCTCCTCTATCACTTGGGTGATGAAGTTGTCACCCATGCATTCCAGGAACCTCCTGGCTTGCTTATGTCCTGCTGCGTTGTCCCTCCAGCAGGTACCCCAGTGGCTGATGTTCCCCATGAGTACCAGGGCCTGCGCACGTGAGGCTGCTCCTGTCCACCTGTAGAGGGCCTCGTCTGCTGGTTCTTTCGGGTCAGGCGGCCTCTAGCGGACACCCACTACAATGTCACCCTTACCTGTCTTCTCTTTAATGCTTACCAATATGCTCGCAGTTGGCCCATCCCCTATCCCCAGGCAGAGCTCCATGCACTCCAACTGCTCTCTCACAGAAAGGGCAACTCCCAGTCCTCGTCTTCCCAGCCTGACCTTCCAAAAGGGCCTGTATCCCCCGTTGCAACATGCTATTCATGGGAGCCATCCCACCCTGCGTCTCTGTGACCCCAATGTGATCGTAGCCCTGCAACTGCACACAGATCTCTAGCTCCTTGTGGTAGTTCCCCACAGGCAGCCCAGCATGTGGACTTCCTAGAAAGGGTTTTGGGGACTTCTCCACTATGATGTCTTGTAGGCACTTCCTTACTTACACGTAACTGCTAGAGGTGAGCCTCTTAAGCCCTGTTTCCTTGACCTTGTTCAAGAAAACAAGGCTTCAAGACACACGTGGCTCCTCTTTAACATTGAGGGCGGTGAACCGATTTTGTAGTTGTAAGCCCTCAGGTGGGGCAGGAGCCTTCTGCTTGGTGTTAGAAGTCACCACCTTCCATCCTGGGCTTGTCCCCTGGGAATCTGCTCTTTGGAGTCTACAAGTGGTAGTCAGTTTTTAAGAACCACCTTTTAAAAGCACAGGAGCAGGCAATTCCACTGTGCTGTTAGTTAAGCAAGCGGGGCAGAAGACCAGCTTGGCTGCACAGGGAACTCTTCATGGAACTCTAGAGGAAAAAGAAATGGTATGATCTCTGCAAGGAAGGTCAGGCTTCGCAGGAAGATTACAGAGCTGCGGTTCGTATATGCAGGGAGAAGACAGGTAAGGCCAAAGCTCAATTAGAGTTGAAACTGGCCAGTGTTGTTTCAGATAACAAGAAGGGCTTTTTTAAGTATGCTAATAGCAAGAGGAGGTTTAAAGAAGACATTGGACCGATACTTGTTGAGGATGGTCACCTGACTAATAGGGATGAAGAAAAAGCGGAAGCATTCAATGCTTTTTTTGCCTCATTCTTTAAGAATACTGATAGACCTTGGGCTGCCCAGTCCCCTGAGTCAGAGGGCCACGACTGAAGGAACAGTGACTTTCCATTTGTGGACACTGAAATTTTAAGGGACCAGCTGTATCAGCTGAATGTTCACAAGTCCACGGGGCCAGATGGGGTTCATGCCAGAGTACTGAAGCAGCTGGTGGATGTTACGGCAGGACGCTTCTCAATCATCTACCAAAGGTCTTGGGAGTCTGGGGAGGTCCCTGCTGACTGGAAGCCAGCCAATGTTATTCCCATTTACAAGAAGGGTGTGAGGGAAGACCCAGGAAACCACAGACCTGTTAGTCTAACCTCAGTTCCTGGAAAAATTATGGAGAAGATCAGACTGGGTGCTATTGAAAGGCATTTTAAAGAACAATGCAGTCGTCAGGCACGGTCAACATGGGTTCACAAAGGGAAAGTCCTGTTGAACTAATTTGATCTCCTTCTATGATACGGTCACCCGCCTAGTGGATGAAGGGAAGGTGGTGGAGGTAGTTTTTCTGGATTTTAGTCAGGCTTTTGGCAGTGTCCCTTACAGCATCCTTCTGGACAAGTTGTCCAGCTGTGAGATGAGCAGGTACATGGTGCGCTGGCTGATGAATGGCAGGGCTCAAAAGATTGTAGTGAATAATGAGGCTACATCTGGCTGACGACCCATCACCAGCGGTGTTCCTCAGGGCTCAATTCTAGGGCCAGTTCTGTTCAATATTTTTATCAACGACCTGGATGCAGGAGCTGAATGCACCATTAGCAAGTTTGCTGTTGATACCAAACTGGGAGGTGCTGTTGACTCTTCTGAGGGACCAGAGGCCTTGTGCAGGGATCTAGATAAATGGGAGCACTGGGCAATCATTAATGGCATGAAGTCTAATAAGTCTAAATGCCAGATTCTGCACCTGGGATGGAGTAAGGCCAGACACAAGTATAAACTGGGAGAGGAGCGGCTGGAGAGCAGCCCTTTAGAAAGGGATGTGGGGGTGCTGGTTGACAGCAGGCTCAGTAGGAGTCAGCAGTGTGCCCTGGCAGCCAAGAGGGCAAACCGCGTCCTGGGGTGCATCAAACACAGCATAACCAGCTGGTCAAAAGAGGTGATAACCTTTGGTCAGCCCTGAAGTTGTCAGGCAGTGGGACTAGATGATCATTGTAGGTCCCTTCCAACAGTAATATTCCTTTCTATTATATTTATTCTATACTTCACTTTAAGGTTGCACTTACCTGAATAGAGGTACTAAGTGCCTGCAACTGCAGTTGGGGTCTGGGGCTCTTCAAGCTGCTGCGTCTCAGAGAAAATCCTGTCTATCTCCCTTTCACCTGCTCCGGTGCTGTGCAGCCGGCTCACTCACAACTGCTTGCCAACTGACGAATGCCGACCGCTTGCTGTCTGTTATGCCTGAGAATGTGCTGTGGTGTTAGAGTTGCTGGCAACTGCTGTCTCAGGAAGTGCTCTGGAAATATCCTTTTATCAAATTTGTGGAGGAGTGAAGTTTTGCTCTTCTGTTCATTTACAGGGCTTTTGGTAAAGCAGTCAAGTGGAAAAAATGTATCTCGTGCCTGCAAATTAGCTGAGCAGCTACGCGTGCTGCCATTACCAAGGGAAGACATGAGGGCTGATACGGTCCTCTCTTTGGATGCTGAAATGAGAAACATTCTCCAGAAACCAGGTTTGGTGGCCTACAAGGAAGCTAAGGGGTGTACGGCCGCTCTTCAAAAGTACTTCTCCCACGAGAAGCAGAGTGATCAGAAAAGGGGGAAAACAACTCCTGCTTTTCCAGAAGAAAACAAGGCAGAGGTGGAAAACCCCCTGGAGACTCCTGAGGACTCCAGCCCTGTTGTCCAGGCAGGGCCTGATAATGTGCATCCACAGTATTGGAAGAATGCGCAAGTGCTCCTAGGTAAACGAGGGCACCACAAGCATATTTCTTCTTGAGAGGACCAGGGACGTATGACATTAAGGGGTCCAGCCTGCTTGATTTAGTCCAATGTGTCCCTCAGATCTGTGGCCCATCTGAGTAGACCTAAAGGCTGGAATATTTTTATGAAAGCCATGGCTGCGATGAATGTTGCCTCTTCTGTCATGGGTCATACAACAACCAGGGAACGACTAAAAGTGACTGAGGAGGGCCAAGAAGCATCACACACACCACCTCATAAGAGGAAGATCCCTAAAACCCAGTGGTGCACCCTGTAAAGTTTACTGTTGAAACAAAAACATTCATAGAATCATGGAATCATAGGATGGTTTAGGTTCGAAGGAACCTTTAAAAGGTCATCTAGTCCAACTCCTCCTGCCATGGTGGGTTTATATTCATAAAAATCTTTAAACTTTGCTGTCTGTAGTGTCCATTTACAAAACATGGTGGGGTGGGGTGGGCTGAGCTCAAAGAGCACACCCTCAGCCTTGTAGTTGGGTTGTAAGTTTTCTTTACAGCATACTTTTATGAAAATTGCTGCAAGAGGTGCTGGTCTGGGTCTCCTGAAACACCTTTTGAGTAGCTGTGGTCATGGGGAAAACTCCATCTTCATGTTTTACAAATCACATCAGCATCTGATCATTTTGTACGGGATTGTTAGAATACAGTTTTACAATCTGTTCAAAAGGTAATCCCTTGTTATGGTGATGTAGGAAAAGACACCGTGGTATCTGCAGGCCATGGAGGTGGGGATGCTGCCATCGCTTCTTCTGGAAAGCAATATCCGTAGCATTGTGATTTAAAAAGGCCATGATGCTTTCAGGAAAGAGGGCACTGTTTGGAGGGTAACCGCACGAGTCAAAAAACTCTGTGTTGTTCTGATGTGCCAAGAAAAGTGCTAGCTGGTGCTCTCCAGGCTGGTTATGAGGATGCATATTCATCACCGTGCTCACTGGTCTTGGGGAAGCATGGGCCCTAGGGAGCCACTTGCTCAGGTAAGCACCTAGAACTGTCTCCCCGGTGTAAGGCTCTGCTGAGAAAAAACAAGAGAGCTGGTCCCTCTGAGACTTCTATCTTAGACAGGGGATAATTCTACCCCAGAAGCATCTATTGATTATTCCTGTAATCTAGGCAACAGACGTGTAGGATGTCTCAGTCCCAGGGTCGGGGACCCAGGCCAAGGCCAGACTCAGGAGAGGACAGGGTGAAGTCCCCATCCAGCGACTGCCGTGGACTACCTAGGATCTGGGCCAGGCCAGGAGGACAACAGTAGCCCAGGCTGGACACAGGCTCAGATAAGGCAGAGCTGGGGCAGGCCTGCCCTAGGCCTGAGCTCTCATAGAAACCCTGGGCCAGGGGCCAAGCAGGAGCTGGGACCTATGGCTGCATTGGGCTTAAGTGGGCTTGGTCCTGAAGCTCGTTGTCCCTGTGTTACCATGTGACCCAGCACTGCCTCCCGCGGAACCTGGCCTGGGGACAAGTGCCCCTCATCCTTACCGAGCACAGAGGAATGACCCTGTCCTCCATCCTGGTCCCATGGTGCTGGCGGTGTGTGGGATCTGCATGAGGGCAAACCCCACACCACAGGGTGCCAGGGTCTGCAGTTCTGGGAAGACCCTGGCCTGTGTTTGGGGAGCAGCGGTGCTGCAGGAAGCACGAGGGCCACTTCAGCCTCAGGGCTCTGGGAATGCTTGTCCTGGTTTCGGCAGGGATAGAGTTAATTTCCTTCCTAGTAGCTGGTACAGTGCTGTGTTTTGGATTTAGGGTGAGAACAATGTTGATAACTCACCAATGTTTTAGTTGTTGCTAGGTAGTGCTTACACTAGTCAAGGACTTTTCAGCTCCCCATGCTCTACGGACTGAGAAGGCTGGAGGTGCACAAGAAGCTGGGAGGGGGCACAGCCAGGACAGCTGACCCAAACTGGCCATTTTGACATTCCATACCATGTGACGTCATGCTCAGCATATAAAGCTAGGGGAAGAAGAAGAAAGAGGGGGGACATTCGGAGTGATGGCATTTGTCTTCCCAAGTCACCATTACGCGTGATGGAGGCCTGCTTTCCTGGAGATGGCTGAACACCTGCCTGCCCATGGGAAGGAGTGAATGAATTCCTGGTTTTGCTTTGCTTGCGTGCGTGGCTTTTGCTTTACCTATTAAACTGTCTTTGTCTCAACCCACGAGTTTCTCACTTTTACCCTTCCGGTTTTCTCCCCCATCCCACCGGGGGGGAGGAGTGAGCAAGCGGCTGTGTGGTGCTCAGTTGCTGGCTGAGGTTAAACCACGACAGTGAGGAGCACCTTGGTTACCCTGTCACAAAAAGGACTGTCGTCCACCACACAGCCACTCGCTGTGACCAGTTTATATACTGGGCATGACGTCACATGGTGTGGAATATCCCTGTGGTCAGTTGGGGTCAGCTGTCCTGGCTGTGCCCCCTCCCAGCTTCTTCTGCACCTCCAGCCTTCTCAGTCCGTAGAGCATGGGAAGCTGAAAAGTCCTTGACTAGTGTAAGGACTACCTAGCAACAGCTAAAACATTGGTGTGTTATCAACATTGTTCTCACCCTAAATCCAAAACACAGCACTGTACCAGCTACTAGGGAGGAAATTAACTCTGTCCCTGCCGAAACCAGGACAATGCTGAAGGAGCTTGGTGCCTGGGGGAAGGCACTCAACGTGTGTTCTGTGGTGGGGCTGGTGCCTGCTCTGTGCCATTCAGGGACAGCTCACGGATCCTGCTGAGTGCAGAATCAAATCCCACTGTCACTGCCATGTCTCCACAGAGCTGGGGGTATTTCCTCTCGCACAGCACCCTTCCGGACAAGAGTTGGGTTGCGGCACTTGCGAGGACCTTAGAGGCCTTTGGGCTGAAGAAAGATGCTCCATGCTTGGGGAAAAAAGGCCCCAAAAAGCATTTGTGTGCATTTGGGCACCAGTCACTGTCCTGCGCCTGCCTCACCCAAGGGGGTGCTGGGTTTACAGGGACAGGGCACACCTGTGGGGATGGGAATCTCACTAACGGACATTCCTGAGTTTGATTTTAATGAGCAAACACTGTACCACCTGGCATGACAAGGCACTTAAGCAGAAAACAACGGAGAAAGGAATGTGCAGCTGGAAGGAGAAAAACAAGATAAAGACCATGAAGGCATTTCGCATGATCAGGAAGAACGGGCCAATCTGCTAGAGCATAGATGCGCGTGAACACAAGGCTATAACCTATCTGCAAGCTGCAGGTAGCGCGTGTACACTTCTGCTTGCTATAAAAGATGCTAACAAAAAGCAATAAAGGTCTTTGGTTGCCATGTCTGCCGGAGTCCGTGCCGCTTTTTTCCCCCACAAATGGCGCCCAACGTGGGGCGAAAATGCTGGAACAGAGCACTGGTGGGGAGCCAGCTGAACGAGTCATAGCCAGCGGGAGACAGAGCAGTCTCAGGAAAGAGCTGGAGCCGGAACTTTGAATCATCGCCTCGTTGGAGCAGAGGTGAGCAGCTGGGAAACTTAAAATGGGATCGCAACTAACTAAGGAGGAGGAATCTATACTATATATTATTAAGAAACTGTTAGAAAAGCGTGGAGTTAAGTATGATGACCATACCCTCTGCCTATTGCTTTCATGGCTAAAACGAAAGGGAATTCCCCTTGATTCGGCTACTGCTTTTAACGGCGAGCGGGAGACCCGCTATGGGGCGCGGGACTTGCTCAGTTAATGGGGGAGGACCCTGTCAATACGCCGCAACTGCAGGCACGGCTGGTGCCTGAAATTTTAAGACAATCAGCAGACCTTGCGTTTCAAGCAATGGTAAAGGTCCCTGATACAGGACGACCGGTAAAATCTTTTACTAGCATTAAGCAAGGGACCAACGAACCTTATATGGATTTTATCGACAAGCTCCAAGAAGCTATTCAAAAACAAATACAAAATCCTGAAGCCAAAGAGGCATTGCTTATGAAATTGGCTATAGAGAATGCCAATGAGGACTGTAAAAGAGTCTTACAGACATTGCGAAATCCGACCATAATAGACATGCTTGACGCGTGCAATCGTGTGGGTTCAATTACACATAAGAATGAGGTTTTTGCAGCCTGTTTAGCCGCTGCCTTGCGTCCCGGTAACAAAGCGTGTTTCCGCTGTGGAAACTCGGGGCATTTTAAACGGCAGTGTCCTGAGAATCCTGTACAGAAGGGAGGATCGGAAGGAATTCAGCAGCCCCCTGGTATTTGCCCACGCTGCCGCAAGGGGAGGCACTATGTTAATCAATGCCGGTCGAAATACGATCTCCGCGGTCGACCCTTGTTGGGAAACGGGAAGTCGAGCGCGAGGTGGGGGCGCGCACCGACACAAATGCCACCCCAAAATCCCCAACCCCAAAACCCCATGAGACCGCTGTCTCAGCAGGCCTGGATCACCTCAAGGCCAGAACCATCGGCAGTGCCGGAGTGGATGTCTCCACAGCCACCAATCTCTCTATAAACGATCAGACTGTGCACAGGGTGCCCCTCAATGTGAGAGGCCCCCTTGGCCAGGGGCTGAGTGCCCTATTGGTGGGGAGGTCCAGTGCTACTATACAGGGTTTGTTTGTGTTACCTGGGGTTATCGACTCTGATTATACGGGACAGCTGCAAGCGTTGCTATGGACCCCCTCTCCTCCAGTGTTTATTCCAGCTGGAAGCAGGATTGCACAGCTAGTTCCTTTTAAGAATATGGTTCGTAATCGGGATCCTATTTCCCGAGGAGCTGGTGGATTTGGGTCCACAGGTGAACCAAATATTTTTTGGACTCAGCTTGTCCAAAGAACTCAGCCCACTTTGACCTGCACTCTAAAGAATAAAGGCAGCAAACTGGAACAACTGGTAGTGAAGGGAATGATAGATACAGGGGCAGACGTTACTATCATCAGTACTGCAAAGTGGCCTGGATCATGGGAAACCATCCCGGTCAACACGGGGCTAGTGGGAATCAGAGGCCTGTCGACGTCCAGGCAGAGTGCCAACTTAATACAGATTGTAAGCCCGGAAGGACAGATTGCAACTATTCGACCTTTTGTGGTTCCTGCGCCGTTAAACCTGTGGGGACGAGATGTCTTGAGCACTTGGGGACTAGTGATTGGCACTGCTGATTTGCATCAACATTTTTAGCGGGGGTCACTGGCGCTCGGCCCACCGTTCGACTCACATGGCTCACCGATCAGCCAGTGTGGGTGGATCAGTGGCCCCTATCACAGGAAAAGGCCGACGCGTTGCGAACGTTGGTGGACGAGCAAGTGAGTCAAGGACATCTGGTTCCCACCACCAGTGCCTGGAACACCCCAGTGTTTGTTATAAAAAAGAAAAGTGGCAAATGGAGACTTCTACATGATTTACAGCAAGTAAATGTCGTGATTCAAGATATGGGGACATTGCAACCAGGTATGCCTTCACCGACATTGATACCTCATCAATGGGACATTGTGATTATCGATTTGAAAGACTGCTTTTTCATGATTCCCTTAGCGCCGGAAGATGCTCCCAGATTTGCCTTCTCTCTCCCAGTTGTAAACCATCAAGGGCCTAGGTTGCGATATCATTGGACGGTGTTGCCCCAGGGCATGAAAAACAGTCCCACAATATGTCAAATGTATGTTGCGCGTGCATTGTCGCCCATAAGAAACAAATATCCTGACTTAATTTGTTATCACTACATGGACGATATTTTAATCGCCGGACGAGACCCAAAGGAACTCGTCACAGTTATGAAAGATATGTTGCAGGGGTTAAAGACATACGGCTTGCAAATAGCTCCTGAAAAGGTGCAAGTGCAATCCCCGTGGAAGTACTTGGGGTGGAAGATTTTAGAACATACGATACAGCCCCAACCCATAACCTTGCAATCTAACATTAAAACACTGAATGACTTGCAAAAACTAGTAGGGACTATCAATTGGGTACGCCCATTGCTGGGAATAGATAATGACATGTTAAACCCACTGTTCAAGTTGTTAAAGGGTAATCCTGAGTTGACATCTCCACGAGAATTAACGACAGAGGCCAAACAAGCGCTACAAAAAATATCACAGGCGCTTACCAAAAGGCAAGCACAACGCGTAACTGAAGGATTGGGAGTTAACTTGTATGTCCTGAATCAGTCCCGACAAGCAGTGGGCCTCTTAGGCCAATGGGACACCAAGGGTACCCAGGATCCCTTAGCCATCATTGAATGGGTATTCCTGCCGCATCAAGCACCAAAAACGATAGTGACAAGGGTGGAAATGTTTTCGATGCTTGTGCGAAAGGGACGCACGCGATGTTTGGAATTAACGGGCACAGATCTTAAAACAATTTATCTCCCACTGACTAAAGACCACCTTAATTGGTGTGAGGCTAATAGCCTAGAACTACAGATAGCGCTGGAAAACTTTAAGGGACAAATTCTAATTCACTATCCATCTCACAAATTATTCTCCCTTAATGAGGAAATTAGTATAATTCCTGAATCGTTGAGTAAGGAGGTACCTGTCGAAGGACCCACCTTATTCACCGATGGATCAGGACGAACAGGTAGGGCAGTTATAGTGTGGTGTGAAAAAGGGGAATGGAAACATCAAGTTCACCATGTTGTAGGAAGTCCTCGGCTGGTGGAAATATACGCAGTAATTCAGGTCTTTCGCCAATGGGAGATGCCATTAAATTTGGTTACTGATTCTCAGTACGTCGCCAACGTTGTCAGGCGCTTGGAAAAGGCTTGGCTCAAAGAAGTTGATAACGAACCAGTGTTTTTAATGTTCAAACAGGTATGGGACTTGTTGAATCGCCACGTAAACCCGTATTACGTGCTCCATGTGAGGAGTCATACCTCCCTCCCAGGGTTTATATCAGAAGGGAATGCGCGAGCTGATCGTCTCGCTGCCCCCGTATGGACAACCCCTGTACCAGACGTTTCTACACAAGCCCGATTGTCGCACGAGTTTTTCCATCAATCTGCCCGAATGCTGCGTCGACAATTTGGGTTGACTTGGGACACGGCACGAAGTGTTGTACAAATGTGTCCTGACTGTCAGCAATTAGTTCCCATACCCCAAACAGGGGTAAATCCCCGAGGAGAAAAGGCCCTACAGATTTGGCAATCCGATGTTACTCATATCGGAGAATTTGGCAAACAAAAATATGTGCATGTTTCCATCGATACGTTCTCCGGAGCTCTATGGGCGACCGCAGAGACCGGAGAAAAAAGCAAAGATATTTTACGGCACTGGAAAGGGGCCTTTGCTGCTCTAGGGGTTCCACACCAGATCAAAACGGACAATGGGCCTGGGTACATAAGCGCAAAAACGCAGGCCTTTTTGGCACAATGGGGCATTCGACATATCACTGGTATCCCTTATTCCCCTCAGAGCCAGGGTATCGTAGAGCAGGCTCATCTCACTCTCAAGCAGCTACTACAAAAACAAAAAGGGGGAATGCTAGGGGAATCACCGCAAGCCTGCCTCCATAAAGCAATATATGTGTTAAATCATCTTACAATAAGGGAAGACAGGACAGCAGTTGGCAGCCCTAACACGGTAATAGCGAGACACTTTACATCTTGTAACTCAGCTTCTCCAGCAGGAGAAAGGGCTCGGGTGTGGGTCAAGTCATTGGAAAATAGCCAATGGGAAGGCCCTTATGATCTTATAACATGGGGGAGAGGATATGCTTGTGTTTCCACAGATCGTGGACCCCGGTGGATACCTGCCCGCTGCGTTTGACCGTATCTGGACAAGGAGCCCAAGGAGCCCACAGATGCATCAATGGTTTGAAGTAGATTACTGGGACTTACACAAAGTATCTCATTCGATATTTGGGGAACCACCTAGTGGGCCAGGCCGTGCCGGGGTATATAGGGGACCAAGTGGGTTGCCGTTAGCCGTGGACTGGGAACACCAGGCGGCAGAGAACGGTCAACTGGATAATCGAGAGGTGACAGGAATTCCCTGCCTCCAGTGTCCCGGATCAACACATCACGCATGGACTTTGTGCAAATGTGATAATTGCAAAAGAAACCGGTATTGTCACTCTCAGTTCCGGGCGGGAAGGTGCACAAGGTGTAAAGGGAATACCACCGGGAACGCCGAACCACAGAATCTACAGCTAGTGTGTGGGAGATCACATTGTGTCCCCCAGCTGTGGACTGTGTGGGAAACGGACTGGGAAAGTACCAAACGACAGTGTGACAAACGACTTGGGTAGAAACGGAACAAAAAGAGAACGTAAACCATGACGCCAGTATGGGGGGGTGTCTTGTGGCTAGTATCACTGTGTGCGGTTGCTGCGTTATGGGCACCCTCACAGCCGAAGGAAAATGTTTGGGTAACTCTGGCCAATCAGACAGGACAGGATTCCATCTGCCTGTCGATATCTTCCCCCGGTAACCCCTTTTCTACCTGCCTAGTGGGGCTTCCTTTAGATAATTGGGACTTGGGCCTGATTAGTCCTTTCAAGGAGGCCTGCGGGGGGGACGACACGCTACTGACAATTGGGATGGATGCCTACCACATCTTAATCACTTGCCAATAGAACCTCAGGAACTCGAGCTGTTAGGGTCCATAAAAATGGATTGGTGTTTGTATTTCAATTATTCAGGGGCCAATGTTTCCTGAGCCTGGTCAGTTAACGCTACCCTGGGAATCTATAAAAATGAATCACTGTGGTGTAACCACACAAGCAGCAATATATCTAAATCATCTAATGCACCTATAGGATTACCCAGGGGGGTCTTTTTAATATGTGGAGACCGGGCCTGGCCTGGCATTCCCTCTCATATTAAAGGTGGGCCGTGTTCATTGGGAAGATTAACTCTACTAATGCCAAACACATCTATGATCCTAGACCACAGAAGGGGCACCCCTAAGACGCGCAGTAAGCGCAGAGCACATGCCTACACTTCACAATGTGATGATGCTGTCGACCTATGGAACCGGAACACTATAGCTGCGGTTGCAATCTTGGCTCCAGGTGTCGCAGCAGCAAAGAGTTTGGTCACATTAAATAAATTAGGATGTTGGCTAGCGAAACAATCAAATGCAACCTCTGAAGCACTAACGGGATTATTAATGGATGTAGATTCTATACGACATGCTACTTTGCAAAATAGAGCAGCGATAGATTTTTTGCTTTTAGCGCAAGGCCACGGGTGTGAAGAATTGGAGGGAATGTGTTGTATGAACCTATCTGATCATTCGGAATCAATTCACCGCAGCATTCAGATGTTGAAGGAAGGAGTACAGAAGCTAAGAGTGGAAGACCCCTGGAATTGGTTGGATAAATTATTCGGGAAATGGGGTCTAAGTGGCTGGTTAAAAGGACTAGCCAAGCTAGGAGGGCTATGCTTAAGTAATGTTCCTTTGCATCCTGGTTTGTGTGCCGTGTCTGTTACAAGGTATGCGAAAAATGATTGAAAGATCTGTTTCAGCAGTGTTTCTAGTAAAACAAAAAGGGGGAGATGTGGGGATGGGAATCTCACTAACGGACATTCCTGAGTTTGATTTTAATGAGCAAACACTGTACCACCTGGCATGACAAGGCACTTAAGCAGAAAACAACGGAGAAAGGAATGTGCAGCTGGAAGGAGAAAAACAAGATAAAGACCATGAAGGCATTTCGCATGATCAGGAAGAACGGGCCAATCTGCTAGAGCATAGATGCGCGTGAACACAAGGCTATAACCTATCTGCAAGCTGCAGGTAGCGCGTGTACACTTCTGCTTGCTATAAAAGATGCTAACAAAAAGCAATAAAGGTCTTTGGTTGCCGCGTCTGCCGGAGTCCGTGCCGCTTTTTTCCCCCACACACACCAATGTGTGGCCTGCTGTAGCTGGTGCCAATACTAACTTATGAACACCTCAGCCCATGTTGGCAACAGGTGGGCCATGCCAGATGCTGTGCTGACAGGTGAGAGGGCTGCAGGGGGAAGCTGTCTCTGCTGACCCTGCCCAGGCGTGCTGGCCATGGCCCCCAGATTGGCTGATGGAGGAGAGGGGCAGCTGCAGTAGAGACTGTGGGCCATCCCCAAGGCTATTTACCCATTCGCAATTCCAGCCATCCTTTGGCAACGTCTTCTGCTGAGGCCCCTTGCCCAGCAGAGCCCAACCCAAAGCAAGAGGAGTAGAATCATAGAATCATAGAATCATTGAGGTTGGAAAAGACCTCTAAGATCATCGAGTCCAACCGTCGACCCAACACCACCATGTCCGCTAAACCATGTCCCTAAGTGCCTCATCTACGCGTCTTTTAAATACCTCCAGGGATGGGGACTCCACCACTTCCCTGGGCAGCCTGTTCCAATGTTTCACCACTCTTTCAGGAAAGACATTTTTCCCCACGTCCAATCTAAACCTCCCCTGGCGCAACTTGAGGGCATTTCCTCTTGTCCTATTACTTGTTACTTGGGAGAAGAGACCGACACCCACCTCGCTACAACCTCCTTTCAGGGAGTTGTAGAGAGCGATGAGGTCTCCCCTCAGCCTCCTTTTCTCCAGGCTAAACAACCCCAGTTCCCTCAGCCGCTCCTCATCAGACTTGTTCTCCAGACCCCTCACCAGCCTCGTTGCCCTTCTCTGGACATGCTCCAGCACCTCGATGTCCTTCTTGTAGTGAGGGGCCCAAAACTGAACACAGTATTCGAGGTGCGGCCTCACCAGGGCCGAGTACAGGGGCACGATCACTTCCCTCCTCCTGCTGGCCACACTCTTTCTGATACAGGCCAGGATGCCATTGGCCTTCTTGGCCGCCTGGGCACACTGCCGGCTCATGTTCAGCCGGCTGTCGACCAACACCCCCAGGTCCTTCTCTGCTGGGCAGCTTTCAAGCCACGCTTCTCCAAGCCTGTACTCTTCCCCAAGAGCCTGTGGGACTGCTGACCTCCTCGGGGCCTCCCACAGGCCCACAGTTCCTCTCTGGAGGACAGCAGTTGTCAGGATTCCTGTTCACATGACGTGCTCCAGGGCCAAGGGGGTATTTCTGAGCAGAGTCACAGCAAGGCAAGGACTGATGGCCATTGGCTGTGGAGTAACTAGGGTGTCTTCCTCAGCTTCAAGAGGCAGTGCCTGAAAGAGGACTCGCTGCAGTGTGTCCCACCCTCCAACGCCTCTAGGAGTGATGAAGGGTCCCCCTGTGCCCCCACCTACTTCCCCTCCAAAGCAATGGCTTTCTCCCTCGGCAGTCAGTGTGCAGATGGAAAGACCACCAAAGGGACACAGGCAGGATTGCAGCAATTTTTTAATGAGCCTAAAGAGGGAAATGAGGTCACTCCAAGTGGAGGCCCCCAGTGCAGGGAGGAGCAGGAGCAGCCAAGAATCTGTTCCCCTTTTCCTGGGGCAGAGTTCCCACAGGGCATCTGTCGACCTGCCCGGCAAAGGGAGACAGGCTAGCAGGTCACTCCAGGCTGGCTTCTGGGGTCCTCACAGCAGGCTTTGAGGGGAGCCCAAGACAGCAAACAAAAGAGAGAAAAAGGGTGAGTGGAAGACAGGAAAGATAGACATTGGCTGTGTTTTCAGAGAGCCCAGGCTGGCCTCTTCCAGGGCAAGCCAGAGATGACCAGCTAGTCTGAAAACAACGGCATGAAGTTTGATCCTCTGTCCAGCAGCATGTTCTGAGTTCCTAGGTGTCCTTATCCGAGGCCATTGACAGCATCTTTAGCAGGGGGGGCATCTGCTGCGACAGTAGCGGCTGGTAATGCAGGAGAGGTCACAGCACCCAGAGGTGATGGGCACTCCATCACAGCTGAGGATGCTGCCAACAGCAGCGGAGGTGGAGGAGCCCACAACGGTGTTCTGCGGGAAGGAGCTGAGGATGGGGCCGGGCAGGGTCACCACCACAGCAGGTGGCTCAATGACGACGGTGGAGTTCTGGCATTGCCTGACACAGGGCTCATTGCAGCTGTTGGCCAGTGGCGTCGGGCAGCAAGGCTGGCAGGGCGGGCAGCAAGGCTGGCAGGGCCGGCATGGCTGGCACTGGTCATTGCAGGACATGTCTTGGGTCCGGAGGGGCACCTGGGAGAGAGGGCAGGCAGGAAGCAAAACATGGGGATGAGTGAGGAGCAGCCTGTCACCACACCATGAAGGAACCAAAGAACATGCAGGGCTGGGAGGTGGAGGCTGTGCAGAGATGTGTGAGGGCTTCTTGGCCTCATTCTGACAGGGCCCAAAAAGAGCCACCAGCTCCTATGCAGCTACTGCCTAGCCCCTGAGCCCAGTAGCCACCTCACTACAGTCCCAGCTTCCCTCCGTGTCTAACCTGCTCCCCACCTCCCCATCCCGTGACAAGGAGCCCCAAGATCTGGCAGAGAAAAATCTGGTGTCAGCTGAGAGCTCCATTGAGGTGAGACCTCCTTTTAGAGAAAGCGGAGGAGGAGAAGGGGCTTCAGACTCACCTGACTCCCAAGGAGAAGGAGGCAAGAGAAGTGGATGAGAGAGCAAGGAGCTGGGCTGGCTTTTATCATGGACCTTTACCGCCCCAGGCTGCCAGAGGCATCCCTTGTAGAGGTGATTATTGTCTGACAAGCTCATCCTGAATGCAAAACATCCCAGCTAATGCTATGGCCTGCGTTTTGGCTTCCTGAATTGCTGTCTTTTCGTTTCCTGCTTTATGCCGGGCACATTCCCCAGTGAAGGCATCTTTTGCGTGACAGGATGAGCGGCCCAAGCATTTCCGGTGCAAAACACGTCAGCATGGGCAGAGGACTCATCTCACATGCTGGAGGAGTCCAGTAAAGGACACTCAAGGTAGACTAAACAGCTGGCTTAGACAACACACATGCGCACAAACACGCACACATCTAGACCTCCAGTCATCTAGAGTTAATTGAGAAGGCTCAAGACACCCAAAGAGAGGCTGTCTACGCTGCCCAGGGCCACCGCACAGGTCTTGGACTTGACAGAGTCATCTTCTGCAAGTCCTGTGTCCAAGGGTTCAGCGTGGCTGAGGGAAGACTGATCTGCGCTCGGTGAGAGCGGGAGATGCAGCTGATGAGAGTAACGTGCCCAGCTTGAGCCCATTCACCCACACAGAAGTCCCTGCCCTGCTCTCTGTCTGTCCCTGAGTACCGTGGACATGGATCTGGGGTTTAGCCATGGGACGGAGGTGCTTGTAGGCTCTGGTGGGACAGCCTGTGGGTTCACTTCTGACTGCATGATGAAGCAAGCCATGCACACGTGACCCGGTAGGCAGGCCCTGCCGTGAGCTTATGCTAGCTGGGGAGTTGAGAGGCCACCATTGGTCAATGGCAGGATCAGTGTCTCCAGAAAGATGGTTTGTCCCATTTACCCTGCACGTCTGCTTTGGGGTGGGCTAAGTCCCGTGTGTGAGCTGATGTCTCTTCACTGACTGTGGGAAGAGGCTGTAGAGTCTGCTAGAGCGGGTCCAGAGGAGGGCCACGAAATGATCAGAGGGTGGGAACACCTCTGCTATGAAGAAAGGCTGAGAGAGGTGGGGTTGTTCAGCCTGGAGAGGAGAAGGCTCTGGGGACACCTTCCTCCGGCCATTCAATACTTCAAGGGGGCTTATAAGAAAGACAGAGAAAGACAATTTGCCAGGGCCTGTAGTGACAGGGCAAGGGGCAATGGCTTTAAACTGAAAGAAGGTAGATTTAGATTGGATTACATAAGGAAGACATTTTTTGCAATGAGGGTGGTGAGACAGTGGAACAGGTTGCCCAGAGATGTTGTGGATGCCCCATCACTGGAAGTGTTCAAGGTCAGGTTAGATGGGGCTTTGAGCAACCTGATGTAGTGAGAGATGTCCCTGCCCATGGCAGGGGGATTGAACTAGATGGCCTTTCAAGGTCCCTTCCAACCCAAACCATTCTATGATTCTATGATTCTATGGATTATGCTGGTAGCAAACATGGCTCTGTGAGGTCCTTCCCTCCAGGACAGTGAGATTGGGCTGAAAGAGCCTCTACACGAGGATGTCGTTGCAATCTGAGTTGGTCCCACAGGGCCAGAAGGACGTATCTGCTGAAGGGATCTTGATCCATTTCACTCACATCCCCTTAATTACCTATATTTACTAAGAGTGAGATGCAAAGCATGGCACAGAAGTCAGAAGAGAATCCCTCTCCCTCGAGAGCTCATTTGGGCAGCGTGCATGGCAGCAGCGGGGCATGGCAGCACTCAGCAGCTTTGGCTTCTGTCCCCAGAGGACCCTCTTGGAAGAGTGAGGGCTACTGGTCGGGAGTGGAATATGTTTGGCAAGGTGAGGCAAGAGTGTCTTTGCAAACACCTGCTACACTGGGAAGGAGGAGTTTAAAGTAGGTATGGAGGGGGAGGTCTACCATAGACTGAAGAGCAGGGATGTCAGAAGGGGTAGAAGCGGTATGCATGGGGGACAGCATGCCTGGGGAAGCTCTCACATTCCCCTGTGGCACAGGTGGTGGTGTAGTTACATGTCTGCTACAAACCTCCTGCTCAAGAAGAGAAGGCAGGTGAAGCTTTCTTCAGGCAGCTGGGGAAAGCCTCACAGTCACAGGCCCTGGTGCTCGTGGGTGACTTTTATCACCTCAGTGTCTGCTGCAGGAGGAAAATGGCTGGGCACAAGCAAACCAGGACATGTCTGGGGCATATGGAAGACAAATTTTTGATGCAGGCAATCCATGAATGGACTAAGGGAGAGGCTCTGTTGCACCTGCTTCTCACAAGTGAGGAGGAACTGTTGGATGATGTAAAGTTCAAGGGCAGCCTTGCCTGCAGTGACCATGAGACTGTGGACCTTAAGATCCTCAGAGGGCTGACCAAGACAAACAGGAGTATTACTGCCCCCGACTTCAGACGAGCACTTCTTAGTCTTGTCAGGGACCTACCTGCTCGGCAGGATACCATGGGAAATTGCCCTGGAGCGCAGAGGTTTCCAGGAGGGCTGGCTAACCTTCAAGGACAGCCTCCTCAGAGCACAAGGATGGTCCTGTGCATTGTGCAGAAAGGTGAGTCAGGAAAAGCCAAAGCACAGCTGGAGTGGAAACTTGCAAGGCAGGGGGTGGAGGGAATCAGGCAAGGTATCCCTGAGCCTATTGGCAGCAAAAGGAAGGCTAAGCAGATGAGGGCTCATTGCTCGGGGAGGAAGAGGACCTGGTGACAAATGGTAGGGAAAAGGCTGATGTACTCCATGCCTCTTTCTCCTCAGTTTCTACTGGCATGGCTTCTCCTCAGGCCTACCACATCCCTGAGCCTCCCCACACACTCTCTGGGAAGGAAGCAGCACCCACAGTAGTAGAAGAAAGAACTCAGGAGCTCTTACTACCATGTGGACGTACACAAGTTCCTGGGACCACTTGGGATGCATCCAAGGGTGTTTAAGGAGCTGGCTGGACAGTCTCTACTCAGTCCCTGGAAAGAAGATGCAGCAAATACTCTCAGAAGCCTTTTCTAAACTCATGAAAGGCAAGAAGGGGGTTGGGAGCAGCTGACATGGGTCTACTGAGGGCAAATCATGCCTCACCAACCTCCTTGCTTTCCATGAGGAGGTGACTGGCACTGTGGAGAAGGGGAGGGGCACTGGCTGTGGTGTACCTTGACTGTAGCAAGACCTTTGACATACCCTCATGGGTGCGCACATATGGACACCTATACGCACACAGAGGTAAGCACACTCACAGCCATGCACACACAGAGTTATGTGTCATATGTGTGCCCTTCTGAAGAGGTGTGTGCACATGTTTCCAAAGGAGCCCATGTGCAGACACAGGCAGAGCCACCCCCCATACCAACATGTACGCACAGACATTCAAACACACATGCTTACGCGTGTGCATACTCCTAGCACGCATGTATTTGCATACAGGTATATGTGCATGCTCATTTACACATATGTACACACATGAAAGCACATATCCACACAGACCTGTACCCCCACACTTAGATAGATCCAGATGGTCACAACTGTCCATGCTCACCTCCACGAAGGCACCTGTATGTGATAAAACACATACACAGTCATGAACAGACCTGACCAAACACACTTTCAAACACCGTTTGTGCACGCTCATGCTTGCAGGTGCATTACCCCGGGCACACACAGACACACACGTATGTGCGAATGCACACATGAGCACAGCCAGAGGGACATGTATGTGAGCATGAACATGCACACGCACCACTGAGAACCAGGACGCCCAATGCCAGCTCTCAGCCTCTCGGGATGACTCTAGGCAAGTCCTTCAGGCCCCACAGTTAAGGCAATGAATCAGACACCATCAGCTTTAGTGAGCTCAAGTGTTTCACTGTGGTTCAGTCAGCTGTTTTCTCACCAGAAAAGAGAGAGAAACCACAGCAGAATTGAAGCTGCCATGGCCTTTCCAGACATTGAGCATCTCTGTGTCCCAAGTCTGTGGGTCAGGAATAATGTAAAAACTAGAGAAAATCCATATTGTTGCAAACACAAAGAATCCCCACATTACAATAGAAAAAAACTCCTTCAGCCTTAGGTGCTCCCAGCTGTCCTATGTGATCTCCCTAAGGGAGATATCAGGGTGTTGGACCGGCCCCTCCTTTCTAAAGGGAGTGGAGCCCCAGTGGCGTATTCACACAGCAGCAGAGCGTGGCGTGCCCGGGAGAAGCCAAACTCCTCACAGGCTGCAAACACTGAGGCTGGGACACCAGAAATGAGAGTGCCTGATCCCACACCACATCCAGCGTGAGCTCCTCCCTCCATGGGTGCACAGGTCCTGCCAGGAGCCTGCTCCAGCGTGGGCTTCCCACGGGTCACATCCTCCTTCGGGCATTCACCTGCTCCGGTGTAGGGTCCTCCATGGGCTGCAGGGTGGATATCTGCTCCACCATTAACCTCCATGGGCTGCAGGGGGACATCCTGCCTCACCATGGTCTTCCCCACAGGCTGCAGGGGAATCTCTGCTCCAGTGCCTGGAGCACTTCCTCCCCCTCCTTCTTCACTGGCCTTGGTGTCTGCAGAGTTGTTTCTCTCACATATTCTCACTCCTCTCTCCGGCTGCAATTGCTGCTGTGCAGGGTTGTTTTCTTCCCCTCCTTCTTAAATATGTTATCACAGAGGCGCTACCACCGTTGCTGATTGGCTTGGCCTTAGCCAGCTTTGGGTCCATCTTGCTAGAAGCTTCTAGCAGCTCTGCACCCCCTGCAGCCCCCCCGCTACCAAAACCTTGCCATGCAAACCTGATACACTGACTGATCCCAGTAAGAAAGGCACCCAGCCTCTTCAAAGCATTCCTTAAAATGCCATTTATTAGCACTAGAAAGAAAGAGGATAGTATAGGTGATCTTACATCCCTTCAGATGCTGGGAACCCTGAGCTGCTCACCATCAGCTGCTCTCACAGAATGAGAAAATCACAGGACGTTTGAGGTTGGAAGGGACCTCTGGAGGTCATCTGGTCCAACCCCCCTGCTCAAGCAGGGCCACCTAGAGCCAGTTGCCCACAACCATGTCTAGGTGGTTTTTGAATATCTCTAAGGAGGGAGAATCAGCAGACTCCCTGGGATACCTATGCCAGTGCTCAGTCACTCCCACAGCACAGTAAGGAAGTGTTGCCCCCTTGCCAGGGCACAAGTCACTGTACTGATCCCATCCATGGAAGGGTTACCCCATCTTGGTCAGTCGAGCTTTAAAGCATTTTCTTCAAAGGAAACAGCTCTAGTCATCGTTTCCACTGTCAAACACTACAACCCTGCCAGTTGTTTACTGGATGTGAACAAATACCAGCAGCTTTCACATCCTTGTTTCTTAGGATGTAAACCAAGGGGTTCAGCAGGGGAGTAAGAACGGTGTAAAGAACAGCCACCACTCTGTCTAGTGACCCTTTCAAGGTCACTTCCCATGTAGGTGAAAGACACACAGACCATGGAAACAGGCCATGGCAGTGAAATGGGAAGCACAGGTTGAGAAAGCTCGTTGCCTGCCTTCTGCACAGCAGATCTGCAGGATGGTTCTCGCTCTGCACCTGTAAGAAGTGAGGATGGAGAGGAAGCAGCCAAGGGTCACATCCCCAATACTGAAGACGATCACAGCCTTGTTGGCAGATGTGCCAGCACAAGCCATGGCCAGGAGGGCTGGCAGATCACCAAAGAAGTGGCGGATGTGCCCACAGTAAGCCAAATGGGAGGTGATTATTGCATGTGGAGCAGGAGCAGGGAACCGGCCAGCCATGTCCCCGCCACCAGCCAGACGCACACAGCCCGATGCATGATGGCCCCATAGCACAGAGGGTTGCAGATAGCCAAGCAGTGGCCATAGGACATGACAGCGTAGAGGAAGCATTGGTCCCTGCCCAGCAGCTGGGAGGAGTACGGCTGGGCCACGCAGCTGTGGAAGGAGATGGGTATGCCCAGTGGCTTGAGGAAGCCCTCCAGCATCTTTGGAAGGAAGACACTGCAGAAGCAGAGATCCAGGAAAGAGAGCTCGCCCAGGAAAACATGCACGGGTGCCCACAGCCTGGAGTCAGCTGTCAAAATTAGCCGGATGAGGCAGTTGACCAGGAGTGTGAAGGTATAGATGGTGAAAAACACAAGAAGGGAAGCACGCTCATCTCTGGTACATGGGGGAGGCCCATGAGGATGAACTCTGACACGGCACTCTGATTGTTTATCTCCATCCAACCAACACTTCTGTCCCTACAGAAGGAGATATTGTTGCTCCTTCTCCGTGGTAAATCACGCCAGGCCAAACTGTGAATGATGCACGATGCCTGGTGTCTCTTCTCAGCCTTAAGAGACAGACATGTACCGAGTCCAAGCAGGAAAAATACAAATGTTGGATAGTGGTTCCTACCCCAGATTTTGAGAAGGGCCCAGCACCTTGTAGCCCACAGTTTTATTGCTCGTGTGGACTGGAGTGGGGTTGGCGTTCCCAGCAAAGATGTCCGTCTGCAGAATATTACTATTTTTGTCCCCAGAGAGCTCTGCAACAACCATAGCATTTCTGTTGTTAAATTCTGTACAAGTTTCAGAAAACACTGTGCATCCGACTGAGCCAGTAGGTGGTTTAAATCACCATTAAAAAACCCCAAACCTCTGGCAACAATGCCCTTAGTCTGAAGTGTAAAGCCTGCATGGATTCTGTGCCCTTTTCCTGCCTTTCCAGGATCTCCTCAGTTGGGCAGCCAAACCAGGGGTCATGCCAAGAGCCAGTAGCAGCGCTCTGGCAGTGCTTTGGCCAAAGAGCTTACTCGTCTGTCAGAAGAAATGCCATCCCTCCCTCTTCAACAAGGATAATTGCAGATGGTATCATCATTGCGAAGGATGAGAGGTACCTTCCGCTTATTACAAGGTTTAGTGTGGTAGCATAGGAAGTCCACATGAGATGATGATGATGCTTATTAGTAGCATGACTAAGGAAAAGAGATTTCAGACATGGAAGTGAAAGGCCTTTATAAATCTTTTGGCCTTCAGTCATTCTGAGATATGCTTCATTAGACATGATCCCTCTTGGTGCAGGACATTTCTGTGGGGATTTCTGGTCTTCCACTTGTACACTTTTGTCAAGTCATCTGGATTTTCATGCAGGAAATAGGATATGAGACTGTAGCGGCTGCCAAGTGACATTTCCACCGATCAGAAGGGATCAGATCTACATGTAAAAAGTCCTCTCTCCTGAGAATGGCAGCCAATTCCTGAGCACAAATTCTCTGGGGGGACGAATGAAGCAGTCAAGAGCTCTGCAGCTGTCTTGGGAAGTGAATGCAGTACCCTCATCCTTGCTGATCTTCACGTTCTCCTGCATGCTCTGTATCAGAGCAATTTGAACTCGCTCAGAAATACACCGTTTCACTGCCCCCATTTCTATGCTGACTGCCCTCAGCTCCCACATGCTTAGCTCCAATTTCCAGCCCCAACACATTCAGCAGCATGGGCGACTTATCCCTGCCAAGGCCTGCTGGCCATGGCCCCTAGATTGGGTGGTGGAGGGAAGAAGAAGGTGGAGTAGCGGCTATGGGCCATCCCAAGGGCTGTTCCCTGCTTTACCATGCCTGCCATTCTGCAAAGCAAATCATCTCCCGGAGCCCCACACCCTGCCACCCCAGCACAGCTCTGGCCATTGCAAGAGCAACGCCCTTCCTCAAGAGCTCATGGGGCTGCTGACCCCTCAGGGCTTCCTGCCTTTCTGGGCATTTGTGGGCAGACACACAGCAAGGCAAGGCCTGATGGTCACTGGCAGCAGAGCAGCCAGGGATGTCTTCCTCAGCTCCAAGGGATGGTGCCCAAAAGAGGAGCCACGGCAGGGTGCCCCAACCTCCCATTCCTCTGTGAATGGAGAGGGGTCTCCTTGTGCCCTCATTCCCTTCCACCCCTCAGCAACACCCTTCTCCTTTGGCAGCTTGGGGAGTGCCCACAGAGGGAAGGACCACATGGAGGCCAGGCTTGAATGCAGCAGAACTTTAATGAGTCAAAAGAGGGAAACAAAGTCACTCCGAGTGGAGGACAGCAGTGCAGGGAGCCCTGGGGGCAGCCGAGAGTCTACGCTCCTTGGCCGTGGAGAAGTTCCTGCATGATGTCTGTCTGCCTGCCCCATAGAGGGAGACGGGCCCCACCAGGCTGGCCTTGGTGGGAGCTTGCTGCCAAGGGGAACCAAAGCAAACAAAGAAAAGGGAGAGAAAGGCAAGGTCGGTCAGCTATGCTGAAAACAAAACCCAGAAGATGGATCCTCTGCCCAGCACCGTGTTCTGAGTTCCTCAAGGTGTCTCCCTGGGGCTTGCCCAGCGTCTTTAGCAGGGGAGGCACCTTCTGCCACCGGAGCGGCTGGAAATGCCAGAGAGGTCACAGCACCCAGAGGTGATGGGCACTCCATCACAGCTGAGGATGCTGCCAACAGCAGCGGAGGTGGAGGAGCCCACAACGGTGTTCTGCGGGAAGGAGCTGAGGATGGGGCCGGGCAGGGTCACCACCACGGGAGAGGGCTGGATGATGACGGTGGAGTTCTGGCACTGCCTGACACAGGGCTCATTGCAGCTGTTGGCCAGTGGGGTGGGGCCGCAGGGCCGGCATGGCAGGCACTGGTTGTAGCAGGACATGTCTCTGGGCTGGAGGTGCACCTGGGAGAAAGGACAGGGAGGAAGCACAGTACAAGGGTGCTTGAGGAGCAGCCTGGTTACACTCTCACAAAGGAGACAAGGCCACTACTGAGTGGGGAGCTGGAAGGTGTGCCAGGAGCCACACAGTCTTCATTGCCCTACAAAGAGTAGCCTGGCACAGGGAGGCTCTCTCTGAATTCATAAACCAAAAGCCACCTCAGCCACATCCCAGCCTCTCTCTAAGCAGACCTTCTCACTGCTTCCCTCTCTCATGACAGGAAAATTCAATTCCCAGCACAGGCCAGAGCCAATATCAGCTGAGATGTCCATCGAGAAAAGATCTCGCTTTGGAAAAGAAGGAGAAGGGGCTTCAGACTCACCTGGCTCCCAAGGAGAAGGAGGCAAGAGAAGTGGATGGGAGAGCAGGGACTTGGGCTGGCTTTTATGCCTGCCCTTCATTGCCGCAGGACCAGAGGCACCCTTTGCAGAGGTAACAATTTTCTGACAAGCTCATCTTGAATGCAAACCATCACAGCTAATGATATGGGCTGTGCTTTGATTCCCTGCACTGTTGCCTTTTCATGTCCAGGTTTGTGCCATGACCATTCCCCAGTGAAGGCTTCTTGAGCACTGGGATGAAAGGCCCTGGGATTTCTTGGGCAGGAATGCAGCAGTGCGGGCAGAAGACTCAGCTCAAGGGCTGGACGGGTCCAAGCAGGCAAGTGACATCAGCCTGGGTCAGTCTGGTGGGGCTGTTTGCAGTGTCATTCTCAGGAAGAAGTGCCAGCAATCTTCAGCTGGACACCATGGGCTCTCGTGCATGAGGACATGCCATGTCCTTCTCTTTCCCTCCCTCCTCAGCTCACTCTGATTCCTGGTCACCTGTTGTTGCCTCCCCAGGTATATGCGTTGTGCTGCTACGTTTTGACTCCATCCTGCCTAACACTGCCCAGTCCCCAGGGATCTTCAGCACAGTCCATGGGCTGTTGTGTTCCAATGTCTGTTCCTGTCTTGTGTGTACTTGTAAGCAGCCAGGTTTGTGTGAATGCACGTGGGAGCACAAATTTGTGCATAATTCCATGCGGGTGTGCATGAGCCTCTGTGTGTGTGTGTCCTTGTGTGTCACTCATCACGAGGGAATGTGCTGCTCATGGCAGAGAGAGACACTCTCCACTGCTCTCTCCATGAGCACGACAGGGCAGCAGGTTCCCAGGGTCAGAAGGAGCCTGAGCGCAGCCCAACGGTGATGGCACGAGCCTGCTAGAGATCTGTCCAGGGAAGGGGCACTGAAATGCAGCCCCTGTCTCCTGAGCCCTCCTTTTCCTGCCCCTCCAAAGCTCACACTCCGCTGCTGCCCATTTCAGGCCCCAGCAAGGATGGTTTCACTCCAGCTTGGATCCTCGGTTGAATTCAGTGTAACAACATTGGGAGTGCCTCAGCATGGCTGGCAGTCCCCCCTGCCTGCCTCTCCAGGCCAGGACACAGCTGCTCTCCCCAGTGCTAGAGAGTTCAAAAGGATGGGGATGGCTTTATGGGCAGGGAGAAAGGCTGAGGAATCCTGCTGACCATGTGCTGGCCATCCCTGAGTGGATCTGCTTCCAATGCAGTGTTGGTGGTGTCTGGGGTGGGACACAGCCCTCTCTCATGTCCATGTCAATGCCAAATGTACCTGTGCAGCCCATCAACCTGGTGTCATGTCGGGCAGGGGCCAAGACCTTTTCCCAAACAGGTACTGAATGAAAGGAACCTGAAGCCTGATGTCGCTGTGGTGTAAGTGGAAGGACAGACCCTGTGGCTTGCACAGGAAAGCCAAAGAGCTGATGACTGCTTTGATGTTTAGCCCGCAGGGGCCTTCATGCCTCGCATTGAAATCTCAGTCTGAGTGTCCAGCAACTGTCTCTGGAAGGGAAGGAACATTACATTCAAGACCCCATACCGCAAAGCCTACTGGTCTCCCGTGGGGGTGTCCAGAAGAGACCCTCACTCTGACAAGGGCTGTGCACAGTGTATAATGTTCCTGAGCCCGTATCCCTGCCTGAATGTTTGTCTGCCTGGACTTAGGTCCAACTTGGAGACAATGCAGCTGAGGGCTTTTCCACTTCCCTGTAGTGACCCCATTAGAGAACAGTGCCAGAGAGCTCTTCTGGGAGAGCTCAGCCAGGGCCGATTCCCCTCTCCATGGAGCTGCTTCTGAGCTGAGGCTCTAGAAGCTGAGGGCCAACCTCATTGTTTTCTTGTGAGGTAACAGGCTCCGTGGGGAAGGGAAGGGAAGGGAAGGGAAGGGAAGGGAAGGGAAGGGAAGGGAAGGGAAGGGAAGGGAAGGGAAGGGAAGGGAAGGGAAGGGGAGGGGAGGGGAGGGGAGGGGAGGGGAGGGAAGGGAAGGGAAGGGAAGGGAAGGGAAGGGAAGGGAAGGGAAGGGAAGGGAAGGGAAGGGAAGGGAAGGGAAGGGAAGGGAAGGGAAGGGAAGGGAAGGGAAGGGAGGGGAGGGGAGGGGAGGGGAGGGGAGGGGAGGGAAGGGAAGGGAAGGGAAGGGAAGGGAAGGGAAGGGAAGGGAAGGGAAGGGAAGGGAAGGGAAGGGAAGGGAAGGGAAGGGAAGGGAAGGGAAGGGAAGGGAAGGGAAGGGAAGGGAAGGGAAGGGAAGGGAAGGGAAGGGAAGGGAGGGGAGGGGAGGGGAGGGGAGAGGAGGGGAGGGGAGGGGAAGGGAGGGGTGTATTTAGAGTTTAGCAAGACCTTTGACAGCCTCTCTCATACTTCCTTTATGACCAAATCAGTGACAAATGCGTTCAGTGATAAGGTGGGTGGAAAACTGGCTGGACTACCAGGCTCAGAGAGTTCTGACCTTGGTCCAAAGCCCAGATGGCTGACACGTATTAGTGGGGTCTAGCAGTAGGGATCAGCAGTAGGACCAATACTGTTTGATGTTTTCATGAACGCCATGAGTACTGGGCAGTGGTGAACTCCCAGCAAGTCTCTGGATAACACCCAGCGAGGGGAATGTGCCGGAACTGTCGCACACGGCTCCTGTTCAGAGGACCTGGACAGGCTGGAAAAATGGGCTGACTGGAACCTCCTGAAGGCCAAAAAGAGTAAGGGCAAGGTTTTGCATCTGATGGAGGAACCAGCCCATGCAGTCACGCAGGCTGGGGGCTGGCTGCCTGGGAAACAGATCCACAGGAAAGCATGTGTGGTTTTAGGAGACACCCAGCTGAACATGAGACAGCAGTGTGCCCTTGCAGCAAAGACGGTCAACTGCATCCTGAGCTGTGTTAGTCAAAGTGTTGCCAGCAGGTCCAGGAAAGTGACCCTGCCCCTCTGGCCCTTGTGAGACCACACCTGGAGTACTGCGTCCAGGCTGGGGCTCCCTGCTCCAGGAAGAGTATCAACATACTGAAGGGAGTGCAACAAAGGCCACCAAGTCGACTAGGGGGCTGACAAACATGGCGTGCGAGGAGAGTGTGAGAGAACTGGGCCTGCCCATCTTGGAGAAGAGAAGGCTCAGGGGAGACCTTCTTGCTTTCCACAGCTGCTTTTTCAGAGGTGACAGAGAAGATGGACCTAGTCTCTGGAAGTGCCCAGGAGACAGAACACGAGGAGTTCTGATTAAGCAATAAGGTAGAAGACATAGAAAAGAAACGTGTTTCCCAGGGAGGTTGTGCAATCTCCATCCTGGAAGGTGTTCAAGGATGGACTGTATGTGACTTTGAGCAACCTGGTCTAATGGGATCTGTTCCGAGCAGAGGGGTGATCTAGATGACCTCTGGAGGTCCCTTCTCACCTACATTCTGACTCTGTGATTCCCCCTTGCCCCTGCCCTCCCTGACCCCTGCACGCCCACGGGCACACATGCCCTCACTCGCCCTCTGCCACAACACAACTCTTAGCCATTGTGCTGGGACTGCGGAGGGGCAGCTGAAGGGAGGCTCTCAGCCTCCTCCCTGCCATCCGCAGGGAATCAGTGGCTGCTGTTTCCAGCCCCTGAGCTGGGAGACAGCCATGGGAAGCTGGTCCATCTCCTGGGTCAGGGCCCTGCAGCTGTCCCCGGCTGCAGCGGGCACTGTGCACGCTTGTTCTTGCTGGGGAGCCCTGGCTGGAGGAGGGGAAGAGTCCACTTCCCAGGACAGCAGCTTGTGGCCCTGCAGAGCCACCGAGCACTCTTAGCCCGGGCGAGACCCCGGGCGGCGCCGGCGCAGGGCTCAGCCCCGGGGCGGAGCTGGCGGTGGCGGAGAGGAGAGGAGAGGAGAGGAGAGGAGAGGAGAGGAGAGGAGAGGAGAGGAGAGGAGAGGAGAGGAGAGGAGAGGAGAGGAGGCGGGGGAGAGGAGGCGGCGGTGCCGGAGCAGAGAGCCGGGGCTGGCGGGGGGCAGCGAGGCGCGGGCGGCGGAGCGGCGGCATGCGGCGGTGCCGGGGCGCAGGGCTGGCGGGGCTGGCCGCGGTGCTCCTGGGTGCGCGGGGCTGGCGGCGGCGGCCGGGGCTGGGCCTGGGGTGGCCCCCGCAGCTCCCTCGAGCCTGCCGTCCCCTCTGGCTTCTTCACGGACCTCTGCCCCCGAACCATCCTCCCGTCCAGCCCTCCCTCTGCTACCATCCCACGTTCCCCCAGAAAACTCATCGCTCTAGCCTTTCTCCAGGCTTCCCTGTTTCCTTCCTTTCCTCTGTGTCTTGCCATATAACTCATGCCGTCATCCCTTCCCCCTTGCTACTTTATTTCTCTCTTTCCTTTATCCCCCTTTTTTCTTCAACGCCTCCACCCTTCCAGCTATCCTTCACGCATTCATCTCGCCACCACCTATTAATGGACACTTCCATTAGTGCACGTGTTGACATCCTCTGGAAACTCTTCTCCTCATCATCTCTCTTTGTTCCTGACTGCTTCTGCGGGATTTGGTCTGGGAAACAGCAGGCAGGGCTGGGCACAAAGCAGGGTTTGACTGTTTTTTCCTTCTTTTTCTCCTTTTTCTCCTCGGCAGTGGCTGCGGGCAGAGCCCAGGTGCAGCAGGAGCCGTCGGCAGAGACCACCGAGGGCACCGGCATCAGCATCAACTGCTCGCACCCCAACATACAGACCACCGACTACATCTACTGGTACCGTCAGCTCCCGGGCCGAGGCCCCGCATTCATCGTGAGAGGTCACAAAGGCACCAAAGATCTGCAGGACCCTCCGGGGCGGCTGTCGGTGGCGGCAGACCGCCGGTCCAGCGCCCTGCGGCTCGCCCGGCCCCGGCGCGGGGACGCGGCGGTGTATTACTGCGCCCTGGGAGACACGGGGAGAGGAGCCGGGGCTGCGGCCGGGCACGAACCGCCGCGGGCGGGGCCGGGCGCGTGTGTCGGGGGCGGGGGGACAGCCCCGGCCGGGCCCGCCAGGGGGCGCTGCCGCTCGGCCCGCCGGGGCCGCCTCGCCCCGCCCGGTTCCCCCGCCCCACCGGCACCGGCACCGCCTTCAGCATCGACCCTGGCACCGGCACCGGCATCGGTACTGGCACCGGCACCGGGCCCGCCGAGGTCCCGCAGCCCCGGGAGGTCCCCCCGACGCGGCTCCGGAGCCGCCCACCGGGCAGAAACCTTCTCCCGCCCCTCCCCCCCCGGTCACCCCGCACTCCCACCGGGAGGCAGACTGAAATCCCCCGCCACAGTGGCAGTGTCCGGCCGTGCCCGGGAAGGAGCGGTTGCAGCACCGGGAGGCGGGCAGCAGAGATCCTCCTGCCCACGAGCAGCCCTCGCTCCTGCCACAGGGACCGGCCACTGCTGCCATGGAACAGACGGGGCCTCTTCTCGGGCTTTTGCCTTTCCCCACTAGGATAGCCAAGGGAAGCCTGAGCAGGTGCTTTCCTCTGCTCTGTAAACACAGGGACTCCAGTGCTAAGTTGCGAATGCAAGACTGTCCTTAGAAAAGAACATCCAGAAGGGGTTTCGCATTTTGTTACTTTCTAAAAGCTCAGATACACGATCAAAAACTGCATGCTACAGGCTTTCAAGGAGCTTTCAAAACATTCCTGCTAGCATTAGAAAGTCATCGCATGGAGTCAGGAGTTCAAGCTCCACAGCAACAGGAGAAGGGGATGTCGAGGTCATGGGCACCTTCAAGCGCTCCCCACAGTGCCTCAGCGTTGAGACCATGAGCTTGTTTTACAGGATTCAGAGCCTTTGGAGTTGAGGCCCAGGAGAGAGGGTAAAAGCGTGGACCGGACACACTGACGGCGGCCTCAAGGGATGCCAGGTTCCTACTTGATGAGTGAGTCAGAAACAGATTTGCGGAGTTGCCCTGAGGGGCTGGAGGTCTGGGTGAGTGAGAGCTGGAAGGAGGCCTCTGGGAAGAGGCTGCGGGCTCCAGCCAGTCCCCGGGGAACTCTGTGTGGCTCAAGTAGCTGACACAGTGGTTCAAAGCCCATGGTCAGAGGCTTCAGAGGCACAGAGTGAAGGATCAGCCCTGCTCCCTGTCCCAGCTGGACTTCATAACTCTGTTTCCAGGGAACTACTGGCAGGTGGAGAAACCAGGCAGAGCAACAGGTATGGCCAGGCTAGCACACAGATCAGCCCCATGTTCACATGGGATCAGCACCTTTCGTCCCTGCCTCCATCTGTCTTCCTATGCTTGGCTCCATGCCTTGATCCTTCCCTTTCCCTGTCTCTGCTGCTTCTCCTAAGCATCCCATGTCTTGCACCATCCTAAAAAGCTTTTTCCACTGCATCCCACAATGAGTTCTGATCCCCCTGTAGGCAGAAACACCCCTGAGTTTGTAAGGTGATCCTCTCTCTCACCCTTGTGGGAGGTGTCATCTCCAGAGAAGGAGTCGATTGTGATACCTAAAGGGATGGGGAGAAGATGTCGGTAACCAAAAGGATTGTGCGCCCTCCTGCCAGGGAGAAGTGGTGTGTCTGACGCTCTGTGTGAGGGTGTTGGCAGCAGGTGCTGTTCCCAGAGTCATTTGAGAAGGGAGAGAAATGCCCTGTCAGGAGAGGGGGTCAGACTCCTGCTTTTGGCTCTGGCTGTTCCTGGTTCTACCTCCTTTCAGATGCTACCCAGGGACAACGAGCACATCAGGGGCTGCAAAGGGGCCTGTCTCCAACCCTGAGAGAGGTGAGTGCAGGCCCCTGTCTCTGGCTGCACACTGGATGGCAGAAGTAGATCACCATGGACACTCCTCCCTTGCTGGGGGCTGGTTGGGCTGGTTGTGATCTCCAGGAGGAGCAAAAAGCAGGAGGACAGCCTGCAGCCTCCTATTGCCTGACAGCAGGTGGCTTGAGCTCTTCCTTCAGGCTCCTAGAGGAACCTTCAGGTGCCCCAGGCCCCTTTGGCAATGAGACCTGGAGCTGAGAGGCAGCGCTTCTACACCAGGGTATGTCTGCCTGAGAGGATGCTCCAGCACCTTCTGACTTGGAGGGCTATCAGAAGTCCCGCTGTGGCCTGACTGCCCTAGGACAAGCCTCCCAGTGCTGAACAACCTCCCCTTGGCCCTTGCAAACCTGGCACACAGTAAGGGTTTACAGTTTGGCATCTTTCCTTGGGCTGAGCACTTTAAACAACTTTAATTAGTCTCCCTACAGAGCCTCCTTGTGGCAGAGGTGTGGAGTCCCAAGCCCGCCTGACTCAGAAGACTCTTCATTCCGTCCCATCAGGTATTTACACACATTGACAAGATCCCCAAAGAGCCTTCTCTTCCCCAGGCTGAAGACTGCCTGCCTCTCAGCCGATCCTCATAGGAAAGATGCTCCAGTCCCTGCACCATTTTGCTGGGCTTACTCCGACATCTTTCTTGTACTGGGGAGCCCAGAACTGGAGCCAGCACTCCAGACATGGCCTCACCAGTGCTGAGTAGAGAGGAAGGATCAGGTCCCTTGTTCTGATCTGGCAATGCTCTTCCTACTGCAGCCCAGGATGCTGTTGGTTTTCCTTTGCACGAGGGCACATTGCCACAGCAGACTCAGGAACACCCCTGAGCCACTGAAACTGAGTGGGACACAGCAGTGAGTATTCAGGAGAAGCGTCCCAGCTGCTTGTCCAGCTCTGACTCTTCCCTCAGCATCCACCAATGACCACTGCTGGGAAAGGGGGCTCTTGGGAAGAGACATGACTGCTCCTGTGGATTTACCTCCTAGCCAAAGAAGCCCAAGGAGGGAAAATGTCCTCCTAGCCCTGCATCTGGGGATCAGCAAAAGCCTCAACGTGTGAGCAAGACCCATCAGCCAGGCACAGGACAAGATTCTCTGTTCCACCCCTTCAGCTATCCCCCTACTCTTCACTTCTCCCCTCCAGCTCTGCAACTCACCAGTGCTTGGCTGGGCGGAGTCCCTGAGTCCCTGTGGGTTCTCTGCCCAGCAGAAAACTGCTGGTGGCTGCATTTCTGGGATGTGCATTTCTGGGATCTAGTTTGTCCCTCTGTGCACACGTCTCTTGTTATGCTAAGTCTGTTTTGGAAAGCAAAGAGCTGGCCCTGGAGAGGGGAAGCTGTGGTGTAAGCTGAAAAAGCAGCCATGGTGGCAGGCCAACATGTTCTAATTCATGGAGTGATGTGAGCTCAGTAGGCCATGACATCAGGTATTTGCCGTGAGGCCTTCAGAGGTCACAAAGAAAGCTCAGGCTTTGTGAAAGAGTGGGACATGGGCCAGAGATAAAGGGAAGGAGGCAGAGAGAGTGAGGCACCTGGAGAAAAGTGTCTCTGTGAGGTGCTGGAAGGTGGATGAGAAGCCCCGTTCCCACCTGGATGGCTAAGAAAGCTGTGGTTTGGATCCCAGCTGGAGGTGGAATTCAGGTCTGTTCTTATGCTGTGCTTTACACAAAGACCTGTGAGAGAGGTTTCAGGGTCTTGCAGGAAACGCAGGACATCTGGGCGGGCAAACAATGAGTAAGTTGGAATATGGGGGCACAAACTATCGCATTCCACACATTTTAAGTGACCTGAGTGCTTTGCCACACCCACCTTACATCTGAAACTTACTGCTCATTTGGCCAATCTTTCCCCTTTCCTTCATGTTTGTAACTTCTCAGGTGTCCTGAAAAGTGCCTGCCATGGCTTAGTGTTTTTGCAGGTGTTGCAGGGAGACGCTGCAAAGACCGAGCTCAACATGGGGTTTGCCCCCAGAGCCTAGTCTCAAAAGACCCCATTTTCTCTGGGGACAGGAGCCTTTCAGTGTCTTGAGGAACTCGAACAGCTGAGCAAGCTCAGCAGAGGCCACTGTCAGGGCATGTGGAAGGTGAGAGCTGCTGCTTCACTAAGGCTGTCAGATCAAGTCCCTTTTCCTTTCAAAGGGAAGAAGAAGTAAAAGGGAAAGTGATAAGCCAAGCACACAATGACAGCAATCTGTAAGGAAGTGATAAGGGAGACAAGGAGGGAGAGCAGAGCTCTGCAGCCTCTAATGGATGGGCCATTAGGAAACTGCAGGCGAAGCTTTGAAGTGGGTCAGGAAGAGGACCTGGTGACAAATGGCAGGGAAAAGGCTGATGTACTCCATGCCTCCTTCTCCTCAGTTTCTACTGGCATGGCTTCTCCTCAGGCCTACCACACCCCTGAGCCTCCCCACACACTCTCTGGGAAGGAAGCAGCACCCACAGTAGTAGAAGAAAGAACTCAGGAGCTCTTACTACCATGTGGACATACACAAGTTCATGGGACCACTTGGGATGCATCCAAGGGTGTTCAAGGAGCTGACTGGACAGTCTCTACTCAGTCCCTGGAAAGAAGATGCAGCAAATACTCTCAGAAGCCTTTTCTAAACTCATGAAAGGCAAGAAGGGGGTTGGGAGCAGCTGACATGGGTCTACTGAGGGCAAATCATGCCTCACCAGCCTCCTTGCTTTCCATGAGGTGGTGACTGGCACTGTGGGGAAGGGGAGGGGCACTGGCTGTGGTGTACCTTGACTGTAGCAAGACCTTTGACATACCCTCATGGGTGCGCACATACGGACACCTATACGCACAGAGAGGTATGCACACTCACAGCCATGCACACACACCGATATGGGTGCACACACAATCCTACACACAGGGGCACAACCACACACATGAGCTTGCACGTACCCAAAGAGTAACTCGTACGTGTGCCCTTCTAAAGAGGTGTGTGCACACATGTTTCCAAAGGAGCCCGTGTGCAGACACAGGCAGAGCCACCCCTGTCCTGGTTTCAGCTGGGATAGAGTTAATTTTCTTCCGAGTAGCTGGCATAGTGCTGTTGTCCTGGTTTCAGCAGGGATAGAGTTGGCTGATGGCCAGGGCATCGCTGCTCTTTCTGTGCTGCTGTACTGGACAGGCTGGAACTCCAGTGTGAACTCGAGTTGAAGGGACTGTGACCTGTGGATGAGTCCATGTGGGAGAAGGACACCCCAAAGCGTCTGTGGCCGTGGATAAGCCCATGCCAGAGCATGTACATCTCGAAGCGTCTGTGGCCGCAGTTACGTTTGTGCTACAGCAGGTTTACTTCTGAAGGGACTTTGGCTGCGAGTAAGGCCACGCTGGAGCAGGTATATCTCTGAAGACATTGTGGCCCATGGAGAAGGCCATGCTGGAACAGGTGCATCTCAAAGTGACTGTGGATAAGTCTATGCTGCAGCAGGTGTACCCCTGGAGAGACTGTGGCTCATAGATAAGGCTCCACTTGGAGCAGGTACAACCCTAAGGGACTGCAGTCTGTGGATAAGTCCAAGCGGGAGCAGGGGCAAGGGGAGGAGTTCATTGCAATGTTAAACCCTGTGGTTTGATCCGAAGGGGCCAGAGGTGGAGATTGTAATGGAAATACCTTTAAATTGTTGTAACCCATGATTTGAGTTGCGTGTTATAGGAATTACTGTAGCAGGAACCACCCGAACCAGTGGAGGACAAGCCTTACAAGAAGCAGTGCAAGTGCAGCAGTGACCCAACCTGAGCGGGCTTTGGTGCCCAGTAACTCCACGCAACACACCACCTCTCCTGTCCTGAGTGACCACCATAACAGATGGAGCCCAAAGTCACGGACTAAATGAACTCAGTAGATATTTCGTGGACATTTCTGGACATTTTACAGACATTCCACAAGGGTGGTCCATAGACTAAGGGAATGACATCTGTGTGTTATATCAAAGGATGGAAAGCGGGGCGGGTGGTTAATGAGGTTGTACTGGAAAATATGGGACTTGAGCATGACGTAGATGGTATAGAATAAGGGGTGGATACTGTCCTGGTTTCGGCAGGGATAGAGTTAATTTCCTTCCTAGTAGCTGGTACAGTGCTGTGTTTTGGATTTAGGATGAGAACAATGTTGATAACACACCAATGTTTTAGTTGTTGCTAGGTAGTGCTTACACTAGTCAAGGACTTTTCAGCTCCCCATGCTCTACGGACTGAGAAGGCTGGAGGTGCACAAGAAGCTGGGAGGGGGCACAGCCAGGACAGCTGACCCAAACTGGCCAAAGGGATGTTCCATACCATGTGACGTCATGCTCAGCATATAAAGCTGGGGGAAGAAGAAGGAAGGGGGGGACGTTTGGAGTGATGTTTGTCTTCCCAAGTCACCGTTACGCGTGATGGAGCCCTGCTTTCCTGGAGATGGCTGAACACCTGCCTGCCCATGGGAAGTAGTGAATGAATTCCTGGTTTTGCTTTGCTTGCGTGCGCGGCTTTTGCTTTACCTATTAAACTGTCTTTGTCTCAACCCACGAGTTTCTCACTTTTACCCTTTTGGTTCTCTCCCCCATCCCACCGGGAGGGAGGAGTGAGTGAGCAGCTGTGTGGTGCTCAGTTGCTGGCTGAGGTTAAACCATGACAGTGAGGAGCACCTTGGTTACCCTGTCACAAAAAGGACTGTCGTCCACCACACAGCCACTCGCTGTGACCAGTTTATATACTGGGCATGATGTCACATGGTGTGGAATATCCCTTTGGTCAGTTGGGGTCAGCTGTCCTGGCTGTGCCCCCTCCCAGCTTCTTGTGCACCTCCAGCCTTCTCGGTCGGTAGAGCATGGGAAGCTGAAAAGTCCTTGACTAGTGTAAGGACTACCTAGCAACAGCTAAAACATTGGTGAGTTATCAACATTGTTCTCACCCTAAATCCAAAACACAGCACTGTACCAGTTACTAGGAAGGAAATTAACTCTGTCCCTGCCGAAACCAGGACAATGCTGAAGGAGCTTGGTGCCTGGGGGAAGGCACTCAACGTGTGTTCTGTGGTGGGGCTGGTGCCTGCTCTGTGCCATTCAGGGACAGCTCACGGATCCTGCTGAGTGCAGAATCAAATCCCACTGTCACTGCCATGTCTCCACAGAGCTGGGGGTATCTCCTCTCGCACAGCACCCTTCCGGACAAGAGTTGGGTTGTGGCACTTGCGAGGACCTTAGAGGCCTTTGGGCTGAAGAAAGATGCTCCATGCTTGGGGAAAAAAGGCCCCAAAAAGCATTTGTGTGCATTTGGGCACCAGTCACTGTCCTGGGCCTGCCTCACCAAAGGGGGTGCTGGGTTCACAGGGACAGGGCACACCAATGTGTGGCCTGCTGTAGCTGGTACCAATACTAACTTGTGAACACCTCAGCCCATGTTGGCAACAGGTGGGCCATGCCAGGTGCTGTGCTCACAGGTGAGAGGGCTGCAGGGGGAAGCTGTCTCTGCTGACCCTGCCCAGGCGTGCTGGCCATGGCCCCCAGATTGGCTGATGGAGGAGAGGGGCAGCTGGAGTAGGGACTGTGGGCCATCCCCAAGGCTATTTACCCATTCCCAGTTCCAGCCATCCTTTGGCAATGTCTTCTGCTGAGCCCCCTTGCCCAGCAGAGCCCAACTCAAAGCAAGAGGAGTGCTCTTCCCTAAGAGCCTGTGGGACTGCTGACCTCCTCGGGGCCTCCCACAGGCCCACAGTTCCTCTCTGGAGGACAGCAGTTGTCAGGATTCCTGTTCACATGACGTGCTCCAGGGCCAAGGGGGTATTTCTGAGCAGAGTCACAGCAAGGCAAGGACTGATGGCCATTGGCTGTGGAGTAACTAGGGTGTCTTCCTCAGCTTCAAGAGGCAGTGCCTGAAAGAGGACTCGCTGCAGTGTGTCCCACCCTCCAACGCCTCTAGGAGTGATGAAGGGTCCCCCTGTGCCCCCACCTACTTCCCCTCCAAAGCAATGGCTTTCTCCCTCGGCAGTCAGTGTGCAGATGGAAAGACCACCACAGGGACACAGGCAGGATTGCAGCAATTTTTTAATGAGCCTAAAGAGGGAAATGAGGTCACTCCAAGTGGAGGCCCCCAGTGCAGGGAGGAGCAGGAGCAGCCAAGAATCTGTTCCCCTTTTCCTGGGGCAGAGTTCCCACAGGGCATCTGTCGACCTGCCCGGCAAAGGGAGACAGGCTAGCAGGTCACTCCAGGCTGGCTTCTGGGGTCCTCACAGCAGGCTTTGAGGGGAGCCCAAGACAGCAAACAAAAGAGAGAAAAAGGGTGAGTGGAAGACAGGAAAGATAGACATTGGCTGTGTTTTCAGAGAGCCCAGGCTGGCCTCTTCCAGGGCAAGCCAGAGATGACCAGCTAGTCTGAAAACAACGGCATGAAGTTTGATCCTCTGTCCAGCAGCATGTTCTGAGTTCCTAGGTGTCCTTATCCGAGGCCATTGACAGCATCTTTAGCAGGGGGGGCATCTGCTGCGACAGTAGCGGCTGGTAATGCAGGAGAGGTCACAGCACCCAGAGGTGATGGGCACTCCATCACAGCTGAGGATGCTGCCAACAGCAGCGGAGGTGGAGGAGCCCACAACGGTGTTCTGCGGGAAGGAGCTGAGGATGGGGCCGGGCAGGGTCACCACCACAGCAGGTGGCTCAATGACGACGGTGGAGTTCTGGCACTGCCTGACACAGGGCTCATTGCAGCTGTTGGCCAGTGGGGTCGGGCAGCAAGGCTGGCAGGGCCGGCATGGCTGGCACTGGTCATTGCAGGACATGTCTTGGGTCCGGAGGGGCACCTGGGAGAGAGGGCAGGCAGGAAGCAAAACATGGGGATGAGTGAGGAGCAGCCTGTCACCACACCATGAGGGAACCAAAGAACATGCAGGGCTGGGAGGTGGAGGCTGTGCAGAGATGTGTGAGGGCTTCTTGGCCTCATCCTGACAGGGCCCAAAAAGAGCCACCAGCTCCTATGCAGCTACTGCCTAGCCCCTGAGTCCAGTAGCCACCTCACTACAGTCCCAGCTTCCCTCCGTGTCTAACCTGCTCCCCACCTCCCCATCCCGTGACAAGGAGCCCCAAGATCTGGCAGAGAAAAATCTGGTGTCAGCTGAGAGCTCCATTGAGGTGAGACCTCCTTTTAGAGAAAGCGGAGGAGGAGAAGGGGCTTCAGACTCACCTGACTCCCAAGGAGAAGGAGGCAAGAGAAGTGGATGAGAGAGCAAGGAGCTGGGCTGGCTTTTATCATGGACCTTTACCGCCCCAGGCTGCCAGAGGCATCCCTTGTAGAGGTGATTATTGTCTGACAAGCTCATCCTGAATGCAAAACATCCCAGCTAATGCTATGGCCTGCGTTTTGGCTTCCTGAATTGCTGTCTTTTCGTTTCCTGCTTTATGCCGGGCACATTCCCCAGTGAAGGCATCTTTTGCGTGACAGGATGAGCGGCCCAAGCATTTCCGGTGCAAAACACGTCAGCATGGGCAGAGGACTCATCTCACATGCTGGAGGAGTCCAGTAAAGGACACTCAAGGTAGACTAAACAGCTGGCTTAGACAACACACATGCGCACAAACACGCACACATCTAGACCTCCAGTCATCTAGAGTTAATTGAGAAGGCTCAAGACACCCAAAGAGAGGCTGTCTACGCTGCCCAGGGCCACCGCACAGGTCTTGGACTTGACAGAGTCATCTTCTGCAAGTCCTGTGTCCAAGGGTTCAGCGTGGCTGAGGGAAGACTGATCTGCGCTCGGTGAGAGCGGGAGATGCAGCTGATGAGAGTAACGTGCCCAGCTTGAGCCCATTCACCCACACAGAAGTCCCTGCCCTGCTCTCTGTCTGTCCCTGAGTACCGTGGACATGGATCTGGGGTTTAGCCATGGGACGGAGGTGCTTGTAGGCTCTGGTGGGACAGCCTGTGGGTTCACTTCTGACTGCATGATGAAGCAAGCCATGCACACGTGACCCGGTAGGCAGGCCCTGCCGTGAGCTTATGCTAGCTGGGGAGTTGAGAGGCCACCATTGGTCAATGGCAGGATCAGTGTCTCCAGAAAGATGGTTTGTCCCATTTACCCTGCACGTCTGCTTTGGGGTGGGCTAAGTCCCGTGTGTGAGCTGATGTCTCTTCACTGACTGTGGGAAGAGGCTGTAGAGTCTGCTAGAGCGGGTCCAGAGGAGGGCCACGAAATGATCAGAGGGTGGGAACACCTCTGCTATGAAGAAAGGCTGAGAGAGGTGGGGTTGTTCAGCCTGGAGAGGAGAAGGCTCTGGGGACACCTTCCTCCGGCCATTCAATACTTCAAGGGGGCTTATAAGAAAGACAGAGAAAGACAATTTGCCAGGGCCTGTAGTGACAGGGCAAGGGGCAATGGCTTTAAACTGAAAGAAGGTAGATTTAGATTGGATTACATAAGGAAGACATTTTTTGCAATGAGGGTGGTGAGACAGTGGAACAGGTTGCCCAGAGATGTTGTGGATGCCCCATCACTGGAAGTGTTCAAGGTCAGGTTAGATGGGGCTTTGAGCAACCTGATGTAGTGAGAGATGTCCCTGCCCATGGCAGGGGGATTGAACTAGATGGCCTTTCAAGGTCCCTTCCAACCCAAACCATTCTATGATTCTATGATTCTATGGATTATGCTGGTAGCAAACATGGCTCTGTGAGGTCCTTCCCTCCAGGACAGTGAGATTGGGCTGAAAGAGCCTCTACACGAGGATGTCGTTGCAATCTGAGTTGGTCCCACAGGGCCAGAAGGACGTATCTGCTGAAGGGATCTTGATCCATTTCACTCACGTCCCCTTAATTACCTATATTTACTAAGAGTGAGATGCAAAGCATGGCACAGAAGTCAGAAGAGAATCCCTCTCCCTCGAGAGCTCATTTGGGCAGCGTGCATGGCAGCAGCGGGGCATGGCAGCACTCAGCAGCTTTGGCTTCTGTCCCCAGAGGACCCTCTTGGAAGAGTGAGGGCTACTGGTCGGGAGTGGAATATGTTTGGCAAGGTGAGGCAAGAGTGTCTTTGCAAACACCTGCTACACTGGGAAGGAGGAGTTTAAAGTAGGTATGGAGGGGGAGGTCTACCATAGACTGAAGAGCAGGGATGTCAGAAGGGGTAGAAGCGGTATGCATGGGGGACAGCATGCCTGGGGAAGCTCTCACATTCCCCTGTGGCACAGGTGGTGGTGTAGTTACATGTCTGCTACAAACCTCCTGCTCAAGAAGAGAAGGCAGGTGAAGCTTTCTTCAGGCAGCTGGGGAAAGCCTCACAGTCACAGGCCCTGGTGCTCGTGGGTGACTTTTATCACCTCAGTGTCTGCTGCAGGAGGAAAATGGCTGGGCACAAGCAAACCAGGACATGTCTGGGGCATATGGAAGACAAATTTTTGATGCAGGCAATCCATGAATGGACTAAGGGAGAGGCTCTGTTGCACCTGCTTCTCACAAGTGAGGAGGAACTGTTGGATGATGTAAAGTTCAAGGGCAGCCTTGCCTGCAGTGACCATGAGACTGTGGACCTTAAGATCCTCAGAGGGCTGACCAAGACAAACAGGAGTATTACTGCCCCCGACTTCAGACGAGCACTTCTTAGTCTTGTCAGGGACCTACCTGCTCGGCAGGATACCATGGGAAATTGCCCTGGAGCGCAGAGGTTTCCAGGAGGGCTGGCTAACCTTCAAGGACAGCCTCCTCAGAGCACAAGGATGGTCCTGTGCATTGTGCAGAAAGGTGAGTCAGGAAAAGCCAAAGCACAGCTGGAGTGGAAACTTGCAAGGCAGGGGGTGGAGGGAATCAGGCAAGGTATCCCTGAGCCTATTGGCAGCAAAAGGAAGGCTAAGCAGATGAGGGCTCATTGCTCGGGGAGGAAGAGGACCTGGTGACAAATGGTAGGGAAAAGGCTGATGTACTCCATGCCTCTTTCTCCTCAGTTTCTACTGGCATGGCTTCTCCTCAGGCCTACCACATCCCTGAGCCTCCCCACACACTCTCTGGGAAGGAAGCAGCACCCACAGTAGTAGAAGAAAGAACTCAGGAGCTCTTACTACCATGTGGACGTACACAAGTTCATGGGACCACTTGGGATGCATCCAAGGGTGTTTAAGGAGCTGGCTGGACAGTCTCTACTCAGTCCCTGGAAAGAAGATGCAGCAAATACTCTCAGAAGCCTTTTCTAAACTCATGAAAGGCAAGAAGGGGGTTGGGAGCAGCTGACATGGGTCTACTGAGGGCAAATCATGCCTCACCAACCTCCTTGCTTTCCATGAGGAGGTGACTGGCACTGTGGGGAAGGGGAGGGGCACTGGCTGTGGTGTACCTTGACTGTAGCAAGACCTTTGACATACCCTCATGGGTGCGCACATATGGACACCTATACGCACACAGAGGTAAGCACACTCACAGCCATGCACACACAGAGTTATGTGTCATATGTGTGCCCTTCTGAAGAGGTGTGTGCACGTTTCCAAAGGAGCCCATGTGCAGACACAGGCAGAGCCACCCCCCATACCAACATGTACGCACAGACATTCAAACACACATGCTTACGCGTGTGCATACTCCTAGCACGCATGTATTTGCATACAGGTATATGTGCATGCTCATTTACACATATGTACACACATGAAAGCACATATCCACACAGACCTGTACCCCCACACTTAGATAGATCCAGATGGTCACAACTGTCCATGCTCACCTCCACGAAGGCACCTGTATGTGATAAAACACATACACAGTCATGAACAGACCTGACCAAACACACTTTCAAACACCGTTTGTGCACGCTCATGCTTGCAGGTGCATTACCCCGGGCACACACAGACACACACGTATGTGCGAATGCACACATGAGCACAGCCAGAGGGACATGTATGTGAGCATGAACATGCACACGCACCACTGAGAACCAGGACGCCCAATGCCAGCTCTCAGCCTCTCGGGATGACTCTAGGCAAGTCCTTCAGGCCCCACAGTTAAGGCAATGAATCAGACACCATCAGCTTTAGTGAGCTCAAGTGTTTCACTGTGGTTCAGTCAGCTGTTTTCTCACCAGAAAAGAGAGAGAAACCACAGCAGAATTGAAGCTGCCATGGCCTTTCCAGACATTGAGCATCTCTGTGTCCCAAGTCTGTGGGTCAGGAATAATGTAAAAACTAGAGAAAATCCATACTGTTGCAAACACAAAGAATCCCCACATTACAATAGAAAAAAACTCCTTCAGCCTTAGGTGCTCCCAGCTGTCCTATGTGATCTCCCTAAGGGAGATATCAGGGTGTTGGACTGGCCCCTCCTTTCTAAAGGGAGTGGAGCCCCAGTGGCGTATTCACACAGCAGCAGAGCGTGGCGTGCCCGGGAGAAGCCAAACTCCTCACAGGCTGCAAACACTGAGGCTGGGACACCAGAAATGAGAGTGCCTGATCCCACACCACATCCAGCGTGGGCTCCTCCCTCCATGGGTGCACAGGTCCTGCCAGGAGCCTGCTCCAGCGTGGGCTTCCCACGGGTCACATCCTCCTTCGGGCATTCACCTGCTCCGGTGTAGGGTCCTCCATGGGCTGCAGGGTGGATATCTGCTCCACCATTAACCTCCATGGGCTGCAGGGGGACATCCTGCCTCACCATGGTCTTCCCCACAGGCTGCAGGGGAATCTCTGCTCCAGTGCCTGGAGCACTTCCTCCCCCTCCTTCTTCACTGGCCTTGGTGTCTGCAGAGTTGTTTCTCTCACATATTCTCACTCCTCTCTCCGGCTGCAATTGCTGCTGTGCAGGGTTGTTTTCTTCCCCTCCTTCTTAAATATGTTATCACAGAGGCGCTACCACCGTTGCTGATTGGCTTGGCCTTAGCCAGCTTCGGGTCTGTCTTGCTAGAAGCTTCTAGCAGCTCTGCACCCCCTGCAGCCCCCCCGCTACCAAAACCTTGCCATGCAAACCTGATACACTGACTGATCCCAGTAAGAAAGGCACCCAGCCTCTTCAAAGCATTCCTTAAAATGCCATTTATTAGCACTAGAAAGAAAGAGGATAGTATAGGTGATCTTACATCCCTTCAGATGCTGGGAACCCTGAGCTGCTCACCATCAGCTGCTCTCACAGAATGAGAAAATCACAGGACGTTTGAGGTTGGAAGGGACCTCTGGAGGTCATCTGGTCCAACCCCCCTGCTCAAGCAGGGCCACCTAGAGCCAGTTGCCCACAACCATGTCTAGGTGGTTTTTGAATATCTCTAAGGAGGGAGAATCAGCAGACTCCCTGGGATACCTATGCCAGTGCTCAGTCACTCCCACAGCACAGTAAGAAAGTGTTGCCCCCTTGCCAGGGCACAGGTCACTGTACTGATCCCATCCATGGAAGGGTTACCCCATCTTGGTCAGTCGAGCTTTAAAGCATTTTCTTCAAAGGAAACAGCTCTAGTCATCGTTTCCACTGTCAAACACTACAACCCTGCCAGTTGTTTACTGGATGTGAACAAATACCAGCAGCTTTCACATCCTTGTTTCTTAGGATGTAAACCAAGGGGTTCAGCAGGGGAGTAAGAACGGTGTAAAGAACAGCCACCACTCTATCTAGTGACCCTTTCAAGGTCACTTCCCATGTAGGTGAAAGACACACAGACCATGGAAACAGGCCATGGCAGTGAAATGGGAAGCACAGGTTGAGAAAGCTCGTTGCCTGCCTTCTGCACAGCAGATCTGCAGGATGGTTCTCGCTCTGCACCTGTAAGAAGTGAGGATGGAGAGGAAGCAGCCAAGGGTCACATCCCCAATACTGAAGACGATCACAGCCTTGTTGGCAGATGTGCCAGCAAAAGCCATGGCCAGGAGGGCTGGCAGATCACCAAAGAAGTGGCGGATGTGCCCACAGTAAGCCAAATGGGAGGTGATTATTGCATGTGGAGCAGGAGCAGGGAACTGGCCAGCCATGTCCCTGCCACCAACCAGACGCACACAGCCCGATGCATGATGGCCCCATAGCACAGAGGGTTGCAGATAGCCAAGCAGTGGCCATAGGACATGACAGCGTAGAGGAAGCATTGGTCCCTGCCCAGCAGCTGGGAGGAGTACGGCTGGGCCACGCAGCTGTGGAAGGAGATGGGTATGCCCAGTAGCTTGAGGAAGCCCTCCAGCATCTTTGGAAGGAAGACACTGCAGAAGCAGAGATCCAGGAAAGAGAGCTCGCCCAGGAAAACATGCACGGGTGCCCACAGCCTGGAGTCAGCTGTCAAAATTAGCCGGATGAGGAGGTTGCCCAGGACGGTGAAGGTATAGATGGTGAAAAACACAAGAAGGGAAGCACGCTCATCTCTGGTACATGGGGGAGGCCCATGAGGATGAACTCTGACACGGCACTCTGATTGTTTATCTCCATCCAACCAACACTTCTGTCCCTACAGAAGGAGATATTGTTGCTCCTTCTCCGTGGTAAATCACGCCAGGCCAAACTGTGAATGATGCACGATGCCTGGTGTCTCTTCTCAGCCTTAAGAGACAGACATGTACCGAGTCCAAGCAGGAAAAATACAAATGTTGGATAGTGGTTCCTACCCCAGATTTTGAGAAGAGCCCAGCACCTTGTAGCCCACAGTTTTATTGCTCGTGTGGACTGGAGTGGGGTTGGCGTTCCCAGCAAAGATGTCCGTCTGCAGAATATTACTATTTTTGTCCCCAGAGAGCTCTGCAACAACCATAGCATTTCTGTTGTTAAATTCTGTACAAGTTTCAGAAAACACTGTGCATCCGACTGAGCCAGTAGGTGGTTTAAATCACCATTAAAAAACCCCAAACCTCTGGCAACAATGCCCTTAGTCTGAAGTGTAAAGCCTGCATGGATTCTGTGCCCTTTTCCTGCCTTTCCAGGATCTCCTCAGTTGGGCAGCCAAACCAGGGGTCATGCCAAGAGCCAGTAGCAGCGCTCTGGCAGTGCTTTGGCCAAAGAGCTTACTCGTCTGTCAGAAGAAATGCCATCCCTCCCTCTTCAACAAGGATAATTGCAGATGGTATCATCATTGCGAAGGATGAGAGGTACCTTCCGCTTATTACAAGGCTTAGTGTGGTAGCATAGGAAGTCCACATGAGATGATGATGATGCTTATTAGTAGCATGACTAAGGAAAAGAGATTTCAGACATGGAAGTGAAAGGCCTTTATAAATCTTTTGGCCTTCAGTCATTCTGAGATATGCTTCATTAGACATGATCCCTCTTGGTGCAGGACATTTCTGTGGGGATTTCTGGTCTTCCACTTGTACACTTTTGTCAAGTCATCTGGATTTTCATGCAGGAAATAGGATATGAGACTGTAGCGGCTGCCAAGTGACATTTCCACCGATCAGAAGGGATCAGATCTACATGTAAAAAGTCCTCTCTCCTGAGAATGGCAGCCAATTCCTGAGCACAAATTCTCTGGGGGGACGAATGAAGCTGTCAAGAGCTCTGCAGCTGTCTTGGGAAGTGAATGCAGTACCCTCATCCTTGCTGATCTTCACGTTCTCCTGCATGCTCTGTATCAGAGCAATTTGAACTCTCTCAGAAATACACCGTTTCACTGCCCCCATTTCTATGCTGACTGCCCTCAGCTCCCACATGCTTAGCTCCAATTTCCAGCCCCAACACATTCAGCAGCATGGGCGACTTATCCCTGCCAAGGCCTGCTGGCCATGGCCCCTAGATTGGGTGGTGGAGGGAAGAAGAAGGTGGAGTAGCGGCTATGGGCCATCCCAAGGGCTGTTCCCTGCTTTACCATGCCTGCCATTCTGCAAAGCAAATCATCTCCCGGAGCCCCACACCCTGCCACCCCAGCACAGCTCTGGCCATTGCAAGAGCAACGCCCTTCCTCAAGAGCTCATGGGGCTGCTGACCCCTCAGGGCTTCCTGCCTTTCTGGGCATTTGTGGGCAGACACACAGCAAGGCAAGGCCTGATGGTCACTGGCAGCAGAGCAGCCAGGGATGTCTTCCTCAGCTCCAAGGGATGGTGCCCAAAAGAGGAGCCACGGCAGGGTGCCCCAACCTCCCATTCCTCTGTGAATGGAGAGGGGTCTCCTTGTGCCCTCATTCCCTTCCACCCCTCAGCAACACCCTTCTCCTTTGGCAGCTTGGGGAGTGCCCACAGAGGGAAGGACCACATGGAGGCCAGGCTTGAATGCAGCAGAACTTTAATCAGTCAAAAGAGGGAAACAAAGTCACTCCGAGTGGAGGACAGCAGTGCAGGGAGCCCTGGGGGCAGCCGAGAGTCTACGCTCCTTGGCCGTGGAGAAGTTCCTGCGTGATGTCTGTCTGCCTGCCCCATAGAGGGAGACGGGCCCCACCAGGCTGGCCCTGGTGGGAGCTTGCTGCCAAGGGGAACCAAAGCAAACAAAGAAAAGGGAGAGAAAGGCAAGGTCGGTCAGCTATGCTGAAAACAAAACCCAGAAGATGGATCCTCTGCCCAGCACCGTGTTCTGAGTTCCTCAAGGTGTCTCCCTGGGGCTTGCCCAGCGTCTTTAGCAGGGGAGGCATCTTCTGCCACCGGAGCGGCTGGAAATGCCAGAGAGGTCACAGCACCCAGAGGTGATGGGCACTCCATCACAGCTGAGGATGCTGCCAACAGCAGCGGAGGTGGAGGAGCCCACAACGGTGTTCTGTGGGAAGGAGCTGAGGATGGGGCCAGGCAGGGTCACCACCACGGGAGAGGGCTGGATGATGACGGTGGAGTTCTGGCACTGCCTGACACAGGGCTCATTGCAGCTGTTGGCCAGTGGGGTGGGGCCGCAGGGCCGGCATGGCAGGCACTGGTTGTAGCAGGACATGTCTCTGGGCTGGAGGTGCACCTGGGAGAAAGGACAGGGAGGAAGCACAGTACAAGGGTGCTTGAGGAGCAGCCTGGTTACACTCTCACAAAGGAGACAAGGCCACTACTGAGTGGGGAGCTGGAAGGTGTGCCAGGAGCCACACAGTCTTCATTGCCCTACAAAGAGTAGCCTGGCACAGGGAGGCTCTCTCTGAATTCATAAACCAAAAGCCACCTCAGCCACATCCCAGCCTCTCTCTAAGCAGACCTTCTCACTGCTTCCCTCTCTCATGACAGGAAAATTCAATTCCCAGCACAGGCCAGAGCCAATATCAGCTGAGATGTCCATCGAGAAAAGATCTCGCTTTGGAAAAGAAGGAGAAGGGGCTTCAGACTCACCTGGCTCCCAAGGAGAAGGAGGCAAGAGAAGTGGATGGGAGAGCAGGGACTTGGGCTGGCTTTTATGCCTGCCCTTCATTGCCGCAGGACCAGAGGCACCCTTTGCAGAGGTAACAATTTTCTGACAAGCTCATCTTGAATGCAAACCATCACAGCTAATGATATGGGCTGTGCTTTGATTCCCTGCACTGTTGCCTTTTCATGTCCAGGTTTGTGCCATGACCATTCCCCAGTGAAGGCTTCTTGAGCACTGGGATGAAAGGCCCTGGGATTTCTTGGGCAGGAATGCAGCAGTGCGGGCAGAAGACTCAGCTCAAGGGCTGGACGGGTCCAAGCAGGCAAGTGACATCAGCCTGGGTCAGTCTGGTGGGGCTGTTTGCAGTGTCGTTCTCAGGAAGAAGTGCCAGCAATCTTCAGCTGGACACCATGGGCTCTCGTGCATGAGGACATGCCATGTCCTTCTCTTTCCCTCCCTCCTCAGCTCACTCTGATTCCTGGTCACCTGTTGTTGCCTCCCCAGGTATATGCGTTGTGCTGCTACGTTTTGACTCCATCCTGCCTAACACTGCCCAGTCCCCAGGGATCTTCAGCACAGTCCATGGGCTGTTGTGTTCCAATGTCTGTTCTTGTCTTGTGTGTACTTGTAAGCAGCCAGGTTTGTGTGAATGCACGTGGGAGCACAAATTTGTGCATAATTCCATGCGGGTGTGCATGAGCCTCTGTGTGTGTGTGTGTCCTTGTGTGTCACTCATCACGAGGGAATGTGCTGCTCATGGCAGAGAGAGACACTCTCCACTGCTCTCTCCATGAGCACGACAGGGCAGCAGGTTCCCAGGGTCAGAAGGAGCCTGAGCGCAGCCCAACGGTGATGGCACCAGCCTGCTAGAGATCTGTCCAGGGAAGGGGCACTGCAATGCAGCCCCTGTCTCCTGAGCCCTCCTTTTCCTTTCCAAAGCTCACACTCCGCTGCTGCCAAGTTCAGGCCCCAGCAAGGATGGTTTCACTCCAGCTTGGATCCTCGGTTGAATTCAGTGTAACAACATTGGGAGTGCCTCAGCATGGCTGGCAGTCCCCCCTGCCTGCCTCTCCAGGCCAGGACACAGCTGCTCTCCCCAGTGCTAGAGAGTTCAAAAGGCTGGGGATGGCTTTATGAGCAGGGAGAAAGGCTGAGGAATCCTGCTGACCATGTGCTGGCCATCCCTGAGTGGAGGGATGGGGAGGAAAGGGGAGGGGAGGAAAGGGGAGGGAAGGGAAGGGAAGGGGAGGGGAGGGGAGGGGTGTATCTAGAGTTTAGCAAGACCTTTGACAGCCTCTCTCATACTTCCTTTATGACCAAATCAGTGACAAATGCGTTCAGTGACAAGGTGGGTGGAAAACTGGCTGGACTACCAGGCTCAGAGAGTTCTGACCTTGGTCCAAAGCCCAGATGGCTGACACGTATTAGTGGGGTCTAGTAGTAGGGATCAGCAGTAGGACCAATACTGTTTGATGTTTTCATGAACGCCATGAGTACTGGGCAGTGGGGAACTCCCAGCAAGTCTCTGGATAACACCCAGCGAGGGGAACGGGCCGGAACTGTCACACACGGCTCCTGTTCAGAGGACCTGGACAGGCTGGAAAACTGGGCTGACTGGAACCTCCTGAAGGCCAAAAAGAGTAAGGGCAAGGTTTTGCATCTGATGGAGGAACCAACCCATGCAGTCACACAGGCTGGGGGCTGGCTGCCTGGGAAACAGATCCACAGGAAAGCATGTGTGGTTTTAGGAGACACCCAGCTGAACATGAGACAGCAGTGTGCCCTTGCAGCAAAGGTGGTCAAATGCATCTTGAGCTGTGTTAGTCAAAGTGTTGCCAGCAGGTCCAGGAAAGTGACCCTGCCCCTCTGGCCCTTGTGAGACCACACCTGGAGTACTGCGTCCAGGCTGGGGCTCCCTGCTCCAAGAAGAGTATCGACATACTGACGTGAGTGCAACAAAGGCCACTGAGTCGATTAGGGGGCTGACAAACATGATGTGCGTGGAGAGTGTGAGAGAACTGGGCCTGCCCATCTTGGAGAAGAGAAGGCTCAGGGGAGACCTTCTTGCTTTCCACAACTGCTTTTTCAGAGGTGACATAGAAGATGGACCTAGTCTCTGGAAGTGCCCAGGAGACAGGACATGGGGAGTTCTGATTAAGCAATAGGCTAAAAGAAATAGTGAGAAAAGGAACGGGTTTCCCAGGTTGTACAATGTCCATCCTGGAAGGTGTTTAAGAACAGACTGAATGTGACCTTGAGCAACCTGGAACTAACGGGATCTGTTCCAAACAGGGGGTTGATCTAGATGACCTCTGCAGGTCCCTTCTCACCTACATTCTGACTGTGAAATTCCCACCTTGCCCCTGTCCTCCCTGACCCCTGCACGCCCACGGGCACATGTGCCCTCACACCCCCTCTGCCACAACACAACTCTTAGCCATTGTGCTGGGACTGCGGAGGGGCAGCTAAAGGGAGGCTCTCAGCCTCCTCCCTGCCATCCGCAGGGAATCAGTGGCTGCTGTTTCCAGCCCCTGAGCTGGGAGACAGCCATGGGAAGCTGGTCCATCTCCTGGGTCAGGGCCCTGCAGCTGTCCCCGGCTGCAGCGGGCACTGTGCACGCTTGTTCTTGCTGGGGAGCCCTGGCTGGAGGAGGGGAAGAGTCCACTTCCCAGGACAGCAGCTTGTGGCCCTGCAGAGCCACCGAGCACTCTTAGCCCGGGCGAGACCCCGGGCGGCGCCGGCGCAGGGCTCAGCCCCGGGGCGGAGCTGGCGGCGGCGGAGAGGGGCGGAGAGGAGGCGGCGGAGAGGAGGCGGCGGTGCCGGAGCAGAGAGCCGGGGCTGGCGGGGGGCAGCGAGGCGCGGGCGGCGGAGCGGCGGCATGCGGCGGTGCCGGGGCGCAGGGCTGGCGGGGCTGGCCGCGGTGCTCCTGGGTGCGCGGGGCTGGCGGCGGCGGCCGGGGCTGGGCCTGGGGTGGCCCCCGCAGCTCCCTCGAGCCTGCCGTCCCCTCTGGCTTCTTCACGGACCTCTGCCCCCGAACCATCCTCCCGTCCAGCCCTCCCTCTGCTGCCATCCCACGTTCCCCCAGAAAACTCATCGCTCTAGCCTTTCTCCAGGCCTCCCTGTTTCCTTCCTTTCCTCTGTGTCTTGCCGTATAACTCATGCGGTCATCCCTTCCCCCTCGCTACTTTATTTCTCTCTTTCCTTTATCCCCCTTTTTTTCTTCAACGCCTCCACCCTTCCAGCTATCCTTCACGCATTCATCTCGCCACCACCTATTAATGGACACTTCCATTAGTGCACGTGTTGACATCCTCTGGAAACTCTTCTCCTCATCATCTCTCTTTGTTCCTGACTGCTTCTGCGGGATTTGGTCTGGGAAACAGCAGGCAGGGCTGGGCACAAAGCAGGGTTTGACTGGTTTTCATTCTTTTTCTCCTTTTTCTCCTCGGCAGTGGCTGCGGGCAGAGCCCAGGTGCAGCAGGAGCCGTCGGCAGAGACCACCGAGGGCACCGGCATCAGCATCAACTGCTCGCACCCCAACATGCAAACCGGGGACACCATCTACTGGATCCGTCAGCTCCCGGGCCGAGGCCCCGCATTCATCGCGCTCGCTCTTAAAGGGTCCAAAGATCTGCAGGACCCTCCGGGGCGGCTGTCGGTGGCGGCAGACCGCCGGTCCAGCGCCCTGCGGCTCGCCCGGCCCCGGCGCGGGGACGCGGCGGTGTATTACTGCGCCCTGGGAGACACGGGGAGAGGAGCCGGGGCTGCGGCCGGGCACGAACCGCCGCGGGCGGGGCCGGGCGCGTGTGTCGGGGGCGGGGGGACAGCCCCGGCCGGGCCCGCCAGGGGGCGCTGCCGCTCGGCCCGCCGGGGCCGCCTCGCCCCGCCCGGCCCCGCCCGGCCCCGGCCCGCGGGGCGGTTCCCCCGCCCCACCGGCACTGGCTTCAGCACCGGCACCGGCATCGGTACTGGCACCGGCACCGGGACTGCCGAGGCCCCGCAGCCCCCGCCGAGGCCCCGCAGCCCCGGGAGGTCCCCCCGACGCGGCTCCAGAGCCGCCCACCGGGCAGAAACATTCTCCCGCCCCTCCCCCCCCCCGATCACCCCCGCACTCCCACCGGGAGGCAGGCTGAAATCCCCCGCCACAGTGGCGGTGGCGCGGAATGAATCGCGACAGGAGCGGTGGCAGTGTCCGGCGGTGCCCGGGAAGGAGCGGTTGCAGCCGCCGGCCCCGCTGGCTCCCGGCGAGGAGCAGCGCCTTTCTGCTCTGCACGGGGAGGCGGGCAGCAGAGACCCTCCTGCCCACGGCCAGCCGGGCAGCCCTCGGTCCTGCCGCACGAACCGGGCACTGCTGCTGCTCAACGGGCAGGGGCTGGGGATCTCTTCCACCCCTCTGATGTAGCCGGGCCCTATTAGAACAGAAAGACCCAACTGGTACAGTGCAAATACAAGCCTTTGCTTTGAGACCACAAGCAGAAGTGGTTTCTTGCCGGTAACCTTGTAAATAGGCTCAGATACACAATTACAAACTGAAGCCTCCAGCTCCACAGCCCGCTTCCAAGGCGCTCCTGCTGGTGTTGGAAAGGCATCCTGTAGAGCTGGCAGCTCCACCTTGGCACCAACATGAGAAGGAGATACTGATTGTCACAGACGCCTTCAAGTGTATCCCACAGTGGCTGGTGTTCAGGACATAGAGCTTGTTGCACAGGATTCCCCTTAACCTCAGACTGAGAGCCTTTGGTGTTGAAGTGAAGTCCAGGAGATAGGAGGGAAGCTTGAGCTGGGCACTTGTTGAAGGACACATCTGAGACTCAAGCTCAGACCTCAGGAGAGAGCCACGAAGAGATCAGCTAAGTTGCCCTGCGGGGCTGAAGGTCTGAGGTGAGTGAGAGCTGGAAAGAGGCCTCTGGGCATGGGGTCCTGGGCCCAGTCGGTCCACAGAGAGGCCTGTGTGGCTGTAGGAGCTGACACAGCTGTGAAAGTCCATGTTCACAGGCTTCAGAGGCAGAGAAGAAAGGTTGGGCCCTCTTCCCTGCCTCAGCTGGGGACTCTTGTGGCAGCTATGGTTGTACTACAAGGGAACTCCTGGCAGGTCTGCAGTCATTGGAGAGCAGAGGGCAGCCCACCGTCCTTCTGCCATGGCCTCGACTGTACTGGCACCGGCACCGGGCCCGCCGACGCCCCACAGCCCCTGCGCCCCACAGCCTTGATCCTTTCCTTTCCTTGTCTGTGCTCCTTCCCCTAAACATCCCATGTTTTGCATGATGCCAAAGTACTTTTTCACTGCATCCTGTAAAGAGTCTGATCCCCCTGTAGGCAGAAACACCCCTGAGTTTATAGGGTGATCACCTCACCCTTCTGGGAGGTGTCATCCCTAGGCAAGGGGTCGATCATAATGCCCTAAGGGTTAGTGAGGAGGTTGCAGTAAAGAGGGTTGTGCTGGATGTCCTCCTGCCAAAGAGAAGCGGTGTGTCTGACTCTGGGAAGGGGTGTTTACAGCAGGTGCTGTTCCCAGAGACGTTTCCCTTGAAGAGCCTCATCCGTGGCCTGGGAGAAGGGAGAGAAAACCCCTGTGGGGACAGGGAGTCAGACTCCTGCTTGCAGTGCCTTTGGCTGTTCCTGGTTCTACCTCCTTTCAGACTCTACCGAGGGACAAGGAGCACGTTGGGTGGTGCAAAGGGGCCTGTCTCCATCCCCGAGAGTGGTGGGTGCACCCTGCCTGTGGTTGGGCACTGGATGGCAGAAGTAGTTCACCATGGACACTCCTCCCTTGCTGGGGGCTGGTTGGGCTGGTTGGGATCTCCAGGAGGAGCAAAAAGCCGGGAAACAGCCTGCAGCCTCCTCTTGCCTGACAGCAGGCGGCTTGAGCTCTTCCTTTAGGCTCTTACATGATTCTTTTTTTTTCTGGCAATGTGACCTGGAGCTGAGAGGCAGCGCTTCGACACCAGAGTATGTCTGCTTGAGAGGATACTCAAGCACCTTCAGACTTGGAGGGCTGAGAAAAGCCCAGCTGTGGCCTGACTGCCCAAAGATGAGCCTGGCCAGTGCTGAACAACCTCCTCTTGGCCCTTGCAAACCTGGAATGCAGTAAGGGTCGCGATTTGGTGCCTGTCTTTCCTTGGGCTGTGCGCTTTAACAACTTTAATTAGTCTCCCTACAGAGCCTCCTCGTGGCAGAGGTGTGGAGTCCCAAGCCCTCCTGTCTGCAGCAGCAGGGAGAGAGTTTTGCTCCACCCTCTGCACTGAGGTTTGGCCGGTGCTTTGGGCTGGCAGAGGGAGGAGAAGTGGTGAACCTGCAAGCTTCAGCTCCCTCTTTCTCTGAGGTCCCTGGACGTGCCGTGTGTGGGAGAGTGTGACATGGGACTGTCATATTCTGGTGAGACGCCACGTTCAGGCTGGGGAGGAGCAGGGCAAGAGGTTGTCCTGCCAGTGGTGGGAGGGGACATTCAAGTTTGACTCTGCAGGAAACTGGGAGTGATTCCGTAGGGAGAGCAGGGACTGCAGGTGGGAATGGAAAATCACCTGGGAGATGTCAGCTGTAATGGGGATGGAAGGAGGAAGAAGACTCTGCACATCCCTTCTAGTGTTCACAAGTACCTTTCTATGGGTTATTTTTGCACAGGTGTTTAGAGAAAGAGAGAGCTGCTAGGGTAGAGTCCAACACTAGGAATGGAAACTTCTCTCCCAGGCATATTTGACAAAATGCTGTCAGCCTGTGTAGGAATGGCCAAAATTGTTAGGGGAAGGCTGGGTGAATGCAGGGTGTGTTGAAATTCCTTTCTGGCTTTACAGGTCATGCGCAGAAGAACTCTGTGCTCCAGTTCCCTCCAGAAAGGACCATCCAGGCAGGACACAACACAACGCTGCACTGCAATTTCTCCACCAGCAGTTCCAGTCCCTACGTCTACTGGTACCAGCAGCTCCCAAACCAGTCCCCTCAGATGCTGCTGTGGGGGAGCAAGTACAAAGCTCATGTGGATTCAGGGAGGTTCTCCTCCGTGCTGTCTGCAGAGGCCTCCCAGGTGCTTCTGCATGTGCGGGATGCCGAGCTCCAGGACAACGCTCTCTACCTCTGCGTGCTGAGCCCACATCCATGCCCTCAGTGTGCAGCACTGCGCAAGAAGGGGAGGGTGTACCCTGGGAAGCGACTCCCTCCCCATCACTGCTTGTGTGTAGCTGTAAGCTCATCCTGCCCCGGAACCGCACACTGGCGCTGTGGTGAGGCTGGATCTCTGCCTCCCCAGCCTGTGCAGCAGGGAGAAAATCTGAGCATATTTCAGTGAGTCAAACAATTGGTTATGCTGGAAGGCACCTTTTGAGATCATGCAGTCCCTGCTCAAGCTGGGTCAGGTAGAGCAGGTTGCCCAGGACCATGCTTGGTTGGGTTTTTAAACTGGTGCCCACTGCCTCTTCTCCTGTCAGTGGGCACTACTGAGAAGACTCTCTTCTTCATTCCCTCCCATCAGCTATTTAAACACATTGCCAAGGTTTCCAAAGAGCCTTCTCTTCCCCAGACCGAACACTGCCAGCCCTCTCAGCTGATCCTCATAGGAAAGATGCTCCAGTCCCTGCACCATTTTGCTGGGCTCACTCTGACATCTTTCTTGTACTGGGGAGCCCAGAACTGGAGCCAGCACTCCAGACGTGGCCTCACCAGCGCTGAGTAGAGAGGAAGGATCAGGTCCCTTGTCCTGCTGGCAACACTCTTCCTACTGCAGCCCAGGATGCTGCTGGCCTTCCTTGCCAGCAGGGTGCATTGCCACAGCAGACTCAGGAACACCCCTGAGCCGCTGAAACTGAGCGGGACACAGCAGTGAGTATTCAGGAGAAGTATCCCAGCTGCTTGTCCAGCTCTGACTCTTCCCTCAGTGTCCATCAATGACCACTGTTGGGGAAGGGGGCTCAGTAGGCCATGACAGCGGATGTTTGCAGCGAGGCCTTCAGAGGTGACAAAGAAAGCTCAGTCTCTGTCCCTGGAGAAAAATGTCTCTGTGAGGTACTGGAAGGTGGCTGAGAAGCCCCATGCCCACCTGGATGGGGTAAGAATGATAACATTTGGATCCCACCTGGAGGTAGAATTCAGGTCTGTTTTCATGCTGGGATGTTTCCAAAGACCTGTGAGAGGTTTCAGGATCTTGCAAGAAATGCAGGACATCTGGGAGGTCAAACAATAAATATGTTGGAATTTGGGGGTGTAAACTAACTCCCTCCACAATGACATTTCAAGTGACCTGAGTGCTTTTTCACACCCACATTACTTCTGACACTGGTTGCTCATTTGGCCAGTCTTTCCCTTTTCCTTCATGTTTGTAACTTCTCAGGTGTCCTGAAAAGTGACTGCCATGGCTTAGCATTGCTGCAGGCATTGCAGGGAGACACTTGAAAGGCTGAGCTCAACATGGGGTTTGCCCCCAGAGCCTAGTCTCAAAAGGCCCCATTTTCTCCTGGGACAGGAGCCTTTCAGTGTCTTGAGGAACTCACACACCTGAGGAACTTGAGCAGAGGCCACTGTCAGGGCATGTGGAAGGTGAGAGTGGCTGCTTCACTAAGGCTGTCAGATCAAGTCCCTTTTCCTCTCAAAGGGGAGAACAAGTAAAAGGGAAAGTGATAAGCCAAGCACACAATGACAGCAATCTCTGAGTAAGTGATAAGGGAGACAAGGAGGGAGAGCAGAGCTCTGCAGCCTCTAATTGATGGGCCATGAGGAAACTATGGGTGTGGCTCTGAAGTGGGTCAGGCTGAGTTTATGACAATTATGGATGTTTGAGGTGGGTCCTGTGGGACTAGGCTACACTTATTAAGGAGTACTTAGGAGAAGGGTCAAAGGTGGGGGGAAAGAGAGGACTGGGGAGGAGCAAGGGGAGGCAATAGAGGAAGGAGAAAAGGAGGTACCTGTACCTAAGCAGGGGCTGGTCATGCACTTGTTGGGAGGAGCCCTGTGCCTGATCACCACAGTCCCCCCTGCCTTCTTATTAAACCCTTTCTTAACCATCTTCACTCCCTTTCCCATGTGTGAGTGCTGCAAGGTCTGAGTGCCAGGAACTGGAGAGACTGGTGTGAAAGAGGGATCTGGGTGCCAGTAACTGGGCAAACAACCAATGGCCATAGGGATTGTAGGCCTGGGTGCCGGCAACTGGATGGACCCAAGGGGTGTGCTGCAAGGTCTAAGTGCCAGCAACTGGAGAAGAGGCCTCTGGTCACAGGGCCTGTCGGTCTCTGTGCCAGCAGCTGGAGGGACTGGGGTGTAAGGCAAGTCTGGGTGCCCGCAACTGGAGAGGGAAGAACATGTCACAGGGCTCACACCTCTTGCTGTCAGCAACTGCAGGGACCCCATTGCACCTGTATGTGTGGCAAGCCTAAGAACCAGTGACTGGAGGGACCTCAGTGTGTTTCTAGTTTTTTTTCGTGAACGGAACCCGATGTGCATGAGTGTGTATGTGGCTTTTGCTATCATATTTCAGTTTGGCCTAGCCAGTGAGTGGGAGGAAAAGCCGTCTCTGAAGTCTGAGACAGGGGTGGGTAATGGAGCCCAGGGCCAGCACATGGCTATTAGACAGGCTGATATTACCAAGCTGTGGTAATGTTTGAGGGATCTGCAATTGTGGGGGTGATTGTGAGAGGAGTGGGTGATTGCATGCATCTGTTTGCTAGTGGACATGAGGCTGGCCTAGCCAGAGAGAAGGAGGAGACCCAGGTGCTGGGCAAGAGGGCCCAGGCTCCAGGCAGGGCTATTAGATGGGCTGAGGGCCTGTGCTCATGTCTGAGGGATGCACAAATGTGGGTGTGCTGGTGACTGCAGAGGGTGAGGGGGGGTGTGTTTTCACTAGGGAACTGCATGTCACAGACATACTGGAGACAGTCACACAAAGGGCTACTTTGATGATGAAGAGACTGGAGCATCTCTGACATGGTGATAGGCTGAGTGAGCTGGGACTGTTCAGCACAGAGAAGAGAAGTCTCAGGGGAGATCTCATCCATGTGTGCAAATATCTGAAGGGAGGCTGTGAAGAGGGTGGAGCCAGGCTCTTCTCCATGGTGCCCAGTGACAGGCCAAGAGGCATTTGGCACAAACCGAAACAAAGGAGGCTCTGTCTGAGCACCAGGAAACGCTTTTTCACTGGGAGGGTGAGGGAGCACTGGCACAGGATGCCCAGGGAGGTTGTGGAGAAGTTTGGAATTGTGGGTTTTTTTAACGATGGGGGTGGAGCATGGGTGTAGATAGATCCCAGTAAGAATGGGACTCTGGCTCCACAGAGTGCTGATTAAAATACCATTAGCTGGAGATAACAAAGAGGGTAAAAGGGGAGAGCAGGTTATGCCCCTCCAGATGCTGGGAACCCTGAGTTCTGTGGGTCTGTGCCTACTCAGGTCAGGTTAACTTAACAATAATGAACAGTTTGTCATCTCTGCCATGACTGGTGCATGGGATCACATTGGAGTTGATCTGGAAAGGGGGTGGGAGTAGGGCATCCCACCTGCCCACCCCTTCACATGCCCTTTCAGCTCTGGGGTGCAGGGCTGCCCTATCCCCACCCCTCACAGTGCAGCACTCCAATGGGTCCCCTATGTGCTCCCTGGGATAGGGGATGACCCACTGACCCCTCATCTTGTTCCCTGCTGACCCCTCACCCTTTCCCCAAGAGTAGGCGTAGGTTGTCCTTGTCATCTCTGCGTTTGTGGCATCTAACAGCAGCACTGCTGCCAGGTTCCTCTCTCGCACTGTCGGTTATTCCAGCAGAATAAGACACAGCCAGAACTCCTGGGCTGCTGCACGGCAGGGTTCATCTCCTATTTTGGGGGATTTGGGGGAGAGGCCTTGTTCCCAGGAAGCTGAGGAAAGGGGAGAAGTGAGAGAAACAGAAGAGACTTCTGTTCCCAGAAGAAATAGCAGTGTCCCCAGAGAGCTGAGGACCCCAGAGGAAGATGTGAAACCTCAGTGGGGAGGAAACCCCTGACCTCCCAAATGGCCCAGCAGTGGGTGTGCAGAAGAGCAGGCGATTCTAGCTGGGGAGGTGAGGGCTCCACTGCGAGCTGACCGGGAACAGCCCCTTCCCACAACTGGGGCCCCCAGGGCCCCTGAGGGAGCCACAGGTGTTGCTGCTGGAGGAGGGAGAAACCCCGAAGGAGCATTTCAGGCACAGGAAGAACAGATCACTTCTCTTCCCCGCTTCTTCCTCCGCTCCCCCAACAGAGTCGTTTCCGGCAGCTCTGTTATCTCGGGGCTGGGAGGTGGTTTTCTGACTCTCTCTCACTCAGCCAACAGGCAGGTCGGTCTCGACATGCACCTCGGCTATCTCGTCCTCACGGCTTTCCTGGGGCGACTGCTGGGTAAGTCCTGCCTTTTCATCAACGTATACTTCTTCTTCCCCTGTGCAAACCCTCACCAGCCTTACCCGGTCCATATGGGGAACTACTCTTGAATTACAGGAAAACATTGGGAAATGCTGCCTCCCATTTGTGGTTTTGCACTGGTTCTCTCAAGATGCTCTTACTGTTGGAAAGAAGAGAGTTGAGATACCTCAGAGCCCTTCTCCATCTTTTCTCTCCCCTTCACTCCATCTCTCTCTGCCTTTCTCTTCTGATCCACCTGATGTCACCATAGGAGATCTCAGCTGTCTCTGCAGCCCCACATTTCCCCCTGGCCAACACAAATTAGCAGATCTTGTCAAAGCTGCCCCAGGGACTTCAAAGCTCTCATCCCATTGACATTAATAGGGTGTCCCATTCTGCTTCCTGGCTGGCACATACCTGCCGTGGCTTCCAGTTTTCTCCTGGTTGTTGACACAGCCAGGGCTCCCTCTTTCTACCATTCAGCTCAGCATTACTTGGGGAGCTAGGAGCGCTCTGAGATGACAGGGATGGGGAAGCAGGATGAATCTTTTTGCCATAGCTCCTCAGGCCTCTCAACCTGCTGGAGGGGTGCTGGGCCCAGCACACGAAGGTCAGGCATGACAGGCTGTTCCCTGCTCCTCCGGGCAGTAGGAGAAGGAGCAGGGAGGACGAGCAGGGACACAGCACAGCTCTCCTCAGGATCCACGCTGGGCTGAGAGCTCCAAGCTCCTGCCCAAAATCACTTGCCCAGGCCTCAAGAATTTCCAGAAGGGCAAGGGACAGGGAGCCTTCTCTACCAGGGTTTTGCATCCACTCTTGGTTTGCTGCCTGGAGCCTTTCCCTGCCAAGCTGCTGACCTTCACTTTCTTCCAGGCACCATGGGGCAGACCACCGTCACCCAGCAAGAAGGACAAGTCACAGTGAAGCAGAGACACACCTTCCAGACAACCTGCACATACCAGTCCTCATACTTTCAGGGCTTGCTCTGGTACCAGCAGAGGAAAGGCCAAGCTCCCCAGCTGGTCTCGTATCAGGCAGCATCTGGCCCCAGGCGGAGCGGCCGTTTCACCACGCTGCTGAACACCACAGGGAAATACAGCCTCCTGCAGCTGGAGGAAGTCGAGGTCTCTGACAGTGCCTTGTACCTCTGTGCTGTGCAAGACACCCTGGTGCAGGGAGCTTCCTTGGCTGTGCAACAAGCCAGGGGAGGGAGGGGGTGTGTCTGTGGTGCAAGGCTGCGCTTGGGGGAAGGGGCCCTGAGCTCTCCCCTGGCAGCGCTGCTTCCCTGTGCACCCAGAGATCTGCAGGCCATGATCCTGTGACGTAATGTTTTCTGTCCATTCCAGACATCAAGCTATGCAGGCATGGTCTTAAATATTCCCGTACCACACTAAATGAAGGCAATGTCTTCTTGTTGCCAATGCATGGGAAGCTCCGCTGCCTGGTAAAGTGCAAGCAGCACACACATGAGCCATTGCATTTACCTGTTAACGATCTGTTCATCCTGACCACTATTAATAACTGCAGGCACACCCATCCTCTCTGAGAGCAACTGCGTTTGCCTTGTCTCGAGATGGTTCCACTGTGTTGTTTCCCTTTTGAAGTTCAGCCATGGCAGTTGATGTAAAGAGATGCTGTACCTTTTCTTCTCCTATCTACTGGTATGACAATAAACCAAAACAAAAGCAGACAATGAAAAGCTCCACCCAGGCAGCTCCCAGCATGGGGCATCCACGGGCCCTCATTCCCCTGTGCTCTCTGAGGAGACAGCACCAACCTCAGCCTCATATCAGCAGGTGCCTCCTCTACCCCATCGGATCATTGCCCCAGTTTGTCACTGGTGGCATTAGACGTTCCAGTGGGAGCTGGTCTTTTCGTCCTGCTCATCTGGCATTATGAACTGGCATGTTTGGTAGCAAGTGTCCTGTGTCTGCTCAGTCACAAATGATCAAACTGTGCCTGGAGCACTGCTCTCTTCCCCTAAATGGTTCTTCTGTCCTTTAATCCCTGGGCACAGAGGTGGCTCCTCAAGGGCAACATCTGCATGAACGGCAGCTGCTGCAGAAACTCCCCATGCAGGGACAGGCACTGTCCCTCACTCTGCTGGGTGGGGGGGACACCCATCACAGCCTTCTGCTTTACAGCCAGCCCCTCTCTGAGCTTCACGTAGCCACATGTGTGACCTCCCAATGCCTGTGCTAGCCAGGGCCCCAGACCCTGTCCCCTGGGCAAGCACAAGGCCTACCCTAGCACAGCAGCAGAGTCCAGAGAAAAGCTGCACTGCCATTGACCAACAGGAACATTGTGTGCCCTTGACGTGTACCCGTCATTGTCCCCTTGGGAGCTGCACGCCTCAGTCCCCAAGAAGGAAATGCCAGGCAGCCGGTGACCTGAGCCCATAGCAGGAGCCTGTGAGTTTTTAAATTTCAGGTGCAAGCGGGTAGGCTAGATGAAGAAAACAAGAGCAGGGAGGCAGGAGTGAGGATGACCCCAGCCCAGGTCAGGCAGTGCCCACACTAGCAGGGTGCATGGGTGCGGGTGCTCGTGGGTGACTTTTACCACCTCAGTGTCTGCTGCAGGAGGAAAATGGCTGGGCACAAGCAAACCAGGACATGTCTGGGGCATACGGAAGACAAATTTTTGATGCAGGTAATCCATCAACGGGCTAGGGGAGAGGCTCTGTTGGACCTGCTACTCACAAGTGAGGAAGAACTGTTGGATGATGTAACATTCAAGGGCAGCCTTGCCTGCAGTGACCATGAGACTGTGGACCTTAAGATCCTCAGAGGACTGACCAAGACAAACAGGAGTATTACTGCCCCCGACTTCAGACGAGCACTTCTTAGTCTTGTCAGGGACCTACCTGCTCGGCAGGATACCATGGGAAATTGCCCTGGAGCGCAGAGGTTTCCAGGAGGGCTGGCTAACCTTCAAGGACAGCCTCCTCAGAGCACAAGGATGGTCCTCTGCAATGTGGATGACAAAGCGCAGCTGGAGTGGAAAATTGCAAGGGGGGTGAAGGAAATCAAGAAAGATGTCTCTCAGCCTATTGGCAGCAAAAGGAAGGCTAAGTAGATGTGGGCTCATTGCTTGGTGAGGAAGGGGACCTGATGACAAATGACATGTAATCAATGCCTATTTGTCCTCAGTTTCTACTGGCATGGCTTCTCCTCAGGCCTACCACACCCCTGAGCCTCCCCACACACTCTCTGGGAAGGAAGCAGCACCCACAGTAGAAGAAGAAAGAACTAAGGAGCTCTTACTACCATTTGGAAATACACAAGTTCATGGGAAAATTTGGGATGCATCCAAGGGTGTTCAAGGAGCTGACTGGACAGTCTCTACTCAGTCCCTGGAAGGAAAATGGAAGTGTTTTCTAAACTCATGAAAGGCAAGAAGGGGGTTGGGAGCAGCTGACATGGGTCTACTGAGGGCAAATCATGCCTCACCAACCTCCTTGCTTTCCATGAGGAGGTGACTGGCACTGTGGGGAAGGGGAGGGGCACTGGCTGTGGTGTACCTTGACTGTAGCAAGACCTTTGACATACCCTCATGGGAGCACACACACGCACATCTATACGCACACAGAGGTATGCACACTCACAGCCATGCACACACACCGATATGGGTGCACACACAATCTCACACACATGGGCACAACCACACACATGAGCTTGCACGTACCCAAAGAGTAACTCGTACGTGTGCCCTTCTATAGAGGTGTGTGCACACACATTTCCAAAGGAGCCCGTGTGCAGACACAGGCACAGCCGTCCCCCATACCAACATGTACGCACAGACATTCAAACACACATGATTACACATAGTCATGGTCCTGCATGCATGTATTTGCATACAGGTATTGTATATATATGCGTTTGACTGTGGTTCAGTCAGCTGTTTTCTCACCAGAAAAGAGAGAGAAACCACATCAGAATTGAAGCTGCCATGGCCTTTCCAGTCATTGAGCATCTCTGTGTCCCAAGTCTGTAGGTCAGGGATAACGTAAAAATGAGAGAAGATCCATATTGCTGCAGCCACAAAGAATCCCCACATTACAATTGAAAAACCTCCTCCAGCCTTAGATGCTCCCAGCTGTCCTATGTGATCTCCTTAAGGGAGATGAGGGGGTGTGGGACCAGCCCCAGCTCTGCAAAGGGAACGCTGCCACAGAGATGTATTCACACAGCAGCAGTGTGGTGCGCCTGCGACAAGCCAGACTCCCCACAGGCTGCAAACACTGAGGCTGGGGCACCAGAAATGATACTGACTGATCCCAGGAAGAAAGGCACTCAACCTCTTCAATCATTGCTTAAAATGCCATTTATTAGCGCTAAGCTAGAAAGAAAGAGGATAGTATAGGAGATCTTGCATCCCTTCAGATCCTGGGACCCCTGGTCTGCTCACCATCAGCTGCTCTCACAGAATGAGAAAATCACAGGACGTTTGAGGTTGGAAGGGACCTCTGGAGGTCATCTGGTCCAACCCCCCTGCTCAAGCAGGACCACCTAGAGCCAGTTGCCCAGGACCGTTTCTAGGTGCGTTTTGAGTGTCTCTAAGGAAGGAGACTTGGCAACCTCCCTGGGCAACCCATGCCAGTACATGCCATCCTTCCCTCTACAACAAGGATAAATGCAGATGATAACATTATTAAGAAGGACCTTCTGCTTCGTACAAGGTTTACTGTGGTAGGGTTAGGAAGTACAACAGTGTTGTTCCAGATGACGGTTATTAATAGCACGATTAGGGGAAAAAAGATTTCAGACAGGCAAGTGAAATGCTTTTACAAAAGTTTGGCCTTCAGTCATTCTGAGCTACGCTTCATTAGCCATAAGTCCCTCCTGATCGAGGACATGGGTGTGGGGATTTCCATTCTTCCACTTGTACACTTTTGTCAAGACATCTGGATTTTCGTGCAGGAAAAAAGATATGAGACTGTAGTAGCTGCCAAAGAGACATTTCCACCAATCAGAAGGCATGAGATTTACCTGTAAAAAAATCCTCTCCCCCCAGAATGGCAGCCAATTCCTGAGCACAAGTTCTCTTGGGGGACCAATGAAGCAGTCAAGAGCTCTGAGCTCATCTGCAGCTGTCTTGGGAAGTGCACCCAGTACCCTCGTCCTTGCTGATCTTCACGTTCTCCTGCACACTCTGTATCAGAGCAATCTGATCTCCCTCAGAAATACACCGTTTCACTGCCCCCATTTCTGTGCTGACTGCCCTCAGCTCCCACATGCTTAGCTCCAATTTCCAGCCTCGACACGTTCAGCAGGATGGGTGATATTTCCCTGCTACCCCTGCCCAAGCCTGCTGGCCATGGCCCCTAGATTGCATGCTGGATGGGAGAGGAAGGTGGAGTAGCAGCTATGGGCCATCCCAAGGGATGTTCCTTGCATTACCACTCCTGGCATTCTGTGTTCCTGGAGCCCCACACCCTGCCACGCCAGCACAGCTCCAACCATAGCAAGAAGAACATCCTTCCTCAAGAGCTGCTGACCCCTCAGGGCCTCCTGCCTTTCTGGGCATTTGTGGGCAGACACAGCAAGGCAAGGCCTGATGGTCACTGGCAGCCGAGAAGCCAATGATGACTTCCTCAGCTTCAAGTGACAGTGCTGAAAAGAGGAGCCACGGCACAGTGTCCCAGCCTCCCGTTCCTCTGTGAATGGAGAGGGGTGTCCTTGTGCCCTCACCCCCTTCCACCCCAGAGCAGCACCTTTCTCCTTCGGCAGCTTGGGGAGTGCCCACAGAGGGAAGGACCACATGGAGGCCAGGCTTGAAGACAGCAGAACTTTAATGAGTCAAAAGAGGGAAACAAAATCACACCAAGTGGGTGCCGACAGTGCAGGGAGCGCTGGGGGCAGGAAACAGTCTGCGTCCTTGGCCATGCAGAAGTTCTTGCATGATATCTGTCTGCCTGACTTTCAGGTGGAGAGGAGACAAATGGGTCCCACCAGGCTGGCCTTGGTGGGACCTTGCTGCCAAGGGGATACAAAGCAAACAACAAAAAGGGAAAGACAAGGTCATTCAGCTATCCTGAAAACAGCATTGAAAAATCTTGATGTTCTACCCAGCCCCATGTTCTGAGTTCCTCAAGGTGTCTCCCTGGGGCTTGCCCAGCGTCGTTAGCAGGGGAGGCACCTTCTGCCACAGGAGCGGTTGGAAATGCCAGAGAGGTCACAGCACCCAGAGGTGATGGGCACTCCATCACAGCTGAGGATGCTGCCAACAGCAGCGGAGGTGGAGGAGCCCACAACGGTGTTCTGTGGGAAGGAGCTGAGGATGGGGCCGGGCAGGGTCACCACCACAGGAGGGGGCTCGATGGCGACAGTGGAGTTCTGGCACTGCCTGACACAGGGCTCATTGCAGCTGTTGGCCAGTGGGGTGGGGCCGCAGGGCCGGCATGGCAGGCACTGGTTGTAGCAGGACATGTCTCTAAGGGTGGAGGTGCACCTGGGAGAGAGGGCATGGAGGAAGCAGAGCACAAGGGTGCGTGATGAGCAACCTGGTTACCCTGTCACAAAGGAGCCAAGGCCACTACTGAGTAGGGAGCTGGAAGCTGTGCCAGGAGCCACATGGTACCTTTCACCCTACAAAGAGCAGCCTGGCCCAGGGAGGCTCTCTCTGAATTCGTAATCCAAAAGTCCCCTCTGCCATGTCCCAGCCTTTCTCTAAGCAGACCTTCTGCCCACTTCCCTCTCTCATGACAAGAAGTTCCAAATCCCAGCACAGGCCAGAGCCAGTACCAGCTGAGATGTCCATCGAGACAAGATCTTGCTTTGGAAGAGAAGGAGAAGGGGTTCTAGACTCACCTGGTTCCCAAGGAGAAGGAGGCAAGAGAAGTGGATGGGAGAGCAGGGACTTGAGCTGGCTTTTATACCTGCCCTTCATTGCCGCAGGACCAGAGGCACCCTTTGCAGAGGTAACAATTTTCTGACAAGCTCATCTTGAATGCAAAACATCACAGTTAATGGTATGGCCTGTGCTTTGGTTTCCTGCACTGCTGCCTTTTCATGTCCAGGTTTGTGCCATGACCATTCCTCAATGAAGGCTTCTTCTGAGCACAGGTATGAAAGGCCTCAGAATTTCTTGGGCAGGAATGCAGCAGTACGGGCAGAAGACTCAGCTCAAGTGCTGGACGGGTCCAAGCAGGCAAGTGATTGTAGCCTGGGTCAGTCTGGTGGGGCTGTTTGCAGTATCATTCTCAGGAAGAAGCTCCAGCCATTCTCAGCTGGATGCCCAAGGGTTACCATGCATGACTACGTGCCACGTCCATCTCCTTCCTTCCCTCCTCTGCTTTCCCCAATGGTTGCTTGTTGTTGCCTAGGCTGTGCTCCTAGGTGTTGACCCCATCCTGATTAAGACTGCCCAGTCCTCAGGGGTCCTCAGTAGAGTCCACGGTCCGTGTGTTCCTATCTGTGTTCCTGTCTTGTGTGTACTTGTAAGCAGACAGGTTTGTGTGAATGCACGTGGGAGCACAAATTTGTGCATAATTCCATGCGGGTGTGCATGAGCCTGTGTGTGTGTGTCCTTGTGTGTCTCTCATCACGAGGGAATGTGTTGCTCATGGCAGAGACACTCTCCACTGCTCTCTCCATGAGCACGACAGGGCAGCAGGTTCCCAGGGTCAGAAGGAGCCTGAGCGCAGCCCAACGGTGATGGCACCAGCCTGCTAGAGATCTGTCCAGGTAAGGGGGAACTGAAATGCAGCCCCTGTCTCCTGAGCCCTCCTATTCCTTTCCAAAGCTCACACTCCGCTGCTGCCAAGTTCAGGCCCCAGCAAGGATGGTTTCACTCCAGCTTGGATCCTCGGTTGAATTCAGTGTAACAACATTGGGAGTGCCTCAGCATGGCTGGCAGTCCCCCCTGCCTGCCTCTCCAGGCCAGGACACAGCTGCTCTCCCCAGTGCTAGAGAGTTCAAAAGGATGGGGATGGCTTTATGGGCAGGGAGAAAGGCTGAGGAATCCTGCTGACCATGTGCTGGCCATCCCTGAGTGGATCTGCTTCCAATGCAGTGTCGGTGGTGTCTGGGGTGGGACACATCCCCCTCTCATGTCCATGTCAATGCCAAATGTACCTGTGCAGCCCATCAACCTGGTGTCATGTCGGGCAGGGGCCAAGACCTTTTCCCAAACAGGTACTGAATGAAAGGGACCTGAAGCCTGATGTCGCTGTGGTGTAAGTGGAAGGACAGACCCTGTGGCTTGCACAGGAAAGCCAAAGAGCTGATGACTGCTTTGATGTTTAGCCTGCAGGGACCTTCATGCCCTGCATTGAAATCTCAGTCTGAGTGTCCAGCAACTGTCTCTGGAAGGGAAGGAACATTACATTCAAGACCCCATACCGCAAAGCCTACTGGTCTCCCGTGGGGGTGTCCAGAAGAGACCCTCACTCTGACAAGGGCTGTGCACAGTGTATAATGTTCCTGAGCCCGTATCCCTGCCTGAATGTTTGTCTGCCTGGACTTAGGTCCAACTTGGAGACAATGCAGCTGAGGGCTTTTCCACTTCCCTTTAGTGACCCCATTAGAGACCAGTGCCAGGGAGCTCTTCTGGGAGAGCTCAGCCAGGGCCGATTCCCCTCTCCATGGAGCTGCTTCTGAGCTGAGGCTCTAGTGTAGCTGAGGGCCAACCTCATTGCTTTCTCATGAGGTAACAGGCATCGTGGAGAAGGGAAGGGGAGGGGTGTATCTAGAGTTTAGCAAGACCTTTGACAGCCTCTCTCATACTTCCTTTATGACCAAATCAGTGACAAATGCGTTCAGTGACAAGGTGGGTGGAAAACTGGCTGGACTACCAGGCTCAGAGAGTTCTGACCTTGGTCCAAAGCCCAGATGGCTGACACGTATTAGTGGGGTCTAGTAGTAGGGATCAGCAGTAGGACCAATACTGTTTGATGTTTTCATGAACGCCATGAGTACTGGGCAGTGGGGAACTCCCAGCAAGGGGAACGGGCCAGAACTGTCGCACATGGCTCCTGTTCAGAGGACCTGGACAGGCTGGAAAAATGGGCTGACTGGAACCTCCTGAAGGCCAAAAAGAGTAAGGGCAAGGTTTTGCATCTGATGGAGGAACCAGCCCATGCAGTCACGCAGGCTGGGGGCTGGCTGCCTAGGAAGCAGATCTACAGAAAAGGATGTGTGGTTTTAGGAGACACCCAGCTGAACATGAGACAGCAGTGTGCCCCTGCAGCAAAGACGGTCAACTGCATCTTGAGCTGCGTTAGTCAAAGTGTTGCCAGCAGGTCCAGGAAAGTGACCCTGCCCCTCTGGCCATTGTGAGACCACACCTGGAGTACTGCGTCCAGGCTGGGGCTCCCTGCTCCAAGAAGAGTATCGACATACTGACGTGAGTGCAACAAAGGCCACCACGTCGATTAGGGGGCTGACAAACATGATGTGCGAGGAGAGTGTGAGAGAACTGGGCCTGCCCATTTCGGAGAAGAGAAGGCTCAGGGGAGACCTTCTTGCTTTCCACAGCTGCTTTTTCAGAGGTGACAGAGAAGATGGACCTAGTCTCTGGAAGTGCCCAGGAGACAGGACACGAGGAGTTCTGATTAAGCAATAAGCTAGAAGACATAGTGAGAAAAGAAACGTGTTTCCCAGGGAGGTTGTGCAATCTCCATCCTGGAAGGTGTTCAAGGATGGACTGTATGTGACTTTGAGCAACCTGGTCTAATGGGATCTGTTCCGAGCAGAGGGGTGATCTAGATGACCTCTGGAGGTCCCTTCTCACCTACATTCTGACTCTGTGATTCCTGCCGCTTCCCGGCCCTCCCTGACCCCTGCACGCCCACGGGCACACGTACCTTCACTCGCCCTCTGCCACAACACAACTCTTAGCCATTGTGCTGGGACTGCGGAGGGGCAGCTGAAGGGAGGCTCTCAGCCTCCTCGCTGCCATCCACAGGGAATCAGTGGCTACTGTTTCCAGCCCCTGAGCTGGGAGACAGCCATGGGAAGCTGGTCCATCTCCTGGGTCAGGGCCCTGCAGCTGTCCCCGGCTGCAGCGGGCACTGTGCACGCTTGTTCTTGCTGGGGAGCCCTGGCTGGAGGAGGGGAAGAGTCCACTTCCCAGGACAGCAGCTTGTGGCCCTGCAGAGCCACCGAGCACTCTTAGCCCGGGCGAGACCCCGGGCGGCGCCGGCGCAGGGCTCAGCCCCGGGGCGGAGCTGGCGGCGGCGGAGAGGGGCGGAGAGGAGGCGGCGGAGAGGAGGCGGCGGTGCCGGAGCAGAGAGCCGGGGCTGGCGGGGGGCAGCGAGGCGCGGGCGGCGGAGCGGCGGCATGCGGCGGTGCCGGGGCGCAGGGCTGGCGGGGCTGGCCGCGGTGCTCCTGGGTGCGCGGGGCTGGCGGCGGCGGCCGGGGCTGGGCCTGGGGTGGCCCCCGCAGCTCCCTCGAGCCTGCCGTCCCCTCTGGCTTCTTCACGGACCTCTGCCCCCGAACCATCCTCCCGTCCAGCCCTCCCTCTGCTGCCATCCCACGTTCCCCCAGAAAACTCATCGCTCTAGCCTTTCTCCAGGCCTCCCTGTTTCCTTCCTTTCCTCTGTGTCTTGCCGTATAACTCATGCGGTCATCCCTTCCCCCTCGCTACTTTATTTCTCTCTTTCCTTTATCCCCCTTTTTTTCTTCAACGCCTCCACTCTTCCAGCTATCCTTCACGCATTCATCTCGCCACCACCTATTAATGGACACTTCCATTAGTGCACGTGTTGACATCCTCTGGAAACTCTTCTCCTCATCATCTCTCTTTGTTCCTGACTGCTTCTGCGGGATTTGGTCTGGGAAACAGCAGGCAGGGCTGGGCACAAAGCAGGGTTTGACTGGTTTTTCCTTCTTTTTCTCCTCGGCAGTGGCTGCGGGCAGAGCCCAGGTGCAGCAGGAGCCGTCGGCAGAGACCACTGAGGGCACCAGCATCAGCATCAACTGCTCGCACCCCAACATGCAAACCAGGGACACCATCTACTGGTTCCGTCAGCTCCCGGGCCGAGGCCCCGCATTCATCGTGAGCGGTCACAAAGGCACCAAAGATCTGCAGGACCCTCCGGGGCGGCTGTCGGTGGCGGCAGACCGCCGGTCCAGCGCCCTGCGGCTCGCCCGGCCCCGGCGCGGGGACGCGGCGGTGTATTACTGCGCCCTGGGAGACACGGGGAGAGGAGCCGGGGCTGCGGCCGGGCACGAACCGCCGCGGGCGGGGCCGGGCGCGTGTGTCGGGGGCGGGGGGACAGCCCTGGCCGGGCCCGCCAGGGGGCGCTGCCGCTCGGCCCGCCGGGGCCGCCTCGCCCCGCCCGGCCCCGCCCGGCCCCGGCCCGCGGGGCGGTTCCCCCGCCCCACCGGCACCGGCACCGCCTTCAGCATCAACCCTGGCACCGGCACCAGGCCCGCCGAGGCCCCGCAGCCCCCGCCGAGGCCCCGCAGCCCCGACGCGGCTCCGGAGCCGCCCACCGGGCAGAATCCTTCTCCCGCCCCTCCCCCCCCCCCGATCACCCCCGCACTCCCACCGGGAGGCAGGCTGAAATCCCCCACCACAGTGGCAGCGGTGGCGGCAGCAGGGCAGGAATCGCGACGGGAGCGGTGGCGGTGTCCGGCGGTGCCCGGGAAGGAGCGGTTGCAGCCGCCGGCCCCGCTGGCTCCCGGCGAGGAGCAGCGCCTTTCTGCTCTGCACGGGGAGGCGGGCAGCAGAGACCCTCCTGCCCACGGCCAGCCGGGCAGCCCTCGGTCCTGCCGCACGAACCGGGCACTGCTGCTGCTCAACGGGCAGGGGCTGGGGATCTCTTCCACCCCTCTGATGTAGCCGGGCCCTGTTAGAACAGAAAGACCCAACTGGTACAGTGCGAACACAAGCCTTTGCTTTGAAACCACAAGCAGAAGTGGTTTCTTGCCGGTAACCTTGTAAATAGGCTCAGATACACAATTACAAACTGAAGCCTCCAGCTCCACAGCCCGCTTCCAAGGCGCTCCTGCTGGTGTTGGAAAGGCATCCTGTAGAGCTGGCAGCTCCACCTTGGCACCAACATGAGAAGGAGATACTGATTGTCACAGACGCCTTCAAGTGTATCCCACAGTGGCTGGTGTTCAGGACATAGAGCTTGTTGCACAGGATTCCCCTTAACCTCAGACTGAGAGCCTTTGGTGTTGAAGTGAAGTCCAGGAGATAGGAGAGAAGCTTGAGCTGGGCACTTGTTGAAGGACACATCTGAGACTCAAGCTCAGACCTCAGGAGAGAGCCACGAAGAGATCAGCTAAGTTGCCCTGCGGGGCTGAAGGTCTGAGGTGAGTGAGAGCTGGAAAGAGGCCTCTGGGCATGGGGTCCTGGGCCCAGTCGGTCCCCAGAGAGGCCTGTGTGGCTGTAGGAGCTGATACAGCTGTGAAAGTCCATGTTCGCAGGCTGCAGAGGCAGAGAGGAAAGGTTGGGCCCTCTTCCCTGCCTCAGCTGGGGACTGTTGTGGCAGCTATGGTTGTACTACAAGGGAACTCCTGGCAGGTCTGCAGTCATTGGAGAGCAGAGGGCAGCCCACCGTCCTTCTGCCATGGCCTCGACTCAACAACAGGACCCCGAAGGCCTTGTGGGAGCGGGGTTGTGAATGAGGGCTGCTATGCTAATAACCTGCCTCCTGCAGTCCCTGCCAACGGTGTGAGCAAAGGGCCCTGGGTGAGAAGTGGCAGAGGAGCCCTGCTCCAGGCAGCAGACATCGGAAGACATTAAAATCAAGTAGGCCTTTGGCTTGCCTGGGTATTGGGGTTCTGGGGCCCAGGGTGGGACAAGCAGCTGGAGGTTGTGGGTAATGTGGGCAGGTGAAGGGACACGGAGGGACTACCTGTACAACGCAGACCTGTGTTGCCATGTCCTGCCCCTGCCAGAGTGCAGGAGTGTGTCTGTCCCTGTGCGGCTGGTTTCTGCAGCAGATGCTCTTTACAGAGATGTTTCTCTTCAGGCGCTTCCTCCATGGCCAGAGGCGAAGGCGGAGGGTGTGCGACACCAGGGTCCAGGCACTTCAGTGTGTCCTCTCTCCATCCAGACAGTCCCAGGGACAGGGTGGACATGGGTGGGTACAGGGGTGCCTTCTCCATCTCCTGCAGAGCTGGGTGCAGGCCTGTGCAGCTGGCTGGGTGGTTGATGTCAGGAGAAGTTTGGAAGGGATGCCTTTCCCTCTGATGGACAGTACTTAAACCATGAGGCTCTAGAGAGCCTTCTTGCGGTCGAGGTTGAGGGACAGACCCAAAGAGGCCTGCCTGGAGCAGCAGGGAGAGAGTTTTGCTCCACCCTCTGAGCTGTGGTTTGGAGGCCTCTTTGATCTGGCAGAGGCAGAAGAAGAGGTGAAGTTGCAAGCATCGGGTCCCTCACGCTGGCAGGTCCCTGGGCACCCCATGAAGGGAGAGCGTGACCTGGTCCTGATTTTCCTGGCAGTGCTGGTGGGACTGGCAGACTTTGGTGAGATGTGACTTTCAGGCTGGGGAGAATGAGGCAAGAGCTTGCGCCGCCGGTGGTGGAAGGGAGGAGACGTGAGTCCTGACTCCCTGGGGGATCTGGGAGTGTTTCTGTAGGGAGAGCAGGGGCTGCAGACAGGTGCAGCAAATAATCTGGGACATGTCAGGAGCAATGGGCATCAAAGGAGGAATAAGAACTCACCTTAAATTTGCAGGTACTGAGCATTTCTGAATGTGCTACTAGTATAAATAAAGCCTGAAAGAGGGAAAGATGTTAGGGAACGGAGCGATGCAGCGTATAGGAGCTTCTCTCCGAGATGTATTGGATAAATCTACAGCTCATGTCTGCTGCTGCTGAAGGAGAGACCAGCAGTTAACATAGCTCAGAGGCAGATATGGAGAGAACCAGCGGACTGAAAGACCAGTGAGTATTGCTGAAAAGCAGGATGATCCGGGATGTGAGGAGTGGCAAGATCCTGCAGAAAGAAGCGTGCAGGGACAAACAGCTCAGCCTTTCAGAGGCTAGGAAAAGTGAGCTGGAAAGTGGGGACAGTGAGCAAGCTGATGAAGTGATAGACGGACAGCTACACAGGCAAGCAAAGCTGAAAGCTCTTTCTGGCTTTACAGGTCATGCGCAGAAGGACTCTGTGCTCCAGTTCCCAGCAGAAAGGACCATCCAGGCAGGACACAACACAACGCTGCACTGCAATTTCTCCACCAGCAGTTCCAGTCCCTACGTCTACTGGTACCAGCAGCTCCCAAACCAGTCCCCTCAGATGCTGCTATGGGTGTATAAGTACAAAGCTCGCGATGATTCAGGGAGGTTCTCCTCCGTGCTGTCTGCAGAGGACTCCCAGGTGCTTCTGCATGTGCGGGATGCCGAGCTCCAGGACAGCGCTGCCTATTTCTGTGCACTGAGCCCACACTGGTGCCCACAGAAACGTGGGGGGTGCTCTGAGGAGCGGTTCCCTCCCCGCCACTGCTTGCATGTAGCTCCGAGCCCAGCCTGCCCAGCAGCAGCACCTGGGGGCTGTGGTGAGGCTGAGGCTGTGAGGCACATGCCAGCATGAATTTTACAGCTGTATCTAGATCCAGGGTCTTTGGTGATGAAAAGAGTCCAAGGAACCTGACTTGAGGCAGACCCGTTGGAGGCTGAACCATACACAAGCCAAACCAGGCTTGTAAATGCCCTCTGCTTAAAATAGCTGGTACACTGGAGCGAGTGCTCAGGACAAGTAACCCATCAGCTTGTCTTCTTGTTCCCTTTCCCTGTGCCTCCACCGATGGCCACAGCTGGAGAACGAAGCTTGTGGTAGGAGGCACAACTGCTCTTATGGTTTTGCCACGTGGCCGTAGTAGCCCAAGAAGGGAAGAGCCCTTCCTTGCCCCGCATCTGGGTGTCAGCTAAACCCTCAGCAAGTGAAAAAGACCCATCAGCCAGACGCTGGACAAGATTGTCTGTTCAAACCCTTCCTGCACTCATGCACTGCCAGAGAGTGGTCCCACTCTTTTTCACGTCTCTTCTCCTTCTCAGGGGAATCGCCAGTGCTCGGCTGGGAGGAACCCCTGTGGCCCTGAGTCCATGCTGGTTTCTCTGTCCAACAGCTGGTAACCACATCTCTGCGATCTTGTTTCCTCCCATAGGCAACAGGAATGGTTCTGGGGACCTGTTCTCAGGCAATCCCACCCCAGCACTGCATGTGGAAGCTCAGCTGGAGGGTGCTGGCTTTCCAGCTGGATCCCACCCTATCAATTGGAGCCTGTTGCTCATGAAGCATCATCCACTTCACCTGAGAAAGCCTAGGGTACCTGGCTGTTGTCCCACTGCTCTTCCAGGATGACCTGCCTCTCCCAAGTGACGTGGGTCTGCTCTGCCAGCCCTGTTGGAGGCTTTGCATGCCCCTATTTATCTCAGAGGGCGCTAGGCAGCGTTGATGGAGAATTGACGGCAGCCCTGAGTGTCCTGCACTCCGCTGTGTCTCGGGTCCCTTGGACATTTCAGGTCCTGCTTTTGGTTGCTCTCCAGGGCTGCAGGGGGCTTCAGCGCTCCACAGACACAATTCTCCCCCAAAGCAAGGAATGACAAGCAGTGATGGCTACCTGAGGACAGATCCAGGCTCAGGCTCTTTCTCCAGCCTCAGCGGGCTGTCCCAAGGATTTTCCCAAGTGCCACTGAGAAAGAGAGCACAGCTGAGAAGGGTGGGCATCAGCCTGTCCTTGGGCACTGCTGCCTGGGCCTGGCTGCAGGTCTAAGAGCCAAGTGCCCAGCACAGGTGGACACAGGAGAATCACCTCCAGAGGCGCCACTGCTTCCAGAAGGGAAGAGGAGATGTTCAGTCCGGACTCAACCATCTCACCTGGAGAGCTCTACACTCAGGTGAAATCAACCCCACACTGTTCATAAAAGTGTATATCTGCCGTGTTGATGCCTCCTCCTTATGAAGTGCTCACATGGACTCCCTTTGTCAGTGTGCAGAAAGAAGAGCTTTGAGAACGTGATTGTCTGTTCTGAAATGAAAATTGGAAGGGGAAGATCAGGTGCCCTTTGGAAGTGCTAATGTCCTCCCAGTGAGTGTAAAGAGAGACTTCCTACCCAGCCAGCCTTTCTCAGCTCTGCAGTTTGGGGACTTTGCCAATCACACTAAGGTGTTTCCACAACAAAGCCCAAAATGGGTGGAACGATGGACTGTTGAAACCTGATGTGGGGCTGTAGATGTGGAAATGCCCTGACACATCTAGCAGGAAGCATAATGATTTGCATATTTTTAATTAGAAATAAAAAAGTACATTCAGACACTGGATAGAGGGAAGGAAGGGGAGTGTAAGTTTTCTTGGGTGTCTTATGCTAGGAATAATGGCTATAGGTAGAGATACCAGACATTGCCAAATTCTATCTTGAACCAGAGCATGATTCTGTGGAACAGCTGCAAGAATGGGGCATAGATGCATCCAGAACATGTCAGACTAAATGGAGAAATACATGTCCATTTCCTAAAGCAGTGAGCCAGCTGCTGGGACTTCTTTAGGGGATTCAGATGAGTCCCTGACAAAATGAAGCACTTAGCAAACCGGAAGACCATCCTGTGGGAGGACCACTCCTCCAGTGTTCTGTCGGAGAACTGCTTGTGGATGGGGTTTGTGACCCTTTCCGAGCGCTGGGCTTTAGAGCACTGTGAGGCATTCTGAATTTACCCAGGAGTGAACAGAGGTGGGAGCTTTAGAATGGAGGCTCAGCCCAGCCTAAGACGGCTGTAAGGTGAGTGAGATGAGCTCACTGGGGAACCAGTGGCTTCTCACTCCCTGTGATGCCCAGGTGCACTTACACTTCGGTGAGGAACTTCTGCAGGGCAGAAGTCGTGGGAGGGAGGGGGTGAATCTCTTTGCTCCCACTGAGGCCCGTTGAAAAGCCACTTCATTTGTTCTGGAAAGCCCACCCCAGAGCTTGCTTCACTTCCTTGTTCCTGAGTGTGTAAATGAAGGGGTTCAACAAAGAAGTTACAACTCTGTTAAAGGTATTGATGATTTTGTTCAGATCCAGGGAGTCTGGGCCGATGGCTTGACATACAGGAACATGGTGGAGCCATACCAGATCGCAATGACACCGAGATGGGCAGAGCAAATGGAAAAGTCCTTCTTCTGGCCATGGCTGACTGGGCCCTGCACCATTTTGCTGGGCTCACTCTGACATCTTTCTTGTACTGGGGAGCCCAGAACTGGAGCCAGCACTCCAGACATGGCCTCACCAGCGCTGAGTAGAGAGGAAGGATCAGGTCCCTTGTTCTGATCTGGCAATGCTCTTCCTACTGCAGCCCAGGATGCTGTTGGTTTTCCTTTGCACGAGGGCACATTGCCACAGCAGACTCAGGAACACCCCTGAGCCACTGAAACTGAGTGGGACACAGCAGTGAGTATTCAGGAGAAGCATCCCAGCTGCTTGTCCAGCTCTGACTCTTCCCTCAGCGTCCACGAATGACCACTGCTGGGGAAGGGGGCTCTTGGGAAGAGACATGACTGCTCCTGTGGATTTACCTCCTAGCCAAAGAAGCCCAAGGAGGGAAAATGTCCTCCTAGCCCTGCATCTGGGGATCAGCAAAAGCCTCAACGTGTGAGCAAGACCCATCAGCCAGGCACAGGACAAGATTCTCTGTTCAACTCCTTGAGCTGTCCCCCTACTCTTCTCTTCTCCCCTCCAGCTCTGCAACTCACCAGTGCTTGGCTGGGGGGAGTCCCTGAGTCCCTGTGGGTTCTCTGCCCAGCAGAAAACTGCTGGTGGCTGCATTTGTGGGATGTGCATTTCTGGGATCTAGTTTGTCCCTCTGTGCACACATCTCTTGTTATGCTAAGTCTGTTTTGGAAAGCAAAGAGCTGGCCCTGGAGAGGGGAAGCTGTGGTGTAAGCTGAAAAAGCAGCCATGGTGGCAGGCCAACATGTTCTAATTCATGGAGTGATGTCAGCTCAGTAGGCCATGACATCAGGTATTTGCCGTGAGGCCTTCAGAGGTCACAAAGAGGCTTTGTGAAAGAGTGGGACATGGGCCAGAGATAAAGGGAAGGAGGCAGAGAGAGTGAGGCACCCGGAGAAAAGTGTCTCTGTGAGGTGCTGGAAGGTGGATGAGAAGCCCCGTTCCCACCTGGATGGGTAAGAAAGCTGTGGTTTGGATCCCAGCTGGAGGTGGAATTCAGGTCTGTTCTTATGCTGTGCTTTACACAAAGACCTGTGAGAGAGGTTTCAGGGTCTTGCAGGAAACGCAGGACATCGGGGGGGGCAAACAATGAGTAAGTTGGAATATGGGGGCACAAACTATCGCATTCCACACATTTTAAGTGACCTGAGTGCTTTGCCACACCCACCTTACATCTGAAACTTACTGCTCATTTGGCCAATCTTTCCCCTTTCCTTCATGTTTGTAACTTCTCAGGTGTCCTGAAAAGTGCCTGCCATGGCTTAGTGTTTTTGCAGGTGTTGCCGGGAGACACTGCAAAGACCGAGCTCAACATGGGGTTTGCCCCCAGAGCCTAGTCTCAAAAGACCCCATTTTCTCTGGGGACAGGAGCCTTTCAGTGTCTTGAGGAACTCACACACCTGAGGAACTTGAGCAGAGGCCACTGTCAGGGCATGTGGAAGGTGAGAGCTGCTGCTTCACTAAGGCTGTCAGATCAAGTCCCTTTTCCTTTCAAAGGGGAGAAGAAGTAAAAGGGAAAGTGATAAGCCAAGCACACAATGACAGCAATCTGTAAGGAAGTGATAAGGGAGACAAGGAGGGAGAGCAGAGCTCTGCAGCCTCTAATGGATGGGCCATTAGGAAACTGCAGGCGAAGCTTTGAAGTGGGTCAGGAAGAGGACCTGGTGACAAATGGCAGGGAAAAGGCTGATGTACTCCATGCCTCTTTCTCCTCAGTTTTTACTGGCATGGCTTCTCCTCAGGCCTACCACACCCCTGAGCCTCCCCACACACTCTCTGGGAAGGAAGCAGCACCCACAGTAGAAGAAGAAAGAACTAAGGAGCTCTTACTACCATGTGGACATACACAAGTTCATGGGACCACTTGGGATGCATCCAAGGGTGTTCAGGTAGCTGGCTGGTCAGTCACTACTCAGTCCCTGGAAAGAAGATGCAGCAAATACTCTCAGAAGCCTTTTCTAAACTCATGAAAGGCAAGAAGGGGGTTGGGAGCAGCTGACATGGGTCTACTGAGGGCAAATCATGCCTCACCAACCTCCTTGCTTTCCATGAGGAGGTGACTGGCACTGTGGGGAAGGGGAGGGGCACTGGTTGTGGTGTACCTTGACTTTAGCAAGACCTTTGACATACCCTCATGGGTGCGCACATATGGACACCTATACGCACACAGAGGTATGCACACTCACAGCCATGCACACACACCGATATGGGTGCACACACAATCCTACACACAGGGGCACAACCACACACATGAGCTTGCACGTACCCAAAGAGTAACTCGTACGTGTGCCCTTCTAAAGAGGTGTGTGCACACACGTTTCCAAAGGAGCCCGTGTGCAGACACAGGCAGAGCCACCCCTGTCCTGGTTTCAGCTGGGATAGAGTTAATTTTCTTCCGAGTAGCTGGCATAGTGCTGTTGTCCTGGTTTCAGCAGGGATAGAGTTGGCTGATGGCCAGGGCATCGCTGCTCTTTCTGTGCTGCTGTACTGGACAGGCTGGAACTCCAGTGTGAACTCGAGTTGAAGGGACTGTGACCTGTGGATGAGTCCATGTGGGAGCAGGACACCCCAAAGCGTCTGTGGCCGTGGATAAGCCCATGCCAGAGCAGGTACATCTCAAAGCGTCTGGTTTCAGAGAACTGGCCGCAGTTACGTTTGTGCTACAGCAGGTTTACTTCTGAGGGGACTGAGGCTGCGAGTAAGGCCATGCTGGAGCAGGTATATCTCTGAAGACATTGTGGCCCATGGAGAAGGCCATGCTGGAACAGGTGCATCTCAAAGTGACTGTGGATAAGTCTATGCTGCAGCAGGTGTACCCCTGGAGAGACTGTGGCTCATAGATAAGGCTCCACTTGGAGCAGGTACAACCCTAAGGGACTGCAGTCTGTGGATAAGTCCAAGCGGGAGCAGGGGCAAGGGGAGGAGTTCATTGCAATGTTAAACCCTGTGGTTTGATCCGAAGGGGCCAGAGGTGGAGATTGTAATGGAAATACCTTTAAATTGTTGTAACCCATGATTTGAGTTGCGTGTTATAGGAATTACTGTAGCAGGAACCACCCGAACCAGTGGAGGACAAGCCTTACAAGAAGCAGTGCAAGTGCAGCAGTGACCCAACCTGAGCTGGCTTTGGTGCCCAGTAACTCCACGCAACACACCACCTCTCCTGTCCTGAGTGACCACCATAACAGATGGAGCCCAAAGTCACAGACTAAATGAACTCAGTAGATATTTCGTGGACATTTCTGGACATTTTACAGACATTCCACAAGGGTGGTCCATAGACTAAGGGAATGATATCTGTGTGTTATATCAAAGGATGGAAAGCGGGGCGGGTGGTTAATGAGGTTGTACTGGAAAATATGGGACTTGAGCATGACGTAGATGGTATAGAATAAGGGGTGGATACTGTCCTGGTATCGGCAGGGATAGAGTTAATTTCCTTCCTAGTAGCTGGTACAGTGCTGTGTTTTGGATTTAGGGTGAGAACAATGTTGGTAACTCACCAATGTTTTAGTTGTTGCTAGGTAGTGCTTACAGTAGTCAAGGACTTTTCAGCTTCCCATGCTCTACCGACTGAGAAGGCTGGAGGTGCAGAAGAAGCTGGGAGGGGGCACAGCCAGGACAGCTGACCCAAACTGGCCAAAGGGATATTCCATGCCATATGACGTCATGCTCAGTATATAAGCTGGGGGGAGTTGGCCGGGGGACAGCGATCACTGCTCAGGGACTGACTGAGCGTTGGTTGGCAGGCGGTGAGCAGTTACATCAATTTTTTTTTCCTTTCCCTATTTCCCACCCTCCCGTTCTTTTACTTTCCATTACAATTTGTCATTATTATTATTATTATTATTATTATTATTATTATTATTATTATTATATTTCAGGTATTAAACTGTTCTTATGTCAACCCACGAGTATTCTTACTTTTGCTCTTCCGATTCTCTCCCCCATGCCACCAGGGGGGTGGGAGGGTGAGCGAGCGGCTGGGTGGTGCTTAGTTGCCGGCTGGGGTTAAACCACAACAACCCCCCATACCAACATGATGGATGCACAGATATTCAAACACACATGCTGACACATATGCATGCTCCTGCACGCATGTGTTTGCATACAGACATATGTGCACGCTCATATACTGACAGGTACACACATAAAAGCACATAGCCACGCACATCTATGCTCACACACTTACATATATGCAGACCAATGTCACTCCCATCCATGCTCACCTGCATGAAGGCACGTGCGTGTGCTCAAACACATACACGCTCATGAACCGATGCGACCAAAGACACACACACCTCCCCATATTTGTGCACACTCATGCTTGCATGTGCATTACGTCAGGCACGCATGTGTGCACACACACAGACACACGTATGTGCAAATGCCCACATGAGCACAGCCAGAGGAACACGTATGTGAGCATGTACACATGCACACACCACTGAGAACCAGGGCGCCTCTCCGTGTCCCAAGTCTGTGTGTCAGGGACAACGTAAAAACTAGAGACATCCATATTGCTGCAGCCACAAAGAATCCCCACATTAGAAGTGAGGAAATTCTTGCAGCCTTAGATTCTCCTGGCTGTCCTAAGTGACCTCCTTGAGGGGGGGGGGTGTGGGTCTAGCCCCAGCTCTGCAGAGGGAGTGGAACTTCAGCGATGTATTCGCACGCCAGCAGAGCGTGGTGCGCCTGCGACAAGCCAGACTCCCCACAGGCTGCAAACACTGAGGCTGGGGCACCAGAAATGATACTGACTGATCCCAGGAAGAAAGGCACTCAACCTCTTCAAAGCATTCCTTAAAATGCCATTTATTAGCGCTAAGGCTAGAAAGAAAGAGGATAGTATAGGAGATCTTGCATCCCTTCAGATCCTGGGACCCCTGATCTGCTCACCATCAGCTGCTCTCACAGAATGAGAGACTCACAGAACACCTGAGGTTGGAAGGGACCTCTGGAGGTCATCTGGGTCGACTCCCCCCTGCTCAAGCAGGGCCACCTAGAGCCAGTTGCCCAGGACTAGGTCTAGGTGGATTTTGAGTGTCTGTAAGGAAGGAGACGTGGCAACCTCCCTGGGCAACCCGTGCCAGTGCTCAGTCACTCCCACAGCACAGTGAAAAACTGTTGCCCCCTTGCCAGGGCACAGGACACTGCACAGACCCCATCCGCCCAAGGGTTACCCCATTTTGGTCAGTCATGCTTTCAGAGCATTTTCATCAAAAGGAAACAGATCTAGTCATCATTACTACTGCCAAACACTACAACCCAGCCAGTGTTGCCAGTGAACAAATACCAGCAGCTCTCACATCCATGTTTCTTAGGGTGTAGATCGAGGGGTTCAGCAGGGGAGTAAGAGCGGTGTGAAGAACAGCCGCTGCTCTGTCAGTAGACGTTTTAAATCACCATAAAATAAAACAACCTCTGGCAACAAGGCTGTTAGTTTAAAGTGTAAAACTGGCATGGATCCTCTGCCCTTTTCCTGCCCTTCCAGGATCTCCTCAGCTGGGCAGCCAAACCAGGGGTCATGCCAAGAGCCAGTAGCAGCGCTCTGGCAGTGCTTTGGCCAAAGAGCTTACTCGTCTGTCAGAAGAAATGCCATCCCTCCCTCTTCAACAAGGATAATTGCAGATGATATCATCATCAAGAAGGGCCTGAGATACCTTCTGCTAATGACAAGGTTTACTGTGGTAGGCGTCAGGAAGTCCAACTGCGCTGCTGCAGATGATGGTTATCAACAGCATGGCTAGGGGAAAAAAGATTTCGGACATGGAAGTGAAATGCCTTTATAAAAGTTTGGCCTCCAGTCATTCTGAGGTAAGCTTCATGAGCCGTAATTCCCTGGTGGAGAACATTGGTATGGGGATTTCCATTCTTCCACTTGTACGCTTCTGTGAAGACATTTGGACTTTCATGCAGGAAATAGGATATGAGACTGTAGCGGCTGCCAAGAGGCATTTCCACCGATCAGAATGGGTGAGATTTACATGTAAAAAAATCCGCTCCCCCCAGAATGGCAGCCAATTCCCGAGCACAAACTCCCTGGGGGGATGACTGAAGCAGTCAAGAGCTCTGCACCTGCCTGCAGCTCTCTTGGGAAGTGCACCCAGTACCCTCGTCCTTGCTGATCTTCACGTGAATAGAGAAGGACTCGCGGGGCATGGGATGGTAGGTGGCTGTCTTGGCCCCAGTGATCATGAAATGGTTGAGTTTAAATTTTTCAGTGTAATAAGAAAAAAGGACAGCAGAGTTGCTACCCTGGACTTCAGGAGAGCAAACTTGAAGCTGTTCGGGGAGCTCTTTAGCAGAGTACCCTGGGAATCTCCTTTGAGGGCTTAGGAGTCCACGATTGCTGCTCAGTCTTTAAGAACCACCTTTTAAAAGTACAGGAGCAGCCAATTCCATTGTGTCATAAGTCAAGCAAGCAGGACAGAAGACCAGCGTGGCTGAACAGGAAACTCCTCGTGGAGCTCAAAAGGAAAAAGAAATCGTACAGTCTCCGGAGGCGAGGTCAGGCTTCGCAGGAAGATTACAGAGCTGTCATTTGTGTATGCAAGGAGAAGACAGGTTCCTGAGATACGTTCTTTTGGATAGAGGAAGAAAGTCCACAACTCCTTGGGGCGGCTGAGTGGGACAGTCGGTGTCTGCAGGGTTTGGGGGTGTGCTGACAGGAGCTTGGGGCTAGACACCATGCAGGAGCCAGGACAGGCCAACCCAGCCAAGGGCTTGAGGATGGAGATGGAGAAGACACAGGCATGGGGGAAGGAGAGACTCTCAAGATGTTGCAAGGAGGATGTGTCAGAAAGGTTGGTCACCAGGTGCAGGCTTATCCCTCTTTTACTCCTCACCTTGGAAATGCAGAAGGTGGTGGCTGCAGGAGTGTGTCACTGCTGGAGAAGACAAGACCAGAGCAGAGGCATTTCAGGCGTGCTAAGAACAAGCATTTTCACCTCCCCATTTCATTCTTTGTTCCCCTTGCAGAGTCATTTCCGGCAGCTCTGCTCTCTCGGGGCTCTTGGTGGGGAGGGTTAGCAGACCAGGGTTACTGCAAAGATCGCCCAGGCCCAACAAGGCTGCTGCCAATCTTCTCAATGAAGAGCCACACCAGCCAAGTCCCAGAACCTCTCTGAATCAGACCTTCACCCCTCTTCCCCCTCTCATGACAAGCAGCACCAAGACCCAGCATAGGAGCATGCATCTGCATGAACAGAAAACAACATGGGGAAAGGGCTTCAGTCTCACCTGGTTCCCAAGGAGAAGGAGGCGAGAGAAGTGGATGAGAGAGTGAGGAGTTGGGCTCGCTTTTATGGTGGCCCTGACCCCTGCCCCAGGCCCAGAGGCAGCTTCTACGGAAGTGGCAGTTTTCTAAGGTGCCCATGATGAATGGAAAACATCCCAGCTAATGACATGGGCTGGGTGGTTGTTTTCCCAGACGCCACCATTTCATTTCCTGGTTTATGCTGTACACTTTGCCTCATGGAGGCTTCTTCTGAGTGTTGGGATTGAGAGGCCCCAGGATTTCTGGGGCAGGAATGTGCCAGCGCTTGCAGAAGACTCAGCTCAAGTGCCGGATGGGTGCAGTGCAGGCAAGGGATGTTGGCCTGGGGCACACTGGTAGCGTTGCCTGTGGTCACGTTGACAGGAAGGGACCCACCTCCTCCCAGCCCTGCAATCCTTGGCTGGTCGCCCAAGGGCTCTCCTTGGGTGAGGACATGCCACGTCTTTCTCTTTCCCGCCCTCCCAACTCACTCCAGCGGTCACTTGTGGGGTGCAGGTGGGCTGCACTCCTGGGTTTCATTGACTCTTTAAATCTTTCACCCATGAAACTGAGCAGCCTTCCCCAAGATTTGGGTATCGAGGGCTGCAAAGGTTACTTCCCCCATTTTTTCAATGCTGCTGAAAATCAAAGTTATGTGGGCCCCCTTCTGCCACCGGGAAATTATGGGGTGGACAGCATGATGCTTGGAGAGAAAAAGCACTTCTTGGCATGGCACACAGCTAGTCAGGAGAAGATTTTTGACTTCCAAAAAACCTGAGTTGTGATTGCCTACAAGATGTAAAAATTTTGAGGGAGGCCTCCCGTTTCCTTAAGTATTCCCTGAACTTACCCTCTTCCGCCAAGGATACATCTCCCTTGCTCCTGGTCTCAAGGATTCCTAAAGATTGATCTTGCTCACAAAGACTGAGGCAAAGGCGGCATTCAGCACCTCAGCCTTTTCCACATCCTGTGTAACCAGCCCACTCATTCAGCAGTGGCACCATGTTTCCCGTTGCCTTCCTTTTGTCACCTGTGTCCTTAGAGAAGCCCTTCTTGTTGCCTTTGACATCCCTCACCAGATTCAGTTCCAGTTGGGCTTTCCTAACCGCTTCCCTGCATGCTTGGACAGCGTCCCTGTATTCCTCCCAGGTTACCTGTCCTCGCTTCCACCTTCTGTATGCTTCCTTCTTGTGTTTTGGTTTGGCCAGGAGCTCCTTGTTCATCCACGCTGGCCTCCAGGCATGCTTGCCTGACTTCCTCCTCATTGGGATGATCTGCTCTTCAGCTTGGAGGCCGTGGTCCTTGAATGTTAAGCAGCTTTCTTGGGCCCCTCTTGCCTCCAGGGCCATATCCCACATGACTTTTCCGAGCCGATCTTTAAAGACACCGAAGTCTGCTGTCCTAAAGACCGGGTTGTGGACTTGCTGTTTACCCTCCTCGCTCCCCTCGGGATCCTGAACTCCACCATTTCGTGGTCACTGCAGCCCAGGCTGCCTTTGATCTTCACATCCCCAACAAGCCCTTCCTTCTTGGTATGTATGAGGTCCAGCAGAACACCTGTCCTCGTTGGCTCCTCTATCACTTGGGTGATGAAGTTGTCACCCATGCATTCCAGGAACCTCCTGGCTTGCTTATGTCCTGCTGCGTTGTCCCTCCAGCAGGTACCCCAGTGGCTGATGTTCCCCATGAGTACCAGGGCCTGCGCACGTGAGGCTGCTCCTGTCCACCTGTAGAGGGCCTCGTCTGCTGGTTCTTTCGGGTCAGGCGGCCTCTAGCGGACACCCACTACAATGTCACCCTTACCTGTCTTCTCTTTAATGCTTACCAATATGCTCTCAGTTGGCCCATCCCCTATCCCCAGGCAGAGCTCCATGCACTCCAACTGCTCTCTCACAGAAAGGGCAACTCCCAGTCCTCGTCTTCCCAGCCTGACCTTCCAAAAGGGCCTGTATCCCCCGTTGCAACATGCTATTCATGGGAGCCATCCCACCCTGCGTCTCTGTGACCCCAATGTGATCGTAGCCCTGCAACTGCACACAGATCTCTAGCTCCTTGTGGTAGTTCCCCACAGGCAGCCCAGCATGTGGACTTCCTAGAAAGGGTTTTGGGGACTTCTCCACTATGATGTCTTGTAGGCACTTCCTTACTTACACGTAACTGCTAGAGGTGAGCCTCTTAAGCCCTGTTTCCTTGACCTTGTTCAAGAAAACAAGGCTTCAAGACACACGTGGCTCCTCTTTAACATTGAGGGCGGTGAACCGATTTTGTAGTTGTAAGCCCTCAGGTGGGGCAGGAGCCTTCTGCTTGGTGTTAGAAGTCACCACCTTCCATCCTGGGCTTGTCCCCTGGGAATCTGCTCTTTGGAGTCTACAAGTGGTAGTCAGTTTTTAAGAACCACCTTTTAAAAGCACAGGAGCAGGCAATTCCACTGTGCTGTTAGTTAAGCAAGCGGGGCAGAAGACCAGCTTGGCTGCACAGGGAACTCTTCATGGAACTCTAGAGGAAAAAGAAATGGTATGATCTCTGCAAGGAAGGTCAGGCTTCGCAGGAAGATTACAGAGCTGCGGTTCGTATATGCAGGGAGAAGACAGGTAAGGCCAAAGCTCAATTAGAGTTGAAACTGGCCAGTGTTGTTTCAGATAACAAGAAGGGCTTTTTTAAGTATGCTAATAGCAAGAGGAGGTTTAAAGAAGACATTGGACCGATACTTGTTGAGGATGGTCACCTGACTAATAGGGATGAAGAAAAAGCGGAAGCGTTCAATGCTTTTTTTGCCTCATTCTTTAAGAATACTGATAGACCTTGGGCTGCCCAGTCCCCTGAGTCAGAGGGCCACGACTGAAGGAACAGTGACTTTCCATTTGTGGACACTGAAATTTTAAGGGACCAGCTGTATCAGCTGAATGTTCACAAGTCCACGGGGCCAGATGGGGTTCATGCCAGAGTACTGAAGCAGCTGGTGGATGTTACGGCAGGACGCTTCTCAATCATCTACCAAAGGTCTTGGGAGTCTGGGGAGGTCCCTGCTGACTGGAAGCCAGCCAATGTTATTCCCATTTACAAGAAGGGTGTGAGGGAAGACCCAGGAAACCACAGACCTGTTAGTCTAACCTCAGTTCCTGGAAAAATTATGGAGAAGATCAGACTGGGTGCTATTGAAAGGCATTTTAAAGAACAATGCAGTCGTCAGGCACGGTCAACATGGGTTCACAAAGGGAAAGTCCTGTTGAACTAATTTGATCTCCTTCTATGATACGGTCACCCGCCTAGTGGATGAAGGGAAGGTGGTGGAGGTAGTTTTTCTGGATTTTAGTCAGGCTTTTGGCAGTGTCCCTTACAGCATCCTTCTGGACAAGTTGTCCAGCTGTGAGATGAGCAGGTACATGGTGCGCTGGCTGATGAATGGCAGGGCTCAAAAGATTGTAGTGAATAATGAGGCTACATCTGGCTGACGACCCATCACCAGCGGTGTTCCTCAGGGCTCAATTCTAGGGCCAGTTCTGTTCAATATTTTTATCAACGACCTGGATGCAGGAGCTGAATGCACCATTAGCAAGTTTGCTGTTGATACCAAACTGGGAGGTGCTGTTGACTCTTCTGAGGGACCAGAGGCCTTGTGCAGGGATCTAGATAAATGGGAGCACTGGGCAATCATTAATGGCATGAAGTCTAATAAGTCTAAATGCCAGATTCTGCACCTGGGATGGAGTAAGGCCAGACACAAGTATAAACTGGGAGAGGAGCGGCTGGAGAGCAGCCCTTTAGAAAGGGATGTGGGGGTGCTGGTTGACAGCAGGCTCAGTAGGAGTCAGCAGTGTGCCCTGGCAGCCAAGAGGGCAAACCGCGTCCTGGGGTGCATCAAACACAGCATAACCAGCTGGTCAAAAGAGGTGATAACCTTTGGTCAGCCCTGAAGTTGTCAGGCAGTGGGACTAGATGATCATTGTAGGTCCCTTCCAACAGTAATATTCCTTTCTATTATATTTATTCTATACTTCACTTTAAGGTTGCACTTACCTGAATAGAGGTACTAAGTACCTGCAACTGCAGTTGGGGTCTGGGGCTCTTCAAGCTGCTGCGTCTCAGAGAAAATCCTGTCTATCTCCCTTTCACCTGCTCCGGTGCTGTGCAGCCGGCTCACTCACAACTGCTTGCCAACTGACGAATGCCGACCGCTTGCTGTCTGTTATGCCTGAGAATGTGCTGTGGTGTTAGAGTTGCTGGCAACTGCTGTCTCAGGAAGTGCTCTGGAAATATCCTTTTATCAAATTTGTGGAGGAGTGAAGTTTTGCTCTTCTGTTCATTTACAGGGCTTTTGGTAAAGCAGTCAAGTGGAAAAAATGTATCTCGTGCCTGCAAATTAGCTGGAGCAGCTACGCGTGCTGCCATTACCAAGGGAAGACATGAGGGCTGATACGGTCCTCTCTTTGGATGCTGAAATGAGAGACATTCTCCAGAAACCAGGTTTGGTGGCCTACAAGGAAGCTAAGGGGTGCACGGCCGCTCTTCAAAAGTACTTCTCCCACGAGAAGCAGGGCGATCAGAAAAGGGGGAAAACAACTCCTGCTTTTCCAGAAGAAAACAAGGCAGAGGTGGAAAACCCCCTGGAGACTCCTGAGGACTCCAGCCCTGTTGTCCAGGCAGGGCCTGATAATGTGCATCCACGGTATTGGAAGAATGCGCAAGTGCTCCTAGGTAAACGAGGGCACCACAAGCATATTTCTTCTTGAGAGGACCAGGGACGTATGACATTAAGGGGTCCAGCCTGCTTGATTTAGTCCAATGTGTCTGTCGTGGTTTAATTTCAGTCGGCAACTAAGCACCACGCAGCCGCTCGCTCACTCCCCCCCCACCCGGTGGGATGGGGGAGAGAATTGGAAGAGCACAAGTTAGAAAAACTCGTGGGTTGAGATAAAAACAGTTTAATAATTGAAATAAAATGATAATAATAATATGATGATAATAATAATACACAAAGCAAGTGATGCACAGTACAATTGCTCACCACCCGCCGACAGATGCCCAGCCAGTCCCCGAGCAGCGGCCCCCCCGGCCAGCTTTCCCCAGTTTATGTACTGAGCGTGACGTCACATGGTATGGAATGTCCCTTTGGCCAGTTTGGCTGTGCCCCCTCCCAGCTTCTTGTGCACCTCCAGCCTTCTCAGTCGGTAGAGCATGGGAAGCTGAAAAGTCCTTGGCTAGTGTAAGCATTACCTAGCAACAACTAAAACATTGGTGCGTTATCAGCTTTGTTCTCATCCTAAATCCAAAACACTGTACCAGCTACTAGAAAGGAAATTAACTCTATCCCTGCCGAAACCAGGACAGTGTCCCTCAGATCTGTGGCCCATCTGTGTAGACCTAAAGGCTGGAATATTTTTATGAAAGCCATGGCTGCGATGAATGTTGCCTCTTCTGTCATGGGTCATACAACAACCAGGGAACGACTAAAAGTGACTGAGGAGGGCCAAGAAGCATCACACACACCACCTCATAAGAGGAAGATCCCTAAAACCCAGTGGTGCACCCTGTAAAGTTTACTGTTGAAACAAAAATATTCATAGAATCATGGAATCATAGGATGGTTTAGGTTGGAAGGACCTTTAAAAGGTCATCTAGTCCAACTCCTCCTGCCATGGTGGGTTTATATTCATAAAAAATCTTTAAACTTTGCTGTCTGTAGTGTCCATTTACAAAACATGGTGGGGTGGGGTGGGGTGGGCTGAGCTCAAAGAGCACACCCTCAGCCTTGTAGTTGGGTTGTAAGTTTTCTTTACAGCATACTTTTATGAAAATTGCTGCAAGAGGTGCTGGTCTGGGTCTCCTGAAACACCTTTTGAGTAGCTGTGGTCATGGGGAAAACTCCATCTTCATGTTTTACAAATCACATCAGCATCTGATCATTTTGTACGGGATTGTTAGAATACAGTTTTACAATCTGTTCAAAAGGTAATCCCTTGTTATGGTGATGTAGGAAAAGACACCGTGCTATCCGCAGGCCATGGAGGTGGGGATGCTGCCATCGCTTCTTCTGGAAAGCAATATCCGTAGCATTGTGATTTAAAAAGGCCATGATGCTTTCAGGAAAGAGAGCACTGTTTGGAGGGTAACCGCACGAGTCAAAAAACTGTGTGTTGTTCTGATGTGCCAAGAAAAGTGCTAGCCGGTGCTCTCCAGGCTGGTTATGAGGATGCATATTCATCACCGTGCTCACTGGTCTTGGGGAAACATGGGCCCTAGGGAGCCACTTGCTCAGGTAAGCACCTAGAACTGTCTCCCTGGTGTAAGGCTCTGCTGAGAAAAAACAAGAGAGCTGGTCCCTCTCAGACTTGTATCTTAGACAGGGGATAATTCTACCCCAGAAGCATCTATTGATTATTCCTGTAATCTAGGCAACAGACGTGTAGGATGTCTCAGTCCCAGGGTCGGGGACCCAGGCCAAGGCCGGACGCAGGAGAGGACAGGGCGAAGTCTCCATCCAGCGACTGCCGTGGACTACCTAGGATCCGGGCCAGGCCAGGAGGACAACAGTAGCCCAGGCTGGACACAGGCTCAGATAAGGCAGAGCTGGGGCAGGCCTGCCCTAGGCCTGAGCTCTCATAGAGACCCTGGGCCAGGGGCCAAGCAGGAGCTGGGACCTATGGCTGCATTGGGCTTAAGTGGGCTTGGTCCTGAAGCTCGTTGTCCCTGTGTTACCATGTGACCCAGCACTGACTCCCGCGGAACCTGGCCTGGGGAGAAGTGCCCCTCATCCTTACCGAGCACAGAGGAATGACCCTGTCCTCCATCCTGGTCCCGTGGTGCTGGCGGTGTGTGGGATCTGCGTGAGGGCAAACCCCTCACCACAGGGTGCCAGGGTCTGCAGTTCTGGGAAGACCCTGGCCTGTGTTTGGGGAGCAGCGGTGCTGCAGGAAGCACGAGGGCCACTTCAGCCTCAGGGCTCTGGGAATGCTTGTCCTGGTTTCGGCAGGGATAGAGTTAATTTCCTTCCTAGTAGCTGGTACAGTGCTGTGTTTTGGATTTAGGGTGAGAACAATGTTGATAACTCACCAATGTTTTAGATGTTGCTAGGTAGTGCTTACACTAGTCAAGGACTTTTCAGCTTCCCACGCTCTACGGACCGAGAAGGCTGGAGGTGCACAAGAAGCTGGGAGGGGGCACAGCCAGGACAGCTGACCCCAACTGGCCAAAGGGATGTTCCATACCATGTGACGTCATGCTCAGCATATAAAGCTGGGGGAAGAAGAAGGAAGAGGGGGGACATTCGGAGTGATGGCATTTGTCTTCCCAAGTCACCATTATGCATGATGGAGCCCTGCTTTCCTGGAGATGGCTGAACACCTGCCTGCCCATGGGAAGTAGTGAATGAATTCCTGGTTTTGCTTTGCTTGCGTGCGCGGCTTTTGCTTCACCTATTAAACTGTCTTTGTCTCAACCCACGAGTTTTCTCACTTTTACCCTTCCGGTTCTCTCCCCGATCCCACCGGGGGGGAGGAGTGAGCGAGCAGCTGTGTGGTGCTCAGTTGCTGGCTGAGGTTAAACCACGACAGTGAGGAGCACCTTGGTTACCCTGTCACAAAAAGGACTGTCGTCCACCACTCAGCCGCTCGCTGTGACCAGTTTATATACTGGGCATGATGTCACATGGTGTGGAATATCCCTTTGGTCAGTTGGGGTCAGCTGTCCTGGCTGCGCCCCCTCCCAGCTTCTTGTGCACCTCCAGCCTTCTCAGTCGGTAGAGCATGGGAAGCTGAAAAGTCCTTGACTAGTGTAAGGACTACTTAGCAACAGCTAAAACGTTGGTGTGTTATCAACATTGTTCTCACCCTAAATCCAAAACACAGCACTGTATCAGCTACTAGGAAGGAAATTAACTCTGTCCCTGCCGAAACCAGGACAATGCTGAAGGAGCTTGGTGCCTGGGGGAAGGCACTCAACGTGTGTTCTGTGGTTGGGCTGGTGCCTGCTCTGTGCCATTCAGGGACAGCTCACGGATCCTGCTGAGTGCAGAATCAAATCCCACTGTCACTGCCATGTCTCCACAGAGCTGGGGGTATCTCCTCTCGCACAGCACCCTTCCGGACAAGAGTTGCGTTGTCGCACTTGCAAGGACCTTAGAGGCCTTTGGGCTGAAGAAAGATGCTCCGTGCTTGGGGAAAAAAGGCCCCAAAAAGCATTTGTGTGCATTTGGGCACCACTCACTGTCCTGGGCCTGCCTCACCCAAGGGGGTGCTGGGTTCACAGGGACAGGGCACACCAATGTGTGGCCTGCTGTAGCTGGTACCAATACTAACTTGTGAACACCTCAGCCCATGTTGGCAACAGCTGGGCCATGCCATGTGCTGTGCTCACAGGTGAGAGGGCTGCAGGGGGAAGCTGTCTCTGCTGACCCTGCCCAGGCGTGCTGGCCATGGCCCCCAGATTGGCTGATGGAGGAGAGGGGCAGCTGGAGTAGGGACTGTGGGCCATCCCCAAGGCTATTTACCCATTCCCAATTCCAGCCATCCTTTGGCAACGTCTTCTGCTGAGGCCCCTTGCCCAGCAGAGCCCAACCCAAAGCAAGAGGAGTAGAATCATAGAATCATAGAATCATTGAGGTTGGAAAAGACCTCTAAGATCATCGAGTCCAACCGTCGACCCAACACCACCATGTCCGCTAAACCATGTCCCTAAGTGCCTCATCTACGCGTCTTTTAAATACCTCCAGGGATGGGGACTCCACCACTTCCCTGGGCAGCCTGTTCCAATGTTTCACCACTCTTTCAGGAAAGACATTTTTCCTTACATCCAATCTAAACCTCCCCTGGCGCAACTTGAGGGCATTTCCTCTTGTCCTATTACTTGTTACTTGGGAGAAGAGACCGACACCCACCTCGCTACAACCTCCTTTCAGGGAGTTGTAGAGAGCGATGAGGTCTCCCCTCAGCCTCCTTTTCTCCAGGCTAAACAACCCCAGTTCCCTCAGCCGCTCCTCATCAGACTTGTTCTCCAGACCCCTCACCAGCCTCGTTGCCCTTCTCTGGACACGCTCCAGCACCTCGATGTCCTTCTTGTAGTGAGGGGCCCAAAACTGAACACAGTATTTGAGGTGTGGCCTCACCAGGGCCGAGTACAGGGGCACGATCACTTCCCTACTCCTGCTGGCCACACTCTTTCTGATACAGGCCAGGATGCCATTGGCCTTCTTGGCCGCCTGGGCACACTGCCGGCTCATGTTCAGCCGGCTGTCGACCAACACCCCCAGGTCCTTCTCTGCTGGGCAGCTTTCAAGCCACTCTTCCCCAAGCCTGTACTCTTCCCCAAGAGCCTGTGGGACTGCTGACCTCCTCGGGGCCTCCCACAGGCCCACAGTTCCTCTCTGGAGGACAGCAGTTGTCAGGATTCCTGTTCACATGACGTGCTCCAGGGCCAAGGGGGTATTTCTGAGCAGAGTCACAGCAAGGCAAGGACTGATGGCCATTGGCTGTGGAGTAACTAGGGTGTCTTCCTCAGCTTCAAGAGGCAGTGCCTGAAAGAGGACTCGCTGCAGTGTGTCCCACCCTCCAACGCCTCTAGGAGTGATGAAGGGTCCCCCTGTGCCCCCACCCACTTCCCCTCCAAAGCAATGGCTTTCTCCCTCGGCAATCAGTGTGCAGATGGAAAGACCACCAAAGGGACACAGGCAGGATTGCAGCAATTTTTTAATGAGCCTAAAGAGGGAAATGAGGTCACTCCAAGTGGAGGCCCCCAGTGCAGGGAGGAGCAGGAGCAGCCAAGAATCTGTTCCCCTTTTCCTGGGGCAGAGTTCCCACAGGGCATCTGTCGACCTGCCCAGCAAAGCGAGACAGGCTAGCAGGTCACTCCAGGCTGGTTTCTGGGGTCCTCACAGCAGGCTTTGAGGGGAGCCCAAGACAGCAAACAAAAGAGAGAAAAAGGGTGAGTGGAAGACAGGAAAGATAGACATTGGCTGTGTTTTCAGAGAGCCCAGGCTGGCCTCTTCCAGGGCAAGCCAGAGATGACCAGCTAGTCTGAAAACAACGGCATGAAGTTTGATCCTCTGTCCAGCAGCATGTTCTGAGTTCCTAGGTGTCCTTATCCGAGGCCATTGCCAGCATCTTTAGCAGGGGGGGCATCTGCTGCGACAGTAGCGGCTGGTAATGCAGGAGAGGTCACAGCACCCAGAGGTGATGGGCACTCCGTCACAGCTGAGGATGCTGCCAACAGCAGCGGAGGTGGAGGAGCCCACAACGGTGTTCTGTGGGAAGGAGCTGAGGATGGGGCCGGGCAGGGTCACCACCACGGGGGAGGGCTGGATGACGACAGTGGAGTTCTGGCACTGCCTGACACAGGGCTCATTGCAGCTGTTGGCCAGTGGGGTCGGGCAGCAAGGCTGGCAGGGCCGGCATGGCTGGCACTGGTCATTGCAGGACATGTCTTGGGTCCGGAGGGGCACCTGGGAGAGAGGGCAGGCAGGAAGCAAAACATGGGGATGAGTGAGGAGCAGCCTGTCACCACACCATGAGGGAACCAAAGAACATGCAGGGCTGGGAGGTGGAGGCTGTGCAGAGATGTAGGAGGGCTTCTTGGCCTCATCCTGACAGGGCCCAAAAAGAGCCACCAGCTCCTATGCAGCTACTGCCTAGCCCCTGAGTCCAGTAGCCACCTCACTACAGTCCCAGCTTCCCTCCGTGTCTAACCTGCTCCCCACCTCCCCCTCCCGTGACAAGGAGCCCCAAGATCTGGCAGAGAAAAATCTGGTGTCAGCTGAGAGCTCCATTGAGGTGAGACCTCCTTTTAGAGAAAGTGGAGGAGGAGAAGGGGCTTCAGACTCACCTGACTCCCAAGGAGAAGGAGGCAAGAGAAGTGGATGAGAGAGCAAGGAGCTGGGCTGGCTTTTATCATGGACCTTTACCGCCCCAGGCTGCCAGAGGCATCCCTTGTAGAGGTGATTATTGTCTGACAAGCTCATCCTGAATGCAAAACATCCCAGCTAATGCTATGGCCTGCGTTTTGGCTTCCTGAATTGCTGTCTTTTCGTTTCCTGCTTTATGCCGGGCACATTCCCCAGTGAAGGCATCTTTTGCATGACAGGATGAGCGGCCCAAGCATTTCCGGTGCAAAACACGTCAGCATGGGCAGAGGACTCATCTCACATGCTGGAGGAGTCCAGTAAAGGACACTCAAGGTAGACTAAACAGCTGGCTTAGACAACACACATGCGCACAAACACGCACACATCTAGACCTCCAGTCACCTAGAGTTAATTGAGAAGGCTCAAGACACCCAAAGAGAGGCTGTCTACGCTGCCCAGGGCCACCGCACAGGTCTTGGACTTGACAGAGTCATCTTCTGCAAGTCCTGTGTCCAAGGGTTCAGCGTGGCTGAGTGAAGACTGATCTGTGCTCGGTGAGAGCGGGAGATGCAGCTGATGAGAGTAACGTGCCCAGCTTGAGCCCATTCACCCACACAGAAGTCCCTGCCCTGCTCTCTGTCTGTCCCTGAGTACCGTGGACATGGATCTGGGGTTTAGCCATGGGACAGAGGTGCTTGTAGGCTCTGGTGGGACAGCCTGTGGGTTCACTTCTGACTGCATGATGAAGCAAGCCATGCACACGTGACCCGGTAGGCAGGCCCTGCCGTGAGCTTATGCTAGCTGGGGAGTTGAGAGGCCACCATTGGTCAATGGCAGGATCAGTGTCTCCAGAAAGATGGTTTGTCCCATTTACCCTGCACGTCTGCTTTGGGGTGGGAAAAGTCCCATGTGTGAGCTGATGTCTCTTCACTGACTGTGGGAAGAGGCTGTAGAGTCTGCTAGAGCGGGTCCAGAGGAGGGCCACGAAATGATCAGAGGGTGGGAACACCTCTGCTATGAAGAAAGGCTGAGAGAGGTGGGGTTTGTTCAGCCTGGAGAGGAGAAGGCTCTGGGAACACCTTCTTGCGGCCTTTCAGGACTGCAAGGGGGCTTATAAGAAAGACAGAGAAAGACAATTTGCCAGGGCCTGTAGTGACAGGGCAAGGGGCAATGGCTTTAAACTGAAAGAAGGTAGATTTAGATTGGATTACATAAGGAAGACATTTTTTGCAATGAGGGTGGTGAGGCAGTGGAACAGGTTGCCCAGAGATGTTGTGGATGCCCCATCACTGGAAGTGTTCAAGGTCAGGTTAGATGGGGCTTTGAGCAACCTGATGTAGTGAGAGATGTCCCTGCCCATGGCAGGGGGATTGAACTAGATGGCCTTTCAAGGTCCCTTCCAACCCAAACCATTCTATGATTCTATGATTCTATGTATTATGCTGGTAGCAAACATGGCTCTGTGAGGTCCTTCCCTCCAGGACAGTGAGATTGGGCTGAAAGAGCCTCTACACGAGGATGTCGTTGCAATCTGAGTTGGTCCCACAGGGCCGGAAGGACGTATCTGCTGAAGGGATCTTGATCCATTTCACTCACGTCCCCTTAATTACCTATATTTACTAAGAGTGAGATGCAAAGCATGGCACAGAAGTCAGAAGAGAATCCCTCTCCCTCGAGAGCTCATTTGGGCAGCGTGCATGGCAGCAGCGGGGCATGGCAGCACTCAGCAGCTTTGGCTTCTGTCCCCAGAGGACCCTCTTGGAAGAGTGAGGGCTACTGGTCGGGAGTGGAATGTGTTTGGCAAGGTGAGGCAAGAGTGTCTTTGCAAACACCTGCTACACTGGGAAGGAGGAGTTTAAAGTAGGTATGGAGGGGGAGGTCTACCATAGACTGAAGAGCAGGGATGTCAGAAGGGGTAGAAGCGGTATGCCTGGGGAAGCTCTCACATTCCCCTGTGGCACAGGTGGTGGTGTAGTTACATGTCTGCTACAAACCTCCTGCTCAAGAAGAGAAGGCAGGTGAAGCTTTCTTCAGGCAGCTGGGGAAAGCCTCACAGTCACAGGCCCTGGTGCTCGTGGGTGACTTTTATCACCTCAGTGTCTGCTGCAGGAGGAAAATGGCTGGGCACAAGCAAACCAGGACATGTCTGGGGCATATGGAAGACAAATTTTTGATGCAGGCAATCCATGAATGGACTAAGGGAGAGGCTCTGTTGCACCTGCTTCTCACAAGTGAGGAGGAACTGTTGGATGATGTAAAGTTCAAGGGCAGCCTTGCCTGCAGTGACCATGAGACTGTGGACCTTAAGATCCTCAGAGGGCTGACCAAGACAAACAGGAGTATTACTGCCCCCGACTTCAGACGAGCACTTCTTAGTCTTGTCAGGGACCTACCTGCTCGGCAGGATACCATGGGAAATTGCCCTGGAGCGCAGAGGTTTCCAGGAGGGATGGCTAACCTTCAAGGACAGCCTCCTCAGAGCACAAGGATGGTCCTCTGCAATGTGCAGAAAGGTGAGTCAGGAAAAGCCAAAGCACAGCTGGAGTGGAAACTTGCAAGGCAGGGGGTGGAGGGAATCAGGCAAGGTATCTCTGAGCCTATTGGCAGCAAAAGGAAGGCTAAGTAGATGAGGGCTCATTGCTTGGTGAGGAAGAGGACCTGGTGACAAATGGTAGGGAAAAGGCTGATGTACTCCATGCCTCTTTCTCCTCAGTTTTTACTGGCATGGCTTCTCCTCAGGCCTACCACACCCCTGAGCCTCCCCACACACTCTCTGGGAAGGAAGCAGCACCCACAGTAGAAGAAGAAAGAACTAAGGAGCTCTTACTACCATGTGGACATACACAAGTTCCTGGGACCACTTGGGATGCATCCAAGGGTGTTTAAGGAGCTGGCTGGTCAGTCATTACTCAGTCCCTGGAAAGAAGATGCAGCAAATACTCTCAGAAGCCTTTTCTAAACTCATGAAAGGCAAGAAGGGGGTTGGGAGCAGCTGACATGGGTCTACTGAGGGCAAATCATGCCTCACCAACCTCCTTGCTTTCCATGAGGAGGTGACTGGCACTGTGGGGAAGGGGAGGGGCACTGGCTGTGGTGTACCTTGACTGTAGCAAGACCTTTGACATACCCTCATGGGTGCGCACATATGGACACCTATACGCACACAGAGGTATGCACACTCACAGCCATGCACACACAGAGTTATGTGTCATATGTGTGCCCTTCTGAAGAGGTGTGTGCACACACGTTTCCAAAGGAGCCCATGTGCAGACACAGGCAGAGCCACCCCCCATACCAACATGTATGCACAGACATTCAAACACACATGCTTACGCGTGTGCATACTCCTAGCACGCATGTATTTGCATACAGGTATATGTGCATGCTCATTTACACATATGTACACACATGAAAGCACATATCCACACAGACCTGTACCCCCACACTTAGATAGATCCAGATGGTCACAACTGTCCATGCTCACCTCCATGAAGGCACCTGTATGTGATAAAACACATACACAGTCATGAACAGACCTGACCAAACACACTTTCAAACACCATTTGTGCACGCTCATGCTTGCAGGTGCATTACCCCGGGCACACACAGACACACACGTATGTGCGAATGCACACATGAGCACAGCCAGAGGGACATGTATGTGAGCATGAACATGCACACGCACCACTGAGAACCAGGACGCCCAATGCCAGCTCTCAGCCTCTCGGGATGACTCTAGGCAAGTCCTTCAGGCCCCACAGTTAAGGCATTGAATCAGACACCATCAGCTTTAGTGAGCTCAAGCGTTTGACTGTGGTTCAGTCAGCTGTTTTCTCACCAGAAAAGAGAGAGAAACCACAGCAGAATTGAAGCTGCCATGGCCTTTCCAGACATTGAGCATCTCTGTGTCCCACGTCTATGGGTCAGGAATAACGTAAAAACTAGAGAAAATCCATATTGTTGCAAACACAAAGAATCCCCACATTACAATAGAAAAAAACTCCTTCAGCCTTAGGTGCTCCCAGCTGTCCTATGTGATCTCCCTTAGGGAGATATCAGGGTGTTGGACCGGCCCCTCCTTTCTAAAGGGAGTGGAGCCCCAGTGGCGTATTCACACAGCAGCAGAGCGTGGCGTGCCCGGGAGAAGCCAAACTCCTCACAGGCTGCAAACACTGAGGCTGGGACACCAGAAATGAGAGTGCCTGATCCCACACCACATCCAGCGTGGGCTCCTCCCTCCATGGGTGCACAGGTCCTGCCAGGAGCCTGCTCCAGCGTGGGCTTCCCACGGGTCACATCCTCCTTCGGGCATTCACCTGCTCCGGTGTAGGGTCCTCCATGGGCTGCAGGGTGGATATCTGCTCCACCATTAACCTCCATGGGCTGCAGGGGGACATCCTGCCTCACCATGGTCTTCCCCACAGGCTGCAGGGGAATCTCTGCTCCAGTGCCTGGAGCACTTCCTCCCCCTCCTTCTTCACTGGCCTTGGTGTCTGCAGAGTTGTTTCTCTCACATATTCTCACTCCTCTCTCCGGCTGCAATTGCTGCTGTGCAGGGTTGTTTTCTTCCCCTCCTTCTTAAATATGTTATCACAGAGGCACTACCACCGTTGCTGATTGGCTTGGCCTTAGCCAGCTTCAGGTCCATCTTGCTAGAAGCTTCTAGCAGCTCTGCACCCCCTGCAGCCCCCCCGCTACCAAAACCTTGCCATGCAAACCTGGTACAGTGACTGATCCCAGTAAGAAAGGCACCCAGCCTCTTCAAAGCATTCCTTAAAATGCCATTTATTAGCACTAAGACTAGAAAGAAAGAGGATAGTATAGGTGATCTTACATCCCTTCAGATGCTGGGAACCCTGAGCTGCTCACCATCAGCTGCTCTCACAGAATGAGAAAATCACAGGACGTTTGAGGTTGGAAGGGACCTCTGGAGGTCATCTGGTCCAACCCCCCCTGCTCAAGCAGGACCACCTAGAGCCAGTTGCCCACAACTGGTGGTTTTTGAGTATCTCTAAGGAGGGAGAATCAGCAGACTCCCTGGGATACCTATGCCAGTGCTTAGTCACTCCCACAGCACAGTAAGAACGTATTGCCCCCTTGCCAGGGCACAGGTCACTGTACTGATCCCATCCATGGAAGGGTTACCCCATCTTGGTCAGTCGAGCTTTAAAGCATTTTCTTCAAAGGAAACAGCTCTAGTCATCGTTTCCACTGTCAAACACTACAACCCTGCCAGTTGTTTACTGGATGTGAACAAATACCAGCAGCTTTCACATCCTTGTTTCTTAGGATGTAAACCAAGGGGTTCAGCAGGGGAGTAAGAACGGTGTAAAGAACAGCCACCACTCTGTCTAGTGACCCTTTCAAGGTCACTTCCCATGTAGGTGAAAGACACACAGACCATGGAAACAGGCCACGGCAGTGAAATGGGAAGCACAGGTTGAGAAAGCTCATTGCCTGCCTTCTGCATAGCAAATCTACAGGATGGTTCTTGCTCTGCACCTGTAAGAAGTGAGGATGAAGAGGAAGCAGCGGAGGGTCACATCCCCAATACTGAAGATGATCACGGCCTTGTTGGCAGATGTGCCAGCACAAGCCATGGCCAGGAGGGCTGGCAGATCACCAAAGAAGTGGCGGATGTGCCTGGGCCCACAGTAAGCCAAATGGGAGGTGATTATTGCATGTGGAGCAGGAGCAGGGAACTGGCCAGCCATGTCCCTGCCACCAGCCAGACGCACACAGCCCGATGCATGATGGCCCCACAGCACAGAGGGTTGCAGAGAGCCAAGCAGTGGCCATAGGACATGACAGCGTAGAGGAAGCATTGGTCCCTGCCCAGCAGCTGGGAGGAGTACAGCTGGGCCACGCAGCTGTGGAAGGAGATGGGTATGCCCAGTGGCTTGAGGAAGCCCTCCAGCATCTTTGGAAGGAAGACACTGCAGAAGCAGAGATCCAGGAAAGAGAACTTGCCCAGGAAAACATGCACAGGTGCCCACAGCCTGGAGTCAGCTGTCAAAATTAGCCGGATGAGGAGGTTGCCCAGGAGGGTGAAGGTATAGATGGTGAAAAACACAAGAAGGGAAGCACGCTCATCTCTGGTACATGGGGGAGGCCCATGAGGATGAACTCTGACACGGCACTCTGTTTATCTCCATCCAACCAACACTTCTGTCCCTACAGAAGGAGATATTGTTGCTCCTTCTCCGTGGTAAATCACGCCAGGCCAAACTGTGAATGATGCACAATGTTCCCTCCCCAGGTGTATGCGTTGTGCTGCTAGGTTTTGACTCCATCCTTTCTAACACTGCCCAGTCCCCAGGGATCTTCAGCACAGTCCATGGTCCGTTGTGTTCCAATGTCTGTTCCTGTCTTGTGTGTACTTGTAAGCAGCCAGGTTTGTGTGGATGCACGTGGGAGCACAAATTTGTGCATAATTCCATGCGGGTGTGCATGAGCCTCTGTGTGTGTGTGTCCTTGTGTGTCACTCATCACGAGGGAATGTGCTGCTCATGGCAGAGAGAGACACTCTCCACTGCTCTCTCCATGAGCACGACAGGGCAGCAGGTTCCCAGGGTCAGAAGGAGCCTGAGCGCAGCCCAACGGTGATGGCACCAGCCTGCTAGAGATCTGTCCAGGGAAGGGGCACTGCAATGCAGCCCCTGTCTCCTGAGCCCTCCTTTTCCTGCCCCTCCAAAGCTCACACTCCGCTGCTGCCCATTTCAGGCCCCAGCAAGGATGGTTTCACTCCAGCTTGGATCCTCGGTTGAATTCAGTGTAACAACATTGGGAGTGCCTCAGCATGGCTGGCAGTCCCCCCTGCCTGCCTCTCCAGGCCAGGACACAGCTGCTCTCCCCAGTGCTAGAGAGTTCAAAAGGATGGGGATGGCTTTATGGGCAGGGAGAAAGGCTGAGGAATCCTGCTGACCATGTGCTGGCCATCCCTGAGTGGATCTGCTTCCAATGCAGTGTCGGTGGTGTCTGGGGTGGGACACATCCCCCTCTCATGTCCATGTCAATGCCAAATGTACTTGTGCAGCCCATCAACCTGGTGTCATGTCGGGCAGGGGCCAAGACCTTTTCCCAAACAGGTACTGAATGAAAGGAACATGAAGCCTGATGTCGCTGTGGTGTAAGTGGAAGGACAGACCCTGTGGCTTGCACAGGAAAGCCAAAGAGCTGATGACTGCTTTGATGTTTAGCCCGCAGGGACCTTCATGTCTCACATTGAAATCTCAGTCTGAGTGTCCAGCAACTGCCTCTGCAAGGGAAGGAACACTGGATTCAAGACCAGAAGAGACCCTCACTCTGACAAGGGCTGTGCACAGTGTATAATGTTCCTGAGCCCGTATCCCCGCCTGAATGTTTGTCTGCCTGGACTTAGGTCCAGCTTGGAGACAATGCAGCTGAGGGCTTTTCCACTTCCCTTTAGTGACCCCATTAGAGAACAGTGCCAGGGAGCTCTTCTGGGAGAGCTCAGCCAGGGCCAATTCCCCTCTCCGTGGAGCTGCTTCTGAGCTGAGGCTCTAGTGTAGCTGAGGGCCAACCTCATTGCTTTCTCATGAGGTAACAGGCACCGCGGAGAAGGGAAGGGGACGGGTGTATCTAGAGTTTAGCAAGACCTTTGACAGCCTCTCTCATACTTCCTTTATGACCAAATCAGTGACAAATGGCTTCAGTGATGAGGTGGGTGGAAAACTGGCTGGACTACCAGGCTCAGAGAGTTTTAACCTTAGTCCAAAGCCCAGATGGCTGACACGTATTAGTGGGGTCTAGTAGTAGGGATCAGCAGTAGGACCAATACTGTTTGATGTTTTCATGAACGCCATGAGTACTGGGCAGTGGGGAACTCCCAGCAAGTCTCTGGATAACACCCAGCGAGGGGAACGGGCCGGAACTGTCACACACGGCTCCTGTTCAGAGGACCTGGACAGGCTGGAAAAATGGGCTGACTGGAACCTCCTGAAGGCCAAAAAGAGTACGGGCAAGGTTTTGCATCTGATGGAGGAACCAGCCCATGCAGTCACGCAGGCTGGGGGCTGGCTGCCTAGGAAGCAGATCTACAGAAAAGGATGTGTGGTTTTAGGAGACACCCAGCTGAACATGAGACAGCAGTGTGCCCCTGCAGCAAAGACGGTCAACTGCATCCTGAGCTGTGTTAGTCAAAGTGTTGCCAGCAGGTCCAGGAAAGTGACCCTGCCCCTCTGGCCCTTGTGAGACCACACCTGGAGGACTGCGTCCAGGTTGGGGCTCCCTGCTCCAAGAAGAGTATCGACATACTGACGTGAGTGCAACAAAGGCCACCGAGTCGATTAGGGGGCTGACAAAGTTGACATGTGAGGACAGTCTGAGAATTGGGCCTGCCCATCTTAGATATGTCTCGGGAGAGATCTCCTTGCTTTCTACAACTACCTAGTCAGAGGTGACAGAGAAGATGGACCTAGTCTCTGGAAGTGCCCAGGAGACAGGACATGGGGAGTTCTGATTAAGCAATAGGCTAAAAGAAATAATAACAAAAGGAACGGGTTTCCCAGAAAGGTTGTACAATCTCCATCCTGGAAGGTGTTCAAGGATGGACTGTATGTGACCTTGAGCAACCTGGTCTAATGGGGTCTGTTCCGAGCAGAGGGGTGATCTAGATGACCTCTGGAGGTCCCTTCTCACCTACATTCTGACTCTGTGATTCCCCCTTGCCCCTGCCCTCCCTGACCCCTGCACGCCCACGGGCACACGTGCCCTCACTCGCCCTCTGCCACAACACAACTCTTAGCCATTGTGCTGGGACTGCGGAGGGGCAGCTGAAGGGAGGCTCTCAGCCTCCTCCCTGCCATCCGCAGGGAATCAGTGGCTGCTGTTTCCAGCCCCTGAGCTGGGAGACAGCCATGGGAAGCTGGTCCATCTCCTGGGTCAGGGCCCTGCAGCTGTCCCCGGCTGCAGCGGGCACTGTGCACGCTTGTTCTTGCTGGGGAGCCCTGGCTGGAGGAGGGGAAGAGTCCACTTCCCAGGAGAGCAGCTTGTGGCCCTGCAGAGCCACCGAGCACTCTTAGCCCGGGCGAGACCCCGGGCGGCGCCGGCGCAGGGCTCAGCCCCGGGGCGGAGCTGGCGGCGGCGGAGAGGAGAGGAGAGGAGAGGAGGCGGCGCGGCCAGAGCAGAGAGCCGGGGCTGGCGGGGGGCAGCGAGGCGCGGGCGGCGGAGCGGCGGCATGCGGCGGTGCCGGGGCGCAGGGCTGGCGGGGCTGGCCGCGGTGCTCCTGGGTGCGCGGGGCTGGCGGCGGGGGCCGGGGCTGGGCCTGGGGTGGCCCCCGCAGCTCCCTCGAGCCTGCCGTCCCCTCTGGCTTCTTCACGGACCTCTGCCCCCGAACCATCCTCCCGTCCAGCCCTCCCTCTGCTGCCATCCCACGTTCCCCCAGAAAACTCATCGCTCTAGCCTTTCTCCAGGCCTCCCTGTTTCCTTCCTTTCCTCTGTGTCTTGCCGTATAACTCATGCGGTCATCCCTTCCCCCTTGCTACTTTATTTCTGTCTTTCTTTCCTTTATCCCCCTTTTTTTCTTCAACGCCTCCACCCTTCCAGCTATCCTTCACACATTCACCTTGCCACCACCTATTAATGGACACTTCCATCAGTGCACGTGTTGACATCCTCTGGAAACTCTTCTCCTCATCATCTCTCTTTGTTCCTGACTGCTTCTGCGGGACTTGGTTTGGGAAACAGCAGGCAGGGCTGAGCACAAAGCAGGGTTTGACTGGTTTTTCTTCTTTTTCTCCTTTTTTAACTCGGCAGTGGCTGCGGGCAGAGCCCAGGTGCAGCAGGAGCCGTTGGCAGAGACCACCGAGGGCACTGGCATCAGCATCAACTGCTCGCACCCCAACATACAGATCACCTACTACATCCACTGGTACCGTCAGCTCCCGGGCCGAGCCCCCCGACTCCTCGTGTTCAGTTTTAAACAGTCCAAAGAGCTGCAGGACCCTCCGGGGCGGCTGTCGGTGGCGGCAGACCGCCGGTCCAGCGCCCTGCGGCTCGCCCGGCCCCGGCGCGGGGACGCGGCGGTGTATTACTGCGCCCTGGGAGACACGGGGAGAGGAGCCGGGGCTGCGGCCGGGCACGAACCGCCGCGGGCGGGGCCGGGCGCGTGTGTCGGGGGCGGGGGGACAGCCCCGGCCGGGCCCGCCAGGGGGCGCTGCCGCTCGGCCCGCCGGGGCCGCCTCGCCCCGCCCGGCCCCGCCCGGCCCCGCCCGGCCCCGGGCCCCGGGGCGGTTCCCCCGCCCCACCGGCACCGGCACCGCCTTCAGCATCGACCCTGGCACCGGCACCGGCATCGGTACTGGCACCGGCACCGGGCCCGCCGAGGCCCCGCAGCCCCGGGAGGTCCCCCCGACGCGGCTCCGGAGCCGCCCACCGGGCAGAAACTTTCTCCCGCCCCTCACCCCCCGATCACCCCCGCACTCCCACCGGGAGGCAGACTGAAATCCCCCGCCACAGTGGCGGCGGCGGCGGCAGCAGGGCAGGAATCGCGATGGGAGCAGTGGCAGTGTCCGGCGGTGCCCGGGAAGGAGCAATTGTAGCTGCCGGCACCGCTGGCTCCCCGGATTTCACTTTTTTTTACTTTGTTAAAGCTGGATATACCTACAACTGAGTCCTCCAACTACAGGCTTTCACAGGGCTTTCAAACTTCCCTGCTAGCCTTAGAAAGTCGTTGCATGGAGTCAGGAGTTCAAGCTCCACACTGACAGGAGAAGGGGATGTCGGGGTCACAGGTCTTCAAGTGCTCCCCAGAGTGGCTCAGTGTTGAGATGTTTAAGAAGGGAGGGAAAGCCCCTGTGGGAACAGGGAGCATGTCGGAGGCTTCAAGGGGGGCTGTTTCCATCCCCGAGGGAGGTGGGTGCAGGCCCCTGCCTCTGGCTGCACACTGGATGGCAGAAGTAGTTCACCATGGACACTCCTCCCTTGCTGGGGGCTGGTTGGGCTGGTTGTGATCTCCAGGAGCAGCAGAAAGCAGGAGAACAGCCTGCAGCCTCCTATTGCCTGACAGCAGGCGGCTTGAGCTCTTCCTTCAGGCTCCTACAGGAACTTTCAGGTGCCCCAGGCCCCTTTGGCAATGAGACCTGGAGCTGAGAGGCAGCGCTTCTACACCAGGGTATGTCTGCCTGAGAGGATGCTCCAGCACCTTCTGATTTGGAGGGCTGGGAGAAGCCCAGCTGTGGCCTGACTGCCCAAACATGAACCCCCCGACACTGAACAACCTCCCTTTAGCCCCTGCAAACCTGGAACGCAGTAAGAGTCACAGTTTGGTGTCTTTCCTTGGGCTGAGCACTTTAAAAACTTTAATTTGTCTCCCTACAGAGCCTCCTCGTGGCAGAGGTGTGGAGTCCCAAGCCCGCCTGACTCAGAAGACTCTTCATTCCCACCCATCAGCTATTTACACACATTGGCCAGATCCCCCGTGAGCCTTCACTTCCCCAGGCTGAACACTGCCTGCCTCTCAGCCGATCCTCATAGGAAAGATGCTCCAGTCCCTGCTGGGCTCGTTCTGACATCTTTCTTGTACTGGGGAGCCCAGAACTGGAGCCAGCACTCCAGACATGGCCTCACCAGTGCTGAGTAGAGAGGAAGGATCAGGTCCCTTGTTCTGATCTGGCAATGCTCTTCCTACTGCAGCCCAGGATGCTGTTGGTTTTCCTTTGCACGAGGGTGCATTGCCACAGCAGACTCAGGAACACCCCTGAGCCGCTGAAACTGAGCAGGACACAGCAGTGAGTATTCAGGAGAAGCATCCCAGCTGCTTGTCCAGCTCTGACTCTTCCCTCAGCGTCCACGAATGACCACTGCTGGGGAAGGGGCTCTTGGTAGCAGACGTGGCTGCTCCTGTGGCTTTACCTCCTAGCCAAAGAAGCCCAAGGAAGGAAGATGTCCTCCTAGCCCTGCATCTTGGGGATCAGCAAAAGCCTCAACGTGTGAGCAAGACCCCCCAGTCAGACCCTGGACAAGATTCTCTGTTCAAATCCTTGAGCTGTGCCCTTGCTTTTCACGTCTCTCCTCCAGCTGTGGGGACTCACCAGTGCTTCTGTGGGGGGTGTCCCCGTGTCCCTGAATCCCTGTGGGTTCTCTGCCCAGCAGAAAACTGCTGGTGGCTGTATTTGTGGGATGTGCATTTCTGGGATCTAGTTTGTCCCTCTGTGCACACGTCTCTTGTTATGCCAAGTCTGTTGTGGAAAGCAAAGAGCTGGCCCTGGAGAGGGGAAGCTGTGGGGGAAGCTGAAAAAGCAGCCATGGAGTGATGTGAGCTCAGTAGGCCATGACATCAGGTGTTTGCAGCGAGGCCTTCAGAGGTGACAAAGAAAGCTCAGTCTCTGTCCCTGGAGAAAAATGTCTCTGTGAGGTACTGGAAGGTGGATGGGAAGCCCCATTCCCACCTGGATGGGGTAAGAATGATAACATTTGGATCCCACCTGGAGGTAGAATTCACGTCTGTCCTCATCCACAGCTGTGCTCAAACTTCTCTGAGGGTGGATTCAGGATCTTGCAGGAAATGCAGGACATCTGGGAGGGCAAATAAACATGTTGGAATTTGGGGGTGCAAACCAGCTGCTTCCAGAATGACATTTCAAGTGACCTGAGTGCTTTTTTATACTTGCCTTACATCTGAGACTGATTGCTCATTTGGCCAGTCTTTCCCTTTTCCTTCATGTTTGTAACTTCTCAGGTGTCCTGAAAAGTGACTGCCATGGCTTAGCATTGCTGCAGGCGTTGCAGGGAGACACTTCAAAGGCTGAGCTCAACATGGGGCTTCCCCCCAGAGCCTTGACTCAAGAGACCCAGTTTTCTCTGGGGACAGGAGCCTTTCAGTGTCTTGAGGAACTCGAACAGCTGAGCAAGCTCAGCAGAGGCCACTGTCAGGGCATGTGGAAGGTGAGAGCTGCTGCTTCACTAAGGCTGTCAGATCAAGTTCCTTTTCCTTTCAAAGGGGAGAAGAAGTAAAAGGGAAAGTGATAAGCCAAGCACACAATGACAGCAATCTCTGAGTAAGTGATAAGGGAGACAAGGAGGGAGAGCAGAGCTTTGCAGCCTCTAATTGATGGGCCATTAGGAAACTGCAGGCACAGCTCTGAAGTGGGTCAGGCTGAGCTTTGTAAGTGACAAGAAGTGACAAGAGGAACATGAGGGTTATGGATGTTTTAGAGGGGGCCTGCAGGACTAGGCAACCCTGATTAAGGCATGCTTAGGGGCAGGGTCAAAGGTGGGGGAAAAAGAGGAATGGGGAGCAGCAAGGGGAGGCAATAGAGAGGAGGAAGGATGACAGGAGCCACCTGCACATAAGCAGAGTCTGGCCAGTGCACTTGTTGGGGTGAGCCCTGTGCCTGATCACTACCGCCCCCACTGCGTTCTTATTATATACTTTCTTAACCACCCTTCAGTATAACTTCACTTCCTTTCCCATGTGTGAGTGCTGCAAGGTCTGAGTGCCAGTAACTGGACAAGACAAGGACATGCTTGTGGCATCACTGCTAAGTGTGCCAAGCGATATATACAACGCAGCACAGCAGAGGTCTATGCCTCCTCAGGTCAGTTGTCGTGCGGGTCCCTAACTTCTCCATAAACAATTGTCTTGTGGTTACTGTGGGCCACTGCACGCAGGCAAGCGGATTGCCTGGTTCATGAGGTACTTTTGTTTGGAGAGATGGAGAAAGCTGACACTGCCTGGAGGGTCTGAAAGGGACAGTCGGGGTCTGCAGGGCTTGGAGTGGCCTTCAGCTGCCTGAGATCTACATCCCAGAGGTGGGCCGGGAGAGGCATCAGAGCATAAACTGCACTGGAGCCCAGTGCAGCCAAGCCAGTCGGGGTGTTAGAGGTGGTGAGCGAGGAGGCATCAAAGAAAGAGAGACTCTCAGGGATGTGGCCCTGGGGTCAGTGAGAATGGTTACGGGTTGAGGACTGTGGCTTATTTTCCCCTCTCATTAGAAATGCAGAAATCCTCATCTTCCTGTACATGTCTTTTGTCTGCTCTGAAGACTAGGAAGGCAGATCCCTCTCAGGAGCCCATCGGAGGGTAAGCTTCAGCCGGCTCCTCAACTTGGGAGAGGCTGTGTAAGCCTCAGGACCCTCCACTTCTCTAGAAACCTCCTTTTCCCAGCCCCTGTGCTGCTGCACAGCAGGGTTCATCTCCTATTCTGGGGGATTTGGAGTAGAGGCGTTGTTCCCAGGAAGCTGAGAAAGGACAGGGGAGAAGTTTCAGAAATAGATTCTTTTGTTCCTAGAAGAAATAGCAATGTCCCCAGAGAGCTGAGGACCCCAGAGGAAGATGTGAAACCTCAGTGGGGAGGAAACCCCTGACCTCCCAAATGGCCCAGCAGTGGGTGTGCAGAAGAGCAGGCGATTCTAGCTGGGGAGGTGAGGGCTCCACTGCGAGCTGACCGGGAACAGCCCCTTCCCACGACTGGGGCCCCCAGGGCCCCTGAGGGAGCCACAGGTGTTGCTGCTGGAGGAGGGAGAAACCCCGAAGGAGCATTTCAGGCACAGGAAGAACAGATCACTTCTCTTCCCCGCTTCTTCCTCCGCTCCCCCAACAGAGTCGTTTCCGGCAGCTCTGTTATCTCGGGGCTGGGAGGTGGTTTTCTGACTCTCTCTCACTCAGCCAACAGGCAGGTCGGTCTCGACATGCACCTCGGCTATCTCGTCCTCACGGCTTTCCTGGGGCAACTGCTGGGTAAGTCCTGGCTTTCTAGAAACGCATACTTCTTCTTCTCCCAAGGAAACCCTCACCAGCCTTATCAGGTCAATGTGTGGAAATACTCTTGGACAGCAGAAAAACACTGGGAACTGTTGGCTCACCTTTGTGGTTTTGCACCCGTTCTCTCAAAACGGTCTTACTGATGGAAATGAAAGGAGAAGAAAGAGAAGAGATACCTCAGACCCTTCATCTTGCTTTTCTCTCCCCTTCAATCTATCGCTCTCTACTCCTCTCTTCTGATCCCCCTCCTGCCACCGTAGGAGATCTCAGCTGTCTCTGCAGCCCCACATTTCTCCCCAAAATAAGCAAATCTTCTCAAAGGTACTACAGGGATTTTAAAGCTCTAGCTCCCACTAACATTAATAATGTGCCCCAGGCTGTCCCCTTCTGGCAGGCACATGTCAGCCATGGCTTCCAGTTTCCTCCTGGCTGGCAACACATCCATCGATACCTCTTTCTAAAGTGAGCTTTGAGTGTACTCGAGGAGCTAGGAGCCCTCTGAGATAAGAGGTGTGGGGACGCAGGATGAATCTTTTAGCCATAGCTCCATGGGCCTCTCAACCTGCTGGAGGGGTGCTGGGCCCAGCACACAAAGGTCAGGCATGACAGGCTGTTCCCTGCTCCTCCGGGCAGTAGGAGCAGGAGCAGGGACAGAGCACAGCTCTCCTCAGGATCCACGCTGGGCTGAGAGCTCTGAGCTCCTGCCCAAAACTACTCTCCTCCTGGCTGTCCGCAGGCCTCAGGAATTTCCTGCAGGGCAAAGGACAGGGAGCCTTCTCTACCAGGGTTTTGTACCCACTCCTGGTTTACTTCCCAGAGTCCTTCCCTGCCGAGCTGCTGACCTTCACTTTCTTCCAGGCACCATGGGGCAGATCACCGTCACTCAGCAAGAAGGACAAGTCACAGTGAAGCAGAGACACACCTTCCAGACAACCTGCACATACCAGACCTCCAACTTTGATGCCTTGCTTTGGTACCAGCAGAGGAAAGGACAAGCCCCACAGCGTATTTCGTATCAGGCAGCATCTGGCCCCAAGCAGAGCGGCCGTTTCACCACGTTGCTGAACACCACAGGGAAATACAGCCTCCTGCAGCTGGAGGAAGTCGAGGTCTCTGACAGTGCCTTGTACCTCTGTGCTGTGCGAGACACCCTGGTGCAGGGAGCTTCCTTGGCTGTGCAACAAGCCAGGGGAGGGAGGGGATGTGTCTGTGCAAGGCTGAGCCTGGGGGAAGGGGCCCTCAGCTCTCCCCTGGCAGTGCTGCTTCCCCTGTAAACCCAGCGCTCTGCAGGGCAAGATCCTCTTTCTGAAAGGGGCCAGTGTCAGTGGCTCTGGAGATGGCTGACCCTGACTGTAGGGCAGAGCCTGCTGGGATCCAGGACGCCAGGGGCTTGCCCTCAGCCCCTCAGACTCAGTGTTAGTAAATTCCTGCAAGCCCATGACTAATTGGGGACATCAAGCACCGACCAGCCCCACCCAGAGGCCCCTGGAGGGCATTGTGACAGAGGTTTGTGGGCTTGTTAGCTCTCTTCAATTAGTAAAGAATTCAGCTGGATTTGAGTCAAGCCATGGGGTTATCTCCAGATGTGCAGCCCGCCCAAGTGCAAAGCCTGTGCCTGAGGGGCAGAGCAAACCACACAGAACAGGCCTGGCTGCCAAACGCCCAGGCGCTCTCCATGCTCCTAACCAATAAGCAAAGAGACCGGCACACAAATGAAGCCTTACAACCCCCTGGGCTCCTTGCAGTCTCCTCCGGGGAGTTAGAGGGATCTATGCTCATCCGCAGCTCCTACAGAGGGAGCGGTGTCGCAGTGATGAGCTCCCACGGCAGCCGGGGACTGTGTGTCTGGGACAAGCCAGACTTGCAGCAGGCAGCTGTAGGGGAATTTTTATGTCACCCCTTGAGGCGAATTAAACACACGTTTGTGATTAAACAGTCAAAAAAATAATTAATGAACAAAGCCTTGGGCCGAGTCCTACCACCATAAGTGGTTCTAGAAGGGATCTGCAAAGATGCATCACAAGCAGATTCCTTATACACACTGGCACCAGCACCAATCCTCTGAGCGGTTGCATGGGGCACCTTAGCCTGGCCATGGGTCTTTCCCTCAATCCAGCTCTCCTGCTCAAAGGTGCCTCCTTGAGCGCTCCCATTCCGGGATGGCTACAAGACAATGCTGGGGCTGTTTCTGATCTCATCACCAAGGGAAACCTCACTCCCTCACAGGGAGTCATTCTGTCTCTGGCATCCCTGCTTCCAGCCAGTTTAACCCCTTCCGAAGTTGGGCCTTCTTGCCCTCCATGACAGATCATTCCTTGGTCACAAAGTACCATCGCTGAGCAGTTACAGATTGAATTTCCCCTTCACTGCAGATGCTGAGGCTGGGCATGAGAAGCGAGGCTGTGCTCATGAAGCTTCTTCCCTCTCACTGACTGGATTCTGTCTGGTGTTTTGATATCCTCAGGCTTGAGGAAACTCTGCTATCCCTGGCGTAATGTTTCCTCTTCCATTCCAGACATCAGTTTATGCAGGCAGGGTCTTAAATGTTCCCGTAGCACACCACGTGAAGGTGCAGTCTTCTTACTGTCAGGGATGTAAACATGCAGGGAAAGCTCTGCTGTCTGGTAAAGTACAAGCTGCACATACATGAGCCATTGCATTTCCATATTAGTGATTTGTTCATCTTGACCACTATGAAGAACAGGAGGCACATCCACCCTCCCCGACAGCAACTGGGTTTCTCTTGTCTCGAGACAGAGACACCTTAAAACTGGTTGCATTGTGTTATTTCCCTCTTGAACTTCAGCCATGGCAGTTGATGTAAAGAGATGCTGTACCTTTTCCTTCTCCTGTCCGCATGACTAATGACAAACCAAAACAAACGCAGACAAAGAGAAGGTCGACCCAGGCAGCTCCCAGCATGGGGCATCCACGGGCCCTCATTCCCCTGTGCTGTCTGGGGAGACAGCCCCAGCCTCAGCCTCGTATCAGCAGGTGCCTCCTCTACCCCACTGGTAGAAACAAAGAGTGCATGACAATCTCCCTGGTGGCCTTTGTCATCTCCTTCAGGGAGACCTGGGCATCTGGAACCAGCCCCCCCACCCCCAGCTCCTATGCAAGAAGCAATGCCGCAGCGGAGGATTGTGTGTCTGCTACCAGCCCAGCTTCCTGCAGGCTGCAAATGCGGAGGTCTGCACGCAGAAATGAGGTTGAACTAATGAAGTTGCTCCCCGGGTCCTTTGCAGGTAAATGCATTCTCTTCAAAAGCCAAAACCCCCCACCCTAATTAGCAGCTGAGAGGAAAAGGAGAATTTATATCAGTGTATCAGCATTTCAGTTCACATGTCTGTGTGGAACTACTTGCCTCCCCTCTCAGTAGCTTTTCCTCCCTCCCCTCTTGGGCTTTGCTGGTGAGGAGTTTGAAGATGTGCGGGGCCAGAGAGTGGGTCGAGTCTGTGCTGCCAAACCAACCCCTGAGCAAGGCCTTGGGCAGAGGCGTTTCAGCAAGTCCAGAACTTTCCTGCAGCAGTTTGGTAGGTCCCCTTCCACAGGGGGATGACGCTTCCCAACCCCTCTGTGGGTAAAAGCAGTAATTTGGAAAGCTCCTGGCCCCGCTTTGGACACTTAGGCAGCAGCCCCAGCCTCTCTCCCTGCCGTGCCTCTCTCCTGCTTCCCTCTGCCCTCTGCACAGGAAATTGTGCTGGCCTGCAAGGCCATCTTCTGCCTCCCAGCAGAGCTCCGTGCAGACTAGGAGGAACATCCATCCCCAAGAGGAGGCTGCGAGCGTCCCACTGGCATACAGAGCCAGAGATGCTCAGTCTCTCTGAAAGAGAATGGCCAAGGGCTCGTCCTCCCTTCACTCACATGTCAGCACACGTAAAAACACATGAGCATGCACACCCAGTTACACAGGAACTCCCGTGCATGCACAGACATTCACCCCTCCAGGCATGTCATCACATAAGTGTGCGCATGTGCTTATACACACTTGCACACTCACACTTGCACGTAGATAGATATATGCAACCTCATGTACAAACACAGAAATATATGTGCTTGCCTGCACACACATATGCCCCCACACATACACACACACACGCACACACCGACACCACACACACTTACTTGCTCCCCTGCAAAAACACGCGTATCCACACACCCATGCACAGGCACACACACTGGCAGGCACTCACTCTCACACGTGCATTTGCAAATGAACATACAACTGCAAGCACACAGGCACAAATACGCCCACAGGCACAGGCAGATGCATATGCACAGGAGGAAGCACAGCCTCTCCCCACACTCTCAGAACCAGGACTCCACCGGCCACCCCTCCGCATCTGCTTTTAGCACTGGGGGAGTCTCCAGAGGAAGAAGAGCGGTGGCAGGAGGCTGTGCCCAGCACTGCCGAGGCACCAGGAGGACAAGCCTTGTGCCCAGAGAGCCTCCCAGCAGGGCTGGCATTTTCCGAGGGTCCTCACCTGGCCTGAGAGACTCCTATTCAGTTCCCCCTAACTGTGACCTGCCTCCCTTGGAAGGGGTCCAGCTCCTAGCTATTCTCTGCAAGTCCAGCATCAGGAAGCAAGGTGCCAGCCAGACGGGTTTGTTAGAAATCTTCTCAGAAAGCAGCTGCAGCATTGCTCAGGCTAAATCAGCTGCTGCTGTTGTTAGCCACCGGGCAGCCATAATAGATGTGTACCGTGTGTGTAAAAAGCACGCCTGTGTCAGGATTTTCCGTTGTTGGCTGGTGAGCTCAGCAGGTGCTGCTCTGATGGACCATTACTCCTTGTCCTGTCACTACAGGCCTTGGTAAAAAGTCTTTCTCCCTCTTTCTTATAAGCCCCCTTACTATATTGAAAGACCACAGTGAGGTCTCCCTGGAGCCTTCCCTTCAGCCTCTCTGGCTGAACAAGCCCAACTCTCTCAGCCTTTCTTCATAAGACAGGTGTTCCAGTCCTCAGAACATTTTTCTGGCCATCCCCTGAAGGGCCTGCTCTAACAGGTCCATGTCTTTCTTTATTGGGACCCCCAGAACTGGGCTCAGTACGCCAGGTGGGGTCTCACCAGAGTGGAGTAGAGGGGAGAATCACCTCCCTTGACCCGCTGGCCACACTTTTTTTGATGCAGCTCAGGATGTAGCTCAGGCTTTCTGGGCAGCAAGCGCACATTGCTGGCTCATGTCCAATTTTTTGTCCACCAGTATCCCCAGGTCCATCTCCCCAGGGCTCCTTCCAATCAATTCATCCCCCTGTCTGTACTGATACTGGGGATTGCCCCAAGCCAGGGGCAGGACCTTGCACTTGGTCTTCTTGAACTTCATCAAGTTCATATGGGCCCACTCCTCAAGCATGTCAAGGTCCCTCTGGATGGCATCCCTTCCCTCAAGAGTATCAGCTGCACCTCTCAGCTTGGTGTCATCTGCAAACTTGCTGAGGATGCACTCAGTCTTGCTATCTATGATACTAATGAAGATATCAAATAATATTGGTCCCCGTGTGGACAGGGCAAGGGCTAATGGTTTTAAACTGAAAGAGGGTAGGTTTAGGTTGGACGTAAGGAAGAAATTTTTTGTGATGAGGGTGGTGATACACTGGAATGGGTTGCCCAGAGAAGTTGGGGATGCCCCATCACTGGAAGTGTTCAAGGTCAGGTTGGATGGGGCTTTGAGTAACCTGATCTAGTGAGGGATGTCCCTGCCCATGGCAGGGGGGTTGGACTAGGTGATCTTTCAAGATCCCTTCCAACCCAAACCATTCTAACATTCTATGATTCTATGACAGCCCTGGCCATGCCCGCCCGGACTGCTGCCTCTCTGCTTGCTGGGGCCACCTTGCCCCACCCAGCCACAGGCCCCGGGGTGGTTCTCCGCTGCAAGGCATTGTCAGCAGCATCAGCACTCGCACTGGCGTCAAACATCAGCATCGGAATCGGCGTAGGGCTTCTTCCGAGCTTCTCCATCGTTTCCCGCCAGGGGATCTCTTCCAGTACTCGGAAGCCATCTGCAGAGTCAGGAGTTTGAGCTCAACACAGACATGCAAAAATGATGTAGACGTGACTGAAACCTTCAGGCTTTCTCCATAGGTTCCAGACCATCAGGCTCTTGTAGAGGATTTCCCTCCACACCAAATGCAGAGCCTTTTGGTGTGCAGGTGAAGTCCCAGAGATAGGACGAAAGCTTGCACACGCCTTGTGTCCAAGGCACATTTGGGGCTCAAGGGTTGCCAGGGTCACGTCTCAGAGGCAGTCAGAAAGAGAATTGCTGTGTTGCCTAAAGGGGTTGAAGGGCTGAGGTTTGCTGAAGCTGAAAGCCATCCCCTGATGGGAGAGTTTTCTCTCCAGCTGGTCCCCAGGAAGCCTGCATGGCTTGAGTAGCTCACTCAGCTCTTCGAAGTCCACGTGCTTGGGCTTCAGAAGAACAGAGGGAAAACTGGTTTCTGCAACGGCAGAGGCCCCTGCCTTTGAAACTGGCAAAGGATCCCTTCTCCAGGCATTCCTTGGGTGGGCTTCCAACTGGCCAGACAGCACGCTTGCCTCAGTGGCGGTGTCTTGAGCCCAGGGCAGCACAAGCAGCCAGGGGTTCTCCATGTGGGTACTTGAAGGGATGGATGGAGCCTGTCTGTAAAGCAGAGGGCAACATCACGCTGTGGGTTGTGGTTAGGCTGGGTCTGTGCCTCCCCAGCCTGCGTGCCAGTGAGGAAAGCTGTTGAGACTTGTAGTTGGGTGTGACTTTTTTAGCCAAGCCCAGGCCCAGGGACTTGGGACACAGGAGTGGGTACTCAGCAGAAGTATCCTACCTGCTTGTCTTGCTCCTATGCTTCCCTCAGTGTCCACTGATGGTCGCTGTTGGAGAGAACAGCTCTTGGCAGGAGACATGCAGAAAAATTTATTTACTGAAAGAGTGGTTAAACATTGGAACAGGCTGCCCAGGGAAGTGGTTGAGTCACCATCCCTGGAAGTATTTAAAAGACGTGTAGATGCGGCGCTTAGGGACATGGTTTAGTGGGCATGGTGGTGTTGGGTTGACGGTTGGACTCGATGATCTTAGAGGTCTTTTCCAACCTTAACGATTCTATGATTCTATGATTCTATGAGACGTGATTGCTCCTGTGATTTATTTCCTGGCCAAATTAGCCCAAGGAAGGAAAATCCCTTTCTTGCCTTGCATTTAGGAATTGGCTGAACCTTGAGCCTGCAATATCAGACTGTTCAGACACATGGATCAGCCTTTGGGAGCTTATAGAAAGTGAGATGGAGAATGAGCTCAGTGGGAAAGCTGATGAAGTGATAGATAGATGGATATGGATACAGGCAAAGCTGAAATACCTTTCTGGCTTTACAGATCATGTGCAGAAGGAATTTGTGCTTCAGTTCCCACCAGAAGCGACCATCCAGGTAGGACACAACAAAAGAGGCTTTTTGTCCAAAGGCCTGAGTCAAGAGCAACCAGTTCCTCTGGGGACAGTGTCCTGGTTTCGGCAGGGATAGAGTTAATTTCCTTCCTAGTAGCTGGTACAGTGCTGTGTTTTGGATTTAGGGTGAGAACAATGTTGATAACTCACCAATGTTTTAGTTGTTGCTAGGTAGTCCTTACACTAGTCAAGGACTTTTCAGCTCCCCATGCTCTACGGACCAAGAAGGCTGGAGGTGCACAAGAAGCTGGGAGGGGGCACAGCCAGGTCAGCTGACCCAAACTGGCCATTTTGACATTCCACACCATGTGACGTCATGCTCAGCATATAAAGCTGGGGGAAGAAGAAGGAAGGGGGGGACGTTTGGAGTGATGTTTGTCTTCCCAAGTCACCGTTACGCGTGATGGAGCCCTGCTTTCCTGGAGATGGCTGAACACCTGCCTGCCCATGGGAAGTAGTGAATGAATTCCTTGTTTTGCTTTGCTTGCATGCGCAGCTTTTGCTTTACCTATTAAACTGTCTTTATCTCAACACATGAGTTTCCTCACTTTACCCTTCTGGTTCTCTCCCCCATCCCACTGGGGGGGAGTGAGCGAGTGGAGTTGCTGGCTGAGGTTAAACCACAACAGACGGGCACCTTTCAGCTTCTTGATGTAGCTTGGACCGTGTTGGAGGCAGGGGTTATAGGTCAGACAGCCGGGAGGGCAGGGGATGCCTGGTGGCCAATGGCTGAAGGTGAGTCAGCAGTGTGCCCTTGCGGCAAAGCAGACCAACTGCACGCTGAGATGTCTTAACAAAAATATAATTAGCACACCCAGGGAAGTGATCCTTCTCCTCTATTTGTCACTCATGAGACTGTGCCTGGGGTCCTGTGTCCAGTTTGGGGCTCCTTGGTGTGTAGGAAAGGTATTGACATGTGGGAGCGAGTCCAGCGGAAGCCCCCAAGGCAGCCAGGGGGCTTGAAGGCATGACGCACTGAGAGCCTGAGGGAACGGGGCCTTAGGAAAAGAAGGCTCAATGGAGACCTCATGGGTATCTACAATTATGTGTTCCGAGGATGTGGAAAAGATGGAGCCAGGCTCTTCTCAAAGGTGCATCGGACGAGAGGCAACGGGCACAGTTGGGAACCTGAGAAATTCTATTTAGATATTAGAAACACCTGTCGTGCAGGCTCTGGCCTTGGAAATTTTCAAGACTTGATGGGTACAGCCCCGACCAGCCTGATCTCATGAGACCTGCTGTGAGCAAGGACTTGGAACGGGTGGTCTGCAGAGGTCGTGTCCAACCTAAATTATGCTATTGAAAGAGTAAAAACAGTTTGGCAGGTTTGTTTCTTAAAGGCTAGGAGTAAGGAGAGGACAAATGCAGATACAACTGTTTTTGAGGAAACAATGAATGGAAGGGTTATGGTCAAGTGAAAGGACTGTTTATTTGGGTTTGAGTGGGGTTTTCCCCCCTCCAACAAGCTTTTCAGAAGCTGGTTAAAGAGATAGGAGGGGCAGTGTGGCAGGCAACTTCATTTGTCGGTTCCTGAGTTATCTTCTTTTGGTTAGAGGGAGAAAGTCCACAGTGCCTGGGGGGGTGAGTGGGGCAGTTGGTGTCTGCAGGATTTGGGTGTGGTGACTATTGTGTTTGCGAGAGCTGCAGCCTTGGGATGTGGTGACAGGAGCTTGGGGCTAGACACCGTGCAGGAGCCAGGACAGGCCAACCCAGCCAAGGGCTTGAGGTTGGTGAGACAGGAGGCACAAGGCATCAAGGAACGAGAGAGGCAGAAGATGCTGCACAGGAGGATGTGTCAGAGAGGTTGGTCACCAGGTGCAGGCCTATCCCCCTTTAACCCCTCCCCTTGGAAAAGCAAAAGGTGTTGTCTGCAGGAGCAACACATGTCACTGCTGGAGGAGGGAGGACCACAGCACCGGCAATTCAATGAGCTAAGAACAAGCATTTTCTCCTCCCCATTTCATTCTTTGTTCCCCTTGCAGAGTCATTTCCGGCAGCTCTGCTCTCTCGGGGCTCTTGGTGGGGACGTGTGGGTTCTCTGAGTCTCTCTCACACATGCAGGAGGATCGGTCTCAGCATGCACCTCAGGTATCTCATCCTCGCTGCCTTCCTGAGGCAGCCACTGGGTAAGCATTGGCTTTGACTGGAGGCACGATTGCTCTTCTTCCCACGAGACCCTCACCCTCTCAACAGATCTCTGCAGGGAGCTGCTCTTGAATTGTGGGCAAATGCTGGGAAACATCAGATCACACGGGTGGATTTGCACCTGCTTTCTCAAGATGCTGTTACTGATGGAAAAGATGAGACAGAGAAGAAACAGCTGCTCTCCTGATCATCTCAGAGCCCTTCCCTTCCTTTTCTCTTGCCAACTGTCCACCTCTCTCTGCCTCTCTCTTCTGATCTGTCTGGGCCCAGTGTTTCACAGACATAGCATTGCAGAAGCTCTTTTCTGCCTCGGCACTACATATATTCTGGCGCACAGGACTTTTGAAAGTCGATGCAGGGACATGAAAGCTCTCTCATCCCACTCACATTCTTAGGGTGTCCCAGTCTCTCTCCTGGCTGGCACATGTCATGCAGAATGCCCTGCCTATCCATTCCTCCTGCCATTCTGCACTGCCAGGGCTTCCTTTTCCCTCCCTTCCTAGACCTCAGAGCCTTTTGAGAGGACAGGGAATGGGAAGCAGGATGAAACTACTTTGCAGGAGTTCCCAGGTCCCTCCCCGTGCTGGAGGTGTCCTGGAGCCAGCACAGGAGGGCCAGGCACTACAGGCTGTTCCCTGGAGGCTCCGGGCAGCACAGGAATGGGGACCTAAGACCTGGGTGAAAGCAGAGCTCTCTCTGGGGGTACCCCTGTGGGAGGCAATTGGCATTATTGTCCTGTGGGATCCATGCTGAGCTGAGGTCTCAGGCCTCCTGCCCAAAGTCACTCACTGCCTTGCTGTTCCCATCCATGGGGCTCTGGCTGCAGCACAAGGGACAGGGAGCCTTCTTTTCTGACACTTTGCATCCCCTCTTATTTTGCATCTCAGAGCCTTTCCCTGCACAGTCGCTGACCCTTCACTTTCTTCCAGGCACCATGGGGCAGACCACCATCACCCAGCAAGAAGGACAAGTCACAGTAGAGGAGAGAGACACCTTCCAGACAACCTGCACCTACCAGACCACTAACTTTAAAGGCTTGTTCTGGTACCAGCAGAGGAAAGGCCAAGCTCCCCAGCTGGTCTCATATCAGGCAGCAGCTGGCCCCAAGCAGAGCAGCCGTCTCACCACGCTGCTGAACACCACAGGGAAATACAGCCTCCTGCAGCTGGAGGAAGTCGAGGTCTCTGACAGTGCCTTGTACCTCTGTGCTGTGCAAGACACCCTGGTGCAGGGAGCTTCCTTGGCTGTGCAAGAAGCCAGGGGAGGGAGGGGATGTGTGTGTGCAAGGCTGAGCTTGGGGGAAGGGGCCCTCAGCTCTTCCCTGGCAGTGCTGCTTCCCCTGTAAACCCAGCGCTCCACAGGACAAGATCCTCTTCCAGGAGAGGACATGTCAGTGGCTGGAGAGGAAGAAGAGGTGATGAAAGAGTCTCAGGTTCCCTTATTTTCACCATGGGTTATCTGGTTATTCTGCCCATGGGTTTGGAGAGGTGATGGGCATGAAGGAGTTTAGGACTGCTTGTGCAATGGTTCCTTGCTGCTGCTCTTTGCTTTATGGTTTTCTCTACAGCACAGTGCTTCTTCAGGAATTCCTGCTGGCCTGTCTCTTAGAGTAACTGCTCCAGGATGTGTCCCTCACAGGTCAGAGCTCAAAGTAAGATGAAAAACATAAATATGTTGAATCTCATGAACTGTATGAGATTCAACAAGGCCAAGTGCCGGGTCCTGCACTTCGGCCACAACAACCCCATGCAGCGCTACAGGCTTGGGGAAGAGTGGCTGGAAAGCTGCTTGTCGGAAAAGAACCTGGGGGTGCTGGTTGACAGCCTGCTGAACATGAGCCGGCAGTGTGCCCAGGTGGCCAAGAAGACCAATGGCATCCTGGCCTGTATCAGAAATAGTGTGGCCAGCAGGAGTAGGGAAGTGATCGTGCCCCTGTACTCGGCCCTGGTGAGGCCGCACCTCGAATACTGTGTTCAGTTTTGGGCCCCTCACTACAAGAAGGACGTTGAGGTGCTGGAGCGTGTCCAGAGAAGGGCAACGAGGCTGGTGAGGGGTCTGGAGAAGAAGTCTTATGAGGAGCGGCTGAGGGAACTGGGGTTGTTTAGCCTGGAGAAAAGGAGGCTGAGGGGAGACCTCATCGCTCTCTACAACTACCTGAAAGGAGGTTGTAGCGAGGTGGTGTCGGTCTCTTCTCCCAAGTAACAAGTGATAGAACGAGAGGACATGGCCTCAAGTTGCGCCAGGGGAGGTTTAGATTGGACGTGAGGAAAAATGTCTTTCCTGAAAGAGTGGTTAAACATTGGAACAGGCTGCCCAGGTTGAGTCCCCATCCCTGGAGGTATTTAAAAGACGTGTAGATGCGGCGCTTAGGGACATAGTTTAGTGGGCATGGTGGTGTTGGGTCGATGGTTGGACTTGATGATCTTAGAGGTCTTTTCCAACCTTAATGATTCTATGATTCTATGATTCTAATAACATGCCACGGGGCAATGCTCCTTCCTGGAATTACACGATTACAACAATTGTGGAAAATACTCAGAACTACCCTGTGGACCCTCCAGTTGCTGTGTGGCCATGTGCTGGGATCTGGAGAAACTGCTCTCCCCTGTGCACTCTGTCCCTCCTTGGAGCCCTCCTCATGCCCTACCTCGTGGGCTTCCCCCAGCCCTGCCTCATTTCTTCCGCAGTGGGACCAGGCTGTACAGCTCTCTCCAAGATCTCAGTGAGGGAGCAGACCGCCAGGCAGAGGTGGGCAACAGGCCCTGCCAGGAGAAGAGCTGGCCTTGGGGAAAGCAGCTTCATGCCTGGGGGAAGGCCAGGCACCACAGAGCAGCCATGGGGGTTTGGGAACTGCCTTCTGGCCTTGGGGCTTCCTGTGTGGTGGGAGCTGGGGCTGTGTGTGAGAGGCATGAGGGCCCTGGTGTGTTGCCTGGCCAGGCTGACTGCCACATCAACCTGTGAGTCGCCTGAGCCCTGCACATCTGTGTAACTGCTGGGCTGTGGAGGGAACTGTTTGGGGGGTGGAGGGTGTATAGGTGACCTGTCCTTCCTATCCTTGCCCTTGGGTGCCGGCCATGCTTTTTCATTCTGGAGACAGGTGGGAGGATGAGGAGGAAAAGGTGGGGCTGTTTTTTCTCACACCATCCCCACTCGGGCATCCTTTGGGGCCATCTTCTGACTGAGCTGCTTTTCCCAGCACAGGGCTACCCAAAGCAGGAAGAACTCCCTTCTGCACAAGCCTGTGAGCTGCTGACCTCTCAGAGCCTCCAGCAGCACTGGGCTATTCTCTAGGCAATAGCAGTATTCAGCCTCCCTGTCTGCCGAACATGCTCTGCTGCCAAGGGGCCATATCTGAGCAGAGATGCCAGAAGGCAGGGCCTGATCACCACTGGCTGTGGGGGAGCTGAGTATGTCTTCCTCAGCTCCAAGAGACAGCGATAGGAAGAGACCCATTGCCCTGGGTCCTACCCTCCCCTTCCTCTGGGATTGATGAAATGTCTACCTGTGCCTCCACCTTACGCCCTGACACCCAAGGCAATGCCTTTCTTCCACAGCCATTTGATACAATGTCCACCAAGAAAAGGATCATGTGGAGGCAGAGGCTGGGATGCAGAAAACATTAATGACTCTGAGGTGGGAAACAAGTTCATTTAGAGAGGAGGCGGCCAGAGCAGGGAGAGCACTGGCAGCTGCCAAAAGTCTGTGCCCATTGCCCATGGTGGAGATCACACAGGGCATCCATCTGCCTGCTGGACGGAGGGAGAGGGGCCAGCAGATACCCCAGGTTGGCTCTGGGGTTCTTACAGCCCAGAAGAACAGGAGACAAGAAAGAGATGGGAGAGAGTGGAAGGCCGGGGAGTTAGACTTTGGCCGTGTTTTCAGAAGGCCCCAGCTGCCCTGCTTTGGAAGGCCAGCACTGGATGCTCAGCCACTCTGAAATTGATGACCAGGAGCTCTGTCCTCAGTCCAGCATGAGCTTCTGGGTTCCTGGAGGTCCTTGTCTTGACTGTCACCAGTGGCTTTAGCAGCGGGTGCACCTTCTGCCACAGGAGCGGCTGGAAATGCAGGAGAGGTCACAGCACCCAGAGGTGATGGGCACTCCATCACAGCTGAGGATGCTACTGACAGCAGCGGAGGAGGAGGAGCCCACAACGGTGTTCTGTGGGAAGGAGCTGAGGATGGGGCCAGGCAGGGCCACCACCACAGGAGGGGGCTGGATGATGATGGTGCAGTTCTGGCACTGCCTGACACAGGGCTCATTGCAGCTGTTGGCCAGTGGGGTGGGGCCGCAGGGCCGGCATGGCAGGCGCCGGTTGTAGCAGGACATGTCTCTGGGATGCAGGTGCACCTGGGAGAGAGGACAGGGAGGAAAGAGAGCTCAGGGTTGCGTGAGGAGCAGCCTGGTTACCCTGTCACAAAGGAGCCAAGACCACTGCTGAGTGGGGATGTGGATGCTCAGCCAACAGCCATGCTGCCTTCATTGCCCTACAAAGAGCAGCCTGGCCCAGGGAGGCTCTCTCCTAGTGCATAAACCAAAAACCCTCTCAGCCACGTCCCAGCCTCTCTCTAAGCAGACCTTCTCACTGCTTCCCTCTCTCATGACAAGAAGTTCCAAATCCCAGCACAGGCCAGAGCCAATATCAGCTGAGATGTCCATCGAGACAAGATCTCACTTTGGAAGAGAAGGAGAATGGGCTTCAGAATCCCCTGATTCCCAAGGAGAAGGAGGCAAGAGAAGTGGCTGAGAGAGCAGGGACTTGAGCTGGCTTTTATGCCTGCCCTTCATTGCCACGAGACCAGAGGCACCCTTTGCAGAGGTAACAATTTTCTGACAAGCTCATCTTGAATGCAAACCATCACAGTTAATGATATGGGCTGTGCTTTGCTTTCCTGCACTGCTGCCTTTTCATGTCCAGGTTTATGCCATGCCCATTCCCCAGTGAAGGCTTCTTCTGAGCACTGGGATGAAAGGCCCTGGGATTTCTTGGGCAGGAATGCAGCAGTGCGGGCAGAAGACTCAGCTCAAGTGCTGGACGGGTCCAAGCAGGCAAGTGACATCAGCATGGGCCACTCCAGTTGGGCTGTTTGAAGTGTCGTTCTCAGGAAGAAGCTGCAGCAATCCTCAGCTGGATGCCAAAGGGCTCCCGTGCATGAGGATGTACCCTACCTTTTTCTTTCCCTCCCTCCTCTGCTTACCCCGACGGTCACTTGTTGTTGCCTCCCCAGGTGTGTGCATTGTGCTGCGAGGTTTTGACCCCATCCTGCCTAACACTGCCCTCAGGAAAAAATTCTGGCCGGTTTGGTCCCCACTCTGTGCAGTCTGTGAGCACACAAACAATGGCATGGGCATGCCTGGGGCCTTGTCCTTCCCCAGAATGCTCTAGCCATGTCACAGGTGTCCCCAGCTGTCCTTGGCAGAGTCCACGGTTGGTTGTGTCCCTATGTGTCTTCCTGTCTTATGTGTACTTGTGTGCAGCCGTGTTTGTGTGGATGCACAAGGGAGCACAAATTTATGGATGACTTGATGCTGGTGTACGTTAGCATGGGGGGGTGTGTGTCCTTGTGTGTCCCTCATCATGAGGAAATGTGCTGCTCATGGTGGAGACACTCACATGAGCGACGAAGTGCAGCAGGTTCCCAGGGTCAGAAGGAGCCTGCGCGCAGACCAATGGTGATGGCACCAGCCTGCTAGGGATCTGTCCAGGGAAGGGGCACTGAAATGTTGCCCCTGTCTCCTGAGCCCTCCTTTTCCTGCCCCTCCAAAGCTCACACTCCGCTGCTGCCAAATCCAGGCCCCAACAAGGATGGTGTCACTCCAGTTCGGATCCTTAGTTGAATTCAGTGTAACAGTATTGGGAGTGCCTCAGCATGGCTGGCAGTCCCCCCTGCCTGCCTCTCCAGGCCTCCAGGAGCTGCTCTCCCCAGTGCTAGAGAGTTCAAAAGGATGGGGATGGCTTTATGGGCAGGGAGAAAGGCTGAGGAATCCTGCTGACCATGTGCTGGCCATCCCTGAGTGGATCTGCTTCCAATGCAGTGTCGGTGGTGTCTGGGGTGGGACACATCCCCCTCTCATGTCCATGTCAATGCCAAATGTACTTGTGCAGCCCATCAACCTGGTGTCATGTCGGGCAGGGGCTGAGACCTTGGACCAAACAGGTACTGGGTCACTCTGTTGGGGCTGTTTAAAAGGGACATGGAGCCTGACGTCACTGTGCTGTGAGTGGAAGGACAGACCCTGTGGCTTTCACAAGGAAATCCAAAGAACTGATGACTGCTTTGGAGTTCAGCCCACAAACACCTTCATGCCCTGCATTGGAATCTCAGTCTGAGTGCCCAGCAACTGCCCCTGGGAGGGAAGGGACGTTGGATTCAAGACCACATCTCCCAAAGCCTGCTGCTGTCCCACAGGCATGTCCAGAACAGACCCTCCTTCCAACAAGGGCTGTCCATGGTGTGTGAAGTTTCTGAGCCCATCTCCCCTCCTGAATCTCTGTCTGCCTGGGCTCAGGTCCAACTTGGAGACAGTGCAGTCGAGGCCTTCCCCTCTTCTCTTTAGTGACCTTCGGTGACAACGCTGCCAGGGAGCTCTTCTGGGAGAGCTCAGCCAGGGCCGATCTCCCTCTCTGTGGAGCTGCTTCTGAGCTGAGGCTCTAGCGTAGCTGAGGGCCAACCTCGTTGATTTCTCATGAGGTAACGGGCAGTGTGAACAAGGAAAGGGCAGGGGAGTTGTGTACCTAGAGTTGAGCAAGACCTTTACAGCCTCTCTCCTACTTCCTTTATGACCAAATTGGAGATGAATGGCTTCAGTAAGAGGATAATGAGGTGGGTGGAAGATTGGCTGGACTACCAGGCTCAACAAGTTGTGACCAGTGGTGCAAAGCCCAGCTGGCAGACACTTACTACTGGGGTCTCTCAGGGATCAGCAGTAGGACCAATACTCCAATGTTTTCATGAACGCCACGAGTAGTGGGAAGGTCGGCACTTCCTGCAGGTTTGGGGATGACACCCAACCACAGGGTGTACACAGGCGATAGGTACACTGATCTCTGTTAGCCAAATTGTTCCCAGCAGGTCCAGGAACTACTTGTTCAAAGGAAACAGAGAAGATGGACCAGACTGTGGAAGTGCTCTGTGACAGGAGTAGAGGCAATGAACAGCTGCTGGAACATGGGGAGTTCTAGTTAAGCAACGGGCTAAAAGAAAAAGTGAGAGCTGGAATGGATTGCCCTGGGAGTTTCTGCAGCCTCCATCCTGGAGCAGCCTGATCTAATGGGAACTGTTCCAAGCGGGGGTTGATCTAAAGGGAGGGGACTTCTGGAGGTCCCTTCTCACCTACATTCTGACTCTGTGATTCCCCCTTGCCCCTGCCCTCCCTGACCCCTGCACGCCCACGGGCACATGTGCCCTCACACCCCCTCTGCCACAACACAACTCTTAGCCATTGTGCTGGGACTGCGGAGGGGCAGCTGAAGGGAGGCTCTCAGCCTCCTCCCTGCCATCCACAGGGAATCAGTGGCTGCTGTTTCCAGCCCCTGAGCTGGGAGACAGCCATGGGAAGCTGGTCCATCTCCTGGGTCGGGGCCCTGCAGCTGTCCCCGGCTGCAGCGGGCACTGTGCACGCTTGTTCTTGCTGGGGAGCCCTGGCTGGAGGAGGGGAAGAGTCCACTTCCCAGGACAGCAGCTTGTGGCCCTGCAGAGCCACCGAGCACTCTTAGCCCGGGCAAGACCCCGGGCGCCGCCGGCGCAGGGCTCAGCCCCGGGGCGGAGCTGGCGGCGGCGGAGAGGAGAGGAGAGGAGAGGAGAGGAGAGGAGAGGAGAGGAGAGGAGAGGAGAGGAGAGGAGAGGATGCGGGGGAGAGGAGGCAGCGGTGCCGGAGCAGAGAGCCGGGGCTGGCGGGGGGCAGCGAGGCGCGGGCGGCGGAGCGGCGGCATGCGGCGGTGCCGGGGCGCAGGGCTGGCAGGGCTGGCCGCGGTGCTCCTGGGTGCGCGGGGCTGGCGGTGGGGGCCGGGGCTGGGCCCGGGGTCTTCCCCGGGGAGCCCAGCGCCAGCTCTTCCCTCTCGTTCTTCAAGGCGCCTTTCCCCCTCCCTGCCTCTCTGCCATCTCTCGTCCCCCTTTCCGAACCCTCCGAGTCCTCTCTTCCTATTCTCCCTCTTACTTCACCATCCCTGTTGGTACGAGCCCGCTTGCATTCACGCCTCTCTTCCCATGCACCCTCTCCTTCCCCTGTGCATTCTGCAGTTCTTACTGCCCTGAATACAGCCCTCTGTCCTTCACTCTAACACCTCCTCTCCCTCTCTGCTCTTTATCCATTCATCCACCACCTTTTGACCCATCTCTCCGTGCATCTACAGTCCCTAAGCCTTCTTCCTACTCTCTGAGAGCCCTTTCTCATCTCTCCCTCTGCTTCCTCCAAATCTAGGCACAAGTTTGCTTTGCTACACCGTGCCATACATCCACTCATCGCCCTGTGCATTCAGCATTTATTCTTCCTCTGAATTCAGCCCTCCATCCTTCACTGTAACGCACCCAACTCTCCTGTCCCCTCTCCCTCTCGCCATCCATCCATCTGTGCACCTGACTTTCATTCTATCTCTGCATGCATCAATTTCAAATTCCCTCCCAGAATTCTCTCCTCGCTTCACAGACCCACACCAGGGTCAATCTCCATCCCTGTCAATGAGCACATTCTCCCCATTTGTTCCAGTCTGGCTCTGTCTCACTGCCACTCTTTCTAGTGATTTCTGGGAAAAGAGCCACCAGAGCTGGGCGACCTTTGGTGATCTTTGGCTTTCCCTTCTCCTTTCTCAGCAGTGGCTGCAGTCAGAGCCCAGGTGCAGCAGGAGCCGTCAGCAGAGACCACCGAGGGCACCGGCATCAGCATCAACTGCTCGCACCCCAACATACAGTCAAACGAGGTCATCTGCTGGTACCGTCAGCTCCCGGGCCGAGGCCCCCGACTCCTCGTGTTCAGTCTTAAACAGTCCAAAGAGCTGCAGGACCCTCCGGGGCGGCTGTCGGTGGCGGCAGACCGCCGGTCCAGCGCCCTGCGGCTCGCCCGGCCCCGGCGCGGGGACGCGGCGGTGTATTACTGCGCCCTGGGAGACACGGGGAGAGGAGCCGGGGCTGCGGCCGGGCACGAACCGCCGCGGGCGGGGCCGGGCGCGTGTGTCGGGGGCGGGGGGACAGCCCCGGCCGGGCCCGCCAGGGGGCGCTGCCGCTCGGCCCGCCGGGGCCGCCTCGCCCCGCCCGGCCCCGCCCGGCCCCGCCCGGCCCCGGCCCCGGGGCGGTTCCCCCGCCCCACCGGCACCGGCACCGCCTTCAGCATCGACCCTGGCACCGGCACCGGCATCGGTACTGGCACCGGCACCGGGCCCGCCGAGGCCCCGCAGCCCCGGGAGGTCCCCCCGACGCGGCTCCAGAGCCGCCCACCGGGCAGAAACCTTCTCCCGCCCCTCACCCCCCGATCACCCCCGCACTCCCACCGGGAGGCAGGCTGAAATCCCCCGCCACAGTGGCGGCGGCGGCGGCGGCAGCAGGGCAGGAATCGCGACGGGAGCAGTGGCGGTGTCCGGAGGTGCCCGGGAAGGAGCGGTTGCAGCCGCCGGCCCCGCTGGCTCCCGTCGAGGAGCAGCGCCTTTGGTGTTGAAGTGAAGTCCAGGAGATAGGAGAGAAGCTTGAGCTGGGCACTTGTTGAAGGACACATCTGAGACTCAAGCTCAGACCTCAGGAGAGAGCCACAAAGAGATCAGCTAAGTTGCCCTGCGGGGCTGAAGGTCTGAGGTGAGTGAGAGCTGGAAAGAGGCCTCTGGGCATGGGGTCCTGGGCCCAGTCGGTCCCCAGAGAGGCCTGTGTGGCTGTAGGAGCTGACACAGCTGTGAAAGTCCATGTTCGCAGGCTGCAGAGGCAGAGAGGAAAGGTTGGGCCCTCTTCCCTGCCTCAGCTGGGGACTGTTGTGGCAGCTATGGTTGTACTACAAGGGAACTCCTGGCAGGTCTGCAGTCATTGGAGAGCAGAGGGCAGCCCACCGTCCTTCTGCCATGGCCTCGACTCAACAACAGGACCCCGAAGGCCTTGTGGGAGCGGGGTTGTGAATGAGGGCTGCTATGCTAATAACCTGCTTCCTGCAGTCCCTGCCAACGGTGTGAGCAAAGGGCCCTGGGTGAGAAGTGGCAGAGGAGCCCTGCTCCAGGCAGCAGACATCGGAAGACATTAAAATCAAGTAGGCCTTTGGCTTGCCTGGGTATTGGGGTTCTGGGGCCCAGGGTGGGACAAGCAGCTGGAGGTTGTGGGTAATGTGGGCAGGTGAAGGGACACGGAGGGACTACCTGTACAACGCAGAGCTGTGTTGCCGTGTCCTCCCCCTGCCAGAGTGCGGGAGTGTGTCTGTCCCTGTGCGGCTGGTTTCTGCAGCAGATGCTCTTTACAGAGATGTTTCTCTTCAGGCGCTTCCTCCATGGCCAGAGGCGAAGGCGGAGGGTGTGCGACACCAGGGTCCAGGCACTTCAGTGTGTCCTCTCTCCATCCAGACAGTCCCAGGGACAGGGTGGACATGGGTGGGTACAGGGGTGCCTTCTCCATCTCCTGCAGAGCTGGGTGCAGGCCTGTGCAGCTGGCTGGGTGGTTGATGTCAGGAGAAGTTTGGAAGGGATGCCTTTCCCTCTGATGGACAGTACTTAAACCATGAGGCTCTAGAGAGCCTTCTTGCGGTCGAGGTTGAGGGACAGACCCAAAGAGGCCTGCCTGGAGCAGCAGGGAGAGAGTTTTGCTCCACCCTCTGAGCTGTGGTTTGGAGGCCTCTTTGATCTGGCAGAGGCAGAAGAAGAGGTGAAGTTGCAAGCATTGGGAACCTCACGCTGGCAGGTGCCTGGGCACCCCATGAAGGGAGAGCGTGACCTGGTCCTGATTTTCCTGGCAGCGCTGGTGGGACTGGCAGACTTTGGTGAGATGTGACTTTCAGGCTGGGGAGAATGAGGCAAGAGCTTGCGCCGCTGGTGGTGGAAGGGAGGAGACGTGAGTCCTGACTCCCTGGGGGATCTGGGAGTGTTTCTGTAGGGAGAGCAGGGGCTGCAGACAGGTGCAGCAAATAATCTGGGACATGTCAGGAGCAATGGGCATCAAAGGAGGAATAAGAACTCACCTTAAATTTGCAGGTACTGAGCATTTCTGAATGTGCTACTAGTATAAATAAAGCCTGAAAGAGGGAAAGATGTTAGGGAACGGAGCGATGCAGCGTATAGGAGCTTCTCTCCGAGATGTATTGGATAAATCTACAGCTCATGTCTGCTGCTGCTGAAGGAGAGACCAGCAGTTAACATAGCTCAGAGGCAGATATGGAGAGAACCAGCGGACTGAAAGACCAGTGAGTATTGCTGAAAAGCAGGATGATCTGGGGTGTGAGGAGTGGCAAGATCCTGCAGAAAGAAGCGTGCAGGGACAAACAGCTCAGCCTTTCAGAGGCTAGGAAAAGTGAGCTGGAAAGTGGGGACAGTGAGCAAGCTGATGAAGTGATAGACGGACAGCTACACAGGCAAGCAAAGCTGAAAGCTCTTTCTGGCTTTACAGGTCATGCGCAGAAGGACTCTGTGCTCCAGTTCCCTCCAGAAAGGACCATCCAGGCAGGACACAACACAACGCTGCACTGCAATTTCTCCACCAGCAGTTCCATTCACTACGTCTACTGGTACCAGCAGCTCCCAAACCAGTCCCCTCAGATGCTGCTATGGGTGAACAAGTACAAAGCTCGCGATGATTCAGGGAGGTTCTCCTCCGTGCTGTCTGCAGAGGACTCCCAGGTGCTTCTGCATGTGCGGGATGCCGAGCTCCAGGACAGTGCTGCCTATTTCTGTGCACTGAGCCCACACTGGTGCCCACAGCTTGCAGCAGTGCACAGAAACGTGGGGGGTGCTCTGAGGAGCGGTTCCCTCCCCGCCACCGCTTGCATGTAGCTCTGAGCCCAGCCTGCCCAGCAGCAGCACCTGGGGGCTGTGGTGAGGCTGAGGCTGTGAAGCACATGCCAGCATGAATTTTACAGCTGTATCTAGATCCAGGGTCTTTGGTGATGAAAAGAGTCCAAGGAACCTGACTTGAGGCAGACCCGTTGGAGGCTGAACCATACACAAGCCAAACCAGGCTTGTAAATGCCCTCTGCTTAAAATAGCTGGTACACTGGAGCGAGTGCTCAGGACAAGTAACCCATCAGCTTGTCTTCTTGTTCCCTTTCCCTGTGCCTCCACCGATGGCCACAGCTGGAGAACGAAGCTTGTGGTAGGAGGCACAACTGCTCTTATGGTTTTGCCACGTGGCCGTAGTAGCCCAAGAAGGGAAGAGCCCTTCCTTGCCCCGCATCTGGGTGTCAGCTAAACCCTCAGCAAGTGAAAAAGACCCATCAGCCAGACGCTGGACAAGATTGTCTGTTCAAACCCTTCCCGCACTCATGCACTGCCAGAGAGTGGTCCCACTCTTTTTCACGTCTCTTCTCCTTCTCAGGGGAATCGCCAGTGCTTGGCTGGGAGGAACCCCTGTGGCCCTGAGTCCATGCTGGTTTCTCTGTCCAACAGCTGGTAACCACATCTCCGTGATCTTGTTTCCTCCCATAGGCAACAGGAATGGTTCTGGGGACCTGTTCTCAGGCAATCCCACCCCAGCACTGCATGTGGAAGCTCAGCTGGAGGGTCCTGGCTTTCCAGCTGGATCCCACCCTATCAGTTGGAGTCTGTTGCTCATGAAGCATCATCCACTTCACCTGAGAAAGCCTAGGGTACCTGGCTGTTGTCCCACTGCTCTTCCAGGATGACCTGCCTCTCCCAAGTGACGTGGATCTGCTCTGCCAGCCCTGTTGGAGGCTTTGCATGCCCCTATTTATCTCAGAGGGCGCTAGGCAGCGTTGATGGGGAATTGACGGCAGCCCTGAGTGTCCTGCACTCCGCTGTGTCTCGGGTCCCTTGGACATTTCAGGTCCTGCTTTTGGTTGCTCTCCAGGGCTGCAGGGGGCTTCAGCGCTTCACAGACACAATTCTCCCCCAAAGCAAGGAATGACAAGCAGTGATGGCTACCTGAGGACAGATCCAGGCTCAGGCTCTTTCTCCAGCCTCGGCGGGCTGTCCCAGGGATTTTCCCAAGTGCCACTGAGAAAGAGAGCACAGCTGAGAAGGGTGGGCATCAGCCTGTCCTTGGGCACTGCTGCCTGGGCCTGGCTGCAGGTCTAAGAGCCAAGTGCCCAGCACAGGTGGACACAGGAGAATCACCTCCAGAGGCGCCACTGCTTCCAGAAGGGAAGAGGAGATGTTCAGTCCGGACTCAATCATCTCACCTGGAGAGCTCTACACTCAGGTGAAATCAACCCCACACTGTTCATAAAAGTGTATATCTGCCGTGTTGATGCCTCCTCCTTATGAAGTGCTCACATGGACTCCCTTTGTCAGTGTGCAGAAAGAAGAGCTTTGAGAACGTGATTTGTCTGTTCTGAAATGAAAATTGGAAGGGGAAGATCAGGTGCCCTTTGGAAGTGCTAATGTCCTCCCAGTGAGTGTAAAGAGAGACTTCCTACCCAGCCAGCCTTTCTCAGCTCTGCAGTTTGGGGACTTTGCCAATCACAGTAAGGTGTTTCCACAACAAAGCCCAAAATGGGTGGAACGATGGACTGTTGAAACCTGATGTGGGGCTGTAGATGTGGGAATGCCCTGACACATCTAGCAGGAAGCATAGTGATTTGCATATTTTTAATTAGAAAATAAATTTTATAAAATAATAATAATATTATTATAAATAATAATAATAATATAAAATAATTTTTAATTAGAAATAAAAAAGTACATTCAGACACTGGATAGAGGGAAGGAAGGGGAGTGTAAATTTTCTTGGGTGTCTTATGCTAGGAATAATGGCTATAGGTAGAGATACCAGACATATTGCCAAATTCTATCTTGAACCAGAGCATGATTCTGTGGAACAGCTGCAAGTTACATCCAGTTGGTGGCCGGTCACGAGCGGTGTTCCCCAGGGCTCAGTACTGGGGCCGGTCTTGTTTAATATCTTTATTGATGATCTGGATGAGGGGATTGAGTGCACCCTCAGTAAGTTTGCAGATGACACCAAGCTGGGCAGGAGTGTTGATCTGCTCGAGGGTAGGAAGGCTCTGCAGAGGGACCTGGACAGGCTGGATCGATGGGCCCAGGCCAACTGTATGAGGTTCAAGAAGGCCAAGTGCCGGGTCCTGCACTTCGGCCACAACAACCCCATGCAGCACTACAGGCTTGGGGAAGAGTGGCTGGAAAGCTGCCTGTCGGAAAAGGACCTGGGGGTGCTGGTTGACAGCCGGCTGAACATGAGCCGGCAGTGCGCCCGGGCGGCCAAGAAGGCCAATGGCATCCTGGCCTGTATCAGAAAGAGTGTGGCCAGCAGGAGTAGGGAAGTGATCGTGCCCCTGTACTCGGCCCTGGTGAGGCCGCACCTCGAATACTGTGTTCAGTTTTGGGCCCCTCACTACAAGAAGGACGTTGAGGTGCTGGAGCGTGTCCAGAGAAGGGCAACGAGGCTGGTGAGGGGTCTGGAGAAGAAGTCTGATGAGGAGCGGCTGAGGGAACTGGGACTGTTTAGCCTGGAGAAAAGGAGGCTGAGGGGAGACCTCATCGCTCTCTACAACTACCTGAAAGGAGGTTGTAGCGAGGTGGGTGTTGGTCTTTTCTCTGAAGTAACAAGCGATAGGACGAGAGGAAATGGCCTCAAGTTGCGGCAGGGGAGGTTTAGGTTGGATGTAAGGAAAAATTTCTTTCCTGAAAGAGTGGTGAAACATTGGAACAGGCTGCCCAGGGAAGTGGTGGAGTCCCCATCGCTGGAGGTATTTAAAAGACGTGTAGATGAGGCGCTTAGGGACATGGTTTAGTGGGCCTGGTGGTGTTGGGTTGACGGTTGGACTCGATGATCTTAGAGGTCTTTTCCAACCTCAATGATTCTATGATTCTATGATTCTAAGAATGGGGCATAGATGCATCCAGAACATGTCAGACTAAATGGAGAAATACATGTCCATTTCCTAAAGCAGTGAGCCAGCTGCTGGGACTTCTTTAGGGGATTCAGATGAATCCCTGACAAAATGAAGCACTTGGCAAACCGGAAGACCATCCTGTGGGAGGACCACTCCTCCAGTGTTCTGTCGGAGAACTGCTTGCGGATGGGGTTTGTGACCCTTTCCGAGCGCTGGGCTTTAGAGCACTGTGAGGCATTCTGAATTTACCCAGGAGTGAACAGAGGTGGGAGCTTTAGAATGGAGGCTCAGCCCAGGCTAAGACGGCTGTAAGGTGAGTGAGATGAGCTCACTGGGGAACCAGTGGCTTCTCACTCCCTGTGATGCCCAGGTGCACTTACACTTCGGTGAGGAACTTCTGCAGGGCAGAAGTCGTGGGAGGGAGGGGGTGAATCTCTTTGCTCCCACTGAGGCCCGTTGAAAAGCCACTTCATTTGTTCTGGAAAGCCCACCCCAGAGCTTGCTTCACTTCCTTGTTCCTGAGTGTGTAAATGAAGGGGTTCAACAAAGAAGTTACAACTCTGTTAAAGGTATTGATGAGTTTGTTCAGATCCAGGGAGTCTGGGCCGATGGCTTGACATACAGGAACATGGTGGAGCCATACCAGATCGTGATGACACCGAGATGGGCAGAGCAAATGGAAAAGTCCTTCTTCTGGCCATGGCTGACTGGGCCCTGCACCATTTTGCTGGGCTCATTCCAGCATCTTTCTTGTACTGGGGAACCCAGAACTGGAGCCAGCACTCCAGACATGGCCTCACCAGCGCTGAGTAGAGAGGAAGGATCAGGTCCCTTGTTCTGATCTGGCAATGCTCTTCCTACTGCAGCCCAGGATGCTGTTGGTTTTCCTTTGCACGAAGGCACATTGCCACAGCAGACTCAGGAACACCCCTGAGCCACTGAAACTGAGTGGGACACAGCAGTGAGTATTCAGGAGAAGCATCCCAGCTGCTTGTCCAGCTCTGACTCTTCCCTCAGCGTCCACCAATGACCACTGTTGGGGAAGGGGGCTCTTGGTAGCAGACGTGGCTGCTCCTGTGGCTTTACCTCCTAGCCAAAGAAGCCCAAGGAGGGAAAATGTCCTCCTAGCCCTGCATCTGGGGATCAGCAAAAGCCTCAATGTGTGAGGGAAGGAGGCAGAGAGAGTGAGGCACCTGGAGAAAAGTGTCTCTGTGAGGTGCTGGAAGGTGGATGAGAAGCCCCGTTCCCAGCTGGATGGCTAAGAAAACTGTGGTTTGGATCCCAGCTGGAGGTGGAATTCAGGTCTGTTCTTATGCTGTGCTTTACACAAAGACCTGTGAGAGAGGTTTCAGGGTCTTGCAGGAAACGCAGGACATCTGGGCGGGCAAACAATGAATAAGTTGGAATATGGGGGCACAAACTATCGCATTCCACACATTTTAAGTGACCTGAGTGCTTTGCCACACCCACCTTACATCTGAAACTTACTGCTCATTTGGCCAATCTTTCCCCTTTCCTTCATGTTTGTAACTTCTCAGGTGTCCTGAAAAGTGCCTGCCATGGCTTAGTGTTTTTGCAGGTGTTGCCGGGAGACACTGCAAAGACCGAGCTCAACATGGGGTTTGCCCCCAGAGCCTAGTCTCAAAAGACCCCATTTTCTCCGGGGACAGGAGCCTTTCAGTGTCTTGAGGAGCTCAAACAGCTGAGCAAGCTCAGCAGAGGCCACTGTCGGGGCATGTGGAAGGTGAGAGCTGCTGCTTCACTAAGGCTGTCAGATCAAGTCCCTTTTCCTTTCAAAGGGGAGAAGAAGTAAAAGGGAAAGTGATAAACAAAGCACACAATGCCAGCAATCTCTGAGTAAGTGATAAGGGAGACAAGGAGGGAGAGCAGAGCTCTGCAGCCTCTAATTGATGGGCCATTAGGAAACTGCAGGTGAAGCTTTGAAGTGGGTCAGGAAGAGGACCTGGTGACAAATGGCAGGGAAAAGGCTGATGTACTCCATGCCTCCTTCTCCTCAGTTTCTACTGGCATGGCTTCTCCTCAGGCCTACCACACCCCTGAGCCTCCCCACACACTCTCTGGGAAGGAAGCAGCACCCACAGTAGTAGAAGAAAGAACTAAGGAGCTCTTACTACCATGTGGACATACACAAGTTCATGGGACCACTTGGGATGCATCCAAGGGTGTTCAAGGAGCTGGCTGGACAGTCTCTACTCAGTCCCTGGAAAGAAGATGCAGCAAATACTCTCAGAAGCCTTTTCTAAACTCATGAAAGGCAAGAAGGGGGTTGGGAGCAGCTGACATGGGTCTACTGAGGGCAAATCATGCCTCACCAACCTCCTTGCTTTCCATGAGGAGGTGACTGGCACTGTGGGGAAGGGGAGGGGCACTGGCTGTGGTGTACCTTGACTGTAGCAAGACCTTTGACATACCCTCATGGGTGCGCACATATGGACACCTATACGCACAGAGAGGTATGCACACTCACAGCCATGCACACACACCGATATGGGTGCACACACAATCCTACACACAGGGGCACAACCACACACATGAGCTTGCACGTACCCAAGGAGTAACTCACACGTGTGCCCTTCTAAAGACGTGTGTGCACACACGTTTCCAAAGGAGCCCATGTGCAGACACAGGCAGAGCCACCCCTGTCCTGGTTTCAGCAGGGATAGAGTTGGCTGATGGCCAGGGCATCGCTGCTCTTCCTGTGCTGCTGTACTGGACAGGCTGGAACTCCAGTGTGAACTCGAGTTGAAGGGACTGTGACCTGTGGATGAGTCCATGTGGGAGCAGGACACCCCAAAGCGTCTGTGGCCGTGGATAAGCCCATGCCAGAGCAGGTACATCTCGAAGCGTCTGTGGCCGCAGTTACGTTTGTGCTACAGCAGGTTTACTTCTGAAGGGACTTTGGCTGCGAGTAAGGCCACGCTGGAGCAGGTATATCTCTGAAGACATTGTGGCCCATGGAGAAGGCCATGCTGGAACAGGTGCATCTCAAAGTGACTGTGGATAAGTCTATGCTGCAGCAGGTGTACCCCTGGAGAGACTGTGGCTCATAGATAAGGCTCCACTTGGAGCAGGTACAACCCTAAGGGACTGCAGTCTGTGGATAAGTCCAAGCGGGAGCAGGGGCAAGGGGAGGAGTTCATTGCAATGTTAAACCCTGTGGTTTGATCCGAAGGGGCCAGAGGTGGAGATTGTAATGGAAATACTTTTAAATTGTTGTAACCCATGATTTGAGTTGCCTGTTATAGGAATTACTGTAGCAGGAACCACCCGAACCAGTGGAGGACAAGCCTTACAAGAAGCAGTGCAAGTGCAGCAGTGACCCAACCTGAGCTGGCTTTGGTGCCCAGTAACTCCACGCAACACACCACCTCTCCTGTCCTGAGTGACCACCATAACAGATGGAGCCCAAAGTCACGGACTAAATGAACTCAGTAGATATTTCGTGGACATTTCTGGACATTTTACAGACATTCCACAAGGGTGGTCCATAGACTAAGGGAATGATATCTGTGTGTTATATCAAAGGATGGAAAGCGGGGCGGGTGGTTAATGAGGTTGTACTGGAAAATATGGGACTTGAGCATGACGTAGATGGTATAGAATAAGGGGTGGATACTGTCCTGGTATCGGCAGGGATAGAGTTAATTTCCTTCCTAGTAGCTGGTACAGTGCTGTGTTTTGGATTTAGGGTGAGAACAATGTTGATAACTCACCAATGTTTTAGTTGTTGCTAGGTAGTGCTTACAGTAGTCAAGGACTTTTCAGCTTCCCATGCTCTACCGACTGAGAAGGCTGGAGGTGCAGAAGAAGCTGGGAGGGGGCACAGCCAGGACAGCTGACCCCAACTGGCCATTTTGACATTCCATACCATGTGACGTCATGCTCAGCATATAAAGCTGGGGGAAAAAGAAGGAAGGGGGGGATGTTTGGAGTGATGGTGTTTGTCTTCCCAAGTCACCATTACGCGTGATGGAGCCCTGCTTTCCTGGAGATGGCTGAACACCTGCCTGCCGATGCGAAGTAGTGAATGAAATCCTTGTTTTGCTTTGCTTGCGTGCGCGGCTTTTGCTTTACCTATTAAACTGTCTTTGTCTCAACCCACGAGTTTCTCACTTTTACTCCTCTGATTCTCTCCCCCATCCCACCGGGGGGGAGGAGTGAGTGAGCGGCTGTGTGGTGCTCAGTTGCTGGCTGAGGTTAAACCACGACAGCTGTGTTTTGGGTTTAGCATGCGAATAATGTGCTAACACACTGATGTTTTAGTTGTTGCTAAGCAGTGTTTATACAAAGTCAAGGACTTGCCAGCTTCCCATACTCTGCCAGCAAAGAGGTGCACAAGAAGCTGGGAGGGGGCACAGCCAGGACAGCTGACCCAAACTGGCCAAAGGGATATTCCATGCCATATGACGTCATGCTCAGTATATAAGCTGGGGGGAGTTGGCCGGGGGACAGCGATCACTGCTCAGGGACTGACTGGGCGTTGGTTGGCAGGCGGTGAGCAGTTACATCATTTTTTTTTTCCTTTCCCTATTTCCCACCCCCCCGTTCTTTTACTTTCCATTACAATTTTTCATTATTATTATTATTATTATTATTATTGTTATTATTATATTTCAGGTATTAAACTGTTCTTATGTCAACCCACGAGTATTCTTACTTTTGCTCTTCCGATTCTCTCCCCCATGCCACCAGGGGGGTGGGAGGGTGAGCGAGCGGCTGGGTGGTGCTTAGTTGCCGGCTGGGGTTAAACCACAACAACCCCCCATACCAACATGATGGATGCACAGATATTCAAACACACATGCTGACACATATGCATGCTCCTGCACGCATGTGTTTGCATACAGACATATGCGCACACTCATGTACCGACAGGTACACACATAAAAGCACATAGCCATGCACATCTATGCTCACACACTTAAATATATGCAGACCAATGTCACTGCCATCCATGCTCACCTGCATGAAGGCACGTGCGTGTGCTCAAACACATACACGCTCATGAACCAATGCAACCAAAGACACACACACCTCCCCATATTTGTGCACACTCACACTTGCATGTGCATTACATCAGGCACGCATGTGTGCACACACACAGACACACGTATATGCAAATGCGCACATGAGCACAGCCAGAGGAACATGTATGTGAGCACGTACACGTGCACACACCACTGAGAACCAGGGCGCCTCTCCGTGTCCCAAGTCTGTGTGTCAGGGACAACGTAAAAACTAGAGACATCCATATTGCTGCAGCCACAAAGAATCCCCACATTAGAAGTGAGAACATTCTTGCAGCCTTAGATTCTCCCGGCTGTCCTAAGTGACCTCCTTGAGGGGGGTGTGGGTCTAGCCCCAGCTCTGCAAAGGGAGTGGAACTTCAGCGATGTATTCGCACGCCAGCAGAGCGTGGTGCGCCTGCGACAAGCCAGACTCCCCACAGGCTGCAAACACTGAGGCTGGGGCACCAGAAATGATACTGACTGATCCCAGGAAGAAAGGCACTCAACCTCTTCAAAGCATTCCTTAAAATGCCATTTATTAGCGCTAAGGCTAGAAAGAAAGAGGATAGTATAGGAGATCTTGCATCCCTTCAGATCCTGGGACCCCTGGTCTGCTCACCATCAGCTGCTCTCACAGAATGAGAGACTCACAGAACACCTGAGGTTGGAAGGGACCTCTGGAGGTCATCTGGGTCGACTCCCCCCTGCTCAAGCAGGGCCACCTAGAGCCAGTTGCCCAGGACTATGCCTAGGTGGATTTTGAGTGTCTCTAAGGAAGGAGACTTGGCAACCTCCCTGGGCAACCCGTGCCAGTGCTCAGTCACTCCCACAGCACAGTGAAAAACTGTTGCCCCCTTGCCAGGGCACAGGACACTGCACAGACCCCATCCGCCCAAGGGTTACCCCATTTTGGTCAGTCATGCTTTCAGAGCATTTTCATCAAAAGGAAACAGATCTAGTCATCATTACTACTGCCAAACACTACAACCCAGCCAGTGTTGCCAGTGAACAAATACCAGCAGCTCTCACATCCATGTTTCTTAGGGTGTAGATCGAGGGGTTCAGCAGGGGAGTAAGAGCGGTGTGAAGAACAGCCGCTGCTCTGTCAGTAGACATTTTAAATCACCATAAAACAAAACAACCTCTGGCAACGAGGCCGTTAGTTTCAAGTGTAAAACTGGCATGGATCCTCTGCCCTTTTCCTGCCCTTCCAGGATCTCCTCAGCTGGGCAGCCAAACCAGGGGTCATGCCGAGAGCCAGTAGCAGCGCTCTGGCAGTGCTTTGGCCAAAGAGCTTACTCGTCTGTCAGAAGAAATGCCATCCCTCCCTCTTCAACAAGGATAATTGCAGATGATATCATCATCAAGAAGGGCCTGAGATACCTTCTGCTAATGACAAGGTTTACTGTGGTAGGGTCAGGAAGTCCAACTGCGCTGCTGCAGATGATGGTTATCAACAGCATGGCTAGGGGAAAAAAGATTTCGGACATGGAAGTGAAATGCCTTTATAAAAGTTTGGCCTCCAGTCATTCTGAGATAAGCTTCATGAGCCATTAATTCCCTGGTGGAGAACATTGGTATGGGGATTTCCATTCTTCCACTTGTACGCTTCTGTGAAGACATTTGGACTTTCATGCAGGAAATAGGATATGAGACTGTAGCGGCTGCCAAGAGGCATTTCCACCGATCAGAAGGGGTGAGATTTACATGTAAAAAAATCCGCTCCCCCCAGAATGGCAGCCAATTCCCGAGCACAAACTCCCTGGGGGGACGACTGAAGCAGTCAAGAGCTCTGCACCTGCCTGCAGCTCTCTTGGGAAGTGCACCCAGTACCCTCGTCCTTGCTGATCTTCACGTGAATAGAGAAGGACTCGCGGGGCATGGGATGGTAGGTGGCTGTCTTGGCCCCAGTGATCATGAAATGGTTGAGTTTAAATTTTTCAGTGTAATAAGAAAAAAGGACAGCAGAGTTGCTACCCTGGACTTCAGGAGAGCAAACTTGAAGCTGTTCGGGGAGCTCTTTAGCAGAGTACCCTGGGAATCTCCTTTGAGGGCTTAGGAGTCCACGATTGCTGCTCAGTCTTTAAGAACCACCTTTTAAAAGTACAGGAGCAGCCAATTCCATTGTGTCATAAGTCAAGCAAGCAGGACAGAAGACCAGCGTGGCTGAACAGGAAACTCCTCGTGGAGCTCAAAAGGAAAAAGAAATCGTACAGTCTCCGGAGGCGAGGTCAGGCTTCGCAGGAAGATTACAGAGCTGTCATTTGTGTATGCAAGGAGAAGACAGGTTCCTGAGATACGTTCTTTTGGATAGAGGAAGAAAGTCCACAACTCCTTGGGGCGGCTGAGTGGGACAGTCGGTGTCTGCAGGGTTTGGGGGTGTGCTGACAGGAGCTTGGGGCTAGACACCATGCAGGAGCCAGGACAGGCCAACCCAGCCAAGGGCTTGAGGATGGAGATGGAGAAGACACAGGCATGGGGGAAGGAGAGACTCTCAAGATGTTGCAAGGAGGATGTGTCAGAAAGGTTGGTCACCAGGTGCAGGCTTATCCCTCTTTTACTCCTCACCTTGGAAATGCAGAAGGTGGTGGCTGCAGGAGTGTGTCACTGCTGGAGAAGACAAGACCAGAGCAGAGGCATTTCAGGCGTGCTAAGAACAAGCATTTTCTCCTCCCCATTTCATTCTTTGTTCCCCTTGCAGAGTCATTTTCGGCAGCTCTGCTCTCTCGGGGCTCTTGGTGGGGACGTGTGGGTTTTCTGAGTCTCTCTCACACGTGCAGGAGGATCGGTCTCAGCATGCACCTCAGGTATCTCATCCTCGCTGCCTTCCTGAGGCAACCACTGGGTAAGCATTGGCTTTGACTGGAGGCACGATTGCTCTTCTTCCCACGAGACCCTCACCCTCTCAACAGATCTCTGCAGGGAGCTGCTCTTGAATTGTGGGCAAATGCTGGGAAACATCAGATCACACGGGTGGATTTGCACCTGCTTTCTCAAGACGCTGTTACTGATGGAAAAGATGAGACAGAGAAGAAACAGCTGCTCTCCTGATCATCTCAGAGCCCTTCCCTTCCTTTTCTCTTGCCAACTGTCCACCTCTCTCTGCCTCTCTCTTCTGATCTGTCTGGGCCCAGTGTTTCACAGACATAGCATTGCAGAAGCTCTTTTCTGCCTCAGCACTACATATTTTCTGACTTTGCCACCTAAATGCACAGGATTTTTGAATCCTGTGGGACACCCTACTCACATTCTTAGGGCGTCCCAGTCTCTCTCCTGGCTGGCACATCTCATGCAGCAGCAGCATGCCCTAGCTATCCATTCCTCCTGCATGTCCGCAATGCCAGGGCTTCCTTTTCCCTCCCTTGACCTCGGAGCCTTTTGAGAGGACAGGGAATGGGGAACAGGATGAAACATCGTGCAGGATTTCCCCGGTCCCTCCCCGTGCTGGAGGTGTCCTGGAGCCAGCACAGGAGGGCCAGGCACTACAGGCTGTTCCCTGGAGGCTCCGGGCAGCACAGGAATGGGGACCTAAGACCTGGGTGAAAGCAGAGCTCTCTCTGGGGGTACCCCTGTGGGAGGTAATTGGCATTATTGTCCTGTGGGATCCACGCTGAGCTGAGGTCTCAGGCCTCCTGCCCAAGTCACTCACTGCCTTGCTGTTCCCATCCATGGGGCTCTGGCTGCAGCACAAGGGACAGGGAGCCTTCTTTCCTGACACTTTGCATCTTCTCCTGTTTTGCATCTCAGAGCCTTTCCCTGCACAGTCGCTGACCCTTCGCTTTCTTCCAGGCACCATGGGGCAGACCACCATCACCCAGCAAGAAGGACAAGTCACAGTGAAGCAGAGAGACACGTTCCAGGGCACCTGCGCATACCAGACCACTAACTTTAAAGGCTTGTTCTGGTACCAGCAGAGGAAAGGACAAGCCCCACAGCTGATCTCGTCTCAAGCGGTAGCTGGCCCCAAGCAGAGCGGCCGTTTCACCACGTTGCTGAACACCACAGGGAAATACAGCCTCCTGCAGCTGGAGGAAGTCGAGGTCTCTGACAGTGCCTTGTACCTCTGTGCTGTGCAAGACACCCTGGTGCAGGGAGCTTCCTTGGCTGTGCAACAAGCCAGGGGAGGGAGGGGATGTGTGTGTGCAAGGCTGAGCTCGGGGGAAGGGGCCCTCAGCACTATTTCCTCAAAGCACCCAGAGCTCTGCAGACCATGATCTTCTTGCAAGAGGGGTCAGTGTCAGTGGCCTGAGAGGAAGAACAAGGTAGTGAAAGAATCCCAGGTTCCCTTGTTTTCACCATGTGTTATGGGGTGATTCTGCCTAATGGCTCTGGTTACGGGTCGGGCAATGCAGGCGGTTGGGACCGCTTGTGCAATGGTTCCTTGCTGCTGCTGTTTGCTTTATGGTTTTCTCTACTGCACGTTGCTTCTTCAGGGTTTCTGAACATTTCTTCTGCAGTGGGACCAGGCTGTACAGCTCTCTCCAAGATCTCAGTGAGGGAGCAGACCGCCAGGCAGAGGTGGGCAACAGGCCCTGCCAGGAGAAGAGCTGGCCTTGGGGAAAGCAGCTTCATGCCTGGGGGAAGGCCAGGCACCACAGAGCATCTGTGGGGGTTTGGGCACTGCCTTCTGGCCTTGGGGCTTCCTGTCTGGTGGGAGCTGGGGCTGTGTGTGAGAGGCATGAGGGCCCTGGTGTGTTGCCTGGCCAGGCTGACTGCAACATCAATCTGTGAGTCACCTGAGCCCTGCACATCTGTGTAACTGCTGGATTGTGCAGGGAACTGCTTAGGGAGTAGAGGATGTATGAGTAACCTGTCTTTGCCCTTGGGTGCAGGCAACGCCCCCTCCTTCTGGAGACAGGTGGGAGGATGAGGAGGAGAAGGTCAGGGGCTGTTTTAAAGGCTTTTTCTGACACCATCATCACTCCTGTATCCTTCTGACCGAGCTTCTTTTCCCAGCACAGGGCTACCCAAAGCAGGAGGAACTCCCTTCTTCACAGGCTTGTGAGCTGCTGACCTCTCGGAGCCTCCAGCAGCATTGCGATCCTCTCTAGGGGATAGCAGTGGTCAACCTTCCCATCTATAGAACGTGCTCTGAGGCCAAGGGCCGTATCTGAGCAGAGATGCTGGAAGGCAGGGCCTGATCACCACTGGCTGTGGAGGAGCTGAGTATATCTTCCTCAGCTCCAAGAGACAGTGACTGGAAGGACCCCACTGCCATGTGTCCCACCCTCCCCTTCCTCTGGGATTGATGAAAGGTCCGCTTGTGCCCCCATCTTACCCCCTGCTGCCCAAGGCAATGCCCTTCTTCCACAGCAATTTGATACAATGTCCACCAAGAAAAGAAATACATGGAGGCAGAGGCTGAGATGCAGAAAAGTTTAATGACTCTGAAGAGGGAAATGAGTTCACTTGTAGAGGAGTTTTCCAGAGCAGGGAGAGCACCGGCAGCTGCCTGTGCCCATTGCCCACGGTGGAGATCCCACCAGTCATCCATTTGCCTGCTGCGTAGAGGGAGAGGGGTCAGCAGATTCCACAGGTTGGCTCTGGGGGTCTTACGGCCCAGAAGAACAGACGACAAGAAAGAGATGGGAGAGAGTGGAAGGCCGGGGAGATAGACTTTGGCCATGTTTTCAGAGGGCCTCAGCTGCCCTCCTTTGGAAGGGCAGCACTGGATGCTCAGCTTGTCCAAAACCAATGGCCGGGAGCTCTGTCTACAGTCCAGCATGAGCTTTTAGGTTCCTGGGGGTCCTTGTCCGGGCTGTTACCAGTGGCGTTAGCAGGGGGGGCACCTTCAGCCACAGGAGCGGCTGGTAATGCAGGAGAGGTCACAGCACCCAGAGGTGATGGGCACTCCGTCACAGCTGAGGATGCTGCCAACAGCAGCGGAGGTGGAGGAGCCCACAACGGTGTTCTGCGGGAAGGAGCTGAGGATGGGGCCGGGCAGGGCCACCACCACGGGAGGCGGCTCAATGACAACGGTGGAGTTCTGGCACTGCCTGACACAGGGCTCATTGCAGCTGTTGGCCAGTGGGGTGGGGCCGCAGGGCCGGCATGGCAGGCACTGGTCGTAGCAGGACATGTCTTGAGGCTGGAGGTGCACCTGGGAGAGAGGGCAGAGAGGAAGCAGAGCACAGGGACATGTGAGGAGCAGCTCGCCATGAGTCTGTCACCCTGCCATGAGCTTTTCAAAGGCACCTGCTGAGCCATGAGATAGATACTGTGCAGTGAGGCAAAAGGGTTAGCAGACCAGGGTTACTGCAAAGATCGCCCAGGCCCAACGAGGCTGCTGCCAATCTTCTCAATGAAGAGCCACACCAGCCAAGTCCCAGAACCTCTCTGAATCAGACCTTCACCCCTCTTTCCCCTCTCATGACAAGCAGCACCAAGACCCAGCATAGGAGCACGCATCTGCATGAACAGAAAACAACATGGGGAAAGGGCTTCAGTCTCACCTGGTTCCCAAGGAGAAGGAGGCGAGAGAAGTGGATGAGAGAGTGAGGAGTTGGGCTCGCTTTTATGGTGGCCCTGACCCCTGCCCCAGGCCCAGAGGCAGCTTCTACGGAAGTGGCAGTTTTCTAAGGTGCCCATGATGAATGGAAAACATCCCAGCTAATGACATGGGCTGGGTGGTTGTTTTCCCAGACGCCACCATTTCATTTCCTGGTTTATGCTGTACACTTTGCCTCATGGAGGCTTCTTCTGAGTGTTGGGATTGAGAGGCTCCAGGATTTCTGGGGCAGGAATGTGTCAGCGCTTGCAGAAGACTCAGCTCAAGTGCCGGATGGGTGCAGTGCAGGCAAGGGATGTTGGCCTGGGGCACACTGGTAGCGTTGCCTGTGGTCACGTTGACAGGAAGGGACCCACCTCCTCCCAGCCCTGCAATCCTTGGCTGGTCGCCCAAGGGCTCTCCTTGGGTGAGGACATGCCACGTCTTTCTCTTTCCCGCCCTCCCAACTCACTCCAGCGGTCACTTGTGGGGTGCAGGTGGGCTGCACTCCTGGGTTTCATTGACTCTTTAAATCTTTCACCCATGAAACTGAGCAGCCTTCCCCAAGATTTGGGTATCGAGGGCTGCAAAGGTTACTTCCCCCATTTTTTCAATGCTGCTGAAAATCAAAGTTATGTGGGCCCCCTTCTGCCACCGGGAAATTATGGGGTGGACAGCATGATGCTTGGAGAGAAAAAGCACTTCTTGGCATGGCACACAGCTAGTCAGGAGAAGATTTTTGACTTCCAAAAAACCTGAGTTGTGATTGCCTACAAGATGTAGAAATTTTGAGGGAGGCCTCCCGTTTCCTTAAGTAAGACCCTTGCTCCTGGTCTCAGGGACGTAGGATTCCTAAAGATTGATCTTGCTCACAAAGACTGAGGCAAAGGCGGCATTCAGCACCTCAGCCTTTTCCACGTCCTGTGTAACCAGCCCACTCATTCAGCAGTGGCACCATGTTTCCCGTTGCCTTCCTTTTGTCACCTGTGTCCTTAGAGAAGCCCTTCTTGTTGCCTTTGACATCCCTCACCAGATTCAGTTCCAGTTGGGCTTTCCTAACCGCTTCCCTGCATGCTTGGACAGTGTCCCTGTATTCCTCCCAGGTTACCTGTCCTCGCTTCCACCTTCTGTATGCTTCCTTCTTGTGTTTTGGTTTGGCCAGGAGCTCCTTGTTCATCCACGCTGGCCTCCAGGCATGCTTGCCTGACTTCCTCCTCATTGGGATGATCTGCTCTTCAGCTTGGAGGCCGTGGTCCTTGAATGTTAAGCAGCTTTCTTGGGCCCCTCTTGCCTCCAGGGCCATATCCCACATGACTTTTCCGAGCCGATCTTTAAAGACACCGAAGTCTGCTGACCTAAAGACCGGGTTGTGGACTTGCTGTTTACCCTCCTCGCTCCCCTCGGGATCCTGAACTCCACCATTTCGTGGTCACTGCAGCCCAGGCTGCCTTTGATCTTCACATCCCCAACAAGCCCTTCCTTCTTGGTATGTATGAGGTCCAGCAGAACACCTGTCCTCGTTGGCTCCTCTATCACTTGGGTGATGAAGTTGTCACCCATGCATTCCAGGAACCTCCTGGCTTGCTTATGTCCTGCTGCGTTGTCCCTCCAGCAGGTACCCCAGTGGCTGATGTTCCCCATGAGTACCACGGCCTGCGCACGTGAGGCTGCTCCTGTCCACCTGTAGAGGGCCTCGTCTGCTGGTTCTTTCGGGTCAGGCGGCCTCTAGCGGACACCCACTACAATGTCACCCTTACCTGTCTTCTCTTTAATGCTTACCAATATGCTCGCAGTTGGCCCATCCCCTATCCCCAGGCAGAGCTCCATGCACTCCAACTGCTCTCTCACAGAAAGGGCAACTCCCAGTCCTCGTCTTCCCAGCCTGACCTTCCAAAAGGGCCTGTATCCCCCGTTGCAACATGCTATTCATGGGAGCCATCCCACCCTGTGTCTCTGTGACCCCAATGTGATCGTAGCCCTGCAACTGCACACAGATCTCTAGCTCCTTGTGGTAGTTCCCCACAGGCAGCCCAGCATGTGGACTTCCTAGAAAGGGTTTTGGGGACTTCTCCACTATGATGTCTTGTAGGCACTTCCTTACTTACACGTAACTGCTAGAGGTGAGCCTCTTAAGCCCTGTTTCCTTGACCTTGTTCAAGAAAACAAGGCTTCAAGACACACGTGGCTCCTCTTTAACATTGAGGGCGGTGAACCGATTTTGTAGTTGTAAGGCCTCAGGTGGGGCAGGAGCCTTCTGCTTGGTGTTAGAAGTCACCATCTTCCATCCTGGGCTTGTCCCCTGGGAATCTGCTCTTTGGAGTCTACAAGTGGTAGTCAGTTTTTAAGAACCACCTTTTAAAAGCACAGGAGCAGGCAATTCCACTGTGCTGTTAGTTAAGCAAGCGGGGCAGAAGACCAGCTTGGCTGCACAGGGAACTCTTCATGAAACTCTAGAGGAAAAAGAAATGGTATGATCTCTGCAAGGAAGGTCAGGCTTCGCAGGAAGATTACAGAGCTGCGGTTCGTATATGCAGGGAGAAGACAGGTAAGGCCAAAGCTCAATTAGAGTTGAAACTGGCCAGTGTTGTTTCAGATAACAAGAAGGGCTTTTTTAAGTATGCTAATAGCAAGAGGAGGTTTAAAGAAGACATTGGACCAATACTTGTTGAGGATGGTCACCTGACTAATAGGGATGAAGAAAAAGCGGAAGCGTTCAATGCTTTTTTTGCCTCATTCTTTAAGAATACTGATAGACCTTGGGCTGCCCGGTCCCCTGAGTCAGAGGGCCACGACTGAAGGAACAGTGACTTTCCATTTGTGGACACTGAAATTTTAAGGGACCAGCTGTATCAGCTGAATGTTCACAAGTCCACGGGGCCAGATGGGGTTCATGCCAGAGTACTGAAGCAGCTGGTGGATGTTACGGCAGGACGCTTCTCAATCATCTACCAAAGGTCTTGGGAGTCTGGGGAGGTCCCTGCTGACTGGAAGCCAGCCAATGTTATTCCCATTTACAAGAAGGGTGTGAGGGAAGACCCAGGAAACCACAGACCTGTTAGTCTAACCTCAGTTCCTGGAAAAATTATGGAGAAGATCAGACTGGGTGCTATTGAAAGGCATTTTAAAGAACAATGCAGTCGTCAGGCACGGTCAACATGGGTTCACAAAGGGAAAGTCCTGTTGAACTAATTTGATCTCCTTCTATGATAAGGTCACCCGCCTAGTGGATGAAGGGAAGGTGGTGGAGGTAGTTTTTCTGGATTTTAGTCAGGCTTTTGGCAGTGTCCCTTACAGCATCCTTCTGGACAAGTTGTCCAGCTGTGAGATGAGCAGGTACATGGTGCGCTGGCTGATGAATGGCAGGGCTCAAAAGATTGTAGTGAATAATGAGGCTACATCTGGCTGACGACCCATCACCAGCGGTGTTCCTCAGGGCTCAATTCTAGGGCCAGTTCTGTTCAATATTTTTATCAACGACCTGGATGCAGGAGCTGAATGCACCATTAGCAAGTTTGCTGTTGATACCAAACTGGGAGGTGCTGTTGACTCTTCTGAGGGACCAGAGGCCTTGTGCAGGGATCTAGATAAATGGGAGCACTGGGCAATCATTAATGGCATGAAGTCTAATAAGTCTAAATGCCAGATTCTGCACCTGGGATGGAGTAAGGCCAGACACAAGTATAAACTGGGAGAGGAGTGGCTGGAGAGCAGCCCTTTAGAAAGGGATGTGGGGGTGCTGGTTGACAGCAGGCTCAGTAGGAGTCAGCAGTGTGCCCTGGCAGCCAAGAGGGCAAACCGCGTCCTGGGGTGCATCAAACACAGCATAACCAGCTGGTCAAAAGAGGTGATAACCTTTGGTCAGCCCTGAAGTTGTCAGGCAGTGGGACTAGATGATCATTGTAGGTCCCTTCCAACAGTAATATTCCTTTCTATTATATTTATTCTATACTTCACTTTAAGGTTGCACTTACCTGAATAGAGGTACTAAGTACCTGCAACTGCAGTTGGGGTCTGGGGCTCTTCAAGCTGCTGCGTCTCAGAGAAAATCCTGTCTATCTCCCTTTCACCTGCTCCGGTGCTGTGCAGCCGGCTCACTCACAACTGCTTGCCAACTGACGAATGCCGACCGCTTGCTGTCTGTTATGCCTGAGAATGTGCTGTGGTGTTAGAGTTGCTGGCAACTGCTGTCTCAGGAAGTGCTCTGGAAATATCCTTTTATCAAATTGTGGAGGACTGAAGTTTTGCTCTTCTGTTCATTTACAGGGCTTTTGGTAAAGCAGTCAAGTGGAAAAAATGTATCTCGTGCCTGCAAATTAGCTGGAGCAGCTACGCGTGCTGCCATTACCAAGGGAAGACATGAGGGCTGATACGGTCCTCTCTTTGGATGCTGAAATGAGAGACATTCTCCAGAAACCAGGTTTGGTGGCCTACAAGGAAGCTAAGGGGTGTACGGCCGCTCTTCAAAAGTACTTCTCCCACGAGAAGCAGAGCGATCAGAAAAGGGGGAAAACAACTCCTGCTTTTCCAGAAGAAAACAAGGCAGAGGTGGAAAACCCCCTGGAGACTCCTGAGGACTCCAGCCCTGTTGTCCAGGCAGGGCCTGATAATGTGCATCCACGGTATTGGAAGAATGCGCAAGTGCTCCTAGGTAAACGAGGGCACCACAAGCATGTTTCTTCTTGAGAGGACCAGGGACGTATGACATTAAGGGGTCCAGCCTGCTTGATTTAGTCCAATGTGTCCCTCAGATCTGTGGCCCATCTGAGTAGACCTAAAGGCTGGAATATTTTTATGAAAGCCATGGCTGCGATGAATGTTGCCTCTTCTGTCATGGGTCATACAACAACCAGGGAACGACTAAAAGTGACTGAGGAGGGCCAAGAAGCATCACACACACCACCTCATAAGAGGAAGATCCCTAAAACCCAGTGGTGCACCCTGTAAAGTTTACTGTTGAAACAAAAACATTCATAGAATCATGGAATCATAGGATGGTTTAGGTTCGAAGGAACCTTTAAAAGGTCATCTAGTCCAACTCCTCCTGCCATGGTGGGTTTATATTCATAAAAATCTTTAAACTTTGCTGTCTGTAGTGTCCATTTACAAAACATGGTGGGGTGGGGTGGGGTGGGCTGAGCTACAAGAGCACACCCTCAGCCTTGTAGTTGGGTTGTAAGTTTTCTTTACAGCATACTTTTATGAAAATTGCTGCAAGAGGTGCTGGTCTGGGTCTCCTGAAACACCTTTTGAGTAGCTGTGGTCATGGGGAAAACTCCATCTTCATGTTTTACAAATCACATCAGCATCTGATCATTTTGTACGGGATTGTTAGAATACAGTTTTACAATCTGTTCAAAAGGTAATCCCTTGTTATGGTGATGTAGGAAAAGACACCGTGGTATCCACAGGCCATGGAGGTGGGGATGCTGCCATCGCTTCTTCTGGAAAGCAATATCCATAGCATTGTGATTTAAAAAGGCCATGATGCTTTCAGGAAAGAGAGCACTGTTTGGAGGGTAACCGCACGAGTCAAAAAACTCTGTGTTGTTCTGATGTGCCAAGAAAAGTGCTAGCCGGTGCTCTCCAGGCTGGTTATGAGGATGCATATTCATCACCGTGCTCACTGGTCTTGGGGAAACATGGGCCCTAGGGAGCCACTTGCTCAGGTAAGCACCTAGAACTGTCTCCCTGGTGTAAGGCTCTGCTGAGAAAAAACAAGAGAGCTGGTCCCTCTGAGACTTCTATCTTAGACAGGGGATAATTCTACCCCAGAAGCATCTATTGATTATTCCTGTAATCTAGGCAACAGACGTGTAGGATGTCTCAGTCCCAGGGTCGGGGACCCAGGCCAAGGCCAGACTCAGGAGAGGACAGGGTGAAGTCCCCATCCAGCGACTGCCGTGGACTACCTAGGATCTGGGCCAGGCCAGGAGGACAACAGTAGCCCAGGCCAGACTCAGGCACAGATACGGCAGAGCTGGGGCAGGCCTGCCCTAGGCCTGAGCTCTCATAGAGACCCTGGGCCAGGGGCCAAGCAGGAGCTGGGACCTATGGCTGCATTGGGCTTAAGTGGGCTTGGTCCTGAAGCTCGTTGTCCCTGTGTTACCATGTGACCCAGCACTGACTCCCGCGGAACCTGGCCTGGGGACAAGTGCCCCTCATCCTTACCGAGCACAGAGGAATGACCCTGTCCTCCATCCTGGTCCCATGGTGCTGGCGGTGTGTGCGAACTGCGTGAGGGCAAACCCCACACCACAGGGTGCCAGGGTCTGCAGTTGTGGGAAGACCCTGGCCTGTGTTTGGGGAGCAGCGGTGCTGCAGGAAGCACGAGGGCCACTTCAGCCTCAGGGCTCTGGGAATGCTTGTCCTGGTTTCGGCAGGGATAGAGTTAATTTCCTTCCTAGTAGCTGGTACAGTGCTGTGTTTTGGATTTAGGGTGAGAACAATGTTGATAACTCACCAATGTTTTAGTTGTTGCTAGGTAGTGCTTACACTAGTCAAGGACTTTTCAGCTCCCCATGCTCTACGGACTGAGAAGGCTGGAGGTGCACAAGAAGCTGGGAGGGGGCACAGCCAGGACAGCTGACCCAAACTGGCCATATTGACATTCCATACCATGTGACGTCATGCTCAGCATATAAAGCTGGGGGAAGAAGAAGGAAGAGGGGGGACATTCGGAGTGATGGCATTTGTCTCCCCAAGTCACCATTACGCGTGATGGAGCCCTGCTTTCCTGGAGATGGCTGAACACCTGCCTGCCCATGGGAAGTAGTGAATGAATTCCTGGTTTTGCTTTGCTTGCGTGCGTGGCTTTTGCTTTACCTATTAAACTGTCTTTGTCTCAACCCACGAGTTTCTCACTTTTACCCTTCCGGTTTTCTCCCCCATCCCACCGGGGGGGAGGAGTGAGCAAGCGGCTGTGTGGTGCTCAGTTGCTGGCTGAGGTTAAACCACGACAGTGAGGAGCACCTTGGTTACCCTGTCACAAAAAGGACTGTCGTCCACCACACAGCCACTCGCTGTGACCAGTTTATATACTGGGCATGACGTCACATGGTGTGGAATATCCCTTTGGCCAGTTGGGGTCAGCTGTCCTGGCTGTGCCCCCTCCCAACTCCTTGTGCACCTCCAGCCTTCTCAGTTGGTAGAGCATGGGAAGCTGAAAAGTCCTTGACTAGTGTAAGGACTACCTAGCAACAACTAAAACATCGGTGTGTTATCAACATTGTTCTCACCCTAAATCCAAAACACAGCACTGTACCAGCTACTAGGAAGGAAATTAACTCTGTCCCTGCCGAAACCAGGACAATGCTGAAGGAGCTTGGTGCCCGGGGGAAGGCACTCAACGTGTGTTCTGTGGTTGGGCTGGTGCCTGCTCTGTGCCATTCAGGGACAGCTCACAGATCCTGCTGAGTGCAGAATCAAATCCCACTGTCACTGCCATGTCTCCACAGAGCTGGGGGTATCTCCTCTCGCACAGCACCCTTCCGGACAAGAGTTGGGTTGTGGCACTTGCGAGGACCTTAGAGGCCTTTGGGCTGAAGAAAGATGCTCCATGCTTGGGGAAAAAAGGCCCCAAAAAGCATTTGTGTGCATTTGGGCACCAGTCATTGTCCTGGGCCTGCCTCACCCAAGGGGGTGCTGGGTTTACAGGGACAGGGCACACCTGTGGGGATGGGAATCTCACTAACGGACATTCCTGAGTTTGATTTTAATGAGCAAACACTGTACCACCTGGCATGACAAGGCACTTAAGCAGAAAACAACGGAGAAAGGAATGTGCAGCTGGAAGGAGAAAAACAAGATAAAGACCATGAAGGCATTTCGCATGATCAGGAAGAACGGGCCAATCTGCTAGAGCATAGATGCGCGTGAACACAAGGCTATAACCTATCTGCAAGCTGCAGGTAGCGCGTGTACACTTCTGCTTGCTATAAAAGATGCTAACAAAAAGCAATAAAGGTCTTTGGTTGCCATGTCTGCTGGAGTCCGTGCCGCTTTTTTCCCCCACAAATGGCGCCCAACGTGGGGTGAAAATGCTGGAACAGAGCACCGGTGGGGAGCCAGCTGAACGAGTCATAGCCAGCGGGAGACAGAGCAGTCTCAGGAAAGAGCTGGAGCCGGAACTTTGAATCATCGCCTCGTTGGAGCAGAGGTGAGCAGCTGGGAAACTTAAAATGGGATCGCAACTAACTAAGGAGGAGGAATCTATACTATATATTATTAAGAAACTGTTAGAAAAGCGTGGAGTTAAGTATGATGACCATACCCTCTGCCTATTGCTTTCATGGCTAAAACGAAAGGGAATTCCCCTTGATTCGGCTACTGCTTTTAACGGCGAGCGGGAGACCCGCTATGGGGCGCGGGACTTGCTCAGTTAATGGGGGAGGACCCTGTCAATACGCCGCAACTGCAGGCACGGCTGGTGCCTGAAATTTTAAGACAATCAGCAGACCTTGCGTTTCAAGCAATGGTAAAGGTCCCTGATACAGGACGACCGGTAAAATCCTTTACTAGCATTAAGCAAGGGACCAACGAACCCTATATGGATTTTATCGACAAGCTCCAAGAAGCTATTCAAAAACAAATACAAAATCCTGAAGCCAAAGAGGCATTGCTTATGAAATTGGCTATAGAGAATGCCAATGAGGACTGTAAAAGAGTCTTACAGACATTGCGAAATCCGACCATAATAGACATGCTTGACGCGTGCAATCGTGTGGGTTCAATTACACATAAGAATGAGGTTTTTGCAGCCTGTTTAGCCGCTGCCTTGCGTCCCGGTAACAAAGCGTGTTTCCGCTGTGGAAACTCGGGGCATTTTAAACGGCAGTGTCCTGAGAATCCTGTACAGAAGGGAGGATCGGAAGGAATTCAGCAGCCCCCTGGTATTTGCCCACGCTGCCGCAAGGGGAGGCACTATGTTAATCAATGCCGGTCGAAATACGATCTCCGCGGTCGACCCTTGTCGGGAAACGGGAAGTCGAGCGCGAGGTGGGGGCGCGCACCGACACAAATGCCACCCCAAAATCCCCAACCCCAAAACCCCATGAGACCGCTGTCTCAGCAGGCCTGGATCACCTCAAGGCCAGAACCATCGGCAGTGCCGGAGTGGATGTCTCCACAGCCACCAATCTCTCTATAAACGATCAGACTGTGCACAGGGTGCCCCTCAATGTGAGAGGCCCCCTTGGCCAGGGGCTGAGTGCCCTATTGGTGGGGAGGTCCAGTGCTACTATGCAGGGTTTGTTTGTGTTACCTGGGGTTATCGACTCTGATTATACGGGACAGCTGCAAGCGTTGCTATGGACCCCCTCTCCTCCAGTGTTTATTCCAGCTGGAAGCAGGATTGCACAGCTAGTTCCTTTTAAGAATATGGTTCGTAATCGGGATCCTATTTCCCGAGGAGCTGGTGGATTTGGGTCCACAGGTGAACCAAATATTTTTTGGACTCAGCTTGTCCAAAGAACTCAGCCCACTTTGACCTGCACTCTAAAGAATAAAGGCAGCAAACTGGAACAACTGGTAGTGAAGGGAATGATAGATACAGGGGCAGACGTTACTATCATCAGTACTGCAAAGTGGCCTGGATCATGGGAAACCATCCCGGTCAACACAGGGCTAGTGGGAATCAGAGGCCTGTCGACGTCCAGGCAGAATGCCAACTTAATACAGATTGTAAGCCCGGAAGGACAGATTGCAACTATTCGACCTTTTGTGGTTCCTGCGCCGTTAAACCTGTGGGGATGAGATGTCTTGAGCACTTGGGGACTAGTGATTGGCACTGCTGATTTGCATCAACATTTTTAGCGGGGGTCACTGGCGCTCGGCCCACCGTTCGACTCACATGGCTCACCGATCAGCCAGTGTGGGTGGATCAGTGGCCCCTATCACAGGAAAAGGCCGACGCGTTGCGAACGTTGGTGGACGAGCAAGTGAGTCAAGGACATCTGGTTCCCACCACCAGCGCCTGGAACACCCCAGTGTTTGTTATAAAAAAGAAAAGTGGCAAATGGAGACTTCTACATGATTTACAGCAAGTAAATGTCGTGATTCAAGATATGGGGACATTGCAACCAGGTATGCCTTCACCGACATTGATACCTCATCAATGGGACATTGTGATTATCGATTTGAAAGACTGCTTTTTCATGATTCCCTTAGCGCCGGAAGATGCTCCCAGATTTGCCTTCTCTCTCCCAGTTGTAAACCATCAAGGGCCTAGGTTGCGATATCATTGGACGGTGTTGCCCCAGGGCATGAAAAACAGTCCCACAATATGTCAAATGTATGTTGCGCGTGCATTGTCGCCCATAAGAAACAAATATCCTGACTTAATTTGTTATCACTACATGGACGATATTTTAATCGCCGGACGAGACCCAAAGGAACTCGTCACAGTTATGAAAGATATGTTGCAGGGGTTAAAGACATACGGCTTGCAAATAGCTCCTGAAAAGGTGCAAGTGCAAGCTCCGTGGAAGTACTTGGGGTGGAAGATTTTAGAACATACGATACAGCCCCAACCCATAACCTTGCAATCTAACATTAAAACACTGAATGACTTGCAAAAACTAGTAGGGACTATCAATTGGGTACGCCCATTGCTGGGAATAGATAATGACATGTTAAACCCACTGTTCAAGTTGTTAAAGGGTAATCCTGAGTTGACATCTCCACGAGAATTAACGACAGAGGCCAAACAAGCACTACAAAAAATATCACAGGCGCTTACCAAAAGGCAAGCACAACGCGTAACTGAAGGATTGGGAGTTAACTTGTATGTCCTGAATCAGTCCCGACAAGCAGTGGGCCTCTTAGGCCAATGGGACACCAAGGGTACCCAGGATCCCTTAGCCATCATTGAATGGGTATTCCTGCCGCATCAAGCACCAAAAACGATAGTGACAAGGGTGGAAATGTTTTCGATGCTTGTGCGAAAGGGACGCACGCGATGTTTGGAATTAACGGGCACAGATCTTAAAACAATTTATCTCCCACTGACTAAAGACCACCTTAATTGGTGTGAGGCTAATAGCCTAGAACTACAGATAGCGCTGGAAAACTTTAAGGGACAAATTCTAATTCACTATCCATCTCACAAATTATTCTCCCTTAATGAGGAAATTAGTATAATTCCTGAATCGTTGAGTAAGGAGGTACCTGTCGAAGGACCCACCTTATTCACCGATGGATCAGGACGAACAGGTAGGGCAGTTATAGTGTGGTGTGAAAAAGGGGAATGGAAACATCAAGTTCACCATGTTGTAGGAAGTCCTCGGCTGGTGGAAATATACGCAGTAATTCAGGTCTTTCGCCAATGGGAGATGCCATTAAATTTGGTTACTGATTCTCAGTACGTCGCCAACGTTGTCAGGCGCTTGGAAAAGGCTTGGCTCAAAGAAGTTGATAATGAACCAGTGTTTTTAATGTTCAAACAGGTATGGGACTTGTTGAATCGCCGCGTAAACCCGTATTACGTGCTCCATGTGAGGAGTCATACCTCCCTCCCAGGGTTTATATCAGAAGGGAATGCGCGAGCTGATCGTCTCGCTGCCCCCGTATGGACAGTCCCTGTACCAGACGTTTCTACACAAGCCCGATTGTCGCACGAGTTTTTCCATCAATCTGCCCGAATGCTGCGTCGACAATTTGGGTTGACTTGGGACACGGCACGAAGTGTTGTACAAATGTGTCCTGACTGTCAGCAATTAGTTCCCATACCCCAAACAGGGGTAAATCCCCGAGGAGAAAAGGCCCTACAGATTTGGCAATCCGATGTTACTCATATCGGAGAATTTGGCAAACAAAAATATGTGCATGTTTCCATCGATACGTTCTCCGGAGCTCTATGGGCGACCGCAGAGACCGGAGAAAAAAGCAAAGATATTTTACGGCACTGGAAAGGGGCCTTTGCTGCTCTAGGGGTTCCACACCAGATCAAAACGGACAATGGGCCTGGGTACATAAGCGCAAAAACGCAGGCCTTTTTGGCACAATGGGGCATTCGACATATCACTGGTATCCCTTATTCCCCTCAGAGCCAGGGTATCGTAGAGCAGGCTCATCTCACTCTCAAGCAGCTACTACAAAAACAAAAAGGGGGAATGCTAGGGGAATCACCGCAAGCCTGCCTCCATAAAGCAATATATGTGTTAAATCATCTTACAATAAGGGAAGACAGGACAGCAGTTGGCAGCCCTAACACGGTAATAGCGAGACACTTTACATCTTGTAACTCAGCTTCTCCAGCAGGAGAAAGGGCTCGGGTGTGGGTCAAGTCATTGGAAAATAGCCAATGGGAAGGCCCTTATGATCTTATAACATGGGGGAGAGGATATGCTTGTGTTTCCACAGATCGTGGACCCCGGTGGATACCTGCCCGCTGCGTTTGACCGTATCTGGACAAGGAGCCCAAGGAGCCCACAGATGCATCAATGGTTTGAAGTAGATTACTGGGACTTACACAAAGTATCTCATTCGATATTTGGGGAACCACCTAGTGGGCCAGGCCGTGCCGGGGTATATAGGGGACCAAGTGGGTTGCCATTAGCCATGGACTTGGAACACCAGGCGGCAGAGAACAGTCAACTGGATAATCGAGAGGTGACAGGAATTCCCTGCCTCCAGTGTCCCGGATCAACACATCACGCATGGACTTTGTGCAAATGTGATAATTGCAAAAGAAACCGGTATTGTCACTCTCAGTTCCGGGCGGGAAGGTGCACAAGGTGTAAAGGGAATACCACCGGGAACGCCGAACCACAGAATCTACAGCTAGTGTGTGGGAGATCACATTGTGTCCCCCAGCTGTGGACTGTGTGGGAAACGGACTGGGAAAGTACCAAACGACAGTGTGACAAACGACTTGGGTAGAAACGGAACAAAAAGAGAACGTAAACCATGACGCCAGTATGGGGGGGTGTCTTGTGGCTAGTATCACTGTGTGTGGTTGCTGCGTTATGGGCACCCTCACAGCCGAAGGAAAATGTTTGGGTAACTCTGGCCAATCAGACAGGACAGGATTCCATCTGCCTGTCGATATCTTCCCCCGGTAACCCCTTTTCTACCTGCCTAGTGGGGCTTCCTTTAGATAATTGGGACTTGGGCCTGATTAGTCCTTTCAAGGAGGCCTGCGGGGGGGACGACACGCTACTGACAATTGGGATGGATGCCTACCACATCTTAATCACTTGCCAATAGAACCTCAGGAACTCGAGCTATTAGGGTCCATAAAAATGGATTGGTGTTTGTATTTCAATTATTCAGGGGCCAATGTTTCCTGAGCCTGGTCAGTTAACGCTACCCTGGGAATCTATAAAAATGAATCACTGTGGTGTAACCACACAAGCAGCAATATATCTAAATCATCTAATGCACCTATAGGATTACCCAGGGGGGTCTTTTTAATATGTGGAGACCGGGCCTGGCCTGGCATTCCCTCTCATATTAAAGGTGGGCCGTGTTCGTTGGGAAGATTAACTCTACTAATGCCAAACACATCTATGATCCTAGACCACAGAAGGGGCACCCCTAAGACGCGCAGTAAGCGCAGAGCACATGCCTACACTTCACAATGTGATGATGCTGTCGACCTATGGAACCGGAACACTATAGCTGCGGTTGCAATCTTGGCTCCAGGTGTCGCAGCAGCAAAGAGTTTGGTCACATTAAATAAATTAGGATGTTGGCTAGCGAAACAATCAAATGCAACCTCTGAAGCACTAACGGGATTATTAATGGATGTAGATTCTATACGACATGCTACTTTGCAAAATAGAGCAGCGATAGATTTTTTGCTTTTAGCGCAAGGCCACGGGTGTGAAGAATTGGAGGGAATGTGTTGTATGAACCTATCTGATCATTCGGAATCAATTCACCGCAGCATTCAGATGTTGAAGGAAGGAGTACAGAAGCTAAGAGTGGAAGACCCCTGGAATTGGTTGGATAAATTATTCGGGAAATGGGGTCTAAGTGGCTGGTTAAAAGGACTAGCCAAGCTAGGAGGGCTATGCTTAAGTAATGTTCCTTTGCATCCTGGTTTGTGTGCCGTGTCTGTTACAAGGTATGCGAAAAATGATTGAAAGATCTGTTTCAGCAGTGTTTCTAGTAAAACAAAAAGGGGGAGATGTGGGGATGGGAATCTCACTAACGGACATTCCTGAGTTTGATTTTAATGAGCAAACACTGTACCACCTGGCATGACAAGGCACTTAAGCAGAAAACAACGGAGAAAGGAATGTGCAGCTGGAAGGAGAAAAACAAGATAAAGACCATGAAGGCATTTCGCATGATCAGGAAGAACGGGCCAATCTGCTAGAGCATAGATGCGCGTGAACACAAGGCTATAACCTATCTGCAAGCTGCAGGTAGCGCGTGTACACTTCTGCTTGCTATAAAAGATGCTAACAAAAAGCAATAAAGGTCTTTGGTTGCCACGTCTGCCGGAGTCCGTGCCGCTTTTTTCCCCCACACACACCAATGTGTGGCCTGCTGTAGCTGGTACCAATACTAACTTATGAACACCTCAGCCCATGTTGGCAACAGGTGGGCCATGCCAGATGCTGTGCTGACAGGTGAGAGGGCTGCAGGGGGAAGCTGTCGCTGTGGTCCATGCCCAGGCGTGCTGGCCATGACCTCTAGATCGGCTGATGGAGGAGAGGGACAAGTGGAGTAGGGACTGTGGGCCATCCCCAAGGCTATTTACCCATTCCCAATTCCAGCCATCCTTTGGCAACGTCTTCTGCTGAGGCCCCTTGCCCAGCAGAGCCCAACCCAAAGCAAGAGGAGTAGAATCATAGAATCATAGAATCATTGAGGTTGGAAAAGACCTCTAAGATCATCGAGTCCAACCGTCGACCCAACACCACCATGTCCGCTAAACCATGTCCCTAAGTGCCTCATCTACGCGTCTTTTAAATACCTCCAGGGATGGGGACTCAACCACTTCCCTGGGCAGCCTGTTCCAATGTTTCACCACTCTTTCAGGAAAGACATTTTTCCCCACGTCCAATCTAAATCTCCCCTGGCGCAACTTGAGGCCATTTCCTCTTGTCCTATTACTTGTTACTTGGGAGAAGAGACCGACACCCACCTCGCTACAACCTCCTTTCAGGGAGTTGTAGAGAGCGATGAGGTCTCCCCTCAGCCTCCTCTTCTCCAGGCTAAACAACCCCAGTTCCCTCAGCCGCTCCTCATCAGACTTGTTCTCCAGACCCCTCACCAGCCTCGTTGCCCTTCTCTGGACACGCTCCAGCACCTCAACATCCTTCTTGTAGTGAGGGGCCCAAAACTGAACACAGTATTCAAGGTGCGGCCTCACCAGGGCCGAGTACAGGGGCACGATCACTTCCCTCCTCCTGCTGGCCACACTCTTTCTGATACAGGCCAGGATGCCATTGGCCTTCTTGGCCGCCTGGGCACACTGCCGGCTCATGTTCAGCCGGCTGTCGACCAACACCCCCAGGTCCTTCTCTGCTGGGCAGCTTTCAAGCCACGCTTCTCCAAGCCTGTACTCTTCCCCAAGAGCCTGTGGGACTGCTGACCTCCTCGGGGCCTCCCACAGGCCCACAGTTCCTCTCTGGAGGACAGCAGTTGTCAGGATTCCTGTTCACATGACGTGCTCCAGGGCCAAGGGGGTATTTCTGAGCAGAGTCACAGCAAGGCAAGGACTGATGGCCATTGGCTGTGGAGTAACTAGGGTGTCTTCCTCAGCTTCAAGAGGCAGTGCCTGAAAGAGGACTCGCTGCAGTGTGTCCCACCCTCCAACGCCTCTAGGAGTGATGAAGGGTCCCCCTGTGCCCCCACCCACTTCCCCTCCAAAGCAATGGCTTTCTCCCTCGGCAATCAGTGTGCAGATGGAAAGACCACCAAAGGGACACAGGCAGGATTGCAGCAATTTTTTAATGAGCCTAAAGAGGGAAATGAGGTCACTCCAAGTGGAGGCCCCCAGTGCAGGGAGGAGCAGGAGCAGCCAAGAATCTGTTCCCCTTTTCCTGGGGCAGAGTTCCCACAGGGCATCTGTCGACCTGCCCGGCAAAGGGAGACAGGCTAGCAGGTCACTCCAGGCTGGTTTCTGGGGTCCTCACAGCAGGCTTTGAGGGGAGCCCAAGACAGCAAAAAAAGAGAGAAAAAGGGTGAGTGGAAGACAGGAAAGATAGACATTGGCTGTGTTTTCAGAGAGCCCAGGCTGGCCTCTTCCAGGGCAAGCCAGAGATGACCAGCTAGTCTGAAAACAACGGCATGAAGTTTGATCCTCTGTCCAGCAGCATGTTCTGAGTTCCTAGGTGTCCTTATCCGAGGCCATTACCAGCATCTTTAGCAGGGGGGGCATCTGCTGCGACAGTAGCAGCTGGTAATGCAGGAGAGGTCACAGCACCCAGAGGTGATGGGCACTCCGTCACAGCTGAGGATGCTGCCAACAGCAGCGGAGGTGGAGGAGCCCACAACGGTGTTCTGTGGGAAGGAGCTGAGGATGGGGCCGGGCAGGGTCACCACCACAGCAGGTGGCTCAATGACGACGGTGGAGTTCTGGCACTGCCTGACACAGGGCTCATTGCAGCTGTTGGCCAGTGGCGTCGGGCAGCAAGGCTGGCAGGGCGGGCAGCAAGGCTGGCAGGGCCGGCATGGCTGGCACTGGTCATTGCAGGACATGTCTTGGGTCCAGAGGGGCACCTGGGAGAGAGGGCAGGCAGGAAGCAAAACATGGGGATGAGTGAGGAGCAGCCTGTCACCACACCATGAGGGAACCAAAGAACATGCAGGGCTGGGAGGTGGAGGCTGTGCAGAGATGTGTGAGGGCTTCTTGGCCTCATTCTGACAGGGCCCAAAAAGAGCCACCAGCTCCTGTGCAGCTACTGCCTAGCCCCTGAGTCCAGTAGCCACCTCACTACAGTCCCAGCTTCCCTCCGTGTCTAACCTGCTCCCCACCTCCCCATCCCGTGACAAGGAGCCCCAAGATCTGGCAGAGAAAAATCTGGTGTCAGCTGAGAGCTCCATTGAGGTGAGACCTCCTTTTAGAGAAAGCGGAGGAGGAGAAGGGGCTTCAGACTCACCTGACTCCCAAGGAGAAGGAGGCAAGAGAAGTGGATGAGAGAGCAAGGAGCTGGGCTGGCTTTTATCATAGACCTTTACCGCCCCAGGCTGCCAGAGGCATCCCTTGTAGAGGTGATTATTGTCTGACAAGCTCATCCTGAATGCAAAACATCCCAGCTAATGCTATGGCCTGCGTTTTGGCTTCCTGAATTGCTGTCTTTTCGTTTCCTGCTTTATGCCGGGCACATTCCCCAGTGAAGGCATCTTTTGCGTGACAGGATGAGCGGCCCAAGCATTTCCGGTGCAAAACACGTCAGCATGGGCAGAGGACTCATCTCACATGCTGGAGGAGTCCAGTAAAGGACACTCAAGGTAGACTAAACAGCTGGCTTAGACAACACACATGCGCACAAACACGCACACATCTAGACCTCCAGTCATCTAGAGTTAATTGAGAAGGCTCAAGACACCCAAAGAGAGGCTGTCTACGCTGCCCAGGGCCACCGCACAGGTCTTGGACTTGACAGAGTCATCTTCTGCAAGTCCTGTGTCCAAGGGTTCAGCGTGGCTGAGGGAAGACTGATCTGCGCTCGGTGAGAGCGGGAGATGCAGCTGATGAGAGTAACGTGCCCAGCTTGAGCCCATTCACCCACACAGAAGTCCCTGCCCTGCTCTCTGTCTGTCCCTGAGTACCGTGGACATGGATCTGGGGTTTAGCCATGGGACGGAGGTGCTTGTAGGCTCTGGTGGGACAGCCTGTGGGTTCACTTCTGACTGCATGATGAAGCAAGCCATGCACACGTGACCCGGTAGGCAGGCCCTGCCGTGAGCTTATGCTAGCTGGGGAGTTGAGAGGCCACCATTGGTCAATGGCAGGATCAGTGTCTCCAGAAAGATGGTTTGTCCCATTTACCCTGCACGTCTGCTTTGGGGTGGGAAAAGTCCCATGTGTGAGCTGATGTCTCTTCACTGACTGTGGGAAGAGGCTGTAGAGTCTGCTAGAGCGGGTCCAGAGGAGGGCCACGAAATGATTGGAGGGTTGGAACACCTCTGCTATGAAGAAAGGCTGAGAGAGGTGGGGTTTGTTCAGCCTGGAGAGGAGAAGGCTCTGGGAACACCTTCTTGCGGCCTTTCAGGACTGCAAGGGGGCTTATAAGAAAGACAGAGAAAGACAATTTGCCAGGGCCTGTAGTGACAGGGCAAGGGGCAATGGCTTTAAACTGAAAGAAGGTAGATTTAGATTGGATTACATAAGGAAGACATTTTTTGCAATGAGGGTGGTGAGGCAGTGGAACAGGTTGCCCAGAGATGTTGTGGATGCCCCATCACTGGAAGTGTTCAAGGTCAGGTTAGATGGGGCTTTGAGCAACCTGATGTAGTGAGAGATGTCCCTGCCCATGGCAGGGGGATTGAACTAGATGGCTTTTCAAGGTCCCTTCCAACCCAAACCATTCTATGATTCTATGATTCTATGTATTATGCTGGTAGCAAACATGGCTCTGTGAGGTCCTTCCCTCCAGGACAGTGAGATTGGGCTGAAAGAGCCTCTACACGAGGATGTCGTTGCAATCTGAGTTGGTCCCACAGGGCCGGAAGGACATATCTGCTGAAGGGATCTTGATCCATTTCACTCACGTCCCCTTAATTACCTATATTTACTAAGAGTGAGATGCAAAGCATGGCACAGAAGTCAGAAGAGAATCCCTCTCCCTCGAGAGCTCATTTGGGCAGCGTGCATGGCAGCAGCGGGGCATGGCAGCACTCAGCAGCTTTGGCTTCTGTCCCCAGAGGACCCCCTTGGAAGAGTGAGGGCTACTGGTCGGGAGTGGAATGTGTTTGGCAAGGTGAGGCAAGAGTGTCTTTGCAAACACCTGCTACACTGGGAAGGAGGAGTTTAAAGTAGGTATGGAGGGGGAGGTCTACCATAGACTGAAGAGCAGGGATGTCAGAAGGGGTAGAAGCGGTATGCATGGGGGACAGCATGCCTGGGGAAGCTCTCACATTCCCCTGTGGCACAGGTGGTGGTGTAGTTACATGTCTGCTACAAACCTCCTGCTCAAGAAGAGAAGGCAGGTGAAGCTTTCTTCAGGCAGCTGGGGAAAGCCTCACAGTCACAGGCCCTGGTGCTCGTGGGTGACTTTTATCACCTCAGTGTCTGCTGCAGGAGGAAAATGGCTGGGCACAAGCAAACCAGGACATGTCTGGGGCATATGGAAGACAAATTTTTGATGCAGGCAATCCATGAATGGACTAAGGGAGAGGCTCTGTTGCACCTGCTTCTCACAAGTGAGGAGGAACTGTTGGATGATGTAAAGTTCAAGGGCAGCCTTGCCTGCAGTGACCATGAGACTGTGGACCTTAAGATCCTCAGAGGGCTGACCAAGACAAACAGGAGTATTACTGCCCCCGACTTCAGACGAGCACTTCTTAGTCTTGTCAGGGACCTACCTGCTCGGCAGGATACCATGGGAAATTGCCCTGGAGCGCAGAGGTTTCCAGGAGGGATGGCTAACCTTCAAGGACAGCCTCCTCAGAGCACAAGGATGGTCCTCTGCAATGTGCAGAAAGGTGAGTCAGGAAAAGCCAACGCACAGCTGGAGTGGAAACTTGCAAGGCAGGGGGTGGAGGGAATCAGGCAAGGTATCCCTGAGCCTATTGGCAGCAAAAGGAAGGCTAAGTAGATGAGGGCTCATTGCTCGGGGAGGAAGAGGACCTGGTGACAAATGGTAGGGAAAAGGCTGATGTACTCCATGCCTCTTTCTCCTCAGTTTCTACTGGCATGGCTTCTCCTCAGGCCTACCACATCCCTGAGCCTCCCCACACACTCTCTGGGAAGGAAGCAGCACCCACAGTAGTAGAAGAAAGAACTCAGGAGCTCTTACTACCATGTGGACGTACACAAGTTCCTGGGACCACTTGGGATGCATCCAAGGGTGTTCAGGTAGCTGGCTGGACAGTCTCTACTCAGTCCCTGGAAAGAAGATGCAGCAAATACTCTCAGAAGCCATTCCTAAGCTCATGAAAGGCAAGAAGGGGGTTGGGAGCAGCTGACATGGGTCTACTGAGGGCAAATCATGCCTCACCAACCTCCTTGCTTTCCATGAGGAGGTGACTGGCACTGTGGGGAAGGGGAGGGGCACTGGCTGTGGTGTACCTTGACTGTAGCAAGACCTTTGACATACCCTCATGGGTGCGCACATATGGACACCTATACGCACACAGAGGTAAGCACACTCACAGCCATGCACACACAGAGTTATGTGTCATATGTGTGCCCTTCTGAAGAGGTGTGTGCACATGTTTCCAAAGGAGCCCATGTGCAGACACAGGCAGAGCCACCCCCCATACCAACATGTACGCACAGACATTCAAACACACATGCTTACGCGTGTGCATACTCCTAGCACGCATGTATTTGCATACAGGTATATGTGCATGCTCATTTACACATATGTACACACATGAAAGCACATATCCACACAGACCTGTACCCCCACACTTAGATAGATCCAGATGGTCACAACTGTCCATGCGCACCTCCATGAAGGCACCTGTATGTGATAAAACACATACACAATCATGAACAGACCTGACCAAACACACTTTCAAACACCGTTTGTGCACGCTCATGCTTGCAGGTGCATTACCCCGGGCACACACAGACACACATGTATGTGCGAATGCACACATGAGCACAGCCAGAGGGACATGTATGTGAGCATGAACATGCACACGCACCACTGAGAACCAGGACGCCCAATGCCAGCTCTCAGCCTCTCGGGATGACTCTAGGCAAGTCCTTCAGGCCCCACAGTTAAGGCAATGAATCAGACACCATCAGCTTTAGTGAGCTCAAGTGTTTCACTGTGGTTCAGTCAGCTGTTTTCTCACCAGAAAAGAGAGAGAAACCACAGCAGAATTGAAGCTGCCATGGCCTTTCCAGACATTGAGCATCTCTGTGTCCCAAGTCTGTGGGTCAGGAATAATGTAAAAACTAGAGAAAATCCATACTGTTGCAAACACAAAGAATCCCCACATTACAATAGAAAAAAACTCCTTCAGCCTTAGGTGCTCCCAGCTGTCCTATGTGATCTCCCTAAGGGAGATATCAGGGTGTTGGACCGGCCCCTCCTTTCTAAAGGGAGTGGAGCCCCAGTGGCGTATTCACACAGCAGCAGAGCGTGGCGTGCCCGGGAGAAGCCAAACTCCTCACAGGCTGCAAACACTGAGGCTGGGACACCAGAAATGAGAGTGCCTGATCCCACACCACATCCAGCGTGGGCTCCTCCCTCCATGGGTGCACAGGTCCTGCCAGGAGCCTGCTCCAGCGTGGGCTTCCCACGGGTCACATCCTCCTTCGGGCATTCACCTGCTCCGGTGTAGGGTCCTCCATGGGCTGCAGGGTGGATATCTGCTCCACCATTAACCTCCATGGGCTGCAGGGGGACATCCTGCCTCACCATGGTCTTCCCCACAGGCTGCAGGGGAATCTCTGCTCCAGTGCCTGGAGCACTTCCTCCCCCTCCTTCTTCACTGGCCTTGGTGTCTGCAGAGTTGTTTCTCTCACATATTCTCACTCCTCTCTCCGGCTGCAATTGCTGCTGTGCAGGGTTGTTTTCTTCCCCTCCTTCTTAAATATGTTATCACAGAGGCGCTACCACCGTTGCTGATTGGCTTGGCCTTAGCCAGCTTCGGGTCTGTCTTGCTAGAAGCTTCTAGCAACTCTGCACCCCCTGCAGCCCCCCCGCTACCAAAACCTTGCCATGCAAACCTGATACACTGACTGATCCCAGTAAGAAAGGCACCCAGCCTCTTCAAAGCATTCCTTAAAATGCCATTTATTAGCACTAGAAAGAAAGAGGATAGTATAGGTGATCTTACATCCCTTCAGATGCTGGGAACCCTGAGCTGCTCACCATCAGCTGCTCTCACAGAATGAGAAAATCACAGGACGTTTGAGGTTGGAAGGGACCTCTGGAGGTCATCTGGTCCAACCCCCGCTGCTCAAGCAGGACCACCTAGAGCCAGTTGCCCACAACCATGTCTAGGTGGTTTTTGAATATCTCTAAGGAGGGAGAATCAGCAGACTCCCTGGGATACCTATGCCAGTGCTCAGTCACTCCCACAGCACAGTAAGAAAGTGTTGCCCCCTTGCCAGGGCACAAGTCACTGTACTGATCCCATCCATGGAAGGGTTACCCCATCTTGGTCAGTCGAGCTTTAAAGCATTTTCTTCAAAGGAAACAGCTCTAGTCATCGTTTCCACTGTCAAACACTACAACCCTGCCAGTTGTTTACTGGATGTGAACAAATACCAGCAGCTTTCACATCCTTGTTTCTTAGGATGTAAACCAAGGGGTTCAGCAGGGGAGTAAGAACGGTGTAAAGAACAGCCACCACTCTGTCTAGTGACCCTTTCAAGGTCACTTCCCATGTAGGTGAAAGACACACAGACCATGGAAACAGGCCATGGCAGTGAAATGGGAAGCACAGGTTGAGAAAGCTCGTTGCCTGCCTTCTGCACAGCAGATCTGCAGGATGGTTCTCGCTCTGCACCTGTAAGAAGTGAGGATGGAGAGGAAGCAGCCGAGGGTCACATCCCCAATACTGAAGACGATCACGGCCCTGTTGGCAGAAGTGCCAGCAAAAGCCATGGCCAGGAGGGCTGGCAGATCACCAAAGAAGTGGCGGATGTGCCTGGGCCCACAGTAAGCCAAATGGGAGGTGATTATTGCATGTGGAGCAGGAGCAGGGAACTGGCCAGCCATGTCCCTGCCACCAACCAGACGCACACAGCCCGATGCATGATGGCCCCATAGCACAGAGGGTTGCAGAGAGCCAAGCAGTGGCCATAGGACATGACAGCGTAGAGGAAGCATTGGTCCCTGCCCAGCAGCTGGGAGGAGTACGGCTGGGCCACGCAGCTGTGGAAGGAGATGGGTATGCCCAGTGGCTTGAGGAAGCCCTCCAGCATCTTTGGAAGGAAGACACTGCAGAAGCAGAGATCCAGGAAAGAGAGCTCGCCCAGGAAAACATGCACGGGTGCCCACAGCCTGGAGTCAGCTGTCAAAATTAGCCGGATGAGGAGGTTGCCCAGGACGGTGAAGGTATAGATGGTGAAAAACACAAGAAGGGAAGCACGCTCATCTCTGGTACATGGGGGAGGCCCATGAGGATGAACTCTGACACGGCACTCTGATTGTTTATCTCCATCCAACCAACACTTCTGTCCCTACAGAAGGAGATATTGTTGCTCCTTCTCCGTGGTAAATCACGCCAGGCCAAACTGTGAATGATGCACGATGCCTGGTGTCTCTTCTCAGCCTTAAGAGACAGACATGTACCGAGTCCAAGCAGGAAAAATACAAATGTTGGATAGTGGTTCCTACCCCAGATTTTGAGAAGAGCCCAGCACCTTGTAGCCCACAGTTTTATTGCTCGTGTGGACTGGAGTGGGGTTGGCGTTCCCAGCAAAGATGTCCGTCTGCAGAATATTACTATTTTTGTCCCCAGAGAGCTCTGCAACAACCATAGCATTTCTGTTGTTAAATTCTGTACAAGTTTCAGAAAACACTGTGCATCCGACTGAGCCAGTAGGTGGTTTAAATCATCATTAAAAAACCCCAAACCTCTGGCAACAATGCCCTTAGTCTGAAGTGTAAAGCCTGCATGGATTCTGTGCCCTTTTCCTGCCTTTCCAGGATCTCCTCAGTTGGGCAGCCAAACCAGGGGTCATGCCAAGAGCCAGTAGCAGCGCTCTGGCAGTGCTTTGGCCAAAGAGCTTACTCGTCTGTCAGAAGAAATGCCATCCCTCCCTCTTCAACAAGGATAATTGCAGATGGTATCATCATTGCGAAGGATGAGAGGTACCTTCCGCTTATTACAAGGTTTAGTGTGGTAGCATAGGAAGTCCACATGAGATGATGATGATGCTTATTAGTAGCATGACTAAGGAAAAGAGATTTCAGACATGGAAGTGAAAGGCCTTTATAAATCTTTTGGCCTTCAGTCATTCTGAGATATGCTTCATTAGACATGATCCCTCTTGGTGCAGGACATTTCTGTGGGGATTTCTGGTCTTCCACTTCTACACTTTTGTCAAGTCATCTGGATTTTCATGCAGGAAATAGGATATGAGACTGTAGCGGCTGCCAAGTGACATTTCCACCGATCAGAAGGGATCAGATCTACATGTAAAAAGTCCTCTCTCCTGAGAATGGCAGCCAATTCCTGAGCACAAATTCTCTGGGGGGACGAATGAAGCAGTCAAGAGCTCTGCAGCTGTCTTGGGAAGTGAATGCAGTACCCTCATCCTTGCTGATCTTCACGTTCTCCTGCATGCTCTGTATCAGAGCAATTTGAACTCGCTCAGAAATACACCGTTTCACTGCCCCCATTTCTATGCTGACTGCCCTCAGCTCCCACATGCTTAGCTCCAATTTCCAGCCCCAACACATTCAGCAGCATGGGAGACTTATCCCTGCCAAGGCCTGCTGGCCATGGCCCCTAGATTGGGTGGTGGAGGGAAGAAGAAGGTGGAGTAGCGGCTATGGGCCATCCCAATGGCTGTTCCCTGCTTTACCATGCCTGCCATTCTGCAAAGCAAATCATCTCCCGGAGCCCCACACCCTGCCACCCCAGCACAGCTCTGGCCATTGCAAGAGCAACGCCCTTCCTCAAGAGCTCATGGGGCTGCTGACCCCTCAGGGCTTCCTGCCTTTCTGGGCATTTGTGGGCAGACACACAGCAAGGCAAGGCCTGATGGTCACTGGCAGCAGAGCAGCCAGGGATGTCTTCCTCAGCTCCAAGGGATGGTGCCCAAAAGAGGAGCCACGGCAGGGTGTGAAAACCTCCCATTCCTCTGTGAATGGAGAGGGGTCTCCTTGTGCCCTCACCCCCTTCCACCCCTCAGCAACACCCTTCTCCTTTGGCAGCTTGGGGAGTGCCCACAGAGGGAAGGACCACATGGAGGCCAGGCTTGAATGCAGCAGAACTTTAATCAGTCAAAAGAGGGAAACAAAGTCACTCCGAGTGGAGGACAGCAGTGCAGGGAGCCCTGGGGGCAGCCGAGAGTCTACGCTCCTTGGCCGTGGAGAAGTTCCTGCGTGATGTCTGTCTGCCTGCCCCATAGAGGGAGACGGGCCCCACCAGGCTGGCCCTGGTGGGAGCTTGCTGCCAAGGGGAACCAAAGCAAACAAAGAAAAGGGAGAGAAAGGCAAGGTCGGTCAGCTATGCTGAAAACAAAATCCAGAAGATCGATCCTCTGCCCAGCACCGTGTTCTGAGTTCCTCAAGGTGTCTCCCTGGGGCTTGCCCAGCGTCTTTAGCAGGGGAGGCACCTTCTGCCACCGTAGCGGCTGGAAATGCCAGAGAGGTCACAGCACCCAGAGGTGATGGGCACTCCATCACAGCTGAGGATGCTGCCAACAGCAGCGGAGGTGGAGGAGCCCACAACGGTGTTCTGTGGGAAGGAGCTGAGGATGGGGCCAGGCAGGGTCACCACCACGGGAGAGGGCTGGATGACGACGGTGGAGTTCTGGCACTGCCTGACACAGGGCTCATTGCAGCTGTTGGCCAGTGGGGTGGGGCCGCAGGGCCGGCATGGCAGGCACTGGTTGTAGCAGGACATGTCTCTGGGCTGGAGGTGCACCTGGGAGAGAGGACAGGGAGGAAGCACAGTACAAGGGTGCTTGAGGAGCAGCCTGGTTACACTCTCACAAAGGAGACAAGGCCACTACTGAGTGGGGAGCTGGAAGGTGTGCCAGGAGCCACACAGTCTTCATTGCCCTACAAAGAGTAGCCTGGCACAGCGAGGCTCTCTCTGAATTCATAAACCAAAAGCCACCTCAGCCACATCCCAGCCTCTCTCTAAGCAGACCTTCTCACTGCTTCCCTCTCTCATGACAGGAAAATTCAATTCCCAGCACAGGCCAGAGCCAATATCAGCTGAGATGTCCATCGAGAAAAGATCTCGCTTTGGAAAAGAAGGAGAAGGGGCTTCAGACTCACCTGGCTCCCAAGGAGAAGGAGGCAAGAGAAGTGGATGGGAGAGCAGGGACTTGGGCTGGCTTTTATGCCTGCCCTTCAGTGCCGCAGGACCAGAGGCACCCTTTGCAGAGGTAACAATTTTCTGACAAGCTCATCTTGAATGCAAACCATCACAGCTAATGATATGGGCTGTGCTTTGATTCCCTGCACTGTTGCCTTTTCATGTCCAGGTTTGTGCCATGACCATTCCCCAGTGAAGGCTTCTTGAGCACTGGGATGAAAGGCCCTGGGATTTCTTGGGCAGGAATGCAGCAGTGCGGGCAGAAGACTCAGCTCAAGGGCTGGACGGGTCCAAGCAGGCAAGTGACATCAGCCTGGGTCAGTCTGGTGGGGCTGTTTGCAGTGTCATTCTCAGGAAGAAGTGCCAGCAATCTTCAGCTGGACACCATGGGCTCTCGTGCATGAGGACATGCCATGTCCTTCTCTTTCCCTCCCTCCTCAGCTCACTCTGATTCCTGGTCACCTGTTGTTGCCTCCCCAGGTATATGCGTTGTGCTGCTACGTTTTGACTCCATCCTGCCTAACACTGCCCAGTCCCCAGGGATCTTCAGCACAGTCCATGGGCTGTTGTGTTCCAATGTCTGTTCTTGTCTTGTGTGTACTTGTAAGCAGCCAGGTTTGTGTGAATGCACGTGGGAGCACAAATTTGTGCATAATTCCATGCGGGTGTGCATGAGCCTGTGTGTGTGTGTGTGTCCTTGTGTGTCACTCATCACGAGGGAATGTGCTGCTCATGGCAGAGAGAGACACTCTCCACTGCTCCCTCCATGAGCACGACAGGGCAGCAGGTTCCCAGGGTCAGAAGGAGCCTGAGCGCAATCCCAACGGTGATGGCACCAGCCTGCTAGAGATCTGTCCAGGGAAGGGGCACTGAAATGCAGCCCCTGTCTCCTGAGCCCTCCTTTTCGTTTCCAAAGCTCACACTCCGCTGCTGCCCATTTCAGGCCCCAACAAGGATGGTTTCACTCCAGCTTGGATCCTCGGTTGAATTCAGTGTAACAACATTGGGAGTGCCTCAGCATGGCTGGCAGTCCCCCCTGCCTGCCTCTCCAGGCCAGGACACAGCTGCTCTCCCCAGTGCTAGAGAGTTCAAAAGGATGGGGATGGCTTTATGGGCAGGGAGAAAGGCTGAGGAATCCTGCTGACCATGTGCTGGCCATCCCTGAGTGGAGGGATGGGGAGGAAAGAGGAAGGGAGGGAAGGGGAGGGAAGGGAAGGGAAGGGGAGGGGAGGGGAGGGGTGTATCTAGAGTTTAGCAAGACCTTTGACAGCCTCTCTCATACTTCCTTTATGACCAAATCAGTGACAAATGCGTTCAGTGATAAGGTGGGTGGAAAACTGGCTGGACTACCAGGCTCAGAGAGTTCTGACCTTGGTCCAAAGCCCAGATGGCTGACACGTATTAGTGGGGTCTAGTAGTAGGGATCAGCAGTAGGACCAATACTGTTTGATGTTTTCATGAACACCATGAGTACTGGGCAGTGGGGAACTCCCAGCAAGTCTCTGGATAACACCCAGCGAGGGGAACGGGCCGGAACTGTCACACACGGCTCCTGTTCAGAGGACCTGGACAGGCTGGAAAAATGGGCTGACTGGAACCTCCTGAAGGCCAAAAAGAGTAAGGGCAAGGTTTTGCATCTGATGGAGGAACCAGCCCATGCAGTCACGCAGGCTGGGGGCTGGCTGCCTGGGAAACAGATCCACAGGAAAGCATGTGTGGTTTTAGGAGACACCCAGCTGAACATGAGACAGCAGTGTGCCCTTGCAGCAAAGGTGGTCAAATGCATCCTGAGCTGTGTTAGTCAAAGTGTTGCCAGCAGGTCCAGGAAAGTGACCCTGCCCCTCTGGCCCTTGTGAGACCACATCTGGAGGACTGCGTCCAGGTTGGGGCTCCCTGCTCTAAGAAGGGTATCGACATACTGACGTGAGTGCAACAAAGGCCACTGAGTCGATTAGGGGGCTGACAAACATGATGTGCGTGGAGAGTGTGAGAGAACTGGGCCTGCCCATCTTGGAGAAGAGAAGGCTCAGGGGAGACCTTCTTGCTTTCCACAACTGCTTTTTCAGAGGTGACATAGAAGATGGACCTAGTCTCTGGAAGTGCCCAGGAGACAGGACATTGGGAGTTCTGATTAAGCAATAGGCTAAAAGAAATAGTGAGGAAAGGAACGGGTTTCCCAGGTTGTACAATGTCCATCCTGGAAGGTGTTTAAGAACAGACTGAATGTGACCTTGAGCAACCTGGAACTAACGGGATCTGTTCCAAACAGGGGGTTGATCTAGATGACCTCTGCAGGTCCCTTCTCACCTACATTCTGACTGTGAAATTCCCACCTTGCCCCTGTCCTCCCTGACCCCTGCACGCCCACGGGCACATGTGCCCTCACGCCCCCTCTGCCACAGCACAACTCTTAGCCATTGTGCTGGGACTGCGGAGGGGCAGCTGAAGGGAGGCTCTCAGCCTCCTCCCTGCCATCCGCAGGGAATCAGTGGCTGCTGTTTCCAGCCCCTGAGCTGGGAGACAGCCATGGGAAGCTGGTCCATCTCCTGGGTCAGGGCCCTGCAGCTGTCCCCGGCTGCAGCGGGCACTGTGCACGCTTGTTCTTGCTGGGGAGCCCTGGCTGGAGGAGGGGAAGAGTCCACTTCCCAGGACAGCAGCTTGTGGCCCTGCAGAGCCACCGAGCACTCTTAGCCCGGGCGAGACCCCGGGCGGCGCCGGCGCAGGGCTCAGCCCCGGGGCGGAGCTGGCGGCGGCGGAGAGGAGAGGAGAGGAGGCGGGGGAGAGGAGGCGGCGGTGCCGGAGCAGAGAGCCGGGGCTGGCGGGGGGCAGCGAGGCGCGGGCGGCGGAGCGGCGGCATGCGGCGGTGCCGGGGCGCAGGGCTGGCGGGGCTGGCCGCGGTGCTCCTGGGTGCGCGGGGCTGGCGGCGGGGGCCGGGGCTGGGCCTGGGCCTGGGGTGGCCCCCGCAGCTCCCTCGAGCCTGCCGTCCCCTCTGGCTTCTTCACGGACCTCTGCCCCCGAACCATCCTCCCGTCCAGCCCTCCCTCTGCTGCCATCCCACGTTCCCCCAGAAAACTCATCGCTCTAGCCTTTCTCCAGGCCTCCCTGTTTCCTTCCTTTCCTCTGTGTCTTGCCGTATAACTCATGCGGTCATCCCTTCCCCCTCGCTACTTTATTTCTCTTTCCTTTATCCCCCTTTTTTTCTTCAACGCCTCCACCCTTCCAGCTATCCTTCACGCATTCACCTCGCCACCATCTATTAATGGACACTTCCATTAGTGCACATGTTGACATCCTCTGGAAACTCTTCTCATCATCTCTCTTTGTTCCTGACTGCTTCTGCGGGATTTGGTCTGGGAAACAGCAGGCAGGGCTGGGCACAAAGCAGGGTTTGACTGGTTTTCCTTCTTTTTCTCCTTTTTCTCCTCGGCAGTGGCTGCGGGCAGAGCCCAGGTGCAGCAGGAGCCGTTGGCAGAGACCACCGAGGGCACCGGCATCAGCATCAACTGCTCGCACCCCAACATGCAAACCGGGGACACCATCTACTGGTTCCGTCAGCTCCCGGGCCGAGGCCCCGCATTCATCGCGCTCGCTCTTAAAGGGTCCAAAGATCTGCAGGACCCTCCGGGGCGGCTGTCGGTGGCGGCAGACCGCCGGTCCAGCGCCCTGCGGCTCGCCCGGCCCCGGCGCGGGGACGCGGCGGTGTATTACTGCGCCCTGGGAGACACGGGGAGAGGAGCCGGGGCTGCGGCCGGGCACGAACCGCCGCGGGCGGGGCCGGGCGCGTGTGTCGGGGGCGGGGGGACAGCCCCGGCCGGGCCCGCCAGGGGGCGCTGCCGCTCAGCCCGCCGGGGCCGCCTCGCCCCGCCCGGCCCCGCCCGGCCCCGGGGCGGTTCCCCCGCCCCACCGGCACGGGCTTCAGCACCGGCACCGGCATCGGTACTGGCACCGGCACCGGGACTGCCGAGGCCCCGCAGCCCCCGCCGAGGCCCCGCAGCCCCGGGAGGTCCCCCCGACGCGGCTCCAGAGCCGCCCACCGGGCAGAAACCTTCTCCCGCCCCTCCCCCCCCCCCCCGATCACCCCCGCACTCCCACCGGGAGGCAGGCTGAAATCCCCCGCCACAGTGGCGGCGGCGCGGAATGAATCGCGACGGGAGCGGTGGCAGTGTCCGGCGGTGCCCGGGAAGGAGCGGTTGCAGCTGCCGGCCCCGCTGGCTCCCGGCGAGGAGTAGCGCCTTTCTGCTCTGCACGGGGAGGCGGGCAGCAGAGACCCTCCTGCCCACGGGCAGCCGGGCAGCCCTCGGTCCTGCCGCACGAACCGGGCACTGCTGCTGCTCAACGGGCAGGGGCTGGGGATCTCTTCCACCCCTCTGATGTAGCCGGGCCCTGTTAGAACAGAAAGACCCAACTGGTACAGTGCAAATACAAGCCTTTGCTTTGAGACCACAAGCAGAAGTGGTTTCTTGCCGGTAACCTTGTAAATAGGCTCAGATACACAATTACAAACTGAAGCCTCCAGCTCCACAGCCCGCTTCCAAGGCGCTCCTGCTGGTGTTGGAAAGGCATCCTGTAGAGCTGGCAGCTCCACCTTGGCACCAACATGAGAAGGAGATACTGATTGTCACAGACGCCTTCAAGTGTATCCCACAGTGGCTGGTGTTCAGGACATAGAGCTTGTTGCACAGGATTCCCCTTAACCTCAGACTGAGAGCCTTTGGTGTTGAAGTGAAGTCCAGGAGATAGGAGGGAAGCTTGAGCTGGGCACTTGTTGAAGGACACATCTGAGACTCAAGCTCAGACCTCAGGAGAGAGCCACGAAGAGATCAGCTAAGTTGCCCTGCGGGGCTGAAGGTCTGAGGTGAGTGAGAGCTGGAAAGAGGCCTCTGGGCATGGGGTCCTGGGCCCAGTCGGTCCCCAGAGAGGCCTGTGTGGCTGTAGGAGCTGACACAGCTGTGAAAGTCCATGTTCACAGGCTTCAGAGGCAGAGAAGAAAGGTTGGGCCCTCTTCCCTGCCTCAGCTGGGGACTGTTGTGGCAGCTATGGTTGTACTACAAGGGAACTCCTGGCAGGTCTGCAGTCATTGGAGAGCAGAGGGCAGCCCACCGTCCTTCTGCCATGGCCTCGACTGTACTGGCACCGGCACCGGGCCCGCCGACGCCCCACAGCCCCTGCGCCCCACAGCCTTGATCCTTTCCTTTCCTTGTCTGTGCTCCTTCCCCTAAACATCCCATGTTTTGCATGATGCCAAAGTACTTTTTCACTGCATCCCGTAAGGAGTCTAATCCCCCTGTAGGCAGAAACACCCCTGAGTTTATAGGGTGATCACCTCACCCTTCTGGGAGGTGTCATCCCTAGGCAAGGGGTCGATCATAATGCCCTAAGGGTTAGTGAGGAGGTTGCAGTAAAGAGGGTTGTGCTGGATGTCCTCCTGCCAAAGAGAAGCGGTGTGTCTGACTCTGGGAAGGGGTGTTTACAGCAGGTGCTGTTCCCAGAGACGTTTCCCTTGAAGAGCCTCATCCGTGGCCTGGGAGAAGGGAGAGAAAACCCCTGTGGGGACAGGGAGTCAGACTCCTGCTTGCAGTGCCTTTGGCTGTTCCTGGTTCTACCTCCTTTCAGACTCTACCGAGGGACAAGGAGCACGTTGGGTGGTGCAAAGGGGCCTGTCTCCATCCCCGAGAGTGGTGGGTGCACCCTGCCTGTGGTTGGGCACTGGATGGCAGAAGTAGTTCACCATGGACACTCCTCCCTTGCTGGGGGCTGGTTGGGCTGGTTGGGATCTCCAGGAGGAGCAATAAGCCGGGAAACAGCCTGCAGCCTCCTCTTGCCTGACAGCAGGCGGCTTGAGCTCTTCCTTTAGGCTCTTACATGATTCTTTTTTTTTCTGGCAATGTGACCTGGAGCTGAGAGGCAGCGCTTCTACACCAGAGTATGTCTGCTTGAGAGGATACTCAAGCACCTTCAGACTTGGAGGGCTGAGAAAAGCCCAGCTGTGGCCTGACTGCCCAAAGATGAGCCTGGCCAGTGCTGAACAACCTCCTCTTGGCCCTTGCAAACCTGGAATGCAGTAAGGGTCGCGATTTGGTGCCTGTCTTTCCTTGGGCTGTGCGCTTTAACAACTTTAATTAGTCTCCCTACAGAGCCTCCTCGTGGCAGAGGTGTGGAGTCCCAAGCCCTCCTGTCTGCAGCAGCAGGGAGAGAGTTTTGCTCCACCCTCTGCACTGAGGTTTGGCCGGTGCTTTGGGCTGGCAGAGGGAGGAGAAGTGGTGAACCTGCAAGCTTCAGCTCCCTCTTTCTCTGAGGTCCCTGGACGTGCCGTGTGTGGGAGAGTGTGACATGGGACTGTCATATTCTGGTGAGACGCCACGTTCAGGCTGGGGAGGAGCAGAGCAAGAGGTTGTCCTGCCAGTGGTGGGAGGGGACATTCAAGTTTGACTCTGCAGGAAACTGGGAGTGATTCCGTAGGGAGAGCAGGGACTGCAGGTGGAAATGGAAAATCACCTGGGAGATGTCAGCTGTAATGGGGATGGAAGGAGGAAGAAGACTCTGCACATCCCTTCTAGTGTTCACAAGTACCTTTCTATGGGTTATTTTTGCACAGGTGTTTAGAGAAAGAGAGAGCTGCTAGGGTAGAGTCCAACACTAGGAATGGAAACTTCTCTCCCAGGCATATTTGACAAAATGCTGTCAGCCTGTGTAGGAATGGCCAAAATTGTTAGGGGAAGGCTGGGTGAATGCAGGGTGTGTTGAAATTCCTTTCTGGCTTTACAGGTCATGCGCAGAAGAACTCTGTGCTCCAGTTCCCTCCAGAAAGGACCATCCAGGCAGGACACAACACAACGCTGCACTGCAATTTCTCCACCAGCAGTTCCAGTCCCTACGTCTACTGGTACCAGCAGCTCCCAAACCAGTCCCCTCAGATGCTGCTGTGGGGGAGCAAGTACAAAGCTCATGTGGATTCAGGGAGGTTCTCCTCCGTGCTGTCTGCAGAGGCCTCCCAGGTGCTTCTGCATGTGCGGGATGCCGAGCTCCAGGACAACGCTCTCTACCTCTGCGTGCTGAGCCCACATCCATGCCCTCAGTGTGCAGCACTGCGCAAGAAGGGGAGGGTGTACCCTGGGAAGTGACTCCCTCCCCATCACTCCTTGTGTGTAGCTGTAAGCTCATCCTGCCCCGGAACCGCACACTGGCGCTGTGGTGAGGCTGGATCTCTGCCTCCCCAGCCTGTGCAGCAGGGAGAAAATCTGAGCATATTTCAGTGAGTCAAACAATTGGTTATGCTGGAAGGCACCTTTTGAGATCATGCAGTCCCTGCTCAAGCTGGGTCAGGTAGAGCAGGTTGCCCAGGACCATGCTTGGTTGGGTTTTTAAACTGGTGCCCACTGCCTCTTCTCCTGTCAGTGGGCACTACTGAGAAGACTCTCTTCTTCATTCCCTCCCATCAGCTATTTAAACACATTGCCAAGGTCTCCAAAGAACCTTCTCTTCCCCAGACCAAACACTGCCAGCCCTCTCAGCTGATCCTCATAGGAAAGATGCTCCAGTCCCTGCACCATTTTGCTGGGCTCACTCTGACATCTTTCTTGTACTGGGGAGCCCAGAAATGGAGCCAGCACTCCAGACGTGGCCTCACCAGCACTGAGTAGAGAGGAAGGATCAGGTCCCTTGTCCTGCTGGCAACACTCTTCCTACTGCAGCCCAGGATGCTGCTGGCCTTCCTTGCCAGCAGGGTGCATTGCCACAGCAGACTCAGGAACACCCCTGAGCCGCTGAAACTGAGCGGGACACAGCAGTGAGTATTCAGGAGAAGTATCCCAGCTGCTTGTCCAGCTCTGACTCTTCCCTCAGTGTCCATCAATGACCACTGTTGGGGAAGGGGGCTCAGTAGGCCATGACAGCGGATGTTTGCAGCGAGGCCTTCAGAGGTGACAAAGAAAGCTCAGTCTCTGTCCCTGGAGAAAAATGTCTCTGTGAGGTACTGGAAGGTGGCTGAGAAGCCCCATGCCCACCTGGATGGGGTAAGAATGATAACATTTGGATCCCACCTGGAGGTAGAATTCAGGTCTGTTTTCATGCTGGGATGTTTCCAAAGACCTGTGAGAGGTTTCAGGATCTTGCAGGAAATGCAGGACATCTGGGAGGTCAAACAATAAATATGTTGGAATTTGGGGGTGTAAACTAACTCCCTCCACAATGACATTTCAAGTGACCTGAGTGCTTTTTCACACCCACATTACTTCTGACACTGGTTGCTCATTTGGCCAGTCTTTCCCTTTTCCTTCATGTTTGTAACTTCTCAGGTGTCCTGAAAAGTGACTGCCATGGCTTAGCATTGCTGCAGGCATTGCAGGGAGACACTTGAAAGGCTGAGCTCAACATGGGGTTTGCCCCCAGAGCCTAGTCTCAAAAGGCCCCATTTTCTCCTGGGACAGGAGCCTTTCAGTGTCTTGAGGAACTCACACACCTGAGGAACTTGAGCAGAGGCCACTGTCAGGGCATGTGGAAGGTGAGAGTGGCTGCTTCACTAAGGCTGTCAGATCAAGTCCCTTTTCCTCTCAAAGGGGAGAACAAGTAAAAGGGAAAGTGATAAGCCAAGCACACAATGACAGCAATCTCTGAGTAAGTGATAAGGGAGACAAGGAGGGAGAGCAGAGCTCTGCAGCCTCTAATTGATGGGCCATGAGGAAACTATGGGTGTGGCTCTGAAGTGGGTCAGGCTGAGTTTATGACAATTATGGATGTTTGAGGTGGGTCCTGTGGGACTAGGCTACACTTATTAAGGAGTACTTAGGAGAAGGGTCAAAGGTGGGGGGAAAGAGAGGACTGGGGAGGAGCAAGGGGAGGCAATAGAGGAAGGAGAAAAGGAGGTACCTGTACCTAAGCAGGGGCTGGTCATGCACTTGTTGGGAGGAGCCCTGTGCCTGATCACCACAGTCCCCCCTGCCTTCTTATTAAACCCTTTCTTAACCATCTTCACTCCCTTTCCCATGTGTGAGTGCTGCAAGGTCTGAGTGCCAGGAACTGGAGAGACTGGTGTGAAAGAGGGATCTGGGTGCCAGTAACTGGGCAAACAACCAGTGGCCATAGGGATTGTAGGCCTGGGTGCCGGCAACTGGATGGACCCAAGGGGTGTGCTGCAAGGTCTAAGTGCCAGCAACTGGAGAAGAGGCCTCTGGTCACAGGGCCTGTCGGTCTCTGTGCCAGCAGCTGGAGGGACTGGGGTGTAAGGCAAGTCTGGGTGCCCGCAACTGGAGAGGGAAGAACATGTCACAGAGCTCACACCTCTTGCTGTCAGCAACTGCAGGGACCACATTGCACCTGTATGTGTGGCAAGCCTAAGAACCAGTGACTGGAGGGACCTCAGTGTGTTTCTAGTTTTTTTTCGTGAACGGAACCCGATGTGCATGAGTGTGTATGTGGCTTTTGCTATCATATTTCAGTTTGGCCTAGCCAGTGAGTGGGAGGAAAAGCCGTCTCTGAAGTCTGAGACAGGGGTGGGTAAGGGAGCCCAAGGCCAGCACATGGCTATTAGACAGGCTGATATTACCAAGCTGTGGTAATGTTTGAGGGATCTGCAATTGTGGGGGTGATTGTGAGAGGAGTGGGTGATTGCATGCATCTGTTTGCTAGTGGACATGAGGCTGGCCTAGCCAGAGAGAAGGAGGAGACCCAGGTGCTGGGCAAGAGGGCCCAGGCTCCAGGCAGGGCTATTAGATGGGCTGAGGGCCTGTGCTGATGTCTGAGGGATGCACAAATGTGGGTGTGCTGGTGACTGCAGAGGGTGAGGGGGTGTGTGTTTTCACTAGGGAACTGCATGTCACAGACATACTGGAGACAGTCACACAAAGGGCTACTTTGATGATGAAGAGACTGGAGCATCTCTGACATGGTGATAGGCTGAGTGAGCTGGGACTGTTCAGCACAGAGAAGAGAAGTCTCAGGGGAGATCTCATCCATGTGTGCAAATATCTGAAGGGAGGCTGTGAAGAGGGGGGAGCCAGGCTCTTCTCCATGGTGCCCAGTGACAGGCCAAGAGGCATTTGGCACAAACCGAAACAAAGGAGGCTCTGTCTGAGCACCAGGAAACGCTTTTTCACTGTGAGGGTGAGGGAGCACTGGCACAGGATGCCCAGGGAGGTTGTGGAGAAGTTTGGAATTGTGGGGTTTTTTAACGATGGGGGTGGAGCATGGGTGTAGATAGATCCCAGTAAGAATGGGACTCTGGCTCCACAGAGTGCTGATTAAAATACCATTAGCTGGAGATAACAAAGAGGGTAAAAGGGGAGAGCAGGTTATGCCCCTCCAGATGCTGGGAACCCTGAGTTCTGTGGGTCTGTGCCTACTCAGGTCAGGTTAACTTAACAATAATGAACAGTTTGTCATCTCTGCCATGACTGGTGCATGGGATCACATTGGAGTTGATCTGGAAAGGGGGTGGGAGTAGGGCATCCCACCTGCCCACCCCTTCACATGCCCTTTCAGCTCTGGGGTGCAGGGCTGCCCTATCCCCACCCCTCACAGTGCAGCACTCCAATGGGTCCCCTATGTGCTCCCTGGGATAGGGGATGACCCACTGACCCCTCATCTTGTTCCCTGCTGACCCCTCACCCTTTCCCCAAGAGTAGGCGTAGGTTGTCCTTGACATCTCTGCGTTTGTGGCATCTAACAGCAGCACTGCTGCCAGGTTCCTCTCTCGCACTGTCGGTTATTCCAGCAGAAGACGACACAGCCAGCACTCCTGGGCTGCTGCACGGCAGGGTTCATCTCCTATTTTGGGGGATTTGGGGGAGAGGCCTTGTTCCCAGGCAGGTGAGGAAAGAAAGGGGAGAAGTGAGAGAAATAGAGGAGACTTCTGTTCCTAGAAGAAATAGCAGTGTCCCCAGAGAGCTGAGGACCCCAGAGGAAGATGTGAAACCTCAGTGGGGAGGAAACCCCTGACCTCCCAAATGGCCCAGCAGTGGGTGTGCAGAAGAGCAGGCGATTCTAGCTGGGGAGGTGAGGGCTCCACTGCGAGCTGACCGGGAACAGCCCCTTCCCACGACTGGGGCCCCCAGGGCCCCTGAGGGAGCCACAGGTGTTGCTGCTGGAGGAGGGAGAAACCCCGAAGGAGCATTTCAGGCACAGGAAGAACAGATCACTTCTCTTCCCCGCTTCTTCCTCCGCTCCCCCAACAGAGTCGTTTCCGGCAGCTCTGTTATCTCGGGGCTGGGAGGTGGTTTTCTGACTCTCTCTCACTCAGCCAACAGGCAGGTCGGTCTCGACATGCACCTCGGCTATCTCGTCCTCACGGCTTTCCTGGGGCGACTGCTGGGTAAGTCCTGCCTTTTCATCAACGTATACTTCTTCTTCCCCTGTGCAAACCCTCACCAGCCTTACCCGGTCCATATGGGGAACTACTCTTGAATTACAGGAAAACATTGGGAAATGCTGCCTCCCATTTGTGGTTTTGCACTGGTTCTCTCAAGATGCCCTTACTGTTGGAAAGAAGAGAGTTGAGATACCTCAGAGCCCTTCTCCATCTTTTCTCTCCCCTTCACTCCATCTCTCTCTGCCTTTCTCTTCTGATCCACCTGATGTCACCATAAGAGATCTCAGCTGTCTCTGCAGCCCCACATTTCCCCCTGGCCAACACAAATTAGCAGATCTTGTCAAAGCTGCCCCAGGGACTTCAAAGCTCTCATCCCATTGACATTAATAGGGTGTCCCATTCTGCTTCCTGGCTGGCACATACCTGCCGTGGCTTCCAGTTTTCTCCTGGTTGTTGACACAGCCAGGGCTCCCTCTTTCTACCATTCAGCTCAGCATTACTTGGGGAGCTAGGAGCGCTCTGAGATGACAGGGATGGGGAAGCAGGATGAATCTTTTTGCCATAGCTCCTCAGGCCTCTCAACCTGCTGGAGGGGTGCTGGGCCCAGCACACAAAGGTCAGGCATGACAGGCTGTTCCCTGGTCCTCTGGGCAGTAGGAGAAGGAGCAGGGAGGACAAGCAGGGACAGAGCACAGCTCTCCTCAGGATCCACGCTGGGCTGAGAGCTCTGAGCTCCTGCCCAAAATCACTTGCCCAGGCCTCAAGAATTTCCAGAAGGGCAAGGGACAGGGAGCCTTCTCCATCAGGGTTTTGCATCCACTCTTGGTTTGCTGCCTGGAGCCTTTCCCTGCCAAGCTGCTGACCTTCACTTTCTTCCAGGCACCATGGGGCAGACCACCGTCACCCAGCAAGAAGGACAAGTCACAGTGAAGCAGAGACACACCTTCCAGACAACCTGCACATACCAGACCTCTGACTTTTATGGCTTGCTCTGGTACCAGCAGAGGAAAGGCCAAGCTCCCCAGCTGGTCTCGTATCAGGCAGCATCTGGCCCCAGGCGGAGCGGCCGTTTCACCACGCTGCTGAACACCACAGGGAAATACAGCCTCCTGCAGCTGGAGGAAGTCGAGGTCTCTGACAGTGCCTTGTACCTCTGTGCTGTGCAAGACACCCTGGTGCAGGGAGCTTCCTTGGCTGTGCAACAAGCCAGGGGAGAGAGGGTGTGTGTCTGTGGTGCAAGGCTGCGCTTGGGGGAAGGGGCCCTGAGCTCTCCCCTGGCAGCGCTGCTTCCCTGTGCACCCAGAGATCTGCAGGCCATGATCCTGTGATGTAATGTTTTCTGTCCATTCCAGACATCAAGCTATGCAGGCATGGTCTTAAATATTCCCGTACCACACTAAATGAAGGCAATGTCTTCTTGTTGCCAGTGCATGGGAAGCTCCGCTGCCTGGTAAAGTGCAAGCAGCACACACATGAGCCATTGCATTTACCTGTTAATGATCTGTTCATCCTGACCACTATTAATAACTGCAGGCACACCCATCCTCTCTGAGAGCAACTGCGTTTGCCTTGTCTCGAGATGGTTCCACTGTGTTATTTCCCTTTTGAAGTTCAGCCATGGCAGTTGATGTAAAGAGATGCTGTACCTTTTCTTCTCCTATCTACTGGTATGACAATAAACCAAAACAAATGCAGACAATGAAAAGCTCCACCCAGGCAGCTCCCAGCATGGGGCATCCACGGGCCCTCATTCCCCTGTGCTCTCTGAGGAGACAGCACCAACCTCAGCCTCATATCAGCAGGTGCCTCCTCTACCCCATCGGATCATTGCCCCAGTTTGTCACTGGCGGCATTAGACGTTCCAGTGGGAGCTGGTCTTTTCGTCCTGCTCATCTGGCATTATGAACTGGCATGTTTGGTAGCAAGTGTCCTGTGTCTGCTCAGTCACAAATGATCAAACTGTGCCTGGAGCACTGCTCTCTTCCCCTAAATGGTTCTTCTGTCCTTTAATCCCTGGGCACAGAGGTGGCTCCTCAAGGGCAACATCTGCATGAACGGCAGCTGCTGCAGAAACTCCCCATGCAGGGACAGGCACTGTCCCTCACTCTGCTGGGTGGGGGGGACACCCATCACAGCCTTCTGCTTTACAGCCAGCCCCTCTCTGAGCTTCACGTAGCCACATGTGTGACCTCCCAATGCCTGTGCTAGCCAGGGCCCCAGACCCTGTCCCCTGGGCAAGCACAAGGCCTACCCTAGCACAGCAGCAGAGTCCAGAGAAAAGCTGCACTGCCATTGACCAGCAGGAACATTGTGTGCCCTTGACGTGTACCCGTCATTGTCCCCTTGGGAGCTGCACGCCTCAGTCCCCAAGAAGGAAATGCCAGGCAGCCGGTGACCTGAGCCCATAGCAGGAGCCTGTGAGTTTTTAAATTTCAGGTGCAAGCGGGTAGGCTAGATGAAGAAAACAAGAGCAGGGAGGCAGGAGTGAGGATGACCCCAGCCCAGGTCAGGCAGTGCCCACACTAGCAGGGTGCATGGGTGCGGGTGCTCGTGGGTGACTTTTACCACCTCAGTGTCTGCTGCAGGAGGAAAATGGCTGGGCACAAGCAAACCAGGACATGTCTGGGGCATACGGAAGACAAATTTTTGATGCAGGTAATCCATCAACGGGCTAGGGGAGAGGCTCTGTTGGACCTGCTACTCACAAGTGAGGAAGAACTGTTGGATGATGTAACATTCAAGGGCAGCCTTGCCTGCAGTGACCATGAGACTGTGGACCTTAAGATCCTCAGAGGACTGACCAAGACAAACAGGAGTATTACTGCCCCCGACTTCAGACGAGCACTTCTTAGTCTTGTCAGGGACCTACCTGCTCGGCAGGATACCATGGGAAATTGCCCTGGAGCGCAGAGGTTTCCAGGAGGGCTGGCTAACCTTCAAGGACAGCCTCCTCAGAGCACAAGGATGGTCCTCTGCAATGTGGATGACAAAGCGCAGCTGGAGTGGAAAATTGCAAGGGGGGTGAAGGAAATCAAGAAAGATGTCTCTCAGCCTATTGGCAGCAAAAGGAAGGCTAAGTAGATGTGGGCTCATTGCTTGGTGAGGAAGGGGACCTGATGACAAATGACATGTAATCAATGCCTATTTGTCCTCAGTTTCTACTGGCATGGCTTCTCCTCAGGCCTACCACACCCCTGAGCCTCCCCACACACTCTCTGGGAAGGAAGCAGCACCCACAGTAGAAGAAGAAAGAACTAAGGAGCTCTTACTACCATTTGGAAATACACAAGTTCATGGGAAAATTTGGGATGCATCCAAGCGTGTTCAAGGAGCTGACTGGACAGTCTCTACTCAGTCCCTGGAAGGAAAATGGAAGTGTTTTCTAAACTCATGAAAGGCAAGAAGGGGGTTGGGAGCAGCTGACATGGGTCTACTGAGGGCAAATCATGCCTCACCAACCTCCTTGCTTTCCATGAGGAGGTGACTGGCACTGTGGGGAAGGGGAGGGGCACTGGCTGTGGTGTACCTTGACTGTAGCAAGACCTTTGACATACCCTCATGGGAGCACACACACGCACATCTATACGCACACAGAGGTATGCACACTCACAGCCATGCACACACACCGATATGGGTGCACACACAATCTCACACACATGGGCACAACCACACACATGAGCTTGCACGTACCCAAAGAGTAACTCGTACGTGTGCCCTTCTATAGAGGTGTGTGCACACACATTTCCAAAGGAGCCCGTGTGCAGACACAGGCACAGCCGTCCCCCATACCAACATGTACGCACAGACATTCAAACACACATGATTACACATAGTCATGGTCCTGCATGCATGTATTTGCATACAGGTATTGTATATATATGCGTTTGACTGTGGTTCAGTCAGCTGTTTTCTCACCAGAAAAGAGAGAGAAACCACATCAGAATTGAAGCTGCCATGGCCTTTCCAGACATTGAGCATCTCTGTGTCCCAAGTCTGTAGGTCAGGGATAATGTAAAAATGAGAGAAGATCCATATTGCTGCAGCCACAAAGAATCCCCACATTACAATTGAAAAACCTCCTCCAGCCTTAGATGCTCCCAGCTGTCCTATGTGATCTCCTTAAGGGAGATGAGGGGGTGTGGGACCAGCCCCAGCTCTGCAAAGGGAATGCTGCCACAGAGATGTATTCACACAGCAGCAGTGTGGTTTGCCTGCGACAAGCCAGACTCCCCACAGGCTGCAACTGCTGAGGCTGGGGCACCAGAAATGATACTGACTGATCCCAGGAAGAAAGGCACTCAACCTCTTCAAAGCATTGCTTAAAATGCCATTTATTAGCGCTAAGACTAGAAAGAAAGAGGATAGTGTAGAAGATCTTACATCCCTTCAGATCCTGGGACCCCTGGTCTGCTCACCATCAGCTGCTCTCACAGAATGAGAAAATCACAGGACGTTTGAGGTTGGAAGGGACCTCTGGAGGTCATCTGGTCCAACCCCCCTGCTCAAGCAGGACCACCTAGAGCCAGTTGCCCAGGACCGTTTCTAGGTGCGTTTTGAGTATCTCTAAGGAAGGAGACTTGGCAACCTCCCTGGGCAACCCATGCCAGTACATGCCATCCTTCCCTCTACAACAAGGATAAATGCAGATGATAACATTATTAAGAAGGACCTTCTGCTTCGTACAAGGTTTACTGTGGTAGGGTTAGGAAGTACAACAGTGTTGTTCCAGATGACGGTTATTAATAGCACGATTAGGGGAAAAAAGATTTCAGACAGGCAAGTGAAATGCTTTTACAAAAGTTTGGCCTTCAGTCATTCTGAGATGTGCTTCATTAGCCATAATTCCCTCTTGATCGAGGACATGGGTGTGGGGATTTCCATTCTTCCACTTGTACACTTTTGTCAAGACATCTGGATTTTCATGCAGGAAAAAAGATATGAGACTGTAGTAGCTGCCAAAGAGACATTTCCACCAATCAGAAGGCATGAGATTTACATGTAAAAAAATCCTCTCCCCCCAGAATGGCAGCCAATTCCTGAGCACAAGTTCTCTTGGGGGACCAATGAAGCAGTCAAGAGCTCTGAGCTCGTCTGCAGCTGTCTTGGGAAGTGCACCCAGTACCCTCGTCCTTGCTGATCTTCACATTCTCCTGCACACTCTGTATCAGAGCAATCTGATCTCCCTCAGAAATACACCGTTTCACTGCCCCCATTTCTGTGCTGACTGCCCTCAGCTCCCACATGCTTAGCTCCAATTTCCAGCCTCGACACGTTCAGCAGGATGGGTGATATTTCCCTGCTACCCCTGCCCAAGCCTGCTGGCCATGGCCCCTAGATTGCATGCTGGATGGGAGAGGAAGGTGGAGTAGCAGCTATGGACCATCCCAAGGGATGTTCCTTGCATTACCACTCCTGGCATTCTGTGTTCCTGGAGCCCCACACCCTGCCACGCCAGCACAGCTCTGACCATAGCAAGAAGAACATCCTTCCTCAAGAGCTGCTGACCCCTCAGGGCCTCCTGCCTTTCTGGCCATTTGTGGGCAGACACAGCAAGGCAAGGCCTGATGGTCACTGGCAGCCGAGAAGCCAATGATGACTTCCTCAGCTTCAAGTGACAGTGCTGAAAAGAGGAGCCACGGCACAGTGTCCCAGCCTCCCGTTCCTCTGTGAATGGAGAGGGGTGTCCTTGTGCCCTCACCCCCTTCCACCCCAGAGCAGCACCTTTCTCCTTCGGCAGCTTGGGGAGTGCCCACAGAGGGAAGGACCACATGGAGGCCAGGCTTGAAGACAGCAGAACTTTAATGAGTCAAAAGAGGGAAACAAAATCACACCAAGTGGGTGCCGACAGTGCAGGGAGCGCTGGGGGCAGGAAACAGTCTGCGTCCTTGGCCATGCAGAAGTTCTTGCATGATGTCTGTCTGCCTGACTTTCAGGTGGAGAGGAGACAAATGGGCCCCACCAGGCTGGACTTGGTGGTACCTTGCTGCCAAGGGGATACAAAGCAAACAACAAAAAGGGAAAGACAAGGTCATTCAGCTATCCTGAAAACAGCATTGAAAAATCTTGATGTTCTACCCAGCACCATGTTCTGAGTTCCTCAAGGTGTCTCCCTGGGGCTTGCCCAGCGTCTTTAGCAGGGGAGGCACCTTCTGCCACCGTAGCGGCTGGAAATGCCAGAGAGGTCACAGCACCCAGAGGTGATGGGCACTCCATCACAGCTGAGGATGCTGCCAACAGCAGCGGAGGTGGAGGAGCCCACAACGGTGTTCTGAGGGAAGGAGCTGAGGAGGGGACCGGGCAGGGTCACCACCACGGGAGGGGGCTCGATGGCGACAGTGGAGTTCTGGCACTGCCTGGCACAGGGCTCATTGCAGCTGTTGGCCAGTGGGGTGGGGCCGCAGGGCCGGCATGGCAGGCACTGGTTGTAGCAGGACATGTCTCTAAGGGTGGAGGTGCACCTGGGAGAGAGGGCATGGAGGAAGCAGAGCACAAGGGTGCGTGATGAGCAACCTGGTTACCCTGTCACAAAGGAGCCAAGGCCACTACTGAGTAGGGAGCTGGAAGCTGTGCCAGGAGCCACATGGCACCTTTCACCCTACAAAGAGCAGCCTGGCCCAGGGAGGCTCTCTCTGAATTCGTAAACCAAAAGCCCCCTCTGCCATGTCCCAGCCTTTCTCTAAGCAGCCCTTCTGCCCACTTCCCTCTCTCATGACAAGAAGTTCCAAACCCCAGCACAGGCCAGAGCCAGTACCAGCTGAGATGTCCATCGAGACAAGATCTTGCTTCGGAAGAGAAGGAGAAGGGGTTCTAGACTCACCTGGTTCCCAAGGAGAAGGAGGCAAGAGAAGTGGATGGGAGAGCAGGGACTTGAGCTGGCTTTTATACCTGCCCTTCATTGCCGCAGGACCAGAGGCACCCTTTGCAGAGGTAACAATTTTCTGACAAGCTCATCTTGAATGCAAAACATCACAGTTAATGGTATGGGCTGTGCTTTGATTCCCTGCAGCGCTGCCTTTTCATGTCCAGGTTTGTGCCATGCCCATTCTCCAGTGAAGGCTTCTTCTGAGCACTGGGATGAAAGGCCCTGGGATTTCTTGGGCAGGAATGCAGCAGTGCGGGCAGAAGACTCAGCTCAAGGGCTGGACGGGTCCAAGCAGGCAAATGATGTCAGCCTGGGTCACTCTGGTGGGGCTGTGTGCAGTATCATTCTCAGGAAGAAGCTCCAGCAATCTTCAGCTGGACACTATCGGCTCTCGTGCATGAGTACGTGCCATATCCTTCTCTTTCCCTCCCTCCTCAGCTCACTCTGATGGTCACCTGTTGTTGCCTCCTCAGGTATATGCGTTGTGCTGCTACGTTTTGACCCCATCCTGCCTTACGCTGCCCAGTCCCCAGGGATCTTCAGCACAGTCCATGGTCCGTTGTGTTCCAATGTCTGTTCCTGTCTTGTGTGTACTTGTAAGCAGCCAGGTTTGTGTGAATGCACGTGGGAGCACAAATTTGTGCATAATTCCATGCGGGTGTGCATGAGCCTCTGTGTGTGTGTGTCCTTGTGTGTCACTCATCACGAGGGAATGTGCTGCTCATGGCAGAGAGAGACACTCTCCACTGCTCCCTCCATGAGCACGACAGGGCAGCAGGTTCCCAGGGTCAGAAGGAGCCTGAGCGCAGCCCAACGGTGATGGCACGAGCCTGCTAGAGATCTGTCCAGGGAAGGGGCACTGAAATGCAGCCCCTGTCTCCTGAGCCCTCCTTTTCCTGCCCCCCCAAAGCTCACACTCCACTGCTGCCAAGTTCAGGCCCCAACAAGGATGGTTTCACTCCAGCTTGGATCCTCGGTTGAATTCAGTGTAACAACATTGGGAGTGCCTCAGCATGGCTGGCAGTCCCCCCTGCCTGCCTCTCCAGGCCAGGACACAGCTGCTCTCCCCAGTGCTAGAGAGTTCAAAAGGATGGGGATGGCTTTATGGGCAGGGAGAAAGGCTGAGGAATCCTGCTGACCATGTGCTGGCCATCCCTGAGTGGATCTGCTTCCAATGCAGTGTCGGTGGTGTCTGGGGTGGGACACATCCCCCTCTCATGTCCATGTCAATGCCAAATGTACTTGTGCAGCCCATCAACCTGGTGTCATGTCGGGCAGGGGCCAAGACCTTTTCCCAAACAGGTACTGAATGAAAGGAACATGAAGCCTGATGTCGCTGTGGTGTAAGTGGAAGGACAGACCCTGTGGCTTGCACAGGAAAGCCAAAGAGCTGATGAATGCTTTGGACTTCAGCCCGCAGGGACCTTCATGCCTCACATTGAAATCTCAGTCTGAGTGTCCAGGAACTGTCTCTGGAAGGGAAGGAACATTACATTCAAGACCCCATACCGCAAAGCCTACTGGTCTCCTGTGGGGGTGTCCAGAAGAGACCCTCACTCTGACAAGGGCTGTGCACAGTGTATAATGTTCCTGAGCCCGTATCCCTGCCTGAATGTTTGTCTGCCTGGATTTAGGTCCAACTTGGAGACAATACAGCTGAGGGCTTTTCCACTTCCCTGTAGTGACCCCATTAGAGACCAGTGCCAGAGAGCTCTTCTGGGAGAGCTCAGCCAGGGCCGATTCCCCTCTCCATGGAGCTGCTTCTGAGCTGAGGCTCTAGTGTAGCTGAGGGCCAACCTCATTGCTTTCTCATGAGGTAACAGGCACCGCGGACAAGGGAAGGGGAGGGGTGTATCTAGAGTTTAGCAAGACCTTTGACAGCCTCTCTCATACTTCCTTTATGACCAAATCAGTGACAAATGGCTTCAGTGATAAGGTGGGTGGAAAACTGGCTGGACTACCAGGCTCAGAGAGTTCTGACCTTGGTCCAAAGCCCAGATGGCTGACACGTATTAGTGGGGTCTAGGAGTAGGGATCAGCAGTGATGTTTTCATGAACGCCATGAGTACTGGGCAGTGGGGAACTCCCAGCAAGTCTCTGGATAACACCCAGCGAGGGGAACGGGCCGGAACTGTCACACACGGCTCCTGTTCAGAGGACCTGGACAGGCTGGAAAAATGGGCTGACTGGAACCTCCTGAAGGCCAAAAAGAGTAAGGGCAAGGTTTTGCATCTGATGGAGGAACCAGCCCATGCAGTCACGCAGGCTGGGGGCTGGCTGCCTGGGAAACAGATCCACAGGAAAGCATGTGTGGTTTTAGGAGACACCCAGCTGAACATGAGACAGCAGTGTGCCCTTGCAGCAAAGACGGTCAACTGCATCCTGAGCTGTGTTAGTCAAAGTGTTGCCAGCAGGTCCAGGAAAGTGACCCTGCCCCTCTGGCCCTTGTGAGACCACACCTGGAGTACTGCGTCCAGGTTGGGGCTCCCTGCTCCAAGAAGAGTATCGACATACTGAAGGGAGTCCAACAAAGGCCACCAAGTCGATTAGGGGGCTGACAAAGTTGACATGTGAGGAGAGTGTGAGAGAACTGGGCCTGCCCATCTTGGAGAAGAGAAGGCTCAGGGGAGACCTTCTTGCTTTCCACAACTGCTTTTTCAGAGGTGACAGAGAAGATGGACCTAGTCTCTGGAAGTGCCCAGGAGACAGGACACGAGGAGTTCTGATTAAGCAATAAGCTAGAAGACATAGTGAGAAAAAAAACGTGTTTCCCAGGGAGGTTGTGTAATCTCCATCCTGGAAGGTGTTCAAGGATGGACTGTATGTGACTTTGAGCAACCTGGTCTAATGGGGTCTGTTCCGAGCAGAGGGGTGATCTAGATGACCTCTGGAGGTCCCTTCTCACCTACATTCTGACTCTGTGATTCCCCCCGCTTCCCGGCCCTCCCTGACCCCTGCACGCCCACGGGCGCATGTGTCCTCACACCCCCTCTGCCACAACACAACTCTTAGCCATTGTGCTGGGACTGCGGACGGGCAGCTGAAGGGAGGCTCTCAGCCTCCTCCCTGCCATCCGCAGGGAATCAGTGGCTGCTGTTTCCAGCCCCTGAGCTGGGAGACAGCCATGGGAAGCTGGTCCATCTCCTGGGTCAGGGCCCTGCAGCTGTCCCCGGCTGCAGCGGGCACTGTGCACGCTTGTTCTTGCTGGGGAGCCCTGGCTGGAGGAGGGGAAGAGTCCACTTCCCAGGACAGCAGCTTGTGGCCCTGCAGAGCCACCGAGCACTCTTAGCCCGGGCGAGACCCCGGGCGGCGCCGGCGCAGGGCTCAGCCCCGGGGCAGAGCTGGCGGCGGCGGAGAGGAGAGGAGAGGAGGCGGCGGAGAGGAGGCGGGGGAGAGGAGGCGGCGGTGCCGGAGCAGAGAGCCGGGTCTGGCGGGGGGCAGCGAGGCGCGGGCGGCGGAGCGGCGGCATGCGGCGGTGCCGGGGCGCAGGGCTGGCGGGGCTGGCCGCGGTGCTCCTGGGTGCGCGGGGCTGGCGGCGGGGGCCGGGGCTGGGCCTGGGGTGGCCCCCGCAGCTCCCTCCAGCCTGCCGTCCCCTCTGGCTTCTTCACGGACCTCTGCCCCCGAACCATCCTCCCGTCCAGCCCTCCCTCTGCTACCATCCCACGTTCCCCCAGAAAACTCATCGCTCTAGCCTTTCTCCAGGCCTCCCTGTTTCCTTCCTTTCCTCTGTGTCTTGCCGTATAACTCATGCGGTCATCCCTTCCCCCTCGCTACTTTATTTCTGTCTTTCTTTCCTTTATCCCCCTTTTTTTCTTCAACACCTCCACCCTTCCAGCTATCCTTCATGCATTCATCTCGCCACCACCTATTAATGGACACTTCCATTAGTGCACATGTTGACATCCTCTGGAAACTCTTCTCCTCATCATCTCTCTTAGTTCCTGACTGCTTCTGCGGGATTTGTCCTGGGAAACAGCAGGCAGGGCTGGGCACAAAGCAGGGTTTGACTGTTTGACTGTTTTTTCCTTCTTTTTCTCCTCGGCAGTGGCTGCGGGCAGAGCCCAGGTGCAGCAGGAGCCGTCGGCAGAGACCACCGAGGGCACCGGCATCAGCATCAACTGCTCGGACACTGCCGTGTCCTCCCCCTGCCAGAGTGCGGGAGTGTGTCTGTCCCTGTACGGCTGGTTTCTGCAGCAGATGCTCTTTACAGAGATGTTTCTCTTCAGGCGCTTCCTCCATGGCCAGAGGTGAAGGCCGAGGGTGTGCGACACCAGGGTCCAGGCACTTCAGTGTGTCCTCTCTCCATCCAGACAGTCCCAGGGACAGGGTGGACATGGGTGGGTACAGGGGTGCCTTCTCCATCTCCTGCAGAGCTGGGTGCAGGCCTGTGCAGCTGGCTAGGTGGTTGATGTCAGGAGAAGTTTGGAAGGGATGCCTTTCCCTCTGATGGACAGTACTTAAACCATGAGGCTCTAGAGAGCCTTCTTGCGGCCGAGGTTGAGGGACAGACCCAAAGAGGCCTGCCTGGAGCAGCAGGGAGAGAGTTTTGCTCCACCCTCTGAGCTGTGGTTTGGAGGCCTCTTTGATCTGGCAGAGGCAGAAGAAGAGGTGAAGTTGCAAGCATCGGGTCCTTCACGCTGGCAGGTCCCTGGGCACCCCATGAAGGGAGAGCGTGACCTGGTCCTGATTTTCCTGGCAGTGCTGGTGGGACTGGCAGACTTTGGTGAGATGTGACTTTCAGGCTGGGGAGAATGAGGCAAGAGCTTGCGCCGCTGGTGGTGGAAGGGAGGAGACGTGAGTCCTGACTCCCTGGGGGATCTGGGAGTGTTTCTGTAGGGAGAGCAGGGGCTGCAGACAGGTGCAGCAAATAATCTGGGACATGTCAGGAGCAATGGGCATCAAAGGAGGAATAAGAACTCACCTTAAATTTGCAGGTACTGAGCATTTCTGAATGTGCTACTAGTATAAATAAAGCCTGAAAGAGGGAAAGATGTTAGGGAACGGAGCGATGCAGCGTATAGGAGCTTCTCTCCGAGATGTATTGGATAAATCTACAGCTCATGTCTGCTGCTGCTGAAGGAGAGACCAGCAGTTAACATAGCTCAGAGGCAGATATGGAGAGAACCAGCGGACTGAAAGACCAGTGAGTATTGCTGAAAAGCAGGATGATCCGGGATGTGAGGAGTGGCAAGATCCTGCAGAAAGAAGCGTGCAGGGACAAACAGCTCAGCCTTTCAGAGGCTAGGAAAAGTGAGCTGGAAAGTGGGGACAGTGAGCAAGCTGATGAAGTGATAGACGGACAGCTACACAGGCAAGCAAAGCTGAAAGCTCTTTCTGGCTTTACAGGTCATGCGCAGAAGGACTCTGTGCTCCAGTTCCCAGCAGAAAGGACCATCCAGGCAGGACACAACACAACGCTGCACTGCAATTTCTCCACCAGCAGTTCCAGTCCCTACGTCTACTGGTACCAGCAGCTCCCAAACCAGTCCCCTCAGATGCTGCTATGGGTGTATAAGTACAAAGCTCGCGATGATTCAGGGAGGTTCTCCTCCGTGCTGTCTGCAGAGGCCTCCCAGGTGCTTCTGCATGTGCGGGATGCCGAGCTCCAGGACAGCGCTGCCTATTTCTGTGCACTGAGCCCACACTGGTGCCCACAGAAACGTGGGGGGTGCTCTGAGGAGCGGTTCCCTCCCCGCCACTGCTTGCATGTAGCTCCGAGCCCAGCCTGCCCAGCAGCAGCACCTGGGGGCTGTGGTGAGGCTGAGGCTGTGAGGCACATGCCAGCATGAATTTTACAGCTGTATCTAGATCCAGGGTCTTTGGTGATGAAAAGAGTCCAAGGAACCTGACTTGAGGCAGACCTGTTGGAGGCTGAACCATACACAAGCCAAACCAGGCTTGTAAATGCCCTCTGCTTAAAATAGCTGGTACACTGGAGCGAGTGCTCAGGGCAAGTAACCCATCAGCTTGTCTTCTTGTTCCCTTTCCCTGTGCCTCCACCGATGGCCACAGCTGGAGAACGAAGCTTGTGGTAGGAGGCACAACTGCTCTTATGGTTTTGCCACGTGGCCGTAGTAGCCCAAGAAGGGAAGAGCCCTTCCTTGCCCCGCATCTGGGTGTCAGCTAAACCCTCAGCAAGTGAAAAAGACCCATCAGCCAGACGCTGGACAAGATTGTCTGTTCAAACCCTTCCTGCACTCATGCACTGCCAGAGAGTGGTCCCACTCTTTTTCACGTCTCTTCTCCTTCTCAGGGGAATCGCCAGTGCTTGGCTGGGAGGAACCCCTGTGGCCCTGAGTCCATGCTGGTTTCTCTGTCCAACAGCTGGTAACCACATCTCTGTGATCTTGTTTCCTCCCATAGGCAACAGGAATGGTTCTGGGGACCTGTTCTCAGGCAATCCCACCCCAGCACTGCATGTGGAAGCTCAGCTGGAGGGCCCTGGCTTTCCAGCTGGATCCCACCCTATCAATTGGAGCCTGTTGCTCATGAAGCATCATCCACTTCACCTGAGAAAGCCTAGGGTACCTGGCTGTTGTCCCACTGCTCTTCCAGGATGACCTGCCTCTCCCAAGTGACGTGGGTCTGCTCTGCCAGCCCTGTTGGAGGCTTTGCATGCCCCTATTTATCTCAGAGGGCGCTAGGCAGCGTTGATGGAGAATTGACGGCAGCCCTGAGTGTCCTGCACTCCGCTGTGTCTCGGGTCCCTTGGACATTTCAGGTCCTGCTTTTGGTTGCTCTCCAGGGCTGCAGGGGGCTTCAGCGCTCCACAGACACAATTCTCCCCCAAAGCAAGGAATGACAAGCAGTGATGGCTACCTGAGGACAGATCCAGGCTCAGGCTCTTTCTCCAGCCTCGGCGGGCTGTCCCAGGGATTTTCCCAAGTGCCACTGAGAAAGAGAGCACAGCTGAGAAGGGTGGGCATCAGCCTGTCCTTGGGCACTGCTGCCTGGGCCTGGCTGCAGGTCTAAGAGCCAAGTGCCCAGCACAGGTGGACACAGGAGAATCACCTCCAGAGGCGCCACTGCTTCCAGAAGGGAAGAGGAGATGTTCAGTCCGGACTCAATCATCTCACCTGGAGAGCTCTACACTCAGGTGAAATCAACCCCACACTGTTCATAAAAGTGTATATCTGCCGTGTTGATGCCTCCTCCTTAGGAAGTGCTCACATGGACTCCCTTTGTCAGTGTGCAGAAAGAAGAGCTTTGAGAACGTGATTTGTCTGTTCTGAAATGAAAATTGGAAGGGGAAGATCAGGTGCCCTTTGGAAGTGCTAATGTCCTCCCAGTGAGTGTAAAGAGAGACTTCCTACCCAGCCAGCCTTTCTCAGCTCTGCAGTTTGGGGACTTTGCCAATCACACTAAGGTGTTTCCACAACAAAGCCCAAAATGGGTGGAACGATGGACTGTTGAAACCTGATGTGGGGCTGTAGATGTGGGAATGCCCTGACACATCTAGCAGGAAGCATAGTGATTTGCATATTTTTAATTAGAAATAAAAAAGTACATTCAGACACTGGATAGAGGGAAGGAAGGGGAGTGTAAGTTTTCTTGGGTGTCTTATGCTAGGAATAATGGCTATAGGTAGAGATACCAGACATTGCCAAATTCTATCTTGAACCAGAGCATGATTCTGTGGAACAGCTGCAAGAATGGGGCATAGATGCATCCAGAACATGTCAGACTAAATGGAGAAATACATGTCCATTTCCTAAAGCAGTGAGCCAGCTGCTGGGACTTCTTTAGGGGATTCAGATGAGTCCCTGACAAAATGAAGCACTTAGCAAACCAGAAGACCATCCTGTGGGAGGACCACTCCTCCAGTGTTCTGTCGGAGAACTGTTTGCGGATGGGGTTTGTGACCCTTTCCGAGCGCTGGGCTTTAGAGCACTGTGAGGCATTCTGAATTTACCCAGGAGTGAACAGAGGTGGGAGCTTTAGAATGGAGGCTCAGCCCAGCCTAAGACGGCTGTAAGGTGAGTGAGATGAGCTCACTGGGGAACCAGTGGCTTCTCACTCCCTGTGATGCCCAGGTGCACTTACACTTCGGTGAGGAACTTCTGCAGGGCAGAAGTCGTGGGAGGGAGGGGGTGAATCTCTTTGCTCCCACTGAGGCCCGTTGAAAAGCCACTTCATTTGTTCTGGAAAGCCCACCCCAGAGCTTGCTTCACTTCCTTGTTCCTGAGTGTGTAAATGAAGGGGTTCAACAAAGAAGTTACAACTCTGTTAAAGGTATTGATGAGTTTGTTCAGATCCAGGGAGTCTGGGCCGATGGCTTGACATACAGGAACATGGTGGAGCCATACCAGATCGCGATGACACCGAGATGGGCAGAGCAAATGGAAAAGTCCTTCTTCTGGCCATGGGCTGACTGGATTCTCAGCATGGAAGAGGGGATGGACATGTAGGAGACCAGGGTGAGCACACAGGAGGCCACCACAATAATTACGGAGACAAGGAAGGTCGCTAGCTCCACGGGCCACGTGTCACTGCAGGAGAGGGCAAGGCAGGAATCTATATTGCAGGGGAAATGATTGATGACATCTGGCCCACAGAACATCAGCCTGGATGTCAGAAAGGCCAGCAGTGAGATGGCCAGAAAGCCTCCCAGCCGGGAGCTGAGCGCCAGCCGAGCAGAGAGGACGCTGTTCATGACGGAGCTGTATCTCAAGGGGTAGCGTATGGCTCTGTAGCAGTCGTAGCCCATGACAGAAAGGATAAAACACTCAGTGGAGCCTAGGGAGAGAAGAAAGGACAACTGGAGGATGCAGACACTGAAGGAGGTGGTCTGGCTAGTCCCCTGCATGACTCCTATGGCTTTGGGACCAACACCCGTAGTGTACCAGATCACCAGAAAGGAGAGATTACAGAGGAAAAAGTACATTGGGCTACGGAGGTTGCTGTTCATCCACACGAGGGCTATGCTGGACGCATTGCCTGTTACTGTCAGGGAGTACGTCAGTGCAAATACCACCACAAGGGAGACCCGGGAATGCCACGTGCATGGAAAGCCAAGAAGGACAAATTCTTCCGCACTCGTCCCATTTGCCATGTGCCCCCAAGTGTTGAGATCCATCTGCAAAGACAGGAAAGTTTCTGTGAGAGTTTGCGTGCCTGTGCTGGTCCTTCAGATGCTACTAGTAGTGAAACAAAGCCATCATCTCTGAAAAAGTAGTTGGTGCAGAAATATGGGAAAACAGCATCTACCCTAAGTTAAAATTGTCATGGAAATCCTTTGCTGCAGAAACGCGTTTGGACAACTAGATCTGACCCTGAAGGTCAGGCCTACACCATCAAATGAACATAGAGAATTATTTATTGGATCAAGCGCAGGCATCTCCTTTAGAACATGGTGAATGCAGTTGCTTCCACAAGATGAAAATCCCATTTAGGAAACTGTGGACGGCAGGCTGAGGGTCTCCAGCTACGTGAAAGGCTGTTGCAGAGGAAGGGAATAACATACCTGCGCTCTTCAAGGCAGGAAATACTGAGTTGCAATCTCAGCAAATGAGACTGAGGGAACAGAAAACCGGCGTGACAACATGGCGCTGGAAGATGTTTTCTCACCTCTTCAGTTGATCACAAGGGTTTCCAACTGAGATGGCAGCAGCACAGGGCGGCAGGCTAGCATGACAGTCATTACTCAAGGACTCGTGGTCTTATATTTGCTTTCTTCCACGTCTCAGCACAGGAAGCTTTTGCAAATAGCTCCATTTCCTCCACTGACATCTGCTTCTCAGCATAGCTAATAGAGGTGAGACTCTCCTCTTTGTAAATTTTGCCATCTCAGAGTCAGGGGAAGGACTTCTGCTGACCAAGTTGGAAGATGTATGACGAAATACTCTTATCTCAGCTCCTCAGCTTGCCCCTCTTCTTTGGATGGAGAAAAGGCACCCGGGAGAGTCATGGCTCATCTTGCCTCATATACATGGCTAAAAGCCCTCTAGAAGTGCCAGGTTGTCTCTGAGGACTAAGGCAGGAGACTAGCGAGCAGCTCAGATGGATAAGTCGGGCGTCTCAGCTTGGGCAGAGGTATCCATGCCTCAGCGATTGAAGGCAAAATTCTCTGAGCTGGATCCCCCCCAAGGTAGCTCTGCTGAGAAGCCGGCTGAACTGAGGGGTTTCATCTATGCCCTCCCTGCGGACAAGGGAGGATTCTTGATCACTTCTCTAGGGGAGAACCGATCTCATCCTCAGGTGGGTATCTAAGACAGATGGGGCTGAACCACCATCTGAAGGATCCCTTTCCCTCCTTTCTTCCCTCCTTAGGAATTTACATACCAGAAATCTCATGTGGCTAAAGAGCAGAGAATTCCCCCTTAATCTGGCTCTCCTTAAAAGTGCAAGGCATTGGAAGTCTATGCTAGAGGTCTTGGGCAGGCTTCACTCACCAGCTCAGCCAATGGAAATGATCCAAACGACATCTCTTCATGCACCATCCTCCAGAGGAAGCCATGGTCCCCTTGGCTGAGGGAGAACATTGGAAAGCGGCTGATTTATTGGCGGAGCTCTGGATGCCGTGATGTCAGGAGAAGTGTGGACGAACAGCTCTCACCTTGCTGTCTCACTGCACGCCATACACAATTGCCTGACACTGTTTCCTCTCCACCCACCTGGTAGGTACTTACAGTTTGTGCTCCTGATTTCCTTCCCCCCCTCACAGCCACCACTGTACTTCCACACAGGGGGCCTTTGTGTGCACACACACAGTGTAAAGTCTCTCCAGTTTAGCTCCACACAGGGAGAGCATACATCAGACTCAGTTAGCATAAGAACATCCCCACATCCCCCTCATTAACACACTGAAGCTCAAATTGCCCACACCAAGGAGGCAGTTTTCAGTTTTCCCTCTGTGTGCCACGGGGAGTTTGATCTCTGGGGGATCTCATGGAATTGTTGCAGACGGATAATGCGCTCTCTTCTCACAGGCCAATTAAAGAACAGCAACACAGTTCTCTGAAGTGTGGCCAGGTGCTGACATGCAGGAGACGTCTGAAATAGCCATGTCCCAAGAGACTGAAAATGTCAAGTATTTGGTGCTGGATATTAACGTGGTCTTGAAACCTCCAGGGTGGAGATAACTCAAGGCAACTAAGGACATTTGAATACGGAGAGAGTAAGGTAAGGGATTCACCTGCCTCATTTCCGAGCCTCTATCCGCAGATAAGGCCTAAGTCTTCAGTCTTCATGGAGGTGAAGATCTAAGTAAAGATCTAAGCACAAAGTCAGACAAGACATGAGTAGGGGGAAATTGATCTCTCCTGCCTCCAGAGCAGGCGTCTCCAGGTGAGCTACTCATCTTTGCTCCATTGATCATCAGCGGAGAGGAAAAGGCACTGTCAAGCCTCAGTTCACCCTGTCCCATACAGGTCAGGCAATCCATGCCTTAGAAGCACCTATTTTTCTGCCGTTGACACTCAAGATAGACTGGGCAGCTGGCTTAAACGGCACATACACGCAAGTCTCGACCTCTAGGCATCTAGAGTTAGTTGAGAAGACTCAAGACACCCAAAGAGCGGCTGTCTACATTGTCCAGGGCCACCACACAGGTGCTGGACTTGACAGAGCCATCTTCTGCAAGTCCTGTGTCCAAGGCTTCAACGTGGTCGAGGGGAGACTGACCTGCACGTGGTGTGAGGGGGAGATGCAGCTGATGAGAGTAACGTGCCCAGCTTGAGCCCATTCACCCACACAAAAACTTTCTCCCTGCTATCCGTCGGTCCTTGAGTACCTTGGGCATGGATATGGGGTTTAACCACGGGATGGGGGTGCTTGGAAAGCTAAGTAGATGTGGGCTTATTGCTCAGTGAGGATGGGGACCTGGTGACAAATGATAGGGGAAAAGGCTGACGTACTCAATGCACACACATTTCCAAAGGAGCCCATGTGCATACCAACATGCACAGCCACCCCCCATACCAACATGTACACACAGATATTCAAACACACACGCTTACACACGTGCATGGTCCTAGCACGCATGCATTTGCATACAGATATACATGCATGCTCCTCTACACATGCATACACACACAAAAGCACACATCTACACGCACCTATGTCCACACAATTACGTGTATGCAGACCAGTCACACACATTCATGCTCTCCTGTATGAAGGCACGTGCGTGTGCTGAAACACATACACGCTCATGGAAACAATTGCCCAAACACGCACACACACAGAGAACATTTCTGCACACCCACGTTTCCATGTGTATTACCACAGGCACACACATGTATGTGCGAATGCACACATGAGCACAGGCGGATGAACATGTAGGTGAGCACAATCATGCACACACCCAACTGAGAGCCAGGACTGCCGACACCAGCTCTCAGCCCCTCTAGATAACTCTAGGCGTGTTCTTCAGACCCTACAGTTAAGGCAACGAATCATTCACTGGCCAGCCCCATCAGCTTTAGAGAGCTCGAGGGTTTGACAGTGGTTCAGTCAGCCATTTTCTCACTGTAAGACAGGGAGAAACCACAGTGGAGTTGAAGCTGCCGTTGCCTTTCCAGACATTGAGCCGCTCCACATCTCAAGTCTGTGTGTGAAGGATAATATAAAAACTAGAGAACATTGCCATTGCTGCAGCCCCGTAAAGAATACCCATATTACAAGTAAAAGAAAAAAAATCCTGCAGCGTTAGAAGCTCCCGTCTGACCTTCGTGATCTCCTCAAGGGTCTGGGACCAGCCCCTATCCTTGCAAAGGGAGCGGTGCCACAGTGACACGCCAACGTGGCAGCCAAAGGGTGTGTGTCTGGGACAAGCCAGACTCCCCTCAGGCTACAGACATGGAGGCTGGGACATCAGAAGTGATGCAGTAGTGAACCTGTCTCTAGACTCACTTTAAGGTAAATACCCTATCTTCAAAAGGCAGAGAAATGCAGAAGCAATGTTAATTTACAGCGCAGCTGAAAAAATGGTTTGGCTGCCCTGTGAATGTCCATGCACTCTTTTTATTTTTTCCCTAGTTACAATTGATGTGCTGGCCTTTTTTCTTCTTGTGTTCTGCATGCAGGTGCAGGTGGTGCAAGTGCCTGTGGTGAGAGGGAGCTGCCTGCAGCCTCCTCTGTCACCATGAGCCGGCTGAGTCCATCTTGCAGCCAAGGTTCCTAGATGCAAAACGGCTTCTGCTCTTAATAATACAAGAGTAATGACGGTGTATTTGGTTTACCTGGCAAGGTTTTGGTGGTGGAGGGGCTGCAGGGGTGGCTTCTGCGAGCAGATGCCAGAACCTGCCCCCACGTCGGACAGAGCCAGTGACAGCCGGCTCCAAGATGGACCCACCGCTGGCCAAAGCTGAGCCAATCAGCGATGTTGGTAGCGCCTCTAGGGTAACATATTTAAGAAAGGTAAAAACCAGTGTGCAGCAGCTGCAAGAGAGGAGTGAGAGAATGTGAGAGAAACCACTATGCAGACACCAAGTTCAGTGAGGAAGGAGGGGGAGGAGGTGCTCTAGGTGCCGGAGCAGAGATTCCCCTGCAGCGGTGGAGAAGACAATGGTGATGCAGCTTGTCCCCTTGCAGCCCATGGAGGTCCACGATGGAGCGGATATCCACCCTGCAGCCCATGGGGGACCTCATGCCGCAGCAGGTGGAGATGTTCTGAAGGAAGTTGCAGCCAGTGGAGAAGCCAAGCTGGAGCAGGCTCCTGACATAAACTGTGGCCCATGGAGAGGACCCCACCCTGGAGCAGGGGAAGAGCATGAGGAGGAAGGAGCAGCAGAGACAACGTGTGATGAACTGACCGCAACTCCCATTCGCCATCTCCCTGCACTGTTTGGGAGGAGGAAGTAGAAGATTTAGGAGTGAAGCTGAGCCTGGGAAGAAGGGAGGGGTGCGGGGAAGGTGTTTTTAGTTTTGCTTTATTTTTCACTATCCTACTCTCTTGCAGCTAATCGGCAATAAATTAAATTAATTTCCCCAAGTCGAGTCTGTTTTGCCCATGACAGTAACTGGTAAGTAATCTCCCTGTCCTTCTCTTGATCCATGAACTTTTCATCATATTTTTCTCCCCCTGTCCTGTTGATGGAGGGGAGTGATAGAGCGGCTTGGTGGGCACCTGGTGGCCAGCCAAGGTCAACCCACCACCAACAGATAAAGCCTTTGCAAGCATAGAATAGCAGTGATATTATGGCTGGAAGTACCAGAGGTGTCCTGTCCCCCTCGTCCCATGCCCCATAAAACAGTGGTGGTGCAGAGATCACTAAACAGTCTGGTTCCTTGTGCGGTGTAGAAGACAAGGAGGAGCTCTGGTGTGGCTGGAGGGCAGGGGCCTCCAGCACTTCATGCTTGTTGCTGCATGGCATGCAGTGAGGGAAGCAGTCGTGTAAGGCTCCATATAATGGCTCTGCATGAGATGATAAAACAAAGGAATGATTTTCATGGACAACGTGGAAGTGGGGGTGCCTCCTCTAGTACCCTGAATACAGCCATTAGCTCTGCGTGCTGACTGCTGTCCCCACCCATTTGGCTGAGCCGGACGAAACGTTGCCGCCTTCCACCCCTCCCTCCCTTAACACACCTGGCTGATCTAGGTCTGTGAACTAGGCACACTGTAGCTGCTCAGGGATGGAATGTTCGTGTGGTGGGGCTGTCTGAGCCCAGGCAGTGCTTAACAGCTCCAGGTGAGGGTTGGTCGTGTCCGTCAATCCTATTTGGGCTGTTCTCTCCTGCACTGATTTTGTGGGGACGTCGTTTTGCCTGCATGGAAATATACCGTTCCCATTTGGCAGTGTTGGATTGTTGAGCTTTTTACGGACTCGTTTCCCAGCTGTGCTCTCTTATAGTGTCCACGACATTCCCCCTGTGCCTCCGCAACATCCTGCTGGGTAGGTGCAGCCAGCAGGTTGTCGCCAGCATGAGGGAACAGCTCACAGCCTGGGGACAGGCTGCACTCCTCCTAGTGCTGGGCCACAGTCCCCTGGGAAGGCAGGGGGCTGTGCCCGTACCCCTGAGGCAGCACAGCAAACGCACATCAGCAGCCTCTGGCTGCTCTACCAGGGTGATGCTATGGGGAGCAAGTGCAGCCCCATGGGGACGGCCGTGCCCAAAAGCCAGTAACCTACAGTCCTACACCAGGAGCCAGTCGCTTGCTTTACAGCCCAGACAAGGTTCTTGAAAGGCAAATGTGTCTGCTGGACAACCCCAGCTTCTAACAACATTTTGCTAGTTGGAGAGGTGTCAGCATGCCCCGGGGCAGCCGGTCCTGCTCTGAGGCTACAGTCCTGAAGGGAGGGGCCCGCACAATGTGGGGGGCACAATCCTCCCCACTGTGAGCTGAGCAGATACAGAAGGAGCGTTTTCCCCCACTGGATATTAAAAGTCTTTCCTGCTAACGGATCGTGGCCTGTGATATATATTGGGGCACCCCCGGAGCCCACCCCAAGCTGTAAGCAGTGGGTACCCTCCTGGCTGCAAGGTTGGAAAGACTTTTTGAGACAGTTCTTCCACCCCTCCCTCACCCCGGTTTTGTTAACATGCATCACTTTATTCTTGGGGTAGTGGGGCAGATTTCCATGAATTAAGGTTAATTCTGCCCCGGTATCCAGCAGAGCCATAACCCGCTGCTTATTATGCTGGCTCCACAGTGTTACAAGCAGAACAGAAGGGCTATGTTCATTCCCGCCCATGCCGGTCCGTGTCCCCGTCCCCGTCCCTGGAGGACGGGACCAGGAGGGTCCCTTCTCACCTACATTCTGACTCTGTGATTCCCCCCGCTTCCCGGCCCTCCCTGACCCCTGCACGCCCACGGGCACATGTGTCCTCACACCCCCTCTGCCACAACACAACTCTTAGCCATTGTGCTGGGACTGCGGAGGGGCAGCTGAAGGGAGGCTCTCAGCCTCCTCCCTGCCATCCGCAGGGAATCAGTGGCGGCTGTTTCCAGCCCCTGAGCTGGGAGACAGCCATGGGAAGCTGGTCCATCTCCTGGGTCGGGGCCCTGCAGCTGTCCCCGGCTGCAGCGGGCACTGTGCACGCTTGTTCTTGCTGGGGAGCCCTGGCTGGAGGAGGGGAAGAGTCCACTTCCCAGGAGAGCAGCTTGTGGCCCTGCAGAGCCACCGAGCACTCTTAGCCCGGGCGAGACCCCGGGCGGCGCCGGCGCAGGGCTCAGCCCCGGGGCGGAGCTGGCGGCGGCGGAGAGGAGAGGAGAGGAGAGGAGAGGAGAGGAGGCGGGGGAGAGGAGGCGGCGGTGCCGGAGCAGAGAGCCGGGGCTGGCGGGGGGCAGCGAGGCGTGGGCGGCGGAGCGGCGGCATGCGGCGGTGCCGGGGCGCAGGGCTGGCGGGGCTGGCCGCGGTGCTCCTGGGTGCGCGGGGCTGGCGGCGGGGGCCGGGGCTGGGCCTGGGGTGGCCCCCGCAGCTCCCTCGAGCCTGCCGTCCCCTCTGGCTTCTTCACGGACCTCTGCCCCCGAACCATCCTCCCGTCCAGCCCTCCCTCTGCTACCATCCCACGTTCCCCCAGAAAACTCATCGCTCTAGCCTTTCTCCAGGCCTCCCTGTTTCCTTCCTTTCCTCTGTGTCTTGCCGTATAACTCATGCCGTCATCCCTTCCCCCTTGCTACTTTATTTCTGTCTTTCTTTCCTTTATCCCCCTTTTTTTCTTCAACACCTCCACCCTTCCAGCTGTCCTTCATGCATTCACCTTGCCACCACCTATTAATGGACACTTCCATTAGTGCACGTGTTGACATCCTCTGGAAACTCTTCTCCTCATCATCTCTCTTTGTTCCTGAGTGCTTCTGCGGGATTTGGTCTGGGAAACAGCAGGCAGGGCTGGGCACAAAGCAGGGTTTGACTGGTTTTTCTTCTTTTTCTCCTTTTTCTCCTCGGCAGTGGCTGCGGGCAGAGCCCAGGTGCAGCAGGAGCCGTTGGCAGAGACCACCGAGGGCACCGGCATCAGCATCAACTGCTCACACCCCAACATACAGATCACCGACTACATCCACTGGTTCCGTCAGCTCCCGGGCCGAGGCCCCGCATTCATCGTGAGCGGTCACAAAGGCACCAAAGATCTGCAGGACCCTCCGGGGCGGCTGTCGGTGGCGGCAGACCGCCGGTCCAGCGCCCTGCGGCTCGCCCGGCCCCGGCGCGGGGACGCGGCGGTGTATTACTGCGCCCTGGGAGACACGGGGAGAGGAGCCGGGGCTGCGGCCGGGCACGAACCGCCGCGGGCGGGGCCGGGCGCGTGTGTCGGGGGCGGGGGGACAGCCCCGGCCGGGCCCGCCAGGGGGCGCTGCCGCTCGGCCCGCCGGGGCCGCCTCGCCCCGCCCGGCCCCGCCCGGCCCCGCCCGGCCCCGGCCCGCGGGGCGGTTCCCCCGCCCCACCGGCACCGGCACCGCCTTCAGCATCGACCCTGGCACCGGCACCGGCATCGGTACTGGCACCGGCACCGGGCCCGCCGAGGCCCCGCAGCCCCCGCGCCCCGCAGCCCCGACGCGGCTCCGGAGCCGCCCACCGGGCAGAAACCTTCTCCTGCCCTCCCCCCCCGATCACCCCCGCACTCCCACCGGGAGGCAGACCGAAATCCCCCGCCACAGTGGCGGTGTCCGGCCGTGCCCGGGAAGGAGCGGTTGCAGCACCGGGAGGCGGGCAGCAGAGATCCTCCTGCCCACGGGCAGCCCTCGCTCCTGCCGCAGGGACCGGCCACTGCTGCCATGGAACAGACGGGGCCTCTTCTCGGGCTTTTGCCTTTCCCCACTAGGATAGCCAAGGGAAGCCTGAGCAGGTGCTTTCCTCTGCTCTGTAAACACAGGGACTCCAGTGCTAAGTTGTGAATGCAAGACTGTCCTTAGAAAAGAACATCCAGATGGGGTTTCACATTTTGTTACTTTCTAAAAGCTCAGATACACGATCAAAAACTGCATGCTACAGGCTTTCAAGGAGCTTTCAAAACATTCCTGCTAGCATTAGAAAGTCATCGCATGGAGTCAGGAGTTCAAGCTCCACAGCAACAGGAGAAGGGGATGTCGAGGTCATGGGCACCTTCAAGCGCTCCCCACAGTGCCTCAGCGTTGAGACCATGAGCTTGTTTTACAGGATTCAGAGCCTTTGGAGTTGAGGCCCAGGAGAGAGGGTAAAAGCGTGGACCGGACACACTGACGGCGGCCTCAAGGGATGCCAGGTTCCTACTTGATGAGTGAGTCAGAAACAGATTTGCGGAGTTGCCCTGAGGGGCTGGAGGTCTGGGTGAGTGAGAGCTGGAAGGAGGCCTCTGGGAAGAGACTGTGGGCTCCAGCCAGTCCCTGGGGAACTCTGTGTGGCTCGAGTAGCTGACACAGTGGTTCAAAGCCCATGGTCAGAGGCTTCAGAGGCACGGAGTGAAGGATCAGCCCTGCTCCCTGTCCCAGCTGGACTTCATAACTGTGTTTCCAGGGAACTACTGGCAGGTAGACAAACCAGGCAGAGCAACAGGTATGGCCAGGCTAGCACACAGATCAGCCCCATGTTCACATGGGATCAGCACCTTTCGTCCCTGTCTCCATCTGTCTTCCTATGCTTGGCTCCATGCCTTGATCCTTCCCTTTCCCTGTCTCTGCTGCTTCTCCTAAGCATCCCATGTCTTGCACCATCCTAAAAAGCTTTTTCCACTGCATCCCACAATGAGTTCTGATCCCCCTGTAGGCAGAAACACCCCTGAGTTTGTAAGGTGTTCCTCTCTCTCACCCTTGTGGGAGGTGTCATCTCCAGAGAAGGAGTCGATTGTGATACCTAAAGGGATGGGGAGAAGATGTCGGTAACCAAAAGGATTGTGCGCCCTCCTGCCAGGGAGAAGTGGTGTGTCTGACGCTCTGTGTGAGGGTGTTGGCAGCAGGTGCTGTTCCCAGAGTCATTTGAGAAGGGAGAGAAACGCCCTGTCAGGAGAGGGGGTCAGACTCCTGCTTTTGGCTCTGGCTGTTCCTGGTTCTACCTCCTTTCAGATGCTACCCAGGGACAACGAGCACATCAGGGGCTGCAAAGGGGCCTGTCTCCAACCCTGAGAGAGGTGAGTGCAGGCCCCTGTCTCTGGCTGGGCACTGGATGGCAGAAGTAGATCACCATGGACACTCCTCCCTTGCTGGGGGCTGGTTGGGCTGGTTGTGATCTCCAGGAGGAGCAAAAAGCAGGGAAGCAGCCTGCAGCCTCCTATTGCCTGACAGCAGGCGGCTTGAGCTCTTCCTTCAGGCTCCTACAGGAACCTTCAGGTGCCCCAGGCCCCCTTGGCAATGAGACCTGGAGCTGAGAGGCAGCGCTTCTACACCAGGGTATGTCTGCCTGAGAGGATGCTCCAGCACCTTCTGACTTGGAGGGCTATCAGAAGTCCCGCTGTGGCCTGACTGCCCTAGGACAAGCCTCCCAGTGCTGAACAACCTCCCCTTGGCCCTTGCAAACCTGGCACGCGGTAAGGGTTTACAGTTTGGCATCTTTCCTTGGGCTGAGCACTTTAAACAACTTTAATTAGTCTCCCTACAGAGCCTCCTCGTGGCAGAGGTGTGGAGTCCCAAGCCCGCCTGACTCAGAAGACTCTTCATTCCCACCCATCAGCTATTTACACACATTGGCAAGATCCCCAAAGAGCCTTCTCTTCCCCAGGCTGAGCACTGCCTGCCCTCTCAGCCGATCCTCATAGGAAAGATGCTCCAGTCCCTGCACCATTTTGCTGGGCTCACTCTGACATCTTTCTTGTACTGGGGAGCCCAGAACTGGAGCCAGCACTCCAGACGTGGCCAGACCAGTGCTGAGTAGAGAGGAAGGACCAGGTCCCTTGTTCTGATCTGGCAACGCTCTTCCTACTGCAGCCCAGGATGCTGTTGGTTTTCCTTTGCACGAGGGCACATTGCCACAGCAGACTCAGGAACACCCCTGAGCCGCTGAAACTGAGCGGGACACAGCAGTGAGTATTCAGGAGAAGCATCCCAGCTGCTTGTCCAGCTCTGACTCTTCCCTCAGCGTCCACGAATGACCACTGTTGGGGAAGGGGGCTCTTGGTAGCAGACGTGGCTACTCCTGTGGCTTTACCTCCTAGCCAAAGAAACCTAAGGAAGGAAGATGTCCTCCTAACCCTGCACCTTGGGGATCAGCAAAAGCCTCGAAGTCTGAGCAAGAACCATCAGCCAGGCACAGGACAAGATTCTCTGTTCAACCCCTTGAGCTGTCCCCCTACTCTTCACGTCTCTCCTCCACCTCTGGGGACTCACCAGTGCTTGGCTGGGGGGTGTCCCCGTGTCCCCGAGTCCCTGGGGGTTCTCTGCCCAGCAGAAAACTGCTGGTGGTTGCATTTGTGGGATGTGCATTTCTGGTATCTAGTTTGTCCCTCTGTGCCCATGTCTCTTGTTATGCTAAGTCTGTTTTGGAAAGCAAAGAGCTGGCCCTGGAGAGCACCTGTGGTGTAAGCTGAAAAAGCAGCCATGGTGGCAGGCCAACATGTTCTAATTCATGGAGTGGTGTCAGCTCAGTAGGCCATGACATCAGGTGTTTGCAGCGAGGCCATCTGAGGTGACAAAGAAAGCTCAGTCTCTGTCCCTGGGGAAAAATGTCTCTGTGAGGTACTGGAAGGTGGATGGGAAGCCCCATTCCCACCTGGATGGGTAAGAAAGCTGTGGTTTGGATCCCACCTGGAGGTAGAATTCAGGTCTGTTTTCATGCTGGGATGTTTCCAAAGACCTGTGAGAGGTTTCAGGATCTTGCAGGAAATGCAGGACATCTGGGATGGCAAACAATAAATATGTTGGAATTTGGGGGTGCAAACCAGCTGCTTCCAGAATGACATTTCAAGTGACCTGAGTGCTTTTCTATACTTGCCTTACTTCTGAGACTGATTGCTCATTTGGCCAGTCTTTCCCTTTTCCTTCATGTTTGTAACTTCTCAGGTGTCCTGAAAAGTGACTGCCATGGCTTAGCATTGCTGCAGGCGTTGCAGGGAGACACTTCAAAGGCTGAGCTCAACATGGGGCTTCCCCCCAGAGCTTTGACTCAAGAGACCCAGTTTTCTCTGGGGACAGGAGCCTTTCAGTGTCTTGAGGAACTCGAACAGCTGAGCAAGCTCAGCAGAGGCCACTGTCAGGGCATGTGGAAGGTGAGAGCTGCTGCTTCACTAAGGCTGTCAGATCAAGTCCCTTTTCCTTTCAAAGGGGAGAAGAAGTAAAAGGGAAAGTGATAAGCCAAGCACACAATGACAGCAATCTCTGAGTAAGTGATAAGGGAGACAAGGAGGGAGAGCAGAGCTTTGCAGCCTCTAATTGATGGGCCATTAGGAAACTGCAGGCGAAGCTTTGAAGTGGGTCAGGCTGAGCTTTGTAAGTGACAAGAAGTGACAAGAGGAACATGAGGGTTATGGATGTTTTAGAGGGGGCCTGCAGGACTAGGCAAGCCTTATTAAGGCATGCTTAGGGGCAGGGTCAAAGGTGGGGGAAAAAGAGGAATGGGGAGCAGCAAGGGGAGGCAATAGAGAGGAGGAAGGATGACGGGAGCCACCTGCACATAAGCAGAGTCTGGTCAGTGCACTTGCTGGGGTGAGCCCTGTGCCTGATCACTACACACTGCGTTCTTATTATATACTTTCTTAACCACCCTTCAGTATAACTTCACTTCCTTTCCCATGTGTGAGCGCTGCAAGGTCTGAGTGCCAGTAACTGGACAAGACAAGGACATGCTTGTGGCATCACTGCTAAGTGTGCCAAGCGATATATACAACGCAGCACAGCAGAGGTCTATGCCTCCTCAGGTCAGTTGCCGTGCGGGTCCCTAACTTCTCCATAAACAATTGTCTTGTGGTTACTGTGGGCCACTGCACGCAGGCAAGCGGATTGCCTGGTTCATGAGGTACTTTTGTTTGGAGAGATGGAGAAAGCTGACACTGCCTGGAGGGTCTGAAAGGGACAGTCGGGGTCTGCAGGGCTTGGAGTGGCCTTCAGCTGCCTGAGATCTACATCCCAGAGGTGGGCCGGGAGAGGCATCAGAGCATAAACTGCACTGGAGCCCAGTGCAGCCAAGCCAGTCAGGGTGTTAGAGGTGGTGAGCGAGGAGACACAGGCATCAAAGAAAGAGAGACTCTCAGGGATGTGGCCCTGGGGTCAGCGAGAATGCTTACAGGTTGAGGACTGTGGCTTTTTTTCCCCTCTCATTGGAAATGCAGAAATCCTCATCTTCCTGTACATGTCTTTTGTCTGCTCTGAAGACTAGGAAGGCAGATCCCTCTCAGGAGCCCATCGGAGGGTAAGCTTCAGCCGGCTCCTCAACGTGGGAGAGGCTGTGTAAGCCTCAGGACCCTCCACTTCTCTAGAAACCTCCTTCTACCAGCCCCTGTGCTGCTGCACAGCAGGGTTCATCTCCTATTTTGGGGGATTTGGAGTAGAGGCGTTGTTCCCAGGAAGCTGAGAAAGGACAGGGGAGAAGTTTCAGAAATAGATTCTTTTGTTCCTAGAAGAAATAGCAATGTCCCCAGAGAGCTGAGGACCCCAGAGGAAGATGTGAAACCTCAGTGGGGAGGAAACCCCTGACCTCCCAAATGGCCCAGCAGTGGGTGTGCAGAAGAGCAGGCGATTCTAGCTGGGGAGGTGAGGGCTCCACTGCGAGCTGACCGGGAACAGCCCCTTCCCACGACTGGGGCCCCCAGGGCCCCTGAGGGAGCCACAGGTGTTGCTGCTGGAGGAGGGAGAAACCCCGAAGGAGCATTTCAGGCACAGGAAGAACAGATCACTTCTCTTCCCCGCTTCTTCCTCCGCTCCCCCAACAGAGTCGTTTCCGGCAGCTCTGTTATCTCGGGGCTGGGAGGTGGTTTTCTGACTCTCTCTCACTCAGCCAACAGGCAGGTCGGTCTCAACATGCACCTCGGCTATCTCGTCCTCACGGCTTTCCTGGGGCAACTGCTGGGTAAGTCCTGGCTTTCTAGAAACGCATACTTCTTCTTCTCCCAAGGAAACCCTCACCAGCCTTATCAGGTCAATGTGTGGAAATACTCTTGGACAGCAGAAAAACACTGGGAACTGTTGGCTCACATTTGTGGTTTTGCACCCGTTCTCTCAAAACAGTCTTACTGATGGAAATGAAAGGAGAAGAGAGAGAAGAGATACCTCAGAGCCTTCATCTTGCTTTTCTCTCCCCTGCAATCTACGCTCTCTACTCCTCTCTTCTGATCCCCCTCCTGCCACCGTAGGAGATCTCAGCTGTCTCTGCAGCCCCACATTTCTCCCCAAAATAAGCAAATCTTCTCAAAGGTACTACAGGGATTTTAAAGCTCTAGCTCCCACTAACATTAATAATGTGCCCCAGGCTGTCCCCTTCTGGCAGGCACGTCAGCCATAGCTTCCAGTTTCCTCCTGGTTGGCAACACAGCCATCGATACCTCTTTCTAAACTGAGCTTTGAGTGTACTCGAGGAGCTAGGAGCCCTCTGAGATAAGAGGTGTGGGGAAGCAGGATGAATCTTTTTGCCATAGCTCCCTGGGCCCCTCCACCTGCTGGAGGGGTGCTGGTCCCAGCACACAAAGGTCAGGCATGACAGGCTGTTCCCTGCTCCTCCGGGCAGTAGGAGCAGGAGCAGGGACAGAGCACAGCTCTCCTCAGGGTCCATGCTGTGCTCAGAGCTCTGAGCTCCTGCCCAAAACTACTCTCCTCCTGGCTGTCCGCAGGCCTCAGGAATTTCCTGCAGGGCAAAGGACAGGGAGCCTTCTTCAACAGGGTTTTGTACCCACTCCTGGTTTACTTCCCAGAGTCCTTCCCTGCCGAGCTGCTGACCTTCACTTTCTTCCAGGCGCCATGGGGCAGACCACCGTCACTCAGCAAGAAGGACAAGTCACAGTGAAGCAGAGACACACCTTCCAGACAACCTGCACCTACCAAATCTCCAGCTTTGATGCCTTGCTTTGGTACCAGCAGAGGAAAGGACAAGCCCCACAGCGTATCTCGTATCAGGCAGCATCTGGCCCCAAGCAGAGCGGCCGTCTCACCACGTTGCTGAACACCACAGGGAAATACAGCCTCCTGCAGCTGGAGGAAGTCGAGGTCTCTGACAGTGCCTTGTACCTCTGTGCTGTGCAAGACACCCTGGTGCAGGGAGCTTCCTTGGCTGTGCAACAAGCCAGGGGAGGGAGGGGATGTGTGTGTGCAAGGCTGCGCTTGGGGGAAGGGGCCCTCAGCTCTCCCCTGGCAGTGCTGCTTCCCCTGTGCACCCAGAGCTCTGCAGGGCAAGATCCTCTTTCTGAAAGGGGCCAGTGTCAGTGGCTCTGGAGATGGCTGACCCTGACTGTAGGGCAGAGCCTGCTGGGATCCAGGATGCCAGGGGCTTGCCCTCAGCCCCTCAGACTCAGTGTTAGTAAATTCCTGCAAGCCCATGACTAAGTAGGGACATCAAGCACCGACCAGGCCCACCCAGAGGCCCCTGGAGGGCATTGTGACAGAGGTTTGTGGGCTTGTTAGCTCTCTTCAATTAGTAAAGAATTCAGCTGGATTTGAGTCAAGCCATGGGGTTATCTCCAGATGTGCAGCCCGCCCAAGTGCAAAGCCTGTGCCTGAGGGGCAGAGCAAACCACACAGAACAGGCCTGGCTGCCAAACGCCCAGGCGCTCTCCATGCTCCTAACCAATAAGCAAAGAGATCGGCACACAAATGAAGCCTTACAACCCCCTGGGCTCCTTGCAGTCTCCTCCGGGGAGTTAGAGGGATCTATGCTCATCCGCAGCTCCTACAGAGGGAGCGGTGTCGCAGTGATGAGCTCCCACGGCAGCCGGGGACTGTGTGTCTGGGACAAGCCAGACTTGCAGCAGGCAGCTGTAGGGGAATTTTTATGTCACCCCTTGAGGCGAATTAAACACACGTTTGTGATTAAACAGTCAAAAAAATAATTAATGAACAAAGCCTTGGGCCGAGTCCTACCACCATAAGTGGTTCTAGAAGGGATCTGCAAAGATGCATCACAAGCAGATTCCTTATATACACTGGCACCAGCACCAATCCTGTGAGCGGTTGCATGGGGCACCTTAGCCCGGCCATGGGTCCTTCTCTCAATGCAGCTCTCCTGCTCAAAGGTGCCTCCTGAGCGCTCCCATTCCGGGATGGCTACAAGACAATGCTGGGGCTGTTTCTGATCTCATCACCAAGGGAAACCTCACTCCCTCACAGGGAGTCATTCTGTCTCTGGCATCCCTGCTTCCAGCCAGTTTAACCCCTTCTGAAGTTGGGCCTTCTTGCCCTCCATGACAGGTCATTCCTTGGTCACAAAGTACCATCGCTGAGCAGTTACAGTTTGAATTTCCCCTTCACTGCAGATGCTGAGGCTGGGCATGAGAAGCGAGGCTGTGCTCATGAAGCTTCTTCCCTCTCACAAACTGGATTCTGTCTGGTGTTTTGATATCCTCAGGCTTGAGGAAACTCTGCTATCCCTGGCGTAATGTTTCCTCTTCCATTCCAGACATCAGTTTATGCAGGCAGGGTCTTAAATGTTCCCGTAGCACACCACGTGAAGGTGCAGTCTTCTTACTGTCAGGGATGTAAACATGCAGGGAAAGCTCTGCTGTCTGGTAAAGTACAAGCTGCACATACGTGAGCCATTGCATTTCCATATTAGTGATTTGTTCATCTTGACCACTATGAAGAACAGGCGGCACATCCACCCTCCCCGACAGCAACGGGGTTTCTCTTGTCTCGAGACAGAGACACCTTAAAACTGGTTGCATTGTGTTATTTCCCTCTTGAACTTCAGCCATGGCAGTTGATGTAAAGAGATGCTGTACCTTTTCCTTCTCCTGTCCGCATGACTAATGACAAACCAGAACAAACGCAAAGAGAAGCTCGACCCAGGCAGCTCCCAGCATGGGTCATCCACGGGCCCTCATTCCCCTGTGCTGCCTGGGGAGACAGCCCCAGCCTCAGCCTCATATCAGCAGGTGCCTCCTCTACCCCACTGGTAGAAACAAAGAGTGCATGACAATCTCCCTGGTGGCCTTTGTCATCTCCTTCAGGGAGACCTGGGCATCTGGAACCAGCCCCCCCACCCCCAGCTCCTATGCGAGAAGCAATGCCGCAGCAGAGGATTGTGTGTCTGCTACCAGCCCAGCTTCCTGCAGGCTGCAAATGCTGAGGTCTGCACGCAGAAATGAGGTTGAACTAATGAAGTTGCTCCCCGGGTCCTTTGCAGGTAAATGCATTCTCTTCAAAAGCCAAAACCCCCCACCCTAATAAGCAGCTGAGAGGAAAAGGAGAATTTGTAGCAGCGTATCAGCATTTTAGTTCACATGTTTGTGTGGAATTATTTGCCTCCCCTCTCAGTAGCTTTTCCTCCCTCCCCTCTTGGGCTTTGCTTGTGAGGAGTTTGAAGATGTGCGGGGCCAGAGAGTGGGTCGAGTCTGTGCTGCCAAACCAACCCCTGAGCAAGGCCTTGGGCAGAGGCGTTTCAGCAAGTCCAGAACTTTCCTGCAGCAGTTCGGTAGGTCCCGTTCCACAGGGTGATGACGCTTCCCAACCCCTCTGTGGGTAAAAGCAGTAATTTGGAAAGCTCCTGGCCCCGCTTTGGACACTTAGGCAGCAGCCCCAGCCTCTCTCCCTGCCGTGCCTCTCTCCTGCTTCCCTCTGCCCTCTGCACAGGAAACTGTGCTGGCCTGCAAGGCCATCTTCTGCCTCCCAGCAGAGCTCCGTGCAGACGAGGAGGAACATCCATCCCCAAGAGGAGGCTGCGAGCGTCCCACTGGCATACAGAGCCAGAGATGCTCAGTCTCTCTGAAAGAGAATGGCCAGGAGCTCGTCCTCCCTTCACTCACATGTCAGCACACGTAAAAACACATGAGCATGCACACCCAGTTACACGGGAGCTCCCGTGCATGCACAGACATTCACCCCTCCAGGCATGTCATCACATAAGTGTGCGCATGTGCTTATACACACTTGCACACTCACACTTGCACGTAGATAGATATATGCAACCTCGTGTACAAACACAGAAATATATGTGCTTGCCTGCACACACATATGCCCCCACACATACACACACACACGCACACACCGACACCACACACACTTACTTGCTCCCCTGCAAAAACATGCGTGTCCACACACCCATGCACAGGCACACACAGAAATGCACTTGTCACACACACACTGGCAGGCACTCACTCTCACACGTGCATTTGCAGAGGAACATACAACTGCAAGCACACAGGCACAAATACGCCCACAGGCACAGGCAGATGCATATGCACAGGAGGAAGCACAGCCTCTCCCCACACTCTCAGAACCAGGACTCCACCGGCCACCCCTCTGCCTCTGTGCCCCTGACAGCTTTAGGCAAGTCCTTGAAAGCCCAGCGCTAAGAAGGTAAATCAGGCACCAGCCATCTCTGTTGGGTTTAATGACAGCAGAGGGCTTTGGGGCTTTTGTGGGTTGGACAGAAGCAGTTCAACCGATTGTGTTCTCATTACAGGAAAGAGAGAAGGTGTGTTGGGGTCCAAGCTGCGGGGTCTTGTTTGGACATTCAGCCTGTTCAGGCACAAAGTGTGTGCATGAGAGACAAAGTCAAAGCTAGAGACCATCCCTGTTGCTGTAGGTCCAGGGGTTCCCCACCTAACAAGTCAAAGTAATCCCAAAGTCTGACAAGACACAGCCCATCCCTGGTGATCGCCGTAGGGTGGTTGTGGAGGTCTGGGACCCGTTCCACCTTCAATGCAGGGAGAGGTGCCGCCCTGACACGCTCACATGGCAGCAAAGGGTTGTGTGTCTGGGGTGAACCAGATTCTCTGCAGCTGCAAATGCTGAGGCTGGGACACCAGAGAGGAAGCTGGCCTGGTGAAGCTGCCTTAAGAGAAATACCCTCTCTTCAAAAGCCAAACAAATATTCATTAGCAAGTGGCATCAGGAGGAGATTTCAAACTGCCTGAGCCAAGCCCTGACATCTGTCAGTTAACCTGGCTCATTAGAGCTCATGGAGCTGCACTGCTGAGAAGTCTGTCTCCGCATCTGCTTTTAGCACTGGGGCAGTCTCCAGAGGAAGAAGAGCGGTGGCAGGAGGCTGTGCCCAGCACTGCAGAGCCACCAGGAGGACAAGCCTTGTGCCCTGAGAGCCTCCCAGCAGGGCTGGCATGTTCCAGGGGTCCTCACCTGGCCTGAGAGACTCCTATTCGGATCACCTCTTACTATGACCTGCCTCCCTTGGAAGGGGTCCAGCTCCTAGCTATTCTCTGCAAGTCCAGCATCAGGAAGCAAGGTGCCAGCCAGACGGGTTTGTTAGAAATCTTCTCAGAAAGCAGCTGCAGCGTTGCTAAATCAGCTGCTGCTGTTGTTAGCCACCGGGCAGCCATAATAGATGTGTACCGTGTGTGTAAAAAGCACGCCTGTGTCAGGATTTTCCATTGTTGGCTGGTGAGCTCAGTAGGTGCTGCTCTGACAGACACCAGCCGTGGGTCAAGGATGAAGGGTTGATGTGGATCACCATGAGGTCTTTTCCTCAGCTTCTGGGTTCTCTGCAAAGACCAGGGTGCTGTGGTTGTGGCTAGCAACATTTGTGGCCTGCTGCCTGGAGCACTGTGATGCCGAGGCTGCACTTGCCTGGAGTCCTGTACCTGCCAGTCAATGCCCTGGGCCAGGTGACTGGGAAAAGCTGGGACTAACGTGCCTCACGGAGCTTCAGTGCCCACATCGCCTCTGAACCTTGGGAGAAAATGCCAGGCTAGAGTGTAGCGCAGGGGAAGAGAGAAGCAGGTAATCCTGGCAAAGGAAGAGCTCTGAAAACCTCTGGAGCTGGAGCTCTGAGGAGTAGCTGGGCTCTGCTCCTGAGTCCCAGGAGTGCAGCCTGGATGCTCCCAGCCCTGAGGTTGAGGGTCCTTAGCTTGTGGCAACTCGACCCTTCCAACGGAGCCACTTCCACAGTGCTCTAGAGTTTGGGAAAGCACTGGAAAGTGTCCTTGTGCTGGCAAGCAGAGAACTAAAGTCTTTGTTCCTGACACAGGCACACAGATGTGTGGTGATCCTCCTCCCTCTGTGCAGGAAGCTGCATCAGTCATCCCTCCTCTGAGCAGGTTCTGGCAACCCTGCTCCTCCTTCCTCTGCCAATCAGCCTGAGGCCCCTGTTTTTGGAAGGGTTTTATCCAATTTACACTGTTGGAAGGTCCCGATATTTCAAGAGGTCCTGGCCACCAGAGCTGCAGAGATGTGTTCTGATGATTTTTGCATTGTGTTGTCTCCTGTACAGACACCTCCATTGCCCCTCCCGATGGCATTTGGTGTAGACTCAAGGAATAGGACAGGCACTGCCTGTGACTGTGGAAGACTCTCTGGTGACCCAGGTTCCCTCATAGAATCATAGAATGGTTTGGGTTGGAAGGTATCTTTAAAGGTCATCTAGTCCAACCCCTCTGAAACGGCAGGGACATCTTCAACTAGATCAGGTTGCTCAGAGCCCCGTCCAACCTGACCTTGAATGTTTCCAGGGATGGGACATCTACAACATCTCTGGGCAACCTGTTCCAGTGTTTCATGGCCCTCATCATAAAAAATTTCTTCCTTACATCTAGTCTGAATCTACCCTCTTTTAGTTACAACCGTTACCCCTTGTCCTGTCACAACAGGCCCTACTAAAAAGTCTGTCCCCATCCTTCTTATAAGCCCCCTTTAAGTATTGAAAGGCCACAAGAAGGTGTCCCCAGAGCCTTCTCTTCTCCAGGCTGAACAACCCCAACTCTCTCAGCCTTTCCTCATAGGAGACGTGTTCCATCCCCCTGATCATTTCTGTGACCCTCCTCTGGACGCACTCCAACAGGTCCGTGTCTTTCTTGTACTGTGGGCTCCAGAGCTGGAGGCAGCACTCCAGGTGGGGTCTCAGCAGAGCAGAGTAGAGGGGCAGAACCACCTCCCTTGACCTGCTGGCCACGCTGCTTTTGATGCAGCCCAGGATACGATTGGCCGCCTGGGCTGCGAGAGCACATTGCTGGCTCATGTCCAGCTTTTCATCCACCAGTACCCCCAAGTCCTTCTCCACAGGGCTACTCCTCTCTACCTTCATCCCCCAGCCTGCATTGCTACCGGGGGTTGCCCTGACCCAGGTGCAGGACCTTGCACTTGGCCTTGTTAAACCTCATGAGGTTCACACACGCCCACTTCTCGAGCTTGTCCAGGTCCCTCTGAATGGCATCCTGTCCCTCAGGTGTGTCAGCTGCACCACTCAGCTTGGTGTCATCTGCAAATTTGCTGAAGGTGCACTCCATCCCACTGTCTATGTCACCGATGAAGATATTAAACAGTACTGGTCCCAATACAGACGACCCCTGAGGGACACCACTTGCCAATGATCTCCACCCAGACATTGAGCCGTTGACCACTACCCTCCAGATGCGCCCATCCAACCAATTCCTTATCCACTGCATAGTCCATCCATCAAATCCATCTCTCTCCAATTTAGAGAGAAGGATGTTGTGGGGGACCATGTCAAAGACCTCACAGCAGTCCACATAGATGACATCAGTGGCTCTTCCCTTGTCCACTGATGTAGTCGTTCCGTCATAGAAAGCCACTAGGTTGGTCAGGCAAGCCTTGCCCTTGGTGAAGCCATGCTGGCTGTCTCGAATCACCTCCCTGTCCTCCATGTGCCTGAACACAGCTTCCAGGAGGATCTGTTCCATGATCTTCCCAGGCACGGAAGTGAGGCTGACAGGTCGGTAGTTCCCAGGGTCCTCCTTTCTACCCTTTTCAAAAATGGGTGCAATGTTTCCCTTTTTCCAATCACTGGGGACTTCACCTGACTGCCATGACTTTTCAAATATCATGGAGAGTGGCTTGGCAACTACACCAGCCAGTTCCCTCAGGACTCGGGGATGCATCTCATCAGGTCCCATTGCCTGGCCCAAACAAATCCTCTCTTAGCATGACAGGTTATTTCTGATAAGGCTAAAGAAGTCAGTTTATTCTAGAAAGTGTTTCTGAGAAACTAAGCTTGTATTTTCTGAAATCCAGGAAATGGTCTCCCTTCTGGGACTGAGATCCCTTTGAGTGGGTGACTTTTCCATTAGATGTGATGGCCCATGCCAATCCAAAGTCACAAAGGGGCAGTGATCCCAAAGACACCATGTCGCCTAAAACACTCCTCCAGACAGATGACAGAGACCCACTTGGCACTGTTTGACAGACTGCTCTGTTCACTGCACCACACTTACACACCAGACAGACGAGGAGATAAGGCGTCCTGGACTGGGAGAAGAGCTGCAGTTGCACCTTGGACGTCACTGAGCACCACAGTGCTAAGCTGAAATGAAGCTTTGGGTAGCTCTGCTGCTTGTTAGATACTCCGTTAATCGTCAGGGCATACCCAGCATTTGAGCTGTCAGGACGAGACTTGTAGGGGTTAAGTCCAGTCACCTCCACACTCCAGGGCCGAGGAGCCCAGGACAGTCCCTCCTGGCCCAGGGACCTTCCTTCCCCTTGATCCCCTGCCCTTCTGGCCCTGCAGGGCTCCCGCAGCCAGACAGGGCCTTTCAGGCTGACTGAGCACAGGATGACTTCGGGCTCCGTGGAAACTCTTCCAGTACCCTCGTGGCCTTCCTGGGCCTTTATACTCCCCCTGGGGGCACGGATACTTTCTGAATCCACCCCTCTCATGTCCCAGGTCCCTGACTTAGTGGTGATTTCAGCAAACTGATGTGCCACACTGCCTTCTCAGGTCCCACCTTCTGTCTGTCCTACACCTGCGCTCCATGAATGTAGAGTGCATCTCCATGAGTCCAAAGCAGGTGGGAGATGTCATGCCAGGTCCGTGCTTTCTGTGGGCAAGTACTTGTGCCATGCACTGCATCACGGTAGTACTAGTGCCACGGGGAACGCCCAGCCATGGGCAGCCCTGGGCAATCCCACAACCAGGCAGTGCCGTCAGAAGAAGCACCTCTGCTGGCAGAGATGCTCTCTGTGACAGGCCAGGAGCAGGTGAGCCCAGGGTGCTGACCCCAGCGGGGTCCTCTGCCTCTCATGCCCCTTGCCCATTCTTATGATCACGTGCCCTGAAGGACATTTCTGGTGTCCCCAGATGCCAGGGAAGGGAGGACGTGAGGAGATAGATTATGTGGGGCGAAGTGAGAACATAGTGTGTCAGTCCTGCGCTCTCCGGTGCCATCCCCTCCCATCCCGCCCACCCCGGCCCCGCCGCCTCTGTGGGCCGCAGCCCTGACGACCGCCCCGCTCCCACCGCTCTCTCCTCCACTCCACGCCCTGCTAGGGCCCGGGCAAGAGGATCTGAGGCCTGCTATACTCCAACTGAAAAAGAGATATTAGCAGCATATGAAGGGGTTCGAGCTGCTTTGGAAGTGATTGGCACTGAAGCACAGCTCCTCCTGGCACCCCGACTGCCAGTGCTAGGCTGGATGTTCAGAGGGAGGGTCCCCTGTACACATCATGCAACTGATGCTACATGGAGTAAGTGGGTCGCACTGATCACACAACGGGCTCGAATAGGAAACCCCAGTCGCCCAGGAATCCTGGAAGTGATCATGGATTGGCCAGAGGGCAAAGATTTTGGAATATCGCCAGAGGAGGAGGTGGCGCCTGCTGAGGAGGCTCCAATGTATAATGAACTACCAGAAAATGAGAAAGAATATGCCCTGTTCACTGATGGGTCCTGTCGTCTTGTGGGAAAGCATCGGAGGTGGAAAGCTGCTGTATGGAGTCCTATGCGACAAGTTGTAGAAACGGCTGAAGGAGAAGGTGAATCGAGCCAATTTGCAGAAGTAAAGGCCATCCAGCTGGCTTTAGACATTGCTGACCGAGAAAAGTGGCCAGTGCTCTATCTCTGTACTGACTCATGGATGGTGGCAAAGGCCCTGTGGGGGTGGTTGCAGCAATGGAAGCAGAGCAACTGGCAGCGCAGAGGCAAACCCATCTGGGCTGCCGCATTGTGGCAAGATATTGCTGCCCGGGTGGAGAACCTGGTTGTAAAAGTCCGTCACGTAGATGCTGACGTACCCAAGAGTCGGGCCACTGAAGAACATCAAAACAACCAGCAGGTGGATCAGGCTGCTAAGATTGAAGTGGCTCAGGTGGATCTGGACTGGCAACATAAGGGTGAATCATTTATAGCTCGGTGGGCCCATGACACCTCAGGCCATCAAGGAAGACATGCAACATACAGATGGGCTCGTGATCGAGGGGTGGACTTGACCATGGACACTATTGCACAGGTTATCCATGAATGCGAAACATGTGCTGCAATCAAGCAAGCCAAACGGTTAAAGCCTTTTTGGTATGGAGGACGATGGCTGAAATATAAATATAGTGAGGCCTGGCAGATCGATTATATCACACTCCCACAAACCCGCCAAGGCAAGCGCCACGTGCTTACAATGGTGGAGGCAACCACCGGATGGCTGGAAACCTATCCTGTGCCCCATGCCACTGCCCAGAACACTATCCTGGGCCTTGAAAAGCAGGACCTATGGTGACATGGCACCCCAGAAAGAATTGAGTCAGACAATGGGACTCATTTCCGAAACAACCTCATAGACACCTGGGCCAAAGAGCACGGCATTGAGTGGGTGTATCACATCCCCTGTCATGCACCAGCCTCTGGGAAAATTGAACGATACAATGGACTGTTAAAGACTACACTGAGAGCAATGGGTGGCGGGACGTTCAAACATTGGGATACGCATTTAGCAAAGGCCACCTGGTTAGTCAACACCAGGGGATCTGCCAATCGAGCTGGCCCTGCCCAGTCAGAACTTTTACGTACAGTAGATGGGAATAAAGTCCCTGTAGTGCACATAAAAAATACGTTGGGGAAGACAGTCTGGGTTATTCCTGCCTCGGGCAAAGGCAAACCCATCCGTGGGATTGCTTTTGCTCAAGGACCTGGGTGCACTTGGTGGGTAATGCGGAAGGATGGGGAAGTCCGATGTGTCCCTCAAGGGGATTTGATTTTGGGTGAGAATAGCCAATGATCTAAATTATGTGATGTTAATTGCTACATAATATTATATGCCATACCAATGATTACAATAAGAATCACCCAGATTAATGAAGAATGAACTTTGATGAAACCAAGCAAAGCACAGTGATGATGGCTTGCTTTGCAACCAGAACTGACTTCAACATGAAACAATCCAAAACCACATACCATCCCCATCTTTCCTGCCCTGAAAGATTATGATGACAGATGGAGCCCAAAGTCATGGACTAAATGAATTCACCGAACATTTTAGAGGGATGGCCCATAGACGAAGGGAATGATATCTGTCTGTATATATATATATCAAAAACAGGAAAAGGGGTGGTGATTAATGGAAATGTATTGGAAAGTGGGGGACCTGGGCATGACGTAGATGGTATAGAATAAGGGGTGGATACTGTCCTGGTTTTGGCAGGGATAGAGTTAATTTCCTTCCTAGTAGCTGGTACAGTGCTGTGTTTTGGATTTAGTATGAGAATAATGTTGATAACACACCAATGATTTAGTTGTTGCTGAGCAGTGCTTACACTAGTCAAGGACTTTTCAGCTTCCCATGCTCTACCGATTGAGAAGGCTGGAGGTGCACAAGAAGCTGGGAGGGGGCACAGCCAGGACAGCTGACCCCAACTGGCCATATTGACATTCCACACCATGTGACGTCATGCTCAGTACATAAGCTGGGGGAAAGCTGGCCAGGGGGGCCGCTGCTCAGGGACTGGCTGGGCATTGGTCGGCAGGTGGTGAGCAATTGCATTGTGCATCACGTGATTTGTATATTATTATTATTATTATTTTATTTTATTTTATTTCAATTGTTAAACTGTTTTTATCTCAACCCATGAGTTTTCTCACTCCTACTCTTCCAATTCTCTCCCCCATCCCACCAGGGGATGGGGGGGAGTGAGCGAGCAGCTGTGTGGTGCTCCATTGCCGGCTGAGGTTAAACCACGACAGTGAGGAGCACCTTGGTTACCCTGTCACAAAGGAGCCAAGGCCACTACTGAGTGGGGAGCTGGAAGCTGTGCCAGGAGCCACATGGTATCCTTCGACCTACAAAGAGCAGCCTGGCACAGGGAGGCTCTCTCTGAATTCGTAATCCAAAAGCCCCCTCTGTCACCTCCCACCCTCTCTCTAAGCAGACCTTCTCACCGCTTCCCTCTCTCATGACAAGACGATCCAAACCACAGGACAGGACAGAGCCAGTATCAGCTGAGATGTCCATCGACTCAAGACTTCACTTCGAAAGAGGAGAAGGGGCTTCAGACTCACCTGTTCCCAAGGAGAAGGAGGCAAGAGAAGTGGATGGGAGAGTGGGGACTTGAGCTGGCTTTTATACCTGCCCTTCATTGCCGCAGGACCAGAGGCACCCTTTGCAGAGGTAACAATTTTCTGACAAGCTCATCTTGAATGCAAACCATCACAGCTAATGGTATGGCCTGTGCTTTGGTTTCCTGCACTGCTGCCTTTTCATGTCCAGGTTTGTGCCATGACCATTCCTCAATGAAGGCTTCTTCTGAGCACAGGTATGAAAGGCCTCAGAATTTCTTGGGCAGGAATGCAGCAGTACGGGCAGAAGACTCAGCTCAAGTGCTGGACGGGTCCAAGCAGGCAAGTGATTGTAGCCTGGGTCAGTCTGGTGGGGCTGTTTGCAGTATCATTCTCAGGAAGAAGCTCCAGCCATTCTCAGCTGGATGCCCAAGGGTTACCATGCATGACTACGTGCCACGTCCATCTCCTTCCTTCCCTCCTCTGCTTTCCCCAATGGTTGCTTGTTGTTGCCTAGGCTGTGCTCCTAGGTGTTGACCCCATCCTGATTAAGACTGCCCAGTCCTCAGGGGTCCTCAGTAGAGTCCACGGTCCGTGTGTTCCTATCTGTGTTCCTGTCTTGTGTGTACTTGTAAGCAGACAGGTTTGTGTGAATGCACGTGGGAGCACAAATTTGTGCATAATTCCATGCGGGTGTGCATGAGCCTGTGTGTGTGTGTCCTTGTGTGTCTCTCATCACAAGGGAATGTGTTGCTCATGGCAGAGACACTCTCCACTGCTCTCTCCATGAGCACGACAGGGCAGCAGGTTCCCAGGGTCAGAAGGAGCCTGAGTGCAGCCCAACGGTGATGGCACCAGCCTGCTAGAGATCTGTCCAGGGAAGGGGGAACTGAAATGCAGCCCCTGTCTCCTGAGCCCTCCTATTCCTTTCCAAAGCTCACACTCCGCTGCTGCCCATTTCAGGCCCCAACAAAGATGGTTTCACTCCAGCTTGGATTCTCGGTTGAATTCAGTGTAACAACATTGGGAGTGCCTCAGCATGGCTGGCAGTCCCCCCTGCCTGCCTCTCCAGGCCAGGACACAGCTGCTCTCCCCAGTGCTAGAGAGTTCAAAAGGATGGGGATGGCTTTATGGGCAGGGAGAAAGGCTGAGGAATCCTGCTGACCATGTGCTGGCCATCCCTGAGTGGATCTGCTTCCAATGCAGTGTCGGTGGTGTCTGGGGTGGGACACAGCCCTCTCTCATGTCCATGTCAATGCCAAATGTACCTGTGCAGCCCATCAACCTGGTGTCATGTTGGGCAGGGGCTGAGACCTTGGACCGAACAGGTACTAAATGAAAGGAACATGGAGCCTGATGTTGCTGTGCGGTGGGTGGAAGGACAGACCCTGTGGCTTGCACAAGGAAATCCAAAGAACTGATGACTGCTTTGGACTTCAGCCCACAAGCACCTTCATGCCCTGCATTAGAATCTCAGTCTGAGTGCCCAGCAACTGCCCCTGGGAGGGAAGGGACATTGGATTCAAGACCACATCTCCCAAAGCCTGCTGCTGTCCCACAGGCATGTCCAGAACAGACCCTCTTTCCAACAAGGGCTGTCCATGGTGTGTGAAGTTCCTGAGCCCATCTCCCCTCCTGAATCTCTGTCTGCCTGGGCTCAGGTCCAACTTGGAGACAGTGCAGTCGAGGCCTTCCCCTCTTCTCTTTAGTGACCTTCAGTGACAACGCTGCCAGGGAGCTCTTCTGGGAGAGCTCAGCCAGGGCCGATTTCCCTCTCTGTGGAGCTGCTTCTGAGCTGAGGCTCTAGCGTAGCTGAGGGCCAACCTCGTTGATTTCTCATGAGGTTAACGGGCACTGTGACCAAGGAAAGGGCAGGGGAGTTGTGTACCTAGAGTTGAGCAAGACCTTTACAGCCTCTCTCCTACTTCCTTTATGACCAAATTGGAGATGAATGGCTTCAGTAAGAGGATAATGAGGTGGGTGGAAGATTGGCTGGACTACCAGGCTCAACAAGTTGTGACCAGTGGTGCAAAGCCCAGCTGGCAGACACTTACTACTGGGGTCTCTCAGGGATCAGCAGTAGGACCAATACTCCAATGTTTTCATGAACGCCACGAGTAGTGGGAAGGTCGGCACTTCCTGCAGCTTTGGGGATGACACCCAACCACAGGGTGTACACAGGCGATAGGTACACTGATCTCTGTTAGCCAAATTGTTCCCAGCAGGTCCAGGAACTACTTGTTCAAAGGAAACAGAGAAGATGGACCAGACTGTGGAAGTGCTCTGTGACAGGAGTAGAGGCAATGAACAGCTGCTGGAACATGGGGAGTTCTAGTTAAGCAACGGGCTAAAAGAAAAAGTGAGAGCTGGAATGGATTGCCCTGGGAGTTTCTGCAATCTCCATCCTGGAGCAGCCTGATCTAATGGGAACTGTTCCAAGCAGGAGTTTATCTAGAGGGAGGGGACCTCTGCAGGTCCCTTCTCACTTACATTCTGACTCTGGGATTCCCCCCGCTTCCCGGCCCTCCCTGACCCCTGCACGCCCACGGGCACATGTGTCCTCACACCCCCTCTGCCACAACACAACTCTTAGCCATTGTGCTGGGACTGCGGAGGGGCAGCTGAAGGGAGGCTCTCAGCCTCCTCACTGCCATCCGCAGGGAATCAGTGGCGGCTGTTTCCAGCCCCTGAGCTGGGAGACAGCCATGGGAAGCTGGTCCATCTCCTGGGTCAGGGCCCTGCAGCTGTCCCCGGCTGCAGCGGGCACTGTGCACGCTTGTTCTTGCTGGGGAGCCCTGGCTGGAGGAGGGGAACAGTCCACTTCCCAGGACAGCAGCTTGTGGCCCTGCAGAGCCACCGAGCACTCTTAGCCCGGGCGAGACCCCGAGCGGCGCCGGCGCAGGGCTCAGCCCCGGGGCGGAGCTGGCGGCGGCGGAGAGGAGAGGAGAGGAGGCGGGGGAGAGGAGGCGGCGGTGCCGGAGCAGAGAGCCGGGGCTGGCGGGGGGCAGCGAGGCGCGGGCGGCGGAGCGGCGGCATGCGGCGGTGCCGGGGCGCAGGGCTGGCGGGGCTGGCCGCGGTGCTCCTGGGTGCGCGGGGCTGGCGGCGGGGGCCGGGGCTGGGCCTGGGGTGGCCCCCGCAGCTCCCTCGAGCCTGCCGTCCCCTCTGGCTTCTTCACGGACCTCTGCCCCCGAACCATCCTCCCGTCCAGCCCTCCCTCTGCTGCCATCCCACGTTCCCCCAGAAAACTCATCGCTCTAGCCTTTCTCCAGGCCTCCCCGTTTCCTTCCTTTCCTCTGTGTCTTGCCGTATAACTCATGCGGTCATCCCTTCCCCCTTGCTACTTTATTTCTGTCTTTCCTTTATCCCCCTTTTTTTCTTCAACGCCTCCACCCTTCCAGCTATCCTTCACGCATTCACCTCGCCACCACCTATTAATGGACACTTCCATTAGTGCACGTGTTGACATCCTCTGGAAACTCTTCTCCTCATCATCTCTCTTTGTTCCTGAGTGCTTCTGCGGGATTTGGTCTGGGAAACAGCAGGCAGGGCTGGGCACAAAGCAGGGTTTGACTGTTTTTTCTTCTTTTTCTCCTTTTTCTCCTCGGCAGTGGCTGCGGGCAGAGCCCAGGTGCAGCAGGAGCCGTTGGCAGAGACCACCGAGGGCACCGGCATCAGCATCAACTGCTCACACCCCAACATACAGATCACCGACTACATCCACTGGTACCGTCAGCTCCCGGGCCGAGGCCCCGCATTCATCGTGAGCGGTCACAAAGGCACCAAAGATCTGCAGGACCCTCCGGGGCGGCTGTCGGTGGCGGCAGACCGCCGGTCCAGCGCCCTGCGGCTCGCCCGGCCCCGGCGCGGGGACGCGGCGGTGTATTACTGCGCCCTGGGAGACACGGGGAGAGGAGCCGGGGCTGCGGCTGGGCACGAACCGCCGCGGGCGGGGCCAGGCGCGTGTGTCGGGGGCGGGGGGACAGCCCCGGCCGGGCCCGCCAGGGGGCGCTGCCGCTCGGCCCGCCGGGGCCGCCTCGCCCCGCCCGGCCCCGCCCGGCCCCGGGGCGGTTCCCCCGCCCCAATGGCACTGGCTTCAGCACCGGCACCGGCATCGGTACTGGCACCGGCACCGGGACTGCCGAGGCCCCGCAGCCCCCGCCGAGGCCCCGCAGCCCCGGGAGGTCCCCCCGACGCGGCTCCAGAGCCGCCCACCGGGCAGAAACCTTCTCCCGCCCCTCACCCCCCGATCACCCCCGCACTCCCACCGGGAGGCAGACTGAAATCCCCCGCCACAGTGGCGGTGGCGCGGAATGAATCGGGACGGGAGCGGTGGCGGTTTTCCGGCGGTGCCCGGGAAGGAGCGGTTGCAGCCGCCGGCCCCGCTGGCTCCCGGCGAGGAGCAGCGCCTTTCTGCTCTGCACGGGGAGGCGGGCAGCAGAGACCCTCCTGCCCACGGGCAGCCGGGCAGCCCTCGGTCCTGCCACACGAACCGGGCACTGCTGCTGCTCAACGGGCAGGGGCTGGGGATCTCTTCCACCCCACTGACGTAGCCGGGCCCTGTTAGAACAGAAAGACCCAACTGGTACAGTGCAAATACAAGCCTTTGCTTTGAGACCACAAGCAGAAGTGGTTTCTTGCTGGTAACCTTGTAAATAGGCTCAGATACACAATTACAAACTGAAGCCTCCAGCTCCACAGCCCGCTTCCAAGGCGCTCCTGCTGGTGTTGGAAAGGCATCCTGTAGAGCTGGCAGCTCCACCTCGGCACCAACATGAGAAGGAGATACTGATTGTCACAGACGCCTTCAAGTGTATCCCACAGTGGCTGGTGTTCAGGACATAGAGCTTGTTGCACAGGATTCCCCTTAACCTCAGACTGAGAGCCTTTGGTGTTGAAGTGAAGTCCAGGAGATAGGAGGGAAGCTTGAGCTGGGCACTTGTTGAAGGACACATCTGAGACTCAAGCTCAGACCTCAGGAGTGAGCCACAAAGAGATCAGCTAAGTTGCCCTGCGGGGCTGAAGGTCTGAGGTGAGTGAGAGCTGGAAAGAGGCCTCTGGGCATGGGGTCCTGGGCCCAGCCAGTCCCCAGAGAGGCCTGTGTGGCTGTAGGAGCTGACACAGCTGTGAAAGTCCATGTTCGCAGGCTTCAGAGGCAGAGAGGAAAGGTTGGGCCCTCTTCCCTGCCTCAGCTGGGGACTGTTGTGGCAGCTATGGTTGTACTACAAGGGAACTCCTGGCAGGTCTGCAGTCATTGGAGAGCAGAGGGCAGCCCACCGTCCTTCTGCCATGGCCTCAACTCAACAACAGGACCCCGAAGGCCTTGTGGGAGCGGGGTTGTGAATGAGGGCTGCTATGCTAATAACCTGCTTCCTGCAGTCCCTGCCAACGGTGTGAGCAAAGGGCCCTGGGTGAGAAGTGGCAGAGGAGCCCTGCTCCAGGCAGCAGACATCGGAAGACATTAAAATCAAGTAGGCCTTTGGCTTGCCTGGGTATTGGGGTTCTGGGGCCCAGGGTGGGACAAGCAGCTGGAGGTTGTGGGTAATGTGGGCAGGTGAAGGGACACGGAGGGACTACCTGTACAACGCAGAGCTGTGTTGCCGTGTCCTCCCCCTGCCAGAGTGCGGGAGTGTGTCTGTCCCTGTGCGGCTGGTTTCTGCAGCAGATGCTCTTTACAGAGATGTTTCTCTTCAGGCGCTTCCTCCATGGCCAGAGGCGAAGGCGGAGGGTGTGCGACACCAGGGTCCAGGCACTTCAGTGTGTCCTCTCTCCATCCAGACAGTCCCAGGGACAGGGTGGACATGGGTGGGTACAGGGGTGCCTTCTCCATCTCCTGCAGAGCTGGGTGCAGGCCTGTGCAGCTGGCTGGGTGGTTGATGTCAGGAGAAGTTTGGAAGGGATGCCTTTCCCTCTGATGGACAGTACTTAAACCATGAGGCTCTAGAGAGCCTTCTTGTGGCCGAGGTTGAGGGACAGACCCAAAGAGGCCTGCCTGGAGCAGCAGGGAGAGAGTTTTGCTCCACCCTCTGAGCTGTGGTTTGGAGGCCTCTTTGATCTGGCAGAGGCAGAAGAAGAGGTGAAGTTGCAAGCATCGGGTCCCTCACGCTGGCAGGTCCCTGGGCACCCCATGAAGGGAGAGCGTGACCTGGTCCTGATTTTCCTGGCAGCGCTGGTGGGACTGGCAGACTTTGGTGAGATGTGACTTTCAGGCTGGGGAGAATGAGGCAAGAGCTTGCGCCGCCGGTGGTGGAAGGGAGGAGACGTGAGTCCTGACTCCCTGGGGGATCTGGGAGTGTTTCTGTAGGGAGAGCAGGGGCTGCAGACAGGTGCAGCAAATAATCTGGGACATGTCAGGAGCAATGGGCATCAAAGGAGGAATAAGAACTCACCTTAAATTTGCAGGTACTGAGCATTTCTGAATGTGCTACTAGTATAAATAAAGCCTGAAAGAGGGAAAGATGTTAGGGAACGGAGCGATGCAGCGTATAGGAGCTTCTCTCCGAGATGTATTGGATAAATCTACAGCTCATGTCTGCTGCTGCTGAAGGAGAGACCAGCAGTTAACATAGCTCAGAGGCAGATATGGAGAGAACCAGCGGACTGAAAGACCAGTGAGTATTGCTGAAAAGCAGGATGATCCGGGATGTGAGGAGTGGCAAGATCCTGCAGAAAGAAGCGTGCAGGGACAAACAGCTCAGCCTTTCAGAGGCTAGGAAAAGTGAGCTGGAAAGTGGGGACAGTGAGCAAGCTGATGAAGTGATAGACGGACAGCTACACAGGCAAGCAAAGCTGAAAGCTCTTTCTGGCTTTACAGGTCATGCGCAGAAGGACTCTGTGCTCCAGTTCCCTCCAGAAAGGACCATCCAGGCAGGACACAACACAACGCTGCACTGCAATTTCTCCACCAGCAGTTCCAATCCCTATGTCTACTGGTACAAGCAGCTCCCAAACCAGTCCCCTCAGATGCTGCTATGGGTGTATAAGTACAAAGCTCGCGATGATTCAGGGAGGTTCTCCTCCGTGCTGTCTGCAGAGGACTCCCAGGTGTTTCTGCATGTGCGGGATGCCGAGCTCCAGGACAGCGCTGCCTATTTCTGTGCACTGAGCCCACACTGGTGCCCACAGCTTGCAGCAGTGCACAGAAACGTGGGGGGTGCTCTGAGGAGCGGTTCCCTCCCCGCCACTGCTTGCATGTAGCTCTGAGCCCAGCCTGCCCAGCAGCAGCACCTGGGGGCTGTGGTGAGGCTGAGGCTGTGAAGCACATGCCAGCATGAATTTTACAGCTGTATCTAGATCCAGGGTCTTTGGTGATGAAAAGAGTCCAAGGAACCTGACTTGAGGCAGACCCGTTGGAGGCTGAACCATACACAAGCCAAACCAGGCTTGTAAATGCCCTCTGCTTAAAATAGCTGGTACACTGGAGCGAGTGCTCAGGGCAAGTAACCCATCAGCTTGTCTTCTTGTTCCCTTTCCCTGTGCCTCCACCGATGGCCACAGCTGGAGAACAAAGCTTGTGGTAGGAGGCACAACTGCTCTTATGGTTTTGCCACGTGGCCGTAGTAGCCCAAGAAGGGAAGAACCCTTCCTTGCCCCGCATCTGGGTGTCAGCTAAACCCTCAGCAAGTGAAAAAGACCCATCAGCCAGACGCTGGACAAGATTGTCTGTTCAAACCCTTCCTGCACTCATGCACTGCCAGAGAGTGGTCCCACTCTTTTTCACGTCTCTTCTCCTTCTCAGGGGAATCGCCAGTGCTCGGCTGGGAGGAACCCCTGTGGCCCTGAGTCCATGCTGGTTTCTCTGTCCAACAGCTGGTAACCACATCTCGTGATCTTGTTTCCTCCCATAGGCAACAGGAATGGTTCTGGGGACCTGTTCTCAGGCAATCCCACCCCAGCACTGCATGTGGAAGCTCAGCTGGAGGGTGCTGGCTTTCCAGCTGGATCCCACCCTATCAGTTGGAGTCTGTTGCTCATGAAGCATCATCCACTTCACCTGAGAAAGCCTAGGGTACCTGGCTGTTGTCCCACTGCTCTTCCAGGATGACCTGCCTCTCCCAAGTGACGTGGGTCTGCTCTGCCAGCCCTGTTGGAGGCTTTGCATGCCCCTATTTATCTCAGAGGGCACTAGGCAGCGTTGATGGGGAATTGACGGCAGCCCTGAGTGTCCTGCACTCCGCTGTGTCTCGGGTCCCTTGGACATTTCAGGTCCTGCTTTTGGTTGCTCTCCAGGGCTGCAGGGGGCTTCAGCGCTCCACAGACACAATTCTCCCCCAAAGCAAGGAATGACAAGCAGTGATGGCTACCTGAGGACAGATCCAGGCTCAGGCTCTTTCTCCAGCCTCGGCGGGCTGTCCCAGGGATTTTCCCAAGTGCCACTGAGAAAGAGAGCACAGCTGAGAAGGGTGGGCATCAGCCTGTCCTTGGGCACTGCTGCCTGGGCCTGGCTGCAGGTCTAAGAGCCAAGTGCCCAGCACAGGTGGACACAGGAGAATCACCTCCAGAGGCGCCACTGCTTCCAGAAGGGAAGAGGAGATGTTCAGTCCGGACTCAATCATCTCACCTGGAGAGCTCTACACTCAGGTGAAATCAACCCCACACTGTTCATAAAAGTGTATATCTGCCGTGTTGATGCCTCCTCCTTAGGAAGTGCTCACGTGGACTCCCTTTGTCAGTGTGCAGAAAGAAGAGCTTTGAGAACGTGATTCGTCTGTTCTGAAATGAAAATTGGAAGGGGAAGATCAGGTGCCCTTTGGAAGTGCTAATGTCCTCCCAGTGAGTGTAAAGAGAGACTTCCTACCCAGCCAGCCTTTCTCAGCTCTGCAGTTTGGGGACTTTGCCAATCACACTAAGGTGTTTCCACAACAAAGCCCAAAATGGGTGGAACGATGGACTGTTGAAACCTGATGTGGGGCTGTAGATGTGGGAATGCCCTGACACATCTAGCAGGAAGCATAGTGATTTGCATATTTTTAATTAGAAATAAAAAAGTACATTCAGACACTGGATAGAGGGAAGGAAGGGGAGTGTAAGTTTTCTTGGGTGTCTTATGCTAGGAATAATGGCTATAGGTAGAGATACCAGACATTGCCAAATTCTATCTTGAACCAGAGCATGATTCTGTGGAACAGCTGCAAGAATGGGGCATAGATGCATCCAGAACATGTCAGACTAAATGGAGAAATACATGTCCATTTCCTAAAGCAGTGAGCCAGCTGCTGGGACTTCTTTAGGGGATTCAGATGAGTCCCTGACAAAATGAAGCACTTAGCAAACCAGAAGACCATCCTGTGGGAGGACCACTCCTCCAGTGTTCTGTCGGAGAACTGCTTGTGGATGGGGTTTGTGACCCTTTCCGAGCGCTGGTCTTTAGAGCACTGTGAGGCATTCTGAATTTACCCAGGAGTGAACAGAGGTGGGAGCTTTAGAATGGAGGCTCAGCCCAGCCTAAGACGGCTGTAAGGTGAGTGAGATGAGCTCACTGGGGAACTAGTGGCTTCTCACTCCCTGTGATGCCCAGGTGCACTTACACTTCAGTGAGGAACTTCTGCAGGGCAGAAGTCGTGGGAGGGAGGGGGTGAATCTCTTTGCTCCCACTGAGGCCCGTTGAAAAGCCACTTCATTTGTTCTGGAAAGCCCACCCCAGAGCTTGCTTCACTTCCTTGTTCCTGAGTGTGTAAATGAAGGGGTTCAACAAAGAAGTTACAACTCTGTTAAAGGTATTGATGAGTTTGTTCAGATCCAGGGAGTCTGGGCCGATGGCTTGACATACAGGAACATGGTGGAGCCATACCAGATCGTGATGACACCGAGATGGGCAGAGCAAATGGAAAAGTCCTTCTTCTGGCCATGGGCTGACTGGATTCTCAGCATGGAAGAGGGGATGGACATGTAGGAGACCAGGGTGAGCACACAGGAGGCCACCACAATAATTACGGAGACAAGGAAGGTCGCTAGCTCCACGGGCCACGTGTCACTGCAGGAGAGGGCAAGGCAGGAATCTATATTGCAGGGGAAATGATTGATGACATCTGGCCCACAGAACATCAGCCTGGATGTCAGAAAGGCCAGCAGTGAGATGGCCAGAAAGCCTCCCAGCCGGGAGCTGAGCACCAGCCGAGCAGAGAGGACACTGTTCATGACGGAGCTGTATCTCAAGGGGTAGCGTATGGCTCTGTAGCAGTCGTAGCCCATGACAGAAAGGATAAAACACTCAGTGGAGCCTAGGGAGAGAAGAAAGGACAACTGGAGGATGCAGACACTGAAGGAGACGGTCTGGCTAGTCCCCTGCATGACTCCTATGGCTTTGGGACCAACACCCATAGTGTACCAGATCACCAGAAAGGAGAGATTACAGAGGAAAAAGTACATTGGGCTACGGAGGTTGCTGTTCATCCACACGAGGGCTATGCTGGACGCATTGCCTGTTACTGTCAGGGAGTACGTCAGTGCAAATACCACCACAAGGGAGACCCGGGAATGCCACGTGCATGGAAAGCCAAGAAGGACAAATTCTTCCGCACTCGTCCCATTTGCCATGTGCCCCCAAGTGTTGAGATCCATCTGCAAAGACAGGAAAGTTTCTGTGAGAGTTTGCGTGCCTGTGCTGGTCCTTCAGATGCTACTAGTAGTGAAACAAAGCCATCATCCCTGAAAAAGTAGTTGGTGCAGAAATATGGGAAAACAGCATCTACCCTAAGTTAAAATTGTCATGGAAATCCTTTGCTGCAGAAACGCGTTTGGACAACTAGATCTGACCCTGAAGGTCAGGCCTACACCATCAAATGAACATAGAGAATTATTTATTGGATCAAGCGCAGGCATCTCCTTTAGAACATGGTGAATGCAGTTGCTTCCACGAGATGAAAATCCCATTTAGGAAACTGTGGACGGCAGGCTGAGGGTCTCCAGCTACGTGAAAGGCTGTTGCAGAGGAAGGGAATAACATACCTGCGCTCTTCAAGGCAGGAAATACTGAGTTGCAATCTCAGCAAATGAGACCAAGGGAACAGAAAACTGGCATGACAACATGGCGCTGGAAGATGTTTTCTCACCTCTTCAGTTGATCACAAGGGTTTCCAACTGAGACGGCAGCAGCACAGGGCGGCAGGCTAGCATGACAGTCATTACTCAAGGACTCGTGGTCTTATATTTGCTTTCTTCCACGTCTCAGCACAGGAAGCTTTTGCAAATACCTCCATTTCCTCCACTGACGTCTGCTGCTCAGCATAGCTAATAGAGGTGAGACTCTCCTCTTTGTAAATTTTGCCATCTCAGAGTCAGGGGAAGGACTTCTGCTGACCAAGTTGGAAGATGTATGACGAAATACTCTTATCTCAGCTCCTCAGCTTGCCCCTCTTCTTTGGATGGAGAAAAGGCACCCAGGAGAGTCATGGCTCATCTTGCCTCATATACATGGCTAAAAGCCCTCTAGAAGTGCCAGGTTGTCTCTGAGGACTAAGGCAGGAGACTAGCGAGCAGCTCAGATGGATAAGTCGGGCATCTCAGCTTGGGCAGAGGTATCCATGCCTCAGCGATTGAAGGCAAAATTCTCTGAGCTGGATCCCCCCCAAGGTAGCTCTGCTGAGAAGCCGGCTGAACTGAGGGGTTTCATCTATGCCCTCCCTGCGGACAAGGGAGGATTCTTGATCACTTCTCTAGGGGAGAACCGATCTCATCCTCAGGTGGGTATCTAAGACAGATGGGGCTGAACCACCATCTGAAGGATCCCTTTCCCTCCTTTCTTCCCTCCTTAGGAATTTACATACCAGAAATCTCATGTGGCTAAAGAGCAGAGAATTCCCCCTTAATCTGGCTCTCCTTAAAAGTGCAAGGCATTGGAAGTCTATGCTAGAGGTCTTGGGCAGGCTTCACTCACCAGCTCAGCCAATGGAAATGATCCAAACGACATCTCTTCATGCACCATCCTCCAGAGGAAGCCATGGTCCCCTTGGCTGAGGGAGAACATTGGAAAGCAGCTGATTTATTGGCGGAGCTCTGGATGCCGTGATGTCAGGAGAAGTGTGGACAAACAGCTCTCACCTTGCTGTCTCACTTCACGCCGTACACAATTGCCTGACACTGTTTCCTCTCCACCCACCTGGTAGGTACTTACAGTTTGTGCTCCTGATTTCCTTCCCCCCCTCACAGCTACCACTGTACTTCCACACAGGGGGCCTTTGTGTGCACACACACAGTGTAAAGTCTCTCCAGTTTAGCTCCACACAGGGAGAGCATACATCAGACTCAGTTAGCATAAGAACATCCCCACATCCCCCTCATTAACACACTGAAGCTCAAATTGCCCACACCAAGGAGGCAGTTTTCAGTTTTCCCTCTGTGTGCCACGGGGAGTTTGATCTCTGGGGGATCTCATGGAATTGTTGCAGACGGATAATGCGCTCTCTTCTCACAGGCCAATTAAAGAACAGCAACACAGTTCTCTGAAGTGTGGCCAGGTGCTGACATGCAGGAGACGTCTGAAATAGCCATGTCCCAAGAGACTGAAAATGTCAAGTATTTGGTGCTGGATATTAACGTGGTCTTGAAACCTCCAGGGTGGAGATAACTCAAGGCAACTAAGGACATTTGAATACGGAGAGAGTAAGGTAAGGGATTCACCTGCCTCATTTCCGAGCCTCTATCCGCAGATAAGGCCTAAGTCTTCAGTCTTCATGGAGGTGAAGATCTAAGTAAAGATCTAAGCACAAAGTCAGACAAGACATGAGTAGGGGGAAATTGATCTCTCCTGCCTCCAGAGCAGGCGTCTCCAGGTGAGCTACTCATCTTTGCTCCATTGATCATCAGCGGAGAGGAAAAGGCACTGTCAAGCCTCAGTTCACCCTGTCCCATACAGGTCAGGCAATCCATGCCTTAGAAGCACCTATTTTTCTGCCGTTGACACTCAAGATAGACTGGGCAGCTGGCTTAAACGGCACATACACGCAAGTCTCGACCTCTAGGCATCTAGAGTTAGTTGAGAAGACTCAAGACACCCAAAGAGCGGCTGTCTACATTGTCCAGGGCCACCACACAGGTGCTGGACTTGACAGAGCCATCTTCTGCAAGTCCTGTGTCCAAGGCTTCAACGTGGTCGAGGGGAGACTGACCTGCACGTGGTGTGAGGGGGAGATGCAGCTGATGAGAGTAACGTGCCCAGCTTGAGCCCATTCACCCACACAAAAACTTTCTCCCTGCTATCCGTCGGTCCTTGAGTACCTTGGGCATGGATATGGGGTTTAACCACGGGATGGGGGTGCTTGGAAAGCTAAGTAGATGTGGGCTTATTGCTCAGTGAGGATGGGGACCTGGTGACAAATGATAGGGGAAAAGGCTGACGTACTCAATGCACACACATTTCCAAAGGAGCCCATGTGCATACCAACATGCACAGCCACCCCCCATACCAACATGTACACACAGATATTCAAACACACACGCTTACACACGTGCATGGTCCTAGCACGCATGCATTTGCATACAGATATACATGCATGCTCCTCTACACATGCATACACACACAAAAGCACACATCTACACGCACCTATGTCCACACAATTACGTGTATGCAGACCAGTCACACACATTCATGCTCTCCTGTATGAAGGCACGTGCGTGTGCTGAAACACATACACGCTCATGGAAACAATTGCCCAAACACGCACACACACAGAGAACATTTCTGCACACCCACGTTTCCATGTGTATTACCACAGGCACACACATGTATGTGCGAATGCACACATGAGCACAGGCGGATGAACATGTAGGTGAGCACAATCATGCACACACCCAACTGAGAGCCAGGACTGCCGACACCAGCTCTCAGCCCCTCTAGATAACTCTAGGCGTGTTCTTCAGACCCTACAGTTAAGGCAACGAATCATTCACTGGCCAGCCCCATCAGCTTTAGAGAGCTCGAGGGTTTGACAGTGGTTCAGTCAGCCATTTTCTCACTGTAAGACAGGGAGAAACCACAGTGGAGTTGAAGCTGCCGTTGCCTTTCCAGACATTGAGCCGCTCCACATCTCAAGTCTGTGTGTGAAGGATAATATAAAAACTAGAGAACATTGCCATTGCTGCAGCCCCGTAAAGAATACCCATATTACAAGTAAAAGAAAAAAAATCCTGCAGCGTTAGAAGCTCCCGTCTGACCTTCGTGATCTCCTCAAGGGTCTGGGACCAGCCCCTATCCTTGCAAAGGGAGCGGTGCCACAGTGACACGCCAACGTGGCAGCCAAAGGGTGTGTGTCTGGGACAAGCCAGACTCCCCTCAGGCTACAGACATGGAGGCTGGGACATCAGAAGTGATGCAGTAGTGAACCTGTCTCTAGACTCGCTTTAAGGTAAACACCCTATCTTCAAAAGGCAGAGAAATGCAGAAGCAATGTTAATTTACAGCGCAGCTGAAAAAATGGTTTGGCTGCCCTGTGAATGTCCATGCACTCTTTTTATTTTTTCCCTAGTTACAATTGATGTGCTGGCCTTTTTTCTTCTTGTGTTCTGCATGCAGGTGCAGGTGGTGCAAGTGCCTGTGGTGAGAGGGAGCTGCCTGCAGCCTCCTCTGTCACCATGAGCCGGCTGAGTTCATCTTGCAGCCAAGGTTCCTAGATGCAAAATGGCTTCTGCTCTTAATAATACAAGAGCAATGACGATGTATTTGGTTTACCTGGCAAGGTTTTGGTGGTGGAGGGGCTGCAGGGGTGGCTTCTGTGAGCAGATGCCAGAAGCTGCCCCCACGTCGGACAGAGCCAGTGACAGCCGGCTCCAAGATGGACCCACCGCTGGCCAAAGCTGAGCCAATCAGCGATGTTGGTAGCGCCTCTAGGGTAACATATTTAAGAAAGGGTAAAAACCAGTGTGCAGCAGCTGCAAGAGAGGAGTGAGAGAATGTGAGAGAAACCTCTATGCAGACACCAAGTTCAGTGAGGAAGGAGGGGGAGGAGGTGCTCTAGGTGCCGGAGCAGAGATTCCCCTGCAGCGGTGGAGAAGACAATGGTGATGCAGCTTGTCCCCTTGCAGCCCATGGAGGTCCATGATGGAGCGGATATCCACCCTGCAGCCCATGGGGGACCTCATGCCGCAGCAGGTGGAGATGTTCTGAAGGAAGTTGCAGCCAGTGGAGAAGCCAAGCTGGAGCAGGCTCCTGACATAAACTGTGGCCCATGGAGAGGAGCCCACACAGGAGCAGGTTTTCTAGCAGGACCTGTGGCCCCGTGGGGGACCCACGCTGGAGCCGTCTATTCCTGAAGGACTGCAGCCCGTGGAAAGGCTCCATGCTGGAGCAGTTTGGGAAGAACTGCAGCCCATGGGAAAGACCCACATTGGAGAAGTTTGTGATGGACTGTCTCCTGTGGGAGGACCCCACCCTGGAGCAGGGGAAGAGCATGAGGAGGAAGGAGCGGCAGAGACAACGTGTGATGAACTGACCGCAACTCCCATTCGCCATCTCCCTGCACTGTTTGGGAGGAGGAAGTAGAAGATTTAGGAGTGAAGCTGAGCCTGGGAAGAAGGGAGGGGTGCGGGGAAGGTGTTTTTAGTTTTGCTTTATTTTTCACTATCCTACTCTCTTGCAGCTAATCGGCAATAAATTAAATTAATTTCCCCAAGTCGAGTCTGTTTTGCCCATGACAGTAACTGGTAAGTAATCTCCCTGTCCTTCTCTTGATCCACGAGCTTTTCATCATATTTTTCTCCCCCTGTCCTGTTGATGGAGGGGAGTGATAGAGCGGCTTGGTGGGCACCTGGTGGCCAGCCAAGGTCAACCCACCACCAACAGATAAAGCCTTTGCAAGCATAGAATAGCAGTGATATTATGGCTGGAAGTACCAGAGGTGTCCTGTCCCCCTCGTCCCATGCCCCATAAAACAGTGGTGGTGCAGAGATCACTAAACAGTCCGGTTCCTTGTGCGGTGTAGAAGACAAGGAGGAGCTTTGGTGTGGCTGGAGGGCAGGGGCCTCCAGCACTTCATGCTTGTTGCTGCATGGCATGCAGTGAGGGAAGCAGTCGTGTAAGGCTCCATATAATGGCTCTGCATGAGATGATAAAACAAAGGAATGATTTTCATGGACAACGTGGAAGTGGGGGTGCCTCCTCTAGTACCCTGAATACAGCCATTAGCTCTGCGTGCTGACTGCTGTCCCCACCCATTTGGCTGAGCCGGACGAAACGTTGCCGCCTTCCACCCCTCCCTCCCTTAACACACCTGGCTGATCTAGGTCTGTGAACTAGGCACACTGTAGCTGCTCAGGGATGGAATGTTCGTGTGGTGGGGCTGTCTGAGCCCAGGCAGTGCTTAACAGCTCCAGGTGAGGGTTGGTCGTGTCCGTCAATCCTATTTGGGCTGTTCTCTCCTGCACTGATTTTGTGGGGACGTCGTTTTGCCTGCATGGAAATATACCATTCCCATTTGGCAGTGTTGGATTGTTGAGCTTTTTACGGACTGGTTTCCCAGCTGTGCTCTCTCATAGTGTCCACGACATTCCCCCTGTGCCTCCGCAACATCCTGCTGGGTAGGTGCAGCCAGCAGGTTGTCGCCAGCATGAGGGAACAGCTCACAGCCTGGGGACAGGCTGCACTCCTCCTAGTGCTGGGCCACAGTCCCCTGGGAAGGCAGGGGGCTGTGCCCGTACCCCTGAGGCAGCACAGCAAACGCACATCAGCAGCCTCTGGCTGCTCTACCAGGGTGATGCTATGGGGAGCAAGTGCAGCCCCATGGGGACGGCCGTGCCCAAAAGCCAGTAACCTACAGTCCTACACCAGGAGCCAGTCGCTTGCTTTACAGCCCAGACAAGGTTCTTGAAAGGCAAATGTGTCTGCTGGACAACCCCAGCTTCTAACAACATTTTGCTAGTTGGAGAGGTGTCAGCATGCCCCGGAGCAGCCGGTCCTGCTCTGAGGCTACAGTCCTGGAGGGAGGGGCACGCACAATGTGGGGGGCACAATCCTCCCCACTGCGAGCTGAGCAGATACAGAAGGAGCGTTTTCCCCCACTGGATATTAAAAGTCTTTCCTGCTAACGGATCGTGGCCTGTGATATATATTGGGGCACCCCCGGAGCCCACCCCAAGCTGTAAGCAGTGGGTACCCTCCTGGCTGCAAGGTTGGAAAGACTTTTTGAGACAGTTCTTCCACCCCTCCCTCACCCCGGTTTTGTTAACATGCATCACTTTATTCTTGGGGTAGTGGGGCAGATTTCCATGAATTAAGGTTAATTCTGCCCCGGTATCCAGCAGAGCCATAACCTGCTGCTTATTATGCTGGCTCCACAGTGTTACAAGCAGAACAGAAGGACTACGTTCATTCCCGCCCATGCCTGTCCCTGTCCCCATCCCTGTCCCTGTGCTGAAGAGGGAACGTCCCTTCCCTGGGCTTGTTTGCAGGGAAGGGGAGAGGCCACCCCGTGCGCCCCCTGCCCCATGGCCCCACCCCGCCATTTCCTGCCCAGAGCCCTTTGAGCTGCTGCGCCTGCATCTCACGTGGGGCCGCTGCTTCAGCTCCAAACATCCCCATGTCCACTTCAAGCACGCTAGCAACAACCAAACACAGCACGAGTTTTCCTTGCCTTTTCCTTGCTCTGCCCCGTGTTTCTTGAAACAAGTTAATACTTCAGGTGGGCTGGGACATGCAGCTAATTCCTCCTCACTTCCCCAGTTCACCAGGAAAACCCCCTAGGCCAAGTGCCTTGTGACGGCCCCCCACGGCTGTGTGCAGGGCCAGCCAGGCATTCAGCCTCTCTCTTCTTCACTGTCCTTTCTCTACAAAGGCATTTCCCACTGGGACCTGCCGACTACACCAAATGTTTTGCACCAGGAGCTGCTGGTTTGGTTTGATTCCCATAAGAACGGCACCCGGACTCTGTAAAGTATCGTTTAAAATGCCGTTTCTTAGACCAGACTAAGACTATGAAGAAAGAGAAGGCAGTACAGATGATCCTACATCCTTCAGATGCTAGGAGCCCTAAGCTATGTGCTGCCAAATAGGCGGCTCCAATCAGGGCACAGCACGCGACGCAGATCCTGCCCATGAAAGGGTTACCCCCTTCTGGTCAGTCAAGCTTTTAGAGGATTTTCATAAAATCAGACAGCTCTATTCATCATTTCTGCTGTCAAACAGAAAGGATGTTCACATGAGAACTTCTTAGTGCACTTTTAGATACAGGCAAGGACACCCAGGTAGTGTAATCACTGGCACCGAGCAGGAGCTGCCTACAGGCTCATCCGTCACAGTCGACCGGCTGAGTTTTCCCTCTGGCCGAGGGGTTTGCGCAGCACAACATGGGCCTGAAGGCCAAGCTCTGCATGTAGCACAGCACAGCAGAGGCCAGGGTCACTAACTCCTTGATGTGGTGATATTTGGGTGAGGGTCACGGCACCCTGCCAGTTGTTTACTTCATGTGAACAAAGACCACCTCTTGAATCTGCTCAGAGCAGCTTTTGCATCCTTGTTTCTTAGGGTGTAAATCAAGGGGTTGAGCAGGGGAGTAAGAACAATGGAAACAACAGCCACTGCTCTGTCTAGTGACCCTTTCGAGGGGGCTCCCATGTAGTAGGTGAAGACACGTGGGCCATAGAAACAGGCCACAGCAGTGAAATGGGAAGCACAGGCTGAGACAGCTCAGTGCCTGCCTCCCACAAAGAGAGCCACAGCACGGTTTGAATCACCATTACAAAAAAAAAAAAAAACCACCTCTGGCAACAATGCCCTTAGTTTGAAGTCTAAAACCCGCATGGATCCTGTGCCCCTTTCCTACCTTTCCAAGGTGTCCTCAGTTGCACAGCCAAAGTAGAGGTCATGCCGAGAGCCAGTAGCAGCGCTCTGGCCGTGCTTTGGCCAAAGGGCTTACCCGTGTGTCAGAAGAAATGCCATCCCTCCCTCTACAACAAGGACAATTGCAGATGGTATCATCATTGCAAAGGACCTGAGGTACCTTCTGCTTCTTACAAGGTCTAGTGCAGCAGGGTTAGGAAGTCCAACTGTGCTGCTGTTGATGATGGTTATTAATAGCATGACTAAGGAAAAAAGATTTCACACATGCCAGTGAAATGGCCTTGTAAAGCTTTTGGCCTTCAGTCATTCTGAGCTACGCTTCATTAGCCGTAAGTCCCTCCTGATTGAGGACATGGGTGTGGGGATTTCCATTCTTCCACTTGTACACTTTTGTCAAGACATCTGGATTTTCATGCAGGAAAAAAGATATGAGACTGTAGTAGCTGCCAAAGAGACATTTCCACCAATCAGAAGGCATGAGATTTACCTGTAAAAAAATCCTCTCCCCCCAGAATGGCAGCCAATTCCTGAGCACAAGTTCTCTTGGGGGACCAATGAAGCAGTCAAGAGCTCTGAGCTCGTCTGCAGCTGTCTTGGGAAGTGCACCCAGTACCCTCGTCCTTGCTGATCTTCACGTTCTCCTGCATGCTCTGTATCAGAGCAATTTGATCTCGCTCAGAAATACACCGTTTCACTGCCCCCATTTCTGTGCTGACTGCCCTCAGCTCCCACATGCTTAGCTCCCATTTCCAGCCTCGACACATTCAGCAGCATGGGCGACATTTCCCTGCTACCCCTGCCCAAGCCTGCTTGCCATGACCACTAGATTGGGTGGTGGATGGGAGAGGAAGGTGGAGTAGCAGCTATGGGCCATCCCAAGGGCTGTTCCTTGCATTACCACTCTTGCCATTCTGCAAAGCGAATCATCTCCCGGAACCTTAGAGCCACCCCTGCCACCCCAGCGCAGCTCTGGCCATTGCAAGAGGAACATCCTTCCTTGAGAGCTCAAAGGGCTGCTGACCCCTCAGGGCCTCCTGCCTTTCTGGGCATTTGTGGGCAGACACACAGCAAGGCAAGGCCTGATGGTCACTGGCAGCAGAGCAGCCAGGGATGTCTTCCTCAGCTCCAAGGGATGGTGCCCAAAAGAGGAGCCACAGCAGGGTGTGAAAACCTCCCATTCCTCTGTGAATGGAGAGGGGTCTCCTTGTGCCCTCACCCCCTTCCACCCCTCAGCAACACCCTTCTCCTTTGGCAGCTTGGGGAGTGCCCACAGAGGGAAGGACCACATGGAGGCCAGGCTTGAATGCAGCAGAACTTTAATGAGTCAAAAGAGGGAAACAAAGTCACTCTGAGTGGAGGACAGCAGTGCAGGGAGCCCTGGGGGCAACCGAGAGTCTGCGCTCCTTGGCCGTGGAGAAGTTCCTGCATGATGTCTGTCTGCCTGCCCCATAGAGGGAGATGGGCCCCACCAGGCTAGCCTTGGTGGGAGCTTGCTGCCAAGGGGAACCAAAGCAAACAAAGAAAAGGGAGAGAAAGGCAAGGTCGGTCAGCTATGCTGAAAACAAAACCCAGAAGATCGATCCTCTGCCCAGCACCGTGTTCTGAGTTCCTCAAGGTGTCTCCCTGGGGCTTGCCCAGCGTCTTTAGCAGGGGAGGCACCTTCTGCCACAGGAGCGGCTGGAAATGCCAGAGAGGTCACAGCACCCAGAGGTGATGGGCACTCCGTCACAGCTGAGGATGCTGCCAACAGCAGCGGAGGTGGAGGAGCCCACAACGGTGTTCTGTGGGAAGGAGCTGAGGACGGGGCCGGGCAGGGTCACCACCACGGGAGGGGGCTGGATGATGACAGTAGAGTTCTGGCACTGCCTGGCACAGGGCTCATTGCAGCTGTTGGCCAGTGGGGTGGGGCCGCAGGGCCGGCATGGCAGGCACTGGTTGTAGCAGGACATGTCTCTGGGCTGCAGGTGCACCTGGGAGAGAGGACAGGGAGGAAAGAGAGCTCAGGGGTGCGTGAGGAGCAGCCTTGTTACCCTGTCACAAAGGAGACAAGGCCACTACTGAAGTGGGGAGCTGGAAGGTGTGCCAGGAGCCACACAGTCTTCATTGCCCTACAAAGAGTAGCCTGGCACAGGGAGGCTCTCTCTGAATTCGTAATCCAAAAGCCCCCTCTGTCACCTCCCACCCTCTCTCTAAGCAGACCTTCTCACCACTTCCCTCTCTCATGACAAGACGATCCAAACCACAGGACAGGCCAGAGCCAGTATCAGCTGAGATGTCCATCAAGTCAAGACTTCACTTTGAAAGAGGAGAAGGGGCTTCAGACTCACCTGGCTCTCAAGGAGAAGGAGGCAAGAGAAGTGGATGGAAGAGCAGGGACTTGAGCTGGCTTTTATACCTGCCCTTCATTGCTGCAGGACCAGAGGCACCCTTTGCAGAGGTAACAATTTTCTGACAAGCTCATCTTGAATGCAAACCATCACAGCTAATGATATCGGCTGTGCTTTGCTTTCCTGCACTGCTGCCTTTTCATGTCCAGGTTTGTGCCATGCCCATTCCTCAATGAAGGCTTCTTCTGAGCACTGGGATGAAAGGCCCTGGGATTTCTTGGGCAGGAATGCAGCAGTGTGGGCAGGTCCAGGGCAGGCAAGTGACTTTAGCCTGGGTCACTCTGTTGGGGCTGTTTGAAGTGTTCTTCTCAGGAAGAAGCTAACACTGCCTAACACTGCCCAGTCCTCAGGAGTCCTCAGCAGAGTCCACGGTTCATTGTGATCCTATGTGTGTTCCTGTCTTGTTTGTACTTGTAAGCAGCCAGGTTTGTGTGAATGCACGTGGGAGCACAAATTTGTGCATAATTCCATGCGGGTGTGCATGAGCCTGTGTGTGTGTGTCCTTGTGTGTCACTCATCACAAGGGAATGTGCTGCTCATGGCAGAGAGACACTCTCCACTGCTCTCTCCATGAGCACGACAGGGCAGCAGGTTCCCAGGGTCAGAAGGAGCCTGAGCGCAGCCCAACGGTGATGGCACCAGCCTGCTAGAGATCTGTCCAGGGAAGGGGCACTGAAATGCAGCCCCTGTCTCCTGAGCCCTCCTTTTCCTGCCCCTCCAAAGCTCACACTCCACTGCTGCCAAGTTCAGGCCCCAGCAAGGATGGTTTCACTCCAGCTTGGATCCTTAGCTGAATTCAGTGTAACAACATTGGGAGTGCCTCAGCATGGCTGGCAGTCCCCCCTGCCTGCCTCTCCAGGCCAGGACACAGCTGCTCTCCCCAGTGCTAGAGAGTTCAAAAGGATGGGGATGGCTTTATGGGCAGGGAGAAAGGCTGAGGAATCCTGCTGACCATGTGCTGGCCATCCCTGAGTGGATCTGCTTCCAATGCAGTGTCGGTGGTGTCTGGGGTGGGACACATCCCCATCTCATGTCCATGTCAATGCCAAATGTACTTGTGCAGCCCATCAACCTGGTGTCATGTCGGGCAGGGGCTGAGACCTTGGACCGAACAGGTACTGGGTCACTCTGTTGGGGCTGTTTAAAAGGGACATGGAGCCTGACGTCACTGTGCTGTGAGTGGAAGGACAGACCCTGTGGCTTGCACAGGAAAGACAAAGAGCTGACGACTGCTTTGGACTTCAGCCCACAAACACCTTCATGCCCTGCATTGGAATATCAGTCTGAGTGCCCAGCAACTGTCCCTGGGAGCGAAGGGATGTTGGATTCAGGACCACATCCCCCAAAGCCTGCTGCTGTCCCACAGCCATGACCAGAACAGACCCTCTTTCTGACAAGGCCTGTCCACGGTGTGTAAAGTTCCTGAGACCATCTCCCCTCCTGAATCTCTGTCTGCCCGGGCTCAGGCTGACCTTGGAGACAGTGCAGCCGAGGCCTTCCCCTCTTCTCTTTAGTGACCTTCGGTGACAACGCTGCCAGGGAGCTCTTCTGGGAGAGCTCAGCCAGGGCTGATTTCCCTCTTCATGGATCCACTTTTGAGCTGAGGCCAACCTCATTGCTTTCTCATGAGGTAACAGGCACCGTGGAGAAGGGAAGGGGAGGTGTGTATCTAGAGTTTAGCAAGACCTTTGACAGCCTCTCTCATACTTCCTTTATGACCAAATCAGTGACAAATGGCTTCAGTGATAAGGTGGGTGGAAAACTGGCTGGACTACCAGGCTCAGAGAGTTCTGACCTTGGTCCAAAGCCCAGATGGCTGACACGTATTAGTGGGGTCTAGGAGTAGGGATCAGCAGTAGGACCAATACTGTTTGATGTTTTCATGAACGCCATGAGTACTGGGCAGTGGGGAACTCCCAGCAAGTCTCTGGATAACACCCAGCGAGGGGAACGGGCCGGAACTGTCGCACACGGCTCCTGTTCAGAGGACCTGGACAGGCTGGGAAAATGGGCTGACTGGAACCTCCTGAAGGCCAAAAAGAGTAAGGGCAAGGTTTTGCATCTGATGGAGGAACCAGCCCATGCAGTCACGCAGGCTGGGGGCTGGCTGCCTAGGAAGCAGATCCACAGAAAAGGATGTGTGGTTTTAGGAGACACCCAGCTGAACATGAGACAGCAGTGTGCCCTTGCAGCAAAGACGGTCAACTGCATCTTGAGCTGCGTTAGTCAAAGTGTTGCCAGCAGGTCCAGGAAAGTGACCCTGCCCCTCTGGCCCTTGTGAGACCATACCTGGAGTACTGCGTCCAGGCTGGGGCTCCCTGCTCCAAGAAAAGTATCGACATACTGAAGGGAGTCCAACAAAGGCCACCAAGTCGATTAGGGGGCTGACAAACATGATGTGCGAGGAGAGTGTGAGAGAACTGGGCCTGCCCATCTTGGAGAAGAGAAGGCTCAGGGGAGACCTTCTTGCTTTCCACAGCTGCTTTTTCAGAGGTGACAGAGAAGATGGACCTAGTCTCTGGAAGTGCCCAGGAGACAGGACACGAGGAGTTCTGATTAAGCAATAAGCTAGAAGACATAGTGAGAAAAGAAACGTGTTTCCCAGGGAGGTTGTGCAATCTCCATCCTGGAAGGTGTTCAAGGATGGACTGTATGTGACTTTGAGCAACCTGGTCTAATGGGATCTGTTCCGAGCAGAGGGGTGATCTAGATGACCTCTGGAGGTCCCTTCTCACCTACATTCTGACTCTGGGATTCCCCCCGTTTCCCGGCCCTCCCTGACCCCTGCACGCCCACGGGCACATGTGCCCTCATGCCCCCTCTGCCACAGCACAACTCTTAGCCATTGTGCTGGGACTGCGGAGGGGCAGCTGAAGGGAGGCTCTCAGCCTCCTCCCTGCCATCCGCAGGGAATCAGTGGCTGCTGTTTCCAGCCCCTGAGCTGGGAGACAGCCATGGGAAGCTGGTCCATCTCCTGGGTCAGGGCCCTGCAGCTGTCCCCGGCTGCAGCGGGCACTGTGCACGCTTGTTCTTGCTGGGGAGCCCTGGCTGGAGGAGGGGAACAGTCCACTTCCCAGGACAGCAGCTTGTGGCCCTGGAGAGCCACCGAGCACTCTTAGCCCGGGCGAGACCCGGAGCGGCGCCGGCGCAGGGCTCCGCCCCGCGGCGGAGCTGGCGGCGGCGGAGAGGAGAGGAGAGGAGGCGGCGGAGAGGAGGCGGCGGTGCCGGAGCAGAGAGCCGGGGCTGGCGGGGGGCAGCGAGGCGCGGGCGGCGGAGCGGCGGCATGCGGCGGTGCCGGGGCGCAGGGCTGGCGGGGCTGGCCGCGGTGCTCCTGGGTGCGCGGGGCTGGCGGCGGGGGCCGGGGCTGGGCCCGGGGTCTTCCCCGGGGAGCCCAGCGCCAGCTCTTCCCTCTCGTTCATCAAGGCATCTTTCCCCCTCCCTGCCTCTCTGCCATCTCTCGTCCCCCTTTCCGAACCCTCCGAGTCCTCTCTTCCTATTCTCCCTCTTACTTCACCATCCCTGTTGGTACGAGCCCGCTTGCATTCACGCCTCTCTTCCCATGCACCCTCTCCTTCCCCTGTGCATTCCGCAGTTCTTACTGCCCTGAATACAGCCCTCTGTCCTTCACTCTAACACCTCCTCTCCCTCTCTGCTCTTTATCCATTCATCCACCCACCTTTTGACCCATCTCTCCGTGCATCTACCATCCCTAAGCCTTCTTCCTACTCTGAGAGCCCTCTCTCATCTCTCCCTCTGCTTCCTTCATATCTGTAGGCACAAGTTTGCTTTGCTACACCGTGCCATACATCCACTCATCGCCCTGTGCATTCAGCATTTATTCTTCCTCTGAATTCAGCCCTCCATCCTTCACTGTAACGCACCCAACTCTCCTGTCCCCTCTCCCTCTTGCCATCCATCCATCCGTGTACCTGACTTTCAGTCTATCTCTGCCTGCATCAATTTCAAATTCCCTCCCAGAATTCTCTCCTCGCTTCACAGACCCACACCAGGATCACTCTCCATCCCTGTCGACAAGCACATTGTCCCCATTTGTTCCGGTCTGGCTCTGTCTCACTGCCACTCTTTCTAATGATTTCTGGGGAAAGAGCCACCAGAGCTGGGCGACCATTGGTGATCTTTGGCCCTTCTTTCTCCTTTCTTGGCAGTGGCTGCAGTCAGAGCCCAGGTGCAGCAGGAGCCGTCGGCAGAGACCACTGAGGGCACCGGCATCAGCATCAACTGCTCGCACCCCAACATACAGATCACCGACTACATCTACTGGTACCGTCAGCTCCCGGGCCGAGGCCCCGCATTCATCGTGTTCAGTCTTAAACAGTCCAAAGATCTGCAGGACCCTCCGGGGCGGCTGTCGGTGGCGGCAGACCGCCGGTCCAGCGCCCTGCGGCTCGCCCGGCCCCGGCGCGGGGACGCGGCGGTGTATTACTGCGCCCTGGGAGACACGGGGAGAGGAGCCGGGGCTGCGGCCGGGCACGAACCGCCGCGGGCGGGGCCGGGCGCGTGTGTCGGGGGCGGGGGGACAGCCCCGGCCGGGCCCGCCAGGGGGCGCTGCCGCTCGGCCCGCCGGGGCCGCCTCGCCCCGCCCGGCCCCGCCCGGCCCCGCCCGGCCCCGGCCCGCGGGGCGGTTCCCCCGCCCCACCGGCACCGGCACCGCCTTCAGCATCGACCCTGGCACCGGCACCGGCATCGGTACTGGCACCGGCACCGGGCCCACCGAGGCCCCGCAGCCCCGGGAGGTCCCCCCGACGCGGCTCCGGAGCTGCCCACCGGGCAGAAACCTTCTCCCGCCCCTCCCCCCCCGATCACCCCCGCACTCCCACCGGGAGGCAGACTGAAATCCCCCGCCACAGTGGCGGCGGCAGCAGGGCAGGAATCGCGACGGGAGCGGTGGCGGTGCCCGGCCGTGCCCGGGAAGGAGCGGTTGCAGCACCGGGAGGCGGGCAGCAGAGAAACTCCTGCCCACGGGCAGCCCTCGCTCCTGCCGCAGGGACCGGCCACTGCTGCCATGGAACAAACGGGGCCTCTTCTCGGGCTTTTGCCTTTCCCCACTAGGATAGCCAAGGGAAGCCTGAGCAGGTGCTTTCCTCTGCTCTGTAAACACAGGGACTCCAGTGCTAAGTTGTGAATGCAAGACTGTCCTTAGAAAAGAACAACCAGAAGGGATTTCGCATTTTGATACTTTCTAAAAGCTCGATGTACTCTTAGAAACTGCATCCTCCAGCTACAGGCTTTCAAAACATTCCTGCTAGCATTAGAAAGTCATCACATGGAGTCAGGAGTTCAAGCTCCACAGCAACAGGAGAAGGAGTTGTCGAGGTCATGGGCACCTTCAAGCGCTCCCCACAGTGCCTCAGTGTTGAGACCATGAGCTTGTTTTACAGGATTCAGAGCCTTTGGAGTTGAGGCCCAGGAGAGAGGGTAAAAGCGTGGACCGGACACACTGACGGCGGCCTCAAGGGATGCCAGGTTCCTACTTGATGAGTGAGTCAGAAACAGATTTGCGGAGTTGCCCTGAGGGGCTGGAGGTCTGGGTGAGTGAGAGCTGGAAGGAGGCCTCTGGGAAGAGGCTGCGGGCTCCAGCCAGTCCCCGGGGAACTCTGTGTGGCTCGAGTAGCTGACACAGTGGTTCAAAGCCCATGGTCAGAGGCTTCAGAGGCACAGAGTGAAGGATCAGCCCTGCTCCCTGTCCCAGCTGGACTTCATAACTGTGTTTCCAGGGAACTACTGGCAGGTGGACAAACCAGGCAGAACAACAGCATGGCCAGGCGAACACATGGATCAGTCACATGTTCACATGGGATCGGCCCCTCTCATCCCTGTCTCCATCTGTCTTCCCATGCTTGCTGTAGGCCAAACTGCCTTGATCCTTCCCTTTCCTTGTCTCTGCTCCTTCCCCTAAACATCCCACATCTTGCACAATCCAGAAAGACTTTTCCACTGCCTCCTGTGAGGAGTCCGATCCCCTTGTGGGCAGAAACCCCGCTGAGTTTATAAGGTGATGCTCTCTTCTCACCCTTCTGCCAGGTGCCATCCCCAGACAAAGGGGATGATCGTGATACCTGAAGGAATAGGGAGCAGATGTCTGTGAAGAAGAGGGTTGCGCTGGATGTCCTCCTGCCAAAGAGAAGCGGTGTGTCTGACTCTGGGTGGGATGATTACAGCAGGTGCTGTTCCCAGAGACGTTTCCCTTGAAGGGCCTCATCCTTGGCCTGGGGAGAAGAGAGAGAAAACCCCTGTAGGGACAGGGAGTCAGACACCTGGGTCTAGGTGCTTTTGGCTGTTTGTGGTTCTACCTCTTTTCAGATACTACCGAGGGACAAGGAGCATATCAGAGGCTGCAACGAGGCCTGTCTCCATCCCTGAGAGAGGTGGGTGCAGGCCCCTGCCTGTGGTTGGGCACTGGATGGCAGAAGTAGTTCACCATGGACACTCCTCCCTTGCTGGGGGCTGGTTGGGCTGGTTGTGATCTCCAGGAGGAGCAATATGTCCTCCTTGGACATAAGGAAATATTTCTTTACTGAAAGAGTGGTTAAACATTGGAACAGGCTGCCCGGGGAAGTGGCTGAGTCACCATCCCTGGAGGTATTTAAAAGATTTAAAAGTATTTAAAAGACCTGTAGATGAGGCGCTTAGGAACATGGTTTAGTGGGCATGGTGGTGTTGGGTTGACGGTTGGACTCGATGACCTTAGAGGTCTTTTCCAACCTGAATGATTGGAAAATGATTTAATTGATACTATGAAAAAGCAGGAGAACAGCCTGCAGCCTCCTATTGCCTGACAGCAGGCGGCTTGAGCTCTTCCTTCAGGCTCCTACAGGAACCTTCAGGTGCCCCAGGCCCCTTTGGCAATGAGACCTGGAGCTGAGAGGCAGCGCTTCTACACCAGGGTATGTCTGCCTGAGAGGATGCTCCAGCACCTTCTGACTTGGAGGGCTGGGAGAAGCCCAGCTGTGGCCTGACTGCCCAAACATGAACCTCCCAACACTGAACAACCTCCCTTTAGCCCCTGCAAACCTGGAATGCAGTAAGAGTCACAGTTTGGTGTCCTTCCTTGGGCTGAGCACTTTAACAACTTTAATTTCTCTCCCTACAGAGCCTCCTCGTGGCAGAGGTGTGGAGTCCCAAGCCCGCCTGACTCAGAAGACTCTTCATTCCCTCCCATCAGCTATTTACACACATTGACAAGATCCCCAAAGAGCCTTCTCTTCCCCAGGCTGAACACTGCCTGCCTCTCAGCCGATCCTCATAGGAAAGATGCTCCAGTCCCTGCTGGGCTCGTTCTGACATCTTTCTTGTACTGGGGAGCCCAGAACTGGAGCCAGCACTCCAGACATGGCCTCACCAGCGCTGAGTAGAGAGGAAGGATCAGGTCCCTTGTCCTGCTGGCAACACTCTTCCTACTGCAGCTCAGGGTGCTGCTGGCCTTCCTTGCCAGCAGGGCACATTGCCACAGCAGACTCAGGAACACCCCTGAGCCGCTGAAACTGAGCGGGACACAGCAGTGAGTATTCAGGAGAAGTATCCCAGCTGCTTGTCCAGCTCTGACTCTTCCCTCAGCGTCCATCAGTGACCATTTTTGGAGAAGGGGGCTCTTGGTAGGAGACATGACTGCTCCTGTGGCTTTACCTCCTAGCCAAAGAAGCCTAAGGAAGGAAGATGTCCTCCTAGCCCTGCACCTTGGGGATCAGCAAAAGCCTCAACGTGTGAGCAAGAACCATCAGCCAGGCACAGGACAAGATTCTCTGTTCAACCCCTTGAGCTGTCCCCCTACTTTTCACGTCTCTCCTCCAGCTGTGGGGACTCACCAGTGCTTCTGTGGGGGGTGTCCCCGTGTCCCTGAGTCCCTGTGGGTTCTCTGCCCAGCAGAAAACTGCTGGTGGCTGCATTTCTGGGATGTGCATTTTTGGGATCTAGTTTGTCCCTCTGTGCACACGTCTCTCGTTATGCTAAGTCTGTTTTGGAAAGCAAAGAGCTGGCCCTGGAGAGCACCTGTGGTGTAAGCTGAAAAAGCAGCCATGGTGGCAGGCCAACATGTTCCAATTAATGGAGTGATGTCAGCTCAGTAGGCCATGACAGGGGATGTTTGCAGCGAGGCCTTCAGAGGTGACAAAGAAAGCTCAGTCTCTGTCCCTGGAGAAAAATGTCTCTGTGAGGTACTGGAAGGTGGATGGGAAGCCCCATTCCCACCTGGATGGGGTAAGAATGATAACATTTGGATCCCACCTGGAGGTAGAATTCAGGTCTGTTTTCATGCTGGGATGTTTCCAAAGACCTGTGAGAGGTTTCAGGATCTTGCAGGAAATGCAGGACATCTGGGAGGTCAAACAATAAATATGTTGGAATTTGGGGGTGCAAAGCAGCTGCTTCCAGAATGACATTTCAAGTGACCTGAGTGCTTTTCTATACTTGCCTTACTTCTGACACTGGTTGCTCATTTGGCCAGTCTTTCCCCTTTCCTTCATGTTTGTAACTTCTCAGGTGTCCTGAAAAGTGACTGCCATGGCTTAGTATTGCTGCAGGCGTTGCAGGGAGACACTTGAAAGGCTGAGCTCAACATGGGGTTTGCCCCCAGAGCCTTGACTCAAGAGACCCAGTTTTCTCTGGGGACAGGAGCCTTTCATCACGTTGAGGAAATTGCTCACCTGAGGAACTTGAGCAGAGGCCACTGTCAGGGCATGTGGAAGGTGAGAGTGGCTGCTTCACTAAGGCTGTCAGATCAAGTCCCTTTTCCTTTCAAAGGGGAGAAGAAGTAAAAGGGAAAGTGATAAACAAAGCACACAATGACAGCAGTCTCTGAGTAAGTGATAAGGGAGACAAGGAGGGAGAGCAGAGCTCTGCAGCCTCTAATTGATGGGCCATGAGGAAACTATGGGTGTGGCTCTGAAGTGGGTCAGGCTGAGCTTTGTAAGTGACAAGAAGTGACAGGAGGAACATGAGGGTTATGGATATTTGAGAGGGGGCCTGCAGGACTAGGCAACGCTTACTAAGGAATGCTTAGGGGCAGGGTCAAAGGTGGGGGAAAAAGAGGAATGGGGAGCAGCAAGGGGAGGCAATAGAGAGGAGGAAGGATGACAGGAGCCACCTGCACATAAGCAGAGTCTGGCCAGTGCACTTGTTGGGGTGAGCCCTGTGCCTGATCACTACCGCCCCCACTGCGTTCTTATTATATACTTTCTTAACCACCCTTCAGTATAACTTCACTTCCTTTCCCATGTGTGAGTGCTGCAAGGTCTGAGTGCCAGTAACAGGAGAGACGGGGAAAAAAACTGGGAAAAAAGGATTGGCCACAGGGATTTTAGTCCTGGCTGCCAGTAACTGGATTGACCAGGGTGTTTGTAGCAAGATCTAAGTTCCAGGAACTGGGGAAGAGGCCTCTGATCACAGGACCTATCGGTCTTTGTGCCAGCAGCTGGAGGGACTGGGGTGTAAGGCAAGTCTGGGTGCCCGCAACTGGAGAAGGAAGAATGGGGTCACACCTCTTGCTGTGAACAACTGGAAGGGACCACATTGCACGTGTATGTGTGAGGGGTCAAAGGACCAGTGACTGGAGGGACCTCAGTGTGTTTCTAGTTTTTCTTCGTGAACTAAACCCGATGTGCATGAGTGCATATGTGGCATTAGCTATAACATTTCAATTTGGCCTAGCCAGTGAGTGGGAGGAAAAGCCGTCTCTAAAGTCTGAGACAGGCTGAGTGAGCTGGGACTGTCCAGCACAGAGAAGAGAAGTCTCAGGGGAGATCTCATCAATGTGTGCAAATATCTGGAGGGAGGCTGTGAAGAAGGTGGAGCCAGGCTCTTCCCCATGGTGTCCAGTGACAGGCCAAGAGGCATTTGGCACAAACTGAAACAAAGGAGGCTCTGTCTGAACACCAGGAAACCCTTTTTCACTGGGAGGGTGAGGGAGCACTGGCACAGGATGCCCAGGGAGGTTGTGGAGTGCCCATCCTTGGAGGTTCTCAAAATCCATCTGGACATGGTCCTTTGCAACCAGCTCTAGGTCACCCTTCCTGAGGCAGGGTTTGGACCCGCTGACCTCCAGAGGTCCCTTCCAAATTTAACAATTGTGTGTTTCTGTAACATGAGATACAAAGAGAGGTGAAGAGAACCAGCCTTCTTCAGCCTTTAAAAGAGAAGCTTAAGAGAGAGTGTTGATGCTTCTAACACTTGACTGGAGGATGAAGAGCCAGATGCAGCCAAACTCTTCTTGAGCGCAAGGATAGAGCAAAAGGCAATGGACACATTCTGGAACAGGGGAAATTCCTAGTAGAAGTTTGGAATTGTGGGGTTTTTTAACCATGAGGGTGGAGCATGGGTGTAGATAGATCCCAGTGAGAATGGGACTCTGGCTCCACAGAGTGTTCATTAAAATACCATTAATTGGAGATAACACAAGAAGGTAAAGGGGATAGCACAGGTGACGTTATGCCCCTTCAGACGCTGGAAACCCTGAGTCATGGAGCATGAGGTGGAGCTTGACCTGGGGTTTAGCTCATAGTGCAAATCCTGCCCATGCTGAGGTTCACTGGCATTGTCGTCTTTAGAGTTTTCACAGGATTTTCTTAGAAAGAAACCGCTCCTAATTTCTACTGTTGAGCAAAAGGACAATTATACGAAAGCGTGATACTTCACCCTTGATTAAGACAAGGATGTGTTTTTGGCAACGTTGCCAAGTTTGCCAAGTGATACACACAGCTCAGCACAGCACCCCTCACCCTTTCCACTGGAGTAGGAGTAGGTTGTCCTTGTCATCTCTGCGTTTGTGGCATCTAACAGCAGCACTGCTGCCAGGTTCCTCTCTCGCACTGTCGGTTATTCCAGCAGAAGACGACACAGCCAGCACTCCTGGGCTGCTGCACGGCAGGGTTCATCTCCTATTTTGGGGGATTTGGGGGAGAGGCCTTGTTCCCAGGCAGGTGAGGAAAGAAAGGGGAGAAGTGAGAGAAATAGAGGAGACTTCTGTTCCTAGAAGAAATAGCAGTGTCCCCAGAGAGCTGAGGACCCCAGAGGAAGATGTGAAACCTCAGTGGGGAGGAAACCCCTGACCTCCCAAATGGCCCAGCAGTGGGTGTGCAGAAGAGCAGGCGATTCTAGCTGGGGAGGTGAGGGCTCCACTGCGAGCTGACCGGGAACAGCCCCTTCCCACGACTGGGGCCCCCAGGGCCCCTGAGGGAGCCACAGGTGTTGCTGCTGGAGGAGGGAGAAACCCCGAAGGAGCATTTCAGGCACAGGAAGAACAGATCACTTCTCTTCCCCGCTTCTTCCTCCGCTCCCCCAACAGAGTCGTTTCCGGCAGCTCTGTTATCTCGGGGCTGGGAGGTGGTTTTCTGACTCTCTCTCACTCAGCCAACAGGCAGGTCGGTCTCGACATGCACCTCGGCTATCTCGTCCTCACGGCTTTCCTGGGGCAACTGCTGGGTAAGTCCTGGCTTTTCATCAACACATAGTGCTTCTTCACCTGTGGAAACCTTCACCAGCCTTGTCAGGTCCGTATGGGAAAATACTGTTGAATTACAGGAAAACATTGGGAAATGCTGCCTCCCATTTGTGGTTTTGCACTGGTTCTCTCAAGATGCTCTTACTGCTGGAAAGCAGAGAGAAGAGATACCTCAGAGCCCTTCTCCATCTTTTCTCTCCCCTTCAATCCATCTCTCTCTACTTCATTCTTCTGATCCACCTGAGGTCACCATAGGAGATCTCAGCTGTCTCTGCAGCCCTACTGCAGAGGGGTTCCTCTGTTTCCTGTTTCCGCCTGGCCAACGCAAATTAGCAGATCTTGTCAAAGCTGCCCCAGGGACTTCAAAGCTCTCATCCCATTGACATTAATAGGGTGTCCCATTCTGCCTCCTGGCTGGCACATACCTGCCGTGGCTTCCAGTTTAATCCTGGTTGTCAACACAGCCAGGGCTCCTTGTTTTCAAGCTCAGCATTGCATGTACTCAGGGAGCTAGGAGCCATCAGAGGTGACAGGGGTGGGGAAGCAGGATGAATCTTTTTGCCATAGCTCCATGGGCCCCTCCACCTGCTGGAGGGGTGCTGGTCCCAGCACACAAAGGTCAGGCATGACAGGCTGTTCCCTGCTCCTCTGGGCAGTAGGAGCAGGAGCAGGGACACAGCACAGCTCTCCTCAGGGTCCATGCTGTGCTCAGAGCTCTGAGCTCCTGCCCAAAACTACTCTCCTCCTGGCTGTCCGCAGGCCTCAGGAATTTCCTGCAGGGCAAAGGACAGGGAGCCTTCTTCAACAGGGTTTTGTACCCACTCCTGGTTTACTTCCCAGAGTCCTTCCCTGCCGAGCTGCTGACCTTCACTTTCTTCCAGGCGCCATGGGGCAGACCACCGTCACCCAGCAAGAAGGACAAGTCACAGTGAAGCAGAGACACACCTTCCAGACAACCTGCACATACCAAACCTCCAACTTTTATGCCTTGCTCTGGTACCAGCAGAGGAAAGGACAAGCCCCACAGCTGGTCTCATATCAGGCAGCAGCTGGCTCCAAGCAGAATGGCCATTTCACCACGCTGCTGAACACCACAGGGAAATACAGCCTCCTGCAGCTGGAGGAAGTCGAGGTCTCTGACAGTGCCTTGTACCTCTGTGCTGTGCAAGACACCCTGCTGCAGGGAGCTTCCTTGGCTGTGCCAGGGGAGGGAAGGGGTGTGTCTGTGGTGCAAGGCTGTGCTTGAGGGAAGGGGCCCTCAGCTCTCCCCTGTCAGTGCTGCTTCCCCTGTGCACCCAGAGCTCTGCAGGGCAAGATCCTCTTTCTGAAAGGGGCCAGTGTCAGTGGCTCTGGAGATGGCTGACTCTGACTTGTAGGGCAGAGCCTGCTGGGATCCAGGATGCCAGGGGCTTGCTCTCAGCCCCTCAGACTCAGTGTTAGTAAATTCCTGCAAGCCCATGACTAATTAGGGACATCAAGCACCGACCAGCCCCACCCAGAGGCCCCTGGAGGGCATTGTGACAGAGGTTTGTGGGCTTGTTAGCTCTCTTCAATTAGTAAAGAATTCAGCTGGATTTGAGTCAAGCCATGGGGTTATCTCCAGATGTGCAGCCAGTCCAAGTGCAAAGCCTGTGCCTGAGGGGCAGAGCAAACCACACAGAACAGGCCTGGCTGCCAAACGCCCAGGCGCTCTCCGTGCTCCTAACCAATAAGCAAAGAGACCAGCACACAAATGAAGCCTTACAACCCCCTGGGCTCCTTGCAGTCTCCTCAGGGGAGTTAGAGGGATCTATGCTCATCCGCAGCTCCTACAGAGGGAGCGGTGTCGCAGTGATGAGCTCCCACGGCAGCCGGGGACTGTGTGTCTGGGACAAGCCAGACTTGCAGCAAGCAGCTGTAGGGGAATTTTTTTGTTACCCCCTTGAGGCGAATTAAACACACGTTTGTGATTAAACAGTCAAAAAAATAATTAATGAACAAAGCCTTGGGCCGAGTCCTACCACCATAAGTGGTTCTAGAAGGGATCTGCAAAGATGCATCACAAGCAGATTCCTTATATACACTGGCACCAGCACCAATCCTCTGAGCGGTTGCATGGGGCACCTTAGCCCTTCCGAAGTTGGGCCTTCTTGCCCTCCATGACAGGTCATTCCTTGGTCACAAAGTACCATTACTGAGCAGTTACAGTTTGAATTTCCCCTTCAGTGCAGATGCTGAGGCTGGGCATGAGAAGCGAGGCTGTGCTCATGAAGCTTCTTCCCTCTCACTGACTGGATTCTGTCTGGTGTTTTGATATCCTCAGGCTTGAGGAAACTCTGCTATCCCTGACGTAATGTTTCCTCTTCCATTCCAGACATCAGTTTATGCAGGCAGGGTCTTAAATGTTCCTGTAGCACACCACGTGAAGGTGCAGTCTTCTTACTGTCAGGGATGTAAACATGCAGGGAAAGCTCTGCTGTCTGGTAAAGTACAAGCTGCACATACGTGAGCCATTGCATTTCCATATTAGTGATTTGTTCATCTTGACCACTATGAAGAACAGGCGGCACATCCACCCTCCCCAACAGCAACGGGGTTTCTCTTGTCTCGAGACAGAGACACCTTAAAACTGGTTGCATTGTGTTATTTCCCTCTTGAACTTCAGCCATGGCAGTTGATGTAAAGAGATGCTGTACCTTGTTCTCCTATCTGCAGGTATGATGATAACAGAAAACAAATGCAGACAAAGAGAAGGTCGACCCAGGCAGCTCCCAGCATGGGGCATCCACGGGCCCTCATTCCCCTGTGCTGTCTGGGGAGACAGCCCCAGCCTCAGCCTCGTATCAGCAGGTGCCTCCTCTACCCCACTGGTAGAAACAAAGAGTGCATGACAATCTCCCTGGTGGCCTTTGTCATCTCCTTCAGGGAGACCTGGGCATCTGGAACCAGCCCCCCCACCCCCAGCTCCTATGCGAGAAGCAATGCCGCAGCAGAGGATTGTGTGTCTGCTACCAGCCCAGCTTCCTGCAGGCTGCAAATGCTGAGGTCTGCACGCAGAAATGAGGTTGAACTAATGAAGTTGCTCCCTGGGTCCTTTGCAGGTAAATGCATTCTCTTCAAAAGCCAAAACCCCCCACCCTAATTAGCAGCTGAGAGGAAAAGGAGAATTTATATCAATGTATCAGCATTTCAGTTCACATGTCTGTGTGGAACTATTTGCCTCCCCTCTCAGTAGCTTTTCCTCCCTCCCCTCTTGGGCTTTGCTTGTGAGGAGTTTGAAGATGTGCGGGGCCAGAGAGTGGGTCGAGTCTGTGCTGCCAAACCAACCCCTGAGCAAGGCCTTGGGCAGAGGCGTTTCAGCAAGTCCAGAACTTTCCTGCAGCAGTTTGGTAGGTCCCCTTCCACAGGGGGATGACGCTTCCCAACCCCTCTGTGGGTAAAAGCAGTAATTTGGAAAGCTCCTGGCCCCGCTTTGGACACTTAGGCAGCAGCCCCAGCCTCTCTCCCTGCCGTGCCTCTCTCCTGCTTCCCTCTGCCCTCTGCACAGGAAATTGTGCTGGCCTGCAAGGCCATCTTCTGCCTCCCAGCAGAGCTCCGTGCAGACTAGGAGGAACATCCATCCCCAAGAGGAGGCTGCGAGCCCCACAATGGCCTGCTGCAGTCCCCAGGCTGCTCACTCAAGGACACCACTGATCAGGCTCCCCAGCCACAGGACATGCTCAAGAGGGCATTTCTAGGGAGAGACAAAGCAAGGCAGGCCGCTGGCTCTGGAGCAGCCTTCCTCAGCTCCCAGGAACAGTGCCTTAAAGGGGCCCACAGCCCTGTGTCCCACCCTCCCCTTCCTCTGCAAATGGTGAAGAATCCCCTCTTGCCTCCACTCTGATCACCCTGGACTAACACCTTGCTCACTGGGCGCTTGGGAGAGTGTCCACAGAGGGAAGGACAGCACAGAGAAAGAGGCTGGTTCTGTGGCAGCAGAACTTTCATGACACAAGGGACAAAAAGGAAGTCACTCGCAGTGGAGTGTCACTGTGGAGAGAGCACCAGGCACAGCTGAGATTTGGTGCCCTTTGGTTGTAGCAGCATTCCTGCAGGGCATCCCTCAGCTTGCACTGAGTAGGGAGGGGTGCAGCAGGTCCCCCCCTAGGCTGGCCTGGGTAGACCAAAGGGGATCAGAAGCCAAGAAGGAGAGGAGAGGGAAAGGAGAGAGCAAAAGGAGAGAAAGGCAGACATGGGCCATGCTTTCAGGCTGATCCCTTCCAGCCTTTGCAAGGAGAGCCAGAGATGCTCAGTCTCTCTCAAAGAGAATGGCCAGGAGCTCCGTCCTCCCTTCACTCACATGTCAGCACATGTAAAAACACATGAGCATGCACACCCAGTTACACAGGAACTCCCGTGCATGCACAGACATTCACCCCTCCAGACATGTCAGCACATAAGTGTGCGCATGTGCTTACACACACTTGCACACTCACACTTGCACGTAGATAGATATATGCAAGCTCATGTACAAACACAGAAATATATGTGCTTGCCTGCACACACATATGCCCCCCCACACACACACGCACACTGACACCACACACACTTACTTGCTCCCCTACAAAAACATGCGTGTACACACACCCATGCACAGGCACACACAGAAATGCACTTGTTCACACACACACTGGCAGGCACTCACTCTCACACGTGCATTTGCAGAGGAACATACAACTGCAAGCACACAGGCACAAATACGCCCACAGGCACAGGCAGATGCATATGCACAGGAGGAAGCACAGCCTCTCCCCACACTCTCAGAACCAGGACTCCACCGGCCACCCCTCTGCCTCTGTGCCCCTGACAGCTTTAGGCAAGTCCTTGAAAGCCCAGCGCTAAGAAGGTAAATCAGGCACCAGCCATCCCTGTTGGGTTTAATGACAGCAGAGGGCTTTGGGGCTTTTGTGGGTTGGACAGAAGGAGTTCAACCAATTGTGTTCTCATTACAGGAAAGAGAGAAGGTGTGTTGGGGTCCAAGCTGCAGGTCTTGTTTGGACATTCAGCCTGTTCAGACGCAAAGAGTGTGCACGAGAGACAAAGTCAAAGCTAGAGACCATCCCTGTTGCTGTAGGTCCAGGGGTTCCCCGCCTAACAAGTCAAAGTAATCCCAAAGTCTCACAAGGTCCAGCCCATCCCTGGTGATCGCCGTAGGGTGGTTGTGGAGGTCTGGGACCTGTTCCAGCTTCAATGCAGGGAGAGGTGCCGCCCTGACACGCTCACATGGCAGCAAAGAGTTGTGTGTCTGGGGTGAACCAGATTCTCTGCAGCTGCAAATGCTGAGGCTGGGACACCAGAGAGGAAGCTGGCCTGGTGAAGCTGCCTTAAGAGAAATACCCTCTCTTCAAAAGCCAAACAAATATTCATTAGCAAGTGGCATCAGGAGGAGATTTCAAACTGCCTGAGCCCAAGCCCTGACATCTGTCAGTTAACCTGGCTCATTAGAGCTCATGGAGCTGCACTGCTGAGAAGTCTGTCTCCGCATCTGCTTTTAGCACTGCAGAGCCACCAGGAGGACGAGCCTTGTGCCCTGAGAGCCTCCCAGCAGGGCTGGCATTTTCCAAGGGTCCTCACCTGGCCTGAGAGACTCCTATTCGGATCACCTCTTACTATGACCTGCCTCCCTTGGAAGGGGTCCAGCTCCTAGCTATTCCCTGCAAGTCCAGCATCAGGAAGCAAGGTGCCAGCCAGACGGGTTTGTTAGAAATCTTCTCAGAAAGCAGCTGCAGCATTGCTCAGGCTAAATCAGCTGCTGCTGTTGTTAGCCACCGGGCAGCCATAATAGATGTGTACCGTGTGTGTAAAAAGCACGCCTGTGTCAGGATTTTCCGTTGTTGGCTGGTGAGCTCAGCAGGTGCTGCTCTGATGGACCATTACTCCTTGTCCTGTCACTACAGGCCTTGGTAAAAAGTCTTTCTCCCTCTTTCTTATAAGCCCCCTTACTATATTGAAAGACCACAGTGAGGTCTCCCTGGAGCCTTCCCTTCAGCCTCTCTGGCTGAACAAGCCCAACTCTCTCAGCCTTTCTTCATAAGACAGGTGTTCCAGTCCTCAGAACATTTTTCTGGCCATCCCCTGAAGGGCCTGCTCTAACAGGTCCATGTCTTTCTTTATTGGGACCCCCAGAACTGGGCTCAGTACGCCAGGTGGGGTCTCACCAGAGTGGAGTAGAGGGGAGAATCACCTCCCTTGACCCGCTGGCCACACTTTTTTTGATACCGCTCAGGATGTAGCTCAGGCTTTCTGGGCAGCAAGTGCACATTGCTGGCTCATGTCCAATTTTTCAACCACCGGTATCCCCAGGTCCTTCTCCCCAGGGCTCCTTCCAATCAATTCATCCCCCTGTCTGTACTGATACTGGGGATTGCCCCAAGCCAGGGGCAGGACCTTGCACTTGGTCTTCTTGAACTTCATCAAGTTCATATGGGCCCACTCCTCAAGCATGTCAAGGTCCCTCTGGATGGCATCCCTTCCCTCATGAGTAGCAACTGCACCTCTCAGCTTGGCATCATCTGCAAACTTGCTGAGGATGCATTCAATCCCACTGTCTCTCATACTAATGAAGATATCAAATAATATTGGTCCCCGTGTGGACAGAACAAGGGCTAATGGTTTTAAACTGAAAGAGGGTAGGTTTAGGTTGGACGTAAGGAAGAAATTTTTTGTGATGAGGGTGGTGATACACTGGAATGGGTTGCCCAGAGAAGTTGGGGATGCCCCATCACTGGAAGTGTTCAAGGTCAGGTTAGATGGGGCTTTGAGTAACCTGATCTAGTGCGGGATGTCCCTGCCCATGGCAGGGGGGTTGGACTAGGTGATCTTTCAAGATCCCTTCCAACCCAAACCATTCTAACATTCTATGATTCTATGACAGCCCTGGCCATGCCCGCCGGGACTGCTGCCTCTCTGCTTGCTGGGGCCACCTTGCCCCACCCAGCCCCACCCAGCCACGGGCCACGGGGTGGTTCCCCTGCTGCCAGGCATTGTCAGCAGCAGCAGCACTCACACCGGCATCAAACATTGGCATCGGAATCAGCGTAGGGCTTCTTCCGAGCTTCTCCATTGTTTCCCACCAGGGGATCTCTTCCAGTACTCGGAAGCCATCTGCAGAGTCAGGAGTTTGAGCTCAACACAGACATGCGAAAATGATGTAGACGTGACTGAAACCTTCAGGCTTTCTCCATAGGTTCCAGACCATCAGGCTCCTGTAGACGATTTCCCTCCACACCAAATGCAGAGCCTTTTGGTATGCAGGTGAAGTCCCAGAGATAGGACGAAAGCTTACACACGCCTTGTGTCCAAGGCACATTTGGGGCTCAAGGGTTGCCAGGGTCATGTCTCAGAGGCAGTCAGAAAGAGAATTGCTGTGTTGCCTAAAGGGGTTGAAGGGCTGAGGTTTGCTGAAGCTGAAAGCCATCCCCTGATGGGAGAGTTTTCTCTCCAGCTGGTCCCCAGGAAGCCTGCATGGCTTGAGTAGCTCACTCAGCTCTTTGAAGTCCACGTGCTTGGGCTTCAGAAGAACAGAGGGAAAACTGGTTTCTGCAACGGCAGAGGCCCCTGTCTTTGAAACTGGCAAAGGATCCCTTCTCCAGGCATTCCTTGGGTGGGCTTCCAACCGGCCAGACAGCACGCTTGCCTCAGTGGCGGTGTCTTGAGCCCAGGGCAGCACAAGCAGCCAGGGGTTCTCCATGTGGGTACTTGAAGGGATGGATGGAGCCTGTCTGTAAAGCAGAGGGCAACATCACACTGCGGGTTGTGGTTAGGCTGGGTCTGTGCCTCCCCAGCCTGCGTGCCAGTGAGGAAAGCTGTTGAGACTTGTTGTTGGGTGTGACTTTTTTAGCCAAGCCCAGGCCCCGGGACTTGGGACACAGGAGTGGGTACTCAGCAGAAGTATCCTACCTGCTTGTCTTGCTCCTATGCTTCCCTCAGCGTCCACCAATGGTCACTGTTGGGAGAGAACAGCTCTTGGCAGGAGACGTGATTGCTCCTGTGAGTTATTTCCTGGCCAAATTAGCCCAAGGAAGGAAAATCCCTTTCTTGCCTTGCATCTAGGAATTGGCTGAACCTTGAGCCTGCAATATCAGACTGTTCAGACACATGGATCAGCCTTTGGGAGCTTATAGAAAGTGAGATGGAGAATGAGCTCAGTGGGAAAGCTGATGAAGTAATAGGTAGATGGATATGGATACAGGCAAAGCTGAAATACCTTTCTGGCTTTACAGATCATGTGCAGAAGGAATTTGTGCTGCAGTTCCCACCAGAAGCGACCATCCAGGTAGGACACAACAAAAGAGGCTTTTTGTCCAAAGGCCTCAGTCAAGAGCAACCAGTTCCTCTGGGGACAGTGTCCTGGTTTCGGCAGGGATAGAGTTAATTTCCTTCCTAGTAGCTGGTACAGTGCTGTGTTTTGGATTTAGGGTGAGAACAATGTTGATAACACACCAATGTTTTAGTTGTTGCTAGGTAGTCCTTACACTAGTCAAGGACTTTTCAGCTCCCCATGCTCTACGGACTGAGAAGGCTGGAGGTGCACAAGAAGCTGGGAGGGGGCACAGCCAGGACAGCTGACCCAAACTGGCCATTTTGACATTCCATACCATGTGACATCATGCTCAGTATGTAAATCTGGGGGAAGAAGAAGGAAGGGGGGGACGTTCGGAGTGATGGTGTTTGTCTTCCCAAGTCACCGTTACGTGTGATGGAGCCCTGCTTTCCTGGAGATGGCTGAACACCTGCCTGCCCATGGGAAGTAGTGAATGAATTCCTTGTTTTGCTTTGCTTGCACGCGCGGCTTTTGCTTTACCTATTAAACTGTCTTTATCTCAACCCATGAGTTTTCTCACTTTTACCCTTCCAATTCTCTCCCCCATCCCACTGGGAGGGAGTGAGCAAGTGGAGTTGCTGGCTGAGGTTAAACCACAACAGACAGGCACCTTTCAGCTTCTTGATGTAGCTTGGACCATGTTGGAGGCAGGGGTTATAGGTCAGACAGCTGGGAGGGCAGGGGATGCCTGGTGGCCAATGGCTGAAGGTGAGTCAGCAGTGTGCCCTTGCGGCAAAGCAGACCAACTGCACACTGAGGTGTCTTAATAAAAATATAATTAGCACACCCAGGGAAGTGATCCTTCTCCTCTATTTGTCACTCATGAGACCGTGCCTGGCATCCTGTGTCCAGTTTGGGGCTCCTTGGTGTTTAGGAAAGGTATTGACATGTGGGAACGAGTCCAGCGGAAGCCCCCAAGGCAGCCAGGGGGCTTGAAGGCATGACGCACTGAGAGCCTGAGGGAACGGGGCCTTAGGAAAAGAAGGCTCAAGGGAGACCTCATGGGTATCTACAATTATGTGTTCCGAGGATGTGGAAAAGATGGAGCCAAGCTCTTCTCAAAGGTGCATCGGACGAGAGGCAACGGGCACAGTTGGGAACCTGAGAAATTCTATTTAGATATTAGAAACACCTGTCGTGCAGGCTCTGGCCTTGGAAATTTTCAAGACTTGATGGGTACAGCCCCGACCAGCCTGATCTCATGAGACCTGCTGTGAGCAAGGACTTGGAATGGGTGGTCTGCAGAGGTCGTGTCCAACCTAAATTATGCTATTGAAAGAGTAAAAACAGTTTGGCAGGTTTGTTTCTTAAAGGCTAGGAGTAAGGAGAGGACAAATGCAGATACAACTGTTTTTGAGGAAACAATGAATGGAAGGGTTATGGTCAAGTGAAAGGACTGTTTATTTGGGTTTGAGTGGGGTTTTCCCCCCTCCAACAAGCTTTTCAGAGGCTGATTAAGGAGATAGGAGGGGCAGTGTGGCAGGCAACTTCATTTGTTGGTTCCTGAGTTATCTTCTTTTGGTTAGAGGGAGAAAGTCCACAGTGCCTGGGGGGGTGAGTGGGGCAGTTGGTGTCTGCAGGATTTGGGTGTGGTGACTATTGTGTTTGCGAGAGCTGCAGCCTTGGGATGTGGTGACAGGAGCTTGGGGCTAGACACCGTGCAGGAGCCAGGACAGGCCAACCCAGCCAAGGGCTTGAGGTTGGTGAGACAGGAGGCACAAGGCATCAAGGAACGAGAGAGGCAGAAGATGCTGCACAGGAGGATGTGTCAGAGAGGTTGGTCACCAGGTGCAGGCCTATCCCCCTTTAACCCCTCCCCTTGGAAAAGCAAAAGGTGTTGTCTGCAGGAGCAACACATGTCACTGCTGGAGGAGGGAGGACCACAGCACCGGCAATTCAATGAGCTAAGAACAAGCATTTTCTCCTCCCCATTTCATTCTTTGTTCCCCTTGCAGAGTCATTTCCGGCAGCTCTGCTCTCTCGGGGCTCTTGGTGGGGACGTGGGGGTTCTCTGAGTCTCTCTCACACGTGCAGGAGGATCGGTCTCAGCATGCACCTCAGGTATCTCATCCTCGCTGCCTTCCTGAGGCAGCCACTGGGTAAGCATTGGCTTTGACTGGAGGCACGATTGCTCTTCTTCCCACGAGACCCTCACCCTCTCAACAGATCTCTGCAGGGAGCTGCTCTTGAATTGTGGGCAAATGCTGGGAAACATCAGATCACACGGGTGGATTTGCACCTGCTTTCTCAAGACGCTGTTACTGATGGAAAAGATGAGACAGAGAAGAAACAGCTGCTCTCCTGATCATCTCAGAGCCCTTCCCTTCCTTTTCTCTTGCCAACTGTCCACCTCTCTCTGCCTCTCTCTTCTGATCTGTCTGGGCCCAGTGTTTCACAGACATAGCATTGCAGAAGCTCTTTTCTGCCTCGGCACTACATATATTCTGGCACACAGGACTTTTGAAAGTCGATGCAGGGACATGAAAGCTCTCTCATCCCACTCACATTCTTAGGGTGTCCCAGTCTCTCTCCTGGCTGGCACATCTCATGCAGAATGCCCTGCCTATCCATTCCTCCTGCAATTCTGCACTGCCAGGGCTTCCTTTTCCCTCCCTTCCTAGACCTCAGAGCCTTTTGAGAGGACAGGGAATGGGAAGCAGGATGAAACATCGTGCAGGAGTTCCCAGGTCCCTCCCCGTGGGGTCCTGGAGCCAGCACAGGAGGGCCAGGCACTACAGGCTGTTCCCTGGAGGCTCCGGGCAGCACGAGGGTCAGGACGGAAGACCTGGGTGAAAGCAGAGCTCTCCTCTGGGGGTACCCCTGTGGGAGGCAATTGGCATTATTGTGCTATGGGATCCACGCTGAGCTGAGGTCTCAGGCCTCCTGCCCAAAGTCACTCACCGCCTTGCTGTTCCCATCCATGGGGCTCTGGCTGCAGCACAGGGGACAGGGAGCCTTCTCGTCTGACACTGCATCCCCTCCTGTTTTGCATCTCGGAGCCTTTCCCTGCACAGCCACTGACCCTTGCTTTCTTCCAGGCACCACGGCGCAGACCACCGTCACCCAGCAAGAAGGACAAGTCACAGTAGAGGAGAGAGACACCTTCCAGAGCACCTGCACCTACCAGACCACTAACTTTAATGGCTTGTTCTGGTACCAGCAGAAGAAGGGACAAGCCCCACAGCGTATCTCATATCAGGCAGCAGCTGGCCCCAAGCAGAGCAGCCGTCTCACCACGCTGCTGAACACCACAGGGAAATACAGCCTCCTGCAGCTGGAGGAAGTCGAGGTCTCTGACAGTGCCTTGTACCTCTGTGCTGTGCGAGACACCCTGGTGCAGGGAGGTTCCTTGGCTGTGCAGCAAGCCAGGGGAGGGAGGGGATGTGTGTGTGCAAGGCTGCGCTTGGGGGAAGGGGCCCTCAGCTCTCCCCTGGCAGTGCTGCTTCCCCTGTAAACCCAGCGCTCCACAGGACAAGATCCTCTTCCAGGAGAGGACATGTCGGTGGCTTGAGAGGAAGAAGAGGTGATGAAAGAGTCTCAGGTTCCCTTGTTTTCACCATGGGTTATCTGGTTATTCTGCCCATGGCTTTGGAGAGGTGATGGGCATGAAGGAGTTTAGGACTGCTTGTGCAATGGTTCCTTGCTGCTGCTCTTTGCTTTATGGTTTTCTCTACGGCACAGTGCTTCTGCAGGAATTCCTGCTGGCCTGTCTCTTAGAGTAACTGCTCCGGGATGTGCCCCTCAGAGGTCAGAGCTCAAAGTAAGATGAAAAACATAAATATGTTGAATCTCATGAACTGTATGAGATTCAACAAGGCCAAGTGCCGGGTCCAGCACTTCGGCCACAACAACCCCATGCAGCGCTACAGGCTTGGGGAAGAGTGGCTGGAAAGCTGCCTGGCAGAAAAGGACCTGGGGGTGTTGGTTGACAGCCGGCTGAACATGAACCATCAGTGTGCCCAGGCGGCCAAGAAGGCCAATGGCATCCTGGCCTGTATCAGAAAGAGTGTGGCCAGCAGGAGTAGGGAAGTGATCCCTGTACTCAGCACTGGTGAGGCTGCACCTCGAATACTGTGTTCAGTTTTGGGCCCCTCACTACAAGAAGGACATCGAGGTGCTGGAGCGTGTCCAGAGAAGGGCAACGAGGCTGGTGAGGGGTCTGGAGAACAAGTCTGATGAGGAGCGGCTGAGGGAGCTGGGGTTGTTTAGCCTGGAGAAAAGGAGGCTGAGGGGAGACCTCATCGCTCTCTACAACTCCCTGAAAGGAGGTTGTAGCGAGGTGGGTGTTGGTCTCTTCTCCCAAGTAACAAGTGATAGGACGAGAGGAAATGGCCTCAAGCTGCGCCAGGGGAGGTTTAGATTGGACGTGAGGAAAAATGTCTTTCCTGAAAGAGTGGTTAAACATTGGACCAGACTGCCCAGGGAAGTGGTGGAGTCCCCATCCCTGGAGGTATTTAAAAGACGCGTAGATGCGGCGCTTAGGGACATGGTTTAGTGGGCATGGTGGTGTTGGGTTGACGGTTGGACTCGATGATCTTAGAGGTCTTTTCCAACCTTAACGATTCTATGACTCTATGATTCTAATAACATGCCACGGGGCAATGCTCCTTCCTGGAATTACACGATTACAACAATTGTGGAAAATACTCAGAACTACCCTGTGGACCCTCCAGTTGCTGTGTGGCCATGTGCTGGGATCTGGAGAACCTGCTCTCCCCTGTGCACTCTGTCCCTCCTTGGAGCCCTCCTCATGCCCTACCTCGTGGGCTTCCCCCAGTCCTTCCTCATTTCTTCTGCAGTGGGACCAGGCTGTACAGCTCTGTCCAAGGTCTCAGTGAGAGAAGAGGCCACCAGGCAGAGGTGGGCAACAGGCCCTGCCAGGAGAAGAGCTGGCCTTAGGGAAAGCAGCTTCATGCCTGGGGGAAAGCCAGGCACCACAGAGCAGCCGTGGGGGCTTGGGCATTGGCTGCTGTCCTTGGGGCTCCCTGTCTGGTGGGAGCTGGGGCTGTGTGTGAGAGGCATGAGGGCCCTGGTGTGTGGCCTGGCCAGGATGACTGCAACATCAATCTGTGAGTCACCTTAGCCCTGTGCATCTGTGTAACTGCTGGGCTGTGGAGGGAACTGTTTGGGGGGTGGAGGGTGTATAGGTGACCTGTCCTTCCTGTCCTTGCCCTTGGGTGCAGGCCATGCTTTTTCATTCTGGAGACAGGTGGGAGGATGAGGAGGAAAAGGTGGGGCTGTTTTTTCTCACACCATCCCCACTCGGGCATCCTTTGGGGCCATCTTCTGACTGAGCTGCTTTTCCCAGCACAGGGCTACCCAAAGCAGGAAGAACTCCCTTCTGCACAAGCCTGTGAGCTGCTGACCTCTCAGAGCCTCCAGCAGCACTGGGCTATTCTCTAGGCGATAGCAGTATTCAGCCTCCCTGTCTGCTGAACGTGCTCTGCTGCCATGGGGCCGTATCTGAGCAGAGATGCCAGAAGGCAGGGCCTGATCACCACTGGCTGTGGGGGAGCTGAGTATGTCTTCCTCAGCTCCAAGAGACAGTGACAGGAAGAGACCCATTGCCCTGGGTCCTACCCTCCTCTTCCTCTGGGATTGATGAAATGTCCGCCTGTGCCTCCACCTTACGCCCTGACACCCAAGGCAATGCCTTTCTTCCACAGCCATTTGATACAATGTCCACCAAGAAAAGGATTATGTGGAGGCAGAGGCTGGGATGCAGAAAACATTAATGACTCTGAGGTGGGAAACAAGTTCATTTAGAGAGGAGGCGGCCAGAGCAGGGAGAGCACTGGCAGCTGCCAAAAGTCTGTGCCCATTGCCCATGGTGGAGATCACACAGGGCATCCATCTGCCTGCTGGACGGAGGGAGAGGGGCCAGCAGATACCCCAGGTTGGCTCTGGGGTTCTTACAGCCCAGAAGAACAGAAGACAAGAAAGTGATGGGAGAGAGTGGAAGGCTGGGGAGATAGACTTTGGCCATGTTTTCAGAAGGCCCCAGCTGCCCTGCTTTGGAAGGCCAGCACTGGATGCTCAGCCACTCTGAAACTGATGACCAGGAGCTCTGTCCTCAGTCCAGCATGAGCTTCTGGGTTCCTGGAGGTCCTTGTCTTGACTGTCACCAGTGGCTTTAGCAGCAGGTGCACCTTCTGCCATAGTAGCGGTTGGAAATGCCAGAGAGGTCACAGCACCCAGAGGTGATGGGCGCTCCATCACAGCTGAGGATGCTGCCAACAGCAGTGGAGGTGGAGGAGCCCACAACAGTGTTCTGTGGGAAGGAGCTGAGGATGGGGCCAGGCAGGGCCACCACCACAGGAGGGGGCTGGATGACGACGGTGGAGTTCTGGCACTGCCTGGCACAGGGCTCATTGCAGCTGTTGGCCAGTGGGGTGGGGCCGCAGGGCCGGCATGGCAGGCACTGGTTGTAGCAGGACATGTCTCTAAGGGTGGAGGTGCACCTGGGAGAGAGGGCATGGAGGAAGCAGAGCACAAGGGTGCTTGAGGAGCAGCCTGGTTACCCTGTCACAAAGGAGCCAAGACCACTACTGAGTGGGGACACGGATGCTCGGCCAACAGCCATGCTGCCTTCATTGCCCTACAAAGAGCAGCCTGGCCCAGGGAGGCTGTCTCCTAGTGCATAAACCAAAAATCCTCTCAGCCACGTCCCAGCCTCTCTCTAAGCAGACCTTCTCACCACTTCCCTCTCTCATGACAAGAAGTTCCAAATCCCAGCACAGGCCAGAGCCAATATCAGCTGAGATGTCCATCGAGACAAGATCTTGCTTCGGAAGAGGAGGAGAAGGGGCTTCAGAATCACCTGGCTCCCAAGGAGAAGGAGGCAAGAGAAGTGGATGAGAGAGCAGGGACTTGGGCTGGCTTTTATACCTGCCCTCCATTGCCACAGGACCAGAGGCACCCTTTGCAGAGGTAACAATTTTCATCTTGACAAGCTCATCTTGAATGCAAACCATCACAGCTAATGATACGGGCTGTGCTTTGGTTTCCTGTACTGCTGCCTTTTCATGTCCAGGTTTATGCCATGCCCATTCCCCAGTGAAGGCTTCTTCTGAGCACTGGGATGAAAGGCCCTGGGATTTCTTGGGCAGGAATGCAGCATTGCGGGCAGAAGACTCAGCTCAAGTGCTGGACGGGTCCAAGCAGGCAAGTGACATCAGCATGGGCCACTCCAGTCGGGCTGTTTGAAGTGTCGTTCTCAGGAAGAAGCTGCAGCAATCCTCAGCTGGATGCCGAAGGGCTCCCGTGCATGAGGATGTACCCTACCTTTTTCTTTCCCTCCCTCCTCTGCTTACCCCGACGGTCACTTGTTGTTGCCTCCCCAGGTGTGTGCATTGTGCTGCGAGGTTTTGACCCCATCCTGCCTAACACTGCCCTCAGGAAAAAATTCTGGCCGGTTTGGTCCCCACTCTGTGCAGTCTGTGAGCACACAAACAATGGCATGGGCATGCCTGGGGCCTTGTCCTTCCCCAGAATGCTCTAGCCATGTCACAGGTGTCCCCAGCTGTCCTTGGCAGAGTCCACGGTTGGTTGTGTCCCTATGTGTCTTCCTGTCTTATGTGTACTTGTGTGCAGCCGTGTTTGTGTGGATGCACACAGGAGCACAAATTTGTGGATGACTTGATGCTGGTGTACATCAGCATGTGTCTGTGTGTCCTTGTGTGTCCCTCATCACGAGGAAATGTGCTGCTCATGGTGGAGACACTCACATGAGCGACAAAGTGCAGCAGGTTCCCAGGGTCAGAAGGAGCCTGAGCGCAGCCCAACGGTGATGGCACGAGCCTGCTAGGGATCTGTCCAGGGAAGGGGCACTGAAATGTTGCCCCTGTCTCCTGAGCCCTCCTTTTCCTGCCCCTCCAAAGCTCACACTCCACTGCTGCCAAGTTCAGGCCCCAGCAAGGATGGTTTCACTCCAGTTCGGATCCTCGGTTGAATTCCGTGTAACAACATTGGGAGTGCCTCAGCATGGCTGGCAGTCCCCCCTGCCTGCCTCTCCAGGCCAGGACACAGCTGCTCTCCCCAGTGCTAGAGAGTTCAAAAGGATGGGGATGGCTTTATGGGCAGGGAGAAAGGCTGAGGAATCCTGCTGACCATGTGCTGGCCATCCCTGAGTGGATCTGCTTCCAATGCAGTGTCGGTGGTGTCTGGGGTGGGACACAGCCCTCTCTCATGTCCATGTCAATGCCAAATGTACTTGTGCAGCCCATCAACCTGGTGTCATGTCGGGCAGGGGCTGAGACCTTGGACCAAACAGGTGCTGAATGAAAGGGATATGGAGCCTGACGTCACTGTGCTGTGAGTGGAAGGACAGACCCTGTGGCTTTCACAAGGAAAGACAAAGAGCTGATGACTGCTTTGGACTTCAGCCCACAAGTACCTTCATGCCCTGCATTAGAATCTCAGTCTGAGTGCCCAGCAACTGCCCCTGGGAGGGAAGGGACATTGGATTCAAGACCACATCTCCCAAAGCCTGCTGCTGTCCCACAGGCATGTCCAGAACAGACCCTCTTTCTGACAAGGGCTGTCCACGGTGTGTAAAGTTCCTGAGCCCATCTCCCCTCCTGAATCTCTGTCTGCCTGGGCTCAGGTCCAACTTGGAGACAGTGCAGTCGAGGCCTTCCCCTCTTCTCTTTAGTGACCTTCAGTGACAACGCTGCCAGGGAGCTCTTCTGGGAGAGCTCAGCCAGGGCCGATTTCCCTCTCTGTGGAGCTGCTTCTGAGCTGAGGCTCTAGCGTAGCTGAGGGCCAACCTCGTTGATTTCTCATGAGGTTAACGGGCACTGTGACCAAGGAAAGGGCAGGGGAGTTGTGTACCTAGAGTTGAGCAAGACCTTTACAGCCTCTCTCCTACTTCCTTTATGACCAAATTGGAGATGAATGGCTTCAGTAAGAGGATAATGAGGTGGGTGGAAGATTGGCTGGACTACCAGGCTCAACAAGTTGTGACCAGTGGTGCAAAGTCCAGCTGGCAGACACTTACTACCGGGGTCTCTCAGGGATCAGCAGTAGAATCATAGAATCATAGAATCATTGAGGTTGGAAAAGACCTCTAAGATCATCGAGTCCAACCGTCAACCCAACACCACCAGGCCCACTAAACCATGTCCCTAAGCGCCTCATCTACACGTCTTTTAAATACCTCCAGGGATGGGGACTCCACCACTTCCCTGGGCAGCCTGTTCCAATGTTTAACCACTCTTTCAGTAAAGAAATTTTTCCTTACATCCAATCTAAACCTCCCCTGCCGCAACTTGAGGCCATTTCCTCTCGTCCTATCGCTTGTTACTTCGGAGAAAAGACCAACACCCACCTCGCTACAACCTCCTTTCAGGTAGTTGTAGAGAGCGATGAGGTCTCCCCTCAGCCTCCTTTTCTCCAGGCTAAACAACCCCAGCTCCCTCAGCCGCTCCTCATCAGACTTGTTCTCCAGACCCCTCACCAGCCTCGTTGCCCTTCTGTGCACACGCTCCAGCACCTCAACGTCCTTCTTGTAGTGAGGGGCCCAAAACTGAACACAGTATTCGAGGTGCAGCCTCACCAGTGCCGAGTACAGGGATCACTTCCCTACTCCTGCTGGCCACACTCTTTCTGATACAGGCCAGGATGCCATTGGCCTTCTTGGCCACCTGGGCACACTGATGGTTCATGTTCAGCCGGCTGTCAACCAGCACCCCCATGTCCTTTTCTGCCAGGCAGCTTTCCAGCCACTCTTCCCCAAGCCTGTAGCGCTGCATGGGGTTGTTGTGGCCCAAGTGCAGGACCCGGCACTTGTCCTTGTTGAATCTCATACAGTTGGCCTGGGCCCATCGATCCAGCCTGTCCAGGTCCCTCTGCAGAGCCTTCCTACCCTCGAGCAGATCAACACTCCCGCCCAGCTTGGTGTCATCTGCAAACTTACTGAGGGTGCACTCAATCCCCTCATCCAGATCATCAATAAAGATATTAAACAAGACCGGCCCCAGTACTGAGCCCTGGGGAACACCGCTCGTGACCGACCGCCAACTGGATGTAACTCCATTCACCACAACTCTCTGGGCCCGGCCGTCCAGCCAGTTTTTGACCCAGCGCAGAGTCCACCTGTCTAAGCCGTGAGCCGCCAGCTTCTCTAGGAGAATGCTGTGGGAGACAGTGTCAAAGGCCTTGCTGAAGTCCAGGTAGACCACATCCACAGCCTTTCCCTCATCCACTAGGCGGGTCACCTGGTCATAGAAGGAGATCAGGTTGGTCAAGCAGGACCTGCCTCTCATGAACCCGTGCTGGCTAGGCCGGATCCCCTGGTTGTCCCGCTCATGCCTTGTGAGCGCCCTCAAGATGAACCGCTCCATAATCTTCCCTGGCACCGAGGTCAGGCTGACAGGCCTGTAGTTCCCCGGATCCTCCTTCCGGCCCTTCTTGTGGATGGGCGTCACATTGGCAAGCCTCCAGTCATCCGGGACCTCCCCCGTTCAGCAGGACTGCTGATAAATGATGGAGAGCGGCTTGGCGAGCACCTCAGCCAGCTCCCTCAGCACTCTTGGGTGGATCCCATCCGGCCCCATAGACTTGTGAGTGTCCAGGTGGCATAGCAGGTCATTGACTGCTTCCTCTTGGATTACAGGGGGTTCATCCTGCTCGCCGTCCCCATCTTCCAGCTCGGGGGGCCGAGTACCCTGAGGATAACTGCTCTGCCTGTTAAAGACTGAGGCAAAGAAGGCATTGAGTACCTCAGCCTTTTCCTCATCCTCAGTGACAATGTTCCCTCCTGCATCCAATAAAGGATGGAGATTCTCCTTGGCTCTCTTCTTGTCATTAATATATTTGTAAAAACTTTTTTTGTTGTCTTTAACGACAGCGGCCAGATTGCGTTCTAGCTGGGCTTTTGCCTTTCTCATTTCTTCTCTGCACGACCTAACAAGATCCCTGTACTCTTCTTGAGTCGCCTGCCCCTTCTTCCACAAGCGGTAAACTCTCCTTTTTTTCCTGAGTCCCAGCAAGAGCTCCCCGTTCAGCCAGGCCGGTCGTCTTCCCCGCCCATTCTTCTTACGGCGTACAGGGACAGCCTGCTCCTGCGCCTTTAAGACTTCCTTCTTGAAGATCGTCCAGCCTTCCTGGACCCCTTTGCCCTTCAGGACCGTCTCCCACGGGACTCTCTCAACCAACGTCCTGAACAGGCCAAAGTCCGCCCTCCGGAAGTCCATGGTTGTGGTTTTGCTGCCCCCCCTCCTTACTTCACCAAGAAGCGAGAATTCTATCATTTCATGGTCGCTAAGCCCAAGACGGCCTCCGACCACCACATCTCCCACCAGTCCTTCTCTGTTTGTAAGCAGCAGGTCGAGCGAGGCACCTCCCCTGGTAGGCTCACTTACCAGCTGTGTCAGGAAGTTGTCTTCCACACACTCCAGGAACCTCCTAGACTGCTTCCTCTCTGCCGTGTTGTATTTCCAGCAGATGTCCGGGAAGTTGAAGTCCCCCACAAGAACAAGGGTTAGCGATTGAGAGACTTCTGCCAGCCGCTTATAGAACGCTTCATCTGCCTCTTCATCCTGGTTGGGTGGCCTATAACAGACTCCCAGCAGGATATCTGCCTCGTTGGCCTTCCCCCTCATCCTTACCCATAGACACTCAACCGTACCATCATCACAATCGTTGAGCTCTAGACAATCAAAACACTCCCTAACATACAGGGCCACCCCACCGCCTCTCCTTCCTCGCCTGTCCCTTCTGAAGAGTCTATAGCCATCCATTGCAGCACTCCAGTCGTGAGAGTCACCCCACCATGTTTCTGTGAGGGCGACTAAGTCATATCTCTCCCGCTGCACAATGGCTTCCAGCTCCTCCTGCTTGCCACCCATGCTGCGTGCATTGGTGTATATGCACTTGAGCTGGGCTGTCGATTTCGCCCCCGGCATCGGCACGCCACCCCTCGGCTCATCTCTAGCGAGCCTGGTTTTATCCCCTTCCCCCTTCGAACCTAGTTTAAAGCCCTCTCAATGAGCCCTGCCAATTCATGAGCCATGATCCTTTTTCCCTTGTGAGACAGCTGGACTCCGTCTGTCACCAGCAGGCCCGGTGCCATGTAAACCTCCCCATGATCAAAAAAGCCAAAATTCCTCCGATGGCACCAGCCCCTGAGCCACGCGTTGATCAGGTGTGTTTTCCTGCTCCTTTCGGTATCCTTCCCTGCCACTGCAGGGATAGAGGAAAACACTACCTGTGCTCCCGATCCTTGAACCAGTCGCCCCAGTGCCCTGAAGTCCCTTTTGATCGCTGCAGGACTTCTCTCTGCAACCTCATCACTGCCAGCCTGTATAACCAGCAGCGGGTAGTAATCAGAAGGCCGTACTAAACCAGGGAGCTTCCTAGTGATGTCTCTGACCTGGGCCCCAGGGAGGCAGCAGACTTCCCTGTGGGACGGGTCCGGTCGGCATATCGGGCCCTCTGTTCCCCTCAGAAGGGAATCGCCTACGACAATTACCCTCCTTTTTTTCTTAGCAGCGGCAGTCATAATGCGTGGGGCTGACTGCCTCACCCTAGGCAACCCCCCGGATGGACCTTCGTCTACATCCTCGCTTGCCTCACCCTCAAGTTCCAGGGCCCCATATCTGTTGTGTAAAGGCAACCGGGAAGGTGAGGGAGGCCGGGCGGGGGTTCGCCTGGCACGCCGAGCAGGGACCCGTTTCCATCCCCCCCCGTCGCTTAGGTCCCCTCTTTCTACATGGTGGCAAGAAGGCAGGGGATCCTCTGCTTCTCGCGGAGCCTCCATCTGCTGCCTCTGCCTCAGGGACGGTAGGGTGCAGCTCCACCAATCTATCTCCCTCTCACACTCCCGGATACTCCTCAACCTTTCCACCTCCTCCTTCAGCTCTGCCACCAGGCCGAGCAGATCATCCACCTGGTCACACCGCACACAGGTGGTGTCTCTGCCGCCCTCCGGTACAGCTGACAGGCTCAGGCACTCCCTGCAGCCAGAGACCTGGACAGCTGTATGCTTGCGTGTGAGCTCCGTCTGGGTCGCCACATTCCTTCTGGCGACGGCTTTCGGCCAAGTGGAAACCATAGCCGGTCCTCTTCTCGGTAGCCTACGATTACCAATTGAGTTGGCCTCTGGAGCCGGGAGCGGGGCTGCGCCTTGCCCGCTCGCCTTCCCTGCGCGAACTGCCGCGCCACGTCCTTCTGACGCGCCACGTCCTGTTCGCCGCGCTCCGGGTCGCTCGCGCTCCCTGGGGGCTGCTCTTCTAAGTGACAGGGTTAGGCCGCCGCCCCTCTTGTCCCCGCCCACGCTGAGTCAGAGCTGCCGCTCGTCAGGAACGCCCTCCTCCGGCTCGGGGAATGGGGGGGCTGGGGCTCCCTCTCGCTCCCTGCGCTTTTGCTTTTTCGCGGGTTTGGCCGCGGTTTTTGCCGCTTCAGGAAGGGTCCCCCGTCGCGATCCTCCGCTCCGGAGCCCTTCGCCTCGGTGGCTTCGCTGAAATGGCGAATAGGACCAATACTCCAATGTTTTCATGAACGCCATGAGTAGTGGGAAGGTCGGCACTTCCTGCAGGTTTGGGGATGACACCCAACCACAGGGTGTACACAGGCGATAGGTACACTGATCTCTGTTAGCCAAATTGTTCCCAGCAGGTCCAGGAACTACTTGTTCAAAGGAAACAGAGAAGATGGACCAGACTGTGGAAGTGCTCTGTGACAGGAGTAGAGGCAATGAACAGCTGCTGGAACATGGGGAGTTCTAGTTAAGCAACGGGCTAAAAGAAAAAGTGAGAGCTGGAATGGATTGCCCTGGGAGTTTCTGCAATCTCCATCCTGGAGCAGCCTGATCTAATAGGAACTGTTCCAAGCAGGTGTTGATCTAAAGGGAGGGGACTTCTGGAGGTCCCTTCTCACCTACATTCTGACTCTGGGATTCCCCCCGCTTCCCGGCCCTCCCTGACCCCTGCACGCCCACGGGCACATGTGTCCTCACACCCCCTCTGCCACAACACAACTCTTAGCCATTGTGCTGGGACTGCGGAGGGGCAGCTGAAGGGAGGCTCTCAGCCTCCTCGCTGCCATCCACAGGGAATCAGTGGCTGCTGTTTCCAGCCCCTGAGCTGGGAGACAGCCATGGGAAGCTGGTCCATCTCCTGGGTCAGGGCCCTGCAGCTGTCCCCGGCTGCAGCGGGCACTGTGCACGCTTGTTCTTGCTGGGGAGCCCTGGCTGGAGGAGGGGAAGAGTCCACTTCCCAGGACAGCAGCTTGTGGCCCTGCAGAGCCACCGAGCACTCTTAGCCCGGGCGAGACCCCGAGCGGCGCCGGCGCAGGGCTCCGCCCCGCGGCGGAGCTGGCGGCGGCGGAGAGGTGAGGAGTGGAGGTGGCGGAGAGGAGGCGGCGGAGAGGAGGCGGCGGTGCCGGAGCAGAGAGCCGGGGCTGGCGGGGGGCAGCGAGGCGCGGGCGGCGGAGCGGCGGCATGCGGCGGTGCCGGGGCGCAGGGCTGGCGGGGCTGGCCGCGGTGCTCCTGGGTGCGCGGGGCTGGCGGCGGGGGCCGGGGCTGGGCCCGGGGTCTTCCCCGGGGAGCCCAGCGCCAGCTCTTCCCTCTCGTTCTTCAAGGCATCTTTCCCCCTCCCTGCCTCTCTGCCATCTCTCGTCCCCCTTTCCGAACCCTCCAAGTCCCCTTTTCCTATTCTCCCTCTTACTTCACCATCCCTGTTGGTACGAGCCCGCTTGCATTTACGCCTGTCTTTCCATGCACCCTCTCCTTCCCCTGTGCATTCTGCAGTTCTTATTGCCCTGAATACAGCCCTCTGTCCTTCACTCTAACACCTCCTCTCCCTCTCTGCTCTTTATCCATTCATCCACCCACCTTTTGACCCATCTCTCCATGCATCTACCATCCCTAAGCCTTCCTCCTACTCTGAGAGCCCTCTCTCATCTCTCCCTCTGCTTTCTACATATCTGTAGGCACAAGTTTGCTTTACTACACCGTGCCATACATCCACTCATCGCCCTGTGCATTCAGCATTTATTCTTCTTCTGAATTCAGCCCTCCATCCTTCACTGTAACGCACCCAACTCTCCTGTCCCCTCTCCCTCTCGCCATCCATGCACCTGACTTTCACTCTATCTCTGCATGCATCAATTTCAAATTCCCTCCCAGACTTCTCCCCTCGCTCCACACACCCGCACCAGGATCACTCTCCATCCCTGTTGACTGGTACATGGCCCCGTCCGTTCCAGTCTGGCTCTGTCTCACTGCCACTGTTCCTGACTGTTTCTCTGGGAAAAGAGCCACCAGAGCTGGGCGACCTTTGGTGATCTTTGGCCCTTCTTTCTCCTTTCTTGGCAGTGGCTGCAGTCAGAGCCCAGGTGCAGCAGGAGCCGTCGGCAGAGACCACTGAGGGCACCGGCATCAGCATCAACTGCTCACACCCCAACATGCAAACCGGGGACACCATCTACTGGTTCCGTCAGCTCCCGGGCCGAGGCCCCGCATTCATCGTGAGCGGTCACAAAGGCACCAAAGATCTGCAGGACCCTCCGGGGCGGCTGTCGGTGGCGGCAGACCGCCGGTCCAGCGCCCTGCGGCTCGCCCGGCCCCGGCGCGGGGACGCGGCGGTGTATTACTGCGCCCTGGGAGACACGGGGAGAGGAGCCGGGGCTGCGGCCGGGCACGAACCGCCGCGGGCGGGGCCGGGCGCGTGTGTCGGGGGCGGGGGGACAGCCCCGGCCGGGCCCGCCAGGGGGCGCTACCGCTCGGCCCGCCGGGGCCGCCTCGCCCCGCCCGGCCCCGCCCGGCCCCGCCCGGCCCCGGCCCGCGGGGCGGTTCCCCCGCCCCACCGGCACCGGCACCGCCTTCAGCATCGACCCTGGCACCGGCACCGGCATCGGTACTGGCACCGGCACCGGGCCCGCCGAGGCCCCGCAGCCCCGGGAGGTCCCCCCGACGCGGCTCCGGAGCCGCCCACCGGGCAGAAACCTTCTCCCGCCTCTCACCCCCCGATCACCCCCGCACTCCACCGGGAGGCAGACTGAAATCCCCCGCCACAGTGGCGGTGGCGCGGAATGAATCGCGACAGGAACGGTGGCGGTGTCCGGCCGTGCCCGGGAAGGAGCGATTGCAGCCGCCGGCCCCGCTGGCTCCCGGCGAGGAGCAGCGCCTTTCTGCTCTGCACGGGGAGGCGGGCAGCAGAGACCCTCCTGCCCACGGGCAGCCGGGCAGCCCTCGGTCCTGCCGCACGAACCGGGCACTGCTGCTGCTCAACGGGCAGGGGCTGGGGATCTCTTCCACCCCACTGACGTAGCCGGGCCCTGTTAGAACAGAAAGACCCAACTGGTACAGTGCGAATACAAGCCTTTGCTTTGAAACCACAAGCAGAAGTGGTTTCTTGCCGGTAACCTTGTAAATAGGCTCAGATACACAATTACAAACTGAAGCCTCCAGCTCCACAGCCCGCTTCCAAGGCGCTCCTGCTGGTGTTGGAAAGGCATCCTGTAGAGCTGGCAGCTCCACCTCGGCACCAACATGAGAAGGAGATACTGATTGTCACAGACGCCTTCAAGTGTATCCCACAGTGGCTGGTGTTCAGGACATAGAGCTTGTTGCACAGGATTCCCCTTAACCTCAGACTGAGAGCCTTTGGTGTTGAAGTGAAGTCCAGGAGATAGGAGAGAAGCTTGAGCTGGGCACTTGTTGAAGGACACATCTGAGACTCAAGCTCAGACCTCAGGAGAGAGCCACAAAGAGATCAGCTAAGTTGCCCTGCGGGGCTGAAGGTCTGAGGTGAGTGAGAGCTGGAAAGAGGCCTCTGGGCATGGGGTCCTGGGCCCAGTCGGTCCCCAGAGAGGCCTGTGTGGCTGTAGGAGCTGACACAGCTGTGAAAGTCCATGTTCGCAGGCTGCAGAGGCAGAGAGGAAAGGTTGGGCCCTCTTCCCTGCCTCAGCTGGGGACTGTTGTGGCAGCTATGGTTGTACTACAAGGGAACTCCTGGCAGGTCTGCAGTCATTGGAGAGCAGAGGGCAGCCCACCGTCCTTCTGCCATGGCCTCGACTCAACAACAGGACCCCGAAGGCCTTGTGGGAGCGGGGTTGTGAATGAGGGCTGCTATGCTAATAACCTGCTTCCTGCAGTCCCTGCCAACGGTGTGAGCAAAGGGCCCTGGGTGAGAAGTGGCAGAGGAGCCCTGCTCCAGGCAGCAGACATCGGAAGACATTAAAATCAAGTAGGCCTTTGGCTTGCCTGGGTATTGGGGTTCTGGGGCCCAGGGTGGGACAAGCAGCTGGAGGTTGTGGGTAATGTGGGCAGGTGAAGGGACACGGAGGGACTACCTGTACAACGCAGAGCTGTGTTGCCGTGTCCTCCCCCTGCCAGAGTGCGGGAGTGTGTCTGTCCCTGTGCGGCTGGTTTCTGCAGCAGATGCTCTTTACAGAGATGTTTCTCTTCAGGCACTTCCTCCATGGCCAGAGGCGAAGGCGGAGGGTGTGCGACACCAGGGTCCAGGCACTTCAGTGTGTCCTCTCTCCATCCAGACAGTCCCAGGGACAGGGTGGACATGGGTGGGTACAGGGGTGCCTTCTCCATCTCCTGCAGAGCTGGGTGCAGGCCTGTGCAGCTGGCTGGGTGGTTGATGTCAGGAGAAGTTTGGAAGGGATGCCTTTCCCTCTGATGGACAGTACTTAAACCATGAGGCTCTAGAGAGCCTTCTTGCGGTCGAGGTTGAGGGACAGACCCAAAGAGGCCTGCCTGGAGCAGCAGGGAGAGAGTTTTGCTCCACCCTCTGAGCTGTGGTTTGGAGGCCTCTTTGATCTGGCAGAGGCAGAAGAAGAGGTGAAGTTGCAAGCATCGGGTCCCTCACGCTGGCAGGTCCCTGGGCACCCCATGAAGGGAGAGCGTGACCTGGTCCTGATTTTCCTGGCAGCGCTGGTGGGACTGGCAGACTTTGGTGAGATGTAACTTTCAGGCTGGGGAGAATGAGGCAAGAGCTTGCGCCGCTGGTGGTGGAAGGGAGGAGACGTGAGTCCTGACTCCCTGGGGGATCTGGGAGTGTTTCTGTAGGGAGAGCAGGGGCTGCAGACAGGTGCAGCAAATAATCTGGGACATGTCAGGAGCAACGGGCATCAAAGGAGGAATAAGAACTCACCTTAAATTTGCAGGTACTGAGCATTTCTGAATGTGCTACTAGTATAAATAAAGCCTGAAAGAGGGAAAGATGTTAGGGAACGGAGCGATGCAGCGTATAGGAGCTTCTCTCCGAGATGTATTGGATAAATCTACAGCTCATGTCTGCTGCTGCTGAAGGAGAGACCAGCAGTTAACATAGCTCAGAGGCAGATATGGAGAGAACCAGCGGACTGAAAGACCAGTGAGTATTGCTGAAAAGCAGGATGATCCGGGATGTGAGGAGTGGCAAGATCCTGCAGAAAGAAGCGTGCAGGGACAAACAGCTCAGCCTTTCAGAGGCTAGGAAAAGTGAGCTGGAAAGTGGGGACAGTGAGCAAGCTGATGAAGTGATAGACGGACAGCTACACAGGCAAGCACAGCTGAAAGCTCTTTCTGGCTTTACAGGTCATGCGCAGAAGGACTCTGTGCTCCAGCTCCCAGCAGAAAGGACCATCCAGGTGGCACAGAGCACAACTCTGCACTGTAATTTCTCCACCAGCTATTCCAATCCCTACATCTCCTGGTACCAGCAGCGCCAGACCCGGTCCCCTCAGATGCTGCTGTGGGAGAACAAGTACAAAGCTCGCAATGATTCAGGGAGGTTCTCCTCCGTGCTGTCTGCAGAGGCCTCCCAGGTGCTTCTGCATGTGCGGGATGCCGAGCTCCAGGACAGCGCTGCCTATTTCTGTGCACTGAGCCCACACTGGTGCCCACAGAAACGTGGGGGGTGCTCTGAGGAGCGGTTCCCTCCCCGCCACTGCTTGCATGTAGCTCTGAGCCCAGCCTGCCCAGCAGCAGCACCTGGGGGCTGTGGTGAGGCTGAGGCTGTGAAGCACATGCCAGCATGAATTTTACAGCTGTATCTAGATCCAGGGTCTTTGGTGATGAAAAGAGTCCAAGGAACCTGACTTGAGGCAGACCCGTTGGAGGCTGAACCATACACAAGCCAAACCAGGCTTGTAAATGCCCTCTGCTTAAAATAGCTGGTACACTGGAGCGAGTGCTCAGGGCAAGTAACCCATCAGCTTGTCTTCTTGTTCCCTTTCCCTGTGCCTCCACCGATGGCCACAGCTGGAGAACGAAGCTTGTGGTAGGAGGCACAACTGCTCTTATGGTTTTGCCACGTGGCCGTAGTAGCCCAAGAAGGGAAGAGCCCTTCCTTGCCCTGCATCTGGGTGTCAGCTAAACCCTCAGCAAGTGAAAAAGACCCATCAGCCAGACGCTGGACAAGATTGTCTGTTCAAACCCTTCCTGCACTCATGCACTGCCAGAGAGTGGTCCCACTCTTTTTCACGTCTCTTCTCCTTCTCAGGGGAATCGCCAGTGCTCGGCTGGGAGGAACCCCTGTGGCCCTGAGTCCATGCTGGTTTCTCTGTCCAACAGCTGGTAACCACATCTCGTGATCTTGTTTCCTCCCATAGGCAACAGGAATGGTTCTGGGGACCTGTTCTCAGGCAATCCCACCCCAGCACTGCATGTGGAAGCTCAGCTGGAGGGTGCTGGCTTTCCAGCTGGATCCCACCCTATCAATTGGAGTCTGTTGCTCATGAAGCATCATCCACTTCACCTGAGAAAGCCTAGGGTACCTGGCTGTTGTCCCACTGCTCTTCCAGGATGACCTGCCTCTCCCAAGTGACGTGGGTCTGCTCTGCCAGCCCTGTTGGAGGCTTTGCATGCCCCTATTTATCTCAGAGGGCGCTAGGCAGCGTTGATGGAGAATTGACGGCAGCCCTGAGTGTCCTGCACTCCGCTGTGTCTCGGGTCCCTTGGACATTTCAGGTCCTGCTTTTGGTTGCTCTCCAGGGCTGCAGGGGGCTTCAGCGCTTCACAGACACAATTCTCCCCCAAAGCAAGGAATGACAAGCAGTGATGGCTACCTGAGGACAGATCCAGGCTCAGGCTCTTTCTCCAGCCTCGGCGGGCTGTCCCAGGGATTTTCCCAAGTGCCACTGAGAAAGAGAGCACAGCTGAGAAGGGTGGGCATCAGCCTGTCCTTGGGCACTGCTGCCTGGGCCTGGCTGCAGGTCTAAGAGCCAAGTGCCCAGCACAGGTGGACACAGGAGAATCACCTCCAGAGGCGCCACTGCTTCCAGAAGGGAAGAGGAGATGTTCAGTCCAGACTCAATCATCTCACCTGGAGAGCTCTACACTCAGGTGAAATCAACCCCACACTGTTCATAAAAGTGTATATCTGCCGTGTTGATGCCTCCTCCTTAGGAAGTGCTCACATGGACTCCCTTTGTCAGTGTGCAGAAAGAAGAGCTTTGAGAACGTGATTCGTCTGTTCTGAAATGAAAATTGGAAGGGGAAGATCAGGTGCCCTTTGGAAGTGCTAATGTCCTCCCAGTGAGTGTAAAGAGAGACTTCCTACCCAGCCAGCCTTTCTCAGCTCTGCAGTTTGGAGACTTTGCCAATCACACTAAGGTGTTTCCACAACAAAGCCCAAAATGGGTGGAACGATGGACTGTTGAAACCTGATGTGGGGCTGTAGATGTGGGAATGCCCTGACACATCTAGCAGGAAGCATAGTGATTTGCATATTTTTAATTAGAAATAAAAAAGTACATTCAGACACTGGATAGAGGGAAGGAAGGGGAGTGTAAGTTTTCTTGGGTGTCTTATGCTAGGAATAATGGCTATAGGTAGAGATACCAGACATTGCCAAATTCTATCTTGAACCAGAGCATGATTCTGTGGAACAGCTGCAAGAATGGGGCATAGATGCATCCAGAACATGTCAGACTAAATGGAGAAATACATGTCCATTTCCTAAAGCAGTGAGCCAGCTGCTGGGACTTCTTTAGGGGATTCAGGTGAATTCCTGACAAAATGAAGCACTTGGCAAACCGGAAGACCATCCTGTGGGAGGACCACTCCTCCAGTGTTCTGTCGGAGAACTGCTTGTGGATGGGGTTTGTGACCCTTTCCGAGCGCTGGGCTTTAGAGCACTGTGAGGCATTCTGAATTTACCCAGGAGTGAACAGAGGTGGGAGCTTTAGAATGGAGGCTCAGCCCAGCCTAAGACGGCTGTAAGGTGAGATGAGCTCACTGGGGAACCAGTGGCTTCTCACTACCTGTGATGCCCAGGTGCACTTACACTTCGGTGAGGAACTTCTGCAGGGCAGAAGTCGTGGGAGGGAGGGGGTGAATCTCTTTGCTCCCACTGAGGCCCGTTGAAAAGCCACTTCATTTGTTCTGGAAAGCCCACCCCAGAGCTTGCTTCACTTCCTTGTTCCTGAGTGTGTAAATGAAGGGGTTCAACAAAGAAGTTACAACTCTGTTAAAGGTATTGATGAGTTTGTTCAGATCCAGGGAGTCTGGGCCGATGGCTTGACATAGAGGAACATGGTGGAGCCATACCAGATCGTGATGACACCGAGATGGGCAGAGCAAATGGAAAAGTCCTTCTTCTGGCCATGGCTGACTGGGCCCTGCACCATTTTGCTGGGCTCACTCTGACATCTTTCTTGTACTGGGGAGCCCAGAACTGGAGCCAGCACTCCAGACACGGCCTCACCAGCGCTGAGTAGGGAGGAAGGATCAGGTCCCTTGTTCTGATCTGGCAATGCTCTTCCTACTACAGCCCAGGATGCTGTTGGTTTTCCTTTGCACGAGGGCACATTGCCACAGCAGACTCAGGAACACCCCTGAGCCGCTGAAACTGAGTGGGACACAGCAGTGAGTATTCAGGAGAAGCATCCCAGCTGCTTGTCCAGCTCTGACTCTTCCCTCAGCATCCACGAATGACCACTGCTGGGAAAGGGGGCTCTTGGGAAGAGACATGACTGCTCCTGTGGATTTACCTCCTAGCCAAAGAAGCCCAAGGAGGGAAAATGTCCTCCTAGCCCTGCATCTGGGGATCAGCAAAAGCCTCAACGTGTGAGCAAGACCCATCAGCCAGGCACAGGACAAGATTCTCTGTTCAACTCCTTGAGCTGTCCCCCTACTCTTCACTTCTCCCCTCCAGCTCTGCAACTCACCAGTGCTTGGCTGGGGGGAGTCCCTGAGTCCCTGTGGGTTCTCTGCCCAGCAGAACTGCTGGTGGCTGCATTTGTGGGATGTGCATTTCTGGGATCTAGTTTGTCCCTCTGTGCACACATCTCTTGTTATGCTAAGTCTGTTTTGGAAAGCAAAGAGCTGGCCCTGGAGAGGGGAAGCTGTGGTGTAAGCTGAAAAAGCAGCCATGGTGGCAGGCCAACATGTTCTAATTCATGGAGTGATGTGAGCTCAGTAGGCCATGACATCAGGTATTTGCCGTGAGGCCTTCAGAGGTCACAAAGAAAGCTCAGGCTTTGTGAAAGAGTGGGACATGGGCCAGAGATAAAGGGAAGGAGGCAGAGAGAGTGAGGCACCTGGAGAAAAGTGTCTCTGTGAGGTGCTGGAAGGTGGATGAGAAGCCCCGTTCCCACCTGGATGGGTAAGAAAGCTGTGGTTTGGATCCCAGCTGGAGGTGTGTCGTGGTTTAATCTCAGTCAGCAATTAAGCACCACGCAGCCGCTCGCTCACTCCCCCCCCCCCGGTGGGATGGGGGAGAGAATTGGAAGAGCACAAGTTAGAAAGACTCGTGGGTTGAGATAAAAACAGTTTAATAATTGAAATAAAATGATAATAATAATATGATAATAATAATAATAATACACAAAACAAGTGATGCACAGCACAATTGCTCACCACCCGCTGACCGATGCCCAGCCAGTCCCCGAGCAGCGGCCCCCCCGGCCAGCTTTCCCCAGTTTATGTACTGAGCATGACGTCACATGGTATGGAATGTCCCTTTGGCCAGTTTGGCTGTGCCCCCTCCCAGCTTCTTGTGCACCTCCAGCCTCCTCAGTCAGTAGAGCATGGGAAGCTGAAAAGTCCTTGGCTAGTGTAAGCATTACCTAGCAACAACTAAAACACTGGTGTGTTATCAACTTTGTTCTCATCCTAAATCCAGAACACTGTACCAGCTACTAGAAAGGAAATTAACTCTATCCCTGCCGAAACCAGGACAATATCCACCCCTTATTCTATACCATTTGCATCATGCTCAAGTCTCACATTTTCCAGTACATTTTCATTAATCACCACCCCCTTTTATATATATATATACACACATACACAGATATCATTCCCTTCATCTGTGGGCCATCCCTCTAAAATGTTCGGTGAGTTCATTTAGTCCATGACTTCAGGCTCCATCTGTCATAATAATCTTTCAGGGCAGGAAAAATGGAGATGGTATGTGGTGTTGGATTGTTTCAGGTTGAAGTCAGTTCTGGTACCATCATCACTGTGCTTTGCTTGGTTTCACTGAAGTTATTCTTCATTAATCTGGGTGATTCTTATTATAATAACATTAGTATGGCATATAATATTATTAGTATTATTAGTATATCTGTGTATTATTAGTATAACTATTATAACTATAATTAGTACTTAACATCACATAATTCAGATCATTGGCTATTCTCACCCAAAATCAAATCCCCTTGAGGCACACATCGGACTTCCCCATCCTTCCGCATTATCCACCAAGTGCACCCAGGTCCTTGAGCAAAAGCAATCCCACGGATGGGTCTGCCTCTGCCCGAGGCAGGAATAACCCAGACTGTCTTCCCCAGCATATTTTTTTATGTGCACTACAGGGACTTTATTCCCATCTACAGTACGTAAAAGTTCTGACTGGGCAGGGCCTGCTCGATTGGCAGATCCCCGAGTGTTGACTAACCAGGTGGCCTTTGCTAAATGCGTATCCCAATGTTTAAACGTCCCACCACCCATTGCTCTCAGTGTAGTCTTTAACAGTCCATTGTATCGTTCAATTTTCCCAGAAGCTGGTGCATGATAGGGGATGTGATACACCCACTCAATGCCGTGCTCTTTGGCCCAGGTGTCTATGAGGTTGTTTCGGAAATGAGTCCCGTTGTCTGACTCAATTCTTTCTGGGGTGCCATGTCGCCATAGGACTTGCTTCTCAAGGCCCAGGATAGTGTTCCGGGCAGTGGCATGGGGCACGGGATATGTTTCCAGCCATCCGGTGGTTGCCTCCACCATTGTAAGCACGTGGCGCTTGCCTTGGCGGGTTTGTGGGAGTGTGATCTAATCGATCTGCCAGGCCTCCCCATATTTATATTTCAGCCATCGTCCTCCATACCAAAAAGGCTTTAACCGTTTGGCTTGCTTGATTGCAGCACATGTTTCGCATTCATGGATAACCTGGGCTATAGTGTCCATGGTCAAGTCCACCCCTCGATCACGAGCCCATCTGTATGTTGCATCTCTTCCTTGGTGACCTGAGGTGTCATGGGCCCACCGAGCTAGAAATAGTTCACCCTTATGTTGCCAGTCCAGATCCACCTGAGCCACTTCAATCTTAGCAGCTTGATCCACCTGCTGGTTGTTTTGATGTTCTTCAGTGGCCCGACTCTTGGGTACGTGAGCATCTACGTGACGGACTTTTACAACCAGGTTCTCCACCCGGGCAGCAATATCTTGCCACAATGCGGCAGCCCAGATGGGTTTGCCCCTGCGCTGCCAGTTGCTCTGCTTCCATTGCTGCAACCACCCCCACAGGGCCTTTGCCACCATCCATGAGTCAGTATAGAGATAGAGCACTGGCCACTTTTCTCGATCAGCAATGTCTAAAGCCAGCTGGATGGCCTTTACTTCTGCAAATTGGCTCGATTCACCTTCTCCTTCAGCCGTTTCTACAACTTGTCGCATAGGACTCCATACAGCAGCTTTCCACCTCCGATGTTTTCCCACAAGACGACAGGACCCATCAGTGAACAGGGCATATTGCTTCTCATTTTCTGGTAGTTCATTATACATTGGGGCCTCTTCAGCACGCGTTACCTCCTCCTCTGGCAATATTCCAAAATCTTTGCCCTCTGGCCAATCCATGATCACTTCCAGAATTCCTGGGCGACTGGGGTTTCCTATTCGAGCCCGTTGTGTGATTAGTGCGACCCACTTAGTCCATGTAGCATCAGTTGCATGGTGTGTACAGGGGACCCTCCCTCTGAACATCCAGCCCAGCACTGGCAGTCGGGGTGCCAGGAGGAGCTGTGCTTCAGTGCCGATCACTTCTGAAGCAGCTCGAACCCCTTCATATGCTGCTAATATCTCTTTTTCAGTTGGAGTATAGCGGGCCTCGGATCCTCTGTATCCCCGACTCCAAAACCCTAGGGGTCGACCTCGAGTCTCCCCTGGTGCTTTCTGCCAGAGGCTCCAGGTAGGGCCATTCTCCCCGGCTGCGGTATAGAGCACATTTTTTACATCTTGCCCTGCCCGGACTGGCCCCAGGGCTACTGCATGAACTATCTCCCGTTTAATTTGTTCAAAAGCTTGTCGTTGCTCAGGGCCCCATTTGAAATCGTTCTTCTTTCGGGTCACTTGATAGAGAGGGTTTACAATCAGACTGTAATTTGGAATGTGCATTCTCCAAAAACCCACCACGCCTAAGAAAGCTTGTGTTTCTTTTTTGCTAGTTGGTGGAGACATGGCTGTTATTTTGTTGATCACATCTATTGGGATCTGACGACGTCCATCTTGCCATTTTATTCCTAAAAACTGGATCTCCTGTGCAGGTCCCTTGACCTTACTTTGTTTTATGGCAAAACCGGCCTTCAGCAGGATTTGGACTATTTCCTTCCCTTTTTCAAAAACTTCTTCTGCTGTGTTGCCCCACACGATGATATCATCAATGTATTGCAGGTGTTCTGGAGCTCCACCCTGTTCTAATGCAGTCTGGATCAGTCCATGGCAAATGGTAGGGCTGTGTTTCCACCCCTGGGGCAGTCGGTTCCAGGTGTACTGAACGCCCCTCCAAGTGAAAGCAAATTGTGGCCTGCACTCTGCTGCCAAAGGGATTGAGAAAAATGCATTAGCAATATCAATTGTGGCATACCACTTGGCTGCCTTTGATTCCAATTCATATTGAAGTTCTAGCATGTCTGGCACAGCAGCACTCAGCGGTGGCGTGACTTCATTTAGGCCACGATAGTCTACTGTTAGTCTCCACTCTCCATTAGACTTCCGCACTGGCCATATGGGACTGTTAAAGGGTGAGTGGGTCTTGCTGATCACTCCTTGGCTCTCCAGTCGATGAATCAGCTCATGAATGGGAATCAGGGAGTCTCGGTTGGTGCGATATTGCCGCCGGTGCACTGTGGTGGTAGCGATTGGCACTTGTTGGTCTTCGACCTTCAGCAACCCCACAACAGAAGGGTCCTCCGAGAGACCAGGCAAGGTGGACAGCTGTTTAATCTCCTCCGTCTCCAAGGCAGCTATACCAAAAGCCCACCTGTACCCTTTTGGGTCCTTGAAATACCCTCTCCTGAGGTAGTCTATGCCAAGGATGCACGGAGCATCTGGGCCAGTCACAATGGGGTGTTTCTGCCACCCATTCCCAGTTAGACTCACTTCGGCTTCCAATACAGATAGCTGTTGGGATCCCCCCGTCACCCCAGAAATATAGATGGGTTCTGTTCCTATATATCTTGATGGCATTAGGGTACACTGTGCACCGGTGTCTACCAGAGCCTTATACTTCTGTGGGTCTGACGTGCCAGGCCACCGAATCCACACAGTCCAGTAAACCCGGTTGTCCCTTTCCTCCCCCTGGCTGGAGGCAGGGCCCCTCTAATCCTCATCACAGTACTCGTTTCTCATTTCTTGTACGTATGAGTCAGAAGTTTCTTCATTAAGATCAAGAGTAAGATCAGCCCTTCTACTCTCTCTGGGGAACTGCCCGCTGGAAACTGGAGCAGCAATTTTCCTGGAAGAACCTCTTTCTGTGATTGTTTTCCCTTGTAATTCACGTACCCGTGCCCCTAGGGCTGCAGTAGGTTTCCCATCCCACTTCCTCATGTCCTCTCCGTGGTCACGCAGGTAAAACCATAGGGTGCCCCGTGGTGTGTATCCTTTATATTCTCTCTCTTGAGCAAAAGAACGCTGACTCCTAATAGCCGAGATACTGGTCCGTATAGGTGAGGAGTAGGACCTATCCTCTCTGAGTTGCTGGATCTCCCGGGACAGTTTCTCCACAGCCGAGACGATGGAGGAAGAAAGACTTTCCTCATATTGCCGGAGTTGACTAGCCAATTCATCCACTGTTTGTTCCTCTCCATCTTTCCAGGTTATCACTGCCAATGAATTGGCGTATGACGATGGTGAGCTCCTTATAAACTTCCGCCACATGGGTCGTGTGCACTTGACTTCGTCTGGATCTTTGGATAGTTGTTCATTGTTCAGGTCATCATAAATCACCTCCAGCACAGCTAATTCTCTCAGAAACTGGATACCCTTCTCCATGGTGGCCCACTTGCTTGGGCGACATATGACATCTTCCTTAAAGGGATACCTTTCCTTCACGCTTGACAGGAGTCGCCTCCAAAGGCTGAGGATACGTGTCCCTTTTCCAATTGCTTTGTCAATGCCCCCTTCCCTAGAAAGGGATCCCAGCTGCTTGGCTTCCCTACCCTCTAATTCCAGGCTACTGGCCCCATTATCCCAGCATCGGAGCAGCCAGGTGACAATATGCTCACCTGGACGGCGGCTGAAATCTTTTCGTATATCTCGCAGCTCACTCAGGGATAGAGATCGGGTGGTCACTGTCTCGTTTATGAGTTCTTCCTCTTCCTCCTCCCCGATCAGCGGCTGGCTTTCCTCCTCCCGTTCTCGTGATGGTCCTTCTCTAGGGTCATCTGTCTCGTATACTTCTTCCTCCGGTTCCCTTTTAGAAGAAGCTTCTTCCTCCCTTACTAAACGAGCTGACTTCCGCTTCCAAGATTTCTTCTTGTGTACAGGGGCGACTGATACTGGCACAGGCTTGTTCTTTGGTTCAGCCACAGGGCGTGTTGCTGGGGTTGGAGTGGCCGCAGTGCAAGTGCATGTCACCGGAGTCTGAGTGGCCGCAGGGCCTGTTGCCGGGGTTGGAGTGGCCGCAGGGCCTGTTGCCGGGGTTGGAGTGGCCGCAGTGCATGTCGCTGGGGTTGGAGTGGCCGCAGTGCATGTCGCCGGGGTTGGAGTGGCCGCAGTGCATGTCGCTGGGGTTGGAGTGGCCGCAGCGCAAGTGCATGTCACCGGAGTCTGAGTGGCCGCAGGGTCTGTCGCCGGGGTTGGAGTAGCCGCAGTGCATGTCGCCGGGGTTGGAGTGGCCGCTGTGCAAGTGCATGTCACCGGAGTCTGAGTGGCCGCAGGGCCTGTTGCTGGGGTTGGAGTGGCCGCAGTGCAAGTGCATGTCACCGGAGTCTGAGTGGCCGCAGGGTCTGTCGCCGGGGTCTGAGTGGCTGCAGGGCCTGTCGCCGGGGTCTGAGTGGCCGCAGAGCCTGTCGCCGGGGTTGGAGTGGCCGTAGTGCGTGTTGCCCGGGTTTGAGTGGCTGCACGGCCTGTTGCCCGGGTCTGAGTGGCCGCAGTGCGTGTCGTTTTACTGTCAGAGCCAGAGACCTTCTCTTCCCTTTGAGGGTACTGAATGGTGTTGAACAGGGCTCGGTAGGCATGGGCCAGGCCCCAGCACGTTGCAATGAGTTGCATCTCTCTAGAGTTGCCAGGGTGACAGCATACTTTTTCCAAATATTCTACTAACTTTTCAGGATTCTGCATTTGCTCAGGGGTGAAGTTCCAAAACACTGGGGGTGCCCATTGGCCTAGGTACTTGCCCATCTTGTCCCACACACCCTGCCACTCATAATTATTCAGCCTTGGGGCAGATCTCTGGATGATATTCTTAAATTGCTTACCAACTTTAGACAAAACCGAAACAATATTCCCAAGAAGTATTAATAGAAGTATCTTAACTGCCCAAGGATGCTCAAAATACTGAAAAATTACTGTAATGAAGGAGGAAACATCATAGAAGAAGGTAGTGACACTGCCATTCTGTATTTCCTCCGTAAAAAAACTCTCAGAAAAGTTACTGCAATTGCTAGTTGTCTCCACGATATGGTATCCATGGTACAGTAACGGCTTCATTGCGAAGTTTACATACCACAGAAACGTCAAGGTCAATGTTCTAAAAACAAACCTCACAAGCGAGACATTACTATTCACTGCAGACCACAGCAAACTGCAAAACCCAACACCAATCTTTAACATGTACAGCAGGAAAAAGAGCGCGATGCAGATTATACAAATCAATATCGAGAACAGAGAAACCAACATTGTGACCCTCAACTATTAACAGATATAAGTTCCTTAATACACTCCGGTTAATCTGTTATTATCTCAAACCCTTCATGCCCCACGTTGGGCGCCAAAAAGGACTGTCGTGGTTTAATCTCAGTCAGCAATTAAGCACCACGCAGCCGCTCGCTCACTCCCCCCCCCCCGGTGGGATGGGGGAGAGAATTGGAAGAGCACAAGTTAGAAAGACTCGTGGGTTGAGATAAAAACAGTTTAATAATTGAAATAAAATGATAATAATAATATGATAATAATAATAATAATACACAAAACAAGTGATGCACAGCACAATTGCTCACCACCCGCTGACCGATGCCCAGCCAGTCCCCGAGCAGCGGCCCCCCCGGCCAGCTTTCCCCAGTTTATGTACTGAGCATGACGTCACATGGTATGGAATGTCCCTTTGGCCAGTTTGGCTGTGCCCCCTCCCAGCTTCTTGTGCACCTCCAGCCTCCTCAGTCAGTAGAGCATGGGAAGCTGAAAAGTCCTTGGCTAGTGTAAGCATTACCTAGCAACAACTAAAACACCGGTGTGTTATCAACTTTGTTCTCATCCTAAATCCAGAACACTGTACCAGCTACTAGAAAGGAAATTAACTCTATCCCTGCCGAAACCAGGACAAGGTGGAATTCAGGTCTGTTCTTATGCTGTGCTTTACACAAAGACCTGTGAGAGAGGTTTCAGGGTCTTGCAGGAAACGCAGGACATCTGGGCGGGCAAACAATGAGTAAGTTGGAATATGGGGGCACAAACTATCGCATTCCACACATTTTAAGTGACCTGAGTGCTTTGCCACACCCACCTTACATCTGAAACTTACTGCTCATTTGGCCAATCTTTCCCCTTTCCTTCATGTTTGTAACTTCTCAGGTGTCCTGAAAAGTGCCTGCCATGGCTTAGTGTTTTTGCAGGTGTTGCCGGGAGACACTGCAAAGACCGAGCTCAACATGGGGTTTGCCCCCAGAGGCTAGTCTCAAAAGACCCCATTTTCTCTGGGGACAGGAGCCTTTCAGTGTCTTGAGGAACTCACACACCTGAGGAACTTGAGCAGAGGCCACTGTCAGGGCATGTGGAAGGTGAGAGCTGCTGCTTCACTAAGGCTGTCAGATCAAGTCCCTTTTCCTTTCACAGGGGAGAACAAGTAAAAGGGAAAGTGATAAGCCAAGCACACAATGACAGCAATCTGTAAGGAAGTGATAAGGGAGACAAGGAGGGAGAGCAGAGCTCTGCAGCCTCTAATGGATGGGCCATTAGGAAACTGCAGGCGAAGCTTTGAAGTGGGTCAGGAAGAGGACCTGGTGACAAATGGTAGGGAAAAGGCTGATGTACTCCATGCCTCTTTCTCCTCAGTTTTTACTGGCATGGCTTCTCCTCAGGCCTACCACACCCCTGAGCCTCCCCACACACTCTCTGGGAAGGAAGCAGCACCCACAGTAGAAGAAGAAAGAACTAAGGAGCTCTTACTACCATTTCGACATACACAAGTTCATGGGAAAATTTGGGATGCATCCAAGGGTGTTTAAGGAGCTGGCTGGTCAGTCATTACTCAGTCCCTGGAAAGAAGATGCAGCAAATACTCTCAGAAGCCTTTTCTAAACTCATGAAAGGCAAGAAGGGGGTTGGGAGCAGCTGACATGGGTCTACTGAGGGCAAATCATGTCTCACCAACCTCCTTGCTTTCCATGAGGAGGTGACTGGCACTGTGGGGAAGGGGAGGGGCACTGGCTGTGGTGTACCTTGACTGTAGCAAGAATTTGACATACCCTCATGGGTGCGCACATATGGACACCTATACGCATACAGAGGTATGCACACTCACAGCCATGCACACACACCGATATGGGTGCACATACAATCTCACACACATGGGCACAACCACACACATGAGCTTGCACGTACCCAAAGAGTAACTCACACGTGTGCCCTTCTAAAGAGGTGTGTGCACACACGTTTCCAAAGGAGCCCGTGTGCAGACACAGGCAGAGCCACCCCTGTCCTGGTTTCAGCTGGGATAGAGTTAATTTTCTTCCGAGTAGCTGGCATAGTGCTGTTGTCCTGGTTTCAGCAGGGATAGAGTTGGCTGATGGCCAGGGCATCGCTGCTCTTTCTGTGCTGCTGTACTGGACAGGCTGGAACTCCAGTGTGAACTCGAGTTGAAGGGACTGTGACCTGTGGATGAGTCCATGTGGGAGCAGGACACCCCAAAGCGTCTGTGGCCGTGGATAAGCCCATGCCAGAGCAGGTACATCTCGAAGCGTCTGTGGCCGCAGTTACGTTTGTGCTACAGCAGGTTTACTTCTGAAGGGACTTTGGCTGCGAGTAAGGCCACGCTGGAGCAGGTATATCTCTGAAGACATTGTGGCCCATGGAGAAGGCCATGCTGGAACAGGTGCATCTCAAAGTGACTGTGGATAAGTCTATGCTGCAGCAGGTGTACCCCTGGAGAGACTGTGGCTCATAGATAAGGCTCCACTTGGAGCAGGTACAACCCTAAGGGACTGCAGTCTGTGGATAAGTCCAAGCGGGAGCAGGGGCAAGGGGAGGAGTTCATTGCAATGTTAAACCCTGTGGTTTGATCCGAAGGGGCCAGAGGTGGAGATTGTAATGGAAATACCTTTAAATTGTTGTAACCCATGATTTGAGTTGCGTGTTATAGGAATTACTGTAGCAGGAACCACCCGAACCAGTGGAGGACAAACCTTACAAGAAGCAGTGCAAGTGCAGCAGTGACCCAACCTGAGCTGGCTTTGGTGCCCAGTAACTCCACGCAACACACCACCTCTCCTGTCCTGAGTGACCACCATAACAGATGGAGCCCAAAGTCACGGACTAAATGAACTCAGTAGATATTTCGTGGACATTTCTGGACATTTTACAGACATTCCACAAGGGTGGTCCATAGACTAAGGGAATGATATCTGTGTGTTATATCAAAGGATGGAAAGCGGGGCGGGTGGTTAATGAGGTTGTACTGGAAAATATGGGACTTGAGCATGACGTAGCTGGTATAGAATAAGGGGTGGATACTGTCCTGGTTTCGGCAGGGGTAGAGTTAATTTCCTTCCTAGTAGCTGGTACAGTGCTGTGTTTTGGATTTAGGGTGAGAACAATGTTGATAACTCACCAATGTTTTAGTTGTTGCTAGGTAGTGCTTACACTAGTCAAGGACTTTTCAGCTCCCCATGCTCTACGGACCGAGAAGGCTGGAGGTGCACAAGAAGCTGGGAGGGGGCACAGCCAGGACAGCTGACCCAAACTGGCCAAAGGGATGTTCCATACCATGTGACGTCATGCTCAGCATATAAAGCTGGGGGAAGAAGAAGGAAGGGGGGGGACGTTTGGAGTGATGGTGTTTGTCTTCCCAAGTCACCATTACGCGTGATGGAGGCCTGCTTTCCTGGAGATGGCTGAACACCTGCCTGCCCATGGGAAGTAGTGAATGAATTCCTTGTTTTGCTTTGCTTGCGTGCGTGGCTTTTGCTTCACCTATTAAACTGTCTTTGTCTCAACCCACGAGTTTCTCACTTTTACCCTTTTGGTTCTCTCCCCCATCCCACCGGGGGGGAGGAGTGAGTGAGCAGCTGTGTGGTGCTCAGTTGCTGGCTGAGGTTAAACCATGACAGTGAGGAGCACCTTGGTTACCCTGTCACAAAAAGGACTGTCGTCCACCACACAGCCACTCGCTGTGACCAGTTTATATACTGGGCATGATGTCACATGGTGTGGAATATCCCTTTGGTCAGTTGGGGTCAGCTGTCCTGGCTGTGCCCCCTCCCAGCTTCTTGTGCACCTCCAGCCTTCTCGGTCGGTAGAGCATGGGGAGCTGAAAAGTCCTTGACTAGTGTAAGGACTACCTAGCAACAGCTAAAACATTGGTGAGTTATCAACATTGTTCTCACCCTAAATCCAAAACACAGCACTGTACCAGCTACTAGGAAGGAAATTAACTCTATCCCTGCCGAAACCAGGACAATGCTGAAGGAGCTTGGTGCCTGGGGGAAGGCACTCAACGTGTGTTCTGTGGTTGGGCTGGTGCCTGCTCTGTGCCATTCAGGGACAGCTCACGGATCCTGCTGAGTGCAGAATCAAATCCCACTGTCACTGCCATGTCTCCACAGAGCTGGGGGTATCTCCTCTCGCACAGCACCCTTCCGGACAAGAGTTGGGTTGTGGCACTTGCGAGGACCTTAGAGGCCTTTGGGCTGAAGAAAGATGCTCCGTGCTTGGGGAAAAAAGGCCCCAAAAAGCATTTGTGTGCATTTGGGCACCAGTCACTGTCCTGGGCCTGCCTCACCCAAGGGGGTGCTGGGTTCACAGGGACAGGGCACACCAATGTGTGGCCTGCTGTAGCTGGTACCAATACTAACTTGTGAACAGCTCAGCCCATGTTGGCAACAGGTGGGCCATGCCAGGTGCTGTGCTCACGGGTGAGAGGGCTGCAGGGGGAAGCTGTCTCTGCTGACCCTGCCCAGGCGTGCTGGCCATGGCCCCGAGATTGGCTGATGGAGGAGAGGGGCAGCTGGAGTAGGGACTGTGGGCCATCCCCAAGGCTATTTACCCATTCCCAGTTCCAGCCATCCTTTGGCAATGTCTTCTGCTGAGCCCCCTTGCCCAGCAGAGCCCAACTCAAAGCAAGAGGAGTGCTCTTCCCTAAGAGCCTGTGGGACTGCTGACCTCCTCGGGGCCTCCCACAGGCCCACAGTTCCTCTCTGGAGGACAGCAGTTGTCAGGATTCCTGTTCACATGACGTGCTCCAGGGCCAAGGGGGTATTTCTGAGCAGAGTCACAGCAAGGCAAGGACTGATGGCCATTGGCTGTGGAGTAACTAGGGTGTCTTCCTCAGCTTCAAGAGGCAGTGCCTGAAAGAGGACTCGCTGCAGTGTGTCCCACCCTCCAACACCTCTAGGAGTGATGAAGGGTCCCCCTGTGCCCCCACCTACTTCCCCTCCAAAGCAATGGCTTTCTCCCTCGGCAGTCAGTGTGCAGATGGAAAGACCACCAAAGGGACACAGGCAGGATTGCAGCAATTTTTTAATGAGCCTAAAGAGGGAAATGAGGTCACTCCAAGTGGAGGCCCCCAGTGCAGGGAGGAGCAGGAGCAGCCAAGAATCTGTTCCCCTTTTCCTGGGGCAGAGTTCCCACAGGGCATCTGTCGACCTGCCCAGCAAAGGGAGACAGGCTAGCAGGTCACTCCAGGCTGGTTTCTGGGGTCCTCACAGCAGGCTTTGAGGGGAGCCCAAGACAGCAAACAAAAGAGAGAAAAAGGGTGAGTGGAAGACAGGAAAGATAGACATTGGCTGTGTTTTCAGAGAGCCCAGGCTGGCCTCTTCCAGGGCAAGCCAGAGATGACCAGCTAGTCTGAAAACAACGGCATGAAGTTTGATCCTCTGTCCAGCAGCATGTTCTGAGTTCCTAGGTGTCCTTATCCGAGGCCATTGCCAGCATCTTTAGCAGGGGGGGCATCTGCTGCGACAGTAGCGGCTGGTAATGCAGGAGAGGTCACAGCACCCAGAGGTGATGGGCACTCCGTCACAGCTGAGGATGCTGCCAACAGCAGCGGAGGTGGAGGAGCCCACAACGGTGTTCTGTGGGAAGGAGCTGAGGATGGGGCCGGGCAGGGTCACCACCACAGCAGGTGGCTCAATGACGACGGTGGAGTTCTGGCACTGCCTGACACAGGGCTCATTGCAGCTGTTGGCCAGTGGGGTCGGGCAGCAAGGCTGGCAGGGCCGGCATGGCTGGCACTGGTCATTGCAGGACATGTCTTGGGTCCGGAGGGGCACCTGGGAGAGAGGGCAGGCAGGAAGCAAAACATGGGGATGAGTGAGGAGCAGCCTGTCACCACACCATGAGGGAACCAAAGAACATGCAGGGCTGGGAGGTGGAGGCTGTGCAGAGATGTAGGAGGGCTTCTTGGCCTCATCCTGACAGGGCCCAAAAAGAGCCACCAGCTCCTATGCAGCTACTGCCTAGCCCCTGAGTCCAGTAGCCACCTCACTACAGTCCCAGCTTCCCTCCATGTCTAACCTGCTCCCCACCTCCCCCTCCCGTGACAAGGAGCCCCAAGATCTGGCAGAGAAAAATCTGGTGTCAGCTGAGAGCTCCATTGAGGTGAGACCTCCTTTTAGAGAAAGTGGAGGAGGAGAAGGGGCTTCAGACTCACCTGACTCCCAAGGAGAAGGAGGCAAGAGAAGTGGATGAGAGAGCAAGGAGCTGGGCTGGCTTTTATCATGGACCTTTACCGCCCCAGGCTGCCAGAGGCATCCCTTGTAGAGGTGATTATTGTCTGACAAGCTCATCCTGAATGCAAAACATCCCAGCTAATGCTATGGCCTGCGTTTTGGCTTCCTGAATTGCTGTCTTTTCGTTTCCTGCTTTATGCCGGGCACATTCCCCAGTGAAGGCATCTTTTGCGTGACAGGATGAGAGGCCCAAGCATTTCCGGTGCAAAACACGTCAGCATGGGCAGAGGACTCATCTCACATGCTGGAGGAGTCCAGTAAAGGACACTCAAGGTAGACTAAACAGCTGGCTTAGACAACACACATGCGCACAAACACGCACACATCTAGACCTCCAGTCATCTAGAGTTAATTGAGAAGGCTCAAGACACCCAAAGAGAGGCTGTCTACGCTGCCCAGGGCCACCGCACAGGTCTTGGACTTGACAGAGTCATCTTCTGCAAGTCCTGTGTCCAAGGGTTCAGCGTGGCTGAGGGAAGACTGATCTGCGCTCGGTGAGAGCGGGAGATGCAGCTGATGAGAGTAACGTGCCCAGCTTGAGCCCATTCACCCACACAGAAGTCCCTGCCCTGCTCTCTGTCTGTCCCTGAGTACCGTGGACATGGATCTGGGGTTTAGCCATGGGACGGAGGTGCGTGCAGGCTCTGGTGGGACAGCCTGTGGGTTCACTTCTGACTGCATGATGAAGCAAGCCATGCACACGTGACCCGGTAGGCAGGCCCTGCCGTGAGCTTATGCTAGCTGGGGAGTTGAGAGGCCACCATTGGTCGATGGCAGGATCAGTGTCTCCAGAAAGATGGTTTGTCCCATTTACCCTGCACGTCTGCTTTGGGGTGGGCTAAGTCCCGTGTGTGAGCTGATGTCTCTTCACTGACTGTGGGAAGAGGCTGTAGAGTCTGCTAGAGCGGGTCCAGAGGAGGGCCACGAAATGATCAGAGGGTGGGAACACCTCTGCTATGAAGAAAGGCTGAGAGAGGTGGGGTTTGTTCAGCCTGGAGAGGAGAAGGCTCTGGGAACACCTTCTTGCGGCCTTTCAGGACTGCAAGGGGGCTTATAAGAAAGACAGAGAAAGACAATTTGCCAGGGCCTGTAGTGACAGGGCAAGGGGCAATGGCTTTAAACTGAAAGAAGGTAGATTTAGATTGGATTACATAAGGAAGACATTTTTTGCAATGAGGGTGGTGAGACAGTGGAACAGGTTGCCCAGAGATGTTGTGGATGCCCCATCACTGGAAGTGTTCAAGGTCAGGTTAGATGGGGCTTTGAGCAACCTGATGTAGTGAGAGATGTCCCTGCCCATGGCAGGGGGATTGAACTAGATGGCCTTTCAAGGTCCCTTCCAACCCAAACCATTCTATGATTCTATGATTCCATGTATTATGCTGGTAGCAAACATGGCTCTGTGAGGTCCTTCCCTCCAGGACAGTGAGATTGGGCTGAAAGAGCCTCTACACGAGGATGTCGTTGCAATCTGAGTTGGTCCCACAGGGCCAGAAGGACGTATCTGCTGAAGGGATCTTGATCCATTTCACTCACGTCCCCTTAATTACCTATATTTACTAAGAGTGAGATGCAAAGCATGGCACAGAAGTCAGAAGAGAATCCCTCTCCCTCGAGAGCTCATTTGGGCAGCGTGCATGGCAGCAGCGGGGCATGGCAGCACTCAGCAGCTTTGGCTTCTGTCCCCAGAGGACCCTCTTGGAACAGTGAGGGCTACTGGTCGGGAGTGGAATATGTTTGGCAAGGTGAGGCAAGAGTGTCTTTGCAAACACCTGCTACACTGGGAAGGAGGAGTTTAAAGTAGGTATGGAGGGGGAGGTCTACCATAGACTGAAGAGCAGGGATGTCAGAAGGGGTAGAAGCGGTATGCATGGGGGACAGCATGCCTGGGGAAGCTCTCACATTCCCCTGTGGCACAGGTGGTGGTGTAGTTACATGTCTGCTACAAACCTGCTCAAGAAGAGAAGGCAGGTGAAGCTTTCTTCAGGCAGCTGGGGAAAGCCTCACAGTCACAGGCCCTGGTGCTCGTGGGTGACTTTTATCACCTCAGTGTCTGCTGCAGGAGGAAAATGGCTGGGCACAAGCAAACCAGGACATGTCTGGGGCATATGGAAGACAAATTTTTGATGCAGGCAATCCATGAATGGACTAAGGGAGAGGCTCTGTTGCACCTGCTTCTCACAAGTGAGGAGGAACTGTTGGATGATGTAAAGTTCAAGGGCAGCCTTGCCTGCAGTGACCATGAGACTGTGGACCTTAAGATCCTCAGAGGGCTGACCAAGACAAACAGGAGTATTACTGCCCCCGACTTCAGACGAGCACTTCTTAGTCTTGTCAGGGACCTACCTGCTCGGCAGGATACCATGGGAAATTGCCCTGGAGCGCAGAGGTTTCCAGGAGGGATGGCTAACCTTCAAGGACAGCCTCCTCAGAGCACAAGGATGGTCCTCTGCAATGTGCAGAAAGGTGAGTCAGGAAAAGCCAAAGCACAGCTGGAGTGGAAACTTGCAAGGCAGGGGGTGGAGGGAATCAGGCAAGGTATCCCTGAGCCTATTGGCAGCAAAAGGAAGGCTAAGCAGATGAGGGCTCATTGCTCGGGGAGGAAGAGGACCTGGTGACAAATGGTAGGGAAAAGCCTGATGTACTCCATGCCTCTTTCTCCTCAGTTTCTACTGGCATGGCTTCTCCTCAGGCCTACCACATCCCTGAGCCTCCCCACACACTCTCTGGGAAGGAAGCAGCACCCACAGTAGTAGAAGAAAGAACTAAGGAGCTCTTACTACCATGTGGACGTACATAAGTTCATGGGACCACTTGGGATGCATCCAAGGGTGTTTAAGGAGCTGGCTGGACAGTCTCTACTCAGTCCCTGGAAAGAAGATGCAGCAAATACTCTCAGAAGCCATTCCTAAGCTCATGAAAGGCAAGAAGGGGGTTGGGAGCAGCTGACATGGGTCTACTGAGGGCAAATCATGCCTCACCAACCTCCTTGCTTTCCATGAGGAGGTGACTGGCACTGTGGGGAAGGGGAGGGGCACTGGCTGTGGTGTACCTTGACTGTAGCAAGACCTTTGACATACCCTCATGGGTGCGCACATATGGACACCTATACGCACACAGAGGTAAGCACACTCACAGCCATGCACACACAGAGTTATGTGTCATATGTGTGCCCTTCTGAAGAGGTGTGTGCACATGTTTCCAAAGGAGCCCATGTGCAGACACAGGCAGAGCCACCCCCCATACCAACATGTACGCACAGACATTCAAACACACATGCTTACGCGTGTGCATACTCCTAGCACGCATGTATTTGCATACAGGTATACGTGCATGCTCATTTACACATATGTACACACATGAAAGCACATATCCACACAGACCTGTACCCCCACACTTAGATAGATCCAGATGGTCACAACTGTCCATGCGCACCTCCATGAAGGCACCTGTATGTGATAAAACACATACACAGTCATGAACAGACCTGACCAAACACACTTTCAAACACCGTTTGTGCACGCTCATGCTTGCAGGTGCATTACCCCGGGCACACACAGACACACACATATGTGCGAATGCACACATGAGCACAGCCAGAGGGACATGTATGTGAGCATGAACATGCACACACACCACTGAGAACCAGGACGCCCAATGCCAGCTCTCAGCCTCTCGGGATGACTCTAGGCAAGTCCTTCAGGCCCCACAGTTAAGGCAATGAATCAGACACCATCAGCTTTAGTGAGCTCAAGCGTTTCACTGTGGTTCAGTCAGCTGTTTTCTCACCAGAAAAGAGAGAGAAACCACAGCAGAATTGAAGCTGCCATGGCCTTTCCAGACATTGAGCATCTCTGTGTCCCAAGTCTGTGGGTCAGGAATAATGTAAAAACTAGAGAAAATCCATATTGTTGCAAACACAAAGAATCCCCACATTACAATAGAAAAAAACTCCTTCAGCCTTAGGTGCTCCCAGCTGTCCTATGTGATCTCCCTAAGGGAGATATCAGGGTGTTGGACCGGCCCCTCCTTTCTAAAGGGAGTGGAGCCCCAGTGGTGTATTCACACAGCAGCAGAGCGTGGCGTGCCCGGGAGAAGCCAAACTCCTCACAGGCTGCAAACACTGAGGCTGGGACACCAGAAATGAGAGTGCCTGATCCCACACCACATCCAGCGTGGGCTCCTCCCTCCATGGGTGCACAGGTCCTGCCAGGAGCCTGCTCCAGCGTGGGCTTCCCACGGGTCACATCCTCCTTCGGGCATTCACCTGCTCCGGTGTAGGGTCCTCCATGGGCTGCAGGGTGGATATCTGCTCCACCATTAACCTCCATGGGCTGCAGGGGGACATCCTGCCTCACCATGGTCTTCCCCACAGGCTGCAGGGGAATCTCTGCTCCAGTGCCTGGAGCACTTCCTCCCCCTCCTTCTTCACTGGCCTTGGTGTCTGCAGAGTTGTTTCTCTCACATATTCTCACTCCTCTCTCCGGCTGCAATTGCTGCTGTGCAGGGTTGTTTTCTTCCCCTCCTTCTTAAATATGTTATCACAGAGGCGCTACCACCGTTGCTGATTGGCTTGGCCTTAGCCAGCTTCGGGTCTGTCTTGCTAGAAGCTTCTAGCAGCTCTGCACCCCCTGCAGCCCCCCCGCTACCAAAACCTTGCCATGCAAACCTGATACACTGACTGATCCCAGTAAGAAAGGCACCCAGCCTCTTCAAAGCATTCCTTAAAATGCCATTTATTAGCACTAGAAAGAAAGAGGATAGTATAGGTGATCTTACATCCCTTCAGATGCTGGGAACCCTGAGCTGCTCACCATCAGCTGCTCTCACAGAATGAGAAAATCACAGGACGTTTGAGGTTGGAAGGGACCTCTGGAGGTCATCTGGTCCAACCCCCCCTGCTCAAGCAGGGCCACCTAGAGCCAGTTGCCCACAACCATGTCTAGGTGGTTTTTGAATATCTCTAAGGAGGGAGAATCAGCAGACTCCCTGGGATACCTATGCCAGTGCTCAGTCACTCCCACAGCACAGTAAGAAAGTGTTGCCCCCTTGCCAGGGCACAAGTCACTGTACTGATCCCATCCATGGAAGGGTTACCCCATCTTGGTCAGTCGAGCTTTAAAGCATTTTCTTCAAAGGAAACAGCTCTAGTCATCGTTTCCACTGTCAAACACTACAACCCTGCCAGTTGTTTACTGGATGTGAACAAATACCAGCAGCTTTCACATCCTTGTTTCTTAGGATGTAAACCAAGGGGTTCAGCAGGGGAGTAAGAACGGTGTAAAGAACAGCCACCACTCTGTCTAGTGACCCTTTCAAGGTCACTTCCCATGTAGGTGAAAGACACACAGACCATGGAAACAGGCCATGGCAGTGAAATGGGAAGCACAGGTTGAGAAAGCTCGTTGCCTGCCTTCTGCACAGCAGATCTGCAGGATGGTTCTCGCTCTGCACCTGTAAGAAGTGAGGATGGAGAGGAAGCAGCCAAGGGTCACATCCCCAATACTGAAGACGATCACAGCCTTGTTGGCAGATGTGCCAGCACAAGCCATGGCCAGGAGGGCTGGCAGATCACCAAAGAAGTGGCGGATGTGCCCACAGTAAGCCAAATGGGAGGTGATTATTGCATGTGGAGCAGGAGCAGGGAACTGGCCAGCCAAGTCCCCGCCACCAGCCAGACGCACACAGCCCGATGCATGATGGCCCCATAGCACAGAGGGTTGCAGAGAGCCAAGCAGTGGCCATAGGACATGACAGCGTAGAGGAAGCATTGGTCCCTGCCCAGCAGCTGGGAGGAGTACGGCTGGGCCACGCAGCTGTGGAAGGAGATGGGTATGCCCAGTGGCTTGAGGAAGCCCTCCAGCATCTTTGGAAGGAAGACACTGCAGAAGCAGAGATCCAGGAAAGAGAGCTCGCCCAGGAAAACATGCACGGGTGCCCACAGCCTGGAGTCAGCTGTCAAAATTAGCCGGATGAGGAGGTTGCCCAGGAGGGTGAAGGTATAGATGGTGAAAAACACAAGAAGGGAAGCACGCTCATCTCTGGTACATGGGGGAGGCCCATGAGGATGAACTCTGACACGGCACTCTGATTGTTTATCTCCATCCAACCAACACTTCTGTCCCTACAGAAGGAGATATTGTTGCTCCTTCTCCGTGGTAAATCACGCCAGGCCAAACTGTGAATGATGCATGATGCCTGGTGTCTCTTCTCAGCCTTAAGAGACAGACATGTACCGAGTCCAAGCAGGAAAAATACAAATGTTGGATAGTGGTTCCTACCCCAGATTTTGAGAAGGGCCCAGCACCTTGTAGCCCACAGTTTTATTGCTCGTGTGGACTGGAGTGGGGTTGGCGTTCCCAGCAAAGATGTCCGTCTGCAGAATATTACTATTTTTGTCCCCAGAGATCTCTGCAACAACCATAGCATTTCTGTTGTTAAATTCTGTACAAGTTTCAGAAAACACTGTGCATCCGACTGAGCCAGTAGGTGGTTTAAATCACCATTAAAAAAACCCAAACCTCTGGCAACAATGCCCTTAGTCTGAAGTGTAAAGCCTGCACGGATTCTGTGCCCTTTTCCTGCCTTTCCAGGATCTCCTCAGTTGGGCAGCCAAACCAGGGGTCATGCCAAGAGCCAGTAGCAGCGCTCTGGCAGTGCTTTGGCCAAAGAGCTTACTCGTCTGTCAGAAGAAATGCCATCCCTCCCTCTTCAACAAGGATAATTGCAGATGGTATCATCATTGCGAAGGATGAGAGGTACCTTCCGCTTATTACAAGGCTTAGTGTGGTAGCATAGGAAGTCCACATGAGATGATGATGATGCTTATTAGTAGCATGACTAAGGAAAAGATATTTCAGACATGGAAGTGAAAGGCCTTTATAAATCTTTTGGCCTTCAGTCATTCTGAGATATGCTTCATTAGACATGATCCCTCTTGGTGCAGGACATTTCTGTGGGGATTTCTGGTCTTCCACTTGTACACTTTTGTCAAGTCATCTGGATTTTCATGCAGGAAATAGGATATGAGACTGTAGCGGCTGCCAAGTGACATTTCCACCGATCAGAAGGGATCAGATCTACATGTAAAAAGTCCTCTCTCCTGAGAATGGCAGCCAATTCCTGAGCACAAATTCTCTGGGGGGACGAATGAAGCAGTCAAGAGCTCTGCAGCTGTCTTGGGAAGTGAATGCAGTACCCTCGTCCCTGCTGATCTTCACGTTCTCCTGCATGCTCTGTATCAGAGCAATTTGAACTCTCTCAGAAATACACCGTTTCACTGCCCCCATTTCTATGCTGACTGCCCTCAGCTCCCACATGCTTAGCTCCAATTTCCAGCCCCAACACATTCAGCAGCATGGGCGACTTATCCCTGCCAAGGCCTGCTGGCCATGGCCCCTAGATTGGGTGGTGGAGGGAAGAAGAAGGTGGAGTAGCGGCTATGGGCCATCCCAAGGGCTGTTCCCTGCTTTACCATGCCTGCCATTCTGCAAAGCAAATCATCTCCCGGAGCCCCACACCCTGCCACCCCAGCACAGCTCTGGCCATTGCAAGAGCAACGCCCTTCCTCAAGAGCTCATGGGGCTGCTGACCCCTCAGGGCTTCCTGCCTTTCTGGGCATTTGTGGGCAGACACACAGCAAGGCAAGGCCTGATGGTCACTGGCAGCAGAGCAGCCAGGGATGTCTTCCTCAGCTCCAAGGGATGGTGCCCAAAAGAGGAGCCACAGCAGGGTGTGAAAACCTCCCATTCCTCTGTGAATGGAGAGGGGTCTCCTTGTGCCCTCACCCCCTTCCACCCCTCAGCAACACCCTTCTCCTTTGGCAGCTTGGGGAGTGCCCACAGAGGGAAGGACCACATGGAGGCCAGGCTTGAATGCAGCAGAACTTTAATGAGTCAAAAGAGGGAAACAAAATCACACCAAGTGGAGGACAGCAGTGCAGGGAGCCCTGGGGGCAGCCGAGAGTCTGCGCTCCTTGGATGTGGAGAAGTTCCTGCATGATGTCTGTCTGCCTGCCCCATAGAGGGAGACGGGCCCCACCAGGCTGGCCTTGGTGGGAGCTTGCTGCCAAGGGGAACCAAAGCAAACAAAGAAAAGGGAGAGAAAGGCAAGGTCGGTCAGCTATGCTGAAAACAAAACCCAGAAGATCGATCCTCTGCCCAGCACCGTGTTCTGAGTTCCTCAAGGTGTCTCCCTGGGGCTTGCCCAGCGTCTTTAGCAGGGGAGGCACCTTCTGCCACAGGAGCGGCTGGAAATGCCAGAGAGGTCACAGCACCCAGAGGTGATGGGCACTCCATCACAGCTGAGGATGCTGCCAACAGCAGCGGAGGTGGAGGAGCCCACAACGGTGTTCTGCGGGAAGGAGCTGAGGATGGGGCCGGGCAGGGTCACCACCACGGGAGAGGGCTGGATGATGACGGTGGAGTTCTGGCACTGCCTGACACAGGGCTCATTGCAGCTGTTGGCCAGTGGGGTGGGGCCGCAGGGCTGGCATGGCAGGCACTGGTTGTAGCAGGACATGTCTCTGGGCTGGAGGTGCACCTGGGAGAAAGGACAGGGAGGAAGCACAGTACAAGGGTGCTTGAGGAGCAGCCTGGTTACACTCTCACAAAGGAGACAAGGCCACTACTGAGTGGGGAGCTGGAAGGTGTGCCAGGAGCCACACAGTCTTCATTGCCCTACAAAGAGTAGCCTGGCACAGGGAGGCTCTCTCTGAATTCATAAACCAAAAGCCACCTCAGCCACATCCCAGCCTCTCTCTAAGCAGACCTTCTCACTGCTTCCCTCTCTCATGACAGGAAAATTCAATTCCCAGCACAGGCCAGAGCCAATATCAGCTGAGATGTCCATCGAGAAAAGATCTCGCTTTGGAAAAGAAGGAGAAGGGGCTTCAGACTCACCTGGCTCCCAAGGAGAAGGAGGCAAGAGAAGTGGATGGGAGAGCAGGGACTTGGGCTGGCTTTTATGCCTGCCCTTCAGTGCCGCAGGACCAGAGGCACCCTTTGCAGAGGTAACAATTTTCTGACAAGCTCATCTTGAATGCAAACCATCACAGCTAATGATATGGGCTGTGCTTTGATTCCCTGCACTGTTGCCTTTTCATGTCCAGGTTTGTGCCATGACCATTCCCCAGTGAAGGCTTCTTGAGCACTGGGATGAAAGGCCCTGGGATTTCTTGGGCAGGAATGCAGCAGTGCGGGCAGAAGACTCAGCTCAAGGGCTGGACGGGTCCAAGCAGGCAAGTGACATCAGCCTGGGTCACTCTGGTGGGGCTGTTTGCAGTGTCATTCTCAGGAAGAAGCGCCAGCAATCTTCAGCTGGACACCATGGGCTCTCGTGCATGAGGACATGCCACGTCCTTCTCTTTCCCTCCCTCCTCAGCTCACTCTGATTCCTGGTCACCTGTTGTTGCCTCCCCAGGTATATGCGTTGTGCTGCTACGTTTTGACTCCATCCTGCCTAACACTGCCCAGTCCCCAGGGATCTTCAGCACAGTCCATGGGCTGTTGTGTTCCAATGTCTGTTCCTGTCTTGTGTGTACTTGTAAGCAGCCAGGTTTGTGTGAATGCACGTGGGAGCACAAATTTGTGCATAATTCCATGCGGGTGTGCATGAGCCTCTGTGTGTGTGTGTGTCCTTGTGTGTCACTCATCACGAGGGAATGTGCTGCTCATGGCAGAGAGAGACACTCTCCACTGCTCTCTCCATGAGCACGACAGGGCAGCAGGTTCCCAGGGTCAGAAGGAGCCTGAGCGCAGCCCAACGGTGATGGCACCAGCCTGCTAGAGATCTGTCCAGGGAAGGGGCACTGCAATGCAGCCCCTGTCTCCTGAGCCCTCCTTTTCCTTTCCAAAGCTCACACTCCGCTGCTGCCCATTTCAGGCCCCAGCAAGGATGGTTTCACTCCAGCTTGGATCCTCGGTTGAATTCAGTGTAACAACATTGGGAGTGCCTCAGCATGGCTGGCAGTCCCCCCTGCCTGCCTCTCCAGGCCAGGACACAGCTGCTCTCCCCAGTGCTAGAGAGTTCAAAAGGATGGGGATGGCTTTATGGGCAGGGAGAAAGGCTGAGGAATCCTGCTGACCATGTGCTGGCCATCCCTGAGTGGAGGGATGGGGAGGAAAGGGGAGGGGAGGAAAGGGGAGGGAAGGGAAGGGAAGGGGAGGGGAGGGGAGGGGTGTATCTAGAGTTTAGCAAGACCTTTGACAGCCTCTCTCATACTTCCTTTATGACCAAATCAGTGACAAATGCGTTCAGTGATAAGGTGGGTGGAAAACTGGCTGGACTACCAGGCTCAGAGAGTTCTGACCTTGGTCCAAAGCCCAGATGGCTGACACGTATTAGTGGGGTCTAGTAGTAGGGATCAGCAGTAGGACCAATACTGTTTGACATTTTCATGAACGCCATTAGTACTGGGCAGTGGGGAACTCCCAGCAAGTCTCTGGATAACACCCAGCGAGGGGAATGTGCCGGAACTGTCGGACACGGCTCCTGTTCAGAGGACCTGGACAGGCTGGAAAAATGGGCTGACTGGAACCTCCTGAAGGCCAAAAAGAGTAAGGGCAAGGTTTTGCATCTGATGGAGGAACCAGCCCATGCAGTCACGCAGGCTGGGGGCTGGCTGCCTGGGAAACAGATCCACAGGAAAGCATGTGTGGTTTTAGGAGACACCCAGCTGAACATGAGACAGCAGTGTGCCCTTGCAGCAAAGGTGGTCAACTGCATCCTGAGCTGTGTTAGTCAAAGTCTTGCCAGCAGGTCCAGGAAAGTGACCCTGCCCCTCTGGCCCTTGTGAGACCACACCTGGAGTACTGCGTCCAGGTTGGGTCTCCCTGCTCCAGGAAGAGTATCAACATACTGAAGGGAGTCCAACAAAGGCCACCAAGTCGACTAGGGGGCTGACAAACATGGCGTGCGAGGAGAGTGTGAGAGAACTGGGCCTGCCCATCTTGGAGAAGAGAAGGCTCAGGGGAGACCTTCTTGCTTTCCACAGCTGCTTTTTCAGAGGTGACAGAGAAGATGGACCTAGTCTCTGGAAGTGCCCAGGAGACAGAACACGAGGAGTTCTGATTAAGCAATAAGCTAGAAGACATAGTGAGAAAAGGAACGTGTTTCCCAGGGAGGTTGTGCAATCTCCATCCTGGAAGGTGTTCAAGGATGGACTGTATGTGACTTTGAGCAACCTGGTCTAATGGGGTCTGTTCCGAGCAGAGGGGTGATCTAGATGACCTCTGGAGGTCCCTTCTCACCTACATTCTGACTCTGTGATTCCCCCTTGCCCCTGCCCTCCCTGACCCCTGCATGCCCACGGGCATACGTGCCCTCACTCGCCCTCTGCCACAACACAACTCTTAGCCATTGTGCTGGGACTGCGGAGGGGCAGCTGAAGGGAGGCTCTCAGCCTCCTCGCTGCCATCCGCAGGGAATCAGTGGCGGCTGTTTCCAGCCCCTGAGCTGGGAGACAGCCATGGGAAGCTGGTCCATCTCCTGGGTCAGGGCCCTGCAGCTGTCCCCGGCTGCAGCGGGCACTGTGCACGCTTGTTCTTGCTGGGGAGCCCTGGCTGGAGGAGGGGAAGAGTCCACTTCCCAGGACAGCAGCTTGTGGCCCTGGAGAGCCACCGAGCACTCTTAGCCCGGGCGAGACCCCGGGCGGCGCCGGCGCAGGGCTCAGCCCTGGGGCGGAGCTGGCGGTGGCGGAGAGGAGAGGAGAGGAGAGGAGGCGGGGGAGAGGAGGCGGCGGTGCCGGAGCAGAGAGCCGGGGCTGGCGGGGGGCAGCGAGGCGCGGGCGGCGGAGCGGCGGCATGCGGCGGTGCCGGGGCGCAGGGCTGGCGGGGCTGGCCGCGGTGCTCCTGGGTGCGCGGGGCTGGCGGCGGGGGCCGGGGCTGGGCCTGGGGTGGCCCCCGCAGCTCCCTCCAGCCTGCCGTCCCCTCTGGCTTCTTCACGGACCTCTGCCCCCGAACCATCCTCCCGTCCAGCCCTCCCTCTGCTGCCATCCCACGTTCCCCCAGAAAACTCATCGCTCTAGCCTTTCTCCAGGCTTCCCTGTTTCCTTCCTTTCCTCTGTGTCTTGCCGTATAACTCATGCCGTCATCCCTTCCCCCTTGCTACTTTATTTCTGTCTTTCCTTTATCCCCCTTTTTTTCTTCAACACCTCCACCCTTCCAGCTATGCTTCACGCATTCACCTCGCCACCACCTATTAATGGACACTTCCATTAGTGCACGTGTTGACATCCTCTGGAAACTCTTCTCCTCATCATCTCTCTTTGTTCCTGACTGCTTCTGCGGGATTTGGTCTGGGAAACAGCAGGCAGGGCTGGGCACAAAGCAGGGTTTGACTGGTTTTTCTTCTTTTTCTCCTTTTTCTCCTCGGCAGTGGCTGCGGGCAGAGCCCAGGTGCAGCAGGAGCCGTCGGCAGAGACCACCGAGGGCACCGGCATCAGCATCAACTGCTCACACCCCAACATACAGATCACCGACTACATCCACTGGTACCGTCAGCTCCCGGGCCGAGGCCCCGCATTCATCGTGAGCGGTCACAAAGGCACCAAAGATCTGCAGGACCCTCCGGGGCGGCTGTCGGTGGCGGCAGACCGCCGGTCCAGCGCCCTGCGGCTCGCCCGGCCCCGGCGCGGGGACGCGGCGGTGTATTACTGCGCCCTGGGAGACACGGGGAGAGGAGCCGGGGCTGCGGCCGGGCACGAACCGCCGCGGGCGGGGCCGGGCGCGTGTGTCGGGGGCGGGGGGACAGCCCCGGCCGGGCCCGCCAGGGGGCGCTGCCGCTCGGCCCGCCGGGGCCGCCTCGCCCCGCCCGGCCCCGCCCGGCCCCGGGGCGGTTCCCCCGCCCCACCGGCACCGGCACCGCCTTCAGCATCGACCCTGGCACCGGCACCGGCATCGGTACTGGCACCGGCACCGGGCCCGCCGAGGCCCCGCAGCCCCGGGAGGTCCCCCCGACATGGCTCCGGAGCCGCCCACCGGGCAGAAACCTTCTCCCGCCCCTCCCCCCCCGGTCACCCCGCACTCCCACCGGGAGGCAGACTGAAATCCCCCGCCACAGTGGCGGTGTCCGGCCGTGCCCGGGAAGGAGCGGTTGCAGCACCGGGAGGCGGGCAGCAGAGAAACTCCTGCCCACGGGAAGCCCTCGCTCCTGCCGCAGGGACCGGCCACTGCTGCCATGGAACAGACGGGGCCTCTTCTCGGGCTTTTGCCTTTCCCCACTAGGATAGCCAAGGGAAGCCTGAGCAGGTGCTTTCCTCTGCTCTGTAAACACAGGGACTCCAGTGCTAAGTTGTGAATGCAAGACTGTCCTTAGAAAAGAACATCCAGATGGGGTTTCACATTTTGTTACTTTCTAAAAGCTCAGATACACGATCAAAAACTGCATGCTACAGGCTTTCAAGGAGCTTTCAAAACATTCCTGCTAGCATTAGAAAGTCATCGCATGGAGTCAGGAGTTCAAGCTCCACAGCAACAGGAGAAGTGGATGTCGAGGTCATGGGCACCTTCAAGCGCTCCCCACAGTGCCTCAGCATTGAGACCATGAGCTTGTTTTACAGGATTCAGAGCCTTTGGAGTTGAGGCCCAGGAGAGAGGGTAAAAGCGTGGACCGGACACACTGACGGCGGCCTCAAGGGATGCCAGGTTCCTACTTGATGAGTGAGTCAGAAACAGATTTGCGGAGTTGCCCTGAGGGGCTGGAGGTCTGGGTGAGTGAGAGCTGGAAGGAGGCCTCTGGGAAGAGGCTGCGGGCTCCAGCCAGTCCCCGGGGAACTCTGTGTGGCTCGAGTAGCTGACACAGTGGTTCAAAGCCCATGGTCAGAGGCTTCAGAGGCACAGAGTGAAGGATCAGCCCTGCTCCCTGTCCCAGCTGGACTTCATAACTGTGTTTCCAGGGAACTACTGGCAGGTGGAGAAACCAGGCAGAGCAACAGGTATGGCCAGGCTAGCACACAGATCAGCCCCATGTTCACATGGGATCAGCACCTTTCGTCCCTGCCTCCATCTGTCTTCCTATGCTTGGCTCCATGCCTTGATCCTTCCCTTTTCCTGTCTCTGCTGCTTCTCCTAAGCATCCCATGTCTTGCACCATCCTAAAAAGCTTTTTCCACTGCATCCCACAATGAGTTCTGATCCCCCTGTAGGCAGAAACACCCCTGAGTTTGTAAGGTGATCCTCTCTCTCACCCTTGTGGGAGGTGTCATCTCCAGAGAAGGAGTCGATTGTGATACCTAAAGGGATGGGGAGAAGATGTCGGTAAACAAAAGGATTGTGCGCCCTCCTGCCAGGGAGAAGTGGTGTGTCTGACGCTCTGTGTGAGGGTGTTGGCAGCAGGTGCTGTTCCCAGAGTCATTTGAGAAGGGAGAGAAACGCCCTGTCAGGAGAGGGGGTCAGACTCCTGCTTTTGGCTCTGGCTGTTCCTGGTTCTACCTCCTTTCAGATGCTACCCAGGGACAACGAGCACATCAGGGGCTGCAAAGGGGCCTGTCTCCAACCCTGAGAGAGGTGAGTGCAGGCCCCTGTCTCTGGCTGGGCACTGGATGGCAGAAGTAGATCACCATGGACACTCCTCCCTTGCTGGGGGCTGGTTGGGCTGGTTGTGATCTCCAGGAGGAGCAAAAAGCAGGAGGACAGCCTGCAGCCTCCTATTGCCTGACAGCAGGTGGCTTGAGCTCTTCCTTCAGGCTCCTACAGGAACCTTCAGGTGCCCCAGGCCCCTTTGGCAATGAGACCTGGAGCTGAGAGGCAGCGCTTCTACACCAGGGTATGTCTGCCTGAGAGGATGCTCCAGCACCTTCTGACTTGGAGGGCTATCAGAAGTCCCGCTGTGGCCTGACTGCCCTAGGACAAGCCTCCCAGTGCTGAACAACCTCCCCTTGGCCCTTGCAAACCTGGCACGCGGTAAGGGTTTACAGTTTGGCATCTTTCCTTGGGCTGAGCACTTTAAACAACTTTAATTAGTCTCCCTACAGAGCCTCCTCGTGGCAGAGGTGTGGAGTCCCAAGCCCGCCTGACTCAGAAGACTCTTCATTCCGTCCCATCAGGTATTTACACACATTGACAAGATCCCCAAAGAGCCTTCTCTTCCCCAGGCTGAAGACTGCCCGCCTCTCAGCCGATCCTCATAGGAAAGATGCTCCAGTCCCTGCACCATTTTGCTGGGCTCATTCTGACATCTTTCTTGTACTGGGGAGCCCAGAACTGGAGCCAGCACTCCAGACATGGCCACACCAGCGCTGAGTAGAGAGGAAGGATCAGGTCCCTTGTTCTGATCTGGCAATGCTCTTCCTACTGCAGCCCAGGATGCTGTTGGTTTTCCTTTGCACGAGGGCACATTGCCACAGCAGACTCAGGAACACCCCTGAGCCACTGAAACTGAGTGGGACACAGCAGTGAGTATTCAGGAGAAGCGTCCCAGCTGCTTGTCCAGCTCTGACTCTTCCCTCAGCATCCACCAATGACCACTGCTGGGAAAGGGGGCTCTTGGGAAGAGACATGACTGCTCCTGTGGCTTTACCTCCTAGCCAAAGAAGCCCAAGGAGGGAAAATGTCCTCCTAGCCCTGCATCTGGGGATCAGCAAAAGCCTCAACTTGTGAGCAAGACCCATCAGCCAGGCACAGGACAAGATTCTCTGTTCCACCCCTTCAGCTATCCCCCTACTCTTCACTTCTCCCCTCCAGCTCTGCAACTCACCAGTGCTGGGCTGGGGGGAGTCCCTGAGTCCCTGTGGGTTCTCTGCCCGGCAGAAAACTGCTGGTGGCTGCATTTGTGGGATGTGCATTTCTGGGATCTAGTTTGTCCCTCTGTGCACACGTCTCTTGTTATGCTAAGTCTGTTTTGGAAAGCAAAGAGCTGGCCCTGGAGAGGGGAAGCTGTGGTGTAAGCTGAAAAAGCAGCCATGGTGGCAGGCCAACATGTTCTAATTCATGGAGTGATGTGAGCTCAGTAGGCCATGACATCAGGTATTTGCCGTGAGGCCTTCAGAGGTCACAAAGAAAGCTCAGGCTTTGTGAAAGAGTGGGACATGGGCCAGAGATAAAGGGAAGGAGGCAGAGAGAGTGAGGCACCTGGAGAAAAGTGTCTCTGTGAGGTGCTGGAAGGTGGATGAGAAGCCCCGTTCCCACCTGGATGGGTAAGAAAGCTGTGGTTTGGATCCCAGCTGGAGGTGGAATTCAGGTCTGTTCTTATGCTGTGCTTTACACAAAGACCTGTGAGAGAGGTTTCAGGGTCTTGCAGGAAACGCAGGACATCTGGGCGGGCAAACAATGAGTAAGTTGGAATATGGGGGCACAAACTATCGCATTCCACACATTTTAAGTGACCTGAGTGCTTTGCCACACCCACCTTACATCTGAAACTTACTGCTCATTTGGCCAATCTTTCCCCTTTCCTTCATGTTTGTAACTTCTCAGGTGTCCTGAAAAGTGCCTGCCATGGCTTAGTGTTTTTGCAGGTGTTGCCGGGAGACACTGCAAAGACCGAGCTCAACATGGGGTTTGCCCCCAGAGGCTAGTCTCAAAAGACCCCATTTTCTCTGGGGACAGGAGCCTTTCAGTGTCTTGAGGAACTCACACACCTGAGGAACTTGAGCAGAGGCCACTGTCAGGGCATGTGGAAGGTGAGAGCTGCTGCTTCACTAAGGCTGTCAGATCAAGTCCCTTTTCCTTTCAAAGGGGAGAAGAAGTAAAAGGGAAAGTGATAAGCCAAGCACACAATGACAGCAATCTGTAAGGAAGTGATAAGGGAGACAAGGAGGTAGAGCAGAGCTCTGCAGCCTCTAATGGATGGGCCATTAGGAAACTGCAGGCGAAGCTTTGAAGTGGGTCAGGAAGAGGACCTGGTGACAAATGGCAGGGAAAAGGCTGATGTACTCCATGCCTCTTTCTCCTCAGTTTCTACTGGCATGGCTTCTCCTCAGGCCTACCACACCCCTGAGCCTCCCCACACACTCTCTGGGAAGGAAGCAGCACCCACAGTAGAAGAAGAAAGAACTAAGGAGCTCTTACTACCATGTGGACATACACAAGTTCATGGGACCACTTGGGATGCATCCAAGGGTGTTTAAGGAGCTGGCTGGACAGTCTCTACTCAGTCCCTGGAAAGAAGATGCAGCAAATACTCTCAGAAGCCTTTTCTAAACTCATGAAAGGCAAGAAGGGGGTTGGGAGCAGCTGACATGGGTCTACTGAGGGCGAATCATGCCTCACCAGCCTCCTTGCTTTCCATGAGGAGGTGACTGGCACTGTGGGGAAGGGGAGGGGCACTGGCTGTGGTGTACCTTGACTGTAGCAAGACCTTTGACATACCCTCATGGGTGCGCACATACGGACACCTATACGCACACAGAGGTATGCACACTCACAGCCATGCACACACACCGATATGGGTGCACACACAATCCTACACACATGGGCACAACCACACACATGAGCTTGCACGTACCCAAAGAGTAACTCGTACGTGTGCCCTTCTAAAGAGGTGTGTGCACACACGTTTCCAAAGGAGCCCGTGTGCAGACACAGGCAGAGCCACCCCTGTCCTGGTTTCAGCTGGGATAGAGTTAATTTTCTTCCGAGTAGCTGGCATAGTGCTGTTGTCCTGGTTTCAGCAGGGATAGAGTTGGCTGATGGCCAGGGCATCGCTGCTCTTTCTGTGCTGCTGTACTGGACAGGCTGGAACTCCAGTGTGAACTCGAGTTGAAGGGACTGTGACCTGTGGATGAGTCCATGTGGGAGCAGGACACCCCAAAGCGTCTGTGGCCGTGGATAAGCCCATGCCAGAGCAGGTACATCTCGAAGCGTCTGTGGCCGCAGTTACGTTTGTGCTACAGCAGGTTTACTTCTGAAGGGACTTTGGCTGCGGTAAGGCCATGCTGGAGCAGGTATATCTCTGAAGACATTGTGGCCCATGGAGAAGGCCATGCTGGAACAGGTGCATCTCAAAGTGACTGTGGATAAGTCTATGCTGCAGCAGGTGTACCCCTGGAGAGACTGTGGCTCATAGATAAGGCTCCACTTGGAGCAGGTACAACCCTAAGGGACTGCAGTCTGTGGATAAGTCCAAGCGGGAGCAGGGGCAAGGGGAGGAGTTCATTGCAATGTTAAACCCTGTGGTTTGATCCGAAGGGGCCAGAGGTGGAGATTGTAATGGAAATACCTTTAAATTGTTGTAACCCATGATTTGAGTTGCGTGTTATAGGAATTACTGTAGCAGGAACCACCCGAACCAGTGGAGGACAAACCTTACAAGAAGCAGTGCAAGTGCAGCAGTGACCCAACCTGAGCTGGCTTTGGTGCCCAGTAACTCCACGCAACACACCACCTCTCCTGTCCTGAGTGACCACCATAACAGATGGAGCCCAAAGTCACGGACTAAACGAACTCAGTAGATATTTCGTGGACATTTCTGGACATTTTACAGACATTCCACAAGGGTGGTCCATAGACTAAGGGAATGATATCTGTGTGTTATATCAAAGGATGGAAAGCGGGGCGGGTGGTTAATGAGGTTGTACTGGAAAATATGGGACTTGAGCATGACGTAGCTGGTATAGAATAAGGGGTGGATACTGTCCTGGTTTCGGCAGGGGTAGAGTTAATTTCCTTCCTAGTAGCTGGTACAGTGCTGTGTTTTGGATTTAGGGTGAGAACAATGTTGATAACTCACCAATGTTTTAGTTGTTGCTAGGTAGTGCTTACACTAGTCAAGGACTTTTCAGCTTCCCACGCTCTACGGACCGAGAAGGCTGGAGGTGCACAAGAAGCTGGGAGGGGGCACAGCCAGGACAGCTGACCCCAACTGGCCAAAGGGATGTTCCATACCATGTGACGTCATGCTCAGCATATAAAGCTGGGGGAAGAAGAAGGAAGGGGGGGGACGTTTGGAGTGATGGTGTTTGTCTTCCCAAGTCACCATTACGCGTGATGGAGGCCTGCTTTCCTGGAGATGGCTGAACACCTGCCTGCCCATGGGAAGTAGTGAATGAATTCCTTGTTTTGCTTTGCTTGCGTGCGTGGCTTTTGCTTCACCTATTAAACTGTCTTTGTCTCAACCCACGAGTTTCTCACTTTTACCCTTTTGGTTCTCTCCCCCATCCCACCGGGGGGGAGGAGTGAGTGAGCAGCTGTGTGGTGCTCAGTTGCTGGCTGAGGTTAAACCATGACAGTGAGGAGCACCTTGGTTACCCTGTCACAAAAAGGACTGTCGTCCACCACACAGCCACTCGCTGTGACCAGTTTATATACTGGGCATGACGTCACATGGTGTGGAATATCCCTTTGGTCAGTTGGGGTCAGCTGTCCTGGCTGTGCCCCCTCCCAGCTTCTTGTGCACCTCCAGCCTTCTCGGTCGGTAGAGCATGGGGAGCTGAAAAGTCCTTGACTAGTGTAAGGACTACCTAGCAACAGCTAAAACATTGGTGAGTTATCAACATTGTTCTCACCCTAAATCCAAAACACAGCACTGTACCAGCTACTAGGAAGGAAATTAACTCTATCCCTGCCGAAACCAGGACAATGCTGAAGGAGCTTGGTGCCTGGGGGAAGGCACTCAACGTGTGTTCTGTGGTTGGGCTGGTGCCTGCTCTGTGCCATTCAGGGACAGCTCACGGATCCTGCTGAGTGCAGAATCAAATCCCACTGTCACTGCCATGTCTCCACAGAGCTGGGGGTATCTCCTCTCGCACAGCACCCTTCCGGACAAGAGTTGGGTTGTGGCACTTGCGAGGACCTTAGAGGCCTTTGGGCTGAAGAAAGATGCTCCGTGCTTGGGGAAAAAAGGCCCCAAAAAGCATTTGTGTGCATTTGGGCACCAGTCACTGTCCTGGGCCTGCCTCACCCAAGGGGGTGCTGGGTTCACAGGGACAGGGCACACCAATGTGTGGCCTGCTGTAGCTGGTACCAATACTAACTTGTGAACAGCTCAGCCCATGTTGGCAACAGGTGGGCCATGCCAGGTGCTGTGCTCACGGGTGAGAGGGCTGCAGGGGGAAGCTGTCTCTGCTGACCCTGCCCAGGCGTGCTGGCCATGGCCCCGAGATTGGCTGATGGAGGAGAGGGGCAGCTGGAGTAGGGACTGTGGGCCATCCCCAAGGCTATTTACCCATTCCCAGTTCCAGCCATCCTTTGGCAATGTCTTCTGCTGAGCCCCCTTGCCCAGCAGAGCCCAACTCAAAGCAAGAGGAGTGCTCTTCCCTAAGAGCCTGTGGGACTGCTGACCTCCTCGGGGCCTCCCACAGGCCCACAGTTCCTCTCTGGAGGACAGCAGTTGTCAGGATTCCTGTTCACATGACGTGCTCCAGGGCCAAGGGGGTATTTCTGAGCAGAGTCACAGCAAGGCAAGGACTGATGGCCATTGGCTGTGGAGTAACTAGGGTGTCTTCCTCAGCTTCAAGAGGCAGTGCCTGAAAGAGGACTCGCTGCAGTGTGTCCCACCCTCCAACGCCTCTAGGAGTGATGAAGGGTCCCCCTGTGCCCCCACCTACTTCCCCTCCAAAGCAATGGCTTTCTCCCTCGGCAGTCAGTGTGCAGATGGAAAGACCACCAAAGGGACACAGGCAGGATTGCAGCAATTTTTTAATGAGCCTAAAGAGGGAAATGAGGTCACTCCAAGTGGAGGCCCCCAGTGCAGGGAGGAGCAGGAGCAGCCAAGAATCTGTTCCCCTTTTCCTGGGGCAGAGTTCCCACAGGGCATCTGTCGACCTGCCCAGCAAAGGGAGACAGGCTAGCAGGTCACTCCAGGCTGGTTTCTGGGGTCCTCACAGCAGGCTTTGAGGGGAGCCCAAGACAGCAAACAAAAGAGAGAAAAAGGGTGAGTGGAAGACAGGAAAGATAGACATTGGCTGTGTTTTCAGAGAGCCCAGGCTGGCCTCTTCCAGGGCAAGCCAGAGATGACCAGCTAGTCTGAAAACAACGGCATGAAGTTTGATCCTCTGTCCAGCAGCATGTTCTGAGTTCCTAGGTGTCCTTATCCGAGGCCATTGCCAGCATCTTTAGCAGGGGGGGCATCTGCTGCGACAGTAGCGGCTGGTAATGCAGGAGAGGTCACAGCACCCAGAGGTGATGGGCACTCCGTCACAGCTGAGGATGCTGCCAACAGCAGCGGAGGTGGAGGAGCCCACAACGGTGTTCTGTGGGAAGGAGCTGAGGATGGGGCCGGGCAGGGTCACCACCACAGCAGGTGGCTCAATGACGACGGTGGAGTTCTGGCACTGCCTGACACAGGGCTCATTGCAGCTGTTGGCCAGTGGGGTCGGGCAGCAAGGCTGGCAGGGCCGGCATGGCTGGCACTGGTCATTGCAGGACATGTCTTGGGTCCGGAGGGGCACCTGGGAGAGAGGGCAGGCAGGAAGCAAAACATGGGGATGAGTGAGGAGCAGCCTGTCACCACACCATGAGGGAACCAAAGAACATGCAGGGCTGGGAGGTGGAGGCTGTGCAGAGATGTAGGAGGGCTTCTTGGCCTCATCCTGACAGGGCCCAAAAAGAGCCACCAGCTCCTATGCAGCTACTGCCTAGCCCCTGAGTCCAGTAGCCACCTCACTACAGTCCCAGCTTCCCTCCATGTCTAACCTGCTCCCCACCTCCCCCTCCCGTGACAAGGAGCCCCAAGATCTGGCAGAGAAAAATCTGGTGTCAGCTGAGAGCTCCATTGAGGTGAGACCTCCTTTTAGAGAAAGTGGAGGAGGAGAAGGGGCTTCAGACTCACCTGACTCCCAAGGAGAAGGAGGCAAGAGAAGTGGATGAGAGAGCAAGGAGCTGGGCTGGCTTTTATCATGGACCTTTACCGCCCCAGGCTGCCAGAGGCATCCCTTGTAGAGGTGATTATTGTCTGACAAGCTCATCCTGAATGCAAAACATCCCAGCTAATGCTATGGCCTGCGTTTTGGCTTCCTGAATTGCTGTCTTTTCGTTTCCTGCTTTATGCCGGGCACATTCCCCAGTGAAGGCATCTTTTGCGTGACAGGATGAGAGGCCCAAGCATTTCCGGTGCAAAACACGTCAGCATGGGCAGAGGACTCATCTCACATGCTGGAGGAGTCCAGTAAAGGACACTCAAGGTAGACTAAACAGCTGGCTTAGACAACACACATGCGCACAAACACGCACACATCTAGACCTCCAGTCATCTAGAGTTAATTGAGAAGGCTCAAGACACCCAAAGAGAGGCTGTCTACGCTGCCCAGGGCCACCGCACAGGTCTTGGACTTGACAGAGTCATCTTCTGCAAGTCCTGTGTCCAAGGGTTCAGCGTGGCTGAGGGAAGACTGATCTGCGCTCGGTGAGAGCGGGAGATGCAGCTGATGAGAGTAACGTGCCCAGCTTGAGCCCATTCACCCACACAGAAGTCCCTGCCCTGCTCTCTGTCTGTCCCTGAGTACCGTGGACATGGATCTGGGGTTTAGCCATGGGACGGAGGTGCGTGCAGGCTCTGGTGGGACAGCCTGTGGGTTCACTTCTGACTGCATGATGAAGCAAGCCATGCACACGTGACCCGGTAGGCAGGCCCTGCCGTGAGCTTATGCTAGCTGGGGAGTTGAGAGGCCACCATTGGTCGATGGCAGGATCAGTGTCTCCAGAAAGATGGTTTGTCCCATTTACCCTGCACGTCTGCTTTGGGGTGGGCTAAGTCCCGTGTGTGAGCTGATGTCTCTTCACTGACTGTGGGAAGAGGCTGTAGAGTCTGCTAGAGCGGGTCCAGAGGAGGGCCACGAAATGATCAGAGGGTGGGAACACCTCTGCTATGAAGAAAGGCTGAGAGAGGTGGGGTTTGTTCAGCCTGGAGAGGAGAAGGCTCTGGGAACACCTTCTTGCGGCCTTTCAGGACTGCAAGGGGGCTTATAAGAAAGACAGAGAAAGACAATTTGCCAGGGCCTGTAGTGACAGGGCAAGGGGCAATGGCTTTAAACTGAAAGAAGGTAGATTTAGATTGGATTACATAAGGAAGACATTTTTTGCAATGAGGGTGGTGAGACAGTGGAACAGGTTGCCCAGAGATGTTGTGGATGCCCCATCACTGGAAGTGTTCAAGGTCAGGTTAGATGGGGCTTTGAGCAACCTGATGTAGTGAGAGATGTCCCTGCCCATGGCAGGGGGATTGAACTAGATGGCCTTTCAAGGTCCCTTCCAACCCAAACCATTCTATGATTCTATGATTCCATGTATTATGCTGGTAGCAAACATGGCTCTGTGAGGTCCTTCCCTCCAGGACAGTGAGATTGGGCTGAAAGAGCCTCTACACGAGGATGTCGTTGCAATCTGAGTTGGTCCCACAGGGCCAGAAGGACGTATCTGCTGAAGGGATCTTGATCCATTTCACTCACGTCCCCTTAATTACCTATATTTACTAAGAGTGAGATGCAAAGCATGGCACAGAAGTCAGAAGAGAATCCCTCTCCCTCGAGAGCTCATTTGGGCAGCGTGCATGGCAGCAGCGGGGCATGGCAGCACTCAGCAGCTTTGGCTTCTGTCCCCAGAGGACCCTCTTGGAACAGTGAGGGCTACTGGTCGGGAGTGGAATATGTTTGGCAAGGTGAGGCAAGAGTGTCTTTGCAAACACCTGCTACACTGGGAAGGAGGAGTTTAAAGTAGGTATGGAGGGGGAGGTCTACCATAGACTGAAGAGCAGGGATGTCAGAAGGGGTAGAAGCGGTATGCATGGGGGACAGCATGCCTGGGGAAGCTCTCACATTCCCCTGTGGCACAGGTGGTGGTGTAGTTACATGTCTGCTACAAACCTCCTGCTCAAGAAGAGAAGGCAGGTGAAGCTTTCTTCAGGCAGCTGGGGAAAGCCTCACAGTCACAGGCCCTGGTGCTCGTGGGTGACTTTTATCACCTCAGTGTCTGCTGCAGGAGGAAAATGGCTGGGCACAAGCAAACCAGGACATGTCTGGGGCATATGGAAGACAAATTTTTGATGCAGGCAATCCATGAATGGACTAAGGGAGAGGCTCTGTTGCACCTGCTTCTCACAAGTGAGGAGGAACTGTTGGATGATGTAAAGTTCAAGGGCAGCCTTGCCTGCAGTGACCATGAGACTGTGGACCTTAAGATCCTCAGAGGGCTGACCAAGACAAACAGGAGTATTACTGCCCCCGACTTCAGACGAGCACTTCTTAGTCTTGTCAGGGACCTACCTGCTCGGCAGGATACCATGGGAAATTGCCCTGGAGCGCAGAGGTTTCCAGGAGGGATGGCTAACCTTCAAGGACAGCCTCCTCAGAGCACAAGGATGGTCCTGTGCATTGTGCAGAAAGGTGAGTTAGGAAAAGCCAAAGCACAGCTGGAGTGGAAACTTGCAAGGCAGGGGGTGGAGGGAATCAGGCAAGGTATCCCTGAGCCTATTGGCAGCAAAAGGAAGGCTAAGCAGATGAGGGCTCATTGCTCGGGGAGGAAGAGGACCTGGTGACAAATGGTAGGGAAAAGCCTGATGTACTCCATGCCTCTTTCTCCTCAGTTTCTACTGGCATGGCTTCTCCTCAGGCCTACCACATCCCTGAGCCTCCCCACACACTCTCTGGGAAGGAAGCAGCACCCACAGTAGTAGAAGAAAGAACTAAGGAGCTCTTACTACCATGTGGACGTACACAAGTTCATGGGACCACTTGGGATGCATCCAAGGGTGTTTAAGGAGCTGGCTGGACAGTCTCTACTCAGTCCCTGGAAAGAAGATGCAGCAAATACTCTCAGAAGCCATTCCTAAGCTCATGAAAGGCAAGAAGGGGGTTGGGAGCAGCTGACATGGGTCTACTGAGGGCAAATCATGCCTCACCAACCTCCTTGCTTTCCATGAGGAGGTGACTGGCACTGTGGGGAAGGGGAGGGGCACTGGCTGTGGTGTACCTTGACTGTAGCAAGACCTTTGACATACCCTCATGGGTGCGCACATATGGACACCTATACGCACACAGAGGTAAGCACACTCACAGCCATGCACACACAGAGTTATGTGTCATATGTGTGCCCTTCTGAAGAGGTGTGTGCACACACGTTTCCAAAGGAGCCCATGTGCAGACACAGGCAGAGCCACCCCCCATACCAACATGTACGCACAGACATTCAAACACACATGCTTACGCGTGTGCATACTCCTAGCACGCATGTATTTGCATACAGGTATATGTGCATGCTCATTTACACATATGTACACACATGAAAGCACATATCCACACAGACCTGTACCCCCACACTTAGATAGATCCAGATGGTCACAACTGTCCATGCGCACCTCCATGAAGGCACCTGTATGTGATAAAACACATACACAGTCATGAACAGACCTGACCAAACACACTTTCAAACACCGTTTGTGCACGCTCATGCTTGCAGGTGCATTACCCCGGGCACACACAGACACACACATATGTGCGAATGCACACATGAGCACAGCCAGAGGGACATGTATGTGAGCATGAACATGCACACACACCACTGAGAACCAGGACGCCCAATGCCAGCTCTCAGCCTCTCGGGATGACTCTAGGCAAGTCCTTCAGGCCCCACAGTTAAGGCAATGAATCAGACACCATCAGCTTTAGTGAGCTCAAGCGTTTCACTGTGGTTCAGTCAGCTGTTTTCTCACCAGAAAAGAGAGAGAAACCACAGCAGAATTGAAGCTGCCATGGCCTTTCCAGACATTGAGCATCTCTGTGTCCCAAGTCTGTGGGTCAGGAATAATGTAAAAACTAGAGAAAATCCATATTGTTGCAAACACAAAGAATCCCCACATTACAATAGAAAAAAACTCCTTCAGCCTTAGGTGCTCCCAGCTGTCCTATGTGATCTCCCTAAGGGAGATATCAGGGTGTTGGACCGGCCCCTCCTTTCTAAAGGGAGTGGAGCCCCAGTGGTGTATTCACACAGCAGCAGAGCGTGGCGTGCCCGGGAGAAGCCAAACTCCTCACAGGCTGCAAACACTGAGGCTGGGACACCAGAAATGAGAGTGCCTGATCCCACACCACATCCAGCGTGGGCTCCTCCCTCCATGGGTGCACAGGTCCCGCCAGGAGCCTGCTCCAGCGTGGGCTTCCCACGGGTCACATCCTCCTTCGGGCATTCACCTGCTCCAGTGTAGGGTCCTCCATGGGCTGCAGGGTGGATATCTGCTCCACCATTAACCTCCATGGGCTGCAGGGGGACATCCTGCCTCACCATGGTCTTCCCCACAGGCTGCAGGGGAATCTCTGCTCCAGTGCCTGGAGCACTTCCTCCCCCTCCTTCTTCACTGGCCTTGGTGTCTGCAGAGTTGTTTCTCTCACATATTCTCACTCCTCTCTCCGGCTGCAATTGCTGCTGTGCAGGGTTGTTTTCTTCCCCTCCTTCTTAAATATGTTATCACAGAGGCGCTACCACCGTTGCTGATTGGCTTGGCCTTAGCCAGCTTTGGGTCTGTCTTGCTAGAAGCTTCTAGCAGCTCTGCACCCCCTGCAGCCCCCCCGCTACCAAAACCTTGCCATGCAAACCTGATACACTGACTGATCCCAGTAAGAAAGGCACCCAGCCTCTTCAAAGCATTCCTTAAAATGCCATTTATTAGCACTAGAAAGAAAGAGGATAGTATAGGTGATCTTACATCCCTTCAGATGCTGGGAACCCTGAGCTGCTCACCATCAGCTGCTCTCACAGAATGAGAAAATCACAGGACGTTTGAGGTTGGAAGGGACCTCTGGAGGTCATCTGGTCCAACCCCCCCTGCTCAAGCAGGGCCACCTAGAGCCAGTTGCCCACAACCATGTCTAGGTGGTTTTTGAATATCTCTAAGGAGGGAGAATCAGCAGACTCCCTGGGATACCTATGCCAGTGCTCAGTCACTCCCACAGCACAGTAAGAAAGTGTTGCCCCCTTGCCAGGGCACAAGTCACTGTACTGATCCCATCCATGGAAGGGTTACCCCATCTTGGTCAGTCGAGCTTTAAAGCATTTTCTTCAAAGGAAACAGCTCTAGTCATTGTTTCCACTGTCAAACACTACAACCCTGCCAGTTGTTTACTGGATGTGAACAAATACCAGCAGCTTTCACATCCTTGTTTCTTAGGATGTAAACCAAGGGGTTCAGCAGGGGAGTAAGAACGGTGTAAAGAACAGCCACCACTCTGTCTAGTGACCCTTTCAAGGTCACTTCCCATGTAGGTGAAAGACACACAGACCATGGAAACAGGCCATGGCAGTGAAATGGGAAGCACAGGTTGAGAAAGCTCGTTGCCTGCCTTCTGCACAGCAGATCTGCAGGATGGTTCTCGCTCTGCACCTGTAAGAAGTGAGGATGGAGAGGAAGCAGCCAAGGGTCACATCCCCAATACTGAAGACGATCACAGCCTTGTTGGCAGATGTGCCAGCACAAGCCATGGCCAGGAGGGCTGGCAGATCACCAAAGAAGTGGCGGATGTGCCCACAGTAAGCCAAATGGGAGGTGATTATTGCATGTGGAGCAGGAGCAGGGAACTGGCCAGCCAAGTCCCCGCCACCAGCCAGACGCACACAGCCCGATGCATGATGGCCCCATAGCACAGAGGGTTGCAGAGAGCCAAGCAGTGGCCATAGGACATGACAGCGTAGAGGAAGCATTGGTCCCTGCCCAGCAGCTGGGAGGAGTACGGCTGGGCCACGCAGCTGTGGAAGGAGATGGGTATGCCCAGTGGCTTGAGGAAGCCCTCCAGCATCTTTGGAAGGAAGACACTGCAGAAGCAGAGATCCAGGAAAGAGAGCTCGCCCAGGAAAACATGCACGGGTGCCCACAGCCTGGAGTCAGCTGTCAAAATTAGCCGGATGAGGAGGTTGCCCAGGAGGGTGAAGGTATAGATGGTGAAAAACACAAGAAGGGAAGCACGCTCATCTCTGGTACATGGGGGAGGCCCATGAGGATGAACTCTGACACGGCACTCTGATTGTTTATCTCCATCCAACCAACACTTCTGTCCCTACAGAAGGAGATATTGTTGCTCCTTCTCCGTGGTAAATCACGCCAGGCCAAACTGTGAATGATGCACGATGCCTGGTGTCTCTTCTCAGCCTTAAGAGACAGACATGTACCGAGTCCAAGCAGGAAAAATACAAATGTTGGATAGTGGTTCCTACCCCAGATTTTGAGAAGGGCCCAGCACCTTGTAGCCCACAGTTTTATTGCTCGTGTGGACTGGAGTGGGGTTGGCGTTCCCAGCAAAGATGTCCGTCTGCAGAATATTACTATTTTTGTCCCCAGAGATCTCTGCAACAACCATAGCATTTCTGTTGTTAAATTCTGTACAAGTTTCAGAAAACACTGTGCATCCGACTGAGCCAGTAGGTGGTTTAAATCACCATTAAAAAAACCCAAACCTCTGGCAACAATGCCCTTAGTCTGAAGTGTAAAGCCTGCACGGATTCTGTGCCCTTTTCCTGCCTTTCCAGGATCTCCTCAGTTGGGCAGCCAAACCAGGGGTCATGCCAAGAGCCAGTAGCAGCGCTCTGGCAGTGCTTTGGCCAAAGAGCTTACTCGTCTGTCAGAAGAAATGCCATCCCTCCCTCTTCAACAAGGATAATTGCAGATGGTATCATCATTGCGAAGGATGAGAGGTACCTTCCGCTTATTACAAGGCTTAGTGTGGTAGCATAGGAAGTCCACATGAGATGATGATGATGCTTATTAGTAGCATGACTAAGGAAAAGATATTTCAGACATGGAAGTGAAAGGCCTTTATAAATCTTTTGGCCTTCAGTCATTCTGAGATATGCTTCATTAGACATGATCCCTCTTGGTGCAGGACATTTCTGTGGGGATTTCTGGTCTTCCACTTGTACACTTTTGTCAAGTCATCTGGATTTTCATGCAGGAAATAGGATATGAGACTGTAGCGGCTGCCAAGTGACATTTCCACCGATCAGAAGGGATCAGATCTACATGTAAAAAGTCCTCTCTCCTGAGAATGGCAGCCAATTCCTGAGCACAAATTCTCTGGGGGGACGAATGAAGCAGTCAAGAGCTCTGCAGCTGTCTTGGGAAGTGAATGCAGTACCCTCGTCCCTGCTGATCTTCACGTTCTCCTGCATGCTCTGTATCAGAGCAATTTGAACTCTCTCAGAAATACACCGTTTCACTGCCCCCATTTCTATGCTGACTGCCCTCAGCTCCCACATGCTTAGCTCCAATTTCCAGCCCCAACACATTCAGCAGCATGGGCGACTTATCCCTGCCAAGGCCTGCTGGCCATGGCCCCTAGATTGGGTGGTGGAGGGAAGAAGAAGGTGGAGTAGCGGCTATGGGCCATCCCAAGGGCTGTTCCCTGCTTTACCATGCCTGCCATTCTGCAAAGCAAATCATCTCCCGGAGCCCCACACCCTGCCACCCCAGCACAGCTCTGGCCATTGCAAGAGCAACGCCCTTCCTCAAGAGCTCATGGGGCTGCTGACCCCTCAGGGCTTCCTGCCTTTCTGGGCATTTGTGGGCAGACACACAGCAAGGCAAGGCCTGATGGTCACTGGCAGCAGAGCAGCCAGGGATGTCTTCCTCAGCTCCAAGGGATGGTGCCCAAAAGAGGAGCCACGGCAGGGTGCCCCAACCTCCCATTCCTCTGTGAATGGAGAGGGGTCTCCTTGTGCCCTCACCCCCTTCCACCCCTCAGCAACACCCTTCTCCTTTGGCAGCTTGGGGAGTGCCCACAGAGGGAAGGACCACATGGAGGCCAGGCTTGAATGCAGCAGAACTTTAATGAGTCAAAAGAGGGAAACAAAGTCACTCCGAGTGGAGGACAGCAGTGCAGGGAGCCCTGGGGGCAGCCGAGAGTCTGCGCTCCTTGGATGTGGAGAAGTTCCTGCATGATGTCTGTCTGCCTGCCCCATAGAGGGAGACGGGCCCCACCAGGCTGGCCTTGGTGGGAGCTTGCTGCCAAGGGGAACCAAAGCAAACAAAGAAAAGGGAGAGAAAGGCAAGGTCGGTCAGCTATGCTGAAAACAAAACCCAGAAGATCGATCCTCTGCCCAGCACCGTGTTCTGAGTTCCTCAAGGTGTCTCCCTGGGGCTTGCCCAGCGTCTTTAGCAGGGGAGGCACCTTCTGCCACCGTAGCGGCTGGAAATGCCAGAGAGGTCACAGCACCCAGAGGTGATGGGCACTCCATCACAGCTGAGGATGCTGCCAACAGCAGCGGAGGTGGAGGAGCCCACAACGGTGTTCTGCGGGAAGGAGCTGAGGATGGGGCCGGGCAGGGTCACCACCACGGGAGAGGGCTGGATGATGACGGTGGAGTTCTGGCACTGCCTGACACAGGGCTCATTGCAGCTGTTGGCCAGTGGGGTGGGGCCGCAGGGCTGGCATGGCAGGCACTGGTTGTAGCAGGACATGTCTCTGGGCTGGAGGTGCACCTGGGAGAAAGGACAGGGAGGAAGCACAGTACAAGGGTGCTTGAGGAGCAGCCTGGTTACACTCTCACAAAGGAGACAAGGCCACTACTGAGTGGGGAGCTGGAAGGTGTGCCAGGAGCCACACAGTCTTCATTGCCCTACAAAGAGTAGCCTGGCACAGGGAGGCTCTCTCTGAATTCATAAACCAAAAGCCACCTCAGCCACATCCCAGCCTCTCTCTAAGCAGACCTTCTCACTGCTTCCCTCTCTCATGACAGGAAAATTCAATTCCCAGCACAGGCCAGAGCCAATATCAGCTGAGATGTCCATCGAGAAAAGATCTCGCTTTGGAAAAGAAGGAGAAGGGGCTTCAGACTCACCTGGCTCCCAAGGAGAAGGAGGCAAGAGAAGTGGATGGGAGAGCAGGGACTTGGGCTGGCTTTTATGCCTGCCCTTCATTGCCGCAGGACCAGAGGCACCCTTTGCAGAGGTAACAATTTTCTGACAAGCTCATCTTGAATGCAAACCATCACAGCTAATGATATGGGCTGTGCTTTGATTCCCTGCACTGTTGCCTTTTCATGTCCAGGTTTGTGCCATGACCATTCCCCAGTGAAGGCTTCTTGAGCACTGGGATGAAAGGCCCTGGGATTTCTTGGGCAGGAATGCAGCAGTGCGGGCAGAAGACTCAGCTCAAGGGCTGGACGGGTCCAAGCAGGCAAGTGACATCAGCCTGGGTCAGTCTGGTGGGGCTGTTTGCAGTGTCATTCTCAGGAAGAAGTGCCAGCAATCTTCAGCTGGACACCATGGGCTCTCGTGCATGAGGACATGCCATGTCCTTCTCTTTCCCTCCCTCCTCAGCTCACTCTGATTCCTGGTCACCTGTTGTTGCCTCCCCAGGTATATGCGTTGTGCTGCTACGTTTTGACTCCATCCTGCCTAACACTGCCCAGTCCCCAGGGATCTTCAGCACAGTCCATGGGCTGTTGTGTTCCAATGTCTGTTCCTGTCTTGTGTGTACTTGTAAGCAGCCAGGTTTGTGTGAATGCACGTGGGAGCACAAATTTGTGCATAATTCCATGCGGGTGTGCATGAGCCTCTGTGTGTGTGTGTGTCCTTGTGTGTCACTCATCACGAGGGAATGTGCTGCTCATGGCAGAGAGAGACACTCTCCACTGCTCTCTCCATGAGCACGACAGGGCAGCAGGTTCCCAGGGTCAGAAGGAGCCTGAGCGCAGCCCAACGGTGATGGCACCAGCCTGCTAGAGATCTGTCCAGGGAAGGGGCACTGCAATGCAGCCCCTGTCTCCTGAGCCCTCCTTTTCCTTTCCAAAGCTCACACTCCGCTGCTGCCCATTTCAGGCCCCAGCAAGGATGGTTTCACTCCAGCTTGGATCCTCGGTTGAATTCAGTGTAACAACATTGGGAGTGCCTCAGCATGGCTGGCAGTCCCCCCTGCCTGCCTCTCCAGGCCAGGACACAGCTGCTCTCCCCAGTGCTAGAGAGTTCAAAAGGATGGGGATGGCTTTATGGGCAGGGAGAAAGGCTGAGGAATCCTGCTGACCATGTGCTGGCCATCCCTGAGTGGAGGGATGGGGAGGAAAGGGGAGGGGAGGAAAGGGGAGGGAAGGGAAGGGAAGGGGAGGGGAGGGGAGGGGTGTATCTAGAGTTTAGCAAGACCTTTGACAGCCTCTCTCATACTTCCTTTATGACCAAATCAGTGACAAATGCGTTCAGTGATAAGGTGGGTGGAAAACTGGCTGTACTACCAGGCTCAGAGAGTTCTGACCTTGGTCCAAAGCCCAGATGGCTGACACGTATTAGTGGGGTCTAGTAGTAGGGATCAGCAGTAGGACCAATACTGTTTGATGTTTTCATGAACGCCATGAGTACTGGGCAGTGGGGAACTCCCAGCAAGTCTCTGGATAACACCCAGCAAGGGGAACGGGCCGGAACTGTCGGACACGGCTCCTGTTCAGAGGACCTGGACAGGCTGGAAAACTGGGCTGACTGGAACCTCCTGAAAGCCAAAAAGAGTAAGGGCAAGGTTTTGCATCTGATGGAGGAACCAACCCATGCAGTCACGCAGGCTGGGGGCTGGCTGCCTGGGAAACAGATCCACAGGAAAGCATGTGTGGTTTTAGGAGACACCCAGCTGAACATGAGACAGCAGTGTGCCCTTGCAGCAAAGACGGTCAACTGCATCTTGAGCTGTGTTAGTCAAAGTGTTGCCAGCAGGTCCAGGAAAGTGACCCTGCCCCTCTGGCCATTGTGAGACCACATCTGGAGTACTGCGTCCAGGTTGGGGCTCCCTGCTCTAAGAAGGGTATCGACATACTGACGTGAGTGCAACAAAGGCCACTGAGTCGATTAGGGGGCTGACAAACATGACGTGCGTGGAGAGTGTGAGAGAACTGGGCCTGCCCATCTTGGAGAAGAGAAGGCTCAGGGGAGACCTTCTTGCTTTCCACAACTGCTTTTTCAGAGGTGACAGAGAAGATGGACCTAGTCTCTGGAAGTGCCCAGGAGACAGGACATGGGGAGTTCTGATTAAGCAATAGGCTAAAAGAAATAGTGAGAAAAGGAACGGGTTTCCCAGGTTGTACAATGTCCATCCTGGAAGGTGTTTAAGAACAGACTGAATGTGACCTTGAGCAACCTGGAACTAACGGGATCTGTTCCAAACAGGGGGTTGATCTAGATGACCTCTGCAGGTCCCTTCTCACCTACATTCTGACTGTGAAATTCCCACCTTGCCCCTGCCCTCCCTGACCCCTGCACGCCCACGGGCACATGTGCCCTCACGCCCCCTCTGCCACAGCACAACTCTTAGCCATTGTGCTGGGACTGCGGAGGGGCAGCTGAAGGGAGGCTCTCAGCCTCCTCGCTGCCATCCACAGGGAATCAGTGGCTGCTGTTTCCAGCCCCTGAGCTGGGAGACAGCCATGGGAAGCTGGTCCATCTCCTGGGTCAGGGCCCTGCAGCTGTCCCCGGCTGCAGCGGGCACTGTGCACGCTTGTTCTTGCTGGGGAGCCCTGGCTGGAGGAGGGGAAGAGTCCACTTCCCAGGACAGCAGCTTGTGGCCCTGCAGAGCCACCGAGCACTCTTAGCCCGGGCGAGACCCCGGGCGGCGCCGGCGCAGGGCTCAGCCCCGGGGCGGAGCTGGTGGCGGCGGAGAGGAGAGGAGAGGAGGCGGCGGAGAGGAGGCGGCGGTGCCGGAGCAGAGAGCCGGGGCTGGCGGGGGGCAGCGAGGCGCGGGCGGCGGAGCGGCGGCATGCGGCGGTGCCGGGGCGCAGGGCTGGCGGGGCTGGCCGCGGTGCTCCTGGGTGCGTGGGGCTGGCGGCGGCGGCCGGGGCTGGGCCTGGGCCTGGGGTGGCCCCCGCAGCTCCCTCGAGCCTGCCGTTCCCTCTGGCTTCTTCACGGACCTCTGCCCCCGAACCATCCTCCCGTCCAGCCCTCCCTCTGCTGCCATCCCACGTTCCCCCAGAAAACTCATCGCTCTAGCCTTTCTCCAGGCCTCCCTGTTTCCTTCCTTTCCTCTGTGTCTTGCCGTATAACTCATGCGGTCATCCCTTCCCCCTCGCTACTTTATTTCTCTCTTTCCTTTATCCCCCTTTTTTTCTTCAACGCCTCCACCCTTCCAGCTATCCTTCACGCATTCATCTCGCCACCACCTATTAATGGACACTTCCATTAGTGCACATGTTGACATCCTCTGGAAACTCTTCTCCTCATCATCTCTCTTTGTTCCTGACTGCTTCTGCGGGATTTGGTCTGGGAAACAGCAGGCAGGGCTGGGCACAAAGCAGGGTTTGACTGGTTTTTCTTCTTTTTCTCCTTTTTCTCCTCGGCAGTGGCTGCGGGCAGAGCCCAGGTGCAGCAGGAGCCGTCGGCAGAGGCCACCGAGGGCACCGGCATCAGCATCAACTGCTCGCACCCCAACATGCAAACCGGGGACACCATCTACTGGTTCCGTCACCTCCCGGGCCGAGGCCCCGCATTCATCGTGAGCGGTCACAAAGGCACCAAAGATCTGCAGGACCCTCCGGGGCGGCTGTCGGTGGCGGCAGACCGCCGGTCCAGCGCCCTGCGGCTCGCCCGGCCCCGGCGCGGGGACGCGGCGGTGTATTACTGCGCCCTGGGAGACACGGGGAGAGGAGCCGGGGCTGCGGCCGGGCACGAACCGCCGCGGGCGGGGCCGGGCGCGTGTGTCGGGGGCGGGGGGACAGCCCCGGCCGGGCCCGCCAGGGGGCGCTGCCGCTCGGCCCGCCGGGGCCGCCTCGCCCCGCCCGGCCCCGCCCGGCCCCGGGGCGGTTCCCCCGCCCCACCGGCACTGGCTTCAGCACCGGCACCGGCATCGGTACTGGCACCGGCACCGGGACTGCCGAGGCCCCGCAGCCCCCGCCGAGGCCCCGCAGCCCCGGGAGGTCCCCCCGACGCGGCTCCAGAGCCGCCCACCGGGCAGAAACCTTCTCCCGCCCCTCCCCCCCCCCCCGATCACCCCCGCACTCCCACCGGGAGGCAGGCTGAAATCCCCCGCCACAGTGGCGGTGGCGCGGAATGAATCGCGACGGGAGCGGTGGCGGTGTCCGGCCGTGCCCGGGAAGGAGCGATTGCAGCCGCCGGCCCCGCTGGCTCCCGGCGAGGAGCAGCGCCTTTCTGCTCTGCACGGGGAGGCGGGCAGCAGAGACCCTCCTGCCCACGGGCAGCCGGGCAGCCCTCGGTCCTGCCGCACGAACCGGGCACTGCTGCTGCTCAACGGGCAGGGGCTGGGGATCTCTTCCACCCCTCTGATGTAGCCGGGCCCTGTTAGAACAGAAAGACCCAACTGGTACAGTGCGAACACAAGCCTTTGCTTTGAAACCACAAGCAGAAGTGGTTTCTTGCCGGTAACCTTGTAAATAGGCTCAGATACACAATTACAAACTGAAGCCTCCAGCTCCACAGCCCGCTTCCAAGGCGCTCCTGCTGGTGTTGGAAAGGCATCCTGTAGAGCTGGCAGCTCCACCTCGGCACCAACATGAGAAGGAGATACTGATTGTCACAGATGCCTTCAAGTGTATCCCACAGTGGCTGGTGTTCAGGACATAGAGCTTGTTGCACAGGATTCCCCTTAACCTCAGACTGAGAGCCTTTGGTGTTGAAGTAAGTCCAGGAGATAGGAGAGAAGCTTGAGCTGGGCACTTGTTGAAGGACACATCTGAGACTCAAGCTCAGACCTCAGGAGAGAGCCACGAAGAGATCAGCTAAGTTGCCCTGCGGGGCTGAAGGTCTGAGGTGAGTGAGAGCTGGAAAGAGGCCTCTGGGCATGGGGTCCTGGGCCCAGTCGGTCCCCAGAGAGGCCTGTGTGGCTGTAGGAGCTGACACAGCTGTGAAAGTCCATGTTCGCAGGCTGCAGAGGCAGAGAGGAAAGGTTGGGCCCTCTTCCCTGCCTCAGCTGGGGACTGTTGTGGCAGCTATGGTTGTACTACAAGGGAACTCCTGGCAGGTCTGCAGTCATTGGAGAGCAGAGGGCAGCCCACCGTCCTTCTGCCATGGCCTCGACTGTACTGGCACCGGCACCGGGCCCGCCGACGCCCCACAGCCCCTGTGCCCCGCAGCCTTGATCCTTTCCTTTCCTTGTCTGTGCTCCTTCCCCTAAACATCCCATGTTTTGCATGATCCCAAAGTACTTTTTCACTGCATCCCGTAAGGAGTCTGATCCCCCTGTAGGCAGAAACACCCCTAGTTTATAGGGTGATCACCTCACCCTTCTGGGAGGTGTCATCCCTAGGCAAGGGGTCGATCATAATGCCCTAAGGGTTAGTGAGGAGGTTGCAGTAAAGAGGGTTGTGCTGGATGTCCTCCTGCCAAAGAGAAGCGGTGTGTCTGACTCTGGGAAGGGGTGTTTACAGCAGGTGCTGTTCCCAGAGACGTTTCCCTTGAAGAGCCTCATCCGTGGCCTGGGAGAAGGGAGAGAAAACCCCTGTGGGGACAGGGAGTCAGACTCCTGCTTGCAGTGCCTTTGGCTGTTCCTGGTTCTACCTCCTTTCAGACTCTACCGAGGGACAAGGAGCACGTTGGGTGGTGCAAAGGGGCCTGTCTCCATCCCCGAGAGTGGTGGGTGCACCCTGCCTGTGGTTGGGCACTGGATGGCAGAAGTAGTTCACCATGGACACTCCTCCCTTGCTGGGGGCTGGTTGGGCTGGTTGGGATCTCCAGGAGGAGCAAAAAGCCGGGAAACAGCCTGCAGCCTCCTCTTGCCTGACAGCAGGCGGCTTGAGCTCTTCCTTTAGGCTCTTACATGATTCTTTTTTTTTCTGGCAATGTGACCTGGAGCTGAGAGGCAGCGCTTCGACACCAGAGTATGTCTGCTTGAGAGGATACTCAAGCACCTTCAGACTTGGAGGGCTGAGAAAAGCCCAGCTGTGGCCTGACTGCCCAAAGATGAGCCTGGCCAGTGCTGAACAACCTCCTCTTGGCCCTTGCAAACCTGGAATGCAGTAAGGGTCGCGATTTGGTGCCTGTCTTTCCTTGGGCTGTGCGCTTTAACAACTTTAATTAGTCTCCCTACAGAGCCTCCTCGTGGCAGAGGTGTGGAGTCCCAAGCCCGCCTGTCTGCAGCAGCAGGGAGAGAGATTTGCTCCACCCTCTGCACTGAGGTTTGGCGGGTGCTTTGGGCTGGCAGAGGGAGGAGAAGTGGTGAACCTGCAAGCTTCAGCTCCCTCTTTCTGTGACGTCCCTGGACGTGCCGTGCATGGGGGAGTGTGACATGGGACTGGCACATTCTGGTGAGACGCCACGTTCAGGCTGGGGAGGAGCAGAGCAAGAGGTTGTCCTGCCAGTGGTGGGAGGGGACATTCAAGTTTGACTCTGCAGGAAACTGGGAGTGATTCCGTAGGGAGAGCAGGGACTGCAGGTGGGAATGGAAAATCACCTGGGAGATGTCAGCTGTAATGGGGATGGAAGGAGGAAGAAGACTCTGCACATCCCTTCTAGTGTTAACAAGTACCTTTCTATGGGTTATTTTTGCACAGGTGTTTAGAGAAAGAGAGAGCTGCTAGGGTAGAGTCCAACACTAGGAATGGAAACTTCTCTCCCAGGCATATTTGACAAAATGCTGTCAGCCTGTGTAGGAATGGCCAAAATTGTTAGGGGAAGGCTGGGTGAATGCAGGGTGTGTTGAAATTCCTTTCTGGCTTTACAGGTCATGCGCAGAAGAACTCTGTGCTCCAGTTCCCAGCAGAAAGGACCATCCAGGCAGGACACAACACAACGCTGCACTGCAATTTCTCCACCAGCAGTTCCAGTCCCTACGTCTACTGGTACCAGCAGCTCCCAAACCAGTCCCCTCAGATGCTGCTGTGGGGGAGCAAGTACAAAGCTCATGTGGATTCAGGGAGGTTCTCCTCCGTGCTGTCTGCAGAGGCCTCCCAGGTGCTTCTGCATGTGCGGGATGCCGAGCTCCAGGACAACGCTCTCTACCTCTGCGTGCTGAGCCCACATCCATGCCCTCAGTGTGCAGCACTGCGCAAGAAGGGGAGGGTGTACCCTGGGAAGCGACTCCCTCCCCATCACTGCTTGTGTGTAGCTGTAAGCTCATCCTGCCCCGGAACCGCACACTGGCGCTGTGGTGAGGCTGGATCTCTGCCTCCCCAGCCTGTGCAGCAGGGAGAAAATCTGAGCATATTTCAGTGAGTCAAACAATTGGTTATGCTGGAAGGCACCTTTTGAGATCATGCAGTCCCTGCTCAAGCTGGGTCAGGTAGAGCAGGTTGCCCAGGACCATGTTTGGTTGGGTTTTTAAACTGGTGCCCACTGCCTCTTCTCCTGTCAGTGGGCACTACTGAGAAGACTCTCTTCTTCATTCCCTCCCATCAGCTATTTAAACACATTGCCAAGGTTTCCAAAGAACCTTCTCTTCCCCAGACCGAACACTGCCAGCCCTCTCAGCTGATCCTCATAGGAAAGATGCTCCAGTCCCTGCACCATTTTGCTGGGCTCACTCTGACATCTTTCTTGTACTGGGGAGCCCAGAAATGGAGCCAGCACTCCAGACGTGGCCTCACCAGCACTGAGTAGAGAGGAAGGATCAGGTCCCTTGTCCTGCTGGCAACACTCTTCCTACTGCAGCCCAGGATGCTGCTGGCCTTCCTTGCCAGCAGGGCGCATTGCCACAGCAGACTCAGGAACACCCCTGAGCCGCTGAAACTGAGCGGGACACAGCAGTGAGTATTCAGGAGAAGTACCCCAGCTGCTTGTCCAGCTCTGACTCTTCCCTCAGCGTCCATCAATGACCACTGTTGGGGAAGGGGGCTCAGTAGGCCATGACAGCGGATGTTTGCAGCAAGGCCTTCAGAGGTGACAAAGAAAGCTCAGTCTCTGTCCCTGGAGAAAAATGTCTCTGTGAGGTACTGGAAGGTGGCTGAGAAGCCCCATGCCCACCTGGATGGGGTAAGAATGATAACATTTGGATCCCACCTGGAGGTAGAATTCAGGTCTGTTTTCATGCTGGGATGTTTCCAAAGACCTGTGAGAGGTTTCAGGATCTTGCAGGAAATGCAGGACATCTGGGAGGTCAAACAATAAATATGTTGGAATTTGGGGGTGTAAACTAACTCCCTCCACAATGACATTTCAAGTGACCTGAGTGCTTTTTCACACCCACATTACTTCTGACACTGGTTGCTCATTTGGCCAGTCTTTCCCTTTTCCTTCATGTTTGTAACTTCTCAGGTGTCCTGAAAAGTGACTGCCATGGCTTAGCATTGCTGCAGGCATTGCAGGGAGACACTTGAAAGGCTGAGCTCAACATGGGGTTTGCCCCCAGAGCCTAGTCTCAAAAGGCCCCATTTTCTCCTGGGACAGGAGCCTTTCAGTGTCTTGAGGAACTCACACACCTGAGGAACTTGAGCAGAGGCCACTGTCAGGGCATGTGGAAGGTGAGAGTGGCTGCTTCACTAAGGCTGTCAGATCAAGTCCCTTTTCCTTTCAAAGGGGAGAAGAAGTAAAAGGGAAAGTGATAAACAAAGCACACAATGCCAGCAATCTCTGAGTAAGTGATAAGGGAGACAAGGAGGGAGAGCAGAGCTCTGCAGCCTCTAATTGATGGGCCATGAGGAAACTATGGGTGTGGCTCTGAAGTGGGTCAGGCTGAGTTTATGACAATTATGGATGTTTGAGGTGGGTCCTGTGGGACTAGGCTACACTTATTAAGGAGTACTTAGGAGAAGGGTCAAAGGTGGGGGGAAAGAGAGGACTGGGGAGGAGCAAGGGGAGGCAATAGAGGAAGGAGAAAAGGAGGTACCTGTACCTAAGCAGGGGCTGGTCATGCACTTGTTGGGAGGAGCCCTGTGCCTGATCACCACAGTCCCCCCTGCCTTCTTATTAAACCCTTTCTTAACCATCTTCACTCCCTTTCCCATGTGTGAGTGCTGCAAGGTCTGAGTGCCAGGAACTGGAGAGACTGGTGTGAAAGAGGGATCTGGGTGCCAGTAACTGGGCAAACAACCAATGGCCATAGGGATTGTAGGCCTGGGTGCCGGCAACTGGATGGACCCAAGGGGTGTGCTGCAAGGTCTAAGTGCCAGCAACTGGAGAAGAGGCCTCTGGTCACAGGGCCTGTCGGTCTCTGTGCCAGCAGCTGGAGGGACTGGGGTGTAAGGCAAGTCTGGGTGCCCGCAACTGGAGAGGGAAGAACATGTCACAGGGCTCACACCTCTTGCTGTCAGCAACTGCAGGGACCCCATTGCACCTGTATGTGTGGCAAGCCTAAGAACCAGTGACTGGAGGGACCTCAGTGTGTTTCTAGTTTTTCTTCGTGAACAGAACCCGATGTGCATGAGTGCATATGTGGCATTTGCTATCATATTTCAGTTTGGCCTAGCCAGTGAGCACGAGGAAAAGCCGTCTCTGAAGTCTGAGACAGGGGTGGGTAAGGGAGCCCAAGGCCAGCACATGGCTATTAGACAGGCTGATATTACCAAACTGTGGTAATGTTTGAGGGATCTGCAATTGTGGGGGTGATTGTGAGAGGAGTGGGTGATTGCATGCATCTGTTTGCTAGTGGACATGAGGCTGGCCTAGCCAGAGAGAAGGAGGAGACCCAGGTGCTGGGCAAGAGGGCCCAGGCTCCAGGCAGGGCTATTAGATGGGCTGAGGGCCTGTGCTGATGTCTGAGGGATGCACAAATGTGGGTGTGCTGGTGACTGCAGAGGGTGAGGGGGTGTGTGTTTTCACTAGGGAACTGCATGTCACAGACATACTGGAGACAGTCATACAAAGGGCTACTTTGATGATGAAGAGACTGGAGCATCTCTGACATGGTGATAGGCTGAGTGAGCTGGGACTGTTCAGCACAGAGAAGAGAAGTCTCAGGGGAGATCTCATCCATGTGTGCAAATATCTGAAGGGAGGCTGTGAAGAGGGTGGAGCCAGGCTCTTCTCCATGGTGTCCAGTGACAGGCCAAGAGGCATTTGGCACAAACTGAAACAAAGGAGGCTCTGTCTGAACACCAGGAAACCCTTTTTCACTGGGAGGGTGAGGGAGCACTGGCACAGGATGCCCAGGGAGGTTGTGGAGAAATTTGGAATTGTGGGGTTTTTTAACGATGGGGGTGGAGCATGGGTGTAGATAGATCCCAGTAAGAATGGGACTCTGGCTCCACAGAGTGCTGATTAAAATACCATTAGCTGGAGATAACAAATAGGGTAAAAGGGGAGAGCAGGTTATGCCCCTCCAGATGCTGGGAACCCTGAGTTCTGTGGGTCTGTGCCTACTCAGGTCAGGTTAACTTAACGATAATGAACAGTTTGTCATCTCTGCCATGACTGGTGCATGGGATCACATTGGAGTTGATCTGGAAAGGGGGTGGGAGTAGGGCATCCCACCTGCCCACCCCTTCACATGCCCTTTCAGCTCTGGGGTGCAGGGCTGCCCTATCCCCACCCCTCACAGTGCAGCACTCCAATGGGTCCCCTATGTGCTCCCTGGGATAGGGGATGACCCACTGACCCCTCATCTTGTTCCCTGCTGACCCCTCACCCTTTCCCCAAGAGTAGGCGTAGGTTGTCCTTGTCATCTCTGTGTTTGTGGCATCTAACAGCAGCACTGCTGCCAGGTTCCTCTCTCGCACTGTCGGTTATTCCAGCAGAAGACGACACAGCCAGCACTCCTGGGCTGCTGCACGGCAGGGTTCATCTCCTATTTTGGGGGATTTGGGGGAGAGGCCTTGTTCCCAGGCAGGTGAGGAAAGAAAGGGGAGAAGTGAGAGAAATAGAGGAGACTTCTGTTCCCAGAAGAAATAGCAGTGTCCCCAGAGAGCTGAGGACCCCAGAGGAAGATGTGAAACCTCAGTGGGGAGGAAACCCCTGACCTCCCAAATGGCCCAGCAGTGGGTGTGCAGAAGAGCAGGCGATTCTAGCTGGGGAGGTGAGGGCTCCACTGCGAGCTGACCGGGAACAGCCCCTTCCCACGACTGGGGCCCCCAGGGCCCCTGAGGGAGCCACAGGTGTTGCTGCTGGAGGAGGGAGAAACCCCGAAGGAGCATTTCAGGCACAGGAAGAACAGATCACTTCTCTTCCCCGCTTCTTCCTCCGCTCCCCCAACAGAGTCGTTTCCGGCAGCTCTGTTATCTCGGGGCTGGGAGGTGGTTTTCTGACTCTCTCTCACTCAGCCAACAGGCAGGTCGGTCTCGACATGCACCTCGGCTATCTCGTCCTCACGGCTTTCCTGGGGCGACTGCTGGGTAAGTCCTGCCTTTTCATCAACGTATACTTCTTCTTCCCCTGTGCAAACCCTCACCAGCCTTACCCGGTCCATATGGGGAACTACTCTTGAATTACAGGAAAACATTGGGAAATGCTGCCTCCCATTTGTGGTTTTGCACTGGTTCTCTCAAGATGCTCTTACTGTTGGAAAGAAGAGAGTTGAGATACCTCAGAGCCCTTCTCCATCTTTTCTCTCCCCTTCACTCCATCTCTCTCTGCCTTTCTCTTCTGATCCACCTGATGTCACCATAGGAGATCTCAGCTGTCTCTGCAGCCCCACATTTCCCCCTGGCCAACACAAATTAGCAGATCTTGTCAAAGCTGCCCCAGGGACTTCAAAGCTCTCATCCCATTGACATTAATAGGGTGTCCCATTCTGCTTCCTAGCTGGCACATACCTGCCATGGCTTCCAGTTTTCTCCTGGTTGTTGACACAGCCAGGGCTCCCTCTTTCAACCATTCAGCTCAGCATTACTTGGGGAGCTAGGAGCGCTCTGAGATGACAGGGATGGGGAAGCAGGATGAATCTTTTTGCCATAGCTCCATGGGCCTCTCAACCTGCTGGAGGGGTGCTGGGCCCAGCACACAAAGGTCAGGCATCACAGGCTGTTCCCTGGTCCTCCGGGCAGTAGGAGAAGGAGCAGGGAGGACGAGCAGGGACAGAGCACAGCTCTCCTCAGGATCCAAGCTGGGCTGAGAGCTCCGAGCTCCTGCCCAAAATCACTTGCCCAGGCCTCAAGAATTTCCTGCAGGGCAAGGGACAGGGAGCCTTCTCTACCAGGGTTTTGCATCCACTCTTGGTTTGCTGCCTGGAGCCTTTCCCTGCCAAGCTGCTGACCTTCACTTTCTTCCAGGCACCATGGGGCAGACCACCGTCACCCAGCAAGAAGGACAAGTCACAGTGAAGCAGAGACACACCTTCCAGACAACCTGCACATACCAGACCTCTGACTTTCGCAGCTTGCTCTGGTACCAGCAGAGGAAAGGCCAAGCTCCCCAGCTGGTCTCGTATCAGGCAGCATCTGGCCCCAGGCGGAGCGGCCGTTTCACCACGCTGCTGAACACCACAGGGAAATACAGCCTCCTGCAGCTGGAGGAAGTCGAGGTCTCTGACAGTGCCTTGTACCTCTGTGCTGTGCAAGACACCCTGGTGCAGGGAGCTTCCTTGGCTGTGCAACAAGCCAGGGGAGAGAGGGTGTGTGTCTGTGGTGCAAGGCTGCGCTTGGGGGAAGGGGCCCTGAGCTCTCCCCTGGCAGCGCTGCTTCCCTGTGCACCCAGAGATCTGCAGGCCATGATCCTGTGATGTAATGTTTTCTGTCCATTCCAGACATCAAGCTATGCAGGCATGGTCTTAAATATTCCCGTACCACACTAAATGAAGGCAATGTCTTCTTGTTGCCAGTGCATGGGAAGCTCCGCTGCCTGGTAAAGTGCAAGCAGCACACACATGAGCCATTGCATTTACCTGTTAATGATCTGTTCATCCTGACCACTATTAATAACTGCAGGCACACCCATCCTCTCTGAGAGCAACTGCGTTTGCCTTGTCTCGAGATGGTTCCACTGTGTTATTTCCCTTTTGAAGTTCAGCCATGGCAGTTGATGTAAAGAGATGCTGTACCTTTTCTTCTCCTATCTACTGGTATGACAATAAACCAAAACAAATGCAGACAATGAAAAGCTCCACCCAGGCAGCTCCCAGCATGGGGCATCCACGGGCCCTCATTCCCCTGTGCTCTCTGAGGAGACAGCACCAACCTCAGCCTCATATCAGCAGGTGCCTCCTCTACCCCATCGGATCATTGCCCCAGTTTGTCACTGGCGGCATTAGACGTTCCAGTGGGAGCTGGTCTTTTCGTCCTGCTCATCTGGCATTATGAACTGGCATGTTTGGTAGCAAGTGTCCTGTGTCTGCTCAGTCACAAATGATCAAACTGTGCCTGGAGCACTGCTCTCTTCCCCTAAATGGTTCTTCTGTCCTTTAATCCCTGGGCACAGAGGTGGCTCCTCAAGGGCAACATCTGCATGAACGGCAGCTGCTGCAGAAACTCCCCATGCAGGGACAGGCACTGTCCCTCACTCTGCTGGGTGGGGGGGACACCCATCACAGCCTTCTGCTTTACAGCCAGACCCTCTCTGAGCTTCACGTAGCCACATGTGTGACCTCCCAATGCCTGTGCTAGCCAGGGCCCCAGACCCTGTCCCCTGGGCAAGCACAAGGCCTACCCTAGCACAGCAGCAGAGTCCAGAGAAAAGCTGCACTGCCATTGACCAACAGGAACATTGTGTGCCCTTGACGTGTACCCGTCATTGTCCCCTTGGGAGCTGCACGCCTCAGTCCCCAAGAAGGAAATGCCAGGCAGCCGGTGACCTGAGCCCATAGCAGGAGCCTGTGAGTTTTTAAATTTCAGGTGCAAGCGGGTAGGCTAGATGAAGAAAACAAGAGCAGGGAGGCAGGAGTGAGGATGACCCCAGCCCAGGTCAGGCAGTGCCCACACTAGCAGGGTGCATGGGTGCGGGTGCTCGTGGGTGACTTTTACCACCTCAGTGTCTGCTGCAGGAGGAAAATGGCTGGGCACAAGCAAACCAGGACATGTCTGGGGCATACGGAAGACAAATTTTTGATGCAGGTAATCCATCAACGGGCTAGGGGAGAGGCTCTGTTGGACCTGCTACTCACAAGTGAGGAAGAACTGTTGGATGATGTAACATTCAAGGGCAGCCTTGCCTGCAGTGACCATGAGACTGTGGACCTTAAGATCCTCAGAGGACTGACCAAGACAAACAGGAGTATTACTGCCCCCAACTTCAGAAGAGCACTTCTTAGTCTTGTCAGGGACCTACCTGCTCGGCAGGATACCATGGGAAATTGCCCTGGAGCGCAGAGGTTTCCAGGAGGGCTGGCTAACCTTCAAGGACAGCCTCCTCAGAGCACAAGGATGGTCCTCTGCAATGTGGATGACAAAGCGCAGCTGGAGTGGAAAATTGCAAGGGGGGTGAAGGAAATCAAGAAAGATGTCTCTCAGCCTATTGGCAGCAAAAGGAAGGCTAAGTAGATGTGGGCTCATTGCTTGGTGAGGAAGGGGACCTGATGACAAATGACATGTACTCAATGCCTATTTGTCCTCAGTTTCTACCGGCATGGCTTCTCCTCAGGCCTACCACACCCCTGAGCCTCCCCACACACTCTCTGGGAAGGAAGCAGCACCCACAGTAGAAGAAGAAAGAACTAAGGAGCTCTTACTACCATTTCGACATACACAAGTTCATGGGAAAATTTGGGATGCATCCAAGGGTGTTCAAGGAGCTGACTGGACAGTCTCTACTCAGTGCCTGGAAGGAAGAGGGAGCAAGTACTCTCAGAAGCCATTCCTAAACTCATGAAAGGCAAGAAGGGGGTTGGGAGCAGCTGACATGGGTCTACTGAGGGCAAATCATGCCTCACCAACCTCCTTGCTTTCCATGAGGAGGTGACTGGCACTGTGGGGAAGGGGAGGGGCACTGGCTGTGGTGTACCTTGACTTTACAAAGACCTTTGACATACCCTCATGGGTGCGCACACACGCACACCTATACACACACAGAGGTATGCACACTCACAGCCATGCACACACACCAATATGGGTGCACACACAATCTCACACACGTGGGCGCAACCACACACATGAGCTTGCACGTACCCAAAGAGTAACTCATACGTGTGCCCTTCTAAAGAGGTGTGTGCACACACGTTTCCAAAGGAGCCCAGGCACAGCCACCCCCCATACCAACATGTACGCACAGACATTCAAACACCCATGATTACACATAATCATGGTCCTGCATGCATGTATTTGCATACAGGTATATGTGCATGCTCATTTACACATATGTACACACATAAAAGCACATATCCACACACACCTATGCCCACACACTTACCTATACGCAGGCCAATGTCACTCCCATCCATGCTCACCTGCGTGAAGTCACGTGTATGTGCTAAAATACATACATACTCATGAATAGATGTGACCAAACACACACACACACACCACCCATTTGTGCACACTCATGCTTGCATGTGCATTACCTCAGGCACACACGTGTGCACACAGACAGACACACGGACGTATGAATGCACACATGAGCAGAGCCAGAGGGACATGTATGTGAGCATGAACATGCACACACACCACTGAGAACCAGGACGCCCAATGCCAGCTCTCAGCCTCTCGGGATGACTCTAGGCAAGTCCTTCAGGCCCCACAGTTAAGGCAATGAATCAGACACCATCAGCTTTAGTGAGCTCAAGTGTTTCACTGTGGTTCAGTCAGCTGTTTTCTCACCAGAAAAGAGAGAGAAACCACAGCAGAATCAAAGCTGCCATGGCCTTTCCAGACATTGAGCATCTCTGTGTCCCAAGTCTGTAGGTCAGGGATAACGTAAAAATGAGAGAAGATCCATATTGTTGCAAACACAAAGAATCCCCACATTACAATTGAAAAAACTCTTCCAGCCTTAGATGCTCCCAGCTGTCCTATGTGATCTCCTTAAGGGAGATGAGGGGGTGTGGGACCAGCCCCAGCTCTGCAAAGGGAACGCTGCCACAGAGATGTATTCACACAGCAGCAGTGTGGTTTGCCTGCGACAAGCCAGACTCCCCACAGGCTGCAACTGCTGAGGCTGGGGCACCAGAAATGATACTGACTGATCCCAGGAAGAAAGGCACTCAACCTCTTCAAAGCATTGCTTAAAATGCCATTTATTAGCGCTAAGACTAGAAAGAAAGAGGATAGTGTAGAAGATCTTACATCCCTTCAGATCCTGGGACCCCTGGTCTGCTCACCATCAGCTGCTCTCACAGAATGAGAAAATCACAGGACGTTTGAGGTTGGAAGGGACCTCTGGAGGTCATCTGGTCCAACCCCCCTGCTCAAGCAGGACCACCTAGAGCCAGTTGCCCGGGACCGTTTCTAGGTGCGTTTTGAGTATCTCTAAGGAAGGAGACTTGGCAACCTCCCTGGGCAACCCATGCCAGTACATGCCATCCTTCCCTCTACAACAAGGATAAATGCAGATGATAACATTATTAAGAAGGACCTTCTGCTTCGTACAAGGTTTACTGTGGTAGGGTTAGGAAGTGCAACAGTGTTGTTCCAGATGATGGTTATTAATAGCACGATTAGGGGAAAAAAGATTTCAGACAGGCAAGTGAAATGCTTTTACAAAAGTTTGGCCTTCAGTCATTCTGAGATGTGCTTCATTAGCCATAATTCCCTCTTGATCGAGGACATGGGTGTGGGGATTTCCATTCTTCCACTTGTACACTTTTGTCAAGACATCTGGATTTTCATGCAGGAAAAAAGATATGAGACTCTAGTAGCTGCCAAAGAGACATTTCCACCAATCAGAAGGCATGAGATTTACCTGTAAAAAAATCCTCTCCCCCCAGAATGGCAGCCAATTCCTGAGCACAAGTTCTCTTGGGGGACCAATGAAGCAGTCAAGAGCTCTGAGCTCGTCTGCAGCTGTCTTGGGAAGTGCACCCAGTACCCTCGTCCTTGCTGATCTTCACGTTCTCCTGCACACTCTGTATCAGAGCAATCTGATCTCCCTCAGAAATACACCATTTCACTGCCCCCATTTCTGTGCTGACTGCCCTCAGCTCCCACATGCTTAGCTCCAATTTCCAGCCTCGACACGTTCAGCAGGATGGGTGATATTTCCCTGCTACCCCTGCCCAAGCCTGCTGGCCATGGCCCCTAGATTGCATGCTGGATGGGAGAGGAAGGTGGAGTAGCAGCTATGGGCCATCCCAAGGGATGTTCCTTGCATTACCACTCCTGGCATTCTGTGTTCCTGGAGCCCCACACCCTGCCACCCCAGCACAGCTCTGACCATAGCAAGAAGAACATCCTTCCTCAAGAGCTGCTGACCCCTCAGGGCCTCCTGCCTTTCTGGCCATTTGTGGGCAGAGACACAGCAAGGCAAGGCCTGATGGTCACTGGCAGCCGAGAAGCCAATGATGACTTCCTCAGCTTCAAGTGACAGTGCTGAAAAGAGGAGCCACGGCACAGTGTCCCAGCCTCCCGTTCCTCTGTGAATGGAGAGGGGTGTCCTTGTGCCCTCACCCCCTTCCACCCCAGAGCAGCACCTTTCTCCTTTGGCAGCTTGGGGAGTGCCCACAGAGGGAAGGACCACATGGAGGCCAGGCTTGAAGACAGCAGAACTTTAATGAGTCAAAAGAGGGAAACAAAATCACACCAAGTGGGTGCCGACAGTGCAGGGAGTGCTGGGGGCAGGAAACAGTCTGCGTCCTTGGCCATGCAGAAGTTCCTGCATGATGTCTGTCTGCCTGACTTTCAGGTGGAGAGGAGACAAATGGGCCCCACCAGGCTGGCCTTGGTGGGACCTTGCTGCCAAGGGGAACCAAAGCAAACAACAAAAAGGGAAAGACAAGGTCATTCAGCTATCCTGAAAACAGCATTGAAAAATCTTGATGTTCTACCCAGCACCATGTTCTGAGTTCCTCAAGGTGTCTCCCTGGGGCTTGCCCAGCGTCTTTAGCAGGGGAGGCACCTTCTGCCACCGTAGCGGTTGGAAATGCCAGAGAGGTCACAGCACCCAGAGGTGATGGGCACTCCATCACAGCTGAGGATGCTGCCAACAGCAGCGGAGGTGGAGGAGCCCACAACGGTGTTCTGTGGGAAGGAGCTGAGGATGGGGCCGGGCAGGGTCACCACCACAGGAGGGGGCTCGATGGCGACAGTGGAGTTCTGGCACTGCCTGGCACAGGGCTCATTGCAGCTGTTAGCGAGTGGGGTGGGGCCGCAGGGCCGGCATGGCAGGCACTGGTCGTAGCAGGACATGTCTCTAAGGGTGGAGGTGCACCTGGGAGAGAGGGCATGGAGGAAGCAGAGCACAAGGGTGCTTGAGGAGCAGCCTGGTTACCCTGTCACAAAGGAGCCAAGGCCACTACTGAGTAGGGAGCTGGAAGCTGTGCCAGGAGCCACATGGTACCTTTCACCCTACAAAGAGCAGCCTGGCCCAGGGAGGCTCTCTCTGAATTCGTAAACCAAAAGCCCCAACTGCCATGTCCCAGCCTTTCTCTAAGCAGCCCTTCTGCCCACTTCCCTCTCTCATGACAAGAAGTTCCAAACCCCAGCACAGGCCAGAGCCAGTACCAGCTGAGATGTCCATCGAGACAAGATCTTGCTTTGGAAGAGAAGAAGAAGGGGTTCTAGACTCACCTGGTTCCCAAGGAGAAGGAGGCAAGAGAAGTGGATGGGAGAGCAGGGACTTGGGCTGGCTTTTATACCTGCCCTTCAGTGCCGCAGGACCAGAGGCACCCTTTGCAGAGGTAACAATTTTCTGACAAGCTCATCTTGAGTGCAAACCATCACAGCTAATGGTATGGGCTGTGCTTTGATTCCCTGCACTGCTGCCTTTTCATGTCCAGGTTTGTGCCATGACCATTCCCCAGTGAAGGCTTCTTCTGAGCACTGGGATGAAAGGCCCTGGGATTTCTTGGGCAGGAATGCAGCAGTGCGGGCAGAAGACTCAGCTCAAGTGCTGGACGGGTCCAAGCAGGCAAATGATGTCAGCCTGGGTCACTCTGGTGGGGCTGTGTGCAGTATCATTCTCAGGAAGAAGCTCCAGCAATCTTCAGCTGGACACTATCGGCTCTCGTGCATGAGTACGTGCCATGTCCTTCTCTTTCCCTCCCTCCTCAGCTCACTCTGATGGTCACCTGTTGTTGCCTCCCCAGGTATATGCGTTGTGCTGCTACGTTTTGACCCCATCCTGCCTTACGCTGCCCAGTCCCCAGGGATCTTCAGCACAGTCCATGGTCCGTTGTGTTCCAATGTCTGTTCCTGTCTTGTTTGTACTTGTAAGCAGCCAGGTTTGTGTGGATGCACGTGGGAGCACAAATTTGTGCATAATTCCATGCGGGTGTGCATGAGCCTGTGTGTGTGTGTGTCCTTGTGTGTCACTCATCACGAGGGAATGTGCTGCTCATGGCAGAGAGAGACACTCTCCACTGCTCTCTCCATGAGCACGACAGGGCAGCAGGTTCCCAGGGTCAGAAGGAGCCTGAGCGCAGCCCAATGGTGATGGCACCAGCCTGCTAGAGATCTGTCCAGGGAAGGGGCACTGAAATGCAGCCCCTGTCTCCTGAGCCCTCCTTTTCCTGCCCCTCCAAAGCTCACACTCCACTGCTGCCAAGTTCAGGCCCCAACAAGGATGGTTTCACTCCAGCTTGGATCCTTGGTTTAATTCAGTGTAACAACATTGGGAGTGCCTCAGCATGGCTGGCAGTCCCCCCTGCCTGCCTCTCCAGGCCAGGACACAGCTGCTCTCCCCAGTGCTAGAGAGTTCAAAAGGATGGGGATGGCTTTATGGGCAGGGAGAAAGGCTGAGGAATCCTGCTGACCATGTGCTGGCCATCCCTGAGTGGATCTGCTTCCAATGCAGTGTCGGTGGTGTCTGGGGTGGGACACAGCCCTCTCTCATGTCCATGTCAATGCCAAATGTACTTGTGCAGCCCATCAACCTGGTGACATGTTGGGCAGGGGCCAAGACCTTTTCCCAAACAGGTACTGAATGAAAGGGACCTGAAGCCTGATGTCGCTGTGGTGTAAGTGGAAGGACAGACCCTGTGGCTTGCACAGGAAAGCCAAAGAGCTGATGACTGCTTTGATGTTTAGCCCGCAGGGACCTTCATGCCTCGCATTGAAATCTCAGTCTGAGTGTCCAGGAACTGTCTCTGGAAGGGAAGGAACATTACATTCAACACCACATACCGCAAAGCCTACTGGTCTCCCGTGGGGGTGTCCAGAAGAGACCCTCACTCTGACAAGGGCTGTGCACAGTGTATAATGTTCCTGAGCCCGTATCCCTGCCTGAATGTTTGTCTGCCTGGACTTAGGTCCAACTTGGAGACAATACAGCTGAGGGCTTTTCCACTTCCCTGTAGTGACCCCATTAGAGAACAGTGCCAGGGAGCTCTTCTGGGAGAGCTCAGCCAGGGCCGATTCCCCTCTCCATGGAGCTGCTTCTGAGCTGAGGCTCTAGTGTAGCTGAGGGCCAACCTCATTGCTTTCTCATGAGGTAACAGGCACCGTGGAGAAGGGAAGGGGAGGTGTGTATCTAGAGTTTAGCAAGACCTTTGACAGCCTCTCTCATACTTCCTTTATGACCAAATCAGTGACAAATGGCTTCAGTGATAAGGTGGGTGGAAAACTGGCTGGACTACCAGGCTCAGAGAGTTCTGACCTTGGTCCAAAGCCCAGATGGCTGACACGTATTAGTGGGGTCTAGTAGTAGGGATCAGCAGTAGGACCAATACTGTTTGATGTTTTCATGAACGCCATGAGTACTGGGCAGTGGGGAACTCCCAGCAAGTCTCTGGATAACACCCAGCGAGGGGAACGGGCCGGAACTGTCGCACACGGCTCCTGTTCAGAGGACCTGGACAGGCTGGGAAAATGGGCTGACTGGAACCTCCTGAAGGCCAAAAAGAGTAAGGGCAAGGTTTTGCATCTGATGGAGGAACCAGCCCATGCAGTCACGCAGGCTGGGGGCTGGCTGCCTAGGAAGCAGATCCACAGAAAAGGATGTGTGGTTTTAGGAGACACCCAGCTGAACATGAGACAGCAGTGTGCCCTTGTAGCAAAGACGGTCAACTGCATCTTGAGCTGCGTTAGTCAAAGTGTTGCCAGCAGGTCCAGGAAAGTGACCCTGCCCCTCTGGCCATTGTGAGACCACACCTGGAGTACTGCATCCAGGCTGGGGCTCCCTGCTCCAAGAAGAGTATCGACATACTGAAGGGAGTCCAACAAAGGCCACCAAGTCGATTAGGGGGCTGACAAACATGATGTGCGAGGAGAGTGTGAGAGAACTGGGCCTGCCCATCTTGGAGAAGAGAAGGCTCAGGGGAGACCTTCTTGCTTTCCACAACTGCTTTTTCAGAGGTGACAGAGAAGATGGACCTAGTCTCTGGAAGTGCCCAGGAGACAGGACACGAGGAGTTCTGATTAAGGAATAAGCTAGAAGATATAGTGAGAAAAGAAACGTGTTTCCCAGGGAGGTTGTGCAATCTCCATCCTGGAAGGTGTTCAAGGATGGACTGTATGTGACTTTGAGCAACCTGGTCTAATGGGGTCTGTTCCGAGCAGAGGGGTGATCTAGATGACCTCTGCAGGTCCCTTCTCACCTACATTCTGACTCTGGGATTCCCCCCGCTTCCCGGCCCTCCCTGACCCCTGCACGCCCACGGGCACATGTGCCCTCACTCGCCCTCTGCCACAACACAACTCTTAGCCATTGTGCTGGGACTGCGGAGGGGCAGCTGAAGGGAGGCTCTCAGCCTCCTCGCTGCCATCCGCAGGGAATCAGTGGCGGCTGTTTCCAGCCCCTGAGCTGGGAGACAGCCATGGGAAGCTGGTCCATCTCCTGGGTCAGGGCCCTGCAGCTGTCCCCGGCTGCAGCGGGCACTGTGCACGCTTGTTCTTGCTGGGGAGCCCTGGCTGGAGGAGGGGAAGAGTCCACTTCCCAGGACAGCAGCTTGTGGCCCTGCAGAGCCACCGAGCACTCTTAGCCCGGGCGAGACCCCGGGCGGCGCCGGCGCAGGGCTCCGCCCCGCGGCGGAGCTGGCGGCGGCGGAGAGGTGAGGAGAGGAGGCGGCGGAGAGGAGGCGGGGGAGAGGAGGCGGCGGTGCCGGAGCAGAGAGCCGGGGCTGGCGGGGGGCAGCGAGGCGCGGGCGGCGGAGCGGCGGCATGCGGCGGTGCCGGGGCGCAGGGCTGGCGGGGCTGGCCGCGGTGCTCCTGGGTGCGCGGGGCTGGCGGCGGGGGCCGGGGCTGGGCCCGGGGTCTTCCCCGGGGAGCCCAGCGCCAGCTCTTCCCTCTCGTTCATCAAGGCATCTTTCCCCCTCCCTGCCTCTCTGCCATCTCTCGTCCCCCTTTCCGAACCCTCTGAGTCCTCTCTTCCTATTCTCCCTCTTACTTCAACATCCCTGTTGGTACGAGCCCGCTTGCATTTACGCCTGTCTTTCCATGCACCCTCTCCTTCCCCTGTGCATTCTGCAGTTCTTATTGCCCTGAATACAGCCCTCTGTCCTTCACTCTAACACCTCCTCTCCCTCTCTGCTCTTTATCCATTCATCCACCCACCTTTTGACCCATCTCTCCGTGCATCTACCATCCCTAAGCCTTCTTCCTACTCTGAGAGCCCTCTCTCATCTCTCCCTCTGCTTTCTTCATATCTGTAGGCACAAGTTTCCTTTGCTACACCGTGCCATACATCCACTCATCGCCCTGTGCATTCAGCATTTATTCTTCCTCTGAATTCAGCCCTCCATCCTTCACTGTAACGCACCCAACTCTCCTGTCCCCTCTCCCTCTTGCCATCCATCCATTCGTGTACCTGACTTTCAGTCTATCTCTGCCTGCATCAATTTCAAATTCCCTCCCAGAATTCTCTCCTCGCTTCACAGACCCACACCAGGATCACTCTCCATCCCTGTCGACAAGCACATTGTCCCCATTTGTTCCGGTCTGGCTCTGTCTCACTGCCACTCTTTCTAATGATTTCTGGGGAAAGAGCCACCAGAGCTGGGCGACCATTGGTGATCTTTGGCCCTTCTTTCTCCTTTCTTGGCAGTGGCTGCAGTCAGAGCCCAGGTGCAGCAGGAGCCATCGGCAGAGACCACTGAGGGCACCGGCATCAGCATCAACTGCTCGCACCCCAACATACAGATCACCGACTACATCTACTGGTACCGTCAGCTCCCGGGCCGAGGCCCCGCATTCCTCGTGTTCAGTCTTAAACAGTCCAAAGATCTGCAGGACCCTCCGGGGCGGCTGTCGGTGGCGGCAGACCGCCGGTCCAGCGCCCTGCGGCTCGCCCGGCCCCGGCGCGGGGACGCGGCGGTGTATTACTGCGCCCTGGGAGACACGGGGAGAGGAGCCGGGGCTGCGGCCGGGCACGAACCGCCGCGGGCGGGGCCGGGCGCGTGTGTCGGGGGCGGGGGGACAGCCCCGGCCGGGCCCGCCAGGGGGCGCTGCCGCTCGGCCCGCCGGGGCCGCCTCGCCCCGCCCGGCCCCGCCCGGCCCCGCCCGGCCCCGGCCCGCGGGGCGGTTCCCCCGCCCCACCGGCACCGGCACCGCCTTCAGCATCGACCCTGGCACCGGCACCGGCATTGGTACTGGCACCGGCACCGGGCCCGCCGAGGCCCCGCAGCCCCGGGAGGTCCCCCCGACGCGGCTCCGGAGCCGCCCACCGGGCAGAAACCTTCTCCCGCCCCTCACCCCCCGATCACCCCCGCACTCCCACCGGGAGGCAGGCTGAAATCCCCCGCCACAGTGGCGGCGGCAGCAGGGCAGGAATCGCGACGGGAGCGGTGGCGGTGTCCGGCCGTGCCCGGGAAGGAGCGGTTGCAGCACCGGGAGGCGGGCAGCAGAGAAACTCCTGCCCACGGGCAGCCCTCGCTCCTGCCGCAGGGACCGGCCACTGCTGCCATGGAACAGACGGGGCCTCTTCTCGGGTTTTTGCCTTTCCCCACTAGGATAGCCAAGGGAAGCCTGAGCAGGTGCTTTCCTCTGCTCTGTAAACACAGGGACTCCAGTGCTAAGTTGTGAATGCAAGACTGTCCTTAGAAAAGAACAACCAGAAGGGATTTCGCATTTTGATACTTTCTAAAAGCTCGATGTACTCTTAGAAACTGCATCCTCCAGCTACAGGCTTTCAAAACATTCCTGCTAGCATTAGAAAGTCATCGCATGGAGTCAGGAGTTCAAGCTCCACAGCAACAGGAGAAGGAGTTGTCGAGGTCATGGGCACCTTCAAGCGCTCCCCACAGTGCCTCAGTGTTGAGACCATGAGCTTGTTTTACAGGATTCAGAGCCTTTGGAGTTGAGGCCCAGGAGAGAGGGTAAAAGCGTGGACCGGACACACTGACGGCGGCCTCAAGGGATGCCAGGTTCCTACTTGATGAGTGAGTCAGAAACAGATTTGCGGAGTTGCCCTGAGGGGCTGGAGGTCTGGGTGAGTGAGAGCTGGAAGGAGGCCTCTGGGAAGAGGCTGCGGGCTCCAGCCAGTCCCCGGGGAACTCTGTGTGGCTCGAGTAGCTGACACAGTGGTTCAAAGCCCATGGTCAGAGGCTTCAGAGGCACAGAGTGAAGGATCAGCCCTGCTCCCTGTCCCAGCTGGACTTCATAACTGTGTTTCCAGGGAACTACTGGCAGGTGGACAAACCAGGCAGAACAACAGCATGGCCAGGCGAACACATGGATCAGTCACATGTTCACATGGGATCGGCCCCTCTCATCCCTGTCTCCATCTGTCTTCCCATGCTTGCTGCAGGCCAAACTGCCTTGATCCTTCCCTTTCCTTGTCTCTGCTCCTTCCCCTAAACATCCCACATCTTGCACAATCCAGAAAGACTTTTCCACTGCCTCCTGTGAGGAGTCCGATCCCCTTGTGGGCAGAAACCCCGCTGAGTTTATAAGGTGATGCTCTCTTCTCACCCTTCTGCCAGGTGCCATCCCCAGACAAAGGGGATGATCGTGATACCTGAATGAATAGGGAGCAGATGTCTGTGAAGAAGAGGGTTGCGCTGGATGTCCTCCTGCCAAAGAGAAGCGGTGTGTCTGACTCTGGGTGGGATGATTACAGCAGGTGCTGTTCCCAGAGACGTTTCCCTTGAAGGGCCTCATCCTTGGCCTGGGGAGAAGAGAGAGAAAACCCCTGTAGGGACAGGGAGTCAGACACCTGGGTCTAGGTGCTTTTGGCTGTTTGTGGTTCTACCTCTTTTCAGATACTACCGAGGGACAAGGAGCATATCAGAGGCTGCAACGAGGCCTGTCTCCATCCCTGAGAGAGGTGGGTGCAGGCCCCTGCCTGTGGTTGGGCACTGGATGGCAGAAGTAGTTCACCATGGACACTCCTCCCTTGCTGGGGGCTGGTTGGGCTGGTTGTGATCTCCAGGAGGAGCAATATGTCCTCCTTGGACATAAGGAAATATTTCTTTACTGAAAGAGTGGTTAAACATTGGAACAGGCTGCCCGGGGAAGTGGCTGAGTCACCATCCCTGGAGGTATTTAAAAGATTTAAAAGTATTTAAAAGACCTGTAGATGAGGCGCTTAGGGACATGGTTTAGTGGGCATGGTGGTGTTGGGTTGACGGTTGGACTCGATGATCTTAGAGGTCTTTTCCAACCTGAATGATTGGAAAATGATTTAATTGATACTATGAAAAAGCAGGAGAACAGCCTGCAGCCTCCTATTGCCTGACAGCAGGCGGCTTGAGCTCTTCCTTCAGGCTCCTACAGGAACTTTCAGGTGCCCCAGGCCCCTTTGGCAATGAGACCTGGAGCTGAGAGGCAGCGCTTCTACACCAGGGTATGTCTGCCTGAGAGGATGCTCCAGCACCTTCTGACTTGGAGGGCTGGGAGAAGCCCAGCTGTGGCCTGACTGCCCAAACATGACCTCCCGACACTGAACAACCTCCCTTTAGCCCCTGCAAACCTGGAACACAGTAAGAGTCACAGTTTGGTGTCCTTCCTTGGGCTGAGCACTTTAACAACTTTAATTTGTCTCCCTACAGAGCCTCCTCGTGGCAGAGGTGTGGAGTCCCAAGCCCGCCTGACTCAGAAGACTCTTCATTCCCTCCCATCAGCTATTTACACACATTGACAAGATCCCCAAAGAGCCTTCTCTTCCCCAGGCTGAACACTGCCTGCCTCTCAGCCGATCCTCATAGGAAAGATGCTCCAGTCCCTGCTGGGCTCGTTCTGACATCTTTCTTGTACTGGGGAGCCCAGAACTGGAGCCAGCACTCCAGACATGGCCTCACCAGCACTGAGTAGAGAGGAAGGATCAGGTCCCTTGTCCTGCTGGCAACACTCTTCCTACTGCAGCTCAGGGTGCTGCTGGCCTTCCTTGCCAGCAGGGCGCATTGCCACAGCAGACTCAGGAACACCCCTGAGCCGCTGAAACTGAGCGGGACACAGCAGTGAGTATTCAGGAGAAGTATCCCAGCTGCTTGTCCAGCTCTGACTCTTCCCTCAGCGTCCATCAGTGACCATTTTTGGAGAAGGGGGCTCTTGGTAGGAGACATGACTGCTCCTGTGGCTTTACCTCCTAGCCAAAGAAGCCTAAGGAAGGAAGATGTCCTCCTAGCCCTGCACCTTGGGGATCAGCAAAAGCCTCAACGTGTGAGCAAGACCCATCAGCCAGGCACTGGACAAGATTCTCTGTTCAACCCCTTCAGCTGTACCCCTACTTTTCACGTCTCTCCTCCAGCTGTGGGGACTCACCAGTGCTTCTGTGGGGGGTGTCCCCGTGTCCCTGAGTCCCTGTGGGTTCTCTGCCCAGCAGAAAACTGCTGGTGGCTGCATTTCTGGGATGTGCATTTTTGGGATCTAGTTTGTCCCTCTGTGCACACGTCTCTCGTTATGCTAAGTCTGTTTTGGAAAGCAAAGAGCTGGCCCTGGAGAGCACCTGTGGTGTAAGCTGAAAAAGCAGCCATGGTGGCAGGCCAACATGTTCCAATTAATGGAGTGATGTCAGCTCAGTAGGCCATGACAGGGGATGTTTGCAGCGAGGCCTTCAGAGGTGACAAAGAAAGCTCAGTCTCTGTCCCTGGAGAAAAATGTCTCTGTGAGGTACTGGAAGGTGGATGGGAAGCCCCATTCCCACCTGGATGGGGTAAGAATGATAACATTTGGATCCCACCTGGAGGTAGAATTCAGGTCTGTTTTCATGCTGGGATGTTTCCAAAGACCTGTGAGAGGTTTCAGGATCTTGCAGGAAATGCAGGACATCTGGGAGGTCAAACAATAAATATGTTGGAATTTGGGGGTGCAAAGCAGCTGCTTCCAGAATGACATTTCAAGTGACCTGAGTGCTTTTCTATACTTGCCTTACTTCTGACACTGGTTGCTCATTTGGCCAGTCTTTCCCTTTTCCTTCATGTTTGTAACTTCTCAGGTGTCCTGAAAAGTGACTGCCATGGCTTAGCATTGCTGCAGGCGTTGCAGGGAGACACTTCAAAGGCTGAGCTCAACATGGGGTTTGCCCCCAGAGCCCTGACTCAAGAGACCCAGTTTTCTCTGGGGACAGGAGCCTTTCATCACGTTGAGGAAATTGCTCACCTGAGGAACTTGAGCAGAGGCCACTGTCAGGGCATGTGGAAGGTGAGAGTGGCTGCTTCACTAAGGCTGTCAGATCAAGTCCCTTTTCCTTTCAAAGGGGAGAAGAAGTAAAAGGGAAAGTGATAAACAAAGCACACAATGACAGCAATCTCTGAGTAAGTGATAAGGGAGACAAGGAGGGAGAGCAGAGCTCTGCAGCCTCTAATGGATGGGCCATGAGGAAACTATGGGTGTGGCTCTGAAGTGGGTCAGGCTGAGCTTTGTAAGTGACAAGAAGTGACAAGAGGAACATGAGGGTTATGGATGTTTTCGAGGGGGCCTGCAGGACTAGGCAACCCTGATTAAGGCATGCTTAGGGGCAGGGTCAAAGGTGGGGGAAAAAGAGGAATGGGGAGCAGCAAGGGGAGGCAATAGAGAGGAGGAAGGATGAAAGGAGCCACCTGCACATAAGCAGAGTCTGGCCAGTGCACTTGCTGGGGTGAGCCCTGTGCCTGATCACTACCGCCCCCACTGCGTTCTTATTATATACTTTCTTAACCACCCTTCAGTATAACTTCACTTCCTTTCCCATGTGTGAGTGCTGCAAGGTCTGAGTGCCAGTAACAGGAGAGACGGGGAAAAAAACTGGGAAAAAAGGATTGGCCACAGGGATTTTAGTCCTGGCTGCCAGTAACTGGATTGACCAGGGTGTTTGTAGCAAGATCTAAGTTCCAGGAACTGGGGAAGAGGCCTCTGATCACAGGACCTATCGGTCTTTGTGCCAGCAGCTGGAGGGACTGGGGTGTAAGGCAAGTCTGGGTGCCAGCAACTGGAGAAGGAAGAATGGGGTCACACCTCTTGCTGTGAACAACTGGAAGGGACCACATTGCACGTGTATGTGTGAGGGGTCAAAGGACCAGTGACTGGAGGGACCTCAGTGTGTTTCTAGTTTTTCTTCGTGAACTAAACCCGATGTGCATGAGTGCATATGTGGCATTAGCTATAACATTTCAATTTGGCCTAGCCAGTGAGTGGGAGGAAAAGCCGTCTCTGAAGTCTGAGACAGGCTGAGTGAGCTGGGACTGTCCAGCACAGAGAAGAGAAGTCTCAGGGGAGATCTCATCAATGTGTGCAAATATCTGGAGGGAGGCTGTGAAGAAGGTGGAGCCAGGCTCTTCCCCATGGTGTCCAGTGACAGGCCAAGAGGCATTTGGCACAAACTGAAACAAAGGAGGCTCTGTCTGAACACCAGGAAACCCTTTTTCACTGGGAGGGTGAGGGAGCACTGGCACAGGATGCCCAGGGAGGTTGTGGAGTGCCCATCCTTGGAGGTTCTCAAAATCCATCTGGACATGGTCCTTTGCAACCAGCTCTAGGTCACCCTTCCTGAGGCAGAGTTTGGACCCGCTGACCTCCAGAGGTCCCTTCCAAATTTAACAATTGTGTGTTTCTGTAACATGAGATACAAAGAGAGGTGAAGAGAACCAGCCTTCTTCAGCCTTTAAAAGAGAAGCTTAAGAGAGAGTGTTGATGCTTCTAACACTTGACTGGAGGATGAAGAGCCAGATGCAGCCAAACTCTTCTTGAGCGCAAGGATAGAGCAAAAGGCAATGGACACATTCTGGAACAGGGGAAATTCCTAGTAGAAGTTTGGAATTGTGGGGTTTTTTAACCATGAGGGTGGAGCATGGGTGTAGATAGATCCCAGTGAGAATGGGACTCTGGCTCCACAGAGTGTTCATTAAAATACCATTAATTGGAGATAACACAAGAAGGTAAAGGGGATAGCACAGGTGACGTTATGCCCCTTCAGACGCTGGAAACCCTGAGTCATGGAGCATGAGGTGGAGCTTGACCTGGGGTTTAGCTCATAGTGCAAATCCTGCCCATGCTGAGGTTCACTGGCATTGTCGTCTTTAGAGTTTTCACAGGATTTTCTTAGAAAGAAACCGCTCCTAATTTCTACTGTTGAGCAAAAGGACAATTATACGAAAGCGTGATACTTCACCCTTGATTAAGACAAGGATGTGTTTTTGGCAACGTTGCCAAGTTTGCCAAGTGATACACACAGCTCAGCACAGCACCCCTCACCCTTTCCACTGGAGTAGGAGTAGGTTGTCCTTGTCATCTCTGTGTTTGTGGCATCTAACAGCAGCACTGCTGCCAGGTTCCTCTCTCGCACTGTCGGTTATTCCAGCAGAAGACGACACAGCCAGCACTCCTGGGCTGCTGCACGGCAGGGTTCATCTCCTATTTTGGGGGATTTGGGGGAGAGGCCTTGTTCCCAGGCAGGTGAGGAAAGAAAGGGGAGAAGTGAGAGAAATAGAGGAGACTTCTGTTCCTAGAAGAAATAGCAGTGTCCCCAGAGAGCTGAGGACCCCAGAGGAAGATGTGAAACCTCAGTGGGGAGGAAACCCCTGACCTCCCAAATGGCCCAGCAGTGGGTGTGCAGAAGAGCAGGCGATTCTAGCTGGGGAGGTGAGGGCTCCACTGCGAGCTGACCGGGAACAGCCCCTTCCCACGACTGGGGCCCCCAGGGCCCCTGAGGGAGCCACAGGTGTTGCTGCTGGAGGAGGGAGAAACCCCGAAGGAGCATTTCAGGCACAGGAAGAACAGATCACTTCTCTTCCCCGCTTCTTCCTCCGCTCCCCCAACAGAGTCGTTTCCGGCAGCTCTGTTATCTCGGGGCTGGGAGGTGGTTTTCTGACTCTCTCTCACTCAGCCAACAGGCAGGTCGGTCTCGACATGCACCTCGGCTATCTCGTCCTCACGGCTTTCCTGGGGCAACTGCTGGGTAAGTCCTGCCTTTTCATCAACGTATACTTCTTCTTCCCCTGTGCAAACCCTCACCAGCCTTACCCGGTCCATATGGGGAACTACTCTTGAATTACAGGAAAACATTGGGAAATGCTGCCTCCCATTTGTGGTTTTGCACTGGTTCTCTCAAGATGCTCTTACTGCTGGAAAGCAGAGAGAAGAGATACCTCAGAGCCCTTCTCCATCTTTTCTCTCCCCTTCAATCCATCTCTCTCTACTTCATTCTTCTGATCCACCTGAGGTCACCATAGGAGATCTCAGCTGTCTCTGCAGCCCTACTGCAGAGGGGTTCCTCTGTTTCCTGTTTCCGCCTGGCCAACGCAAATTAGCAGATCTTGTCAAAGCTGCCCCAGGGACTTCAAAGCTCTCATCCCATTGACATTAATAGGGTGTCCCATTCTGCCTCCTGGCTGGCACATACCTGCCGTGGCTTCCAGTTTAATCCTGGTTGTCAACACAGCCAGGGCTCCTTGTTTTCAAGCTCAGCATTGCATGTACTCAGGGAGCTAGGAGCCATCAGAGGTGACAGGGGTGGGGAAGCAGGATGAATCTTTTTGCCATAGCTCCATGGGCCCCTCCACCTGCTGGAGGGGTGCTGGTCCCAGCACACAAAGGTCAGGCATGACAGGCTGTTCCCTGCTCCTCTGGGCAGTAGGAGCAGGAGCAGGGACACAGCACAGCTCTCCTCAGGGTCCATGCTGTGCTCAGAGCTCTGAGCTCCTGCCCAAAACTACTCTCCTCCTGGCTGTCCGCAGGCCTCAGGAATTTCCTGCAGGGCAAAGGACAGGGAGCCTTCTTCAACAGGGTTTTGTACCCACTCCTGGTTTACTTCCCAGAGTCCTTCCCTGCCGAGCTGCTGACCTTCACTTTCTTCCAGGCGCCATGGGGCAGACCACCGTCACCCAGCAAGAAGGACAAGTCACAGTGAAGCAGAGACACACCTTCCAGACAACCTGCACATACCAAACCTCCAACTTTTATGCCTTGCTCTGGTACCAGCAGAGGAAAGGACAAGCCCCACAGCTGGTCTCGTATCAGGCAGCAGCTGGCTCCAAGCAGAATGGCCATTTCACCACGCTGCTGAACACCACAGGGAAATACAGCCTCCTGCAGCTGGAGGAAGTCGAGGTCTCTGACAGTGCCTTGTACCTCTGTGCTGTGCAAGACACCCTGCTGCAGGGAGCTTCCTTGGCTGTGCCAGGGGAGGGAAGGGGTGTGTCTGTGGTGCAAGGCTGTGCTTGGGGGATGGGGCCCTCAGCTCTCCCCTGGCAGTGCTGCTTCCCCTGTGCACCCAGAGCTCTGCAGGGCAAGATCCTCTTTCTGAAAGGGGCCAGTGTCAGTGGCTCTGGAGATGGCTGACTCTGACTGTAGGGCAGAGCCTGCTGGGATCCAGGATGCCAGGGGCTTGCTCTCAGCCCCTCATCTCAGTAAATTCCTGCAAGCCCATGACTAATTAGGGACATCAAGCACCGACCAGCCCCACCCAGAGGCCCCTGGAGGGCATTGTGACAGAGGTTTGTGGGCTTGTTAGCTCTCTTCAATTAGTAAAGAATTCAGCTGGATTTGAGTCAAGCCATGGGGTTATCTCCAGATGTGCGGCCGGTCCAAGTGCAAAGCCTGTGCCTGAGGGGCAGAGCAAACCACACAGAACAGGCCTGGCTGCCAAACGCCCAGGCGCTCTCCATGCTCCTAACCAATAAGCAAAGAGACCAGCACACAAATGAAGCCTTACAACCCCCTGGGCTCCTTGCAGTCTCCTCTGGGGAGTTAGAGGGATCTATGCTCATCCGCAGCTCCTACAGAGGGAGCGGTGTCGCAGTGATGAGCTCCCATGGCAGCCGGGGACTGTGTGTCTGGGACAAGCCAGACTTGCAGCAAGCAGCTGTAGGGGAATTTTTTTGTTACCCCCTTGAGGCGAATTAAACACACGTTTGTGATTAAACAGTCAAAAAAATAATTAATGAACAAAGCCTTGGGCCGAGTCCTACCACCATAAGTGGTTCTACAAGGGATCTGCAAAGATGCATCACAAGCAGATTCCTTATATACACTGGCACCAGCACCAATCCTCTGAGCGATTGCATGGGGCACCTTAACCCGGCCATGGGTCCATGCCTCAATCCAGCTCTCCTGCTCAAAGGTGCCTCCTGAGCGCTCCCATTCCGGGATGGCTACAAGACAATGCTGGGGCTGTTTCTGATCTCATCACCAAGGGAAACCTCACTCCCTCACAGGGAGTCATTCTGTCTCTGGCATCCCTGCTTCCAGCCAGTTTAACCCCTTCCGAAGTTGGGCCTTCTTGCCCTCCATGACAGATCATTCCTTGGTCACAAAGTACCATCGCTGAGCAGTTACAGTTTGAATTTCCCCTTCACTGCAGATGCTGAGGCTGGGCATGAGAAGCGAGGCTGTGCTCATGAAGCTTCTTCCCTCTCACTGACTGGATTCTGTCTGGTGTTTTGATATCCTCAGGCTTGAGGAAACTCTGCTATCCCTGACGTAATGTTTCCTCTTCCATTCCAGACATCAGTTTATGCAGGCAGGGTCTTAAATGTTCCCGTAGCACACCACGTGAAGGTGCAGTCTTCTTACTGTCAGGGATGTAAACATGCAGGGAAAGCTCTGCTGTCTGGTAAAGTACAAGCTGCACATACGTGAGCCATTGCATTTCCATATTAGTGATTTGTTCATCTTGACCACTATGAAGAACAGGCGGCACATCCACCCTCCCCAACAGCAACGGGGTTTCTCTTGTCTCGAGACAGAGACACCTTAAAACTGGTTGCATTGTGTTATTTCCCTCTTGAACTTCAGCCATGGCAGTTGATGTAAAGTGCTGCTGTACCTTGTTCTCCTATCTGCAGGTATGATGATAACAGAAAACAAATGCAGACAAAGAGAAGCTCGACCCAGGCAGCTCCCAGCATGGGGCATCCACGGGCCCTCATTCCCCTGTGCTGTCTGGGGAGGCAGCCCCAGCCTCAGCCTCGTATCAGCAGGTGCCTCCTCTACCCCACTGGTAGAAACAAAGAGTGCATGACAATCTCCCTGGTGGCCTTTGTCATCTCCTTCAGGGAGACCTGGGCATCTGGAACCAGCCCCCCCACCCCCAGCTCCTATGCAAGAAGCAATGCCGCAGCGGAGGATTGTGTGTCTGCTACCAGCCCAGCTTCCTGCAGGCTGCAAATGCGGAGGTCTGCACACAGAAATGAGGTTGAACTAATGAAGTTGCTCCCCGGGTCCTTTGCAGGTAAATGCATTCTCTTCAAAAGCCAAAACCCCCCACCCTAATTAGCAGCTGAGAGGAAAAGGAGAATTTGTAGCAGCGTATCAGCATTTTAGTTCACATGTTTGTGTGGAACTATTTGCCTCCCCTCTCAGTAGCTTTTCCTCCCTCCCCTCTTGGCTTTGCTTGTGAGGAGTTTGAAGATGTGCGGGGCCAGAGAGTGGGTCGAGTCTGTGCTGCCAAACCAACCCCTGAGCAAGGCCTTGGGCAGAGGCGTTTCAGCAAGTCCAGAACTTTCCTGCAGCAGTTTGGTAGGTCCCCTTCCACAGGGGGATGACGCTTCCCAACCCCTCTGTGGGTAAAAGCAGTAATTTGGAAAGCTCCTGGCCCCGCTTTGGACACTTAGGCAGCAGCCCCAGCCTCTCTCCCTGCCGTGCCTCTCTCCTGCTTCCCTCTCCCCTCTGCACAGGAAATTGTGCTGGCCTGCAAGGCCATCTTCTGCCTCCCAGCAGAGCTCCGTGCAGACGAGGAGGAACATCCATCCCCAAGAGGAGGCTGCGAGCCCCACAATGGCCTGCTGCAGTCCCCAGGCTGCTCACTCAAGGACACCACTGATCAGGCTCCCCAGCCACAGGACATGCTCAAGAGGGCATTTCTAGGGAGAGACAAAGCAAGGCAGGCCGCTGGCTCTGGAGCAGCCTTCCTCAGCTCCCAGGAACAGTGCCTTAAAGGGGCCCACAGCCCTGTGTCCCACCCTCCCCTTCCTCTGCAAATGGTGAAGAATCCCCTCTTGCCTCCACTCTGATCACCCTGGACTAACACCTTGCTCACTGGGCGCTTGGGAGAGTGTCCACAGAGGGAAGGACAGCACAGAGAAAGAGGCTGGTTCTGTGGCAGCAGAACTTTCATGACACAAGGGACAAAAAGGAAGTCACTCGCAGTGGAGTGTCACCATGGAGAGAGCACCAGGCACAGCTGAGATTTGGTGCCCTTTGGTTGTAGCAGCATTCCTGCAGGGCATCCCTCAGCTTGCACTGAGTAGGGAGGGGTGCAGCAGGTCCCCCCCTAGGCTGGCCTGGGTAGACCAAAGGGGATCAGAAGCCAAGAAGGAGAGGAGAGGGAAAGGAGAGAGCAGAAGGAGAGAAAGGCAGACATGGGCCATGCTTTCAGGCTGATCCCTTCCAGCCTTTGCAAGGAGAGCCAGAGATGCTCAGTCTCTCTGAAAGAGAATGGCCAGGAGCTCCGTCCTCCCTTCACTCACATGTCAGCACATGTAAAAACACATGAGCATGCACACCCAGTTACACAGGAACTCCCGTGCATGCACAGACATTCACCCCTCCAGACATGTCAGCACATAAGTGTTCACATGTGCTTACACACACTTGCACACTCACACTTGCACGTAGATAGATATATGCAAGCTCATGTACAAACACAGAAATATATGTGCTTGCCTGCACACACATATGCCCCCCCACACACACACGCACACTGACACCACACACACTTACTTGCTCCCCTACAAAAACATGCATGTACACAAACACAGGCATAGGCACACACAGAAATGCACTTGTCACACACACACTGGCAGGCACTCACTCTCACACGTGCATTTGCAAATGAACATACAACTGCAAGCACACAGGCACAAATACGCCCACAGGCACAGGCAGATGCATATGCACAGGAGGAAGCACAGCCTCTCCCCACACTCTCAGAACCAGGACTCCACCGGCCACCCCTCTGCCTCTGTGCCCCTGACAGCTTTAGGCAAGTCCTTGAAAGCCCAGCGCTAAGAAGGTAAATCAGGCACCAGCCATCCCTGTTGGGTTTAATGACAGCAGAGGGCTTTGGGGCTTTTGTGGGTTGGACAGAAGCAGTTCAACCAATTGTGTTCTCATTACAGGAAAGAGAGAAGGTGTGTTGGGGTCCAAGCTGCGGGGTCTTGTTTGGACATTCAGCCTGTTCAGACGCAAAGTGTGTGCACGAGAGACAAAGTCAAAGCTAGAGACCATCCCTGTTGCTGTAGGTCCAGGGGTTCCCCACCTAACAAGTCAAAGTAATCCCAAAGTCTCACAAGGTCCAGCCCATCCCTGGTGATCGCCGTAGGGTGGTTGTGGAGGTCTGGGACCTGTTCCAGCTTCAATGCAGGGAGAGGTGCCGCCCTGACACGCTCACATGGCAGCAAAGGGTTGTGTGTCTGGGGTGAACCAGATTCTCTGCAGCTGCAAATGCTGAGGCTGGGACACCAGAGAGGAAGCTGGCCTGGTGAAGCTGCCTTAAGAGAAATACCCTCTCTTCAAAAGCCAAACAAATATTCATTAGCAAGTGGCATCAGGAGGAGATTTCAAACTGCCTGAGCCCAAGCCCTGACATCTGTCAGTTAACCTGGCTCATTAGAGCTCATGGAGCTGCACTGCTGAGAAGTCTGTCTCCGCATCTGCTTTTAGCACTGCAGAGCCACCAGGAGGACGAGCCTTGTGCCCTGAGAGCCTCCCAGCAGGGCTGGCATTTTCCAAGGGTCCTCACCTGGCCTGAGAGACTCCTATTCGGATCACCTCTTACTATGTCCTGCCTCCCTTGGAAGGGGTCCAGCTCCTAGCTATTCTCTGCAAGCCCAGCATCAGGAAGCAAGGTGCCAGCCAGACGGGTTTGTTAGAAATCTTCTCAGAAAGCAGCTGCAGCATTGCTCAGGCTAAATCAGCTGCTGCTGTTGTTAGCCACCGGGCAGCCATAATAGATGTGTACCGTGTGTGTAAAAAGCACGCCTGTGTCAGGATTTTCCGTTGTTGGCTGGTGAGCTCAGCAGGTGCTGCTCTGATGGACCATTACTCCTTGTCCTGTCACTACAGGCCTTGGTAAAAAGTCTTTCTCCCTCTTTCTTATAAGCCCCCTTACTATATTGAAAGACCACAGTGAGGTCTCCCTGGAGCCTTCCCTTCAGCCTCTCTGGCTGAACAAGCCCAACTCTCTCAGCCTTTCTTCATAAGACAGGTGTTCCAGTCCTCAGAACATTTTTCTGGCCATCCCCTGAAGGGCCTGCTCTAACAGGTCCATGTCTTTCTTTATTGGGACCCCCAGAACTGGGCTCAGTACGCCAGGTGGGGTCTCACCAGAGTGGAGTAGAGGGGAGAATCACCTCCCTTGACCCGCTGGCCACACTTTTTTTGATGCAGCTCAGGATGTAGCTCAGGCTTTCTGGGCAGCAAGCGCACATTGCTGGCTCATGTCCAATTTTTCAACCACCGGTATCCCCAGGTCCTTCTCCCCAGGGCTCCTTCCAATCAATTCATCCCCCTGTCTGTACTGATACTGGGGATTGCCCCAAGCCAGGGGCAGGACCTTGCACTTGGTCTTCTTGAACTTCATCAAGTTCATATGGGCCCACTCCTCAAGCATGTCAAGGTCCCTCTGGATGGCATCCCTTCCCTCATGAGTAGCAACTGCACCTCTCAGCTTGGCATCATCTGCAAACTTGCTGAGGATGCATTCAATCCCACTGTCTCTCATACTAATGAAGATATCAAATAATATTGGTCCCCGTGTGGACAGAACAAGGGCTAATGGTTTTAAACTGAAAGAGGGTAGGTTTAGGTTGGACGTAAGGAAGAAATTTTTTGTGATGAGGGTGGTGATACACTGGAATGGGTTGCCCAGAGAAGTTGGGGATGCCCCATCACTGGAAGTGTTCAAGGTCAGGTTGGATGGGGCTTTGAGTAACCTGATCTAGTGCGGGATGTCCCTGCCCATGGCAGGGGGGTTGGACTAGGTGATCTTTCAAGATCCCTTCCAACCCAAACCATTCTAACATTCTATGATTCTATGACAGCCCTGGCCCTGCCTGCCGGGACTGCTGCCTCTCTGCTTGCTGGGGCCACCTTGCCCCACCCAGCCCCACCCAGCCACGGGCCACGGGGTGGTTCCCCTGCTGCCAGGCATTGTCAGCAGCTGCAGCACTCGCACCGGCGTCAAACATTGGCATCGGAATCAGCGTAGGGCTTCTTCCGAGCTTCTCCATTGTTTCCCACCAGGGGATCTCTTCCAGTACTCGGAAGCCATCTGCAGAGTCAGGAGTTTGAGCTCAACACAGACATGCGAAAATGATGTAGACGTGACTGAAACCTTCAGGCTTTCTCCATAGGTTCCAGACCATCAGGCTCCTGTAGACGATTTCCCTCCACACCAAATGCAGAGCCTTTTGGTGTGCAGGTGAAGTCCCAGAGATAGGACGAAAGCTTACACACGCCTTGTGTCCAAGGCACATTTGGGGCTCAAGGGTTGCCAGGGTCATGTCTCAGAGGCAGTCAGAAAAATTGCTGTGTTGCCTAAAGGGGTTGAAGGGCTGAGGTTTGCTGAAGCTGAAAGCCATCCCCTGATGGGAGAGTTTTCTCTCCAGCTGGTCCCCAGGAAGCCTGCATGGCTCGAGTACCTCACTCAGCTCTTCAAACTCCACGTTCTTGGGCTTCAGAAGAACAGAGGGAAAACTGGTTTCTGCAACGGCAGAGGCCCCTGTCTTTGAAACTGGCAAAGGATCCCTTCTCCAGGCATTCCTTGGGTGGGCTTCCAACCGGCCAGACAGCACGCTTGCCTCAGTGGCGGTGTCTTGAGCCCAGGGCAGCACAAGCAGCCAGGGGTTCTCCATGTGGGTACTTGAAGGGATGGATGGAGCCTGTCTGTAAAGCAGAGGGCAACATCACACTGCGGGTTGTGGTTAGGCTGGGTCTGTGCCTCCCCAGCCTGCGTGCCAGTGAGGAAAGCTGTTGAGACTTGTAGTTGGGTGTGACTTTTTTAGCCAAGCCCAGGCCCCGGGACTTGGGACACAGGAGTGGGTACTCAGCAGAAGTATCCTACCTGCTTGTCTTGCTCCTATGCTTCCCTCAGCGTCCACCAATGGTCACTGTTGGGAGAGAACAGCTCTTGGCAGGAGACGTGATTGCTCCTGTGAGTTATTTCCTGGCCAAATTAGCCCAAGGAAGGAAAATCCCTTTCTTGCCTTGCATCTAGGAATTGGCTGAACCTTGAGCCTGCAATATCAGACTGTTCAGACACATGGATCAGCCTTTGGGACCTTATAGAAAGTGAGATGGAGAATGAGCTCAGTGGGAAAGCTGATGAAGTGATAGGTAGATGGATATGGATACAGGCAAAGCTGAAATACCTTTCTGGCTTTACAGATCATGTGCAGAAGGAATTTGTGCTTCAGTTCCCACCAGAAGCGACCATCCAGGTAGGACACAACAAAAGAGGCTTTTTGTCCAAAGGCCTGAGTCAAGAGCAACCAGTTCCTCTGGGGACAGTGTCCTGGTTTCGGCAGGGATAGAGTTAATTTCCTTCCTAGTAGCTGGTACAGTGCTGTGTTTTGGATTTAGGGTGAGAACAATGTTGATAACACACCAATGTTTTAGTTGTTGCTAGGTAGTGCTTACACTAGTCAAGGACTTTTCAGCTTCCCATGCTCTACGGACTGAGAAGGCTGGAGGTGCACAAGAAGCTGGGAGGGGGCACAGCCAGGACAGCTGACCCAAACTGGCCATTTTGACATTCCACACCATGTGACGTCATGCTCAGTATGTAAAGCTGGGGGAAGAAGAAGGAAGGGGGGGACGTTCGGAGTGATGGTGTTTGTCTTCCCAAGTCACCGTTACGTGTGATGGAGCCCTGCTTTCCTGGAGATGGCTGAACACCTGCCTGCCCATGGGAAGTAGTGAATGAATTCCTTGTTTTGCTTTGCTTGCACGCGCGGCTTTTGCTTTACCTATTAAACTGTCTTTATCTCAACCCATGAGTTTTCTCACTTTTACCCTTCCAATTCTCTCTCCCATCCCACTGGGAGGGAGTGAGCAAGTGGAGTTGCTGGCTGAGGTTAAACCACAACAGACGGGCACCTTTCAGCTTCTTGATGTAGCTTGGACCATGTTGGAGGCAGAGGTTATAGGTCAGACAGCTGGGAGGGCAGGGGATGCCTGGTGGCCAATGGCTGAAGGTGAGTCAGCAGTGTGCCCTTGCGGCAAAGCAGACCAACTGGACACTGAGGTGTCTTAATAAAAATATAATTAGCACACCCAGGGAAGTGATCCTTCTCCTCTATTTGTCACTCATGAGACCGTGCCTGGCATCCTGTGTCCAGTTTGGGGCTCCTTGGTGTGTAGGAAAGGTATTGACATGTGGGAGCGAGTCCAGCGGAAGCCCCCGAGGCAGCCAGGGGGCTTGAAGGCATGACGCACTGAGAGCCTGAGGGAACGGGGCCTTAGGAAAAGAAGGCTCAAGGGAGACCTCATGGGTATCTACAATTATGTGTTCCGAGGATGTGGAAAAGATGGAGCCAGGCTCTTCTCAAAGGTGCATCGGACGAGAGGCAACGGGCACAGTTGGGAACCTGAGAAATTCTATTTAGATATTAGAAACACCTGTCGTGCAGGCTCTGGCCTTGGAAATTTTCAAGACCTGATGGGTACAGCCCCGACCAGCCTGATCTCATGAGACCTGCTGTGAGCAAGGACTTGGAATGGGTGGTCTGCAGAGGTCGTGTCCAACCTAAATTATGCTATTGAAAGAGTAAAAACAGTTTGGCAGTTTGTTTCTTAAAGGCTAGGAGTAAGGAGAGGACAAATGCAGATACAACTGTTTTTGAGGAAACAATGAATGGAAGGGTTATGGTCAAGTGAAAGGACTGTTTATTTGGGTTTGAGTGGGGTTTTCCCCCCTCCAACAAGCTTTTCAGAGGCTGATTAAGGAGATAGGAGGGGCAGTGTGGCAGGCAACTTCATTTGTTGGTTCCTGAGTTATCTTCTTTTGGTTAGAGGGAGAAAGTCCACAGTGCCTGGGGGGGTGAGTGGGGCAGTTGGTGTCTGCAGGATTTGGGTGTGGTGACTATTGTGTTTGCGAGAGCTGCAGCCTTGGGATGAGCTGACAGGAGCTTGGGGCTAGACACCATGCAGGAGCCAGGAGAGGCCAACCCAGCCAAGGGCTTGAGGTTGGTGAGACAGGAGGCACAAGGCATCAAGGAAAGAGAGAGGCAGAAGATGCTGCACAGGAGGATGTGTCAGAGAGGTTGGTCACCAGGTGCAGGCCTATCCCCCTTTAACCCCTCCCCTTGGAAAAGCAAAAAGTGTTGTCTGCAGGAGCAACACATGTCACTGCTGGAGGAGGGAGGACCACAGCACCGGCAATTCAATGTGCTAAGAACAAGCATTTTCTCCTCCCCATTTCATTCTTTGTTCCCCTTGCAGAGTCATTTCCGGCAGCTCTGCTCTCTCGGGGCTCTTGGTGGGGACGTGTGGGTTTTCTGAGTCTCTCTCACACGTGCAGGAGGATCGGTCTCAGCATGCACCTCAGGTATCTCATCCTCGCTGCCTTCCTGAGGCAGCCACTGGGTAAGCATTGGCTTTGACTGGAGGCACGATTGCTCTTCTTCCCACGAGACCCTCACCCTCTCAACAGATCTCTGCAGGGAGCTGCTCTTGAATTGTGGGCAAATGCTGGGAAACATCAGATCACACGGGTGGATTTGCACCTGCTTTCTCAAGACGCTGTTACTGATGGAAAAGATGAGACAGAGAAGAAACAGCTGCTCTCCTGATCATCTCAGAGCCCTTCCCTTCCTTTTCTCTTGCCAACTGTCCACCTCTCTCTGCCTCTCTCTTCTGATCTGTCTGGGCCCAGTGTTTCACAGACATAGCATTGCAGAAGCTCTTTTCTGCCTCGGCACTACATATATTCTGGCGCACAGGACTTTTGAAAGTCGATGCAGGGACATGAAAGCTCTCTCATCCCACTCACATTCTTAGGGTGTCCCAGTCTCTCTCCTGGCTGGCACATCTCATGCAGAATGCCCTGCCTATCCATTCCTCCTGCAATTCTGCACTGCCAGGGCTTCCTTTTCCCTCCCTTCCTAGACCTCAGAGCCTTTTGAGAGGACAGGGAATGGGGAACAGGATGAAACATCGTGCAGGAGTTCCCAGGTCCCTCCCCGTGGGGTCCTGGAGCCAGCACAGGAGGGCCAGGCACTACAGGCTGTTCCCTGGAGGCTCCGGGCAGCACGAGGGTCAGGACGGAAGACCTGGGTGAAAGCAGAGCTCTCCTCTGGGGGTACCCCTGTGGGAGGCAATTGGCATTATTGTGCTATGGGATCCACGCTGAGCTGAGGTCTCAGGCCTCCTGCCCAAAGTCACTCACCGCCTTGCTGTTCCCATCCATGGGGCTCTGGCTGCAGCACAGGGGACAGGGAGCCTTCTCGTCTGACACTGCATCCCCTCCTGTTTTGCATCTCGGAGCCTTTCCCTGCACAGCCACTGACCCTTGCTTTCTTCCAGGCACCACGGCGCAGACCACCGTCACCCAGCAAGAAGGACAAGTCACAGTAGAGGAGAGAGACACACCTTCCAGAGCACCTGCACCTACCAGACCACTAACTTTAATGGCTTGTTCTGGTACCAGCAGAAGAAGGGACAAGCCCCACAGCGTATCTCATATCAGGCAGCAGCTGGCCCCAAGCAGAGCAGCCGTCTCACCACGCTGCTGAACACCACAGGGAAATACAGCCTCCTGCAGCTGGAGGAAGTCGAGGTCTCTGACAGTGCCTTGTACCTCTGTGCTGTGCAAGACACCCTGGTGCAGGGAGCTTCCTTGGCTGTGCAGCAAGCCAGGGGAGGGAGGGGATGTGTGTGTGCAAGGCTGTGCTTGGGGGAAGGGGCCCTCAGCTCTCCCCTGGCAGTGCTGCTTCCCCTGTGCACCCAGCGCTCCACAGGACAAGATCCTCTTCCAGGAGAGGACATGTCGGTGGCTTGAGAGGAAGAAGAGGTGATGAAAGAGTCTCAGGTTCCCTTGTTTTCACCATGGGTTATCTGGTTATTCTGCCCATGGCTTTGGAGAGGTGATGGGCATGAAGGAGTTTAGGACTGCTTGTGCAATGGTTCCTTGCTGCTGCTCTTTGCTTTATGGTTTTCTCTACGGCACAGTGCTTCTGCAGGAATTCCTGCTGGCCTGTCTCTTAGAGTACCTGCTCCGGGATGTGCCCCTCAGAGGTCAGAGCTCAAAGTAAGATGAAAAACATAAATATGTTGAATCTCATGAACTGTATGAGATTCAACAAGGCCAAGTGCCGGGTCCTGCACTTCGGCCACAACAACCCCATGCAGCGCTACAGGCTTGGGGAAGAGTGGCTGGAAAGCTGCCTGGCAGAAAAGGACATGGGGGTGTTGGTTGACAGCCGGCTGAACATGAACCATCAGTGTGCCCAGGCGGCCAAGAAGGCCAATGGCATCCTGGCCTGTATCAGAACTAGTGTGGCCAGCAGGAGTAGGGAAGTGATCCCTGTACTCGGCACTGGTGAGGCTGCACCTCGAATACTGTGTTCAGTTTTGGGCCCCTCACTACAAGAAGGACATCGAGGTGCTGGGGCGTGTCCAGAGAAGGGCAACGAGGCTGGTGAGGGGTCTGGAGAACAAGTCTGATGAGGAGCGGCTGAGGGAGCTGGGGTTGTTTAGCCTGGAGAAAAAGAGGCTGAGGGGAGACCTCATCGCTCTCTACAACTACCTGAAAGGAGGTTGTAGCGAGGTGGGTGTTGGTCTCTTCTGCCAAGTAACAAGTGATAGGACGAGAGGAAATGGCCTCAAGCTGCGCCAGGGGAGGTTTAGATTGGACGTGAGGAAAAATGTCTTTCCTGAAAGAGTGGTTAAACATTGGACCAGACTGCCCAGGGAAGTGGTGGAGTCCCCATCCCTGGAGGTATTTAAAAGACGCGTAGATGCGGCGCTTAGGGACATGGTTTAGTGGGCATGGTGGTGTTGGGTTGACGGTTGGACTCGATGATCTTAGAGGTCTTTTCCAACCTTAACGATTCTATGACTCTATGATTCTAATAACATGCCACGGGGCAATGCTCCTTCCTGGAATTACACGATTACAACAATTGTGGAAAATACTCAGAACTACCCTGTGGACCCTCCAGTTGCTGTGTGGCCATGTGCTGGGATCTGGAGAACCTGCTCTCCCCTGTGCACTCTGTCCCTCCTTGGAGCCCTCCTCATGCCCTACCTCGTGGGCTTCCCCCAGTCCTTCCTCATTTCTTCTGCAGTGGGACCAGGCTGTACAGCTCTGTCCAAGGTCTCAGTGAGAGAAGAGGCCACCAGGCAGAGGTGGGCAACAGGCCCTGCCAGGAGAAGAGCTGGCCTTAGGGAAAGCAGCTTCATGCCTGGGGGAAAGCCAGGCACCACAGAGCAGCCGTGGGGGCTTGGGCATTGGCTGCTGTCCTTGGGGCTCCCTGTCTGGTGGGAGCTGGGGCTGTGTGTGAGAGGCATGAGGGCCCTGGTGTGTGGCCTGGCCAGGATGACTGCAACATCAATCTGTGAGTCACCTTAGCCCTGTGCATCTGTGTAACTGCTGGGCTGTGGAGGGAACTGTTTGGGGGGTGGAGGGTGTATAGGTGACCTGTCCTTCCTATCCTTGCCCTTGGGTGCAGGCCATGCTTTTTCATTCTGGAGACAGGTGGGAGGATGAGGAGGAAAAGGTGGGGCTGTTTTTTCTCACACCATCCCCACTCGGGCATCCTTTGGGGCCATCTTCTGACTGAGCTGCTTTTCCCAGCACAGGGCTACCCAAAGCAGGAAGAACTCCCTTCTGCACAAGCCTGTGAGCTGCTGACCTCTCAGAGCCTCCAGCAGCACTGGGCTATTCTCTAGGCGATAGCAGTATTCAGCCTCCCTGTCTGCTGAACGTGCTCTGCTGCCATGGGGCCGTATCTGAGCAGAGATGCCAGAAGGCAGGGCCTGATCACCACTGGCTGTGGGGGAGCTGAGTATGTCTTCCTCAGCTCCAAGAGACAGTGACAGGAAGAGACCCATTGCCCTGGGTCCTACCCTCCTCTTCCTCTGGGATTGATGAAATGTCTGCCTGTGCCTCCACCTTACGCCCCGACACCCATGGCAATGCCTTTCTTCCACAGCCATTTGATACAATGTCCACCAAGAAAAGGATTATGTGGAGGCAGAGGCTGGGATGCAGAAAACATTAATGACTCTGAGGTGGGAAACAAGTTCATTTAGAGAGGAGGCGGCCAGAGCAGGGAGAGCACTGGCAGCTGCCAAAAGTCTGTGCCCATTGCCCATGGTGGAGATCACACAGGGCATCCATCTGCCTGCTGGACGGAGGGAGAGGGGCCAGCAGATACCCCAGGTTGGCTCTGGGGTTCTTACAGCCCAGAAGAACAGAAGACAAGAAAGAGATGGGAGAGAGTGGAAGGCCGGGGAGTTAGACTTTGGCCATGTTTTCAGAAGGCCCCAGCTGCCCTGCTTTGGAAGGCCAGCACTGGATGCTCAGCCACTCTGAAACTGATGACCAGGAGCTCTGTCCTCAGTCCAGCATGAGCTTCTGGGTTCCTGGAGGTCCTTGTCTTGACTGTCACCAGTGGCTTTAGCAGCAGGTGCACCTTCTGCCATAGTAGCGGTTGGAAATGCCAGAGAGGTCACAGCACCCAGAGGTGATGGGCGCTCCATCACAGCTGAGGATGCTGCCAACAGCAGTGGAGGTGGAGGAGCCCACAACAGTGTTCTGTGGGAAGGAGCTGAGGATGGGGCCGGGCAGGGTCACCACCACAGGAGGGGGCTCGATGGCGACAGTGGAGTTCTGGCACTGCCTGACACAGGGCTCATTGCAGCTGTTGGCCAGTGGGGTGGGGCCGCAGGGCCGGCATGGCAGGCACTGGTTGTAGCAGGACATGTCTCTAAGGGTGGAGGTGCACCTGGGAGAGAGGGCATGGAGGAAGCAGAGCACAAGGGTGCTTGAGGAGCAGCCTGGTTACCCTGTCACAAAGGAGCCAAGACCACTACTGAGTGGGGACACGGATGCTCGGCCAACAGCCATGCTGCCTTCATTGCCCTGCAAAGAGCAGCCTGGCCCAGGGAGGCTCTCTCCTAGTGCATAAACCAAAAACCCTCTCAGCCACGTCCCAGCCTCTCTCTAAGCAGACCTTCTCACCACTTCCCTCTCTCATGACAAGAAGTTCCAAATCCCAGCACAGGCCAGAGCCAATATCAGCTGAGATGTCCATCGAGACAAGATCTTGCTTCGGAAGAGGAGGAGAAGGGGCTTCAGAATCACCTGGCTCCCAAGGAGAAGGAGGCAAGAGAAGTGGATGAGAGAGCAGGGACTTGGGCTGGCTTTTATACCTGCCCTCCATTGCCACAGGACCAGAGGCACCCTTTGCAGAGGTAACAATTTTCATCTTGACAAGCTCATCCTGAATGCAAACCATCGCAGCTAATGATATGGGCTGTGCTTTGATTCCCTGCAGTGCTACCTTTTCATGTCCAGGTTTATGCCATGCCCATTCCCCAGTGAAGGCTTCTTCTGAGCACTGGGATGAAAGGCCCTGGGATTTCTTGGGCAGGAATGCAGCAGTGCGGGCAGAAGACTCAGCTCAAGTGCTGGACAGGTCCAAGCAGGCAAGTGACATCAGCATGGGCCACTCCAGTCGGGCTGTTTGAAGTGTCGTTCTCAGGAAGAAGCTGCAGCAATCCTCAGCTGGATGCCGAAGGGCTCCCGTGCATGAGGATGTACCCTACCTTTTTCTTTCCCTCCCTCCTCTGCTTACCCCGACGGTCACTTGTTGTTGCCTCCCCAGGTGTGTGCATTGTGCTGCGAGGTTTTGACCCCATCCTGCCTAACACTGCCCTCAGGAAAAAATTCTGGCCGGTTTGGTCCCCACTCTGTGCAGTCTGTGAGCACACAAACAATGGCATGGGCATGCCTGGGGCCTTGTCCTTCCCCAGAATGCTCTAGCCATGTCACAGGTGTCCCCAGCTGTCCTTGGCAGAGTCCACGGTTGGTTGTGTCCCTATGTGTCTTCCTGTCTTATGTGTACTTGTGTGCAGCCGTGTTTGTGTGGATGCACACGGGAGCACAAATTTGTGGATGACTTGATGCTGGTGTACATCAGCGTGTGTCTGTGTGTCCTTGTGTGTCCCTCATCACGAGGAAATGTGCTGCTCATGGTGGAGACACTCACATGAGCGACGAAGTGCAGCAGGTTCCCAGGGTCAGAAGGAGCCTGAGCGCAGCCCAACGGTGATGGCACCAGCCTGCTAGAGATCTGTCCAGGGAAGGGGCACTGAAATGTTGCCCCTGTCTCCTGAGCCCTCCTTTTCCTGCCCCTCCAAAGCTCACACTCCACTGCTGCCCATTTCAGGCCCCAGCAAGGATGGTTTCACTCCAGTTCGGATCCTCGGTTGAATTCAGTGTAACAACATTGGGAGTGCCTCAGCATGGCTGGCAGTCCCCCCTGCCTGCCTCTCCAGGCCAGGACACAGCTGCTCTCCCCAGTGCTAGAGAGTTCAAAAGGATGGGGATGGCTTTATGGGCAGGGAGAAAGGCTGAGGAATCCTGCTGACCATGTGCTGGCCATCCCTGAGTGGATCTGCTTCCAATGCAGTGTCGGTGGTGTCTGGGGTGGGACACAGCCCTCTCTCATGTCCATGTCAATGCCAAATGTACTTGTGCAGCCCATCAACCTGGTGACATGTTGGGCAGGGGCTGAGACCTTGGACCGAACAGGTACTGAATGAAAGGCACATGGAACCTGATGTTGCTGTGTGGTGAGTAGAAGGACAGACCCTGTGGCTTTCACAAGGAAATCCAAAGAACTGATGACTGCTTTGGACTTCAGCCCACAAACACCTTCATGCCCTGCATTAGAATGTCAGTCTGAGTGCCCAGCAACTGCCTCTGGGAGGGAAGGGACATTACATTTGAGGCCGCATCCCCCAAAGCCTGCTGCTGTCCCACAGGCATGTCCAGAACAGACCCTCCTTCCAACAAGGGCTGTCCACGGTGTGTAAAGTTCCTGAGCCCATCTCCCCTCCTGAATCTCTGTCTGCCTGGGCTCAGGTCCAACTTGGAGACAGTGCAGTCGAGGCCTTCCCCTCTTCTCTTTAGTGACCTTCAGTGACAACGCTGCCAGGGAGCTCTTCTGGGAGAGCTCAGCCAGGGCCGATTTCCCTCTCTGTGGAGCTGCTTCTGAGCTGAGGCTCTAGCGTAGCTGAGGGCCAACCTCGTTGATTTCTCATGAGGTAACGGGCACTGTGACCAAGGAAAGGGCAGGGGAGTTGTGTACCTAGAGTTGAGCAAGACCTTTACAGCCTCTCTCCTACTTCCTTTATGACCAAATTGGAGATGAATGGCTTCAGTAAGAGGATAATAAGGTGGGTGGAAGATTGGCTGGACTACCAGGCTCAACAAGTTGTGACCAGTGGTGCAAAGTCCAGCTGGCAGACACTTACTACCGGGGTCTCTCAGGGATCAGCAGTAGGACCAATACTCCAATGTTTTCATGAACGCCACGAGTAGTGGGAAGGTCGGCACTTCCTGCAGGTTTGGGGATGACACCCAACCACAGGGTGTACACAGGCGATAGGTACACTGATCTCTGTTAGCCAAATTGTTCCCAGCAGGTCCAGGAACTACTTGTTCAAAGGAAACAGAGAAGATGGACCAGACTGTGGAAGTGCTCTGTGACAGGAGTAGAGGCAATGAACAGCTGCTGGAACATGGGGAGTTCTAGTTAAGCAACGGGCTAAAAGAAAAAGTGAGAGCTGGAATGGATTGCCCTGGGAGTTTCTGCAATCTCCATCCTGGAGCAGCCTGATCTAATAGGAACTGTTCCAAGCAGGTGTTGATCTAAAGGGAGGGGACTTCTGGAGGTCCCTTCTCACCTACATTCTGACTCTGGGATTCCCCCCGCTTCCCGGCCCTCCCTGACCCCTGCACGCCCACGGGCACATGTGTCCTCACACCCCCTCTGCCACAACACAACTCTTAGCCATTGTGCTGGGACTGCGGAGGGGCAGCTGAAGGGAGGCTCTCAGCCTCCTCGCTGCCATCCGCAGGGAATCAGTGGCGGCTGTTTCCAGCCCCTGAGCTGGGAGACAGCCATGGGAAGCTGGTCCATCTCCTGGGTCAGGGCCCTGCAGCTGTCCCCGGCTGCAGCGGGCACTGTGCACGCTTGTTCTTGCTGGGGAGCCCTGGCTGGAGGAGGGGAAGAGTCCACTTCCCAGGACAGCAGCTTGTGGCCCTGCAGAGCCACCGAGCACTCTTAGCCCGGGCGAGACCCCGAGCGGCGCCGGCGCAGGGCTCAGCCCCGCGGCGGAGCTGGCGGCGGCGGAGAGGTGAGGAGTGGAGGTGGCGGAGAGGAGGCGGGGGAGAGGAGGCGGCGGTGCCGGAGCAGAGAGCCGGGGCTGGCGGGGGGCAGCGAGGCGCGGGCGGCGGAGCGGCGGCATGCGGCGGTGCCGGGGCGCAGGGCTGGCGGGGCTGGCCGCGGTGCTCCTGGGTGCGCGGGGCTGGCGGCGGGGGCCGGGGCTGGGCCCGGGGTCTTCCCCGGGGAGCCCAGCGCCAGCTCTTCCCTCTCGTTCTTCAAGGCATCTTTCCCCCTCCCTGCCTCTCTGCCATCTCTCGTCCCCCTTTCCGAACCCTCCGAGTCCCCTTTTCCTATTCTCCCTCTTACTTCACCATCCCTGTTGGTACGAGCCCGCTTGCATTTACGCCTGTCTTTCCATGCACCCTCTCCTTCCCCTGTGCATTCTGCAGTTCTTATTGCCCTGAATACAGCCCTCTGTCCTTCACTCTAACACCTCCTCTCCCTCTCTGCTCTTTATCCATTCATCCACCCACCTTTTGACCCATCTCTCCATGCATCTACCATCCCTAAGCCTTCCTCCTACTCTGAGAGCCCTCTCTCATCTCTCCCTCTGCTTTCTACATATCTGTAGGCACAAGTTTGCTTTACTACACCGTGCCATACATCCACTCATCGCCCTGTGCATTCAGCATTTATTCTTCTTCTGAATTCAGCCCTCCATCCTTCACTGTAACGCACCCAACTCTCCTGTCCCCTCTCCCTCTCGCCATCCATGCACCTGACTTTCACTCTATCTCTGCATGCATCAATTTCAAATTCCCTCCCAGACTTCTCCCCTCGCTCCACACACCCGCACCAGGATCACTCTCCATCCCTGTTGACTGGTACATGGCCCCGTCCGTTCCAGTCTGGCTCTGTCTCACTGCCACTGTTCCTGACTGTTTCTCTGGGAAAAGAGCCACCAGAGCTGGGCGACCTTTGGTGATCTTTGGCCCTTCTTTCTCCTTTCTTGGCAGTGGCTGCAGTCAGAGCCCAGGTGCAGCAGGAGCCGTCGGCAGAGACCACTGAGGGCACCGGCATCAGCATCAACTGCTCACACCCCAACATGCAAACCGGGGACACCATCGTCTGGTTCCGTCAGCTCCCGGGCCGAGGCCCCGCATTCATCGTGAGCGGTCACAAAGGCACCAAAGATCTGCAGGACCCTCCGGGGCGGCTGTCGGTGGCGGCAGACCGCCGGTCCAGCGCCCTGCGGCTCGCCCGGCCCCGGCGCGGGGACGCGGCGGTGTATTACTGCGCCCTGGGAGACACGGGGAGAGGAGCCGGGGCTGCGGCCGGGCACGAACCGCCGCGGGCGGGGCCGGGCGCGTGTGTCGGGGGCGGGGGGACAGCCCCGGCCGGGCCCGCCAGGGGGCGCTGCCGCTCGGCCCGCCGGGGCCGCCTCGCCCCGCCCGGCCCCGCCCGGCCCCGGGGCGGTTCCCCCGCCCCACCGGCACCGGCACCGCCTTCAGCATCGACCCTGGCACCGGCACCGGCATCGGTACTGGCACCGGCACCGGGCCCGCCGAGGCCCCGCAGCCCCGGGAGGTCCCCCCGACGCGGCTCCGGAGCCGCCCACCGGGCAGAAACCTTCTCCCGCCCCTCCCCCCCCGGTCACCCCGCACTCCCACCGGGAGGCAGACTGAAATCCCCCGCCACAGTGGCGGTGGCGTGGAATGAATCGCGACAGGAACGGTGGCGGTGTCCGGCCGTGCCCGGGAAGGAGCGATTGCAGCCGCCGGCCCCGCTGGCTCCCAGCGAGGAGCAGCGCCTTTCTGCTCTGCACGGGGAGGCGGGCAGCAGAGACCCTCCTGCCCACGGGCAGCCGGGCAGCCCTCGGTCCTGCCGCACGAACCGGGCACTGCTGCTGCTCAACGGGCAGGGGCTGGGGATCTCTTCCAGCCCACTGACGTAGCCGGGCCCTGTTAGAACAGAAAGACCCAACTGGTACAGTGCGAATACAAGCCTTTGCTTTGAAACCACAAGCAGAAGTGGTTTCTTGCCGGTAACCTTGTAAATAGGCTCAGATACACAATTACAAACTGAAGCCTCCAGCTCCACAGCCCGCTTCCAAGGCGCTCCTGCTGGTGTTGGAAAGGCATCCTGTAGAGCTGGCAGCTCCACCTCGGCACCAACATGAGAAGGAGATACTGATTGTCACAGACGCCTTCAAGTGTATCCCACAGTGGCTGGTGTTCAGGACATAGAGCTTGTTGCACAGGATTCCCCTTAACCTCAGACTGAGAGCCTTTGGTGTTGAAGTGAAGTCCAGGAGATAGGAGGGAAGCTTGAGCTGGGCACTTGTTGAAGGACACATCTGAGACTCAAGCTCAGACCTCAGGAGAGAGCCACAAAGAGATCAGCTAAGTTGCCCTGCGGGGCTGAAGGTCTGAGGTGAGTGAGAGCTGGAAAGAGGCCTCTGGGCATGGGGTCCTGGGCCCAGTCGGTCCCCAGAGAGGCCTGTGTGGCTGTAGGAGCTGACACAGCTGTGAAAGTCCATGTTCGCAGGCTGCAGAGGCAGAGAGGAAAGGTTGGGCCCTCTTCCCTGCCTCAGCTGGGGACTGTTGTGGCAGCTATGGTTGTACTACAAGGGAACTCCTGGCAGGTCTGCAGTCATTGGAGAGCAGAGGGCAGCCCACCGTCCTTCTGCCATGGCCTCGACTCAACAACAGGACCCCGAAGGCCTTGTGGGAGCGGGGTTGTGAATGAGGGCTGCTATGCTAATAACCTGCTTCCTGCAGTCCCTGCCAACGGTGTGAGCAAAGGGCCCTGGGTGAGAAGTGGCAGAGGAGCCCTGCTCCAGGCAGCAGACATCGGAAGACATTAAAATCAAGTAGGCCTTTGGCTTGCCTGGGTATTGGGGTTCTGGGGCCCAGGGTGGGACAAGCAGCTGGAGGTTGTGGGTAATGTGGGCAGGTGAAGGGACACGGAGGGACTACCTGTACAACGCAGAGCTGTGTTGCCGTGTCCTCCCCCTGCCAGAGTGCGGGAGTGTGTCTGTCCCTGTGCGGCTGGTTTCTGCAGCAGATGCTCTTTACAGAGATGTTTCTCTTCAGGCGCTTCCTCCATGGCCAGAGGCGAAGGCGGAGGGTGTGCGACACCAGGGTCCAGGCACTTCAGTGTGTCCTCTCTCCATCCAGACAGTCCCAGGGACAGGGTGGACATGGGTGGGTACAGGGGTGCCTTCTCCATCTCCTGCAGAGCTGGGTGCAGGCCTGTGCAGCTGGCTGGGTGGTTGATGTCAGGAGAAGTTTGGAAGGGATGCCTTTCCCTCTGATGGACAGTACTTAAACCATGAGGCTCTAGAGAGCCTTCTTGTGGCCGAGGTTGAGGGACAGACCCAAAGAGGCCTGCCTGGAGCAGCAGGGAGAGAGTTTTGCTCCACCCTCTGAGCTGTGGTTTGGAGGCCTCTTTGATCTGGCAGAGGCAGAAGAAGAGGTGAAGTTGCAAGCATCGGGTCCCTCACGCTGGCAGGTCCCTGGGCACCCCATGAAGGGAGAGCGTGACCTGGTCCTGATTTTCCTGGCAGTGCTGGTGGGACTGGCAGACTTTGGTGAGATGTGACTTTCAGGCTGGGGAGAATGAGGCAAGAGCTTGCGCCGCTGGTGGTGGAAGGGAGGAGACGTGAGTCCTGACTCCCTGGGGGATCTGGGAGTGTTTCTGTAGGGAGAGCAGGGGCTGCAGACAGGTGCAGCAAATAATCTGGGACATGTCAGGAGCAACGGGCATCAAAGGAGGAATAAGAACTCACCTTAAATTTGCAGGTACTGAGCATTTCTGAATGTGCTACTAGTATAAATAAAGCCTGAAAGAGGGAAAGATGTTAGGGAACGGAGCGATGCAGCGTATAGGAGCTTCTCTCCGAGATGTATTGGATAAATCTACAGCTCATGTCTGCTGCTGCTGAAGGAGAGACCAGCAGTTAACATAGCTCAGAGGCAGATATGGAGAGAACCAGCGGACTGAAAGACCAGTGAGTATTGCTGAAAAGCAGGATGATCTGGGGTGTGAGGAGTGGCAAGATCCTGCAGAAAGAAGCGTGCAGGGACAAACAGCTCAGCCTTTCAGAGGCTAGGAAAAGTGAGCTGGAAAGTGGGGACAGTGAGCAAGCTGATGAAGTGATAGACGGACAGCTACACAGGCAAGCACAGCTGAAAGCTCTTTCTGGCTTTACAGGTCATGCGCAGAAGGACTCTGTGCTCCAGTTCCCAGCAGAAAGGACCATCCAGGCAGGACACAACACAACGCTGCACTGCAATTTCTCCACCAGCAGTTCCATTCCCTACGTCTACTGGTACCAGCAGCTCCCAAACCAGTCCCCTCAGATGCTGCTGTGGGTGAACAAGTACAAAGCTCGCGATGATTCAGGGAGGTTCTCCTCCGTGCTGTCTGCAGAGGCCTCCCAGGTGCTTCTGCATGTGCGGGATGCCGAGCTCCAGGACAGCGCTGCCTATTTCTGTGCACTGAGCCCACACTGGTGCCCACAGCTTGCAGCAGTGCACAGAAACGTGGGGGGTGCTCTGAGGAGCGTTTCCCTCCCCGCCACTGCTTGCATGTAGCTCTGAGCCCAGCCTGCCCAGCAGCAGCACCTGGGGACTGTGGTGAGGCTGAGGCTGTGAAGCACATGCCAGCATGAATTTTACAGCTGTATCTAGATCCAGGGTCTTTGGTGATGAAAAGAGTCCAAGGAACCTGACTTGAGGCAGACCCGTTGGAGGCTGAACCATACACAAGGCAAACCAGGCTTGTAAATGCCCTCTGCTTAAAATAGCTGGTACACTGGAGCGAGTGCTCAGGGCAAGTAACCCATCAGCTTGTCTTCTTGTTCCCTTTCCCTGTGCCTCCACCGATGGCCACAGCTGGAGAACAAAGCTTGTGGTAGGAGGCACAACTGCTCTTATGGTTTTGCCACGTGGCCGTAGTAGCCCAAGAAGGGAAGAGCCCTTCCTTGCCCTGCATCTGGGTGTCAGCTAAACCCTCAGCAAGTGAAAAAGACCCATCAGCCAGACGCTGGACAAGATTGTCTGTTCAAACCCTTCCCGCACTCATGCACTGCCAGAGAGTGGTCCCACTCTTTTTCACGTCTCTTCTCCTTCTCAGGGGAATCGCCAGTGCTCGGCTGGGAGGAACCCCTGTGGCCCTGAGTCCATGCTGGTTTCTCTGTCCAACAGCTGGTAACCACATCTCTGCGATCTTGTTTCCTCCCATAGGCAACAGGAATGGTTCTGGGGACCTGTTCTCAGGCAATCCCACCCCAGCACTGCATGTGGAAGCTCAGCTGGAGGGTGCTGGCTTTCCAGCTGGATCCCACCCTATCAGTTGGAGTCTGTTGCTCATGAAGCATCATCCACTTCACCTGAGAAAGCCTAGGGTACCCGGCTGTTGTCCCACTGCTCTTCCAGGATGACCTGCCTCTCCCAAGTGATGTGGGTCTGCTCTGCCAGCCCTGTTGGAGGCTTTGCATGCCCCTATTTATCTCAGAGGGCGCTAGGCAGCGTTGATGGGGAATTGACGGCAGCCCTGAGTGTCCTGCACTCCGCTGTGTCTCGGGTCCCTTGGACATTTCAGGTCCTGCTTTTGGTTGCTCTCCAGGGCTGCAGGGGGCTTCAGCGCTCCACAGACACAATTCTCCCCCAAAGCAAGGAATGACAAGCAGTGATGGCTACCTGAGGACAGATCCAGGCTCAGGCCCTTTCTCCAGCCTCGGCGGGCTGTCCCAGGGATTTTCCCAAGTGCCACTGAGAAAGAGAGCACAGCTGAGAAGGGTGGGCATCAGCCTGTCCTTGGGCACTGCTGCCTGGGCCTGGCTGCAGGTCTAAGAGCCAAGTGCCCAGCACAGGTGGACACAGGAGAATCACCTCCAGAGGCGCCACTGCTTCCAGAAGGGAAGAGGAGATGTTCAGTCCGGACTCAATCATCTCACCTGGAGAGCTCTACACTCAGGTGAAATCAACCCCACACTGTTCATAAAAGTGTATATCTGCCGTGTTGATGCCTCCTCCTTAGGAAGTGCTCACGTGGACTCCCTTTGTCAGTGTGCAGAAAGAAGAGCTTTGAGAACGTGATTCGTCTGTTCTGAAATGAAAATTGGAAGGGGAAGATCAGGTGCCCTTTGGAAGTGCTAATGTCCTCCCAGTGAGTGTAAAGAGAGACTTCCTACCCAGCCAGCCTTTCTCAGCTCTGCAGTTTGGGGACTTTGCCAATCACACTAAGGTGTTTCCACAACAAAGCCCAAAATGGGTGGAACGATGGACTGTTGAAACCTGATGTGGGGCTGTAGATGTGGGAATGCCCTGACACATCTAGCAGGAAGCATAGTGATTTGCATATTTTTAATTAGAAATAAAAAAGTACATTCAGACACTGGATAGAGGGAAGGAAGGGGAGTGTAAGTTTTCTTGGGTGTCTTATGCTAGGAATAATGGCTATAGGTAGAGATACCAGACATTGCCAAATTCTATCTTGAACCAGAGCATGATTCTGTGGAACAGCTGCAAGAATGGGGCATAGATGCATCCAGAACATGTCAGACTAAATGGAGAAATACATGTCCATTTCCTAAAGCAGTGAGCCAGCTGCTGGGACTTCTTTAGGGGATTCAGATGAGTCCCTGACAAAATGAAGCACTTAGCAAACCAGAAGACCATCCTGTGGGAGGACCACTCCTCCAGTGTTCTGTCGGAGAACTGTTTGCGGATGGGGTTTGTGACCCTTTCCGAGTGCTGGGCTTTAGAGCACTGTGAGGCATTCTGAATTTACCCAGGAGTGAACAGAGGTGGGAGCTTTAGAATGGAGGCTCAGCCCAGCCTAAGACGGCTGTAAGGTGAGTGAGATGAGCTCACTGGGGAACCAGTGGCTTCTCACTACCTGTGATGCCCAGGTGCACTTACACTTCGGTGAGGAACTTCTGCAGGGCAGAAGTCGTGGGAGGGAGGGGGTGAATCTCTTTGCTCCCACTGAGGCCCGTTGAAAAGCCACTTCATTTGTTCTGGAAAGCCCACCCCAGAGCTTGCTTCACTTCCTTGTTCCTGAGTGTGTAAATGAAGGGGTTCAACAAAGAAGTTACAACTCTGTTAAAGGTATTGATGAGTTTGTTCAGATCCAGGGAGTCTGGGCCGATGGCTTGACATACAGGAACATGGTGGAGCCATACCAGATCGTGATGACACCGAGATGGGCAGAGCAAATGGAAAAGTCCTTCTTCTGGCCATGGGCTGACTGGATTCTCAGCATGGAAGAGGGGATGGACATGTAGGAGACCAGGGTGAGCACACAGGAGGCCACCACAATAATTACGGAGACAAGGAAGGTCGCTAGCTCCACGGGCCACGTGTCACTGCAGGAGAGGGCAAGGCAGGAATCTATATTGCAGGGGAAATGATTGATGACATCTGGCCCACAGAACATCAGCCTGGATGTCAGAAAGGCCAGCAGTGAGATGGCCAGAAAGCCTCCCAGCCGGGAGCTGAGCGCCAGCCGAGCAGAGAGGACACTGTTCATGACGGAGCTGTATCTCAAGGGGTAGCGTATGGCTCTGTAGCAGTCGTAGCCCATGACAGAAAGGATAAAACACTCAGTGGAGCCTAGGGAGAGAAGAAAGGACAACTGGAGGATGCAGACACTGAAGGAGGTGGTCTGGCTAGTCCCCTGCATGACTCCTATGGCTTTGGGACCAACACCCGTAGTGTACCAGATCACCAGAAAGGAGAGATTACAGAGGAAAAAGTACATTGGGCTACGGAGGTTGCTGTTCATCCACACGAGGGCTATGCTGGACGCATTGCCTGTTACTGTCAGGGAGTACGTCAGTGCAAATACCACCACAAGGGAGACCCGGGAATGCCACGTGCATGGAAAGCCAAGAAGGACAAATTCTTCCGCACTCGTCCCATTTGCCATGTGCCCCCAAGTGTTGAGATCCATCTGCAAAGACAGGAAAGTTTCTGTGAGAGTTTGCGTGCCTGTGCTGGTCCTTCAGATGCTACTAGTAGTGAAACAAAGCCATCATCCCTGAAAAAGTAGTTGGTGCAGAAATATGGGAAAACAGCATCTACCCTAAGTTAAAATTGTCATGGAAATCCTTTGCTGCAGAAACGCGTTTGGACAACTAGATCTGACCCTGAAGGTCAGGCCTACACCATCAAATGAACATAGAGAATTATTTATTGGATCAAGCACAGGCATCTCCTTTAGAACATGGTGAATGCAGTTGCTTCCACGAGATGAAAATCCCATTTAGGAAACTGTGGATGGCAGGCTGAGGGTCTCCAGCTACGTGAAAGGCTGTTGCAGAGGAAGGGAATAACATACCTGCGCTCTTCAAGGCAGGAAATACTGAGTTGCAATCTCAGCAAATGAGACCAAGGGAACAGAAAACTGGCATGACAACATGGCGCTGGAAGATGTTTTCTCACCTCTTCAGTTGATCACAAGGGTTTCCAACTGAGACGGCAGCAGCACAGGGCGGCAGGCTAGCATGACAGTCATTACTCAAGGACTCGTGGTCTTATATTTGCTTTCTTCCACGTCTCAGCACAGGAAGCTTTTGCAAATACCTCCATTTCCTCCACTGACGTCTGCTTCTCAGCATAGCTAATAGAGGTGAGACTCTCCTCTTTGTAAATTTTGCCATCTCAGAGTCAGGGGAAGGACTTCTGCTGACCAAGTTGGAAGATGTATGACGAAATACTCTTATCTCAGCTCCTCAGCTTGCCCCTCTTCTTTGGATGGAGAAAAGGCACCCGGGAGAGTCATGGCTCATCTTGCCTCATATACATGGCTAAAAGCCCTCTAGAAGTGCCAGGTTGTCGCTGAGGACTAAGGCAGGAGACTAGCGAGCAGCTCAGATGGATAAGTCGGGCGTCTCAGCTTGGGCAGAGGTATCCATGCCTCAGCGATTGAAGGCAAAATTCTCTGAGCTGGATCCCCCCCAAGGTAGCTCTGCTGAGAAGCCGGCTGAACTGAGGGGTTTCATCTATGCCCTCCCTGCGGACAAGGGAGGATTCTTGATCACTTCTCTAGGGGAGAACCGATCTCATCCTCAGGTGGGTATCTAAGACAGATGGGGCTGAACCACCATCTGAAGGATCCCTTTCCCTCCTTTCTTCCCTCCTTAGGAATTTACATACCAGAAATCTCATGTGGCTAAAGAGCAGAGAATTCCCCCTTAATCTGGCTCTCCTTAAAAGTGCAAGGCATTGGAAGTCTATGCTAGAGGTCTTGGGCAGGCTTCACTCACCAGCTCAGCCAATGGAAATGATCCAAACGACATCTCTTCATGCACCATCCTCCAGAGGAAGCCATGGTCCCCTTGGCTGAGGGAGAACATTGGAAAGCGGCTGATTTATTGGCGGAGCTCTGGATGCCGTGATGTCAGGAGAAGTGTGGACGAACAGCTCTCACCTTGCTGTCTCACTTCACGCCATACACAATTGCCTGACACTGTTTCCTCTCCACCCACCTGGTAGGTACTTACAGTTTGTGCTCCTGATTTCCTTCCCCCCCTCACAGCCACCACTGTACTTCCACACAGGGGGGCTTTGTGTGCACACACACAGTGTAAAGTCTCTCCAGTTTAGCTCCACACAGGGAGAGCATACATCAGACTCAGTTAGCATAAGAACATCCCCACATCCCCCTCATTAACACACTGAAGCTCAAATTGACCACACCGAGGAGGCAGTTTTCAGTTTTCCCTCTGTGTGCCACGGGGAGTTTGATCTCTGGGGGATCTCATGGAATTGTTGCAGACGGATAATGCGCTCTCTTCTCACAGGCCAATTAAAGAACAGCAACACAGTTCTCTGAAGTGTGGCCAGGTGCTGACATGCAGGAGATGTCTGAAATAGCCATGTCCCAAGAGACTGAAAATGTCAAGTATTTGGTGCTGGATATTAACGTGGTCTTGAAACCTCCAGGGTGGAGATAACTCAAGGCAACTAAGGACATTTGAATACGGAGAGAGTAAGGTAAGGGATTCACCTGCCTCATTTCCGAGCCTCTATCCGCAGATAAGGCCTAAGTCTTCAGTCTTCATGGAGGTGAAGATCTAAGTAAAGATCTAAGCACAAAGTCAGACAAGACATGAGTAGGGGGAAATTGATCTCTCCTGCCTCCAGAGCAGGCGTCTCCAGGTGAGCTACTCATCTTTGCTCCATTGATCATCAGCGGAGAGGAAAAGGCACTGTCAAGCCTCAGTTCACCCTGTCCCATACAGGTCAGGCAATCCATGCCTTAGAAGCACCTATTTTTCTGCCGTTGACACTCAAGATAGACTGGGCAGCTGGCTTAAACGGCACACACACGCAAGTCTCGACCTCTAGGCATCTAGAGTTAGTTGAGAAGACTCAAGACACCCAAAGAGCGGCTGTCTACATTGTCCAGGGCCACCACACAGGTGCTGGACTTGACAGAGCCATCTTCTGCAAGTCCTGTGTCCAAGGCTTCAACGTGGTCGAGGGGAGACTGACCTGCACGTGGTGTGAGGGGGAGATGCAGCTGATGAGAGTAACGTGCCCAGCTTGAGCCCATTCACCCACACAAAAACTTTCTCCCTGCTATCCGTCGGTCCTTGAGTACCTTGGGCATGGATATGGGGTTTAACCACGGGATGGGGGTGCTTGGGAAGCTAAGTAGATGTGGGCTTATTGCTCAGTGAGGATGGGGACCTGGTGACAAATGATAGGGGAAAAGGCTGACGTACTCAATGCACACACATTTCCAAAGGAGCCCATGTGCATACCAACATGCACAGCCACCCCCCATACCAACATGTACACACAGATATTCAAACACACACGCTTACACACGTGCATGGTCCTAGCACGCATGCATTTGCATACAGATATACATGCATGCTCCTCTACACATGCATACACACACAAAAGCACACATCTACACGCACCTATGTCCACACAATTACGTGTATGCAGACCAGTCACACACATTCATGCTCTCCTGTATGAAGGCACGTGCGTGTGCTGAAACACATACACGCTCATGGAAACAATTGCCCAAACATGCACACACACAGAGAACATTTCTGCACACCCACGTTTCCATGTGTATTACCACAGGCACACACATGTATGTGCGAATGCACACATGAGCACAGGCGGATGAACATGTAGGTGAGCACAATCATGCACACACCCAACTGAGAGCCAGGACTGCCAACACCAGCTCTCAGCCCCTCTAGACGACTCTAGGCGTGTTCTTCAGACCCTACAGTTAAGGCAATGAATCATTCACTGGCCAGCACCATCAGCTTTAGTGAGCTCAAGGGTTTGACAGTGGTTCAGTCAGCCATTTTCTCACTGTAAGACAGGGAGAAACCACAGTGGAGTTGAAGCTGCCGTTGCCTTTCCAGACATTGAGCCTCTCCACATCTCAAGTCTGTGTGTGAAGGATAATATAAAAACTAGAGAACATTGCCATTGCTGCAGCCCCGTAAAGAATACCCATATTACAAGTAAAAGAAAAAAAATCCTGCAGCGTTAGAAGCTCCCGTCTGACCTTCGTGATCTCCTCAAGGGTCTGGGACCAGCCCCTATCCTTGCAAAGGGAGCGGTGCCACAGTGACACGCCAACGTGGCAGCCAAAGGGTGTGTGTCTGGGACAAGCCAGACTCCCCTCAGGCTACAGACATGGAGGCTGGGACATCAGAAGTGATGCAGTAGTGAACCTGTCTCTAGACTCACTTTAAGGTAAATACCCTATCTTCAAAAGGCAGAGAAATGCAGAAACAATGTTAATTTACAGCGCAGCTGAAAAAATGGTTTGGCTGCCCTGTGAATGTCCATGCACTCTTTTTATTTTTTCCCTAGTTACAATTGATGTGCTGGCCTTTTTTCTTCTTGTGTTCTGCATGCAGGTGCAGGTGGTGCAAGTGCCTGTGGTGAGAGGGAGCTGCCTGCAGCCTCCTCTGTCACCATGAGCCGGCTGAGTTCATCTTGCAGCCAAGGTTCCTAGATGCAAAACGGCTTCTGCTCTTAATAATACAAGAGTAATGACGGTGTATTTGGTTTACCTGGCAAGGTTTTGGTGGTGGAGGGGCTGCAGGGGTGGCTTCTGCGAGCAGATGCCAGAACCTGCCCCCACGTCGGACAGAGCTAGTGACAGCCGGCTCCAAGATGGACCCACCGCTGGCCAAAGCTGAGCCAATCAGCGATGTTGGTAGCGCCTCTAGGGTAACATATTTAAGAAAGGGTAAAAACCAGTGTGCAGCAGCTGCAAGAGAGGAGTGAGAGAATGTGAGAGAAACCACTATGCAGACACCAAGTTCAGTGAGGAAGGAGGGGGAGGAGGTGCTCTAGGTGCCGGAGCAGAGATTCCCCTGCAGCGGTGGAGAAGACAATGGTGATTCAGCTTGTCCCCTTGCAGCCCATGGAGGTCCACGATGGAGCGGATATCCACCCTGCAGCCCATGGGGGACCTCATGCCGCAGCAGGTGGAGATGTTCTGAAGGAAGTTGCAGCCAGTGGAGAAGCCAAGCTGGAGCAGGCTCCTGACATAAACTGTGGCCCATGGAGAGGAGCCCACACAGGAGCAGGTTTTCTAGCAGGACCTGTGGCCCCGTGGGGGACCCACGCTGGAGCCGTCTGTTCCTGAAGGACTGCAGCCCGTGGAAAGGCTCCATGCTGGAGCAGTTTGAGAAGAACTGCAGCCCATGGGAAAGACCCACATTGGAGAAGTTTGTGATGGACTGTCTCCTGTGGGAGGACCCCACCCTGGAGCAGGGGAAGAGCATGAGGAGGAAGGAGCGGCAGAGACAACGTGTGATGAACTGACCGCAACTCCCATTCGCCATCTCCCTGCACTGTTTGGGAGGAGGAAGTAGAAGATTTAGGAGTGAAGCTGAGCCTGGGAAGAAGGGAGGGGTGCGGGGAAGGTGTTTTAGTTTTGCTTTATTTTTCACTATCCTACTCTCTTGCAGCTAATCGGCAATAAATTAAATTAATTTCCCCAAGTCGAGTCTGTTTTGCCCATGACAGTAACTGGTAAGTAATCTCCCTGTCCTTCTCTTGATCCACGAGCTTTTCATCATATTTTTCTCCCCCTGTCCTGTTGATGGAGGGGAGTGATAGAGCGGCTTGGTGGGCACCTGGTGGCCAGCCAAGGTCAACCCACCACCAACAGATAAAGCCTTTGCAAGCATAGAATAGCAGTGATATTACGGCTGGAAGTACCAGAGGTGTCCTGTCCCCCTCGTCCCATGCCCCATAAAACAGTGGTGGTGCAGAGATCACTAAACAGTCCGGTTCCTTGTGCGGTGTAGAAGACAAGGAGGAGCTTTGGTGTGGCTGGAGGGCAGGGGCCTCCAGCACTTCATGCTTGTTGCTGCATGGCATGCAGTGAGGGAAGCAGTCGTGTAAGGCTCCATATAATGGCTCTGCATGAGATGATAAAACAAAGGAATGATTTTCATGGACAACGTGGAAGTGGGGGTGCCTCCTCTAGTACCCTGAATACAGCCATTAGCTCTGCCTGCTGACTGCTGTCCCCACCCATTTGGCTGAGCCGGACGAACCGTTGCCGCCTTCCACCCCTCCCTCCCTTAACACACCTGGCTGATCTAGGTCTGTGAACTAGGCACACTGTAGCTGCTCAGGGATGGAATGTTCGTGTGGTGGGGCTGTCTGAGCCCAGGCAGTGCTTAACAGCTCCAGGTGAGGGTTGGTCGTGTCCGTCAATCCTATTTGGGCTGTTCTCTCCTGCACTGATTTTGTGGGGACGTCGTTTTGCCTGCATGGAAATATACCGTTCCCATTTGGCAGTGTTGGATTGTTGAGCTTTTTACGGACTCATTTCCCAGCTGTGCCCTCTCATAGTGTCCACAACATTCCCCCTGTGCCTCCGCAACATCCTGCTGGGTAGGTGCAGCCAGCAGGTTGTCACCAGCATGAGGGAACAGCTCACAGCCTGGGGACAGGCTGCACTCCTCCTAGTGCTGGGCCACAGTCCCCTGGGAAGGCAGGGGGCTGTGCCCGTACCCCTGAGGCAGCACAGCAAACGCACATCAGCAGCCTCTGGCTGCTCTACCAGGGTGATGCTATGGGGAGCAAGTGCAGCCCCATGGGGACGGCCGTGCCCAAAAGCCAGTAACCTACAGTCCTACACCAGGAGCCAGTCGCTTGCTTTACAGCCCAGACAAGGTTCTTGAAAGGCAAATGTGTCTGCTGGACAACCCCAGCTTCTAACAACATTTTGCTAGTTGGAGAGGTGTCAGCATGCCCCGGGGCAGTCGGTCCTGCTCTGAGGCTACAGTCCTGGAGGGAGGGGCACGCACAATGTGGGGGGCACAATCCTCCCCACTGCGAGCTGAGCAGATACAGAAGGAGCGTTTTCCCCCACTGGATATTAAAAGTCTTTCCTGCTAACGGATCATGGCCTGTGATATATATTGGGGCACCCCCGGAGCCCACCCCAAGCTGTAAGCAGTGGGTACCCTCCTGGCTGCAAGGTTGGAAAGACTTTTTGAGACAGTTCTTCCACCCCTCCCTCACCCCGGTTTTGTTAACATGCATCACTTTATTCTTGGGGTAGTGGGGCAGATTTCCATGAATTAAGGTTAATTCTGCCCCGGTATCCAGCAGAGCCATAACCCGCTGCTTATTATGCTGGCTCCACAGTGTTACAAGCAGAACAGAAGGACTATGTTCATTCCCGCCCATGCCTGTCCCTGTCCCCATCCCTGTCCCTGTGCTGAAGAGGGAACGTCCCTTCCCTGGGCTTGTTTGCAGGGAAGGGGAGAGGCCACCCCGTGCGCCCCCTGCCCCATGGCCCCACCCCGCCATTTCCTGCCCAGAGCCCTTTGAGCTGCTGCGCCTGCATCTCACGTGGGGCCGCTGCTTCAGCTCCAAACATCCCCATGTCCACTTCAAGCATGCTAGCAACAACCAAACACAGCACGAGTTTTCCTTGCCTTTTCCTTGCTCTGCCCCGTGTTTCTTGAAACAAGTTAATACTTCAGGTGGGCTGGGACATGCAGCTAATTCCTCCTCACTTCCCCAGTTCACCAGGAAAACCCCCTAGGCCAAGTGCCTTGTGACGGCCCCCCACGGCTGTGTGCAGGGCCAGCCAGGCATTCAGCCTCTCTCTTCTTCACTGTCCTTTCTCTACAAAGGCATTTCCCACTGGGACCTGCCGACTACACCAAATGTTTTGCACCAGGAGCTGCTGGTTTGGTTTGATTCCCATAAGAACGGCACCCGGACTCTGTAAAGTATCGTTTAAAATGCCGTTTCTTAGACCAGACTAAGACTATGAAGAAAGAGAAGGCAGTACAGATGATCCTACATCCTTCAGATGCTAGGAGCCCTAAGCTATGTGCTGTCAAATAGGCGGCTCCAATCAGGGCACAGCACGCCACGCAGATCCTGCCCATGAAAGGGTTACCCCCTTCTGGTCAGTCAAGCTTTTAGAGGATTTTCATAAAATCAGACAGCTCTATTCATCATTTCTGCTGTCAAACAGAAAGGATGTTCACATGAGAACTTCTTAGTGCACTTTTAGATACAGGCAAGGACACCCAGGTAGTGTAATCACTGGCACCGAGCAGGAGCTGCCTACAGGCTCATCCGTCACAGCCGACCGGCTGAGTTTTCCCTCTGGCCGAGGGGTTTGCGCAGCACAACACGGGCCTGAAGGCCAAGCTCTGCATGTAGCACAGCACAACAGAGGCCAGGGTCACTAACTCCTTGATGTGGTGATATTTGGGTGAGGGTCACGGCACCCTGCCAGTTGTTTACTTCATGTGAACAAAGACCACCTCTTGAATCTGCTCAGAGCAGCTTTTGCATCCTTGTTTCTTAGGGTGTAAATCAAGGGGTTGAGCAGGGGAGTGAGAACAATGAAAACAACAGCCACTGCTCTGTCTAGTGACCCTTTCGAGGGGGCTCCCATGTAGTAGGTGAAGACACGTGGGCCATAGAAACAGGCCACAGCAGTGAAATGGGAAGCACAGGCTGAGACAGCTCAGTGCCTGCCTCCCACAAAGAGAGCCACAGCACGGTTTGAATCACCATTACAAAAAAAAAAAAAAACCCACCTCTGGCAACAATGCCCTTAGTTTGAAGTCTAAAACCCGCATGGATCCTGTGCCCCTTTCCTACCTTTCCAAGGTGTCCTCAGTTGCACAGCCAAAGTAGAGGTCATGCCGAGAGCCAGTAGCAGCGCTCTGGCCGTGCTTTGGCCAAAGGGCTTACCCGTGTGTCAGAAGAAATGCCATCCCTCCCTCTACAACAAGGACAATTGCAGATGGTATCATCATTGCAAAGGACCTGAGGTACCTTCTGCTTCTTACAAGGTCTAGTGCAGCAGGGTTAGGAAGTCCAACTGTGCTGCTGTTGATGATGGTTATTAATAGCATGACTAAGGAAAAAAGATTTCACACATGCCAGTGAAATGGCCTTGTAAAGCTTTTGGCCTTCAGTCATTCTGAGCTACGCTTCATTAGCCGTAAGTCCCTCGTGATCGAGGACATGGGTGTGGGGATTTCCATTCTTCCACTTGTACACTTTTGTCAAGACATCTGGATTTTCATGCAGGAAAAAAGATATGAGACTGTAGTAGCTGCCAAAGAGACATTTCCACCAATCAGAAGGCATGAGATTTACCTGTAAAAAAATCCTCTCCCCCCAGAATGGCAGCCAATTCCTGAGCACAAGTTCTCTTGGGGGACCAATGAAGCAGTCAAGAGCTCTGAGCTCGTCTGCAGCTGTCTTGGGAAGTGCACCCAGTACCCTCGTCCTTGCTGATCTTCACGTTCTCCTGCATGCTCTGTATCAGAGCAATTTGAACTCGCTCAGAAATACACCGTTTCACTGCCCCCATTTCTGTGCTGACTGCCCTCAGCTCCCACATGCTTAGCTCCCATTCCAGCCTCGACACATTCAGCAGCATGGGCGACATTTCCCTGCTACCCCTGCCCAAGCCTGCTGGCCATGACCACTAGATTGGGTGGTGGATGGGAGAGGAAGGTGGAGTAGCAGCTATGGGCCATCCCAAGGGCTGTTCCTTCCATTACCACTCTTGCCATTCTGCAAAGCAAATCATCTCCCGGAACCTTAGAGCCACCCCTGCCACCCCAGCGCAGCTCTGGCCATTGCAAGAGGAACATCATTCCTCGAGAGCTCAAAGGGCTGCTGACCCCTCAGGGCCTCCTGCCTTTCTGGGCATTTGTGGGCAGACACACAGCAAGGCAAGGCCTGATGGTCACTGGCAGCAGAGCAGCCAGGGATGTCTTCCTCAGCTCCAAGGGATGGTGCCCAAAAGAGGAGCCACAGCAGGGTGTGAAAACCTCCCATTCCTCTGTGAATGGAGAGGGGTCTCCTTGTGCCCTCACCCCCTTCCACCCCTCAGCAACACCCTTCTCCTTTGGCAGCTTGGGGAGTGCCCGCAGAGGGAAGGACCACATGGAGGCCAGGCTTGAATGCAGCAGAACTTTAATCAGTCAAAAGAGGGAAACAAAGTCACTCCGAGTGGAGGACAGCAGTGCAGGGAGCCCTGGGGGGAACCGAGAGTCTGCGCTCCTTGGCCGTGGAGAAGTTCCTGCATGATGTCTGTCTGCCTGCCCCATAGAGGGAGATGGGCCCCACCAGGCTGGCCTTGGTGGGAGCTTGCTGCCAAGGGGAACCAAAGCAAACAAAGAAAAGGGAGAGAAAGGCAAGGTCGGTCAGCTATGCTGAAAACAAAACCCAGAAGATCGATCCTCTGCCCAGCACCGTGTTCTGAGTTCCTCAAGGTGTCTCCCTGGGGCTTGCCCAGCGTCTTTAGCAGGGGAGGCACCTTCTGCCACCATAGCGGCTGGAAATGCCAGAGAGGTCACAGCACCCAGAGGTGATGGGCACTCCGTCACAGCTGAGGATGCTGCCAACAGCAGCGGAGGTGGAGGAGCCCACAACGGTGTTCTGCGGGAAGGAGCTGAGGACGGGGCCGGGCAGGGTCACCACCACGGGAGGGGGCTGGATGATGACGGTAGAGTCCTGGCACTGCCTGACACAGGGCTCATTGCAGCTGTTGGCCAGTGGGGTGGGGCCGCAGGGCCGGCATGGCAGGCACTGGTTGTAGCAGGACATGTCTCTGGGCTGGAGGTGCACCTGGGAGAGAGGACAGGGAGGAAAGAGAGCTCAGGGGTGCTTGAGGAGCAGCCTGGTTACCCTGTCACAAAGGAGACAAGGCCACTACTGAAGTGGGGAGCTGGAAGCTGTGCCAGGAGCCACACAGTCTTCATTGCCCTACAAAGAGTAGCCTGGCACAGGGAGGCTCTCTCTGAATTCGTAATCCAAAAGCCCCATCTGCCATGTCCCAGCCTCTCTGAGCAGACCTTCTCACCACTTCCCTCTCTCATGACAAGACGATCCAAACCACAGGACAGGCCAGAGCCAGTATCAGCTGAGATGTCCATCAAGTCAAGACTTCACTTTGAAAGAGGAGAAGGGGCTTCAGACTCACCTGGCTCTCAAGGAGAAGGAGGCAAGAGAAGTGGATGGAAGAGCAGGGACTTGAGCTGGCTTTTATACCTGCCCTTCATTGCCGCAGGACCAGAGGCACCCTTTGCAGAGGTAATAATTTTCTGACAAGCTCATCTTGAATGCAAACCATCACAGCTAATGATATCGGCTGTGCTTTGATTTCCTGCACTGCTGCCTTTTCATGTCCAGGTTTGTGCCATGCCCATTCCTCAATGAAGGCTTCTTCTGAGCACTGGGATGAAAGGCCCTGGGATTTCTTGGGCAGGAATGCAGCAGTGTGGGCAGGTCCAGGGCAGGCAAGTGACTTTAGCCTGGGTCACTCTGTTGGGGCTGTTTGAAGTGTTCTTCTCAGGAAGAAGCTAACACTGCCTAACACTGCCCAGTCCTCAGGGGTCCTCAGCAGAGTCCACGGTTCATTGTGATCCTATGTGTGTTCCTGTCTTGTTTGTACTTGTAAGCAGCCAGGTTTGTGTGAATGCACGTGGGAGCACAAATTTGTGCATAATTCCATGCGGGTGTGCATGAGCCTGTGTGTGTGTGTCCTTGTGTGTCACTCATCACGAGGGAATGTGCTGCTCATGGCAGAGAGAGACACTCTCCACTGCTCTCTCCATGAGCACGACAGGGCAGCAGGTTCCCAGGGTCAGAAGGAGCCTGAGTGCAGCCCAACGGTGATGGCACCAGCCTGCTAGAGATCTGTCCAGGGAAGGGGCACTGCAATGCAGCCCGTCTCCTGAGCCCTCCTTTTCCTGCCCCTCCAAAGCTCACACTCCACTGCTGCCCATTTCAGGCCCCAGCAAGGATGGTTTCACTCCAGCTTGGATCCTTAGCTGAATTCAGTGTAACAATATTGGGAGTGCCTCAGCATGGCTGGCAGTCCCCCCTGCCCGCCTCTCCAGGCCAGGACACAGCTGCTCTCCCCAGTGCTAGAGAGTTCAAAAGGATGGGGATGGCTTTATGGGCAGGGAGAAAGGCTGAGGAATCCTGCTGACCATGTGCTGGCCATCCCTGAGTGGATCTGCTTCCAATGCAGTGTCGGTGGTGTCTGGGGTGGGACACATCCCCCTCTCATGTCCATGTCAATGCCAAATGTACTTGTGCAGCCCATCAACCTGGTGTCATGTTGGGCAGGGGCTGAGACCTTGGACCGAACAGGTACTGGGTCACTCTGTTGGGGCTGTTTAAAAGGGACATGGAGCCTGACGTCACTGTGCTGTGAGTGGAAGGACAGACCCTGTGGCTTGCACAGGAAAGCCAAAGAGCTGATGACTGCTTTGGACTTCAGCCCACAAACACCTTCATGCCCTGCATTGGAATATCAGTCTGAGTGCCCAGCAACTGTCCCTGGGAGCGAAGGGACGTTGGATTCAGGACCACATCCCCCAAAGCCTGCTGCTGTCCCACAGCCATGTCCAGAACAGACCCTCTTTCTGACAAGGGCTGTCCATGGTGTGTAAAGTTCCTGAGACCATCTCCCCTCCTGAATCTCTGTCTGCCCGGGCTCAGGCTGACCTTGGAGACAGTGCAGCCGAGGCCTTCCCCTCTTCTCTTTAGTGACCTTCGGTGACAACGCTGCCAGGGAGCTCTTCTGGGAGAGCTCAGCCAGGGCTGATTTCCCTCTTCATGGATCCACTTTTGAGCTGAGGCCAACCTCATTGCTTTCTCATGAGGTAACAGGCACCGTGGAGAAGGGAAGGGAAGGGGAGGTGTGTATCTGGAGTTTAGCAAGACCTTTGACAGCCTCTCTCATACTTCCTTTATGACCAAATCAGTGACAAATGGCTTCAGTGATAAGGTGGGTGGAAAACTGGCTGGACTACCAGGCTCAGAGAGTTCTGACCTTGGTCCAAAGCCCAGATGGCTGACACGTATTAGTGGGGTCTAGGAGTAGGGATCAGCAGTAGGACCAATACTGTTTGATGTTTTCATGAACGCCATGAGTACTGGGCAGTGGGGAACTCCCAGCAAGTCTCTGGATAACACCCAGCGAGGGGAACGGGCCGGAACTGTCGCACACGGCTCCTGTTCAGAGGACCTGGACAGGCTGGAAAAATGGGCTGACTGGAACCTCCTGAAGGCCAAAAAGAGTAAGGGCAAGGTTTTGCATCTGATGGAGGAACCAGCCCATGCGGTCACGCAGGCTGGGGGCTGGCTGCCTAGGAAGCAGATCCACAGAAAAGGATGTGTGGTTTTAGGAGACACCCAGCTGAACATGAGACAGCAGTGTGCCCCTGCAGCAAAGACGGTCAACTGCATCTTGAGCTGCGTTAGTCAAAGTGTTGCCAGCAGGTCCAGGAAAGTGACCCTGCCCCTCTGGCCCTTGTGAGACCACACCTGGAGTACTGCGTCCAGTCTGGGGCTCCCTGCTCCAAGAAGAGTATCGACATACTGAAGGGAGTCAAACAAAGGCCACCAAGTCGATTAGGGGGCTGACAAACATGATGTGCGAGGAGAGTGTGAGAGAACTGGGCCTGCCCATCTTGGAGAAGAGAAGGCTCAGGGGAGACCTTCTTGCTTTCCACAACTGCTTTTTCAGAGGTGACAGAGAAGATGGACCTAGTCTCTGGAAGTGCCCAGGAGACAGGACACGAGGAGTTCTGATTAAGCAATAAGCTAGAAGACATAGTAAGAAAAGAAAAGTGTTTCCCAGGGAGGTTGTGCAATCTCCATCCTGGAAGGTGTTCAAGGATGGACTGTATGTGACTTTGAGCAACCTGGTCTAATGGGATCTGTTCCGAGCAGAGGGGTGATCTAGATGACCTCTGCAGGTCCCTTCTCACCTACATTCTGACTCTGGGATTCCCCCCGCTTCCCGGCCCTCCCTGACCCCTGCACGCCCACGGGCACATGTGCCCTCACTCGCCCTCTGCCACAACACAACTCTTAGCCATTGTGCTGGGACTGCGGAGGGGCAGCTGAAGGGAGGCTCTCAGCCTCCTCCCTGCCATCCACAGGTAATCAGTGGCGGCTGTTTCCAGCCCCTGAGCTGGGAGACAGCCATGGGAAGCTGGTCCATCTCCTGGGTCAGGGCCCTGCAGCTGTCCCCGGCTGCAGCGGGCACTGTGCACGCTTGTTCTTGCTGGGGAGCCCTGGCTGGAGGAGGGGAACAGTCCACTTCCCAGGACAGCAGCTTGTGGCCCTGCAGAGCCACCGAGCACTCTTAGCCCGGGCGAGACCCCGGGCGGCGCCGGCGCAGGGCTCAGCCCCGGGGCGGAGCTGGCGGCGGCGGAGAGGAGAGGAGAGGAGAGGAGGCGGCGGAGAGGAGGCGGCGGTGCCGGAGCAGAGAGCCGGGGCTGGCGGGGGGCAGCGAGGCGCGGGCGGCGGAGCGGCGGCATGCGGCGGTGCCGGGGCGCAGGGCTGGGGGGGCTGGCCGCGGTGCTCCTGGGTGCGCGGGGCTGGCGGCGGGGGCCGGGGCTGGGCCCGGGGTCTTCCCCGGGGAGCCCAGCGCCAGCTCTTCCCTCTCGTTCATCAAGGCATCTTTCCCCCTCCCTGCCTCTCTGCCATCTCTCGTCCCCCTTTCCGAACACTCTGAGTCCTCTCTTCCTATTCTCCCTCTTACTTCACCATCCCTGTTGGTACGAGCCCGCTTGCATTTACGCCTGTCTTTCCATGCACCCTCTCCTTCCCCTGTGCATTCTGCAGTTCTTATTGCCCTGAATACAGCCCTCTGTCCTTCACTCTAACACCTCCTCTCCCTCTCTGCTCTTTATCCATTCATCCACCCACCTTTTGACCCATCTCTCCGTGCATCTACCATCCCTAAGCCTTCTTCCTACTCTGAGAGCCCTCTCTCATCTCTCCCTCTGCTTTCTTCATATCTGTAGGCACAAGTTTCCTTTGCTACACCGTGCCATACATCCACTCATCGCCCTGTGCATTCAGCATTTATTCTTCCTCTGAATTCAGCCCTCCATCCTTCACTGTAACGCACCCAACTCTCCTGTCCCCTCTCCCTCTTGCCATCCATCCATTCGTGTACCTGACTTTCAGTCTATCTCTGCCTGCATCAATTTCAAATTCCCTCCCAGACTTCTCCCCTCGCTCCACACACCCGCACCAGGATCACTCTCCATCCCTGTTGACTGGTACATGGCCCCGTCCGTTCCAGTCTGGCTCTGTCTCACTGCCACTGTTCCTCACTGTTTCTCTGGGAAAAGAGCCACCAGAGCTGGGCGACCTTTGGTGATCTTTGGCCCTTCTTTCTCCTTTCTTGGCAGTGGCTGCAGTCAGAGCCCAGGTGCAGCAGGAGCCGTCGGCAGAGACCACTGAGGGCACCGGCATCAGCATCAACTGCTCGCACCCCAACATGCAAACCGGGGACACCATCTACTGGTTCCGTCAGCTCCCGGGCCGAGGCCCCGCATTCATCGTGAGCGGTCACAAAGGCACCAAAGATCTGCAGGACCCTCCGGGGCGGCTGTCGGTGGCGGCAGACCGCCGGTCCAGCGCCCTGCGGCTCGCCCGGCCCCGGCGCGGGGACGCGGCGGTGTATTACTGCGCCCTGGGAGACACGGGGAGAGGAGCCGGGGCTGCGGCCGGGCACGAACCGCCGCGGGCGGGGCCGGGCGCGTGTGTCGGGGGCGGGGGGACAGCCCCGGCCGGGCCCGCCAGGGGGCGCTGCCGCTCGGCCCGCCGGGGCCGCCTCGCCCCGCCGGGGCCGCCTCGCCCCGCCCGGCCCCGCCCGGCCCCGCCCGGCCCCGGCCCGCGGGGCGGTTCCCCCGCCCCACCGGCACCGGCACCGCCTTCAGCATCGACCCTGGCACCGGCACCGGCATTGGTACTGGCACCGGCACCGGGCCCGCCGAGGCCCCGCAGCCCCGGGAGGTCCCCCCGACGCGGCTCCGGAGCCGCCCACCGGGCAGAAACCTTCTCCCGCCCCTCACCCCCCGATCACCCCCGCACTCCCACCGGGAGGCAGGCTGAAATCCCCCGCCACAGTGGCGGCGGCGGCGGCAGCAGGGCAGGAATCGCGACGGGAGCGGTGGCGGTGCCCGGCCGTGCCCGGGAAGGAGCGGTTGCAGCACCGGGAGGCGGGCAGCAGAGATCCTCCTGCCCACGAGCAGCCCTCGCTCCTGCCACAGGGACCGGCCACTGCTGCCATGGAACAGACGGGGCCTCTTCTCGGGCTTTTGCCTTTCCCCACTAGGATAGCCAAGGGAAGCCTGAGCAGGTGCTTTCCTCTGCTCTGTAAACACAGGGACTCCAGTGCTAAGTTGTGAATGCAAGACTGTCCTTAGAAAAGAACAGCCAGAAGGGGTTTCGTATTTCATTACTTTCTAAAAGCTCGATGTACTCTTAGAAACTGCATCCTCCAGCTACAGGCTTTCAAAACATTCCTGCTAGCATTAGAAAGTCATCGCATGGAGTCAGGAGTTCAAGCTCCACAGCAACAGGAGAAGGGGATGTCGAGGTCATGGGCACCTTCAAGCGCTCCCCACAGTGCCTCAGCGTTGAGACCATGAGCTTGTTTTACAGGATTCAGAGCCTTTGGAGTTGAGGCCCAGGAGAGAGGGTAAAAGCGTGGACCGGACACACTGACGGCGGCCTCAAGGGATGCCAGGTTCCTACTTGATGAGTGAGTCAGAAACAGATTTGCGGAGTTGCCCTGAGGGGCTGGAGGTCTGGGTGAGTGAGAGCTGGAAGGAGGCCTCTGGGAAGAGGCTGCGGGCTCCAGCCAGTCCCCGGGGAACTCTGTGTGGCTCGAGTAGCTGACACAGTGGTTCAAAGCCCATGGTCAGAGGCTTCAGAGGCACAGAGTGAAGGATCAGCCCTGCTCCCTGTCCCAGCTGGACTTCATAACTGTGTTTCCAGGGAACTACTGGCAGGTGGAGAAACCGGGCAGAGCAACAGGTATGGCCAGGCTAGCACACAGATCAGCCCCATGTTCACATGGGATCAGCACCTTTCGTCCCTGCCTCCATCTGTCTTCCTATGCTTGGCTCCATGCCTTGATCCTTCCCTTTCCCTGTCTCTGCTGCTTCTCCTAAGCATCCCATGTCTTGCACCATCCTAAAAAGCTTTTTCCACTGCATCCCACAATGAGTTCTGATCCCCTTGTAGGCAGAAACACCCCTGAGTTTGCAAGGTGATCCTCTCTCTCACCCTTGTGGGAGGTGTCATCTCCAGAGAAGGAGTCGATTGTGATACCTAAAGGGATGGGGAGAAGATGTCGGTAAACAAAAGGATTGTGCGCCCTCCTGCCAGGGAGAAGTGGTGTGTCTGACGCTCTGTGTGAGGGTGTTGGCAGCAGGTGCTGTTCCCAGAGTCATTTGAGAAGGGAGAGAAATGCCCTGTCAGGAGAGGGGGTCAGACTCCTGCTTTTGGCTCTGGCTGTTCCTGGTTCTACCTCCTTTCAGATGCTACCCAGGGACAACGAGCACATCAGGGGCTGCAAAGGGGCCTGTCTCCAACCCTGAGAGAGGTGAGTGCAGGCCCCTGTCTCTGGCTGCACACTGGATGGCAGAAGTAGATCACCATGGACACTCCTCCCTTGCTGGGGGCTGGTTGGGCTGGTTGTGATCTCCAGGAGGAGCAGAAAGCAGGAGAACAGCCTGCAGCCTCCTATTGCCTGACAGCAGGCGGCTTGAGCTCTTCCTTCAGGCTCCTACAGGAACTTTCAGGTGCCCCAGGCCCCTTTGGCAATGAGACCTGGAGCTGAGAGGCAGCGCTTCTACACCAGGGTATGTCTGCCTGAGAGGATGCTCTAGCACCTTCTGATTTGGAGGGCTGGGAGAAGCCCAGCTGTGGCCTGACTGCCCAAACATGAACCTCCCGACACTGAACAACCTCCCTTTAGCCCTTGCAAACCTGGAATGCAGTAAGAGTCACAGCTTGGTGTCCTTCCTTGGGCTGAGCACTTTAACAACTTTAATTTGTCTCCCTACAGAGCCTCCTCGTGGCAGAGGTGTGGAGTCCCAAGCCCGCCTGACTCAGAAGACTCTTCATTCCCTCCCATCAGCTATTTACACACATTGACAAGATCCCCAAAGAGCCTTCTCTTCCCCAGGCTGAACACTGCCTGCCTCTCAGCCGATCCTCATAGGAAAGATGCTCCAGTCCCTGCTGGGCTCGTTCTGACATCTTTCTTGTACTGGGGAGCCCAGAACTGGAGCCAGCACTCCAGACGTGGCCTCACCAGCACTGAGTAGAGAGGAAGGATCAGGTCCCTTGTCCTGCTGGCAACACTCTTCCTACTGCAGCTCAGGGTGCTGCTGGCCTTCCTTGCCAGCAGGGTGCATTGCCACAGCAGACTCAGGAACACCCCTGAGCCGCTGAAACTGAGCGGGACACAGCAGTGAGTATTCAGGAGAAGTATCCCAGCTGCTTGTCCAGCTCTGACTCTTCCCTCAGCGTCCATCAGTGACCATTTTTGGAGAAGGGGGCTCTTGGTAGGAGACATGACTGCTCCTGTGGCTTTACCTCCTAGCCAAAGAAGCCTAAGGAAGGAAGATGTCCTCCTAGCCCTGCACCTTGGGGATCAGCAAAAGCCTCAACATGTGAGCAAGACCCATCAGCCAGGCACTGGACAAGATTCTCTGTTCAACCCCTTCAGCTGTCCCCCTACTTTTCACGTCTCTCCTCCAGCTGTGGGGACTCACCAGTGCTTCTGTGGGGGGTGTCCCCGTGTCCCTGAGTCCCTGTGGGTTCTCTGCCCAGCAGAAAACTGCTGGTGGCTGCATTTCTGGGATGTGCATTTTTGGGATCTAGTTTGTCCCTCTGTGCACACGTCTCTCGTTATGCTAAGTCTGTTTTGGAAAGCAAAGAGCTGGCCCTGGAGAGCACCTGTGGTGTAAGCTGAAAAAGCAGCCATGGTGGCAGGCCAACATGTTCCAATTAATGGAGTGATGTCAGCTCAGTAGGCCATGACAGGGGATGTTTGCAGCGAGGCCTTCAGAGGTGACAAAGAAAGCTCAGTCTCTGTCCCTGGAGAAAAATGTCTCTGTGAGGTACTGGAAGGTGGATGGGAAGCCCCATTCCCACCTGGATGGGGTAAGAATGATAACATTTGGATCCCACCTGGAGGTAGAATTCAGGTCTGTTTTCATGCTGGGATGTTTCCAAAGACCTGTGAGAGGTTTCAGGATCTTGCAGGAAATGCAGGACATCTGGGAGGTCAAACAATAAATATGTTGGAATTTGGGGGTGCAAAGCAGCTGCTTCCAGAATGACATTTCAAGTGACCTGAGTGCTTTTCTATACTTGCCTTACTTCTGACACTGGTTGCTCATTTGGCCAGTCTTTCCCCTTTCCTTCATGTTTGTAACTTCTCAGGTGTCCTGAAAAGTGACTGCCATGGCTTAGCATTGCTGCAGGCGTTGCAGGGAGACACTTGAAAGGCTGAGCTCAACATGGGGTTTGCCCCCAGAGCCTTGACTCAAGAGACCCAGTTTTCTCTGGGGACAGGAGCCTTTCATCACGTTGAGGAAATTGCTCACCTGAGGAACTTGAGCAGAGGCCACTGTCAGGGCATGTGGAAGGTGAGAGTGGCTGCTTCACTAAGGCTGTCAGATCAAGTCCCTTTTCCTTTCAAAGGGGAGAAGAAGTAAAAGGGAAAGTGATAAACAAAGCACACAATGACAGCAATCTCTGAGTAAGTGATAAGGGAGACAAGGAGGGAGAGCAGAGCTCTGCAGCCTCTAATTGATGGGCCATGAGGAAACTATGGGTGTGGCTCTGAAGTGGGTCAGGCTGAGCTTTGTAAGTGACAAGAAGTGACAGGAGGAACATGAGGGTTATGGATATTTGAGAGGGGGCCTGCAGGACTAGGCAACGCTTACTAAGGAATGCTTAGGGGCAGGATCAAAGGTGGGGGAAAAAGAGGAATGGGGAGCAGCAAGGGGAGGCAATAGAGAGGAGGAAGGATGAAAGGAGCCACCTGCACATAAGCAGAGTCTGGCCAGTGCACTTGTTGGGGTGAGCCCTGTGCCTGATCACTACCGCCCCCACTGTGTTCTTATTATATACTTTCTTAACCACCCTTCAGTATAACTTCACTTCCTTTCCCATGTGTGAGTGCTGCAAGGTCTGAGTGCCAGTAACAGGAGAGACGGGGAAAAAAACTGGGAAAAAAGGATTGGCCACAGGGATTTTAGTCCTGGCTGCCAGTAACTGGATTGACCAGGGTGTTTGTAGCAAGATCTAAGTTCCAGGAACTGGGGAAGAGGCCTCTGATCACAGGACCTATCGGTCTTTGTGCCAGCAGCTGGAGGGACTGGGGTGTAAGGCAAGTCTGGGTGCCAGCAACTGGAGAAGGAAGAATGGGGTCACACCTCTTGCTGTGAACAACTGGAAGGGACCACATTGCACGTGTATGTGTGAGGGGTCAAAGGACCAGTGACTGGAGGGACCTCAGTGTGTTTCTAGTTTTTCTTCGTGAACTAAACCCGATGTGCATGAGTGCATATGTGGCATTAGCTATAACATTTCAATTTGGCCTAGCCAGTGAGTGGGAGGAAAAGCCGTCTCTGAAGTCTGAGACAGGCTGAGTGAGCTGGGACTGTCCAGCACAGAGAAGAGAAGTCTCAGGGGAGATCTCATCAATGTGTGCAAATATCTGGAGGGAGGCTGTGAAGAAGGTGGAGCCAGGCTCTTCCCCATGGTGTCCAGTGACAGGCCAAGAGGCATTTGGCACAAACTGAAACAAAGGAGGCTCTGTCTGAACACCAGGAAACCCTTTTTCACTGGGAGGGTGAGGGAGCACTGGCACAGGATGCCCAGGGAGGTTGTGGAGTGCCCATCCTTGGAGGTTCTCAAAATCCATCTGGACATGGTCCTTTGCAACCAGCTCTAGGTCACCCTTCCTGAGGCAGGGTTTGGACCCGCTGACCTCCAGAGGTCCCTTCCAAATTTAACAATTGTGTGTTTCTGTAACATGAGATACAAAGAGAGGTGAAGAGAACCAGCCTTCTTCAGCCTTTAAAAGAGAAGCTTAAGAGAGAGTGTTGATGCTTCTAACACTTGACTGGAGGATGAAGAGCCAGATGCAGCCAAACTCTTCTTGAGCGCAAGGATAGAGCAAAAGGCAATGGACACATTCTGGAACAGGGGAAATTCCTAGTAGAAGTTTGGAATTGTGGGGTTTTTTAACCATGAGGGTGGAGCATGGGTGTAGATAGATCCCAGTGAGAATGGGACTCTGGCTCCACAGAGTGTTCATTAAAATACCATTAATTGGAGATAACACAAGAAGGTAAAGGGGATAGCACAGGTGACGTTATGCCCCTTCAGACGCTGGAAACCCTGAGTCATGGAGCATGAGGTGGAGCTTGACCTGGGGTTTAGCTCATAGTGCAAATCCTGCCCATGCTGAGGTTCACTGGCATTGTCGTCTTTAGAGTTTTCACAGGATTTTCTTAGAAAGAAACCGCTCCTAATTTCTACTGTTGAGCAAAAGGACAATTATACGAAAGCGTGATACTTCACCCTTGATTAAGACAAGGATGTGTTTTTGGCAACGTTGCCAAGTTTGCCAAGTGATACACACAGCTCAGCACAGCACCCCTCACCCTTTCCACTGGAGTAGGAGTAGGTTGTCCTTGTCATCTCTGCGTTTGTGGCATCTAACAGCAGCACTGCTGCCAGGTTCCTCTCTCGCACTGTCGGTTATTCCAGCAGAAGACGACACAGCCAGCACTCCTGGGCTGCTGCACGGCAGGGTTCATCTCCTATTTTGGGGGATTTGGGGGAGAGGCCTTGTTCCCAGGCAGGTGAGGAAAGAAAGGGGAGAAGTGAGAGAAATAGAGGAGACTTCTGTTCCCAGAAGAAATAGCAGTGTCCCCAGAGAGCTGAGGACCCCAGAGGAAGATGTGAAACCTCAGTGGGGAGGAAACCCCTGACCTCCCAAATGGCCCAGCAGTGGGTGTGCAGAAGAGCAGGCGATTCTAGCTGGGGAGGTGAGGGCTCCACTGCGAGCTGACCGGGAACAGCCCCTTCCCACGACTGGGGCCCCCAGGGCCCCTGAGGGAGCCACAGGTGTTGCTGCTGGAGGAGGGAGAAACCCCGAAGGAGCATTTCAGGCACAGGAAGAACAGATCACTTCTCTTCCCCGCTTCTTCCTCCGCTCCCCCAACAGAGTCGTTTCCGGCAGCTCTGTTATCTCGGGGCTGGGAGGTGGTTTTCTGACTCTCTCTCACTCAGCCAACAGGCAGGTCGGTCTCGACATGCACCTCGGCTATCTCGTCCTCACGGCTTTCCTGGGGCAACTGCTGGGTAAGTCCTGCCTTTTCATCAACGTATACTTCTTCTTCCCCTGTGCAAACCCTCACCAGCCTTACCCGGTCCATATGGGGAACTACTCTTGAATTACAGGAAAACATTGGGAAATGCTGCCTCCCATTTGTGGTTTTGCACTGGTTCTCTCAAGATGATCTTACTGCTGGAAAGCAGAGAGAAGAGATACCTCAGAGCCCTTCTCCATCTTTTCTCTCCCCTTCAATCCATCTCTCTCTACTTCATTCTTCTGATCCACCTGAGGTCACCATAGGAGATCTCAGCTGTCTCTGCAGCCCTACTGCAGAGGGGTTCCTCTGTTTCCTGTTTCCGCCTGGCCAACGCAAATTAGCAGATCTTGTCAAAGCTGCCCCAGGGACTTCAAAGCTCTCATCCCATTGACATTAATAGGGTGTCCCATTCTGCCTCCTGGCTGGCACATACCTGCCGTGGCTTCCAGTTTAATCCTGGTTGTCAACACAGCCAGGGCTCCTTGTTTTCAAGCTCAGCATTGCATGTACTCAGGGAGCTAGGAGCCATCAGAGGTGACAGGGGTGGGGAAGCAGGATGAATCTTTTTGCCATAGCTCCATGGGCCCCTCCACCTGCTGGAGGGGTGCTGGTCCCAGCACACAAAGGTCAGGCATGACAGGCTGTTCCCTGCTCCTCTGGGCAGTAGGAGCAGGAGCAGGGACACAGCACAGCTCTCCTCAGGGTCCATGCTGTGCTCAGAGCTCTGAGCTCCTGCCCAAAACTACTCTCCTCCTGGCTGTCCGCAGGCCTCAGGAATTTCCTGCAGGGCAAAGGACAGGGAGCCTTCTTCAACAGGGTTTTGTACCCACTCCTGGTTTACTTCCCAGAGTCCTTCCCTGCCGAGCTGCTGACCTTCACTTTCTTCCAGGCGCCATGGGGCAGACCACCGTCACCCAGCAAGAAGGACAAGTCACAGTGAAGCAGAGACACACCTTCCAGACAACCTGCACATACCAAACCTCCAACTTTTATGCCTTGCTCTGGTACCAGCAGAGGAAAGGACAAGCCCCACAGCTGGTCTCGTATCAGGCAGCAGCTGGCCCCAAGCAGAGCAGCCGTCTCACCACGCTGCTGAACACCACAGGGAAATACAGCCTCCTGCAGCTGGAGGAAGTCGAGGTCTCTGACAGTGCCTTGTACCTCTGTGCTGTGCAAGACACCCTGCTGCAGGGAGCTTCCTTGGCTGTGCCAGGGGAGGGAAGGGGTGTGTCTGTGGTGCAAGGCTGTGCTTGGGGGATGGGGCCCTCAGCTCTCCCCTGGCAGTGCTGCTTCCCCTGTGCACCCAGAGCTCTGCAGGGCAAGATCCTCTTTCTGAAAGGGGCCAGTGTCAGTGGCTCTGGAGATGGCTGACTCTGACTGTAGGGCAGAGCCTGCTGGGATCCAGGATGCCAGGGGCTTGCTCTCAGCCCCTCAGACTCAGTGTTAGTAAATTCCTGCAAGCCCATGACTAATTAGGGACATCAAGCACCGACCAGCCCCACCCAGAGGCCCCTGGAGGGCATTGTGACAGAGGTTTGTGGGCTTGTTAGCTCTCTTCAATTAGTAAAGAATTCAGCTGGATTTGAGTCAAGCCATGGGGTTATCTCCAGATGTGCAGCCCGCCCAAGTGCAAAGCCTGTGCCTGAGGGGCAGAGCAAACCACACAGAACAGGCCTGGCTGCCAAACGCCCAGGCGCTCTCCGTGCTCCTAACCAATAAGCAAAGAGACCAGCACACAAATGAAGCCTTACAACCCCCTGGGCTCCTTGCAGTCTCCTCCGGGGAGTTAGAGGGATCTATGCTCATCCGCAGCTCCTACAGAGGGAGCGGTGTCGCAGTGATGAGCTCCCACGGCAGCCGGGGACTGTGTGTCTGGGACAAGCCAGACTTGCAGCAAGCAGCTGTAGGGGAATTTTTTTGTTACCCCCTTGAGGCGAATTAAACACACGTTTGTGATTAAACAGTCAAAAAAATAATTAATGAACAAAGCCTTGGGCCGAGTCCTACCACCATAAGTGGTTCTAGAAGGGATCTGCAAAGATGCATCACAAGCAGATTCCTTATATACACTGGCACCAGCACCAATCCTCTGAGCGGTTGCATGGGGCACCTTAGCCCGGCCATGGGTCCTTCCCTCAATGCAGCTCTCCTGCTCAAAGGTGCCTCCTGAGCGCTCCCATTCCGGGATGGCTACAAGACAATGCTGGGGCTGTTTCTGATCTCATCACCAAGGGAAACCTCACTCCCTCACAGGGAGTCATTCTGTCTCTGGCATCCCTGCTTCCAGCCAGTTTAACCCCTTCCGAAGTTGGGCCTTCTTGCCCTCCATGACAGATCATTCCTTGGTCACAAAGTACCATCGCTGAGCAGTTACAGATTGAATTTCCCCTTCACTGCAGATGCTGAGGCTGGGCATGAGAAGCGAGGCTGTGCTCATGAAGCTTCTTCCCTCTCACAAACTGGATTCTGTCTGGTGTTTTGATATCCTCAGGCTTGAGGAAACTCTGCTATCCCTGACGTAATGTTTCCTCTTCCATTCCAGACATCAGTTTATGCAGGCAGGGTCTTAAATGTTCCTGTAGCACACCACGTGAAGGTGCAGTCTTCTTACTGTCAGGGATGTAAACATGCAGGGAAAGCTCTGCTGTCCGGTAAAGTACAAGCTGCACATACGTGAGCCATTGCATTTCCATATTAGTGATTTGTTCATCTTGACCACTATGAAGAACAGGCGGCACATCCACCCTCCCCGACAGCAACGGGGTTTCTCTTGTCTCGAGACAGAGACACCTTAAAACTGGTTGCATTGTGTTATTTCCCTCTTGAACTTCAGCCATGGCAGTTGATGTAAAGAGATTCTGTACCTTGTTCTCCTATCTGCAGGTATGATGATAACAGAAAACAAATGCAGACAAAGAGAAGCTCGACCCAGGCAGCTCCCAGCATGGGGCATCCACGGGCCCTCATTCCCCTGTGCTGTCTGGGGAGACAGCCCCAGCCTCAGCCTCGTATCAGCAGGTGCCTCCTCTACCCCACTGGTAGAAACAAAGAGTGCATGACAATCTCCCTGGTGGCCTTTGTCATCTCCTTCAGGGAGACCTGGGCATCTGGAACCAGCCCCCCCACCCCCAGCTCCTATGCAAGAAGCAATGCCGCAGCGGAGGATTGTGTGTCTGCTACCAGCCCAGCTTCCTGCAGGCTGCAAATGCGGAGGTCTGCACGCAGAAATGAGGTTGAACTAATGAAGTTGCTCCCCGGGTCCTTTGCAGGTAAATGCATTCTCTTCAAAAGCCAAAACCCCCCACCCTAATTAGCAGCTGAGAGGAAAAGGAGAATTTATATCAGCGTATCAGCATTTCAGTTCACATGTCTGTGTGGAACTACTTGCCTCCCCTCTCAGTAGCTTTTCCTCCCTCCCCTCTTGGGCTTTGCTTGTGAGGAGTTTGAAGATGTGCGGGGCCAGAGAGTGGGTCGAGTCTGTGCTGCCAAACCAACCCCTGAGCAAGGCCTTGGGCAGAGGCGTTTCAGCAAGTCCAGAACTTTCCTGCAGCAGTTCGGTAGGTCCCGTTCCACAGGGTGATGACGCTTCCCAACCCCTCTGTGGGTAAAAGCAGTAATTTGGAAAGCTCCTGGCCCCGCTTTGGACACTTAGGCAGCAGCCCCAGCCTCTCTCCCTGCCGTGCCTCTCTCCTGCTTCCCTCTCCCCTCTGCACAGGAAATTGTGCTGGCCTGCAAGGCCATCTTCTGCCTCCCAGCAGAGCTCCGTGCAGACGAGGAGGAACATCCATCCCCAAGAGGAGGCTGCGAGCCCCACAATGGCCTGCTGCAGTCCCCAGGCTGCTCACTCAAGGACACCACTGATCAGGCTCCCCAGCCACAGGACATGCTCAAGAGGGCATTTCTAGGGAGAGACAAAGCAAGGCAGGCCGCTGGCTCTGGAGCAGCCTTCCTCAGCTCCCAGGAACAGTGCCTTAAAGGGGCCCACAGCCCTGTGTCCCACCCTCCCCTTCCTCTGCAAATGGTGAAGAATCCCCTCTTGCCTCCACTCTGATCACCCTGGACTAACACCTTGCTCACTGGGCGCTTGGGAGAGTGTCCACAGAGGGAAGGACAGCACAGAGAAAGAGGCTGGTTCTGTGGCAGCAGAACTTTCATGACACAAGGGACAAAAAGGAAGTCACTCGCAGTGGAGTGTCACCGTGGAGAGAGCACCAGGCACAGCTGAGATTTGGTGCCCTTTGGTTGTAGCAGCGTTCCTGCAGGGCATCCCTCAGCTTGCACTGAGTAGGGAGGGGTGCAGCAGGTCCCCCCCTAGGCTGGCCTGGGTAGACCAAAGGGGATCAGAAGCCAAGAAGGAGAGGAGAGGGAAAGGAGAGAGCAGAAGGAGAGAAAGGCAGACATGGGCCATGCTTTCAGGCTGATCCCTTCCAGCCTTTGCAAGGAGAGCCAGAGATGCTCAGTCTCTCTGAAAGAGAATGGCCAGGAGCTCCGTCCTCCCTTCACTCACATGTCAGCACATGTAAAAACACATGAGCATGCACACCCAGTTACACAGGAACTCCCGTGCATGCACAGACATTCACCCCTCCAGACATGTCAGCACATAAGTGTTCACATGTGCTTACACACACTTGCACACTCACACTTGCACGTAGATAGATATATGCAAGCTCATGTACAAACACAGAAATATATGTGCTTGCCTGCACACACATATGCCCCCCCCCCCCCACACGCACACTGACACCACACACACTTACTTGCTCCCCTACAAAAACATGCGTGTACACAAACACAGGCACAGGCACACACAGAAATGCACTTGTCACACACACACTGGCAGGCACTCACTCTCACACGTGCATTTGCAAATGAACATACAACTGCAAGCACACAGGCACAAATACGCCCACAGGCACAGGCAGATGCATATGCACAGGAGGAAGCACAGCCTCTCCCCACACTCTCAGAACCAGGACTCCACCGGCCACCCCTCTGCCTCTGTGCCCCTGACAGCTTTAGGCAAGTCCTTGAAAGCCCAGCGCTAAGAAGGTAAATCAGGCACCAGCCATCCCTGTTGGGTTTAATGACAGCAGAGGGCTTTGGGGCTTTTGTGGGTTGGACAGAAGGAGTTCAACCGATTGTGTTCTCATTACAGGAAAGAGAGAAGGTGTGTTGGGGTCCAAGCTGCGGGGTCTTGTTTGGACATTCAGCCTGTTCAGACGCAAAGTGTGTGCACGAGAGACAAAGTCAAAGCTAGAGACCATCCCTGTTGCTGTAGGTCCAGGGGTTCCCCACCTAACAAGTCAAAGTAATCCCAAAGTCTCACAAGGTCCAGCCCATCCCTGGTGATCGCCGTAGGGTGGTTGTGGAGGTCTGGGACCTGTTCCAGCTTCAATGCAGGGAGAGGTGCCGCCCTGACACGCTCACATGGCAGCAAAGAGTTGTGTGTCTGGGGTGAACCAGATTCTCTGCAGCTGCAAATGCTGAGGCTGGGACACCAGAGAGGAAGCTGGCCTGGTGAAGCTGCCTTAAGAGAAATACCCTCTCTTCAAAAGCCAAACAAATATTCATTAGCAAGTGGCATCAGGAGGAGATTTCAAACTGCCTGAGCCAAGCCCTGACATCTGTCAGTTAACCTGGCTCATTAGAGCTCATGGAGCTGCACTGCTGAGAAGTCTGTCTCCGCATCTGCTTTTAGCACTGCAGAGCCACCAGGAGGACGAGCCTTGTGCCCAGAGAGCCTCCCAGCAGGGCTGGCATTTTCCGAGGGTCCTCACCTGGCCTGAGAGACTCCTATTCGGATCACCTCTTACTATGACCTGCCTCCCTTGGAAGGGGTCCAGCTCCTAGCTATTCTCTGCAAGCCCAGCATCAGGAAGCAAGGTGCCAGCCAGACGGGTTTGTTAGAAATCTTCTCAGAAAGCAGCTGCAGCATTGCTCAGGCTAAATCAGCTGCTGCTGTTGTTAGCCACCGGGCAGCCATAATAGATGTGTACCGTGTGTGTAAAAAGCACGCCTGTGTCAGGATTTTCCGTTGTTGGCTGGTGAGCTCAGCAGGTGCTGCTCTGATGGACCATTACTCCTTGTCCTGTCACTACAGGCCTTGGTAAAAAGTCTTTCTCCCTCTTTCTTATAAGCCCCCTTACTATATTGAAAGACCACAGTGAGGTCTCCCTGGAGCCTTCCCTTCAGCCTCTCTGGCTGAACAAGCCCAACTCTCTCAGCCTTTCTTCATAAGACAGGTGTTCCAGTCCTCAGAACATTTTTCTGGCCATCCCCTGAAGGGCCTGCTCTAACAGGTCCATGTCTTTCTTTATTGGGACCCCCAGAACTGGGCTCAGTACGCCAGGTGGGGTCTCACCAGAGTGGAGTAGAGGGGAGAATCACCTCCCTTGACCCGCTGGCCACACTTTTTTTGATGCAGCTCAGGATGTAGCTCAGGCTTTCTGGGCAGCAAGCGCACATTGCTGGCTCATGTCCAATTTTTCAACCACCGGTATCCCCAGGTCCTTCTCCCCGGGGCTCCTTCCAATCAATTCATCCCCCTGTCTGTACTGATACTGGGGATTGCCCCAAGCCAGGGGCAGGACCTTGCACTTGGTCTTCTTGAACTTCATCAAGTTCATATGGGCCCACTCCTCAAGCATGTCAAGGTCCCTCTGGATGGCATCCCTTCCCTCATGAGTAGCAACTGCACCTCTCAGCTTGGCATCATCTGCAAACTTGCTGAGGATGCATTCAATCCCACTGTCTCTCATACTAATGAAGATATCAAATAATATTGGTCCCCGTGTGGACAGAACAAGGGCTAATGGTTTTAAACTGAAAGAGGGTAGGTTTAGGTTGGACGTAAGGAAGAAATTTTTTGTGATGAGGGTGGTGATACACTGGAATGGGTTGCCCAGAGAAGTTGGGGATGCCCCATCACTGGAAGTGTTCAAGGTCAGGTTAGATGGGGCTTTGAGTAACCTGATCTAGTGCGGGATGTCCCTGCCCATGGCAGGGGGGTTGGACTAGGTGATCTTTCAAGATCCCTTCCAACCCAAACCATTCTAACATTCTATGATTCTATGACAGCCCTGGCCATGCCCGCCGGGACTGCTGCCTCTCTGCTTGCTGGGGCCACCTTGCCCCACCCAGCCCCACCCAGCCACGGGCCACGGGGTGGTTCCCCTGCTGCCAGGCATTGTCAGCAGCATCAGCACTCACACCGGCATCAAACATTGGCATCGGAATCAGCGTAGGGCTTCTTCTGAGCTTCTCCATTGTTTCCCACCAGGGGATCTCTTCCAGTACTCGGAAGCCATCTGCAGAGTCAGGAGTTTGAGCTCAACACAGACATGCGAAAATGATGTAGACATGACTGAAACCTTCAGGCTTTCTCCATAGGTTCCAGACCATCAGGCTCCTGTAGACGATTTCCCTCCACACCAAATGCAGAGCCTTTTGGTATGCAGGTGAAGTCCCAGAGATAGGACGAAAGCTTACACACGCCTTGTGTCCAAGGCACATTTGGGGCTCAAGGGTTGCCAGGGTCATGTCTCAGAGGCAGTCAGAAAGAGAATTGCTGTGTTGCCTAAAGGGGTTGAAGGGCTGAGGTTTGCTGAAGCTGAAAGCCATCCCCTGATGGGAGAGTTTTCTCTCCAGCTGGTCCCCAGGAAGCCTGCATGGCTTGAGTAGCTCACTCAGCTCTTTGAAGTCCACGTGCTTGGGCTTCAGAAGAACAGAGGGAAAACTGGTTTCTGCAACGGCAGAGGCCCCTGTCTTTGAAACTGGCAAAGGATCCCTTCTCCAGGCATTCCTTGGGTGGGCTTCCAACCGGCCAGACAGCACGCTTGCCTCAGTGGCGGTGTCTTGAGCCCAGGGCAGCACAAGCAGCCAGGTGTTCTCCATGTGGGTACTTGAAGGGATGGATGGAGCCTGTCTGTAAAGCAGAGGGCAACATCACACTGCGGGTTGTGGTTAGGCTGGGTCTGTGCCTCCCCAGCCTGCGTGCCAGTGAGGAAAGCTGTTGAGACTTGTTGTTGGGTGTGACTTTTTTAGCCAAGCCCAGGCCCCGGGACTTGGGACACAGGAGTGGGTACTCAGCAGAAGTATCCTACCTGCTTGTCTTGCTCCTATGCTTCCCTCAGCGTCCACCAATGGTCACTGTTGGGAGAGAACAGCTCTTGGCAGGAGACGTGATTGCTCCTGTGAGTTATTTCCTGGCCAAATTAGCCCAAGGAAGGAAAATCCCTTTCTTGCCTTGCATCTAGGAATTGGCTGAACCTTGAGCCTGCAATATCAGACTGTTCAGACACATGGATCAGCCTTTGGGACCTTATAGAAAGTGAGATGGAGAATGAGCTCAGTGGGAAAGCTGATGAAGTGATAGGTAGATGGATATGGATACAGGCAAAGCTGAAATACCTTTCTGGCTTTACAGATCATGTGCAGAAGGAATTTGTGCTGCAGTTCCCACCAGAAGCGACCATCCAGGTAGGACACAACAAAAGAGGCTTTTTGTCCAAAGGCCTGAGTCAAGAGCAACCAGTTCCTCTGGGGACAGTGTCCTGGTTTCGGCAGGGATAGAGTTAATTTCCTTCCTAGTAGCTGGTACAGTGCTGTGTTTTGGATTTAGGGTGAGAACAATGTTGATAACTCACCAATGTTTTAGTTGTTGCTAGGTAGTGCTTACACTAGTCAAGGACTTTTCAGCTCCCCATGCTCTACGGACTGAGAAGGCTGGAGGTGCACAAGAAGCTGGGAGGGGGCACAGCCAGGACAGCTGACCCAAACTGGCCATTTTGACATTCCATACCATGTGACGTCATGCTCAGTATGTAAATCTGGGGGAAGAAGAAGGAAGGGGGGGACGTTCGGAGTGATGGTGTTTGTCTTCCCAAGTCACCGTTACGCGTGATGGAGCCCTGCTTTCCTGGAGATGGCTGAACACCTGCCTGCCCATGGGAAGTAGTGAATGAATTCCTTGTTTTGCTTTGCTTGCACGCGCGGCTTTTGCTTTACCTATTAAACTGTCTTTATCTCAACCCATGAGTTTTCTCACTTTTACCCTTCCAATTCTCTCCCCCATCCCACTGGGAGGGAGTGAGCAAGTGGAGTTGCTGGCTGAGGTTAAACCACAACAGACGGGCACCTTTCAGCTTCTTGATGTAGCTTGGACCATGTTGGAGGCAGAGGTTATAGGTCAGACAGCTGGGAGGGCAGGGGATGCCTGGTGGCCAATGGCTGAAGGTGAGTCAGCAGTGTGCCCTTGCGGCAAAGCAGACCAACTGCACACTGAGGTGTCTTAATAAAAATATAATTAGCACACCCAGGGAAGTGATCCTTCTCCTCTATTTGTCACTCATGAGACCGTGCCTGGCATCCTGTGTCCAGTTTGGGGCTCCTTGGTGTGTAGGAAAGGTATTGACATGTGGGAGCGAGTCCAGCGGAAGCCCCCGAGGCAGCCAGGGGGCTTGAAGGCATGACGCACTGAGAGCCTGAGGGAACGGGGCCTTAGGAAAAGAAGGCTCAAGGGAGACCTCATGGGTATCTACAATTATGTGTTCCGAGGATGTGGAAAAGATGGAGCCAGGCTCTTCTCAAAGGTGCATCGGACGAGAGGCAACGGGCACAGTTGGGAACCTGAGAAATTCTATTTAGATATTAGAAACACCTGTCGTGCAGGCTCTGGCCTTGGAAATTTTCAAGACCTGATGGGTACAGCCCCGACCAGCCTGATCTCATGAGACCTGCTGTGAGCAAGGACTTGGAATGGGTGGTCTGCAGAGGTCGTGTCCAACCTAAATTATGCTATTGAAAGAGTAAAAACAGTTTGGCAGTTTGTTTCTTAAAGGCTAGGAGTAAGGAGAGGACAAATGCAGATACAACTGTTTTTGAGGAAACAATGAATGGAAGGGTTATGGTCAAGTGAAAGGACTGTTTATTTGGGTTTGAGTGGGGTTTTCCCCC